>NC_069504.1:796178891-797418891 GCF_027579735.1 Bombina bombina
TTCCTTTATTTTTATTTTTGTATTTGAAATAGCTGGTTTTGCTTATTAAAAACATAATCTGTATTCTACAGGACATGCAGATAACATTAGGCTAACCCTGCAAGTAAAGCATGCATGCTAATGTTATGTTAGGTATTATAATGATAATTATGGCTGGGGATTGTTAAATAAGCACAACCAGCTAATTTCCATACAAAATCTCACTCTCCCTCACATCCCCACTGGGAGTTTAAAGGGATATGAAACCCAAATATTTTCTTTCATGATTCGGATAGAGCATGCAATTTTAAGCATTTTCTAATTTACTCCTATAATCACTTTTTCTTTGTTCTCTTGGTACCTTTATTTGAAAAGCAGGAATGTAAGCTTAGGAGCCGGACCATTTTTGGTTCATAACCCTAAGTAGCACTTGTTGATTGGTAGCTACCTTGTATGCTCACTGCTATTGCAAAGAATACTTTTTCTTTCACGGTTGTTGATGCAAAACTAATAATCCATTTTTAAAGAACAAATGAGTACAAAGTATGTGAGGTTGGAGGTGGTAAAGGAAAGAGACTGGAGTAGCCTGCCCTCTTCTATTCCCTTAAATGGACAGTCTAATCCAAAATTGTTATTGTCTAAAAAGATAGATAACGCCTTTACTACCCATTCCCCAGCTTTGCATAACCTATTTTGTAATAGTAATATACTTTATAACATCTAACACTCTAAACCTCTGCCTGTTTTAAAGCCCCTATAGGCTGCCTTTATTTCAGTCCATTTTATAAGCTTTTCAAAGCAAGCCAGTTAGTTAATGTGTACCATATAAATAACACTATGGTCACTCCTGTGGAGTTACAAATATCGCGGCTGTTTGCATGCGTCCGGTTTTTCGCTCATATTACAAGTTAAAAGTAAACGCAATCTTTTCAGTGGAATTAAAGTTAACGTGCGTCGGGTTAGCGTGACCTCAGAGCTGTGGTTAACTGTTTCGCGAAACAAAAAAGTCTCACAAAACACATCAAAAATACACTACATATTAAAGATACCACTCATAATAACACCATCTAATAAACATTATTAAAAAAAATATTGCACACAAAAGTTATAAGGGCTCAAAGATATGAGGTCGCAGGTGTTAGAAAAAAAGGCAGGCAAAGGGCTTTAACATAGAGATACATACATATACAGGTGGCCCTCGTTTTACAATGGTTCAATTTACACAGTTTCAGAATAACAACCTTTTTTTCCAGTCATGTGACTGCTATTGAAAAGCATTAAGATGCAGTGCATTTATTAAAATAGCCAGTAGCTGGAGCTGTCTGCTTGTGTTGCAGCAAAGCCAAGCAAGCTTAAATTATTCAGTTTAACCAGACCTGAGCTATCGAGCAGATTTCAAAGGAACAAGATCTTCCTGTCTATAAATCAGTCCAGATTGGAATAAATAGAAATGCAAGTGAAGTCTGTGTTGTGTGATTATTTTATTAGGTTTATAATGCTGTTTAGCATTTAAAGTCTTCATTTCAAAGCTTTAAAAATAATGTATTAGGTGTTACTTATGACAATTTTGAGAGGGACCTGGAACCTATCTCCCTCACTTCCCATTGAATTACATTATAAACTGGGTTTCAATTTACAACGGTTTTGATTTACAACCATTCCTTCTGGAACCTAACCCCGGCGTAAACTGAGGGCTACCTGTATATCTGTATATGTGTGTGTGTATATATATATATATATATATATATATATATGTCTATATATGTGCGTACATATGTATTTTTGTATTTATATGTGTATATATGTATTAACAGACATATAAACACATAAATACATATGTACACACATCTAGAAAGTGCATTGGAGCCCTTTGCAGTTAAAGTGAAGATAAAGTTATCTTTAGGTCTATCAAGCATAGCATTAGGGATGCAAAATCAATATAAGTTTAATTCATCATTTTTAATATTGTATCGTATATATCACGTTATCAGCTTTAGAATGGCTTTACTTATCGTACTCTAATACGACCCGTATATATATATTTAAAAAAATCGCTATTGATCACGTTTTTTTAGGCTTCAATTGAAATTTCAGCCATTAGGCTGCCGTCCCTCTGCGTAATCCGCCCCTTTACTCCTCTATGCATGCTCTGTTAAATTTCTTTACAGATTGATGACCACATGTGCTCCCGTTTCGCGCATGTGTCATACTTCCAAGTAAGGCATCCTTTCAGAGGGATCTCCAGAGACTTCACAAATCTGCTTTATTCACATCATCTACCCAGATCTTTTAAGAGGAGAGGATCTCTTCAGGGAGTCCGTTTTTTCCTCTTACTAGTAGGGTATCTCTTTTGGCGGTAGGAGCCTCAGGCAATCTGAGGTTTTTTTCAAGTAATACTTCTACGTTAATTATTATTAAAATTTTAAAAAAAAATCATTGATAATTATTTTGAAATTTAAATTGCCTCACTTTGTTTTTCATTTTAATTTTCTTAATTTTGTCATTACATGTGGGACCTGTTACATTACAGTCATGGATCAGTCCATCTCTATGGATAAATGTTTACTTTGTTTAGAGGCCCATATTGTTCTGCCTATGGAATTTTGCTCCTCTTGTTTAACTAAGACTTTAAAATTTAAGGACAAATAACTCTCTTCTGAGCCTACTGTCTTTCAGGATAATGCTGTGTGTGACATGCCTCAGCTTTCTCCTCAAACGTCCCAAGCCTTAATTGTTTCTCATAATGTGCCTTCTGTGTCCTCTCATCCTCCTGGAGGTGTTTATTTACCTGGGGATTATGTCGCTCAGATTTCTTCTGCAGTAACAGTGGCTTTGTCAGCTTTCCCTTCCTTGGGTAAGCGTAAGAGAAAATCTAAACATCTGCTTGATAGTAAGGCTTCTGACCCTAGGTCTGCATTAGCCACTCTTTATCAGATGTCTGATGAGAATACTTCAGTAGTTTCTAAAGGTGAGATCTCAGACTGATACTTTAGCGGAAAAATCTTCAGAAACTGAAGAAGTTAATTTTAGATTTAAGCTTGAACACCTCTGGTTACTACTGATAGAGATTCTAGATACTTTAGACGACTCTGAACCTTCAGTTGCTGTCAACCCCACAAAGTCTTCTAAATTGGATAGAGTTTATGATTCCCCATCTTCTGAGGTGGTTTTTCCTGTCCCTAGGAAGATGTCTGAAATAATTGCTCAGGAATGGGATAAGCCAGGGGTCCCCTTTTCCCCTTCCGCTCTTTTTAAGAAGATGTTTCCTGTTGCTGACTCTATTCTCTATACTCATGACGCACTGTTCCTAAAGTAGAAGTAGCTATTTCTACTCTTGCCAAGAGAACTACCATTCCTATAGAGGATAGTTGCTCTTTTAAGGATCCAATGGATAAGAAGCTACAGGCTTATTTAAAAAAATATGTATATCCATCAAGGATTACAGTGGCAACCTGCAGCGAGTATTGCCATGGTTGCGGGAGCAGCATCTTATTGGTGCAATGCCTTGTCTGATCTCATTTCAGAGGAAACTACGGTAGAGGAGATCCAAGATAGGATCAAAGCTCTCAAACGGGCCAATACCTTTATCTGTGATGCCAAAATGCAGATAAGTAGACTGGGAGCTAAGATGTCTAGCTTCACTGTGCTAGCTCGCAGAGCTCTGTGGTTAAAATCTTGGTCGGCTGATGTTTCTTCAAAGGCCAAGCTTTTGGCTTTACCTTATAAGGGTAAAACTCTGTTTGGACCTGGTCTGGCGGAAATCATTTCTGAGATTACAGGTGGAAAGGGATCTTTCCTACCTCAGCACAAGAAGAATAGACCTAGGGGTCAACAGTCTTCTAATTTTCGTTCCTTTCACAACTTTAAAGGACAGAAGTCCTCCTCTTCCAAACCAGACCAATCAAGGTCGACTTGGAAATCCAGCCAGCCCTGGAACAAGGGAAAACAAAACAAAAAGCCTTCTGCTGACGCTAAATCAGCATAAAGGGTCCGCCCCCGATCCGAGTTTGGGTCAGGTGGGGGGCAGGCTTTCTCTTTTTTGGGAGGCTTGTATACGCGATGTCCCAGATCCATGGGCTGTGGACATTGTATCTCAGGGTTACAGAATAGGATTCAAGTCTTGCTTTCCAAGGGGCAGATTTCTCCTGTCAAGATTATCCTCAAACTAGGTAAAGAGGGAGGCCTTCTTAAATTGCGTGAAAGACCTATTCTCCCTGGGAGTTATTGTACCAGTCCCTCTAAAGCAGGGTTCTCCAAACCAGGGGTCAGAACCCATTACTGGGTCACTACACCATGTTAACTGGGTCACGACTTGTGTATGTGTGTTGTATGTGAGTGTATGTGTGTGTATGTTATTGCCTCTTACAACATGTTCAAGTTTAACTACAATTAGGTATAAAGTATGCACACATTTTACTCACTTTGCCAAAAATTGCAGCGATTTTGTTGTATATTACTTCATAAATGTTCAGATTAAGCATAAAAATAGGGTTGCAAAGGCATGCGCTATGATTGCACTCGGTCTTGACAAAAAAAGTTTGAAGAACCCTGCTCTAAAGGAACAAGGACTAGGATTCTATTCCAATCTATTTGAGGTACCCAAAAAGGAGGGAACATTTTTCGTCCCATCCTAGATCTAAAGTGTCTAAACAAATTCCTCAGGGTTCCGTTCTTCAAGATGGAAACTATTCCTTCCATTCTTCCATTGGTCCAGGAAGGTCAATACATGACGACCATAGACCTGAAGGATGCGTTTTTACACGTTCCCATTCACAGGGATCATTACCAGTTTCTAAGGTTTGCATTTCTGGAGATGCATTTCCAGATTGTTGTCCTTCCATTTGGTCAGAATATTCACAAAGGTTCTGGGAGCTCTTTTGACAGTGATCAGATCCCACGGAATTGCTGTGGTGCCTTATCTAGACGACATCTTGGTTCAGGCGCCATCTTTTCAACTAGCAAAATCTCATACAGAGATGTTGTTGTCTTTCCTACGTTCCCACGAATGGAAGGTGAATCTGGAAAAGAGTTTTCTAGTTTCATCTATAAAGGTGTGTTTCCTAGGGACTATCATAGATTCCCTGTCCATGAAGATTTTCCTGACGGAGGTCAGAAAATCCAAACTTCTTGATTCCTGCCTTTTCTTCCAGTCTGCTTTTCGTCCATCAATGGCGCAATGCATGGAGGTGATTAATCTGATGGTGGCTTCCATGGACATTATTCCTTTTGCCCGGTTCATCTACGACCGCTGCAGCTTTGCATGCTCCGTCAATGGAATGGAGACCATTCAGATTTATCGCAGAGGATAAATCTAGACCCCCCTAACAAGAGACTCTCTCTCGTGGTGGATTTCACAGGAACATCTGTCTCAGGGCACTTGCTTCCTGAGACCTTCCTGTGTTATTGTAACAACGAACGCCAGCCTGTCAGGCTGGGGAGCTGTTTGGGGTTCTCTGAAGGCTCAGGTCTTGGGAAGAGTCTTCTCTTCCCATAAATATCTTAAGAGTTGAGAGCAATCTTCAATGCCTTGACAGCTTTGCCTCAATTATCTTTAGTCTGGTTTATCAGATTCCAGTCGGACAACATCACCTCAGTGGCTTACATCATCCATCAGGGGAGAACTCAGAGTTCCTAGGCCATGAAGGAGATGACTCGCATTCTGCAGTGGGCGGAAGCTCACAATTGTCTTCTATCTGCCATCCACATTCCAGGAGTGGACGATTGGGAGGCAGATTTTCTGAGCAGACAGACCTTTCATCCCGGGGAGTGGGCTCTCCATCCGGAAGTGTTCTCTCAGATAACCCTCAGGTGGGGGGTTCCAGAGTCGGATCTGATGGCGTCCTGCCAAAATGCCAAGGTTCCAAAGAACGGTTCAAGGTCAGGAGATTCTCAGGTCGTTCTGATAGATGCTCTAGCGGTTCCTTGGATGTTCTCTCTGGCTTGCCTGTTTCTTCTGTTTGCTCTCCTTCCACGAGTCATTACTCGTATCAAACAGGAGAGAGCATCGGTTATCCTAATTGCTCCTGCATGGCCTCGCAGGATCTGGTTCGCGGTTCTGGTACGGATGTCATCTCTACCTCCCTGGAGGTTACCTTTGAGGAAGGACCTTCTAATTCATGGCCCTTTCCTCAATCCAAACCTAGATTCTCTGAAGCTGACAGCTTAGAGATTGAATGCCTAGTTCTGTCTAGACGTGTTTTGTCTGAAGTCATTGAAACTTTGCTCCAGGCTTGCAAACCTGTTACTCGCAAGATTTACCATAAGGTATGGTGTAAATATCTTTATTGGTGTGAATCTAAAGGGTTCTCCTGGAGCCGGGTGAGGATTCCCCAGATTTTGTCTTTTCTTCATGATGGCCTGGAGAAGGGTTTATCCGTCAGTACTCTAAAGGGTCAGATTTCTGCTCTATCTATCCTTTTGCACAAACATCTGGCAGACTTACCAGAGGTTCAAGTCTTTCTTCAGGCCCTGGTTAGAATCAGACCTGTGTTTAAACCTGTTGCTCCCCCGTGGAGCCTTAATCTAGTTGTTAAAGTTTTGCAGCAGGCTCAGTTTAAGCCGATGCATGTTGTTGATATAAAATTATGTTGATATAAAGTTATCTTGGAAGATTTTGTTTCTTCTTACTATTTCTTCTTCTCACAGAGTGTCTGAGCTTTTACCTCTGCAGTGTGATTCACCGTACCTTATTTTTCATTATGATAAGGCGGTCCTTTGTACCAAATTGTGTTTTCTCTCTAAGGTGGTGTCGGATCAAAACATTAATGAGGAAATTGTTGTTCCTTTTTTTTTTTGTCCTAATCCATCTTTTCAAAGGAATACCTTTTGCATAACTTGGATTTTGTGCGAGCTCTAAAATTTTACTTACAAGCTACTAAAGATTTTCAGCAATCTTCTGCCCTGTTTTTTGTTTTCTTTGGAAAACGTAAGGGTCAGAAGGCTACTTCTACTACTCTCTTTGGTTGAGAAGTTTGATTCGTTTGGCTTATGAGACTGCTGGACTGGAACCTCCTGAGAGAATTACGGCTCATTCCACTAGGGCTGTCTCCTCTTCTTGGGCTTTCAAAAATTAAGCTTCTGTGGAACACATTTGCAAGGCAGCTACATGGTCCTCTATGCATACTTTTTCCAAATTCTACAAATTTGATACTTTTGCCTCGGCTGAGGCTTCTTTTGGGAGAAAGGTTCTTCAAGCGGTGGTGCCTTCTGTTTAGGTCCTCCTGCCTTTTTTCTCCCTCCCTGTTCATTCCGTGTCCTCTAGCTTGGGTATTGGTTCCCACTAGTAATTGGAATAACGTTGTGGACTCTCCATGTCTTAGGAAAGAAAACAAAATTGATGCTTACCTGATAAATTTCTTTCTTTCCGGACATGGAAAATTCACGACCCCGCCCTCTTTTTAATTATAATTCAGCAGTTTTTTTGAGTAAACCTAAGGCACCTTTTACCCCCTTGTGTTTTCTTCTTTTTCCATTTTCCTTCAGGGTGCTGGGGTGCTCTTTGCCTCCTCCTGCTGGCCAGGAGTTGAATATCCCACTAGTAATTGGAATGACGTTGTGGACTCTCCATGTCCGGAAAGAAAGAAATTTATCAGGTAAGCATAAATTTTGTTTTATAATGATTGTAAAGGTTTATTAAGTGCGGACATGCTGAAGAACTGTATCAAAACAAACTTCAGGTGGTATCTCACCCCAATTATCACCTCTCACACCACTAGACAGGGCTCCAAATTATGTTATAGAGGATGTAACCTTGAGGACACTTACAGACACATGTGGTGGGAATGCTCCCAAGCAAGGGGAATATGGAATAAACTATTACTTTTTTTAAGTGACATTCTAGACAGCCCCATTCACTTAACCATAAGCCAAGCACTATTAAATGATCCCTTCAACAAACATATCAATCTATTAATCAAGACCACATGTACAGCTACTCATAAATGTATAGCTTGGCACTGGAAAGATAACTCCCCCTCCTAGGAAGAAATTCCACAAAAAACAGAATTTATGTTTACCTGATAAATTTCTTTCTCCAACGGTGTGTCCGGTCCACGGCGTCATCCTTACTTGTGGGATATTCTCTTCCCCAACAGGAAATGGCAAAGAGCCCAGCAAAGCTGGTCACATGATCCCTCCTAGGCTCCGCCTACCCCAGTCATTCGACCGACGTTAAGGAGGAATAATAGCATAGGAGAAACCATATGGTACCGTGGTGACTGTAGTTAAAGAAAATAAATTATCAGACCTGATTAAAAAACCAGGGCGGGCCGTGGACCGGACACACCGTTGGAGAAAGAAATTTATCAGGTAAACATAAATTCTGTTTTCTCCAACATAGGTGTGTCCGGTCCACGGCGTCATCCTTACTTGTGGGAACCAATACCAAAGCTTTAGGACACGGATGAAGGGAGGGAGCAAATCAGGTCACCTAAATGGAAGGCACCACGGCTTGCAAAACCTTTCTCCCAAAAATAGCCTCAGAAGAAGCAAAAGTATCAAACTTGTAAAATTTGGTAAAAGTGTGCAGTGAAGACCAAGTCGCTGCCCTACATATCTGATCAACAGAAGCCTCGTTCTTGAAGGCCCATGTGGAAGCCACAGCCCTAGTGGAATGAGCCGTGATTCTTTCGGGAGGCTGCCGTCCGGCAGTCTCGTAAGCCAATCTGATGATGCTTTTAATCCAAAAAGAGAGAGAGGTAGAAGTTGCTTTTTGACCTCTCCTTTTACCTGAATAAACAACAAACAGGGAAGATGTTTGTCTAAAATCCTTTGTAGCATCTAAATAGAATTTTAGAGCGCGAACAACATCCAAATTGTGCAACAAGCGTTCCTTCTTTGAAACTGGTTTCGGACACAGAGAAGGTACGATAATCTCCTGGTTAATGTTTTTGTTAGAAACAACTTTTGGAAGAAAACCAGGTTTAGTACGTAAAACCACCTTATCTGCATGGAACACCAGATAAGGAGGAGAACACTGCAGAGCAGATAATTCTGAAACTCTTCTAGCAGAAGAAATTGCAACTAAAAACAAAACTTTCCAAGATAATAACTTAATATCAACGGAATGTAAGGGTTCAAACGGAACCCCCTGAAGAACTGAAAGAACTAGATTGAGACTCCAAGGAGGAGTCAAAGGTTTGTAAACAGGCTTGATTCTAACCAGAGCCTGAACAAAGGCTTGAACATCTGGCACAGCTGCCAGTTTTTTGTGAAGTAACACCGACAAGGCAGAAATCTGTCCCTTCAGGGAACTTGCCGATAATCCTTTTTCCAATCCTTCTTGAAGGAAGGATAGAATCCTAGGAATCTTAACCTTGTCCCAAGGGAATCCTTTAGATTCACACCAACAGATATATTTTTTCCAAATTTTGTGGTAAATCTTTCTAGTTACAGGCTTTCTGGCCTGAACGAGAGTATCGATAACAGAATCTGAGAAACCTCGCTTCGATAAAATCAAGCGTTCAATCTCCAAGCAGTCAGCTGGAGTGAAACCAGATTCGGATGTTCGAACGGACCCTGAACAAGAAGGTCTCGTCTCAAAGGTAGCTTCCAAGGTGGAGCCGATGACATATTCACCAGATCTGCATACCAAGTCCTGCGTGGCCACGCAGGAGCTATCAAGATCACCGACGCCCTCTCCTGATTGATCCTGGCTACCAGCCTGGGGATGAGAGGAAACGGCGGGAACACATAAGCTAGTTTGAAGGTCCAAGGTGCTACTAGTGCATCCACTAGAGCCGCCTTGGGATCCCTGGATCTGGACCCGTAGCAAGGAACTTTGAAGTTCTGACGAGAGGCCATCAGATCCATGTCTGGAATGCCCCAAAGTTGAGTGACTTGGGCAAAGATTTCCGGATGGAGTTCCCACTCCCCCGGATGCAATGTCTGACGACTCAGAAAATCCGCTTCCCAATTTTCCACTCCCGGGATGTGGATAGCAGACAGGTGGCAGGAGTGAGACTCCGCCCATAGAATAATCTTGGTCACTTCTTCCATCGCTAGGGAACTCCTTGTTCCCCCCTGATGGTTGATGTACGCAACAGTCGTCATGTTGTCTGATTGAAACCGTATGAACTTGGTCCTCGCTAGCTGAGGCCAAGCCTTGAGAGCATTGAATATCGCTCTCAGTTCCAGAATATTTATCGGTAGAAGAGATTCTTCCCGAGACCAAAGACCCTGAGCTTTCAGGGATCCCCAGACCGCGCCCCAGCCCATCAGACTGGCGTCGGTCGTGACAATGACCCACTCTGGTCTGTGGAATGTCATCCCTCGTGACAGGTTGTCCAGGGACAGCCACCAACGGAGTGAGTCTCTGGTCCTCTGATTTACTTGTATCTTTGGAGACAAGTCTGTATAGTCCCCATTCCACTGACTGAGCATGCACAGTTGTAATGGTCTTAGATGAATGCGCGCAAAAGGAACTATGTCCATTGTCGCTACCATCAACCCGATCACTTCCATGCACTGAGCTACGGAAGGAAGAGGAACGGAATGAAGTATTCGACAAGAGTCCAGAAGCTTTGTCTTTCTGGCCTCTGTTAGAAAAATCCTCATTTCTGAGGAGTCTATAATTGTTCCCAAGAAGGGAACCCTTGTTGACGGGGATAGAGAACTCTTTTCCACGTTCACTTTCCAGCCGTGCGATCTGAGAAAGGCCAGGACGATGTCCGTGTGAGCCTTTGCTCGAGGGAGGGACGACGCTTGAATCAGAATGTCGTCCAGGTAAGGTACAACTGCAATGCCCCTTGGTCTTAGCACAGCTAGAAGGGACCCTAGTACCTTTGTGAAAATCCTTGGAGCAGTGGCTAATCCGAAAGGAAGCGCCACGAACTGGTAATGTTTGTCCAGGAATGCAAACCTTAGGAACCGATGATGTTCCTTGTGGATAGGAATATGTAGATACGCATCCTTTAAATCCACCGTGGTCATGAATTGACCTTCCTGGATGGAAGGAAGGATAGTTCGAATGGTTTCCATCTTGAAAGATGGGACCTTGAGAAATTTGTTTAAGATCTTGAGATCTAGGATTGGTCTGAACGTTCCCTCTTTTTTGGGAACTATGACCAGATTGGAGTAGAACCCCATCCCTTGTTCTCTCAATGGAACAGGATGAATCACTCCCATTTTTAACAGGTCTTCTACACAATGTAAGAACGCCTGTCTTTTTATGTGGTCTGAAGACAACTGAGACCTGTGGAACCTTCCCCTTGGGGGAAGTCCCTTGAATTCCAGAAGATAACCCTGGGAGACTATTTCTAGCGCCCAAGGATCCAGAACATCTCTTGCCCAAGCCTGAGCGAAGAGAGAGAGTCTGCCCCCCACCAGATCCGGTCCCGGATCGGGGGCCGATATTTCATGCTGTCTTGGTAGCAGTGGCAGGTTTCTTTGCCTGCTTTCCCTTGTTCCAGCCTTGCATTGGTCTCCAAGCTGGCTTGGCCTGAGAAGTATTACCCTCTTGCTTAGAGGACGTAGCACCTTGGGCTGGTCCGTTTTTACGAAAGGGACGAAAATTAGGTCTATTTTTTTGCCTTGAAAGGCCGATCCTGAGGAAGGGCATGGCCCTTACCCCCAGTGATATCAGAGATAATCTCTTTCAAGTCAGGACCAAACAGCGTTTTCCCCTTGAAAGGAATGTTTAGTAGCTTGTTCTTGGAAGACGCATCAGCCGACCAAGATTTCAACCAAAGCGCTCTGCGCGCCACAATAGCAAACCCCGAATTCTTAGCCGCTAACTTAGCCAATTGCAAAGAGGCGTCTAGAGTGAAAGAATTAGCCAATTTGAGAGCATTGACTCTGTCCATAATCTCCTCATAAGGAGGAGAGTCACTATCGAGCACCTTAATCAGTTCATCAAACCAGAAATATGCGGCTGTAGTGACAGGGACAATGCATGAAATGGGTTGTAGAAGGTAACCCTGCTGAACAAACATCTTTTTAAGCAAACCTTCTAATTTTTTATCCATAGGATCTTTGAAAGCACAACTATCCTCTATGGGAATAGTGGTGCGTTTGTTTAAAGTAGAAACCGCTCCCTCGACCTTGGGGACTGACTGCCATAAGTCCTTTCTGGGGTCGACCATAGGAAACAATTTTTTAAATATGGGGGGAGGGACGAAAGGAATACCGGGCCTTTCCCATTCTTTATTAACAATGTCCGCCACCCGCTTGGGTATAGGAAAAGCTTCTGGGAGCCCCGGCACCTCTAGGAACTTGTCCATTTTACATAGTTTCTCTGGGATGACCAAATCTTCACAATCATCCAGAGTGGATAATACCTCCTTAAGCAAAATGCGGAGATGTTCCAATTTAAATTTAAAAGTAATCACATCAGATTCAGCCTGCTGAGAAATGTTCCCTAAATCAGTAATTTCTCCCTCAGACAAAACCTCCCTGGCTCCCTCAGATTGGGTTAGGGGCCCTTCAGAGATATTAATATCAGCGTCGTCATGCTCTTCAGTAACTAAAACAGAGCATCCACGCTTACGCTGACAAGGGTTCATTTTGGCTAAAATGTTTTTGACAGAATTATCCATTACAGCCGTTAATTGTTGCATAGTAAGGAGTATTGGCGCGCTAGATGTACTAGGGGCCTCCTGAGTGGGCAAGACTCGTGTAGACGAAGGAGGGAATGATGCAGTACCATGCTTACTCCCCTCACTTGAGGAATCATCTTGGGCATCATTGTCATTATCACATAAATCACATTTATTTAAATGAATAGGAATTCTGGCTTCCCCACATTCAGAACACAGTCTATCTGGTAGTTCAGACATGTTAAACAGGCATAAACTTGATAAGAAAGTACAAAAAACGTTTTGAAATAAAACCGTTACTGTCACTTTAAATTTTAAACTGAACACACTTTATTACTGCAATTGCGAAAAAACATGAAGGAATTGTTCAAAATTCACCAAACTTTCACCACAGTGTCTTAAAGCCTTGAAAATATTGCACACCAATTTTGGAAGCTTTAACCCTTAAAATAACGGAACCGGAGCCGTTTTAAGCTTTAACCCCTTTACAGTCCCTGGTATCTGCTTTGCTGAGACCCAACCAAACCCAAGGGGAATACGATACCAAATGATGCCTTCAGAAGTCTTTTATCAGTATCAGAGCTCCTCTCACATGCGACTGCATGCCATGCCTCTCAAAAACAAGTGCGCAACACCGGCGCGAAAATGAGACTCTGCCTATGCTTTGGGAAAGCCCCTAAAGAATAAGGTGTCTAAAACAGTGCCTGCCGATATAATTATATCAAAATACCCAGAATAAATGATTCCTCAAGGCTAAATAAGTGTTAATATCAATCGATTTAGCCCAAAAAATGTCTACAGTCTAAATAAGCCCTTGTGAAGCCCTTATTTACAATCGTAATAAACATGGCTTACCGGATCCCATAGGGAAAATGACAGCTTCCAGCATTACATCGTCTTGTTAGAATGTGTCATACCTCAAGCAGCAAAGGACTGCAAACTGTTCCCCCAACTGAAGTTAATGCTCTCAACAGTCCTGTGTGGAACAGCCATGGATTTTAGTTACGGTTGCTAAAATCATTTTCCTCATACAAACAGAATTCTTCATCTCTTTTCTGTTTCTGAGTAAATAGTACGTACCAGCACTATTTGAAAATAACAAACTCTTGATTGAATAATGAAAAACTACAGTTAAACACTAAAAAACTCTAAGCCATCTCCGTGGAGATGTTGCCTGTACAACGGCAAAGAGAATGACTGGGGTAGGCGGAGCCTAGGAGGGATCATGTGACCAGCTTTGCTGGGCTCTTTGCCATTTCCTGTTGGGGAAGAGAATATCCCACAAGTAAGGATGACGCCGTGGACCGGACACACCTATGTTGGAGAAATTAGGCATTTCTACAACATGTCAGCACAAGCAGCATTAATAAAAGATACCCAGGAATCTTTCCACAAGATCTGGTTTTACTGGATCACTTACGATTCTATATAGTTCAAGACTCACAGACAAATAACCCATCCATATAAAGACAGTCTGGATACCCGAAAATCGATTAGCTCTCATGCAATTTGGAGGAACTCACGAGGTGTGGCGTGGTCAGAAGGCAATTCACTCTAACACTTCTTCTTCTGACTCTCTAGTTTCCTTTTCTTCTATTCTCTTATTTATTATACTTCTCTTAACTCAAGATCTTCATGATTTGTATATATGGGCAGGGTTGAGGCCATGTCCTATCCCCTCCCAATTTACTTGAGCATGATGACAGCATTGACCTATAGATAATGTATTTTTTTGTTGTGTTTCACTGACTCTTCAGAACTCAGGTAAAATACATGTTATTATATACAATGTAGAAATTGCTGCCTTTGTGTCAAATTGTACCAAAGAATTTCTTGTACTTCTTTATTTGTACAAAAAAACACTTTAACAAAAATGTATTTAATCTAAAGTTATCTTTAAATAGATTATTATACCAGAAGAATATTTTTTGCCAAAATGTAAAATTTTTAGAACAAGACCAAAACATGTAGATTATATCAGATTTACTAAAAGAGCAGCGGGGACATGAATGTGAAAGAGTGGGAAAAAATGTATTCATTTTATCTGGAGTAAGATAAGCATTATTTATAAGTTTCAAATGGGATTCTTTATGACTTATCAGAACACCACAAAAATCCAAAAGAATAAAGCTTTGCTCAATATTACAAGTCTCTAATGGAGAAATTTGAGGGATCCAGTAATGCAATATTCTAAGTGAGCTTGGCCTTGTTTAAGTAGTAAAATACCATAAAATACTGAGATTAAATGGAAACCAGACGTAAATTTATTTAAACATGATTTGATTTCGGCGTGCATATCGAAGCCGTCCCTGTCCCAGGCTAGAGAAATGAGGTAATGTCTGAGTTGAAAATAAGCGAATTGACTAGATCGAGGGAGGTTAAATTTATGAGAGAGAAGGTTAAATGACATAATTTGTTTATCCTCCGACAATTGATGTAGTAAATTTAAACCTTTCTCAGCCCAAGAATGAAAAACTATCTGGGAAAGACCTGGAATAAATTCAGGATTCCTTTGTATAGGAAGGAATTTGAAAAAATTTACATTTATCCCGAGACAAGCACAGGCCCTCTGCCAGGCTAGAATTATATTCTTCATAGTAATTAACTTATCTACAACTGAGGGAAGTTTATTAACAGGACATTGTAATATAGCTTTCATTGAAAAGGGAAAAGTAATATACTCTTCTAGGTCATAAGAGGCAAAGATACTAGAGTCCCATAACCAATCAAAAGCAATTTTAGCAAGTGTCACTATATTGTACAGTTTAATATCAGGAAAGGCTAGTCCCACCTGTCTTCTTTTTTTTGCATCAATCTAGGTAAGGCAATTGGGGCTCTTTTGTCTTTCCAGAGAAATTTAGAACAATGGGTTTTGAAAGCTACGGATGTCCGCCTTGTTAATAAATAAAGGGAGGATATGGAGTAAAAACAGAATCCTAGGAAAAATAATGACTTTAATTAAGTTTACACTTGCCAACAATGAGAGTGGAAGGGAAGCCCAGACTCTTAAATCCATTCTTGTTTTTTTAAATACAGCATCAAAGTTTAATTTATACCAGGAATTTGGGTTCTTACCGAGAGAGATATCTAAATATTTAATAGTCTGAACTACTTGAAATTGGTGGGGGAGGCTCAAACGAGTGGGGGATGTACCCATAAAAGTTAATTTTTCCTGAAATTAATTTTATATCCTGAAAAGGAGCTATAAAAAGAAAGAATTTGTAAGACTTGATGTATACTCTGAGCCGAGTTTTTAAGAAAGATAAGTAAATCGTCTGCATATAAAAGGATTTTAAGAGAATGGGAGCCAAATTTGATCCCTGTCAACACCCCAGAAGCAGAACTTTTTTTCACTTTCTGCGATGAGTTTTTTTAGCTAAAAATTTTCTGCAGGTCATTTTGATCAACACTAGAACAGTAAAAATAAAACCAAGGTTGTGATATACATTTTAAATGTTAACAGACCAAAAATGTATATCACAACCCTGGTTTTGTTTTTACTGTTCTAGTTGTTGAGGAACCACTGCTATTCTATAGTAGGCAAAAGTAGACTTTCATGTTCATCAATAAAATAATACTACTAATTATTTTATTTATTTTTTTAGAGATTGCAGTAATGCCAAAAGAACCTGAAATGTACTGGCCCTTGGAATGTATTCTTTACACTCACACAGCCAGTGAACTTAAAAAATAAATTAAAACTTTTTTTTTTAAAGCAGCAAGATACATAGAGACGCAAATGTAGATCATTTTATTAACACTGAGGGTGTGAGGACAGGAATGAAACAGAGGAGGAGTTTTGACTGGAGAAATACTGGAGAATTGAATTGTGGTCCCAGGGGGGCTTTGGTTAGGGACATGGAAGGACTGGTCACTGGAGTAAATTAACTTAGCATTTTCCTCTTCAGGGTAGACCAATTTTATTTTATACAGAATGAGAAGCGTCACAAAACAAGGTTCTGTTTCGGCTAGGGTTCCGGAAGCTGTACTACCGCCCACTCCTACAAAGCTCCCCCAGCTACCTCCCACTTACAATGATAATAAATACCCTGCTCCTACCTGGTAGTACGGTACATGACAAGCTCAAGCTGTCACAAATACTGTGTTGTGACAGCTTGAGCTGGGTGTAATTTTGGAGGAGTTGGGAGGTATCCTGGGTGGAGTTTAGGACAAGTGGGAGGTAGCCTGGGCGGAAGTTAAGCATAGTGTTAGCTTAATAGAGAGATGTGTGTGGGCAGATTTCCAGGAATTGCCGATTCCCATTTTTGATAATCACCAAATTAGACACAACACCGGTCCCTCCCTCTCTACTGAAGTCCGCGCCCAGGCTGTAAACATTTGTTGTGAATGTGTGCGCAGCGCTAGCTTCTTTTCATGTTCAGGTGTTGTGTCTAATTTGGTGACTATCAAATCGCTCTCTCAGGCAGCAAATTATTCAAAGCACTGCTTAAAACTGAGCCGGTGTTCTGTGAAGGGACTGAACTTTGTAAAAGAGCGAACCATGTCACTTCCTGTGACGTTTCATCAGCTGTTGCACACATATTTCAGCTAATGCGCATGCGTGCCAGCGTCATCACATACCTGGCCGCATACGTCACTGCTGAAATATTTAGCCCTGTGAAATTTACAAGCCCTTTCTATAGCGCATGCGTAGGATTTTCTATCCCAAATGGCGCGCTCATGAAAAGCTTGTTTATTAGCCGACTCGTCAATATTCTGAAATCCGCCCCCACTGCAACTACTCGTACTGCTGTAGAGCATTGTGCATGTCATTATATTTCATTATAGCCTACAATTCATTGTGCTTCTCCTTGTTAATAAAAACAGCATTTACTGCTGAAAAAACACGTTTAAAGAAACAGGTTGTTATATTTCTTTACAGCTCAAATTCATTGTGCTCCATGTTAATAGACAAAACATTTACTGATGCAAACAAATGTTTAATGAAACAGGTTGTTATATCATCCAATAAAAATTCATCAAAATAATGTAAGGGATTCTTTCATATTTCTTTCTTTCTCTGCATATCCTTTGTTGAAAAATAAAATTCTCTGGATATCCTTTGTTGAAAATAATTGATTTCAATACTACAGTACACAAAGAAACAGGTTTTAATATTTATCCAATAAAGATTAATCAAATAATGTTAATGCTTCTTTGAGATTTCTTTTGTTCTCTGCATATCCTTTTTTTAAATATGTCATTCTCTGCATATCCTTTGTTGACAATACTTTATTTAAAATACTCCAGTTCACGAACAAACAGTTTGCAATATTTATCCAATAAAGATTAATCAAATATTGTTAATGCTTTTTTCATATTTCTTTTATTCTCTGGATATCCTTTGTTGAAAAATGTCATTCTCTGCATATCCTTTGTTGAAATTACTTTATTTCAATACTCCAGTATTGGATGAATATTACAACCTGTTTATTCAAGTACTGGAGTATTGAAATAAAGTATTTTCAACAAAGGATATGCAGAGTGACATTTTTCAACAAAGGATATCCAGAGAATAAAAGAAATATGAAAAAAAGCATTAACAATATTTGATTAATCTTTATTGGATAAATATTGCAAACTGTTCATGAACTGGAGTATTTTAAATAAAGTATTGTCAACAAAGGATATGCAGAGAATGACATATTTCAAAAAAGGATATGCAGAGAACAAAAGAAATCTCAAAGAAGCATTAACATTATTTGATTAATCTTTATTGGATAAATATTAAAACCTGTTTCTTTGTGTACTGTAGTATTGAAATCAATTATTTTCAACAAAGGATATCCAGAGAATTTTATTTTTCAACAAAGGATATGCAGAAAAAGAAATATGAAAGAATCACTTACATTATTTTGATGAATTTTTATTGGATGATATAACAACCTGTTTCATTAAACATTTGTTTGCATCAGTAAATGTTTTGTCTATTAACATGGAGCACAATGAATTTGAGCTGTAAAAAAATATAACAACCTGTTTCTTTAAACGTGTTTTTTCAGCAGTAAATGCTGTTTTTATTAACAAGGAGCAGCACAATGAATTGTAGGCTATAATGAAATATAATGACATGCATGATGCTTTACAGCAGTACGAGTAGTTGCAGTGGGGGCGGAGTTCAGAATATTGCCGAGTCGGCTAATAAACAGGCTTTTCATGAGCGCGCCATTTGGGATAGAAAATCCTACGCATGCGCTATAGAAAGGGCTTGTAAATTTCACAGGGCTAAATATTTCAGCAGTGACGTATGCGGCCAGGTATGTGATGACGCTGGCACGCATGCGCATTAGCTGAAATATGTGTGCAACAGCTGATGAAACAGAACACCGGTCCCCCCCTTTCTACTTTAGCCCGCGCCCAGGCTGGAAACATGTGTTGTGAATGTGTGCACAGCGCTAGCTTGTTTTCATGTTTAGGTGTTGTGTCACTGTCTACTTTAGTGAAATCATTCAAAGCTATTAAAACTGAGCCGGTCCCCCCCTCTCTACTGAAGCCCGCGCCCAGGCTGGAAATATGTGTTGTGAATGTGTGCACAGCACTAGCTTGTTTTCATGTTTAGGAGGCCCTTGATGTGTGAGTGTAATAAGGCTGATTATTTTACCATTATCGTGTATTGTTAGTTCTTGTGGGAACGATACTGAAATGTAGTGCATTTCATTGCTTGTCTTCTGAGTTCACCTGAAGAACGTGTTCATTGTGGATATGAATTTCCATAACCTTAACCATTAGACACAACATCGGCAGCCAAATGGTTAAGGTTATGGAAATTAATATCCACAATGAACACATTCTTCAGGTGAACTCAGAAGACAAGCAATGAAATGCACTACATTTCAGTATTGTTCCCACAAGAACTAACAATACACAATAATGGTAAAATAATCAGCCTTATTACACTCGCACATCAAGGGCCTCCTAAACATGAAAACAAGCTAGTGCTGTGCACACATTCACAACACATATTTCCAGCTTGGGCGTGGGCTTCAGTAGAGAGGGGGGGGGACCGGCTCAGTTTTAATAGCTTTGAATGATTTCACTAAAGTAGACAGTGACACAACACCTAAACATGAAAACAAGCTAGCGCTGTGCACACATTCACAACACGTTTCCAGCCTGGGCGCGGGCTAAAGTAGAGAGGGGGGCACCGGCTAAGTTTTAAGCAGTGCTTTGAATAATTTGCTGCCTGAGAGAGCGACTTTACCCCTTCTGCTTGCCCATTGCCTAATAAATGTAAAAAGAAAAACATGTCCTGGGCGATATGAATTGCGCATCCCTGGCTGCACTTACCTCTCAGTCAAAGGAACAGAAGCCGTTCTGGCGGCTAAAACTAACAAATTAAGATATAGCTGCATCTAAAAAAAAGTATCAATTTAAAGTATCAATTTCATCAGCATCAGCCATTAGCCAATAATTTTAAAGTAAAAATGTGCCGGTTGCACTGCAGAAAAATAAAAAAATTCCTGTTGAAGAAAATTCTGTGCTTAACATAACTGGCAATTCTTTCTGCAGGCAGGCTCCACTTTCTGCGATATTATCGCAGATCGCACTATGTTCTGCCTTGGGGGTCAACACTTGTCGTAACCATATAGCTGAGGGGTCTAGGGCAATTTTAAATAAAAGTGGAGAGAGTGGGCAACCCTGTCTTGTGCCCCTTTCAAGCCTTATTCCAGAAGAAAAAACTCCATTAATGAGTAGATAAGATACAGGGTTATTGTATAGATTATGTATAAAATAGAGAAACTGATCTTTAAACCCAAAGTTCTCTAGACTTCGGGAACAGATGCTCCCAAACAATTGAGTCAAAACCTTTTTCTGCATCAACTTTGAGTAGCGCAATGTCTTCATGATTGCTTTTTTTTCTATCAATTTCTATCTTTTAAGAATATATATTGATTGATCTTATTGCTTTTTATGTTATATCAAATTCAACATTCTAATTCAACATTTTAAATTCAACAAACTAATTATCTATTAAATACATATTTGGACAGAGCCTATACAGCATTATTGGGGTAACAAATAACTATAATTAGTCTTCTATTTTAAATAATTTTAATTGCCTTGCTTTAGATAGTAATAAATATAATAAACTATTTTTAAAATAAACATTTTTAATCAAATTGTAATGTTAGCTAGATCGGATTAAAATTAATTTTAACCTAATCTTAGTATTTGATAATTAAATATAGATAATACATTTATAATTTTACTTACAATTCATTTATATTTGAGTAAACAAGACTTTATATTACTCATAGTGTAATTGATGATAAAGAAAATATGATCTTATATATCCTGAATTATTTATATATATATATATATATATATATATATATATATATATATATATATATATATATATATATATATATATATTAAATATATATATATAAAACAAATAAGGTAAAATATGTATTTAAAATTGATTGTTTGTAATCCTAATGTACAATTTTATAGAAATAGATTAATTGAGTTTAAACAAGAAATAATTGACAATATATATATAATAATGCCATTACATTTGAAAAAATGAATTGTAGAGAAACAATGATACACTAAAGAACGTACAATAATATAGTCAATTGTTTGTAAAATGAAATACCCCAAAATTATGGAAATATCAAATAAATGCAATATTCGTTTGCATACAAAAATATAAATAAAACTTTGAAATAATTTAGAAACATAATATACCTGTTTAAATGTTTATAATCATGTAAATATATAGGTATAAATGTATATTTTACCAAAATACCCTCAGTTATATAGAAGTATGTATTTATGAATAAATAGAACATATTCTTCTATGTGAAGAACATTGGATTGTTAAATATTGATATTTTTATGTCGGGTTAGTGCATTTGAAAATATGCAAACGTGTTTTCACACGAGTAGGGTTTTTTCCACTTCTTTCTCTCCTTTGACTTCTATAGAGGAATACGTTATTGTGCATGCAATATCCTAAATTTGGCTTTTTTTAGCGTTGGGTTAGCGCGTGAGCAAAAACAGATTACTTTCAACTTGTAATAAGAGAGAAACCCAACGGGCAAAAAGCTTACTTCTAGCGTTTAATAGTGCTCCACTTGTAATCTGCCCCAAAGTGAGAAAGGGGGGGGGCAGACTGGCTCACGGAAAATTAGCTAAAAAATATTAACCTAAGCCTTCCTGGGAGAAAGTGTAACAAGTAGACATTCAGATGTATTTTACAGCAAAAGGAAGCAAACTAAACAATGAATTCATATTGCAATAATGTTTCACTATCAACAAAAAAACACTTTATGCTTTATTGATAAGCCAAATTTAATGGTCCTTTAATACACTCTAGCGGGTAAAATGGACCAAAAGGACCACTAAATACAGTAGACTTGACAAATACATAATACAAAGACAATGCAATAGCACTTACTTTTAATTTGAAATGACCAGTAGAATATTTCCTACCAAATTTCACAGTTAATTAAATTTTTCCTCCCCCTGTATCATGTTACAGCCATCAACCAATCACAAGATGCATATACGTATAAACTGTGAACTTCTGCACATGCTCAGTAGGAGCTGGGGCCTCTGAAAGTGTGCATTTAAATAGAATGTGCACGTTTTGAAAACAGAAGTATATTGGATTTTTTTTCAATTGTATGCTTTAAAGGGACACTGAACCCAAAAAAATTTTTAATTTACTCCTATTATCAAATTTTCTTCATTCTCTTGGTATGTTTATTTGAAAAGCAAGAATGTAAGTTTAGATGCCGGTGTTCTGGTAAGGGGCCGAACTTTTGAAAAGAGCGAACCATGTCACTTCCTGTGACGTTACATTAGCTGTTGTACACATTTTGGCCCTAATGCGCATGCGTGCCAGCATCATCACATACCTGGCCGCATACGTCACTGGGAAACTATTTAGACCTGTGAAATTCAGAAGCCTTTTTATAGCGCATGCGTGGGATTTTCTATCACAAATGGGGGGGGGTTATGGAACGCTGTTTATTCGTCCCTGCATGACAAACAGCCACTCGGCTATCGCCACTGCTTCTTCTGCTGATCCAATGCTTACTGCTGCAACAAATGTTTAAACAATGACATTGAAGGGAGCCTGTAAAAAGCTGCATTGGATCAGCAGAAGAAGCAGTGGCGATAGCCGAGTGGCTGTTTGTCATACACGCACGGAGACTCAGCTTAATGGGAGTAGTTGCAGTGGGGGAGGTGGACTTCAGAATATTAGCGAGGAGACGAATAAACAGCTTTCCATAAACCCCCCCCATTTGTGATAGAAAATCCCACGCATGCGCTATAGAAAGGCTTCTGAATTTCACAGGTCTAAATATTTTTACAGTGACGTATGCGGCCAGGTATGTGATGACGCTGGCACGCATGCGCATTAGGGCCAAAATTTGTACAACAGCTGATGGAACGTCACAGGAAGTGACATGGTTCGCTCTTTTCAAAAGTTCGGCCCCTTAACAGAACACCGTCCCATTTTTGGTGAACAAACTGGGTTGTCCTTGCTGATTGGACAGCACCAATAAACAAGTGCTGCCCATGGTTCTGAACCAAACATTTGCTGGCTCCTTAGCTTAGATCCCTTCTATTTCAAATAAAGATAGCAAGAGAATGAAGAAAAATTGATAATAGAAGTAATTTAGAAAGTTGCTTAAAATTGCAAGCTCTATCAGTACCCCTTTAACTAAATTATGAAACTTTCATTTTTACTTTAGTGGCCCTATAATGGGTATTGTGCACACTCCAAACAAGTACAAACAACATTTCCTGGGTATGTGTTCACAGAAAATACAGCAATGTGTATATAAAATGCACCAGCAATGGGGCAGTTTGTAACTAAACAAAATATAATGTACTGAAAAACTGGTGTCCAACATATAATATTTATCGTGCTGCAGTTTTACCCAAAGATAACATTCAGCAGATTTAATGGATATCAATTGTCAGTTATTTGTTCAGCTTAGTACTAAGCCTTTTTGCATGCAAAGCTAATCTTAGTATGATGTAACAAGTTTTGGGATCCTGGTCACTTACTCAGTCCGTACAAGATCTAACACCAATGGTTTTCCATCCAGCTGAAACCCATAATGCACCAGGTCTGGATATTTGCTCTAAGACGACAAAGAAGAGGAACAGGTTACATGTCAAGTGTGATCCTTAAATATCACAAGTTCACACGACCAGATCAACATCCCCTTTTGTATATTCCCAGACTTTCGCTTATATTTGTCTTTAAGTGTAATCTTTCATACAGCATTAAAGGGACAGTCAACACCAGTCAATCCCTTTATTACCCATTTCCTAGTTTTGCATAACCAACACAAATATATAAATAAATTTTTTACCTCAGTGATTACCTTGTGTCTAAGCCTCTGCAAACTGCCCCCTTATTTCAGTTCTTTGGACAGACATCCATTTTAGCCTATCGGAGCTGGCTCACTGGAACTCCACGTGCATTAGCACAGTGTTATCTATATGACACACATGAACTAACACCCTCTAGCTGTGATAGGGCCTAGAAATTAACATATGAACCTCCTAGGTTTAGCTTTCAACTAAGAATACCAAGACAACAAAGCAAATTGGTGATAAAAGTAAATTGGAAAATTGTTTAAAATTAGATTCTCTATCTAAATCATGAAAGTTTATTTTGGACTAGACTGTCCCTTTAATATTGTTCCCATGATGTTTTGGAACTAAATTTTCCATGATGCTCAGCCAGCATATCAGCTGTCTGAGCATCATGGGAAATGTAGTTCCAAAACCTCTGGAGGGCCAAGTTTAAGGATGTCTGATCTAGAGGGTATTTTCATATGCAGTGAAGGGGGGAGTGTCTGCTGCTCCTGATTTCCCAGCCCCTTTCACTGGGTGTCCCAGCCTAACCTCCTTAATAGTGCAAAACTGGGAGCTTCTAAGTAAGTTTTTAAAAAAGTTTTATACTGGATTTTTAGATCAGTATCTGTGCATAGTCTTCTTTATAGTAGTGTCCATTACATGCAGTTATATGAAAATTGGTATACACTGTCCCTTTAAGAAAAAATATTTAAAGGGATAGAAAACCCAAATATTTTCTTATATGATTCGGATAGAGCATGCAATTTTAAGCAACTTTATTATTTACTCTTATTATTATTTTTTCTTCGTTCTCTTGGTATCTTTATTTGAAAAGGCAAGAATGAAAGTTTTGAAGCCTATTTTTGGTTCAGTAGTCTGGATAGGACTTTGCTGATTGGTCGGTACATTTAGCCATCCAATCAGCAAGCGGTACCCAGGCTCAGAACCTAAAATGGGCTGGTTTCAAAGCTTTTATTCCTGCTTTTTCAAATAAAGATACCAATAGAATGAAGAAAAATGTATAATAGGAGTAAATTAGAAAGTTGCTTAAAATTGCATGCTCTATCTGAATCATGAAAGAAAATGTTTGAGTTTAATATCCCTTTAAAAGAGCTTATTTGCACATTACAAGTAAATTAAATATTGTTTTAGAAATTACATTTTACATTTAATGTCTCTTTAATGCATGTGTGTTGTATTGTACCAATTGTTTGTATGTTAATATATTTATTTTTTACAAGACCAGAAAGCTCAAATAAATACACTGACAGCTTAAGTTTTACTTTTTACACTTTAAGCTAAAGTAAAAATCTCAGACGCTAAATTTGGATAACGTAAAAGATTAGAGCTTAGATATATAAGGGTGGAGACATTTCTGGTTTAACAGCAGTTTAAAAAAAATTGCAAAAGGAACAAGCCAGCATCAATGCTATATTTAAAAAGGTAAAATAGATCAGATAGTTGTGTAATATTTAATGTGGCTATCAGATGTGCAAATGTCATAAATCATAAATAAATGTGGAAAGCAAATATTTCAAATAAGCATGTTAAAATATTTTAGTATGAAAAATGTTTCAAGGGACATGAAACCCCAAAAATGTATTTAATCATTCAGAAAGTGCATAGAATTTTAAACAACTTTACACTTCACTTATCTTATCTAATTTGTTTAATTCTCTTGTTATCCTTTGTTGAAAAGCATACCTAGGTAGGCTCAGGAGCTGGGAGCTAGCTGTTGATTGGTGGCTGCACATATATAATCTCTTGTCATTGGCTTACTGATGTGTTCAGAAAGCTCCCAGCTGCTGCTTCAATAACGAATACCGAGAGAATTTGAGTTTTAATTCTCTTTTAAAGGGACATGAAACCCAAATGCTAAATCCCTTGAAAGTTACGCCACATTGCTGTAAAAAGCTGAACATGAACATTTCCATGAAAAAAGGGAAGATATTTTACCTCACAATTTCCTTAGTAACCACATCCTACTGTAAATGGGTTTTAAACGGACAGTGTACTGTAAAAATTGCTTCCCCGTATTGGTTTCTCACTGACTTGTTATATCAGCTGAAGAAAATTAAATGTACTGGATTTTGCTCCTATAGGATCATTTTTGTAATTGAAATAGTTGGTTTTGCTCACTGAAACCACAACCTAATATGAACATCCAAGCATTGTCCTTGCGTGTAGAGAGAGTGAGATAAGATATGAAGATCTGCTCTTTCTGCAGGCTCAGTCCATTTCAGTGGACATGTTCCTGAGAACAATGAATTGTGGTTTAAATGAGAAACAGCAGATATTCAAAATACAAAATAAACATAAAGGATCAAGTTACCCGATTTAGGGCCAGATTACAAGTGGAGCACTAAATATCGCTTTGATGAAAGCGATATTTGCGCTGCACTGTGTAATACAGGCGCACGATAATGCAACAAGAGCACCCTTCCATAGGCTCCTATGGGAGCCTCGTTCTGATGACGTCAGAGAGCTAATTGCTACCGTGGGCAAGGTAATTTAGAGCTCCACTTGTAATCTAGCACTTATTATTATGGTGAAATCCCACAAGATGACAGTAAAGCAAAGTCTGAACTCCACACTCACCACTAATGATACTGATTGGTTGTTTTATTTTTATACTCATGAGCACTTAAGCTTAAGACGTTTTGAGGTAAAATATCTTCCTTTTATACACAGATGTTCATGTGATATTTTCTAGTCAGCTTTTCACAGATATGCTGCATGGGTTTCAAGTGATTTAGCATATGGGTCCCTTGAAACATTTTCACTTTTGAGGATAAGTTGCTTAAATTGATGCATTTTTGTGGACAACTAAATATGCAGTATGCATGCTCATTGGCTGACAACATCCACATCTGTGTTGGTGGTTAGATATCTAGTTACAAGAGAATATAAGCAAAACATAGCTTATATCAGTACAGTGCATGGAGGAGGAAGTTTCGGTGGGTTGAGCAGTGCGCTGAGACGTGCGTGAGCCATCTCAAGGGCCCTAGACCAGGTTGTAACCTGACTTGGTCGGGCAAGGCGCTTGAGTGGGGCTGAGCTGGGAAGCCACTGCTTGTTCCTGGGGAGCAGCGGGTGCGGTAAAAGCGGCACCCGGCTGGATCCAGCAGCAGGGAGGAGCTCTAAGATCGCCACGTGGAGGTAGCGTGGTCAGGAGAGCAGAGAGAACCGCAGCTGAGAGCAGGAGATGCCACCGAGTAAAGCAAAGCAGCACCGGATGGTCCCGGTCAAGTTACCACCTAATAACAGTAAGGAAGCAGTGGAAGGCAAGCAGATAACTCAAGCCCAATGGTCAGTTTATATCAGTACAACTATGTTTTAAAGGGACATTAAACACTAAATAAATGATAGATAGAATAGTGCATTTAAAGAAAAGATTAGTCTGAGAATAACATGGAGATGTATTTGTTAAAGTTTCTTTAGTTGTTTAAATATTGACAAAATAAGTGTAATGTTTTAATGTCTATAAAACAATGGGAGCTGCCATGTTGTAACTTAGGTTACCTTCTCTGCTGTGGCCAATTAGGGATAGTTATAAATAGGTCACTAGACTGTGCAGCAAATGGCTGTGTGGAATATAACAGTGTTCTGCACTTCCATTTCTAACAGGAACTGAAAAGCTCAGAAATTGGGACAAAATAAATAATGAAAGTATATTGCAGACTTTTTATATATACAGTGTATATATATATATATATATATATATATATATATACACACGATTTATCTTTTTATATTACCATCTCAAAGGGTTTAATGTCCCTTTATTGTTATAATACTGTACATAATAAGATGTTCTATTTTAGAAACAAGGGGAAAAAGCACAAAAACATATTTTTAAAAAAAAGGACACTTTACAGTTTGTTTTAAATGTATATTGTTTTTCTGAAAAACAAATATTTTTGTTAATTTTTGTGAGCCTTCTCACTATCCACCAGTGAGTCTCTATCCTATGGACCATTTAGGCACAAACATCTGCTTCCTGTTCAAAATCAAAATATATTTTAGCTTAAACCAATTTCATACAATTATTTACATACTTAGGGGCCGATTTACCATATATCTGTCAGCGGTCTTAAGACCGCTGCTTCTTAACTGCTGTTTACGGTGAGCCATACGGTGCTTAATAATTTGCCCCCATAGTATTCTTTAATTTGCAGAATACAACACATTTTAAAATATTTTCTATCTTACCCTAGATTAATGCAATTAATATGCAGTGTTCAAAGATTTTTCATAGCCAACATATTTTTATATTCCTAGAAATCATGCCAGAAATGTACACTTTGGGCTTTTCCAAATACCAGGTGACTGAATGATTTCTCCAGTGAATTCTGAAGGTGTGTACCTGTGTATCTCTCTTGTGCTGAGCAAGAAGTTTTCGTGGATGGACCACCTGATAGTTCTTTAGGTTGAGCTGTTCGCTGGCATGCAACACTGGGAAAAAAAACAATAAAACATAGTTATTATGGAAAATAACACTAGGTTTGTCTATAAAGGACACATATTGCTAATGTCATAGAACACCAGAGCACTTAGGTCCCCTTAGTATTATTATAGAAGGGTACCCAAAGGTCCCCTATGTCTAGTGATACATAAGGACACAAAGTTATACTAACTACAGGGAGTGCAGAATTATTAGGCAAGTTGTATTTTTGAGGATTAATTTTATTATTGAACAACAACCATGTTCTCAATGAACCCAAAAAACTCATTAATATCAAAGCTGAATATTTTTGGAAGTAGTTTTTAGTTTGTTTTTAGTTATAGCTATTTTAGGGGGATATCTGTGTGTGCAGGTGACTATTACTGTGCATAATTATTAGGCAACTTAACAAAAAACAAATATATACCCATTTCAATTATTTATTTTTACCAGTGAAACCAATATAACATCTCAACATTCACAAATATACATTTCTGACATTCAAAAACAAAACAAAAACAAATCAGTGACCAATATAGCCACCTTTCTTTGCAAGGACACTCAAAAGCCTGCCATCCATGTATTCTGTCAGTGTTTTGATCTGTTCACCATCAACATTGCGTGCAGCAGCAACCACAGCCTCCCAGACACTGTTCAGAGAGGTGTACTGTTTTCCCTCCTTGTAAATCTCACATTTGATGATGGACCACAGGTTCTCAATGGGGTTCAGATCAGGTGAACAAGGAGGCCATGTCATTAGATTTTCTTCTTTTATACCCTTTCTTGCCAGCCACGCTGTGGAGTACTTGGACGCGTGTGATGGAGCATTGTCCTGCATGAAAATCATGTTTTTCTTGAAGGATGCAGACTTCTTCCTGTACCACTGCTTGAAGAAGGTGTCTTCCAGAAACTGGCAGTAGGACTGGGAGTTGAGCTTGACTCCATCCTCAACCCAAAAAGGCCCCACAAGCTCATCTTTGATGATTCCAGCCCAAACCAGTACTCCACCTCCACCTTGCTGGCGTCTGAGTCGGACTGGAGCTCTCTGCCCTTTACCAATCCAGCCACGGGCCCATCCATCTGGCCCATCAAGACTCACTCTCATTTCATCAGTCCATAAAACCTTAGAAAAATCAGTCTTGAGATATTTCTTGGCCCAGTCTTGACGTTTCAGCTTGTGTATCTTGTTCAGTGGTGGTCGTCTTTCAGCCTTTCTTACCTTGGCCATGTCTCTGAGTATTGCAGACCTTGTGCTTTTGGGCACTCCAGTGATGTTGCAGCTCTGAAATATGGCCAAACTGGTGGCAAGTGGCATCTTGGCAGCTGCACGCTTGACTTTTCTCAGTTCATGGGCAGTTATTTTGCGCCTTGGTTTTTCCACACGCTTCTTGCGACCCTGTTGACTATTTTGAATGAAACGCTTGATTGTTCGATGATCACGCTTCAGAAGCTTTGCAATTTTAAGAGTGCTGCATCCCTCTGCAAGATATCTCACTATTTTTTACTTTTCTGAGCCTGTCAAGTCCTTCTTTTGACCCATTTTGCCAAAGGAAAGGAAGTTGCCTAATAATTATGCACACCTGATATAGGGTGTTGATGTCATTAGACCACACCCCTTCTCATTACAGAGATGCACATCACCTAATATGCTTAATTGGTAGTAGGCTTTCGAGCCTATACAGCTTGGAGTAAGACAACATGCATAAAGAGGATGATGTGGTCAAAATACTAATTTGCCTAATAATTCTGCACTCCCTGTAGCTCTAATATACATCAGGACACAGAAACCCACTTGCTATGTCTATTACATGAGGGCTCAGAGACCCATTAAGGGACATTAAACACTTTGGGGACGATTTATTATGATGCGGATGGACATGATCCCCTTTAGGGGATCATGTCCGCCCAACATTGCTAAATGTCGACAGCATACGCTGTCGGCATTTAAGATTGCACAAGCATTTCTAGTGAAATACTTGTGCAATGCAGTCCCGGCTGCTAGCAGGGGTTGTCAATCATCCCGATCGTATCTGATCGAGATTATTGCTGTCCACCGCCTCAGAGGTGGCGGATAAGTTAAGGAGCAACGGTCTTAAGACAGCTGCTTCTTAACATATGTTTCCTGCGAGCCTAATGGCTTGCACGGAAACTGCTGTATGCGCATGTTAAATCTGCCCCTTTGAGATTTGAAATATAAAATGTTCAAATAAATGTATAAAAAAAAAACTTTGCGGTATATTATTATTAATAATAATAATAATAATTTTGCCCCCATTTCCTGCAATTTCCAAAAATTATGTGTTTTCCAATTCCTTTTAAAAATGGAAGTGAATATTCCAGACTTAACACTGCTATATTCCAAACTGGCATTGGTTGCACACTCTAGTGACTCATTTATAGCTGTCCCTAATTGGCCTCAGCAGAGAAGGAAACCTAGGTTTCAATATGGACACTTTACACTCATTTCCAACATTAAAGGGACAGTCAACACCAGAATTGTTGTTGTTTTAAAAGATAGATAATCCCTTTATTACCCATTCCCCAGTTTTGCCTAACCAACACAGTTATAATAATACACTTTTTACCTCTGTGATTAACTTGTATCTAAGCATCTTCTGACAGCCCCCTGATCACATGACTTTTTATTTATTATCTTTTGACTTTCATTTTAGCCAATTAGTGCAGTGTCTGCCACAAACCATGGGCGTGCTCGCAATGTTATCTATAGGGTTTACCTGAACTAGCTCTCCCCTGCTGTGAAAAGCAAATACAAAAGCATGTGATTAGAGGCGGCCTTCAATGGCTTAGAAATTATCATATGAGCCTTCCTAGGTCTAGCTTTCAACTAAGAATACCAAAAGAACAAAGCAAAATTGGTGATAAAAGTAAATTGGAAAGTTGTTTAAAATTGCATGTCCTATTTGAAACATGAAAGTTTTTTTTGGACTTGACTGTCCCTTTAAAATAACTAATATAAGTTAAAAATACATCTGCATATTATTATTGGGATTTGAATACATAATTTTACAGGTAAATCTAAATCTAAATCCCTATACAATGTTCCATTATGTCTAGTAAAACAGCCTTGCAATGTATTTTCATTATTTACTCTGCCTGCTTTTCTTGTAATTTAATTATGAAAATATTAGATTTCACACTGCCCCCAGGTAGTGCATTCTATGTTATTTAAAACCCTGACCCTCCTACATGCTGCACAGTAATTGATTGATATATGCAGGAGCTCATTTATTTTTCTTCCTAATTATCTGCAGTAAAAGAGATAAGTAACATTCAATAACCTTTTCAAAGGGTGTATGCCAGGACTGCAAAACCATGAAAATTTTACTTACAAAATGACAGGTTTAAATGCTTTTAAATAGTTTATTTTCTATGCAGATATTCTGCATGCATGTATAAAAAAAATACCTTACAGCTAATTATGTTTAATGATAGATGACGACGCAAAAACCTACTTGCTGCATCTAATAATATATCAAGACAACAGCTGATTTTTTTTATTTATTTTTAGAAGTCAGGAAGGAGCCCAACCACACCCTTAATTATGAACTAGACAAAGATTTATGTTTTTTATTAGGCAAGTGCATTTGTGTCATTAGGTAGGAAAGATCCCAAAGATGGCGGCCACCAGCGGCATTTAGCTATTTTCAGAGCCAGATTTGTTCTTGTAATAGTGCAACACACTGAGTGCAAATCCAGATCTTAGTGTGTTGCAGTTTCAGCAGAAGAAATCCGGCTAGCCGAATGCCACCATATTTGGCATTTGTTTCCTTCCGCATGACACAAATGCACATGCCTAATAGTTACGGAATAAGCCATAAAGTTAGAAGCCAGAAGTAAAATTCTAGGAGCCTTGGTTACATGGCACCTGTGATTTGTCATGCACTGAATCAAGAAGATAGCGATAGCTGATCTAAATCGCTAAAACTAACCCTAGAAACCCGCAACAACTTTCGCAAAACATAATTTATGTGAGAATAATATTCCTTTGGCAACATTTCTCACCATAAAATTGTCACATTGATATTATGGATATAATTATCATGAAATACAGACCCAAATTATACATCAGAGTGTAGAAACTATTCTATGGATACATCAGGGAGAAGAAGCCACTCACTATGTCTAATGTCTATGGGTTATATTTATTAATGTGCAAGCGGATATGATACAATGTAGCGTATCATGTCCGCCGTACAGCATACGCTGTCGGCATTTATCATTGCACCAGCAGTTCTTGTGAACTGCTTGTGCAATGTCGTCCCCTGCAGATTCGCGGGCCAATCGGCCACTAGCAGGGGGTGTCATTCAGCCCAATCGTATTCGATCGGGTTGATTTCTGTCCGCTTTCTCAGAGCAGGCAGACAAGTTATGGAGCAGCGGTCTTTGGACCGCTGCTTCATAACTTCTGTTTCAAGCAAGCCTGAAGGCTCGCAGGAAACAAGGGGCATCACACTCCATACGGAGCTTGACAAATCGGCCCCAATGTCTCAGGACACAGAAATTCAGTTGCTTCTCCCCTAGTATTTTAGCATTCATGGCACCATTATTAAATAACAACAAAGATGTCTGCCCTCTTCCTTCTTCTCGAACTGAGTATTTTGGCAACACTCAGGGCCAGGGACATTAAAGGGGCAAAAACACTAAATGCATTTTATAAGCATAGTAGTGAAGTTATTCCTCGCCTGGTTATGTGTTTGCACATGTGCAGCAACTCTCCTTCAGATATTTGCAGTGAATCCCAGGTTCCAAAATGGCGGCACCCATAATTAGAGGTTAGGTGCATGAAATGTATTTAGTGTTTAATTTCCCTTTTAAAATAGGAGATATTTAAAAAGCACATTTTTTTTCTAACCCCTGCTGCACTGCTTTCTGTGTCCTCTATCAGGGGCACCCTAAGGTGACCACTTAGTTTACCCAACAAAAGCACCATTTGTGACTACACAGTAACTGGAGGGGACAACCCTAATCAAAAAGGAGGATCTTCCTGGAGTCATAATCGATGACTCCAGAGTAATCATCAGAAGCCATACTGTTGTGCCCACAGGCTGAAATATTTAAATGAGAGTCATTCACAGGCTGTTCATGCCTGTGAAGTAATCAGTAAGGTAATCTGCTAATCATTCTGAAGTCATCACCCAGAATTGTTTACCTTAGCTGATGACTTCACAAGCCTGATAATGTCTGATGATGATTTGCAAATGACTTCTAACGTAGTTTGATTAACAAATGACTCCAGGATGGTCTCTAAAGTAATCCTACTTGTCTTGGGAGAGGACCAGCAGAGCTGTCTAGTAGGAGCACTGGATTTCTGAGGCCCGATCCGATATGCAGCATCGCCTGCAAAAGCCGTCGACGCCAAATTTTGCGCGGTTTTGGTATCACATATACGGCGTAGCATACAACTTACGCGCGTATATTTCTGCCTTTGCCCGTATTATTTTTACCCATAGACTGACATACAAAACACGCGCAGTTTGGTATCCAATATACAACGTAAGTACTTACGCGCGCATATTTCAGAAAATCTACTCCATTCTCATCTCGCCACAAATTGCAGGTGCAGGAGCCCTTGCACTGACTAAAAAACCAACGTAACTCCCTGGAAGCCTTAACAAACACATACATTTAAGCAGCATCTCAAGGTTAAAGGGACAGTATACTATGATATTGCTTTTTTAAGGTTTATTTGTGTATTTGAAATAGTTTCAAGCCACAACATAATCAAATGGATTGAGCTTGTAGGTACTTTATCACATTGTGGACATATACTTGCTTATTTACTTTCAATTGGATTACCTTCATCTCTTTAGAAACCACTGGAGTATAATTTATTCTAATGCTAACACAGCTTGGCACTGATGCCAAAATATATAAAGGGACAGTCAAGTACAAAGAAAACCTTCTTCTTTTAAATAGTGCATGTTATTTCAAACTACTTTCAGATTTAATTTGAACACTTGCTTTGTTCTCTTGGTATTCTTAGTTGAAAGCAAAACCTAGGATGGATCATATGATCATTTCTAACACCTTCTTGAAGGCTGCCTCTTTGCAATTGTGTTAAACCAATCACACACACCACAACCTCTCACCTGCAGACTTAAAACACCTGATAATGCCCACCCTATCAGTAACATCACTACTATATATACCAATGGGTCAATTTATATTGGATGTGAGATACATTGATTTATATCTTACAAGTGAATATTACTATATGTACCCTTCAGAAACAACTATTGTGGATGCGAGTTATAGTACAAGAATATGTTAGAAACAGCTTAATATTACCTTTTATGGGCAATTTCCACACAGGCCTTATTATATGTTTTAACAATATTAGTGTACTAAAACACCCCTCACATGGATGTGGATGACAATTATATGGTAAATAACAGAGGACAAGATTTATGGTGAACTATAAGAATATTTTTATTTTTTTTCGGCTTTTTGGATGAGGGGGCAGAGGTGACTGGAGTGTATTTCCTGGTTCTCCTGGTTTGGGAAGCTTCAGATGATTCTGCTGGAGTGCTGGCCACAGATGAAAGGCTGGAGGCAGTGTCCTGCTGGTGTGTGAAGTGCTTAACCAACACACCCAAGAGTTGGTTTTGTTCCCGCCATCTATTGTCCATCTGTATCTGCATATCAGACTGGATTCTCATCATTTGAGACTGATTTTGGACAATTCCATTTAATGAGGCTGCAATGTCCCTCTGCAGCTCGATGCTACACTTGAGTAACCTCTCTTGGCTCATATGAAACCTCTATTTGCCTCTTTGAATGCTCTTGCAGCTTGTTATGAGCCTCCTCTGGAGTGAAATGTATTCCTCGCCCAGGGGAGAATACAGTGGATCTACAGGCTCTTGAGCAGCAGCGATTCTAGGTGCAATTTCAGCTGCTGGTGCATCATGGACAACTTCAGCTGCATCTGCTTCATGGACAACTTCAGCTGCATGATCATCTGCTTCATGGACAACTTCAGCTGCATCTGCTTCATGGATAACTTCAGCTGCTGGTGCTTCAGGGACAACCTCAGCTGCTGGTGCTTCAGGGACAACTTCAGCTGCTGGTGCTTCAGGGACAACCTCAGCTATATGCTCATCTGAGGATGGTGGAGCTCTCCCAAGGGAAGCGGATGGTGGAGCTCTCAGGCTGGATTGATAGTCCTATTGACGACTAGTGTGTGACCACTCAGCCTGTCCAGTTTGCATACCTTGCAACATCCCCTGTGTGGAAAAGCCATGACTGGCCTGATATTGTGTTGGGAGGGGGGGGGGGGTAAAGACATCAACCCTTCGTGGCTGACTTGGCTCCCCCTCAAAGCCAAAAGGATATTCCTCAGGCCAGGTATCTTGCCAGGGGTCGTATGCCAATGGTGGTGGCATCACTTTTGGGTCCTCAACGGAGGCAATCCAACCCTGCTGATGCCTGGGAGAATAATGTCCATGTTGCTGCCTGAAGACTGGTGGTGGAGGTGGCTGCATGGCTGTGACCGGTGGTGGTGGTGGTGGCGGCATGCCAGTTTGCAGCCTGGTGACAGGAGGTTCTGAGGAGGAGTCAAATGATGATAGGGATTAGTACAGTCATATATATGTCTATGTGGGCATACAATATACATTGATACATGCTAGGGACAATACTCATTCTCATGTCAAACTGTATAACATGCATGTGCACAATGTGATTTGTGATATGAGGGATTTTAATCTGTACAGTATACAGGTATGTGTTTCTTACAATAGTTATGTGTACATGTCAGTGATGGAGAAAATGTGTTCTTTAAGTGACACTTTGGTCACACAATTTACTTTAGTCTGATGTAGGCACAGAACCTGCTTTCTGAGCTAAATGTATTGTGATGACTATAGTGTCCATTTACTGAAAACTCTACATGTGGCTTGTGGCCTGTGTTACTCTGAGACATGTTAGTATTGCACTATTCCACCTCATATCATGAATTGCATTGTGTTAAGTAGCATTAATGTCAAATATAATTGTAGATGTTTTTGTTAGTAGGCCAAATACCATGCTCCTCATTGTGTACATGAATGTGTGACATTAAAGGATGTTATATCTCAAATACATATGATACTGGTGTGTGGGATGTTACTCACCAGCATGAGGTGCTGTGGTTGCAATCCCTGAGTCACGAGCCCCTGGAAGTCCACGGACTGCTGTGATACTCAGGGACCTGTGTATCATCTCCTGCCAGACGTTGTATTCTGCTTCCACGGGTGGACCACCGCTTGTTCCCCTCTGGTGCATGGCTTCCTGGCTCATCTTCTCTTTCACCCGCCTCTTGCAATCGTTCCACCTTTTTTTAAGTCCCTCGACAGTCCTTCTCTGTGGGGCCACACTGTTTACAGCATCCTCTACCGCCAAACATGCTTCCTTACGCCTTCGGGCAACGCCTTTGCCCTTCTCCTGGCCAAAGAGGGCACTGTGGTTGTCCATGATGGCCTGGACTAGCGCAACATTCTCATCAAATGAGAAGTTTGGGCATCTCATGCGCTCCTCCTCTGTGGCCACCTGGCTTCCTCCCTGGGATGTCCCTGGTGTGGGTTCCTCCCTATCCTCTCCCTCCTCCCCCCTTCTGTCCCCATGTGCACCCTCTGCCCCTCTTCTAAGTGTGCCTGGTCTCTGGGCATCTCTCCTCCCATCATCCCTTCTAACTCTCCTTCTCCCCACTCCACTAACTCCCTGACGGTGACCCCACTGCTCCTACTGTCCGCTACAATACTCCTCTCCCTGCAACTCCGCTCCCCTCCGCCCTACCTCTCCCTGCCATCCTCAAATTACACACACTCACACTCACTCCCAGTTCAATCACACACAATCACAACCAAACACTCAGCCTATCACACTGTAAAATTGAAATAAAATGTGTGAGGTGTTAGAAAAAAAAGTGTTGTGTATTTTGTATATGTATGTATGCAATATGTGTGCAATATGTAAAAATAAGTGTAAGTAAATGTACAAGCTTACCCAAACAAATATCTGACTTAACTAACAATTATGCTGCGCCTCTCTCACTACTCTTACTAATCCTAAACTCACTGTAGTGTGCTGTAGCTCAACGAACCATCCAAACACACTAAGGAAAATGGCGGCTGCGCATAGGTTTATATATGACTTTTGAATAGCGTAATTACGTTGCGCAGTTTTAGATGGAGTATCGGGTAATTTTTACGAGTCTTAGCCAAATTTGCATAAAACTACACTTTATTGAGACTTTACGTGAACAAAAGACTGGCGTAAGTACTTGCGACGACTAAAATGTGTATTTGCACACTTTTCGGAACAACACCAGTTTGTCCTACTTACGCCACTTTAGCATCTGACGGCGCCGTATATTGGATAGCCCGATGCGCAAGGTGAAATTACGAGCGGCATGGGTTCCCTCGCTTGCGCCGAAAACTACGCCGTATATCGGATCGCGCCCCTGAATTTTAAAGACCATTGCTTCTATTATCAAATGTTCTTCATTCTGTTGTTACCCTTTGTATATATAAAACAAAGTGAAAACTATTAAGAAAAAACAGGTCATTGAACAGGGCAAAAAAAAAAAAAAAAATATTAAAGTAAAAACTTAAAGGAATACAATACCCATTTTTTTTTTCTTTCATGATTCAAATAGAGCATGCAATTTTAAGAAACTTTCTAATTTACCCCTATTATCAATTTGTATTCGTTCTCTTGCTATCTTTATTTGAAAAAGCAGGAATCTAAGCTTAGGAGCCGGACCATTTTTGGTTCAGCACCTGGGTAGCGCTTGCTGATTGGTGCTCTATATGAATCATGAAAGAAAAAATGTGGGTTTAGTATCCCATTAAAGTAAAACACTATTTAAGCAAGCCCTCTCAAGCAGTGAAGGGGTTAAACGGTTTGTTTTATCAGACAAAGTGAAAGCACAAAGGATATAATGTTTTACAGCTCACATAAGCAGGGCATGGAGGTGACAGTTATCTTCTCTCTGTGTGTAGGGAGAAAGTCTGCTCTGCTGGAAAGCACACACTGTCTCCTCTGCTCTGAAGCTGTAGATAACGCCCCGCACCTACAGCAACCTGGAGAACTGTGAGAGGGACAGATTGTAGTTCCCTACTGTTGACCCCACTCAGAAGAATGCTAGAAAGATGGTGCTTTGTGATCTCCACTTGCCCTGCATCAAACTGAAGTGGATGCTACTGCAGGACTATTTAAAAGCAGAGTGCGGCTAAAAAATCTCTTTAAATGTCTTGTTTTTCTCTAAACGTTTTACCTGACAGCTGGCTGTAAAAACTGACTGTCCTGTTAAATACCATACACCTGGCAACCCTACGGGTGAGCCAATAACAAGAAGCAGTTAAGTGCATGGACCAGTCCGCAGCTAGCTCCCAGTAGTAAGACAAGTTTTACACAAAAGTAAGAGGTTCTTAACCCCTTAAAGGGACATAAAACCCACATTTTCTTTTTCTTTTATGATTCAGACAGAGCATACAATTTAAAAAAAAAACTTTCCATTTTTTATTATCACATTTTTTTTTGTTATACTTTGTTGAAAAGCAGGAAGGTTAGTTCAGGAGTGTGCACGTGTCTGCAGTACTATATGGCCGCAGTTTTGCAACAATGTTATACATTAGCAAGAGCACTAGATGGTAGCAATATTTCCTGTCACATAGTACTCCAGACATGTGCACGTTACCTATCCAGATAGCTCTTCAACCAAGAATAACAAAAGAACAAAGCAAATTTGATAATAGAAGTTTGGAAACTTTAAAAAATTGTATTCTCTATCTGAATCATGAAAGAAAATTTTGGTTTTCATGTGCCTTTAAGCCTAATGGAGAAATAACTGATTGTTCTTCTTTTGCCATATGAAGGCAGATTGCTAATGCAGACGGACAGTGTGTCCCTGTCTGCCTCGGCTTGTGGTGGTGCCTTGGGTGGTGTTGGAGGGAAGGAGGGAGGCAGGTGGGAGGCTCAATAATGGAGGGGAGGCGGGAGGTTGAGGAATCGTTACAATCAGTCAAAATTTTACCAGAAGAGAGGGACCCACTACACTACAGCAAAGGGATTTTTAAAGGGGTTAAGGGGCCCTTCAGTACTTTCGCTTGGACGGGGACAGTGGAGAGGGTGAGGGGGCGCTACACTACAGAAATATTTTTAATAAATAAATAACAAATTTAAAATGTATTTAAAGTGGGTAGTGGCAGACAGCTGCAAATTATTATTATCGGTTATTTGTAGAGCGCCAACAGATTCCGCAGCATTAACTACATAAGATGGTGGAGACCATTAGGTGGGGGAGGATTAGAGAACTGTTTGGGAGGGTTAAGAGGGATCCCCCACAAAAAATTAATTCTTAAAAATATATATCCTAAAACTTCATACTGGCAGACTGTCTGCCACTACCTAATATGGTGGTTAGAAGTGTGGGTAGGGGGGGAGCTATTTGGGAGGGATGAGGTAGGGATCAGGGAGGTGGTAAGTGTCAGGTAGAAGGGCAATACCTACATTATGAGCAGGAATTATCAAAGCAATACTCCTAAAATTGCGCCTATAAATACGCATACGACTGAATTTCCTGATTTATGCATTCCTTTCACTTTGTTCGCTTTTGCCAAGGTTCACCTGTGTGCTTATAAAGGGTTACATTTGCTAGTTTTAGTCGTATATCCTAGAGTTCACCTTAGCATTACGCCTAGTTACCAATTTATCATTTTTTTTGCACCTTTGGAGAATGCAAAGTTCTTCTACAAATACATGCATTATAGTTCTAACAGCATTAGAAATCATTATGTCTTTGAACTCGTGTCATGTTCACATTTCTGATGAAGTACTTTCTGATTCTAGCAGGTCTATCTTTGGCTATATACATATGCCAAATATAGAATGCAAAATTGCCGCATATTGTAGTAACACACCAAAATGTATGCGCAAATTTGCCCCATGTAAATCACAAATGTAATAGATTATTTAAAGAGGGCAAAAAAATACTACCTAAAAAGAACACAGATTTGAAATGATAAATCAAGAGCACTTCCTTTTTTCGCGTGAAGAAATTCATCATAATCCGCACCAGCTCGCCTTCCAAACAGTTCTTTGATAAATTTGTGCACACTGGTGCGCCTCGCTAAGGGCAAGCTGCAGAGAACTTGAAAGAGAATACAAAGGAGAATTCTCCTAGCCCTTGATAATAGCCTTATAATGCTATTACCCATACCAGCTAACTAATTAACCCCTTCACTGCCAGGAATTTCAGAAGTGTGGTGCGCAGCTGCAATTAGCTGCCTTCTAATTATTTAAAAACATGGCAAAGCAATATTTCTGAACAAAGGGGACCCCAGAGAAGCCATTTCTCTTATGACTGTAGTTGTGTGTAAATATGTAAATAAAAAAAAAAAAATTGTGAAAAAGTTAAAAATTATTTTTTTATGATCACATTTGGCGGCAAAACACCTTGGGTTGTCTACTAGAAAAAATATATAGTGTTAATAGGTAAATTAAAAAAACAAGGCTCTATTTCTGTTTAAATGGAGTGATAGCAAAAATGCTAAAAATTCTCTGGTACTTTTGGCAAGTTTTTCTTTGAAATTCCAGGTTCTTAAGGGTTTAAAGAGACATTAAACCCAATTGTTTTCTTTCATGATTCAGATAGAGATTGCCATTTTAAACAACTTTCTAATTTACTTATTCATTCTCTTGATATTCGTTCCTGAAAAGCATATCTAGATAGTCTCAGTAGCTTCTGATTGATGGCTGAACATATTTGCCTCATGTGATTGGCTCACCCATGTGCATTGCTATTTCTTTAACAAATTATATCTAAAGAATGAAACAAATTACATAATAGAAGTAAATTGGAATGTTGTTTAAAATTGTATTCTCTGTCTGAATCATGAAATACATTTTTTGGGTTTAAGGTCCCTTTGAAGGGTGCTAGCTATATTATTGATGTATTGTATGCAAAACAAAAAATAGCCTAAGAATAGTGTGTAGATGTATTTTTTTAAAATATATTAGCTGTTTAAATATTGAATATATAACTGTACACTCTCTTTTATTACCTGTTTTATATCTGTCCCTAATTGTCCTCAACAACAAAAAAGCAGAAGGAGAAAAACCTAGGTTCAATCATGGTGATAGCCATTATTTTACAGAAAGTCAGTGGAACTGCTAAAACCAACAGTTATATTACAGGAAAAGGGGGCAAAATAATGAAGTATATTGCAAAGTTTTATTTACTACACATAAATTAAACATTTTATATTACAATTTCAAACTGTTTAATTTCCCTTAGGGCTCGATTTATCAGCATTTCGCCCCTCTATGACTGCAGGTTCTCACAAAAGAACATGCAGTCAGTATTTATCAAGCTGCGCTGCTTCCTTACCCTCTTCTCCACTTCTTAGGTGGAGAATTTCAATCTCCCCGGTTTCGTCCGACAGGGGAGATTGACAGCATTGCACGTAAGAGCAAAATAGAGCTCATATGTTGCGTTTAATTCCACCAGCGGATTGCTGCTCGCCAGAGGACAGGGGAGAATATGATAAATCGAGCCCTTAAAGTGCTTTTAATATAAGCCCTAGAGGGCAGTGTTAATGGCGCATATTAGTGGAATGTTCATTAGAGAAACATTTTTTCAATATACTTTATCAAACCAATGGTTTCTGGGTTAAAAAAAAAAATCACTGTTTTAGTGACAAATTTTATAGTGAAGTACACAGCCATGGGACACACACTATCATATAAAAAGCAAGTGGATCCTCAATCTTCTCCTGACTTCAGTAGTGCACACTTGGAAGATGCAATCTGCGAATGCAGGTGAACATGGGCTATGGTCTGCACAGTGATAGCTTTTAAATGCATTTCAATTTCCACTAGAATATATATTCAATAGTGATCTGCTGACCTTCTTAATTAAAGGAACATAAACTATATATTTAATTCCCCAATCAAATGTTAATTATGCATAAACAAATTAACATTGTATTTGCTGTAATGTTCTTCACCTGACATATACGTTGGAGCCAATCTGAGCTTATGCCTGCAGACAAAAAGGCTAGCCACAGTCATAATGTTAGTATAAATGCATTGTTTTGCATGTATTATCTATTAAAGTCAATCAGCTAAATGTATGTAGCACGGTTAGCCTTGAGAGCTCAACAATGTGGATTTCCAGTTCTGAGAATTATAAAAGACACAATTTTCAGAGCTAAATTACATGAAAAGGCCCAAATAATTAATAAAAGTATATTGCAAAGTAATTTTACTACATACAACTAACCCTATATATTAAATCCTCAATGTGTTTACTGCCCCTTTAAATGGACAGTCTAGTCAAAATTAAACTTTCATAATTCAGATAGGGCATGCAATTTTAAACAACTTTCCAATTGTCTTTTATCATCAAATTTGCTTTGTTCCCTTTGTATTCTTTGTTGAAAGCTAAACCTTGGTAGGCCTATATGCTAATTTCTAAGCCCTTGAAGGCTAGACAGATAGACAGCACTAGTTCACGTGTCCCATATAAATAACATTCTGCTCACTCCTGAGGAGTTATTTATGAGTCAGCACTGATTGGCTAAAATGCAAGTCTGTCAGAAGAACTGATAAGGAGGCATTCTGCAGAGACTTTGTTACAAGGTACTCACAGAGTTAAAAAGTATATTAATATAACCATGTTGGTTATGCAAAACCGATCAGATCAGACTGGGATAATGGCTGAGACCTTGTCCTATAGCAATATGGGAAATGGAGTTCTTTTACTGATTCACTATTACACTGACACTATAATCAGATGCATTTGCTTACACTAATAATACAGCAGACAACAACAAAGCCCCTTTCACTATTAAAATATTAAAGGGGCAGTCAAGTCCCAAAAAAACTTTCATGATTTAAATAAGAAATGTAATTTTAAACAACTTCCCAATATACTTTTAACACTAACTTTGCTTTGTTCTCTTGGTATTCTTAGTTGAAAGCTAAATCTAGGAGGTTCATATGCTAATTTCTTAGACCTTGAAGACTGCCTCTAATCTGAATGCATTTTGACCACTAGAGGGTATTAGTTTATGTGTTTCATATAGATAACACTGCGCTCATGCACGTGAAGTTACCTGGGAGCCAGCTAAACTGCAAGTCTGTCAAAAGAACTGAAATAAGGGGGCAGTCTGCAGAGGCTTAGATACAAGGTAATTACAGAGGTAAAATGTATATAAATATAACTGTGTTGGTTATGCAAACCTGGGGAATGGGTAATAAAGGTATTATCTATCTTTTTAAACAACAAACATTCTGGTGTTGACTGTCCCTTTCATACAACAGGACATATACCCTCATTCAAAATCATTTTATGAAGTAGATAAATGGACTTATTCACTAGTAGACTTGTGATACACCGGACACATAGCTTGCTTCACCTTTAGACTGATAACAAAGCAGAATGATAGCCTTGTTCTCTATCAGACTGATAACAGAAAAGGACAAACTTCCACTCATTGTTAGTAATATTACAATTTATTTACTGTAAGAAAAAAAAAGAGACCATGTGATAGCAATCAGCCAATCACAAATGCATATATGTATAGTCTGTGAATTCTTGTACATGCTCAGTAGGAACTGGTGACTCAAAAATTGTAAATATAAAAGACTGTGCACATTTTTTTTAATGGAAGTAAATTGGAAAGTTGTTTAAAATTACATGCTGTATCTGAATCATGAAAATTTAATTTAACCTGAGTGTCCCTTTAAAGGGACATAAAAGTGCAAAAATGCACTAATGTGTTGGAATTTTATTGTTGAACTGTTTGTTGCGCATAACTATGTGTTTAACCTCTGCAAATGTATTAAACACATAGTAAAGTACATCTCCAGAACAACAATGCACTGTTGGGAGCCAGCTGAACACATACGGTGAGCCAATGAGGCATTTGTGCACAGCCACCTATTACCAGCTAGCTCTCACTATTGCTCTGCTGCTCCCGAACCTACCTAGGTATGCTTTTCGACTAAAGATACCAAAAGAACTAAGTCAATTTCATAATAAATTGTTAAATAAATCATTCTGTGCCATTTGAGATAAAGATATAGATAGTGAGACTATCAGGAGCAAGCATACATGTGTATGCCCCAATGGATCGCCATATCCTTAGCTGGAGCAGAATAGGGTTCTACTTTAGCTCCTTCAAATGGGTAATATATGTAGTCAAAGATAGAAAAAGAAGGGAAATTTAAAATGTTCTCACTAAATTTAGTACACTAGAATCTATTTAAAGGGCTACTGAACCCAAATTGTTTCTTTCGTGATTCAGATAGATCATGCAATTTTAAGCAACTTTCTAATTTACTCCTATCATCAATTTTTCTTTGTTCTCTTGCTATCTTTATTTGAAAAAGAAAGCATCTAAGCTAAGGAGCCAGCCAATTTTTGGTTTAGACCCTGGACAGCACTTGTTTATTGGTGTGGGAATTTATCCACCAATCAGCAAGAATAACCCAGGTTGTTCACCAAAAATGGGCCGGCTTCTAAACGTTCATTCTTGCTTTTCAAATAAAGATACCAAGAGAATGAAGACAATTTGATAATAGGAGTAAATTAGAAAGTGGCTTAAAATTGCATGCTCTATCTGAATCACAAAAGGAAAAAACATGGGATCAGTGTCCCTTTAACAAATGTAAGCTTTAATTAAAGAGATATTCTAATTGTAAAATAAAATCCTCTACTTCCTTAGGGAATTTTTAAAACAACTTCCTTTTTTTATTTTATCTGTTTAACTTCTATTAACACAATAGCATATTTTTACACAAGAATGATTCTTTAATGGTTAAAAAGTTACTCTAATAACAATAAAAAGAGAGATCCCTAATTATTACTCAGAAGTCAAGAGGTCACCAGAGATCATTCATTATGAATCTCATAAATCAGACATGACCAGCTGGTGGCCCATGTATTTGCGTCATGAAAAAAGGGGAACAAAAAAAAAAATGTGCATTAGTTAAAGGACCAGTCAACACAGTAGATTTGCATAATCAACAAATGCAAGATAGCAAGACAATACAATAGCACTTAGTTTGAACTTCAAATGAGTAGTACATTTTTTTTTTTGACAATTTTAAAAGTTTGTCTTTTTCCACTCCCCCTGTACCATGTGACAGCCATCAGCCAATCACAAATGCATACACGTACCATGTGACAACCATCAGCCATTCACAAATGCATACACACTTATTCTTGCACATGCTCAGTGGGAGCTGGTGACTCAAAAAGTTTAAATATAAAAATAGTGTGCACATTTTGTTAATGGAAGTAAATTGGAAAATGTTTAAAATGGCATGCTCTATCTGAATAATGAAAGTTTCATTTTGATTGAGTGTCCCTTTAATGACCTAAGAATATGTACTTTGAAGACTTCTGGTGGGTAGAAAAAAAAAAAGGCAGCAGGAAGAGGATACCCTGCAACCTTACCTAAAGCTGACGCAGTGTTCCTGGACATTTATAGGAAATGTATTATTATAATAGCAATAAATTGGTACACAGCCATTAAAGGGATATGAAACCCAAAATTTTTCTTTCATGATTCAGATGGAATTTTAAACAACTTTCTGGTTTACTGCTATTATCAAATTTTCTTTGTTCTCTTGGTATCTTTTGTTGAAAAGCAGGGATGTATGGGCCCATTTCTGGAGCATTATATGTCAGCACTAGATAGCAGTACTATTTCCTTCCATGTAGCTCCCCAGACAGGGCCGCCATCAGAGGGCCCCATGAGGCGAGCACAACTATTAATTATTTTTTTTAATTATTTTTTTTTATTTTTAATTTTGGCAGCCACCAGTGGGTACTACAGCAGAGTGCTAATTGAGCATGGGAAATGTCATTACAAGGAGTAAAGCATTAGCATTTGAGAGGATTTCTGAGTGTGCACTAAACCACTATGCACAATGTGAGACAGAGTTGGCACTTCAGTTTATACAGTGTGTACCAGAGTCAGGCGGCAGATCGCCTTCATTTGCAGAGTAGGTAGGACTTGCTTAGTAAATGTTTTTTATTTATTTGTGCAATTTCAGATTGTAACTTCAGTGTGGTAGATGTGTGGTGGGGCCAGGGGTCCATAAAAACACATTTTTGTTAGCAATATACAGCAGTGTATTTATGATTATTTGACAATGCTGTAGAAATTCTATATTTAAAACCATGCAGAAATGTTTCCTCCTCAATACACAAATGGTAGGTATGATTTATAAAATATAATTTATGCTTACCTGATAAATTCATTTCTCCTGTAGTGTAGTCAGTCCACGGGTCATCCATTACTTATGGGATTATATTTCCTCCCTAACAGGAAGTGCAAGAGGATCACCCAAGCAGAGCTGCTATATAGCTCCTCCCCTCTACGTCATATCCAGTCATTCGACCAAAACCATACGAGAAAGGAGAAACTATAGGGTGCAGTGGTGACTGGAGTTTAATTAAAATTTAGACCTGCCGTAAAAAACAGGGCGGGCCGTGGACTGACTACACTACAGGAGAAATGAATTTATCAGGTAAGCATAAATTATATTTTCTCCTGTTAAGTGTAGTCAGTCCACGGGTCATCCACTACTTATGGGATACCAATACCAAAGCTAAAAGTACACGGATGACGGGAGGGACAGGCAGGATCTTTACACGGAAGGAACCACTGCCTGTAGAACCTTTCTCCCAAAAACAGCCTCCGAAGAAGCAAAAGTGTCAAATTTTGAAAATTTTGAAAAAGTGTGAAGTGAAGACCAAGTTGCAGCCTTGCAAATCTGTTCAACAGAGGCCTCATTCTTAAAGGCCCAAGTGGAAGCCACAGCTCTAGTAGAATGAGCTGTAATCCTTTCAGGAGGCTGCTGTCCAGCAGTCTCATAGGCTAAACGTATTATGCTACGAAGCCAAAAAGAGAGAGGTAGCCAAAGCTTTTTGACCTCTCCTCTGTCCAGAATAAACGACAAACAGGGAAGAAGTTTGACATAAATCTTTAGTTGCCTGCAAATAAAATTTCAGGGCACGGACGACGTCCAGATTGTGCAAAAGTCGTTCCTTCTTTGAAGAAGGGTTAGGGCACAATGATGGAACAACAATCTCTTGATTGATATTCTTGTTAGTGACTACCTTAGGTAAGAACCCAGGTTTAGTACGCAGAACTACCTTGTCTGAATAAAAAATCAGATAAGGAGAATCACAATGTAAGGCCGATAACTCAGAGACTCTTCGAGCCGAGGAAATAGCCATTAAAAACAGAACTTTCCAAGATAACAGCTTGATATCGATGGAATGAAGGGGTTCAAACGGAACACCTTGCAGAACGTTAAGAACTAAGTTTAAGCTCCACGGCGGAGCAACAGTCTGAAACACAGGCTTAATCCTAGTCAAAGCCTGACAAAAAGCCTGAACGTCTGGAACTTCTGCCAGACGTTTGTGTAAAAGGATAGACAGAGCTGAAATCTGTCCCTTTAACGAACTAGCAGATAAACCCTTTTCTAAACCTTCTTGTAGAAAAGACAATATCCTAGGAATCCTAACCTTACTCCATGAGTAACTCTTGGATTCGCACCAATATAAGTATTTACGCCATATTTTATGGTAAATTTTCCTGGTAACAGGTTTCCTAGCCTGTATTAAGGTATCAATCACTGACTCCGAGAATCCACGCTTTGATAGAATCAAGCGTTCAATCTCCATGCAGTCAGCCTCAGAGAAATTAGATTTGGATGTTTGAAAGGACCCTGAATCAGAAGGTCCTGTCTCAGAGGCAGAGACCATGGTGGACAGGACGACATGTCCACTAGATCTGCATACCAGGTCCTGCGTGGCCACGCAAGCGCTATTAGAATCACCGATGCTCTCTCCTGTTTGATCCTGGCAATCAATCGAGGAAGCATCGGGAAAGGTGGAAACACATAAGCCATGTTGAAGACCCAAGGTGCTGTCAGAGCATCTATCAGTACCGCTCCCGGGTCCCTGGACCCGTAACAAGGAAGCTTGGCGTTCTGGCGAGACGCCATGAGATCCAGATCTGGTTTGCCCCAAAGATGAAGCAGTTGGGCAAACACCTCCGGATGAAGTTCCCACTCCCCCGGATGAAAGGTCTGGCGACTTAGAAAATCCGCCTCCCAGTTCTCCACGCCTGGGATGTGGATCGCTGACAGGTGGCAAGAGTGAGACTCTGCCCAGCGAATTATCTTTGAGACTTCCATCATCGCTAGGGAACTCCTTGTTCCTCCTTGATGGTTGATGTAAGCCACAGTCGTGATGTTGTCCGACTGAAACCTGATGAACCTCAGAGTTGTTAACTGAGGCCAAGCCAGAAGAGCATTGAAAATTGCTCTTAATTCCAGAATGTTTATTGGAAGGAGTCTCTCCTCCTGAGTCCATGATCCCTGAGCCTTCAGGGAATTCCAGACTGCGCCCCAACCTAGAAGGCTGGCGTCCGTTGTTACAATCGTCCAATCTGGCCTGCGGAAGGGCATCCCCTTGGACAGATGTGGCCGAGAAAGCCACCATAGAAGAGAATCTCTGGTCTCTTGATCCAGATTTAGCAGAGGGGACAAATCTGAGTAATCCCCATTCCACTGACTTAGCATGCACAATTGCAGAGGTCTGAGATGCAGGCGCGCAAATGGTACTATGTCCATTGCCGCTACCATTAAGCCGATTACCTCCATGCACTGAGCCACTGACGGGTGTTGAATGGAATGAAGGACACGGCAAGCATTTAGAAGTTTTGATAACCTGTCCTCCGTCAGGTAAATTTTCATTTCTACAGAATCTATAAGAGTCCCTAGAAAGGGAACTCTTGTGAGTGGCAATAGAGAACTCTTTTCTACGTTCACCTTCCACCCATGCGACCTTAGAAATGCCAGAACTAACTCTGTATGAGACTTGGAAGTTTGGAAACTTGACGCTTGTATCAGAATGTCGTCTAGGTACGGAGCTACCGCTATGCCTCGCGGTCTTAGTACCGCCAGAAGAGAGCCCAGAACCTTTGTAAAGATTCTTGGAGCCGTAGCTAACCCGAAGGGAAGAGCTACAAACTGGTAATGCCTGTTTAGGAAGGCAAATCTTAGATACCGGTAATGATCCTTGTGAATCGGTATGTGAAGGTAGGCATCCTTTAAATCCACTGTGGTCATGTACTGACCCTCTTGGATCATGGGTAAGATGGTTCGAATAGTTTCCATTTTGAACGATGGAACTCTTAGGAATTTGTTTAGGATCTTTAAGTCCAAGATTGGTCTGAAGGTTCCCTCTTTTTTGGGAACCACAAACAGATTTGAATAGAATCCTTGCCCGTGTTCCGACGCCTCTTTCTTTATCTGGTTTGCTGATAACCTTGAAAGATGAAATCTCCCTTGTGGAGGAGAAGCTTTGAAGTCCAGAAGATATCCCTGAGATATGATCTCCAACGCCCAGGGATCCTGGACATCTCTTGCCCAAGCCTGGGCGAAGAGAGAAAGTCTGCCCCCCACTAGATCCGTTTCCGGATCGGGGGCCCTCACTTCATGCTGTCTTAGGGGCAGCAGCAGGTTTTCTGGCCTGCTTGCCCTTGTTCCAGGACTGGTTAGGTTTCCAGCCCTGTCTGTAGCGAGCAACAGTTCCTTCCTGTCTTGGAGCGGAGGAAGTTGATGCTGCTCCTGCCTTGAAGTTACGAAAGGCACGAAAATTAGACTGTTTAGCCTTTGGTTTGGCCCTGTCTTGAGGCAGGGCATGGCCCTTACCTCCAGTAATGTCAGCGATAATTTCTTTCAAGCCGGGCCCGAATAATGTCTGCCCTTTGAAAGGAATATTAAGCAATTTAGATTTAGAAGTCACATCAGCTGACCAGGATTTAAGCCACAGCGCTCTACGCGCTTGAATGGCGAATCCGGAGTTCTTAGCCGTAAGTTTGGTTAAGTGTACTACGGCATCAGAAATAAATGAATTAGCTAGCTTAAGGGCTTTAAGTTTGTTCATAATCTCATCCAATGGAGCTGTGCTAAGGGTCTCTTCCAGAGACTCAAACCAGAATGCCGCCGCAGCAGTGACAGGCGCGATGCATGCAAGGGTTTGTAATATAAAACCTTGCTGAACAAACATTTTCTTAAGGTAACCCTCTAACTTTTTATCCATTGGATCTGAAAAAGCACAGCTATCCTCCACCGGGATAGTGGTGCGCTTAGCCAGAGTAGAAACTGCTCCTTCCACCTTAGGGACCGTCTGCCATAGGTATTGGAAACATTTTTCTAAATATAGGAGGGGGTGAAAAGGGCACACCGGGTCTATCCCACTCCTTGTTAACAATTTCTGTAAGCCTTTTAGGTATAGGAAAAACGTCAGTACACGCCGGTACCGCAAAATATTTATCCAGCCTACATACTTTCTCTGGAATTGCAACCGTGTTACAATCATTCAGAGCCGCTAATACCTCCCCTAGTAATACACGGAGGTTCTCAAGCTTAAATTTAAAATTTGAAATGTCTGAATCCAGTTTACTTGGATCAGATCCGTCACCCACAGAATGAAGCTCTCCGTCCTCATGTTCTGCAAATTGTGACGCAGTATCAGACATGGCTCTATTATTATCAGCGCACTCTGTTCTTACCCCAGAGTGATCGCGTTTACCTATTAATTCTGGCAATTTAGATAGTACTTCAGTCATAACATTAGCCATGTCTTGCAAAGTGATTTGTATGGGCCGCCCAGATGTACTTGGCGCCACAATATCACGCACCTCCTGAGCGGGAGGCGAAGGTACTGACACGTGAGGAGAGTTAGTCGGCATAACTTCCCCCTCGTTGTCTGGTGATATTTTTTTAACATATAAAGTTTGACTTTTATTCAAAGTAACATCTATACATTGAGTGCACAAATTTCTATTGGGCTCCACATTGGCCTTTAAACATAATGAACAAACAGATTAATTTGTGTCAGACATGTTTAAACAGACTAGCAATAACACTAGCAAGCTTGGAAAAAAACTTTTAAATAAATTTACAAGCTATATAAAAAACGCTACTGCGCTTTTAAGAAAACATAAAAATGTGACACAGTTGAATTAATAATGAACCAAATATGTTAAAACAACCAAATTTTAACAGAAAATGTATAAAGTTAGCAGAGGATTGCACCCACCAGCAAAAGGATGATTAACCCCTTAATACCCAAAACGGATAACAGTTGAAATAATAAACGTTTTTATCACAGTCAAACACACTGTCACAGGTCTGCTGTGACTGATTACCTCCCTCAAAACTAGTTTTGGAGACCCCTGGGCTCTGTAGAGACGTCCTGGATCATGGAGGAAGAAATAGGAAGACTGTGACTAAATTTCTACTGCGCAATAAAGCCCACTCATATTACAACAGTGGGGAAGCTCAGTAAACTGTTTTTATTCAGAAAAAAACGACAGCCATGTGGTAAAAATCATGCCCATAAAGTTTTATCACCAAGTACCTCAGAAAAAAACGATTAACATACCAGTAAACGTTTTAAAAATTGAAAATTATGAAGTGTTATTAATAAGCCTGCTGCTAGACGCTTTCACTGCAGTGCAGGCTCAAATATTACTTTAATATTGACAGTATTTTCTTAGTGAAATTCCATTCCCCAGAAATACCTCAGAGTATACATACATACATATCAGCCTGATACCAGTCGCTACTACTGCATTTAAGGCTGCACTTACATTACATCGGTATTAGCAGTATTTTCTCAGTCAATTCCATTCCTTAGAAAATAATTTACTGCACATACCTCCTTGCAGGTGGGCCCTGCATGCTATCCCCTGTTCTGAAGTTACCTCACTCCTCAGAATGGCCGAGAACAGCAAGTGGATCTTAGTTACGACCGCTAAGATCATAGACAAACTCAGGTAGATTCTTCTTCTAATGCTGCCTGAGAACAAACAACACACTCTGTGCCGTTTAAAATAACAAACTTTTGATTGAAGAAATAAAAACTAAGTTTAACACACCACAGTCCTCTCACACGTCCTATCTTTAGTTAGGTGCAAGAGAATGACTGGATATGACGTAGAGGGGAGGAGCTATATAGCAGCTCTGCTTGGGTGATCCTCTTGCACTTCCTGTTAGGGAGGAGATATAATCCCATAAGTAATGGATGACCCGTGGACTGACTACACTTAACAGGAGAAATATACATTAATTACATTCCAGTTTACTGCCCCTTTATGCAAGGACTTTCCATATGCCAGGAGGCATTTATCTAAGATTTTTTACATCTGCATAAAGATTTGAAGTGGTGCTCTTGGTTGAGGAAAATGGGGGGGGGGAACCCCAAACATATGTCAACCTTTCAAAAGTACTTTTCTTCATATACCCATTCTGAAAGATCAATAATGTACAATTTTGAATTCACGTAAGTATTTTGTTTACACATTTACTAATATGATTCTTTAAAAAGTGATCTCTTAATTTCTGCTATTTTTTTATCATGCATGTCACACACTGTTGATTTAGGGGATGGCAATGTGCAGAAATTGTACCTCATTTGAGTGTTTCTGTGGGTGTCTGTGTTGATGTATTTGTGCTTTTGTTGGTGTCTCTATAAGTGTGTATGTATTTTTTTTTCTGTGGATCTATCTGTGAGGGTTTGTATGTATGTCTTTGTGCATTTTCTGTGGATGTCTCTGTGAGGGTGTGTGTGTATGTATGTCTTTGTATGCTTTCTGTGGGTGTCTGTGAGGGTGTAGGTCTTTGTGTGTTTTCTGTTGGTGTCTCTGTGGGTGTTTCCTTGGGTATATGTGCAAGTTTGTGTTTGAGTTTGTGTGTGTGTGTGTCCATTGTCTGTTCCTTTTTAGGACATTTTGACCTTACTACTGATTATTCACATCTTTCTACAGACTTTGAGACTAATGAGACCTTTCTGGAAGTCACCAATCCACCACTTAACCTTTAAATTATTGCTTAGGCAGTTCAGGGCCCTTCCTTTTAGCCACTGCATGCTGTTGTCATCATATAGTTGTCATCTTCCTTGACAAAAGAATAATCAGAATTCCATATTTTGTCATTATTTGTCAGGTCAATGTAAACAAGTGCTGAGTGTCTGTGTGGGTGTGTGTGTATGAGTGTGTCTGTGTGTTTCTGTGTTTGTGTGTTACTACCTTTACAACATTTCCTAGTTTGACTACACTTAAGAATAAAGTGCACATACGTTTTTGTCACTTGGTCAAAAATTGGTTAAGTAAAGGGCCCCAACATTTCTAGTGGTGGCCCTGCCCTCAGATGCCTACCTAGGTATCTCTTCAATACAGATTATTATGGATATCAAGAAAATTTGATAATAGAAGTAAATTGGAAACTTTTTTAAAATTGTATGCTCTGTCTGAATTACAAAATAACATTTTTGGGTTTCATATCCCTTTAAGGCTTCTAAAATATGGATCCACCACACTTATGTTTTAAGAGGTTGGCCATCCCTGCAATAAACCGTCAGAAGACTATGGGGTATATTTAAGATAGTGCGAGCGGACATGATACGATGTAGCGTATCATGTCCGCTGCACATCGATAAATGTCGACAGCACATGCTGTCGGCATTTATCATTGCAGCAGCAGTTCTTGTGAACTGCTGGTGCAATGCCCCCCCCCCCCTGCAGATTCACGCTAGCAGGGGGTGTCAATCAACCCAATCGTATTCGATCGGGTTGATTTCTGTCCGCGGCCTCAGAGCAGGCGGACAAGTTATGGAGCAGTGGTCTTTAGACCGTTGCTTCATAACTTCTGTTTCCGGCGAGCCTTCAGGCTTGCCGGAAACAAGGGGCATCAAGCTGCATGCGGAGTTAGATAAATCAGCCCCTATACCTCTGATAATTAACAGTAAGAATCTGAAATACAACACCTTAGGCATGATATTTTCTTGGAAGTGGAGGGGGTAGATGAAATGTGTCACTTTCTACTCAACATCCTTACAGGAACTGTATCATCCTTCTCAGTGGTTAAGTAATATGTTTAAATAGTTGCACACTGCTTAGTAATTATGTTGTATAATGAGAAGACAATTTATTCTTCCTAAATACTTTCTTTTAATTGACTTCTCCAGGCTAGAGATGTACATGTTAAAATCAGTTATGACTCATGTTATTACTTAATAGCACAATATATACATGAAATAAATATTCAGGCAGAAAAACCTTTGTCCAAACCGCTTGAGACTGGAACAGGTTTGTAGTTCTGAATAGTTTTGATTTTGTAATATTTGTATATTTCCATCTGTAAAATGTGACAGCAATGTGACAGCTTGAGATGGGACCAAGTGTGAACAACAATATCTTATGCAATATTTACATGTCATAATACAATTTATACATCTTTTTTATACTTTTGTAGACATAGCACCGTCAGAAAGATAGTTGTTTTAACTAAATATAGATTATCATTTGCATTTAGGCACAGGGTTACATTTGTTAAGCTGCATTCTCAGCTGTTTGAGCTATGTGGAGCAGGTTTGCATGAGCGAGCCTGCTGCAACATATTTAAAGGGACAGTAAAGTAAAAAAAAATATTTCATGATTTAAATAGGGCATGTCATTTTAAACAACTTTCCAATTTACTTGTATTACCAATTTTGCTTTGTTCTCTTGGTATTCTTAGTTGAAAGCTAAATCTAGGAGGTTTATGTGCTAATTTCTTAGACCTTGAAGACTGCCTCTAATCTGAAAGCATTTTTTTCACCACTAGAGGGCGTTAGTTCATGTGTTTCATATAGATAACATTGAGCTCAGGCACGTGAAGCTCCTAGGAGTCAGCGCTGATTATCTAAAAATGCAAGTCTGTCAAAAGAACTGAAATAAGAGGGCAGTTTGCAGAGGTGTAGATACAAGGTAATCACAGAGGTAAAAAGTATATTATTATAACTGTGTTGGTTATACAAAATTGGGAATGCGTAATAAAGGGATTATCTGCAACAATTCTGGTGTTTACTGTTCCTTTAAGAAGCTGAACCTGCTACTTTTGACTGTCCAGTGTCTCCACCACCTCAGAAGTGGTGAGATCATTCACCCCGTCACTTGCTCATTCAGGCTGATTGACAGTCCATGTTCTAGTAGAATTGATTGCCCCGTTGCAGGTAGCGGCATTGCACAGGAAACCTCTTGTGCAATGTTAAATATTGCTGTGCGATGCAACGTTGCAAACGTCAATTGCAGGCGGACAGGTTCACTACTTGCAAACCTGTCTGCCTGCCTGTATGGTAAATTTTGCCTACAGACAGAGTAGTTGTGACTTACTGGTGGGAAAAAAAATGGGAAGTTTTAATCATTTTATCTAAAAAAAAATGAACTTTAAAGGGGCATTAAACCCAAAAATTATCTTTCATTATTTAGGTAGAGGATTCAGTTTTAAACAACATTCCAATTTATTTCTATTCTATAATTTGCTTCATTCTTTAGATATCCATTATTGAAGAAATAGCTATGCACACTGGTGATCCGATCACAAGAGGTATCTATGTGCAGTCACCAATCAGCAGCTACTAAAACTATCTAGATATGCTTTCCCGCAAAGGATATCAAGAGAATGAAGCAAATTAGATCATAGAAGTATATTAGAAAGTTGTTTAAAATTGCATGTTCTTTCTAAATCATGAAAGAAAAAATATGAATTTCTGAATAATTTTGAATTTTGGAATTCTTGATTTGGGGATTTGTACCTGTACCGAAACAAAGCATCATGAATCTCATTTACATGTCTTTACCAAAAATCCCTACGGAGTATTAAGAAAATGTTTGGGGAAACTCTAGATGTTTAAAATATGTTTCATGGATATTTGATCTTTTTTTTCTTCTTTTTTTTTGTACACACTATAACCTTTGTTGTGATTATTCAAAATTAAAAATAAATAAGACACTTTTAAAGGGATATAAAAGTGTAATTGCAATGGAGTGAATGTGTCCAAAGAAGAACCCTGCTGCATTTATGGGAGGGAATGTCCCTTCATCAATTTTTATTTTTATTGAATGGATCATTGACACTCCCTTGTGTGTACATTTAAACACTGATTACAATTAAAGGGACACTGAACCCAAAGTTTTTCTTTCGTGATTCAGATAGAGCATGCAATTTTAAGCAACTTTCTAATTTACTCCTATTATCAAATTTTTGTCATTCTTTTGCTATCTTTATTTGAAATGCAAGAATGTAAGTTTAGATGCTGGCCCATTTTTGTTGCTTTTTTTGGTTCGGCTCTCTGGACAGCACATTTGTATTGGTGGATAAATGTATCCACCAATCAGCAAGAACAACCCAGGTTGTTCACCAAAAATGGGCCAGCATCTAAACTTACATTCTTGCATTTCAAATAAAGATACCAAGAGAATGAAGAAAATTTGATAATAGGAGTAAATTAGAAAGTTGCTTAAAATTGCATGCTCTACCTGAATCACAAGTGAAAAAAATTGGGTTCAGTGTCCCTTTTACATTATAGCAACATAGGTAAAAATATTTTTTTGCAGTGATTTAATAATAATAGGAAACAGATAATAAAAACAACATATAATGAACTCAAGAGAATATATAATAGTAATATTTACAGGTATGTGTTGAGAATACAATAATATAATAGTGCATGATTCAGAAACTCATAATAAAGATGTTAGTTCTATAACTAGCGCTGCTGATTGGATCAGCGGTGGTTTCTCCTCGGGACCAGCAGTGCACTGTGGTTTCTGAGTGGGACTTCTACTGTGTGTTTAACCCCTTTGCGGGCATTAAACACACAGTAAATGCAGGGTCGCTAGTCTTAAAGGGATAGTAAAGTAGATTTTACATCTAGATTGTAAGTTCCCACGGGAACAGGGCCCTCAATTCCCCCTGTATTTGTCTGTAAAATGTTGTGTCTTATCGTATTGTTTCTCCACTGTACTGTTATCCTTGTACCCATGGGCAGCGCTGCGGAATCTGTTGGCGCTTTATAAATAAAGAAGAATAATAGTAATAAAGTAAAAAAAAACTTTTTATGATTCAGATAGGGCATGTAATTTTAAACAACTTTCCAATTTACTTTTATTACCAATTTTGCTTTGTTCTCTTGGTATTCTTAGTTGAAAGCTAAACCTAGGAGGTTCATATGCTAATTTCTTAGACCTTGAAGGCCGCCTCTGCATTTGACAGTTTTTCACCACTAGAGGGTGTTAGTTCATGTGTTTCATATAGATAACATTGAGCTCATGCATGTGAATTTACCAAGGAGAGAGCACTGATTGGCTAAAATGCAAGTCTGTCAAAAGAATTGAAATAAGGGGGCAGTTAGCAGAGGCTTAGATACAAGGTAATTACAGAGGTAAAAAGTATATTAATATAACTGTGTTGGTTATGCAAAACTGGGGAATGGGTAATAAAGGGATTATCTACCTTTTTAAAAAACAAAATTTCTGGTGTTGACTGTCCCTTTAAAATTACATTCTCTAACGAATTAGAACAAGTCATTTTTTTACTAGTATGGCTCTTTAACCCTTTAAGTGATAATGACGGCTCTGAGCCGTCACAGAGTTTCCCCCTCTGGTGCTAATGACGGCTCAGAGCCGTCACTAGCACTCTCCCACTTTGAGAGAGATCTGGGGGCTCCCATCTACTCCTACCCCGGCGATCGTGCCTGTAGAGTGACAGGCATCGCCGGGGCTTTCCGTTTTGCGTGGTGACATCACGCGCAATAACGTGATGACGTCACCGTGCAACGTTAAGTATAGGAGCAGGGGGCATGCTGTTAGAAGTCTATATCTCAGGCATCTAAGCAGCTATAGACCCCCAAGACCAACCATTGGAAAGATAATCACATAACCTTTCCAACACTGTAAGTCTTGGGGGTCTGAAAAAAAAAAGTTAAAACATTTTTGTTCAAAAATTAAAATAATAAAAAAAAATTAAAAAAATCTTAGCACCCAGGTGGGAAAGTGCTTAGCACTAAAAGGGTTAAATACACTGCGGAAGTTGCCTAGTTTGTTCTGATATTGCATAATACTGCAAACAAGAAATATTTACATACACTAATATGTATACTTTGTTGTGTGATATCCTAATGAATTCTCATTAAGAAATTCTGAGCTAAAACTATTTGTATTTGTATTGCTATTGTTTACCTCCTTGCTGCCTTTAATCCTTATGAAATCATAGCTTGTATGATTGCTATGACATAAAAGGGCATAAAAAACCAACAATACATTTTCATGGATCAGAGTATGTAATTTTAAGAGACTTTTCATATAATTTCTTTTAATAAATGTACTTAATTCTCTTGGTATCCTTAGTTGAAAATCATACCTAGATAGGTTCAAAAGCAGCAATGCACTACTGGGAGGTAGCTGGTGATTGGTGTCTACAGACATGCCTTTTGTCATCGGCTCACAAGATGTGTTCAGGTAGCTCCCAGTAGGGCATTGCTACTCTAGGTCTGACTTAATAAAGGGACAGTCTAGTGAAAATTAAACTTTCATGATTCAGATAGGGCATGCAATTTTAAACAACTTTCCAATTTACTTTTATCATCAGATTTGCGTTGTTCTCTTGGTATTCTTTGTTGAAAGCTAAACCTAGGTAGGCTTATATGCTAATATCTAAACCCTTGAAGGCTGCCTCTTATCTCAGTGCATTTTGAGGGTTTTTTTACAGCTAGAAAGCACTAGTTCATGTGTGCCATACAGATAATATTGTGCTTACTCCCATGGAGTTACCTAGGAGTCAGCAATGATTGGATAAAATGTATGTCTGTCGAAAGAACTGAAATAAAGGGGCAGTCTGTAGAGGCTTAGATACAAGGTAATCACAGAGGTAGAAAGTATATTGATATAACCATGATAGTTATGCAAAACTGGGGAATGGGTAATAAAGGGATTATCTATTTTTTTAAACAATAAAAATTCTGGAGTAGACTGTCCCTTTATGCAGGGGTTTAATACATAATTATATGATGGTTGTGATTTTCCCACTACCTTCAGAGAGGCTGGAGTGCATGCTGCAAAATTCAAAACTATGACCCTACAAGACGGTACACAGTGATTGCTTGATCTGTGTAGGAACTAGGAACTTATTTATATAATTCCTTAACTTGTCACTGAAAAGTTCATAAAATAATCAATAAGCTTTTCATGGTCTATATCCCTGAACTTAAAACCAATACAAATTTTGTTAACAAAATGTTTTTTAAAACAGGTATAAGATATGTAGATCTTTTGCAATGCAGTGGCATTACTCATACAAACAGAACATAGTTTAAAAAGGGACAGTGAAGTCATAATTAGACATTCATGATTTAGACAGAGCATACAATTTTAAACAACTTTCCAATTAACCTCTATTATTTAGTTTGCTTCCTTCTCTTGTTATCCTTTGCAGAAAGGTTTATCTAGGAAAGCTCAGGAGGAGCAAAGAACCTAGGTTCTAGCTGCTAATTTGTGGCTGCATATATATACCGATTGTCATTGGCTCACCTATTTGTTCAGTTAGAAACCAGTAGTGCTTTGCTGCTCCTTCAACAAATGATATCAAGAGAATGAAGCAAATTTGATAATATAAGTAAACTGGAAAGATGATTAAAATTGCATGTTCTACTTAAAGGATTACTTTCTGTTATAATTTTTAAGCCAAACAACTAACATATTAAAGTTAATAAACATTAATTAAAACCTACTGACCTATATTTTCTCCAAAATGAAGTTTCATAACGTTCTAAAAGTTATATCTTTTATTCGCCGATGATGTCACGTTATCCTGCCCACTATTTTCAGCACTGTGTGTTCAAAATACTTAAACCATTGAAATTGTGTTTAAAGCGCCATTTTGAAACCTAGGTATTGTAAACGGATTGGTACAGAGCAAAGGATACCCACGGAGTGGGTTTGGAAAACAATTAAATTTGCAGACAAGATTTCTGATATACGGTAGAGATATGTTAATGAAATGCTATTGATAAAAAGCGTATTTGGGGTAGTTAGTTAGTAACAGGCATAGAAAATATTTACTTACAGTGGCCCTTTAAGCATGAAAGAAAATGTTTGGGTTGCATGTCCCTTTAACCAATGTGTAGGGATTTTAAAACACAACTTTTTAAAAAAAAAAAAAATGTATTAACAAAATAGAGCATTTTCATATTACTCTGAAATGTCCCTTTAAAATAAACATCCTATTCACTCACCACTAACTCAGGTGATGTCACCTTCATATTAAACAGAGACTCATATAGCAAGCAGCAATATTATCACAACACACCAGGTTCCTGGTAGTGACAAACCAGGTGGTATATGACTGGAGTATGGGAGGGGAATCATTTGATAAGAGATTAAAGGAATGCACAGGGTGGGGAGGAGAAGGGGACAAAACTTAGTAAAAGGGGAGGAAGGTGGGGGGGTTGGGAAGGGATCACAAAAAAAGGAACTGGCTGCTTACAAAAATGTGTGAGCAACATGTATTATTTACAGTTACAGTACATCTCACCGGATATACAGTATAGCCCACGGGACATTATATATTACCACAGACTTGTATGGGATCCAATATATAAAATTATTAAAATCTAAAGATATTTAATATCTAAAATAATTGACCATATTACCAACAAAACCCAGTACCCAGACATGATTATTTTTTTAGATACGACATATTACATGAGCAAATTTTCTATATACACCACTGGATCTGGTACTCATGAAAACCTCACGTTGCAGATGATTAAATATAAAAATATAATTTTATATATAACAAGCTACATAACGCTTTATTCGCATACTCATATGACATATTGATTCGTATAATATAAAAAAAACTTCTATATTGCACGTATAGGTAGCGCTAAGCACATACAAATGTATACGTTGTACAAGGAAATCGTTAGCAAAATATGCACTTAAAATAAATCATACGTTTTTTTAAAAAAAAAAGTTGGTTTCAATAGTAATTTTTTTAAAGACTTTCTAGTCAGATTCCTTCATAAAAATACAAAAACTTCGCCCACCCCGTGACAAGAAACGAAAAGTTACCTGAAACATGGAAGTTAAAGAAACCAATAAAGAACAGAGCCAGTCCCAGCATTGCCATTGCAGAGATGTAGTGTATTGTATAGATATTGCTCCGCTTAAAGTCTTAACCAAAGTATCAGCCAGAAAGTGAGAAACTCTGATCTTTATACTACTCAAGTCCTCACATGAACAAACAGGTTACTCAACAATGCTGCTGCTGCTGAACGCGGAAGTTGCAGCTATGTTTATCCTCAAGCAATTTTACATTGTGTATGTGTTTGCAAGTGTGGTCGTGTGTATGTACCTGCGGTTGTTCTTTTTTTTATTTAATTCTGGTTTGAGTTTTTTTGGCACAAAATATGTTATGGTTTAGGTAAGAAATCTATGGAGTGCATTGCTAAATGCATCTATTATCAATGTTGCCATGTGTTGGTTATATTCCTTAAAGGGACATGAAACCTATTTTTTTTTTCTTTCATGATTTAGAAAGAGCATGCAGTTTTAAATAACTTTTTAATGTACTTCTATTATGTAATTTGCTTCATTCTCTTTATATTCTTAGCTGAAAAGCTTATCTAGGTAGACTCAGTAGCTGCTGATTGGTTGCTGCACATATATGCCTCCTGTCATTGGCTCTCTCATGTGCATTTCTCTTTCTTCAACAAAGGATATCTAAAAAATGAAGCAAATTAGATAATAGAAGTAAATTGGAGAGTTGTTTAAAATTGTATTCTCTATCTGAATCATGAAAGAAAAAAAATTGGGTTTAGTGTCCCTTTAAAATTATTTTTACAGGACTCTGGAAAAGGTGTAGTGAACAGTACACTGGAATTAAAGGGACATGGAACACATTTTTTTTTCTTTCATGATAAAGAATGCGATAAGAATCTCTTCAACACAGAATATGATAGAAACGAAGCAAATTTGACAGAGGCGTAACTAGAAACCACAGAGCCCAGGTGCAAGAATATAAGAATCTGTTTTTTATTGGTAAAAAAAATATTTTTTTTATTATTTTTTTTTAAGCTGGGCCCCCACCCTCAGGGGCCCAGTCACAGTTGCGATCCTCTGCACCCTCTGTAGTTTCGCCCCTGAAATTTGATAATAGAAGTAAATTGGAAACTTTTTTTTTTTTTTAATTGTTTGCTCTGAATCACAATATAATTTTTGCGGGTTTCATATCCCTTTAACAATAGAATCAGTGGGTGTTTGCATAAATAAAAAAATTCTTAAAATTAGTGGCATTCCTTGATTTATTTATTTGAATTGCTTTAGTTATAATGATAACGACTTTTATTGCAGCACTGTACAAAATGTGTAGGAAGGGACTGGGAATGTTTGAACATTAAAAATGTTTTTTATGTTATGTACACAGGGGTTAAACCCTTAAGAACCTGGGGATGTTTGCACATTTAAAAAGAAAATGTATTTATAATTAACTAGTTGATAAGCCTGCCCAGAGGGCAGTCTATGTGTTAAAAATGTAACCCCCCCAAGCTATAAAAAAGTAAAAATACAGAAAAAAACTAAACAAAGTTATCCAAAATAATAAAATTAAACCTAAACTAATACCCCTATAAAAATAAAAAAATCCCCCCCAAAATAAAAACACCCCTTAATCTAATACTAAACTACCAATAGCCCTTAAAAGGGCTTTTTTGTAGGGTATTGCCCTAAAGAAATCAGCTCTTAACAGTAAAACCCCCCACCCACCAAACCCCCCAAAATAAAAAAACTAACACTAATAAACCTAAACTTAAAAGGGCATTCATCTCTTTTTTACTGCCCTTAAAAGGGCATTCAGCTCTTTTGAAAATTGTCCAATAAACCCTAATCTAAAAAAAAAAACTAAAAAAAAACTAACACTAAAGCCCCAAATAGGTACTCACGGTGACGGTTTCAGAAATCCGGCGGAGAAGGTCTTCTTCCAGCAGGTCCATCAACTTCATCCACAGCGAAGGCGGCACGGAGCGGAGGTCCGGAGCGGTCTTCCTAGATGTGGAGATCCTCGGCGGTGGTCATCTGTGGCGGCGGTCCTCGGCGGCGGCGGTCCTCGCAGCATCGGTGGTCCTCGGCGGCATGGAGGCTTGTCTTCATCCGATGTCCGTCGTATACTGAATATTGAATGCAAGGTACCACAATCAATTTGGGGTACCTTGCATTCCTATTGGCTGAATTTTTCAAAACAGCCAATAGGATTAGAGCTACTGAAATCCTATTGGCTGTTCAAATCAGCCAATTAGATTTCAGTAGCTCTCATCCTATTGGCTGATTTTGAACATTTCAGCCAATAGGAATGCAAGGTACCCCAATAAATATGGGGTACCTTGAATTCAATCTTCAGTGTGCGGCGGACGATCGCATGAAGAGGAACATCCACGCCTTCGCCGAGGATGAGCGCCACATCTGGGAAGACCGCTCTGGACCTTCACTCTTCGCACATCTGGGAAGACCGCTCCAGACCTCCACTCCGTGCCGCCTTTGCTGTGGATGAAGATGATGGACCCGCCTGGAAGAAGACCTTCTCCTCCGGACTACTGAAATTGTGAGTACCTATTTGGGGCTTTAGTGCTATTTTTTTTTTTTAGATTAGGGTTTATTGGGCAATTTGCAAAAGAGCTGAATGCCCTTTTAAGGGCAGTGAAAAGATCTGAATGCCCTTTTAAGGGCAATGCCCATACAAATGCCCCTTTAGGGACAGTGGGTAGTTTAGGTTTATTAGTGTTAGTTTTTTTATTTTGGGGGGTTTGGTGGGTGGGGGGTTTTACTATTAGGGGGGACTTGGTTTATTTTTAATGTAAAAGAGCTGATTTCTTTAGGACAATGCCCTACAAAAAGCCATTTTAAGGGCTATTGTTAGTTTATTCTTAGATTAAGGGGTATTTTTATTCTGGGGGGGGGCTTTTTATTTTCATAGGGATTAGGTTTAATTTCTTTTAAATGGGGGTTGGAGGTTTAGGAGTTAATAATTTTATTGTTGTTTTTTTTTTTTCTTCTTCTTAATACTCTGTGCGGGCGGTTAGTTTATTTTTTTCTTAATAGTTCGTATGGGCGGTTAGTTTTTTTTTAATACTTATTGCGGGCGCTTTTTTTTTTTGTAATGCTCTGTTTGCCTTTGCTGCATCCCGGTGGATTCCGAAAATGGTTTCACCACCCTTCGCTGCATCCAGGTGAATTATTTTGGCTGCGCGGGCAGCTCTCGCGCTGCCAACATTCCTTTGAGGATGTGTGCGCAACTGCAGACGGCGACGGACACGTTACAAACACGATTATAGTATAAATGTTGGCATGCTTTGGTTGGATGACTTTTCTAGTTAAAACTTTTTAATGGTAACTTTTCTTACAGGAGTGAACAGAAATGGAAGTACCCTGGAAATAAACCCTTAAAGGGACATTAAACACTTAATAAATGCTAGCTAGAATGATGCATTAAAAGAAAAGATTAGTCAGTGAATAACACGTAGATGTATTTTGTAAAGTTTAATTAGTTGTTTAAATAGTGACAAAATAAGTGTAATGTTTTAGTGTCAATAAAACAATGGGAGCTGCCATGTTGTAACTTAGGTTACCTTCTCTGCTGTGGCCAGTTAGGGACAGTTATAAATAGGTCACTATAGTGTGCAGCCAATGGCTGTGTGGAATATAACCTTTTCTGCACTTTCATTTCTAATAGCAACTGAAAAGCTCACAATTTCAGAATGAAATTACAGGAAAAGGGGACAAAATAAATGATGAAATTATATTATAGACTTTTTTTCTATATATAAGATTTATCATTTTATATTACTATCTCAAAGTGTTTATCGTCCTTTTAAGGGGGTGGTGTTTGCATATTTAAACAAAATAAATTCTTAAAATGTGTGGCATGCCTTTGTTTTATTTTTTTAATTACTTAATTTATAATGATAATGACTTTTCTTGCAGCACTGTACAAAATGTGTAGTAGTTACACTAGTATTAAACTATTGTAGAAACTGGGAATGTTTGAGCATTACGATATACATGTTTTCAAAAATGTAATTAACTCCCAAAATATATATTTTTTTTCACAGGTTATACTGATCTAATTAAGTTACTTTTTTTTTTTCGGTTCAATATAGTCGGATTGATTCGGTATGTGTCGGTAATTCGTTTCGGTTACATTTGTGACGCGCAGAATTCGGAAATTCGGATTCATTCGAAAACATTATCAAATCATTCGTAATTTCAGATCGATTCGTTATTTTGGCAAAATTAGATATTTTCTGTTAAATCGTTATTTTGGAACTTATTGGACTAGAAGACTATCACTGTGACAGTAATCCAACCCACAAAACAAATGGAATCAGCTGATTGGACAAGAAGTCCGTAGAAGAATTTGACACTACGCTCATTTGAATAAAATTAATGTATTTGAATTGTTTCATTGTCACTCGTTAGTTATGTTACATCGATTCGGATTGGTCAAAAAAATAGCCAAGTTATACAAATACATAACCATACTAGTCCAACACCGATCTTAAAACTTTTTTTTTTTTACTTTTTTTTTTATTGAGGTAACAATAACACCTTGTTACAAACAGGTCAAACAGAGATACAAAAAAAATATATATATCACAGAAGATGACAACAAAATAGACACCTCGTCATGGTGAAGCATTATATGGCAATCTTATTGGCCAGACTTTTCTTTTTTTCTTTTGTTTTCTAAGACTTTGTTGTGTCATCATTGACACCAGATCCACTGGTAGGATCATACTCTTCATAGTTCAAGGAGGACACAGAGATTAATCTTAGCGTCAGACAAAGATAAACTGATAAAAGTGTTGTGTCAGAAAAATCTTCAAGTAACGTTATAAGTATAGTAACATAATAACAATGAACATTCTGTAATATTTAGGTATCAAGGAAAGCATAGTGAAATTATAGAAACATGCTATCTGTAAGCAACAAAGAACATAAAAGTAACCACAGCAATATTTCTTGTGTTAGGACCCGAAGAGCCTTTTTGCACGTATATAGGAGAAAACTTAATCAAAGTTTCGTCGGACTAGGCAGAGACTATGTAACTCTGCCAGAGAAAAATAATGTGGAGGAGAAGGTACTCATCCCTTACCGCACAGGAGGGGTGGGGGGGGCGGAGGATAGGTTAGTGATAGTGATCCCTTCCATTGCTGATTTATGTAACAAACATATAAACAATTCTAGCATTAGCATAGAAACCTAGGAACAGCCATTTCTTCAGTTCTCGCAAGTTGAATGGTATGCTATAAGCGCTGCGTAGAGCTAGCTGCATAAATTTGTATAGTTTTAGTATAATTTAAAGATTGAGCACACCCATACTAAAAACTGGTGTCCACTCTTGGGCCACAGGTATTGAGATTAAATATGGGATAAATGTGGGGGGAATATAGCGACAGGGCCTTTCCAGGACCTAACACCCTAGTGAGATTTTATATAAACATTAGTGCTAATTGTACTGGCAGCTTTTGGCCCCATTGAAACATAAGCCAAAACTATTATTTTCAAGTTGCTATAAGAAATGTAATATATCAGTACAGTAACTATCAACCAAAACAAACACTCTAATATTCATGGTATACCTTCATATGTAAATTTGTCTAATATTAGTTAGAATGTATAGTAAATTGTATAGTACTCTAACAGCTTATTAGGGCTATAGGCAGGAGACACTCCCCATGCATAAGCCTACTAGGTCCGTCTTAACAAAGGCTAAAACTAGTTTCCAGAATATTAACTATATTGAACTAACTGAGCCATGTATTGTGGGTCTTAACTTAAGTAAACACAACATTTTCATAGGCATCTCCTACGGCTATATATTCATATATTGCTAAGCTAAATATAAGAGAGCTAAGCAGGGTACCTCTCTATAGCAAAGACTCATACAGTACCTAGAAGAAGTGCATATAAACTGTAACACATCGTAAGTAAGGGAGACAGACAATACATACAAATAAGGATATAACTTCCCAGAGAATAAAACGTAATAGAAGGCAGGATTCATTAGTGATGAGGTAATAAAAAATAAAAATTGGAGAACATGTTAATGGTAACCACTATGGTTATGTAACAGGAGATCACATATCATAAGCAGTTGAGCAAATAAGGGTTATCAGAATGACAGACTAAATTAAAGCAATGTTTAGCTGGATATCAATCCTTTGGCACAGCAGGATACACTACAATGGGGTATTAGTCAGACCTATGCTAGTTGTACTTATAACTTCCTGTAAAGGTATAACTCGGTATCTAGATTGAAATCCTATCTCAAGTAATGAACAAAACCATACTGGCAAACTTCTTATGCAGTTAGTAGGTCCAGAGTCAGCCTCTAAGCATTATAACAAATATACAACTGCTACAGAATTGTGGGAAATAGTATGTCCACCGTCAACTACACAGTTGTAGAGTCAATGTTTACCCCACTCCACGTGCATCAAAGTTGCTCCGCAACAGGTGTAATGCCCCAGAGAGAGTCCAAACATGAGAGGCCATCAACCTGGAATCATATTTATCAAAGTTGCACTGCAACAAGTGTAATGCCACAGAGAGAGTCCAATTACGAGAGTCCCTCCACCAGAAATCATATTTAGCACAGGACCCCAAGTCCAACGAGATGGTGTGATCAAACCGTCCCAATGTATGTGGCAGAACTCTACCCATGATCAATGTTCCGGCAGTGAGAGTTTCCTCAAGGCCGCAGAGCAGGACATGCTGAACCAACAGGGTCATTGTGTCTTCCTCCCCTCTGGTTCCTGAGCAGGTCATCCTCCTCTCCCAGGGATCGGCCGCATCCCCTATGGCAGAGGTAGACAATGTACACCTGTGGCTCTAGGTACCTGGAACAACTTCTGACAGGCCGGCAACTTCAGTGGCTGGTGACAGACCGTCCCTAGTGTTTATCTGTATAGGATCCCATTGCGCAGCAGAGTCTGCAGTCTCTGCCTTACCTGGTTCGGCATCTGTCTTCTCTATACACTGGGGTTAATGCTTGATAAGAGTTGAGCCATTCTACCCATCAGCCAACGATCATAGTCCTCAAAGAGGGTTAACATAGTCATGTGGAGATCCTCCATATTTAGGACAGATCAAAGCGATACCTGACCAGCCGCTTTTGAAGTACTACGTATTGTTCCTTGTCTAGAGTAGAGGTCGGTTGTATGCCGTGTAGGAGTATTGCGGCTGAGGCTTCAGGGGTTGTTGAGTGTAGTGTTAGCGTGAACTGACATAGATTTGTTCGGTTCAGCAATAAAAGTGCTAGGTTTGCTCCAGGTCTCTCCCTCCACTCTCCTGCCATGTTGGAAGATAGGTTTATGGAGTTAACATGCCTATTATGTGAGATTTACTACCACGGGCCCAAGAGCTCTAACAAATTGCTGCCTTCTGCTTGCATGACTAGGCCACTCCAACTTAAAACTTTTACCTGTTCAATCTCACTCATATTTTAATTATTTGTTAATTATATCTCATTATCTACATATTTAGTGGTTCTTTGGATTTAATAATATTATTTACACCAAGTCAGACAACTGCGCCATGCACATCCGAATGAAATCGAATAACTCAGAACGATTCAAATATTTCCGAACAAATTCCTTCCAATTAGTATGATTTCAATAAGGATTTGATTCGGATATTCAAATAGGTCCGAAGCGCTCCGAATTCAATCAGTTTTGTCCGAATTCGAATTTGTAATGAAATGAAACACACATGTCTATTAGGAATCTAACTTGGGGATTAGACCCCTCATGAGCCCCCTGAATGCACTGCCCCTATCCACTCTCATAGATGATATTGAACATACATACATCATATAAACATCTACCCTATTAAAACTAGGTTTTGTGTCACTTAGTGACTACTACCCAAGTATACCCCAGACTGAGCAGATTCCAATGACACCAAAGTTAAGACCCTAACTTGGGGATAGGACCCCTCAAAAGCCCCCTAAATGCACTGCCCCATCCACTCTCATAGGTGATAATGCAAATGAAGACATCATATATACATCTGCCCTATAAAAACTAGGCTTTGTGTCACTTAGTGACTAATATCCAAGTAGACCCCAGAGAGAGCAGAATCCAATGACATCAAACTTAGGACCCTAACTTGAGGATAGGACCCCACAAGAGCCCTCGGAATGCACTGCCCCTATCCACTCTCATAGGTGATAATGCAAATGAAGACATCATATATACATCTGCCCTATAAAAACTAGGCTTTGTGTCACTTAGTGACTAATATCCAAGTAGACCCGAGAGAGCAGAATCCAATGACATCAAACTTAGGACCCTAACTTGAGGATAGGACCCCACAAGGGCCCTCGGAATGCACTGCCCCTATCCACTCTCATAGGTGATAATGCAAATTAAGACATCATATAAACATCTGCCCTATAAAAACTAGGCTTTGTGTCACTTAGTGACTAGTACTCAAATATACCCCAGACTGAGTAGAAACAAATAACACTAAATTTAAGACCCTAACTTGGGGATAGGGCCCCTCAAGAGCCCCCTGAATGCTCTGCCCCTATCAAATCTAATAGGTTATAATGCAAATACATACATTATATAAACACTTTGGTATCAGTTGATTTTGCTCAGTCTGGGGTATACTTGGGTAGTAGTCACTAATTGACACAAAGCCTAGTTTTTATATGTCAGATGTTTATATGATGTATGTGTTTGCCATTTTCACCTATGGGAGTTAAAAGGGGCAGTGCATTTAGGGGGTTCTATTACCAATTTTGTGTCCTAAGTTTGATATCATTGGATACTGCTCAGTCTGGGGTTTACTTGTATAGTAGTTACTAAGTGACACAAAAAACAGTTTTTATAGGGCAAATGTTTATATGATGTGAGCATTTCTATTATCACCAATGAGAGTGGCAAGGGGCAGTGCATTCAGGGTGCTTTTGAATGGTCCTATCCCCAAGTTAGGGTCTTAAATTTAGTGTCATTGGATTCTGTCCTCTCTGGGGTTTACTTGGATAGTAGTCACTAAATGACACAAAGCCTAGTTGTTATAGGTCAGATGTTTATACTATGTATGTGTGCCATTATCGTCTTTTGAGAGTGAATAGTGGCAGTGCATATAGGGGGCTCTTGCAGGGTACTGACCCCATGTTACGGTCTTAACTTTAGGGTCATTTGATTCTGCTCTCTCTGGGATTTACTTGGATAGTAGTTTACTAAGTGACACAAAGTCCAGTTTTTATAGGGCAGTTGTTTATATGATATGTGCTTCAGAATCTGTTGCGGAATCTGTTGGTGCTCTACAAAGAACCGATAATAATAATAATAATATGTGCATTTGAATTATCACCTATGAGAGTGGATAGGGGCAGTGCATTCAGGGGGCTATTGAGGGGTCCTATTCCCAAGTTAGGGTCCTAAGTTTGATGTCATTGTATTCTGCTCAGTCTAGTGTATGCTTGAGTAGTAGTCATTAAGCGACACAAAGCCTAGTTTTTATAGGTCATTTGTTTATTTGATGTATGTTTTTGCATTATGACCTAATAGAATGTATAGGGGAAGTGCATTCAGGGGGCTCTTGCGGGATTCTAACCCAAGTTAGGGTCTTATTTTTGGTATCATTGTATTCTGCTTAGTCTGGGGTATACTTTAGTAGTAGTCATTAGGTGACACAAAGCCCAGTTTTTATAGGGCAGGTGTTTATATAATGTATGTATTTGCATTATAACCTATTAGAGTGGATAGGGGCAGTGCATTCAGGGGGCTCTTGAGGGGCCCTATCCCCAAGTTAGGGTCTTAACTTTAGTGTCATTCGATTCTACTCAGTCTGGGGTATATTTGAGTAGTAGTCAATAAGTGACACAAAGCCTAGTTTTTATAGGGCAGATGTTTATATGATGTATGTGTTTACATTATCACCTATTGGAGTGGATAGGGGCAGTGCTTAAAGGGACATGAAACCCAATTTTTTTCTTTTGTGATTTAGAAAGAGCATGTCATTTTAAACAACTTTCTAATTTACTTCTATTATCTAATTTGCTTCATTTTCTTGATATCACTTGCTGAAAAGCATATCTAGATATGCTCAGTAGCTGCTGATTGGTTGCTGCACATAAAGGCCTTGTGTGATTGGCTCACACATGTGCATTGCTATTTCTTCAACAAAGGATATCTAAAGAATTGAGCAAATTAGATAATAGAAGTAAATTGGAAAGTTGTTTAAAATTGCATGCCCTATCTGAATCATGAAAGTTTAATTTTGACTAGACTGTCCCTTTAAGGGTGCTCTTGAGGAGTCCAATCTCCAAGTTAGGGTCTTAACTTTAGTGTCATTCTATTCTACTCAGTCTGGGGTATATTTGAGTAGTAGTCACTAAGTGACACAAAGCCTATTTTTTATAAGGTAGATGTTTATACAATGTGTTTGCCGTTATCACCTATGGGAGTGAAAAGGGGCAGTGCATTCAGGGGGCTCTTGAGGGGTCCTATCCCCAAGTTAGGGTCCTAAGTTTGATGTCATTAGATTCTGCTCTCTTTGGGGTTTGCTTTGGTAGTAGTCGCTAAGTGACACAAAGCCTAGTTTTTATAGGGCAGATATTTATATGATGTCTTCATTTGCATTTTCACCTATGAGAGTTGATAGGGGCAGTGTATTCAGGGGGCTCTTGAGGGGCCCTATTTCAAAGTTAGGGTCTTAAATTTAGTGTCATTTGATTTTACTCAGTCTGGGGTATATTTGAGTAGTAGTCACTAAGTGACACAAAGCCTAGTTTTTATAGGGCAGATGTTTATATGATGTATGTATTTACATTATCACCTATTGGATTGGATAGGGGCAGTGCATTCAGGGGGCTCTTGATGGGTCCTATCCCCAAGTTAGGGTCTTAACTTTGGTATCCTTTGATTCTGCTCAGTCTGGAGTATATGTGGGTAGTAGTCATTAAGTTACACAAAGCCTAGTTTTTGTAGGTCAGATGTTTATACAATGTATGTGTTAGCCATTATCATCTATGAGAATGAATAGGGGCAATGCATTCAGGGGGCTCTTGAGGGTCCTATCCCTAATTTAGGGTCTTAACTTTGGTGTCATTTGATTCTGCTCAGTCTGGGGTATATGTGAGTAGTAGTCACTAAGTGACACAAAACCTAGTTTTTATAGGTCAGATGTTTATACAATGTATGTTTTTGCCATTATCACATATTAGAGTGGATAGGTTAGTGCATTCGGGGTGCTTTTGAGGGGTCCTATCCCTAAGTTAGGGTCTTAACTTTGGGTCATTTTGATTCTGCTCAGTCAGGGGTATACATGGGTAATAGTCATTAAGTGACATAAAGCCTAGTTTTATAGAGCTGTTATTTAATTCTGCACATTATTTTCTAGGTTTACTGCCCCTTTAATACCACTTTTACATATTTCATAACAGGCACTTGGCTATGCCTGCTGCAGTTAGGCGTACTGGACCTTTAAGGAGGCCTAGAAGATCAATTAAGCCCTAATTGTAGTAATCTTTATAAGATCTCTGTTTTCAGCATGTGTTTGCCCTTTACTCTGGCAATTACTATTTGGATTTACTGGTTTGACTTCTGTTTCTCCTGACTTTATTCTGTTTAACCCTTTGCTTGGACTGACTTGGTTTATGGCTTTTGCTTTTTTTGTGGACTTTGCATTTGTTAAATGATTTTGTGCTGCTTTTCCCTGTGAGGCCTAGACCCGGACTGTCTGACTTAGATTACCTTAACCCTGGATTCCTCTGCTATCAGAAGATGTGCATTAAATATCTTATCCAGTTTATATTAGCCTGGATAGCGAGACTACATTTTACAAAGGTATGTCTTTCTTTGATATTCAAATGTATAAACTTACAGTTAAATGTTGTTTGTTTTTTAGGAGCTGGTTAAAGTACTAGAAAGACTTCCTTGTTCAGAAAGTACTAGCTACTAAGTTTAGTCTCATTGCTCTCTTACCCCTTGCCTTTGTTGGTTGGAACATTGTGCTTTTGTCCAGTGCTCTAGTAAGGGCTTGCTGTGAGCAGGGCCTCTCAGACATTGATTCCAGCTTGTTTCATTCTGAAACAACAGCACTCCACCTAAAACTGACATGACCCCACATAGTCAAGTTGCCATTCCAATCCACCCCACAGAAACACACTTCACACTTTACTTGGGATTGAAAAGGCAGCAGCTCCTTTATTAACATAACAAATAAAAATAAATACACATAAATAACCTTAACTTCGTAACCAATCACAGTGCTTGCCCACTCTATTAACTCCACAAGCCCTGCCCATCTCAGGGGAGGGACTACCACCATTAAACCATCCCCTGCTGCTCAAACAGGAAGTACAATCCACATTATTACAGGCATAAGCCTCTACCAACCAGAGCAAGCACCCCGCCATAGCTGCGACACGTTGCTTAACCAAAACCTCAGGGAGGGATGGCGGGAAGATCTCCCACCATGCTGTTCCAGATAAAACTGTCTGCTCCTACTTCCTGTAATGGGCTTATAAGCCCCTCTTCCAAGCCCATCCCCTTGTCCTCTATCTCACCCCATGCCCTTCTTCCTAGTGGGGTCATATAACCCTTTCCTCCATTTCACTCCTTCAGGGTTCTCACTGGAAAGCGGTTTGCAGTTTGTTACAGCATGTTAGATCTAACATAACAAACACATGATCTAACCTGATGTAGCAAGCAAAGGTCTATTACCCTGAATTATTTTTTTACTGGAATTTTTAAGTTGAGGGGGGGGGGGTAATTTAATACCTAATGTTTCTGTAATTATATTAGATCTAACAAAAAAAACTGACTAATCATACTTGGTCTACAAATATCTATCAAATTATATAACTTTTTGTTTATTTTTTGTTATGGCGGCTGGCACCCCCATATTAAATAAATAGAAACTCCCACGATATGGTTATTAATACTACCTTTTGAAAGTTAGATCAAACATAATAATCTAACATAATAACCATTTGATATAGCCTGATCTAACAAAGATCTTTTAACCTGAATAATTTCTTGTCTGAAAATTTGATTGGTAGGGTAAGCCCCTCAATGTAATACCTATTATCTCTGTAATTATGATAGATCAGGTTTGATCAGTTAGTTGTTTTGTTAGATATAACAAATATTTATCAAATTATGTAACTTTTCTCCATTTTGCCCCCCCATCCCCACAAATACTTGTTAACACCCCTTCTTGTATGCTAGATCTAATCAAAACAAAAATCAATCTAACCTAAACTAACCAACTGAATGACATTTGATTTGGGGGACTAACCCAGGTGAGGTAATTTTTCTATCTTTATCTGAATAAAAAGTGAAAAAAATGTTTGTTTATTCCCCTAAATCCCCACAGGACCACTCTCATTGAATAGGAAGGTGCCGGGGTGGTCTCAGAACAACATAGGGAGCTGTTAATCAGAAACAACCAGGGTAAGTGGGCAAACAAAGACATATTTTTTTGATCTTTTGATTATCTGGAGTAATTTACTATTTAAAATCAGGCCTTTTGGGAGCCTCAACACATTGAGGCCTATTTATGAAATGTCTGTCGGACCTGATCCGACAGTGCGGATCAGGTCCGATAGACATCGCTGCATGCGTAGATCAATACGCTCTCCGTATTCAGCATTGCACCAGCAGCTCTTGTGAGCTGCTGGCGCAACACCGCCCCCTGCAGACTCGCGGCCAATCGTCCGCCAGCAGGGGGTGTCAATCAACTCGATCGTACTCGATCGGGTTGAATTTCCGGCAATTCCTGTCCGCCTCATCAGAGCAGTCGGACAGGGTTATAGAGCAGCGGTCTTTAGACCGTTGCTTCATAACTGGTGTTTCTGGCGAGCTTGATAGATAGGCCCCATTGTGAGTGAGGCTTTAAAGGGACTTTTATTATTTGCTTTTGCAAAGGACACAAATACAAAGATAGCAAGCTCTGTCACAGTAGGGAATTGAATTTTTGCCTTAGACTGTTCTTTTAACTTGGATTCATTTTAAATATAAGGTTACTGCATTTTATTTTTTTTGCATTAGAATATCCATTTAAAGGGACAGGAACGCCAACATTTTCTTTCATGATTTGGATAGAACATACAATTTGAAAAAACTTTCCAATTTACTTCTATTATCAAATTTTCTATATTATCTTATTATCCTTTGCTGAAGGAACACCATTGCTCTACTGGCAGTTAGAACACATCTAGTTAGCAAATCCCAATCAGCATCTAGCTCCCACTAGTGTAGGATATGTGCGTATTCTTTTTCAACAAGGGATAACAAGAGAACAAAGCACCTTTGAAAAAAGAAATAAATGTAAAGGGTTTCTTAAAATGACATGCTCTGTCTGAAACATACAAGTTTAATTTTGACTTTGCTATCCCTGTAAACCACATTTTCAATCTTCATTGCAATGTAAGCTCATCTGTCCTGTATATAGTTATATGTAAACATGGTTTACAGCTAAATGTGACACGGACACATCTCATGTCATTGATTATTGAACTTTGCCATTTTACACCTAATGTCATAGCTTAAAAAAAAAAAAAAAGAAATGATTATAATAACAATGGCCTCTAGCAGGAAAAAAATTAGAATACATGCTGTTCTTAAACTCAAATTTAGGCAAAACAAATTGGATGGATACTTTATTTTGGAACCAATTCAAATCTTACAATTGTATTAAAATGAAGTAGCGACAGAAATTAAAAGGTTATTGAATTGTGCATGGGTGCATTTCAATTTAAAATAGGAGCATTTTATATTACGATATACTTCCATTAGCAAAAAAGCTTCTAGTTATTACTAATTTTATTTTCTAAGCAACATACGCACACATTCTGTAAGGGCCATGCACCAGTATTTAAACACCATGCCCGTTCAGAGAGCAGATTAAATTTTTGTACAAGCCACTGCTGATTTTCTCAGAAGGTGTGTGTTTCAATAATAATGCACAGGCATTCACAGCATATGTGCATATACCACCGAAAAATTGTGATAACTTTTACTAGAAGCATTTTCGCTAATGGAAGTTTAATTAAAAAATTCTTGTATTTCAAATTGAAATGCACCCATGTATATTTTAATGTTGACCGTTCTATTCCTTTAAAGGGACATGATACCCGAATGTTGAAGCACTTGAAACTGATGCAGGGTAGCTGTAAAAAGCTGACTAGAAAATATCATCTGAACATCTTTATGTAGAAAAAGAAGATATTTTACCTCAGATTTGCTAAGTATTCACACCCCATTGTAAAGAGACTTTAAGCAGCCAGTGAGATGCTTGTCCCAGGACTTGTAAGGGAGTGTGCATCTGTCATGTGCAGGCACAGTCATGTTATTTTCCTATTCAGTTTAAGTAAGTTCTATGAAATCTCATGAGATCACAGCAAAAGTAAAGCATTACCTCAGCACTGCTGATGCTGATTGACTATTGTATTTTTTGGGGGGTCAACTTACAGCTAGACAGCAGCTGAAGTATAACTGTTTACACAGCACTTACTCTGGTGAGCTGAGGAAATTGTGAATTGTAAAATATCTTCCTTTCCTGATTTAGCATATGAGTATTATGTCCCTTTAAACAAATCACAAGATTATAAAATATTGTGTTTCTTTTTTATATACGTTCTTGTCACCAAGCTTTGCCGAATTGTGCAAAAGTCTTAGGCAATGGTTAACCACACAAAATGTAACAGCAAAAAAGAACAGTAAAGTCAAAATTAACTCTTTCATGAATGTAGATAAAATAACTCTCTAATTTATTTCTATTATCTAATTTGCTTTGCTCTTTTGGTATCCTTTTTTAAAAGCATACCTAGGTAGAGTCAGTTGCAGCAATGCACTACTGGTAGCTAGCTGGTGGCTGCACATATATACTTTGTGTCATTGGCTCACCCACTGTGTTCTGATAGATCACAGTAATGCATTGTTGCACCTTCAACAAAGGCGCCAATTGCTACCGCAAGCTTGAGGTAACAATAACCAACCACACTGTAATGAGCTAAAGGAGATAGCGTATGAAGGAGGTGAACACAGGTGATATCTAACCTGAAATATAAACAAGCAAAATGTTTACGCTTTTTAGGTTGCTGAGATTTTCTTTTTCTTTGATTTTTTTTCTATCATCCTGCTATAAGGTAACAGGATAGACTATGTGACTATAGTTATATAGTGTATACAACAGGGTGTAAACTTAATACATATATCTATTGTTATTATTAGTCAAAGTGGAAAATGGAATTAAACTTGTCTTCAACTGAGTTTTTTTTGTACTTGATATATATATATGTTGAATATTGTTAAAGCTGCTTGTGATGTGATATTTCATATTGATGCATTGTCTCTGTATTATTTTTAATACAAATAATGTTCCATGTTCTTGGATGCCTTTTTTTAAAGGGAAAATACATTTCCATGCACCTTGTTAATGGTATGACATATTTCTTCAACAACAAATTATAAAACCTAGTCACTTTATTGATGCTATGATATAAACTGTTTCATACAATAAAATGTACAATAATATTTTCTAAAACTTTGGAGCTACTTTTATCCCTCTTCAATTTTGAATAAACTAAAAACATAAACAACTTTATTGTAAAAAATATAAAAACATAGAGGTCGATTCCAATCTTTCCAATCCCCCCCCCCCTGATGTTGGGAACGACCCTTAAGTGTTAAACAATATGAAGGGCATGGTGGGTATACTGGACATGTTTGATCCATTATATTTTTATACTGTTAATATTAAAAAAAAATATATATTAATTAAAGGGATAGTGTACACCAAATTTCATATAACTGCATGTAATAGATATAACTGCATGTAATAGACACTACTATAAAGAAGAATATGCACAGATACTGATCTAACAATCCAGTATAAAACTTTTTAAAAACTTACTTAGAAGAACTGTTGATGAGCTTAGGCTAGGACATCCAGTGAAAGTGGCTGGGAAAGCAGGAAGAACAGACACTACTCCTCCCTGCATATGAAAAGACAGATTATGCAAAGAGGAGCAATCAGTAATCTGTAGACTTCAGTCTACGAGGCCTATTTATCAAAGGTCTGTCAGACCTGATCCGACAGTGTGGATCAGGTCCGACAGACCTCGCTGAATGCGTAGAGAGCAATACGCTCTCCGTATTCAGCATTGCACCAGCAGCTCTTGTAATCTGCTGGTGCAACGCAGCCCGCTGCAGATTCGTGGCCAAGGAGGGTGTCAATCAACCCGATTGTACTCAATCGGGTTGGATTGTGTGGATCTCTCTGTCCGCCTGCTCAGAGCAGGCAGACAGGGTTATGTAGCAGCGATCTTTAGACCGCTGCTTCATAACTGGTGTTTCTTGCAAGCCTGCACGCTCGCCAGATACACAGGCCCTCAAGCTCCATTCAGAGCTTGATAAATGGGCCTCTATATCTGATACTTTCGGGCTTGGATAGGAGTCTGAAAATCAGCACAATGATATTAAAAAATAAGCAAACTATACATTGTTACAAAAACACTCCCAAATGGGCTATATAAATGGATCATCTACAAAACATTTATGCAAACAAAAATCTAATGTACAACGTCCCTTTACGTAAACATTTTTCTGTTTTGGCAACATATTTATCTAAATTCAAGGAGAACAGTGGGGTTACATTAATTTCCATAAGAAGAAAGTGGCCACAACTTATATTATATTCTATAACATGATTTTAATAGTGTTCATACTGTAAACCTCATCACATAGTGATGACAAAGTTATAGAACTCAATGTACAAACAGCGTATACAAAACCCACTGTAAAAACCATGATTTTATACCGGGCTGTACAGACCACGATTTCCAAACCTGATTTTACAGGCAACGATTTCCAAACCTCACTGTACAGACCACGATTACCAAACCTCTCTCTGATTCTGCTGCATTTCTATAACTATAAGAAGATTGCAGTTTTAAACAAGAAAGACTGAATAGAAAATACTTCAAGAACCACTAAACACAGTGAAATAGCATAGTAAATATTGCATTTTTCCTGACAAATTTCAGTTAGTTTATTTCCCTTCCCTTCATCATGTGACAGCCATCAGCTAATCACAAAATTCATATACAGGGTACGCATATTCTGTGAATCTTGCACATGCCCAGTAGGAGTTGGTGCCTCAGAAAGTGTGCATATAAAATATTGTGGACATTTAGATAGTGGATATGAAAATGTGAAATGGAAAATTGTTTAAAAATGTGTGCTCTGGGGGGGGGGGGGGGGCGGATCTGGCCGCAGCTAAGATGGCTGCTTAACTCCATAGCTCCGGTAACCGGCTCCAACAACACTGCCCTATAAAGTCACATTTTTGCCAATATGCTTTTTTTATCTATGATGAGCTGATAGATACTTGCCCAGGGAGGCTGGGGGCCGAATTTGAGACCATGGACTGCCATTTCAGCTGAAAGACCGGTAGTATACACACTGCAACCCCTGAGACGCCGCAACGCAACAAACAGCGGAGGGTCTCAGTTGTGAGAGGAGAAAGGCGCCCAGACTTACCGGACTCGGGAGATCCCAGGTAAATAGCGGTGACAGAGGGGAACCCTCTCATAACCTCCCCGCGAGAGCTATCTTACCCGCGAGCTGCCGGACCCAGAGGTCCTTCCGCAACAGGCTGCCATCTTGCCAGCAGTATACACAGCCAGAGGCCACATGTGGTGGGGCAAATAGAAAGTTTTGTTTTTTTTTTGTGGAATTGGGTGCTTAACTTCGTTGGCACAAAACTAGCTAGTGGCAAGGAGCTGAGGGGAGACATAAAAGAAAGTAGAGAAGATTGGAGTAGCGGAGACTAGCTTGACTTGCAGCAAAGCACAGGATAGCGCATTGTGACAACCCAGGCATGCCTGCTATTTAGACAGCCCCTTCATTACACTGTTATTAAGGAGAGCCGCATAATAAATATTGGACTGAGCTTTTATTACTGAAGTTCACACCTGGGTCAGCCCTGCCCCGCAAAGTGGTTATACATCTAACTTTAATTTTTTGTAACAGGTCAATCCGGGATTGTTATCTTTTATGTTCGCCCCATCTCTGCAGCGGGGTTATTAAGGGTGTCCACTACATACTTGCTGAGATCCCTACAAAATCTAAACTATGAACCCCGTTCAGCAAAGCTCAACAAACCACAGAAAATGAATAGCCAAAGGGATAGTGTGGTGGACCAGTTTTTCTCCCCCACAGGAATTAAAGCAACAATGAACTCTGAAGTGATCAGGTCACCTATAAAAAACGTGGCAACACCACAAAAAATGGTGGAAACCCTTGGGGAAAGCACCTCCGTGCCAAACACTATCCTCTCCACACTGGCGTCTAAACAGGACATGGCAGACATAATTTGCTCATGTATACGTGAGGAAATAGCAGAAATGAAACAGGATCTGCACTCTATGGGCAATAGAGTGGAAGCATTAGAGGAATTTACAGACCACCTGCAGGGAGAAATTAATATGGCTCAGGATGCCACAAAACATCTTTCTGAACTGCTCTCAGATTTACATGACAAGATAGAGGATCTTGAGAATCGCAGCCGCAGGAAAAATCTCAGAATAAGAGGTATTCCTGAGTCGGTGCTTCCGAAAGACTTCCCGACTTATTTTCCAGCCCTCTTTGCTCATCTTAAGAGCTCCTCACCGACTACAGACATCCCTTGGGTCAGATCCCACAGAGCCCTGAGGCCCAAACCTTCCGACTCAGCACCACCAAGGGATGTCATTATGAAGTTTAAGGACTTCAGAGAAAAGGAGGAGCTTTTGAACCTCTCCCGCAAGAACCAGCCGGTTAAGTTCAGAGGTGTCGTTCTACAATTTTTGCAGGATCTATCGCAAAGGACATTGCAAAGACGAAGGGAACTGGCTCCACTAACCGCACTCTTACGACAAAAGAGGATTCTATACAGATGGGGTTTTCCTTTCCACTTATACGTCCTGCACGGAAACAGGAAATTAAACTGTAAATCTATGGAGGATATTAGGGATTTCTGCTCGGCCTTAGAGATTGAGGCACCCACTGGATCACCTGCAGACGACTCTCAAGAGCCCCCAAAGAAAAGAACAGCTGGGGCGGATCGAGGAGGTTGGCAAAAGGTTGCCCCTAAGCAAAGAGCTCGCCCAACGGTCAGGTCTCCAAGCTCTTCTCCTTGATACGTCTTGTGGCCCTGGGTCAATGATCTGGTAAAGTTTGCCTGAACAATAGCACCTTGGGTGTTATCCTTGTCCGATTTCCTGAATCCTGCTCTGCTGGATGCCGATAAGTATCCTCTTGTTTTTCTCTTCTGCTCTCATTAATATAACTACTGAAGTCCTTTCACTGGGCAGATTAGTATAACTTGAATCCTAAGCATAATGTTTTAGATTAGCACGTTTATCTTTACTACTGTTATGTAAATGTGAATTATAGGCATTTGTTAGACCTAATTGTATACCTTTTTAAGTGGAGCTGGCTATTGTCTCCTCCTAATTAACAAACGTTTTATGGCTTTATTTCTACTAAGATATTCTTTGTTTAAACATAAATTATACTGCTCACTTTCATGTTATTACCTGTTTATGATGTTAATGTTACGTATGAGAAATGCAGATTTTGGGTTGCAGTTGAAACGGAGTATGCACACACAGATTACTAACGAGCCATTACTGTCTAGACACTTATACAAAATGACAGACATTCCCTCACTGACGAATCATGACTACTAACAGCAAGAACATTACATTGATAAGTCAGAACACGAGAGGTCTCAACTCAGCACAGAAGCGCTCCATGGCTATGCTAGACCTCCGTCGGAAAGGAGGTGATATTTTATTCTTACAGGAGACGCACTTCCTAAAACTTAAAGAACCGAAGTATTTCGGGGGTCACTATACACAACAATTCCATAGCTCATTTGACCATAAAAGAAACGGAGTGAGCATCCTCATAAGCAGGCACATCTCTTTTACCCCGATCCATACGCATACAGACACGGAGGGGAAGGTTTCTGTGCGTAACTGGTTTACTGTTTGGCTCACCTGTTACGCTAGTAAATTTATATGCCCCAAATAAAAAACAATTCCCTTTTTTCAAAAAATATTTTGCACAGATTTTAGATCATACCATAGGAACACTCTACATTGGAGGTAACTTTAATATGCCCATACACCCAGATATGGATACCACAAATCCCAAATCCTCTACGTCCAAACATGCACTTAAGCAATTTTGGAAACTCATGTATGAACAGACATTATTTGACACATGGAGATTTAAACATCCAACCAGAAGGGATTACACCTTTTTTTTCCTCCCCACATCGTTCATACAGTAGAATTGATTACCTCCTGACAAATCAAAAAAGGCTTATCCTATGTTCTCACCTCTAAGCTTTCCCACACAGTCTGGTCAGACCATTCCGCTGTGTTGACACAACTGCTATGGCCCTCAGCACCAAAGACCACTTTCCAGTGGAAATTAGACGACAATTTATTAAACTCCCCTGACTTTAAAAATAAAATAGAGAAAATGCTACCAGAATATTTCCAACTAAACTCATTACCAGAGACGGACCCCTTTATAGTTTGGGAGGCCCATAACTGTTACATTAGAGGAGAATTCATTAAGTATAAGGTGTATGTTAGGCAAAAAGCACGGCTGCTCTACAAATCATCCACTGATCTCTTAGCTAAGTTAGAACACCAGCATAAATTGAACCCAACAGACACTCACACCCTAGAATATCTGGACAAGGCTAGAAAAAAGGTACAAGAACAGCTAATACAAGAGGCTAACACATTAGCACTGAAAACAAAGCAAACATTTTATTTCGAGAGTAATAGAGCAGGAAAACTCCTCGCACGTTCCCTAAAACTTAAAAAACTGAAAACCTTCATTAATGAAATTAAAACACCAACAAATAAGACGGTCAATACGACCCCAGAGATACTCTCCCAATTCCTAGCATTTTACTCAAAACTCTACAACCTCCCGAGACTTAACTCCTCGGGCGATGACGAAAACATCACCAAAACATACCTATCAGGCACCCCCCTACCTCAGCTAACAGAAGCGCAGGCAGCTGACCTAGAGACACCTTTTTCGGTAGCAGAAATTGCTGCGGCCCTTAAACAATTACCATCGGGAAAGAGCCCAGGCCCTGACGGGTTCACAGCTTCCTATTATAAAAAATTTGCACCCTTCCTGATCCCCCACCTATGCACATTATTTAACATAGCCGACCAGGCGCATCCTTTTCTCTCCTCAATGTTAGAAGCCCACATTACAGTAATCCCTAAACCGGGCAAACCCACTAACTCCCCTGCCAATTTCCGCCCTATTTCGCTCTTAAATGTAGACATCAAACTGTATGCAAAACTCATCTCCTTAAGAATCAACAAACTGCTGCCCCAATTGATCCACCTAAATCAAGTAGGTTTTGTACCTTGCCGAGAGGCGAGGGATAACACTACTAAGATTCTGAATCTCCTTGAATATGCTCAAACTCATACTATCCCCTCTATCTTCCTGGCCATCGATGCCGAAAAGGCGTTTGATAGACTAGATTGGTAATTTTTAAAACTTACATTAGCACGATTTGGAATAGGAGAAAAACTCATAGGGAAAATTTTTGCCTTATATCATACACCTAAAGCCCGTATTAAATTAAATGATTCCATATCAGACCCCTTCCCCATCCTTAATGGCACAAGGCAGGGCTATCCTCTTTCCCCCCTACTATTTGTTTTGGCCATGGAGGTTCTAGCTGCTAACGTTAGGAAAAATTCAAGAATAAAGTGGATTCAAATAGGCGACACTCAATATAAAACAACGATGTATGCAGACGATGTCCTTTTTACTCTAACCTCACCCTTAGAATCACTCTCTTTCTTAATACCTAAAATAGAGAGATATAGCTCCCTATCTAATTTCAAAATTAATATGTTAAAGTCAGAGTTTTTAAGTGTGGGACTTCCAGATCAAAGGGCCAACCAAATTACAGAGCAATACCTGTTCCGGAAAGAGCACACCTCCATCAAATATTTGGGAATTCAAATTTCAAACGCACAAGACTCCCTATACCAATTGAATTATCAGGTCCTGTTTGAATCAGTAAAAGCAGAATTGAAAGGTTGGCAGAACAAATGCTTATCTTGGCTCGGCAGAGCGCACGCATTCAAGATGAGTATCCTGCCTCGCTTCCTTTATCTGTTCCAGACGGTTCCTACCTACCTCCCCCAGCATTACATCAGTTCAGCACAAAAATTAGTCAATGCCTTTCTATGGGCACACCAACGTCCCAGGATAGCAAAAGCTACACTTTACAGACCCCGCCATAGAGGAGGACTTGGAGTACCTAACCTTTTGTTTTATCAACAAGTGGCCTTTCTCAATAGAGTAATAGATTGGTGCAAAAATGCACAAGACAAAGAATGGGTGAAGCTTGAACACGACCTAGCTGGCTCAAAAAGTCTAGGCACGCAATGTTGGCTTCACAAGCGTGACAGAGCCACGTTAATATCCCCCACCTCCCTGATAAAAGATACTTTTTTTAACGTGGGATTGCCTTACTAAATCCCTAAAGGGGGTGTCTACAGTACCTTCTCCGTTAACCCCCCTATGCCATAATAAAGTCTTCCCCCCCTGCCAGCAGGTATGGGCGGATGGGACATATGGCATTGCAGCAGGGCTACCCTGCTTTTCTTTGCTGGAGGAGGGTAGTATCTTACCTAGGTCCACGATGGTAGAGAGAAATATTCCATACTTCAACAAGTGGTTTGAGTACCTTCAATTATCACATTTTATCTCACACCATATGGACAGGGCTAACATAGTTAGTAGTTTAAACCCTTTTGAAACACTTTGCTGGTCCACACAGTCAACGAAAGGTGCCCTCTCAATGACATATAAGATTTTGAAAAAGGGGGTAGTGTACAAGCGCTAAGGTAATCCCCAAGCTGTATCCAAACAGAGATCCTAACCAACCTCCAAAAATTATGCACAAATAGTAAGAAGTGAATACAGCGCCAACAAGAGGCCAAGGGATAAATATACTCACAGAGAGATAAAAGAAGATTATTTAATGAACCATGTTAAAAAGCATCAGTAAAAAATGTAAAAAACACATATAGATAAAATTACAAAAACAGGAATATCTTGCAGGAGCGGCTAAAGCTGATAATTACAATAAAAGCAGAGATAATCACAGGTGATCACTGTGAGTGGTACACCAGATTAAGAGTGTAAACTAGTGAAACAGAATAAGATTAAGTAAAACTATAACAAGTGCATCAAGCAAGAAATTAATAAACAATAGTACAAACAATAATGTTCAAAAAATAGTGTGCCAAAAAAAAAATAGAAAAATGCACTGCAGTGCAAAAAGAGGGTCAAATAGTAAGTGAGTGCAAATGGATATAACAAATGCTAGCTACTAATCCAGTGAGGTAAAGATATAATTAAATAAAATACACAATATGCAATAACATAAAAATATATTCCAAAAAAGTGTTCCAAAAAGTTGATCAACAAATGTTAGTGAAGAACAAAAATAAGTCAATCAAAACCAAAAAAATGAAAAAAATGGGTGATGAAAAACAAGGTGAAAGTGAAGAAATTGGTTCCTTCAATATTAGTTACTTTAACAGATCCAAATTCCTGAGTGTGGTAGCTGAAGTAGCTGATTGGATCCTAGCACCTGTCAGCTGCTCCTATGGTATCCTAAAAAGTGTCCCTGAAAAAAAGAAATTCACAACATAGTGTATCCAATATGAGAATGAAGTAAAGATTAAAATAATGCTTACCAATATGTCAACGCGTTTCTGCCCTCAAAAAAGGGCCTTTCTCAAGACTAAAATATTGGTAATGGCAGCTAGCCTTATATACAGTTTAGAAGTAGCCTATATGTTAGTTTAATTGATTAATTGTATTGTTTGGGCGCCAAATCCCTCCACTTCCTGTGTAACATCTAAAAGATTCCCCCATAAAGTGTAACATCACTTCCTATGTAACATCTAAAAAATTCCCCCATATGGCAAACCGGAAGTCCCTCCACTTCCTGTGTAACATCTAAAAGATTCCCCCATAAAGTGTAACATCACTTCCTATGTAACATCTAAAAAATTCCCCCATATGGCAAACCGGAAGTATATAAATCTTACCGGATTAATTTTATACATATCTAAATATATAAGTCATTCAAAAGGCATGTATATGGCCTTAGATTTATCCAGTTGTTTCTTTCTCAATTACCGGTATGTTTATTTTGGCTTACCGGTTTCGAGCCCAATATCGGAGCTACCCGGAAGTGACGTAACCGTTGACGTCACTTCCGGTCCGGAGATATTACATAAACAAGCCGCTAGCAACATTAGCATGCTGTACAATGCTAATATATGCGCTGTCAGTTACGCCTCCCATCTAGTATATTAAATCCTTAGAGAGCCCTGGGGATGAAAGTGTCAGAACAATGCCCACCAATGTGTCGCTCAAGGGGATAAGTGTCAAGGCACTATTGGCCCCCAAACGTTATAACAATAAATAAAGGCTTTATAATCACAAACAGTGAGATTTACAAAAAACTAACACATATTTCATGTCAGTGGGACAAAGGAAACAGTAAAAACAATAAAGGCAAGTATTTTTGGAAATGAAAGAACGGTTTTGCTATCTATTTCTCTTAAGTCCAAAGGGAGTCAGATAATATTTTCTTTCTATAGCCATATTTTATATATCCATCATTACACTAGTAGATGGATTGCGTGATCTCAATTATTATAATATGTGTTAACATATTGTCAAAGTATATTTAAGATACACTAGTAGTGGATTAAGTGATCTTAAATATTATAATATGTGTTAACATATTGTTAAAATATTTTGAGATATGTTTGACATTTCATAAAGAGAAGAGGAGTTGTATGTACTTTTATGGATCCTTCAATGTCATTGAGCCATGCTCAGATGGTAAGATCTCGCATATTTATAAGAAATAAAGTTTTTTGTTTTTTTTTAATTTATTTTTATTTATTTTAAAATAGATCAGAATCATAGTGAGAGGCGGAAGAAATTGACCTGTGATGAATTATTTGCAGAGGGCAAACTGCTTAGTTATTAAAAAAAGTCCTAGAATGTATTTATATATATATATATATATATATATATATATATATATATATATATATATATATATATATATATATCGTTTGCTCCAAAAATTGAGCATAGATAGATAAAAGATAAAAAATACAAAGTCCCAATGGAAACAATTTGGACTTAGTTGTCCATCTATCTGATATGCATAATCAGTTATACGTATATAAAGCTATAGATAAAACCAGGACATGGTATCTCATATTTAGCGAGAAGTAGGAGGGATATGTACCTGATTATGGTCGCATAAATATATTAGATTACAACGCCATCATAGTAATTGAATATGTAAACTAGTGATAGCTGGACAAGTCCAGTGTATAAATTTCTGTGTCAGAGAAAAAGAAACATACAAGTGTATGCTCATAAATGTAATTAAGGGTATATATATAAAAGGGTATACAAATAGGAAAGAGTCTACATTTGCTGTTTAATAGTTGAGAACTAGAACAATAGAGGAAAAAACCTTCTTCTTATGTTAATAGGATAACTGTATAGATGTCCATACTAATTGCTTAGAAGGTTGAATCTGCAAAATCTACTTTTAAATCATTCTAACCCACAATTATATAGTATTGTGGAGCTTAGATTTTAGTGGTGATCAGAAGATCAAACAGAGGTGGTAAACAAATATGTGGTAGGGTGAAGGGTAACCTTAAGCAGACAAAAATTGATACGCAATCAATGAGCAAAAATGGATGAACTTCTGTGTATTTAGGTGGAGGGCTACAATGCTCATATAATGAGACTTTGGATTGGATATATATACGATACCGGACCTTCTATAAATTAAAATTAAGTCTTTATAAAGGCTAAATTGTTTAATAACCCAGAAGCTTTAAAACAGCTGGTTTTTTGAGTTCTAAATGATACAGCACTATCTTATAAGTCTAGGTTGTGTCTTTATATAGACTAGTTTTTCAATAGCCCAGATGATTCAAAGGTTTTTTTATTTGTTAAAAAGTCTTTGGAGAGGAATTTTATGAAGACATTGGCAGATACATATCATAAATTGAAGAGGTAGGTAAGATCCTCCCTATTATTCAGACCTTTCAGGTGTAAGCAGTCTAATAAGAAGATCCATTTGGATTCTGCTTTTAAGAGGCTCTTTTCAAAATTACCCCCTCTCCAGTTCTTGGCAACTTTTTGTATACCTATAAATTTCATGTCTTGTATTCTAGCATTGTGCTTCGTGGCAAAATGTTTATAAAGTGTTGTTTCTTTATTTTGTTTTTCGATCAACAGTATGTGCTCTCTGAGCCTATCTCTGAGGCTTCTAGAGGTTTGGCCGATGTATTGGAGCCCACATGATCATTCCATAAGGTAGATGATCCCCATATTTTGACATCTAATCAGATCTTTGATAGTAAATTCTTCTCCAGTCTGATTGGACTTGAATTTTTTAGTCTTTACCCCTCTTCTGCATGCTTTGCAGGTGGGGCATGGAAAAAATCCCTTTACTGGTCTCCCCATTGCATCATGTGTCTTGGTCTTCTTCTTCTTGGGTAGACTTGGTGCTAATCTATTTTTGAGATTCCCTGTCTTTCTATAAACAAATTTTGGCTTGTTGGGGAGTTTATCTCCAATAATGTTGTCATTTTTTAGAAGGTGCCAGTGTCTTTTGAAGATATTTTCAATTATATATATTGATTGCTGCTGTATTCTGTTATTAATGGCACATTTATAGCTTCCTCTGTCTCATATTGCTTATGATCTTTGTATTTGGTTAACTCTTTCCTCTCCACCTGTCGTACTTCTATTTTTTGGTCTAGATGTTCCTCCTTATAACCTCTTTCCACAAATTTCTCTTTTAGTCGTCTCACTTGTTTTTCCCAGGTTTCGATATTTGAACAATTCTTTCGGACCCTTAGGAATTGGCTCTTTGGGATATTGTCTTTCCATTTCTCATGGTGGCAGCTCTCATAGTGTATATAGCTGTTACTGTCAACCGATTTGAAGTACGTAGATGTTTCCCATTTTCCGTTTAGAGCTTCTATTTTTAGATCCAAGAAAACGATTTCCTTAAAGTTCCAGTTGTAGGTGAACTTCAAATTCTGATGGTTTTGATTCATGCCCTCAATTGTATACAAGAGATCTTCTGTTGAGCCCTTCCAGACTATTAGGACATCATCAATATATCTGCAGTATAGGACCACGTCCGCACTCGCTGGGCATGAATCCCAGAAGATGCTCTCCCATCTTCCCATGTACAAATTAGCATAGCTGGACGCGAACCTGGTCCCCATGGCTGTCCCGCAAATTTGTTGGTAGTACATCCCCTCGTTGTTAAAATAGTTGTGTGTAAGAATGTACTGGATGCTATCCAATATGAATTTGGCCTGATCTTCTAACATCAGTGGATCTTTGTCCAGATACCATTTGATTGCCTCAAGTCCTTCTTTATGAGGTATGCTGGTGTATAATGCTGCTACGTCGCAGGTTGCCAGGATATAACCTTCTTCCCATGGTGTGTTGTCTAAGATATTTAAGACTTGTGTTGAGTCTCTTAGATATGATGGGAGGGTCCTTACGTACTTCTGTAGATGTTGGTCCACATACTCCGATATGTTGCTTGTGAGAGAGCCAATTCCAGAGATAATAGGACGACCCGGAGGGTTCGTTAGAGTTTTATGTATCTTGGGTAAGTGATACAGTATAGGTGTTATAGGATAGTCAATGTCCAAATATCTGTGCTCTTTTTCGTCTAATATACCCATTGTTCTAGCTTTTGTTAACAGTTCTCTGAGTTCTTCTTGGAAACCTGTAACAGGATTCTGTTTCAGCTTCAAATATGTTGTTGTGTCCTTTAATAGGCGTTGGTTTTCTGCCATATATTTATCTCTGTCCAGGATGACGATCCTTTATCGGCTGGTTTTATCGTCAGTTGGTTATTTTCCTCAAGACTTCTGATAGTCTCTATGTGTTGCCTGGACAAGTTTTGTCTTATCCTCTTCAATTTCTTTGGTTTGATATCTCTGATGTCTTTAGTAACCATGATCTCAAATGCATCGATGGCATTTCCCTTTGCATAAGTAGGGTAGAAACTTGATTTCGGTTTCAATCCTGTATGTATATAGTTGTTCCCAGCATCAGCTGTAGTGTAGCTTTTTGGTGCCATGGATTCCAAAGGAGATTTGAGAAAGTATCTTTTTAAGGTTAATTTCCTTATAAATTCCTTTGTATTAGTAAACGTTTGGAATTTATCCAGGCTTCTAGTAGGAGCAAATGAGAGGCCGTATTTCAGAACTTCTCTCTCTTCTTTTTTAATGTCATGCCTGCTAAGGTTAAAAATGCCATCGCCAGAATTTATGTTCCTTCTGTTGTCAGAGATACCTGTTCCTATATCTGACTTAGAGGATGTAGCTATCTGTTGGAGATCCTTAAAATATGGCTCCAATTCTTCTTTATCATTTCCATGCAGTGCCTTTATTTTCTTCTTCGTTTTGCCCCCTCCACGTTTGCCTCTGATTCTCTTCCTCTTTGTTGTTTTTAGTTCAGACGTATTTGTTGTTGTTGTATTGTCTTGTCCTTTACTGTTGAAGGGTTCATTCTTAAAAAATGTGATGATGAGGCAATCTGGTTCAGAGAATTCCCCAAGTTGGTGTCCACATCTGAAATCTTTTTTTGTTGTGGTTGTTCACCCTGTTTGACGATTGTAACGGTCTTCTTAGATCCCTCCTTACCGTATGGTTCATGGGTTCTCCTTACGTATTCCTTGTGATGTTGATCACTCCTTGGTGCCTCAATGTTATCCTGATGTGTAGACTTATGTTTCGGAGTCCAATAGTGGTTATTTTTCTCTTCTGTATAATAGTAGTTGTGAGGGTAATTCCCTTTTTCATCTTTATGATAGCTTCTTTGTGTCCCTCTCCTATGATTCCACGGTGAGTAGTTATTTTGACCATAGTTGCCTCTGTCTCTATAGTTATTCCTCTGAAATCTATGTTGGGAAGTTGGTTCCCATGGTTGTGCTGGGTTATCATAGTGCCTATAATAGGGTTCTGATCTAGAATATTGTGACCCCTAAATGGTTTCTATTATCCCTTCTCTGATGGTATAGGTCCTGATAGTTGTCAGCCCCATTCCATTCGTATCGATTAGGGCTATATTCTCTATATGGCCTATTTCTCTGAGATCTATTCATATAGAATCTTGGAATTTGTGGACGAGGTCTATCAAACCTGACCTGCTGTGTTCTCTGATGTGTTCCTAATGGTGGATCTTCAGGAATTTGATTTGGTTGTTCTAGTGTGTCACCCTCCATATTGTTCCCATCAGAATTAAATTCTGTTTGATTCATTGTTTCATCATTACCTCCCTCATTTTTTTTTTCTCATCTATTTCTCTTCTCAGCTTTTTGGTTTTCTTTGTAATCACGTCTTCTCTAATTTTAGTGACTTTCTTGACTAAATTTACTTTTCTGTCAGTGATGTCAATACCTGAATTTTCTAAATTCATCAAAATTTGCTCATCCTCCTTTATTTCACTATCGGTTTCTTGCATTAATTCTTCCCTATAGTCTATAATAATGTTCATTAAAGTGACTGAGGCAATAGATAATGCCTCTGCCCATCTGATCGAGTATTTTGGTTTACATATAGGGAAAGCACAGTCTTTTGTGACTAATAGACCCTTAGGCACAATATCAAGTTCAAGGCATTTCTTAAGAAATGATATATCAGCCTTATATTTTACCTCAGAAACCAATAGTTTTTCAAGGTTTTTGAAAATGGTTTGAACATCTAAACAGTCATCACCTTCTTTGTCAAAATATAAAGTGTCAAAATCGATCTCTTGTCTAATGGCACTGAAGGAATCCATAACCTCAAAGTGAGTAGTTTCCAAAGCTGCTAGTACACTGGTTAAAAAGCAAGTCAATAGTGAAAAAGGGGGTAGTGTACAAGTGCTAAGGTAATCTCCAAGCTGTATCCAAACAGAGATCCTAACCAACCTCCAAAAATTATGCACAAATAGTAAGAAGTGAATACAGCGCCAACAAGAGGCCAAGGGATAAATATACTCACAGAGAGATAAAAGAAGATTATTTAATGAACCATGTTAAAAAGCATCAGTAAAAAATGTAAAAAACACATATAGATAAAATTACAAAAACAGGAATATCTTGCAGGAGCGGCTAAAGCTGATAATTACAATAAAAACAGAGATAATACAGGTGATCAGTGTGAGTGGTACACCAGATTAAGAGTGTAAACTAGTGAAACAGAATAACCCTAAGTACAACTATAACAAGTGCATCAAGCAAGAAATTAATAAACAATAGTACAAACAATAATGTTCAAAAAATAGTGTGCCAAAAAAAAATAGAAAAATGCACTGCAGTGCAAAAAGAGGGTCAAATAGTAAGTGAGTGCAAATGGATATAACAAATGCTAGCTACTAATCCAGTGAGGTAAAGATATAATTAAATAAAATACACAATATGCAATAACATAAAAATATATTCCAAAAAAGTGTTCCAAAAAGTTGATCAACAAATGTTAGTGAAGAACAAAAATAAGTCAATCAAAACCAAAAAAATGAAAAAAATGGGTGATGAAAAACAAGGTGAAAGTGAAGAAATTGGTTCCTTCAATATTAGTTACTTTAACAGATCCAAATTCCTGAGTGTGGTAGCTGAAGTAGCTGATTGGATCCTAGCACCTGTCAGCTGCTCCTATGGTATCCTAAAAAGTGTCCCTGAAAAAAAGAAATTCACAACATAGTGTATCCAATATGAGAATGAAGTAAAGATTAAAATAATGCTTACCAATATGTCAACGCGTTTCTGCCCTCAAAAAAGGGCCTTTCTCAAGACTAAAATATTGGTAATGGCAGCTAGCCTTATATACAGTTTAGAAGTAGCCTATATGTTAGTTTAATTGATTAATTGTATTGTTTGGGCGCCAAATCCCTCCACTTCCTGTGTAACATCTAAAAGATTCCCCCATAAAGTGTAACATCACTTCCTATGTAACATCTAAAAAATTCCCCCATATGGCAAACCGGAAGTCCCTCCACTTCCTGTGTAACATCTAAAAGATTCCCCCATAAAGTGTAACATCACTTCCTATGTAACATCTAAAAAATTCCCCCATATGGCAAACCGGAAGTATATAAATCTTACCGGATTAATTTTATACATATCTAAATATATAAGTCATTCAAAAGGCATGTATATGGCCTTAGATTTATCCAGTTGTTTCTTTCTCAATTACCGGTATGTTTATTTTGGCTTACCGTTTTCGAGCCCATGCCCAGCGAGTGCGGACCTGGTCCTATACCGCAGATATATTGATGATGTCCTAATAGTCTGGAAGGGCTCAACAGAAGATCTCTTGTATAGAATTGAGGTCATGAATCAAAACCATCAGAATTTGAAGTTCACCTACAACTGGAACTTTAAGGAAATCGTTTTCTTGGATCTAAAAATAGAAGCTCTAAACGGAAAATGGGAAACATCTACGTACTTCAAATCGGTTGACAGTAACAGCTATATACACTATGAGAGCTGCCACCATGAGAAATGGAAAGACAATATCCCAAAGACCCTATTCCTAAGGGTCCGAAAGAATTGTTCAAATATCGAAACCTGGGAAAAACAAGTGAGACGACTAAAAGAGAAATTTGTGGAAAGAGGTTATAAGGAGGAACATCTAGACCAAAAAATAGAAGAAGTACGACAGGTGGAGAGGAAAGAGTTAACCAAATACAAAGATCATAAGCAATATGAGACAGAGGAAGCTATAAATGTACCATTAATAACAGAATACAGCAGCAATTGATATATCATTGAAAATATCTTCAAAAGACACTGGCACCTTCTAAAAAATGACAACATTATTGGAGATAAACTCCCCAACCAGCCAAAATTTGTTTATAGCAAGACAGGGAATCTCAAAAATAGATTAGCACCAAGTCTACCCAAGAAGAAGAAGACCAAGACACATGATGCAATGGGGAGACCAGTAAAGGGATTTTTTCCGTGCCCCACCTGCAAAGCATGCAGAAGAGGGGTAAAGACTAAAAAATTCAAGTCCAATCAGACTGGAGAAGAATTTACTATCAAAGATCTGATTAGATGTCAAAATATGGGGATCATCTACCTTATGGAATGCTCATGTGGGCTCCAATACATCGGCCAAACCTCTAGAAGCCTCAGAGATCACATACTGTTGATCGAAAAACAAAATAAAGAAACAACACTTTATAAACATTTTGCCACGAAGCACAATGGTAGAATACAAGACATGAAATTTATAGGTATACAAAAAGTTGCCAAGAACTGGAAAGGGGGTAATTTTGAAAAGAGCCTCTTAAAAGCAGAATCCAAATGGATCTTCTTATTAGACTGCTTACACCTGAAAGGTCTGAATAATAGGGAGGATCTTACCTACCTCTTCAATTTATGATATGTATCTGCCAATGTCTTCATAAAATTCCTCTCCAAAGACTTTTTAACAAATAAAAAAACCTTTGAATCATCTGGGCTATTGAAAAACTAGTCTATATAAAGACACAACCTAGACTTATAAGATAGTGCTGTATCATTTAGAACTCAAAAAACCCGCTGTTTTAAAGCTTCTGGGTTATTAAACAATTTAGCCTTTATAAAGACATAATTTTAATTTATAGAAGGTTCGGTATCGTATATATCCAATCCAAAGTCTCATTATATAGGCATTGTAGCCCTCCACCTAAATACACAGAAGTTCATCCATTTTTGCTCATTGATTGCGTATCAATTTTTTTCTGCTTAAGGTTACCCTTCACCCTACCACATATTTGTTTACCACCTCTGTTTGATCTTCTGATCACCACTAAAATCTAAGCTCCACAATACATAATTATAATATAATTATGTATTGTTATATTATTATACATAATATATAATTGTGGGTTAGAATGATTTAAAAGTAGATTTTGCAGATTCAACCTTCTAAGCAATTAATGTGGACATCTATACAGTTATCCTCTTAACATAAGAAGAAGGTTTTTTCCTCTATTGTTCTAGTTCTCAACTATTAAACAGCAAATGTAGACTCTTTCCTATTTGTATACCCTTTTATATATATACCCTTAATTACATTTATGAGCATACACTTGTATGTTTCTTTTTCTCTGACACAGAAATTTATACACTGGACTTGTCCAGCTATCACTAGTTTCCATATTCAATTACTATGATGGCGTTGTAATCTAATATATTTATGCGACCATAATCAGGTACATATCCCTCCTACTTCTCGCTAAATATGAGATACCATGTCCTGGTTTTATCTATTGCTTTATATACGTATAACTGATTATGCATATCAGATAGATGGACAACTAAGTCCAAATTGTTTCCATTGGGACTTTGTATTTTTTATCTTTTATCTATCTATGCTCAATTTTTGGAGCAAACAAGATATATATATATATATATATATATATATATATATATATATATATATATATATATATATATATATATATATAAATACATTCTAGGACTTTTTTAATAACTAAGCAGTTTGCCCTCTGCAAATAATTCATCACAGGTCAATTTCTTCCTCCTCTCACTATGATTCTGATCTATTTTAAAATTAAAAAAAATAAAAATAAAAATAAATAAAAAAATAAAAAAAACTTTATTTCTTATAAATATGCGAGATCTTACCATCTGAGCATGGCTCAATGACATTGAAGGATCCATAAAAGTACATACAACTCCTCTTCTCTTTATGAAATGTCAAACATATCTCAAAATATTTTAACAATATGTTAACACATATTATACTATTTAAGATCACTTAATCCACTACTAGTGTATCTTAAATATACTTTGACAATATGTTAACACATATTATAATAATTGAGATCACTCAATCCATCTACTAGTGTAATGATGGATATATAAAATATGGCTATAGAAAGAAAATATTATCTGACTCCCTTTGGACTTAAGAGAAATAGATAGCAAAACCGTTCTTTCATTTCCAAAAATACTTGCCTTTATTGTTTTTACTGTTTCCTTTGTCCCACTGACATAAAATATGTGTTAGTTTTTTGTAAATCTCACTGTTTGTGATTATATAGCCTTTATTTATTGTTATAACATTTGGGGGCCAATAGTGCCTTGACACTTATCCCCTTGAGCGACACATTGGTGGGCATTGTTCTGACACTTTCATCCCCAGGGCTCTCTAAGGATTTAATATACTAGATGGGAGGCGTAACTGACAGCCTCATATATTAGCATTGTACAGCATACTAATGTTGCTAGCGGCTTGTTTATGTAAATTCGCCGGACCGGAAGTGACGTCAACGGTTACGTCACTTCCGGGTAGCTCCGATATTGGGCTCGAAACCGGTAAGCCAAAATAAACATACCGGTAATTGAGAAAGAAACAACTGGATAAATCTAAGGCCATATACATGCCTTTTGAATGACTTATATATTTAGATATGTATAAAATTAATCCGGTAAGATTTATATACTTCCGGTTTGCCATATGGGGGAATTTTTTAGATGTTACATAGGAAGTGATGTTACACTTTATGGGGGAATCTTTTAGATGTTACACAGGAAGTGGAGGGACTTCCGGTTTGCCATATGGGGGAATTTTTTAGATGTTACATAGGAAGTGATGTTACACTTTATGGGGGAATCTTTTAGATGTTACACAGGAAGTGGAGGGACTTCCGGTTTGCCATATGGGGGAATCTTTTAGATGTTACACAGGAAGTGGAGGGATTTGGCGCCCAAACAATACAATTAATCAATTAAACTAACATATAGGCTACTTCTAAACTGTATATAAGGCTAGCTGCCATTACCAATATTTTAGTCTTGAGAAAGGCCCCTTTTGAGGGCAGAAACGCGTTGACATATTGGTAAGCATTATTTTAATCTTTACTTCATTCTCATATTGGATACACTATGTTGTGAATTTCTTTTTTTCAGGGACACTTTTTAGGATACCATAGGAGCAGCTGACAGGTGCTAGGATCCAATCAGCTACTTCAGCTACCACACTCATGAATTTGGATCTGTTAAAGTAACTAATATTGAAGGAACCAATTTCCTCACTTTCAGCTTGTTTTTCATCACCCATTTTTTTCATTTTTTTGGTTTTGATTGACTTATTTTTGTTCTTCACTAACATTTGTTGATCAACTTTTTGGAACACTTTTTTGGAATATATTTTTATGTTATTGCATATTGTGTATTTTATTTAATTATATCTTTACCTCACTGGATTAGTAGCTAGCATTTGTTATATCCATTTGCACTCACTTACTATTTGACCCTCTTGCACTGCAGTGCATTTTTTTTGGCACACTATTTTTTGAACATTATTGTTTGTACTATTGTTTATTAATTTCTTGCTTGATGCACTTGTTATAGTTGTACTTAATCTTATTCTGTTTCACTAGTTTACACTCTTAATCTGGTGTACCACTCACACTGATCACCTGTGATTATCTCTGTTTTTATTGTAATTATCAGCTTTAGCCGCTCCTGCAAGATATTCCTGTTTTTGTAATTTTATCTATATGTGTTTTTTTACATTTTTTACTGATGCTTTTAACATGGTTCATTAAATAATCTTCTTTTATCTCTCTGTGAGTATATTTATCCCTTGGCCTCTTGTTGGCGACATATAAGATTTTAACAACTTTACACTCTAGAAATCTTCCATCATACACCCGAACCTGGGAAACAGAACTGGGTTTCAGTGTCTCTCCTGAGACATGGGATTCCATTTTTCAACACATGGGGAAAGCGCCATCCTCAATGAGCATCACTGAGACAAATATGAAATTATTATGCAGGTGGTATTTATACCCAAGTAGGCTGGCCAAAATTCATGGGCTCTCTAGCCCTTTGTGTTGGAGAGGCTGTGAACATGTAGGTTCATTATACCACATATGGTGGGACTGTCCAGTCCTCCAGCCCTTCTGGAAGAGCACACACACTGAGATCCAAAAAGCCCTTGCACACGAGATCCCTTTTCACCCCTTGACTCTGCTATTCAACAAACCCCCACGACTTAAATGTAAATATAAATCCAAGTTATTATACATCATGCTTAGCAGCGCAAAACAATTAGTGCCGAGACTATGGAAACAGAGAGCTGTCCCGAATACGAAGGGCTGGACACAAAATGTTTCACTCCTACTATCCCTTGAGAAATACCACTACATTCAAACCAACAGACTTGACTTTTACTGTGCAATGTCTTTCTACTGGGATACCTATATTCATGGGGTTGAAGGGAGCACTTCATGAATAACTAACATCTCTATAATTTTTACCAGGGGTTGGGCCCTGAGGGATATTTGGACTTTTGGGTTATGCTCAGGAGTGCGCTCTATTCTGGTGCTACTCTAGGTTTCTAGATGACATTATATACTATGACCCACGACTCATACTATTCCCTATACTGCAACTCTCATCTCATAAAGTGTTATTATAAGCATACGAGTTACGTAACATGTTTTATTTTGTTTTCCCTTTTTCTTTTTCTTTTTCTTTTTCTCTTTGTTCCTTGTTATTTGATTATTGGTTGTATAAAGAAAAACCACAAGCTTTGGACTATGCAGATGGCTTTCTTTTCTTCTCTTGGACATTCTGACTTTCTGATATACCTAAAAGTTGGTGAAAGGTGTATTAAGCCATACTTACTAATGTCCAGAGGAATTGTTTGTATTCTTGATGTCCCTGTGCCAAACATGGCTTGACTGTATGTTATCATAATTTCTTTGTCAATAAAGCTTGTTTTAAAAAAAATAAAAAAATAAAAATTGTGTGCTCTCTCTGATTCATGAAAGTTTAATTTTGACTTTAGTGTTCCTTTAACTCCCAATCACAACATTGCAATTGTCAAAATAAACTCATTCCTAAGACAGAAATACTGTACTTTAAAATCCCAAAAATGTGAGTATGAAATAAAAACAAAAATATTGAGGCCTAGATTTGGAGTTCGGCGGTAGCCGTCAAAACCAGCGTTAGAGGCTCCTAACGCTGGTTTTGGCCGCCCGCTGGTATTTGGAGTCAGTGATTAAAGGGTCTAACGCTCACTTTTCAGCCGCGACTTTTCCATACCGCAGATCCCCCTACGCCATTTGCGTATCCTATCTTTTCAATGGGATCTTTCTAACGCTGGTATTTAGAGTCGTTTCTGAAGTGAGCGTTAGAGCTCTAACGACAAAATTCCAGCCGCCTGAAAATAGCAGGAGTTAAGAGCTTTCTGGCTAACGCCGGTTCATAAAGCTCTTAACTACTGTACCCTAAAGTACACTAACACCCATAAACTACCTATGTACCCCTAAACCGAGCTCCCCCCACATCGCCGCCACTCGATTAAAATTTTTAACCCCTAATCTGCCGACCGCCACCTACGTTATACTTATGTACCCCTAATCTGCTGCCCCTAACCCCGCCGACCCCTGTATTACATTTATTAATCCCTAACCTGCCCCCCACAACGTCGCCGCCAGCTACTTAAAATAATTAACCCCTAATCTTCCGACCGCAAAGCGCCGCCACCTACGTTATCCATATGTACCCCTAATCTGCTACCCCTAACACCGCCGACCCCTATATTATATTTATTAACCCCTAATCTGCCCCCCTCAACGTCGCCGACACCTGCCTACACTTATTAACCCCTAATCTGCCGAGCGGACCTGAGCGCTTCTATAATAAAGTTATTAACCCCTAACCCGCCTCACTAACCCTATCATAAATAGTATTAACCCCTAATCTGCCCTCCCTAACATCGCCGACACCTACCTTCAATTATTAACCCCTAATCTGACGACCGGAGCTCACCGCTATTCTAATAAATGGATTAACCCCTAAAGCTAAGTCTAACCCTAATACTAACACCCCCCTAAGTTAAATATAATTTACATCTAACGAAATTAATTAACTCTTATTAAATAAATGATTCCTATTTAAAGCTAAATACTTACCTGTAAAATAAATCCTAATATAGCTACAATATAAATTATAATTATATTATAGCTATTTTAGGATTAATATTTATTTTACAGGCAACTTTTTAATTATTTTAACCAGGTACAATAGCTATTAAATAGTTAAGAACTATTTAATAGTTACCTAGTTAAAATAATAACAAATATACCTGTAAAATAAATCCTAACCTAAGATATAATTAAACCTAACACTACCCTATCAATAAATTAATTAAATAAACTACCTACAATTACCTACAATTAACCTAACACCACACTATCAATAAATTAATTAAACACAATTCCTACAAATAAATACAATTAAATAAACTAGCTAAAGTACAAAAAATAAAAAAGAACTAAGTTACAAAAAATAATAAAATATTTACAAACATAAGAAAAATATTACAACAATTTTAAACTAATTACACCTACTCTAAGCCCCCTAATAAAATAACAAAGCCCCCCAAAATAAAAAATTCCCTACCCTATTCTAAATTAAAAAAGTTACAAGCTCTTTTACCTTACCAGCCCTGAACAGGGCCCCTTGCGGGGCATGCCCCAAGGATTTCAGCTCTTTTGCCTGTAAAAAAAAACATACCATACCCCCCCCCAACATTACAACCCACCACCCACATACCCCTAATCTAACCCAAACCCCCCTTAAATAAACCTAACACTAAGCCCCTGAAGATCTTCCTACCTTGTCTTCACCATACCAGGTTCACCGATCCGTCCTGGCTCCAACATCTTCATCCAACCCAAGCGGGGGTTGGCGATCCATCATCCGGTGCTGAAGAGGTCCAGAAGAGGCTCCAAAGTCTTCCTCCTATCCGACAAGAAGAGGACATCCGGACCGGCAAACATCTTCTCCAAGCGGCATCTTCAATCTTCTTCCATCCGGTGCGGAGCGGGTCCATCTTAAAGGAACCGTCATTCGTCGGGAGACAACGGAAGAAGAGGATGGATCCGCGTCGCCTGCTTCAAGATGGACCCGCTCCGCACCGGATGGAAGAAGATTGAAGATGCCGCTTGGAGAAGATGTTTGCCGGTCCGGATGTCCTCTTCTTGCCGGATAGGAGGAAGACTTTGGAGCCTCTTCTGGACCTCTTCAGCACCGGATGATGGATCGCCAACCCCCGCTTGGGTTGGATGAAGATGTTGGAGCCAGGACGGATCGGTGAACCTGGTATGGTGAAGACAAGGTAGGAAGATCTTCAGGGGCTTAGTGTTAGGTTTATTTAAGGGGGGTTTGGGTTAGATTAGGGGTATGTGGGTGGTGGGTTGTAATGTTGGGGGGGGGTATGGTATGTTTTTTTTTACAGGCAAAAGAGCTGAAATCCTTGGGGCATGCCCCGCAAAGGGCCCTGTTCAGGGCTGGTAAGGTAAAAGAGCTTGTAACTTTTTTAATTTAGAATAGGGTAGGGAATTTTTTATTTTGGGGGGCTTTGTTATTTTATTAGGGGGCTTAGAGTAGGTGTAATTAGTTTAAAATTGTTGTAATATTTTTCTTATGTTTGTAAATATTTTATTATTTTTTGTAACTTAGTTCTTTTTTATTTTTTGTACTTTAGCTAGTTTATTTAATTGTATTTTTTTTTAGCAATTGTGTTTAATTAATTTATTGATAGTGTAGTGTTAGGTTAATTGTAGGTAATTGTAGGTAGTTTATTTAATTAATTTATTGATAGGGTAGTGTTAGGTTTAATTATATCTTAGGTTAGGATTTATTTTACAGGTAAATTTGTTATTATTTTAACTAGGTAACTATTAAATAGTTCTTAACTATTTAATAGCTATTGTACCTGGTTAAAATAATTAAAAAGTTGCCTGTAAAATAAATATTAATCCTAAAATAGCTATAATATAATTATAATTTATATTGTAGCTATATTAGGATTTATTTTACAGGTAAGTATTTAGCTTTAAATAGGAATCATTTATTTAATAAGAGTTAATTTATTTCGTTAGATGTAAATTATATTTAAGTTAGGGGGGTGTTAGTGTTAGGGTTAGACTTAGCTTTAGGGGTTAATCAATTTATTAGAATAGCGGTGAGCTCCGCTCGGCAGATTAGGGGTTAATAATTGAAGGTAGGTGTCGGCGATGTTAGGGAGGGCAGATTAGGGGTTAATACTATTTATGATAGGGTTAGTGAGGCGGATTAGGGGTTAATAACTTTATTATAGTAGCGCTCAGGTCCGCTCGGCAGATTAGGAGTTAATAAGTGTAGGTAGGTGTCGGCGACGTTGAGGGGGGCAGATTAGGGGTTAATAAATATAATATAGGGGTCGGCGATGTTAGGGCAGCAGATTAGGGGTACATAGGGATAACGTAGGTTGCGGCGGTTTACGGAGCGGCAGATTAGGGGTTAAAAAAAATATGCAGGGGTCAGCGATAGCGGGGGCGGCAGATTAGGGGTTAATAAGTGTAAGGTTTGGGGTGTTTAGACTCGGGGTACATGTTAGAGTGTTAGGTGCAGACGTAGGAAGTGTTTCCCCATAGGAAACAATGGGGCTGCGTTAGGAGCTGAACGCTGCTTTTTTGCAGGTGTTAGGTTTTTTTTCAGCTCAAACAGCCCCATTGTTTCCTATGGGAGAATCGTGCACGAGCACGTTTTTGAGGCCGGCCGCGTCCGTAAGCAACTCTGGTATCGAGAGTTGCATTTGCAGTAAAAATGCTCTACGCTCCTTTTTTGGAGCCTAACGCAGCATTTGTTTAAACTCTCGATACCAGAGTTAAATTTATGGTGCGGCCAGAAAAAAGCCCGCGGAGCGTTAACAGCCCTTTTACCGCCGAACTCCAAATCTAGGCCTAAGAGAGCAATTGCTAAACTGGAAAATTTCTTGCATTTTCTGCAGATTCCAAATCATCTTAGAATACTGTCAAAGATGTGAAAATGTCTAATTTTGTATTTTATCAACACCTTTGTGTGTTGAATTTGATGTGTCAGATTACAAGTGTAGGGGTATTTAACGGTCCCACTCATGCGATAACTACGCTAGAAGTAAGCTTTTTGCACGCGTTGGGTAGCACTTGTATTACAAGTTGAAAGTAAACTGTTTTTTCACAAGCGCTAAGCCGAAATTTTGTGCGTGTTAACGTATTCCCCCATAGAAGTCAATGGAGCAAAAAAAGTGGGGAAAAACCTAACACTACACTCGCTCGAAAGCCTTATATTTTCAAGTGCCCTAACCAGACATGAAAATATGAATATTTCACATTCCAATGTTCTTCACATAGCAGAATATATTCTATTTATTAATAAATACATATTTCTACATATATATGATTTTTTTTTAGTAAAATAAATATCTATAACTATATATAACTATATATATATATATATATATATATATATGTAGATGATTAGATATAGCTATAGATATATACAGATATATATAGGTATATCTATTTGTAAATACTTAGAACATATTCTGCTATGTGCAGAACATTGGAATGTGAAATAATGTACAGTACAAATACAGTATAACACTTTAAATATGAATATTGCATAAATATGTTTTTCCATGTTTTCATGTTCTTGACTGTAAAGGGCTCCAATGTACTTATATATGTCTATATATGTATGTATGTATGTGTTTATATGTGTATATATGTCCGTAAATACATATATACACATATAAATACATAAATACATATGTACACACATATATGCGAAATGCGTCAGCCTTTACTGTCTGTGACCTCTTTAAATATTTGGCAAGGCCAATAAATGTAATACTCTACAAGACCCCAGCCTCAGCGTTGTTTTGTGGACTTTGTGTCTTTTATATATATATATATACATATTTAGAAATGTTAGAGTGTTAGGTGCAGACGTAGGAAGTGTTTCCCCATAGGAAACAATGGGGCTGCGTTAGGAGCTGAACGCTGCTTTTTTGCAGGTGTTAGGTTTTTTTTCAGCTCAAACAGCCCCATTGTTTCCTATGGGAGAATCGTGCACGAGCACGTTTTTGAGGCCGGCCGCGTCCGTAAGCAACTCTGGTATCGAGAGTTGCATTTGCAGTAAAAATGCTCTACGCTCCTTTTTTGGAGCCTAACGCAGCATTTGTTTAAACTCTCGATACCAGAGTTAAATTTATGGTGCGGCCAGAAAAAAGCCCGCGGAGCGTTAACAGCCCTTTTACCGCCGAACTCCAAATCTAGGCCTAAGAGTGCAATTGCTAAACTGGAAAATTTCTTGCATTTTCTGCAGATTCCAAATCATCTTAGAATACTGTCAAAGATGTGAAAATGTCTAATTTTGTATTTTATCAACACCTTTGTGTGTTGAATTTGATGTGTCAGATTACAAGTGTAGGGGTATTTAACGGTCCCACTCATGCGATAACTACGCTAGAAGTAAGCTTTTTGCACGCGTTGGGTAGCACTTGTATTACAAGTTGAAAGTAAACTGTTTTTTCACAAGCGCTAAGCCGAAATTTTGTGCGTGTTAACGTATTCCCCCATAGAAGTCAATGGAGCAAAAAAAGTGGGGAAAAACCTAACACTACACTCGCTCGAAAGCCTTATATTTTCAAGTGCCCTAACCAGACATGAAAATATGAATATTTCACATTCCAATGTTCTGCACATAGCAGAATATATTCTATTTATTAATAAATACATATTTCTACATATATATGATTTTTTTTTAGTAAAATAAATATCTATAACTATATATAACTATATATATATATATATATATATATATATATATATATATATATATATGTAGATGATTAGATATAGCTATAGATATATACAGATATATATAGGTATATCTATTTGTAAATACTTAGAACATATTCTGCTATGTGCAGAACATTGGAATGTGAAATAATGTACAGTACAAATACAGTATAACACTTTAAATATGAATATTGCATAAATATGTTTTTCCATGTTTTCATGTTCTTGACTGTAAAGGGCTCCAATGTACTTATATATGTCTATATATGTATGTATGTATGTGTTTATATGTGTATATATGTCCGTAAATACATATATACACATATAAATACATAAATACATATGTACACACATATATGCGAAATGCGTCAGCCTTTACTGTCTGTGACCTCTTTAAATATTTGGCAAGGCCAATAAATGTAATACTCTACAAGACCCCAGCCTCAGCGTTGTTTTGTGGACTTTGTGTCTTTTATATATATATATATACATATTTAGAAATGTATATGTACATGCCTTTTTTTCTAATACCTCTATCTTTGAGCGTATAACTTTTTTGTGCAACTTTTCTTAAAATTATTTTTTTAAGGATAGTGTTATTATGAGTGTAACTGTACTTTTTAATGTATTTTTGATGTGTTTTGTGACACTTTTTTGTTTCACAAAACAGTTAACTAGAGCTTTGAGGATGGGCTATCCCAACGAGCATTAACTTCAATTGCGCTCACGTTTACTTTCAACTTTTAATTCAAGCGATAAACCCCACGTGCGCAAACAAACCCCTTTTCGCTTGTGTGTAACTGTTAGCACCCCACTCGTAATCTGGCCCTTTGTTGCCAAAATAAAGTGCAAACCACGGTCTGTTGGATAGTGTTTGTCGAAGCCGTTACTGTCCACACATCATATGGCTGATTTTCACTCTGCCTGGTCGCATACAATCCTAATGTTTTCCATTATGGAAATGGTGTTTGAATTGTGATGGTTCAGAACATGAAAAACACAGATCATCACCTAAAAAATGCCGAAAATGGGATCAGAAAGAATGGAATCAACCCTATGACCAAAAGACTAGTTATATGAAAGTCCGTCGTGTTTCAGTTTCATAACAGTATTTATTAGCTGTGTTATTAAACCTACTGACCACATTAAATAATAGTTAAATAATAATAATAATAGTTTATTGTTTAAAAAGATAGAAAATCCCTTTATTACCCATTCCCCAATTTTGCACAACCAACACAGTTATATTAATATACTTGTTACCTCTGTGATTACCTTGTATCTAAGCCCCCTTATCACATTAATATTTATTATCTATTGACTTGCATTTTAGCCAATTAGTGCACTGTCATCCACAACTCAACGGGCATGAGCACATTGTTATCAATATGGATCTCATGAACTAGCAGTCTCCTGTTGTGAAAAACTAATAAAAAAGCATGTAATAAGAGGCTGTCTGTAGTGGCTTAGAAACAGGCAAAGATTTAGAGGTTTAAATATTATAAAATATATTACTATAACAATGTTGGTTGTGCAAAGCTGGGGAATGGGTAGTAAAGGCATTGTCTATCTTTTTAAACAATAATAATTGTGGTGTTGACTGTCCCTTTAAATAAATACTATTGGATAAAAACAACGCACAAAAAGGTCAGCCATATCCTCTTAAAGGCATAGAACATGATAATTAATACCATTCTGAATAATAGATTTCACACAATACCTACACATATTTTTGTACATAATTATTTTTCTTAAAGGGACACTGAACCCAAATTTTTTTCTTTCATGATTCAGATAGAGCATGCAATTTTAAGCAACTTTGTAATTTACTCCTATTATCAAATTTTCTTCATTCTCTTGGTATCTTTATTTGAAATGCAAGAATGTAAGTTTAGATGCAGGCCCATTTTTGATGAACAAACTGTTGTTCTTGCTGATTGGTGGATAAATTCACCCACAAATAAACAAGTGCTTTCCATGGTCCTGAACCAAAAAAATAGCTTAGATGCCTTATTTTTCAAATAAAGAAAGCAAGAGAACAAAGAAAAATTGATAATAGGAGTAAATTAGAAAGTTGCTTAAATTTGCATGCTCTATCTGAATCATGAAAGAAAAAAATTGGGTTCAGTGTCCCTTTAAGGAGAGCAATCTAGTAACTACAGGTTGGGAGCCACTTGTATTTACATAACCATTTGGTGTAAAAAAAAGTTGTATCAAGTTACCAAAACATAATATGTCAGCTCTTGCTTTCAGATCCTGTGAATTAGGTAGAGCATAATACTTTAAGATACAAATGGCTAGGTTATGAGTGGAGCGCTAACTGTTGCGCACAAGCAATATTGGGTTTACCGAGGGTGTTTGTGTACGTCAGAAGTAGCACACGTATTACAAGTTGAAAGTAAACTAGTAAATAGAATTTAACGTGCACCGGGATAGTGCAACCTCAAAGCTCTGATTAGCTTGAATAAAAATTGTCACAAAAAACATAAAAATACATTTCATTACAGTTAAACTCATAATAACACTGTCTGATGAAAATTATTAAAAAAAAATTGCAATAAAAAATGATAAGGGCTCAAAGATATGAGGTCTCAGGTGTTAGAGACAAAAAGGCTGCAAAGGGCTTTAAAGGGACAGTCAACACCAGAATTTTTGTTATTTTAAAAGATAGATAATCCCTTTAATACTCATTCCCCAGTTTTGCATAACCAACACAGTTATAATTAAACACGTTTTACCTCTGTAATTACCTTGTATCTAACACAGCAGACTGCCCCCTTATTTCAGTTCTTTTGACAGACTTGCATTTTAGCCAATCAGAGCTGTCTCCATGGTAAATTCATGTGCATGAGCTCAATGTTATCTATATGAAACACGTGAACTAATACCCTCTAGTGCTGAAAAACTATCAAAATGCATTTAGATTAGAGGCGGCCTTCAAGGTCTAAGAAATTAGCATATGAACCTCCTAGGTTTAGCTTTCAACTAAGAAGAAAGGTTTTTTTGGACTTGACTGTCCCTTTAACATAGAGATACATTCATTTACATGTCTAACTATAGATATGAATGTGTGTGTGTGTGTATATATTTATGTATTTGTGTTTTACTGTACACACATTCCAATGTTCTTCACTTACAGGATAATGTCCTTTTTATTCTTAAATACATTTTTCTATACATATGTGTATATACCTATACCTGTATATCTATTCCTATAGATATATAACAATAGATTTGTATTTTACATTAACAGTATCAAATATATATAGAAATATATATTTAATAATAAAAAGTACTTTATTTTCTAGGTAAAGAACATAGGAATGTAAAATATGCGTTTTGTGCATCGCATTTCTCAAGTTAGATCTTAGCGCAGTAGGGTTAGCGAACATTGCAAGTTATTAAAATATTACATATAAAATAGAAAAAAAGTTAATATAAATAATTCAAAATGAATAAACATAATGCAAAATATTCTAGTCCATAGAATATATCTATAATCGATAATTAGAGCTCCACTTGTAATCAACCCAAAGTGGGGAGTGAAAAATAAACTAAGAACATCAGCAGGGCTTGTGTTCTCTAGCATTTCTTCCGAATACTTTACAACTCCATGTGCTACCTAGTTTGAGAGAGGAGGAAGTACATTTCCACTGAAAGATCAGGAAACCATATGCTGCTTATCCAATATTTACCACCAACCCTAGAATAGGATACACTGTAACCACACTCACCATTATTTGATTCTTAATATTTGCAGGTCCTTCAGGACAATTTGCAAGAATATTCTGTCATTGAGTTAACCTCATACACTGATTTGGAAGAACAATGATTCATGAAAAACTGAGGTACATAATACTAAGCAATGTGACGTGAGGGGAGAGGTGAAAGAAGGGGAGTAAAGGATAAGAAAGTTGAATAAGGGGCAGAGAAAAGTAAAAAATAAAACAGTGACAGTGAATAGGAGTGATGACACATTAAGCAAAAACATGCCTAACACTAGTTAAAGGGACATGACACCCACATTTTTTCTTTCATGATTTAGAAAGAGAATGCAATTTTAAACATCTTTCTAATTAACTTATATTATCTAATTTGTTTTATTCTCTTGATATTCTTTGCTGAAAAGCATATCTAGATAGGCTCAGTAGCTGCTGATTGGTTGCTGCACATAGAAGCCTCGTGTGATTGGCTCACCATGTGCATTTCTTTTTCTTCAACTAAGGATATCTAAAAAAGGAAGCAAAATAAATAATAGAAGTAAATCGTAACGTTGTTTACATTTATATTCTCTATCTGAATCATGAAAGAAAGATTTTGGGTTTAGTGGCCCTTTAAGTAGGTATGTTTTGTCTCACTCTCACCTAGATTACAAGTTTTGCGTTCGGGTTTTAATGCTCAAAAAATGGTAATTGCAGAGTTCAAACAGCAACGCAACCATTACAAGTCTTGTGGGTATATCTGTACCGCAAGCCTTTTAGCCTGTAACGCAACGTTAGTCCCGCACTCGTAAAAATGATGTTTTTTCATGGGACTTAAATAGCGCAGCCATTACAAGTTTTGCGGTGAGGCTAAAAAGCTTGCGTTCCAGTCTATACCGAAAAGATACGTTTTGCAATCTGAGAGCAGTAGTTCTGAGTTTTACGCAACAAACCTGTTACATAAAACTCATAACTAAAGTGTCACAAAGTACACTAACACCCATAAACTACCTATTAACCCCTAAACCGCCACCCTCCTGCATCGCAAACACTATATTACACTTATTAACCCCTAATCTGCCACTCCCGACATCGTCGCCACTAATAAAATTTATTAACCCCTATTCCGCCGCTCCCCGACATCGCTGCCACTATAATAAAGTTATTAACCTCTAAACTGCCGCCCTCCTGCATCTCAAACACTATTTAAATATTATTAACCCCTAATCTGCTGTCCGCCCACATCACCCCCACTATACTAAAGTTATTAACCCCTACACCGCCGCCACTATAATAAACCTATTAACCCCCACACCGCAAGCCCCCCACAATGAAATATAATAAATTCAATTATTAACCCCTAAACCAAAAGTCCCCCACATAGCAATAAACTAATTTAAACTAGTATCCCCTAAACCTAACGCCCCCCCTAACTTTATATTAAAATTACAATTTTCCTATCTTAAATTAAATTAAAATTTACTTGTCAAATTAAAAAAACTAAGTTTAAACTAACAATTAAACGAATATAACTATTAAACTCAAATTAAACTAACAACCAATTAAAGAAAACTAAAATACACATTTAAAAAACCCTAACACTGCTATAAAAATTACAAAGTATCTAATTACAAAAAATAAAAATACTAAATTACAACAAAACCCCCCCCACTAAATTATGAAAAATAACAAACGAAATTATCAAAAATAAAAAAAAGGATTACACCTAATCTAATAACCCTATAAAAATAAAAAAGCACAACCAAAATAAAAAAAAAAACCTAGCCTACAATAAGCTACCAATAGCTCTTACCTTTTGTAGGGAATTGCCCTAAGTTAAACAGCTCTTTTACCTGGAAAAAATATATACAAAGACCCCCCCCCAACAGTAAAACCCACCACCCAACCAACCCCCCAAAATAAAAAACCTAACTCTAACAAAAACCTAAGCTACCCTTTGCCCTGAAAAGGGCATTTGTATGAGCATTGTCCTTAAAAGGGTATTTAGCTCTTTTGCATTGTCCTGAAAAGAGCATTTAGCTTTTTTAAGAAAAGCCCAAACTCTAAACTAAAAAAAAATACACCCAAAAATGTTTAAAAAATCCTAACACTAACCCCCAAAGATCCACTTACAGTTGCTGAAGTCCCGCTTGAAGGATCTTCATCCCGGCGGCTCCATCTTCATCCAGGTGGCTCTATCTTCATCCAGGCGGCATCTTCTATCTTCATCCCGGCGGCATTTTCTATCTTAATCCCGGTGACGTGAAGCGGATCCATCCTAAAAGACATCCAGCACGGAGCATCCTCTTCATACGGTCGCCGCCGTACACTGAATCTTCAATGCAAGGGAGCCATTTTAAAATGGCGTCCCTTGCATTTCTATTGGCTTAGAAATTCAAATCAGCCAATAGGATGAGAGCTACTGAAATCCTATTGGCTGTTCAAAACAGCCAATAGGATGAGAGCTTCTGAAATTTTATTGACTGTTCAAATCAGCCAATAGGATTTCAGTAGCTCCCATCCTATTGCCTGATTTGAATTTCCAAAATCAAATCAGCCAATAGAATGCAAGTGACGCCATTTTGAATCGCGTACCTTGCATTGAAGATTCAGTATATGGCGGCGACCGTATGAAGAGGATGCTCCGCGCCGGATGTCTTCAGGATGGACCTGCTCCGCGCCCCGGGCTGAAGATAGAAGATGCCGCCGGGATGAAGATAGAAGTTGCCGCCGGGATGAAGATAGAAGATGCCGCCTGGATGAAAATGGAGCTACTGAAATCCTATTGGCTGTTCAAAACAGCCAATAGGATGAGAGCTTCTGAAATTCTATTGACTGTTCAAATCAAACAATAGGATTTCAGTAGCTCCCATCCTATTGCCTGATTTGAATTTCCAAAATCAAATCAGCCAATAGGAATGCAAGGGACGCCATTTTGAATCGCGTACCTTGCATTGAAGATTCAGTATATGGCGGCGACCGTATGAAGAGGATGCTCCGCGCCGGATGTCTTCAGGATGGACCTGCTCCGGTCCCCGGGCTGAAGATAGATGATGCCTCCGGTATGAAGATAGAAGTTGCCGCCGGGATGAAGATAGAAGATGCTTCCTGGATGAAAATGGAGCTGCCGGGAAGAAGATCCTTCAAGCGGGACTTCAGCAACTGTAAGTGGATCTTTGGGTGTTAGTGTTAGGATTTTTTTAAACTTTTTTGGGTGGGCTATTTTTTTAGTTTAGGGTTTGGGCTTTTCTTGAAAGAGCTAAATGTCCTTTTCAGGGCAATGCAAAAGAGCTAAATGCCCTTTTAAGGGCAATGCCCATACATATTCCCTTTTCAGGGCAATGGGTAGATTAGGTTTTTTTTTAGGTGTTTTTTTTATTTTGTGGGTTTGGGGGGGATGGGGGTTTGTAATGTTAGTGGGTCTTTGTCTTTGTATTTGTATTTTTTTTCAGGTAAAAGAGCTTTTTAACTTAGGGCAATGCCCTACAAAAGACCCTTTTATGGGCTATTGGTAGTTTATTATAGATTAGTTTTTTTTTTATTTTGGGGTGGATTTTTTTAATGGGTATTAGAATAGGAATAATTGTTATTATTTTGGATAATTTGTTTGTTATTTTGTGTAATGTTTCTTTTTCTTTTCGTTTTGGGGTGGGTTTTTCTTTTTAGAATAGCCATTTTTTATTTTTTAATGGGCAGCAAAAGAGCTGAATGCCCTTTTAAGGGCAATGCCCATACAAATGCCCTTTTCAGGGCAATGGGTAGATTAGATCTTACTTTATTTTTATTGTGTGGGTTTGGGTGTGAGGGTTTGTATACTGTTAGGGGGTGTTTGTTTTTCTTTTGTAGAAAAAATTCCTAGAATAGGAATAATTTTTATTGTTTTGGATAATTTCGTTTGTTATTTTTTGTAATGGTAGGTTTTCTTATTTTTTGTAATTTTAGTATTTTTTATTTTTTGTAATGCTAGGTTTTAGTGTAAGGCAGCTTAGGTTTTATTTCACAGGTAAGTTTGTATTTATTTTAACTATGTAGTTAGTAAATAGTTAATAACTATTTACTAACTAGTCTACCTATTTAAAATAATTAATGTACAAACTTACCTGTGGAATAAAAATAAAACTTAAGCTAGCTACAATATAACTATTAGTTATATTGTAGATAGCTTAGGTTTCATTTCACAGGTAAGTATGTATTTAGTTTTAAATAGGTATTATTTAGTTAATAATTGTAACTTTAATTTAGCTCTATTTTAATTATGTTAAAGTTAGGGGGTGTTAGGGTTACGGTTAGGGTTACATTAGGGTTAGGTTTAGGGATTAATATAGTTTAATTTAGGTTGTTGCGATGTGGGGGGCTGGCGGTTTAGGGGTTAACAGATTTATTTAGTGGTAATGATGTGGGAGGCCAGAGGTTTAGGGGTTAATAGCGTTATTTAGCGGCGACGATGTCGGGAAGCAGCGGAATAGGGGTTAATAGATTTATTATAGTGTGGGCGATGTTGGGGTTGGTTAATAACTTTAGTTTAGTGGCGGCGATATCGGGAGTGGCAGATTAGGGGTTAATAGATTTATTTAGGTGGCAGCGATATTGGGAGTGGCAGATTAGGGTTAATAACATTATGTAGGTGTCGGCAATGTCAGGGGCTGCAGATTAGGGGTGTTTAGACGTGGGGTTTATGTTAGGGTGTTAGGTTTAAACTTAACTTTTTTTCCCCTTAGACATCAATGGGGCTGCGTTACGGAGCTTTCCATTCCGCGATCGCAGGTGTTAGTTTTTTTCTGACACTCTCTCCCCATTGATGTCTATGGGGAAAGCGTACACGAGCACGTCAAAACAGGGCTTGTATTTTGTGCGGTATGGAGCTCAATGCAACCCATATTGCACGCACAAGCAGGCTGTTTCAAAACTTGGAATGGCTGCTCTATAGAGCAGTGCTTTCCAAACTGTGTGTCGTGACACGTTAGTGTGTCGGCGGCAGTGTGTAGGTGTGTCACTGCACATTTTTGGTTTCCAACTTTCAGCCTGCCTGCTACGCATATCACATGGTTGACAAGTGATTGATACCTAGCGGGTCACAGATCATCTTAACCTATTGGCGCAGCTCAGTGGGAACTGAAACTATTCCCATTGGCGGCTTTGGCGGCACATTGGCTCCTGACTGCACATGTAGTCTCCTCAATCGGCTTGTGACTGCATGTGTAGTCAGTGAGTGGGACAGCAGTGTGGGCAGAAGTCAGTTGGACTCGCAGAGCTCTGAGGGCGGCAGCTTAAACGCTGAGCTGAAGTCAGAAGTCAAAGTGTTTTGGTTTTTTTGCAGCTAGCTCCCAGTAGTGCATTGCTGCTCCTGCTCTTGATATATAGATAGGAAGTGGAAGTTTAAAAATGCTTGATGATAAAATGTGAGTGCCTTTAGCTATTATTCCACCAAATATTCAGAAACTGTGTTCATCCCATCAACCTTATACATCCCATTAAAATAGTAAGTAGCTATTGGTGTTATTAAACTTTTTTTTAATTCTTGCACATACTTACATACTGTTACTTGTAAATACATTTTGTTATTATATAATTTATGTATGTGTCCGTATCTCTTAAAACAAGTTAGTTTAACCTCCTGTTTGCTAGTACAACTGAATTACTGTGTCGCAAAATGATGTAGGTCTAAAAAGTGTGTCACCAACATGAAAAGTTTGGAAAGCTCTGCACTACTGATTTCTAACTGAACACATGGGTGAGCCAATGACAATCGGTGTATAAAAATGCAGCCACCAATCAGCAGCTAAAACCTAGGTTATTTGCTGCTCTTGAACTTATATAGATAAACCTTTCAGCAAAGGATAAGAAGAGAAGGAAACAAATTAACCCCTTAACGACCGACGACGTATGGGGTACATCCTCTAAAAAAAAACAGTTAATGACCGAGGACGTACCCCGTATGTCATCGATCTTTGAAAGCGGTGGAAGCGATCCTGATCGCTTCCAGACGCTTTCTGGTTATTTTAGTGATGCCTCGATATTGAGGCATCCTGTAATAACGTTTCTTAGCCATCCAATGTAGAGAGAGCCATTCTGTGGCCCTCTCTGCATCGGACATCGATGGCCACAATCGTTGGTGGGTGGGTGCCGATGTGGGAGGCGGGTGGGCGGCCATCGATGGGAGTTAGCATCAAGAGGGGGGCTGGATCGTGGGTGGGGTCAGCCGGGTGGAGGGAATTGTTATAGAAAAGATCTAAGGGATCTGGGAGGTTGGTCTTTGGGGGGAGTTACACTACAGAAAAATCTAAAAAAAATAAAAAACATTTTTTTTGTAAACTAGGTACTGGCAGACAGCTGTCAGTACCCAAGATGGCTCCCAATAAGGTAGAGGGGGAGGGTTAGAGAGCTGTATGGGGGGGATCAGGGAGGTTGGGGGCTAAGGGGGGATCCTACACAGCAGAATAATAATTTTTTTTTCAAATATTTATTTATACGTGCCAACAGTGTAAAAGAAAAACACACAGTATCAAATTAAAACATATTACAAAAGGACCACCTCGCAGGGTGTAAAATATTGTACAACCATGGAGAGAACAAGAAAAAGAGAAAAACATACCAGGCATTTTAAAGTTTCGCATACCATCCCTTTCAATTTGGCATAGTACAACAAATTAGGGTCTACTACATGCGTTATAAACCTCCCTAGTTTATATACTTAAATATAAGAGAACTTATCTAAATAGTTTAATAAAGCTGAAAATAACAAAAAAAAAAAACAAAAAAAAAAAACCTGGTCTCTTCAATACATTATAACCATATGCTGGATACTGAGTAAAAAAAAGTAAATCTTTCAAATTTTTCTACTTTTACACTGAAGCACTTTTTATCTTAACACAAAGAATATAAAAAAAACCTACAAAAAACAAAAACAAAAAAAAAACAAAAACAAAGGAGAAGCGGAAAAATAAGAAAATGGGAGAAAAGAGAAAAAAAAGAAAAAAAAGAAGGGAACATATCCTTCTCTCTCGCAAGCTCCGCTCCCCCCTCACATTCCCACTATGCTAATCTATGGACACTATTCGATCCGCCTCGCTTCTTGACAGTAACATGTTACATGTCTCTATAATTCCTAATCCATTCTACTGGAAATTCACCTAGTATCACCAAATCACAGAAACACTCTGAACTAAAAAATGGATATAATATAGACTTTTGAATGCTTTCCGCATATGTCTTGATTATCGGAAGCCAAACCTAATAAGAATTTCCTTACTTCCTTTTCTTGTGCTTCTCTAAGATGAAAAGACTCATACAATATATGCATCTGGATTTCCTTAATGAACACTGAAAATTCAGGCATTTTATTAGCTTTCCAATTTTTCACAATCAATTGTCTGACCAACAGTATAATTATATTTAAAAAAAAATCTGTAATAGTACATCCTGACTGGCATAATTAAGGAAAAAAAATACAGTCTGCGTCTAAGCAGATCTTTAGTTTATAGATATTGTTAAACCAATAAGCAACCTTCTTCCAAAATTGTCCGACCTTGGGGCACTCAAAAAACATATGTAGAATGTCTGCATTAATATAAAGACATCGTGGACAAGAAAAACTTTGACTAGTAGACATTTTAGACAATTTTAGAGGTGTACAATAAAAGTTGTTAATAAGTTTCATATGGCTCTCTTTCCAGCTCATTGGTATCCTACATTTATTAACTATTTTACAATTAACCCTGATTGTCTCTTGAACAATCCCTGGAGTCACTAAACTCCATTTATACTGGAGAGTTTCTATCCGTGTATTACTCTGCTTGGCCAGCATAATACTATACAATAGAGATATTGAAGGAGCCTTAACTCTAGTGATGATGATACTGGATCTTATTTCAAGCCATGCAACCGCCCGCCACCATCCCAATCCTTAGATTTGATATAATGACAGACTTGTAGGTATGGAAACAGATTGTTGCTTTGGAGATCAAACTGTCTCTTTAAACTATCAAAGGAAGTTATTCCTGCACCTTCTAAGAAGAATTGATATACTGACTTCAGTCCTTTCGCAGACCAAGCTCTAAATACCTTCTGGTTAATCCCTGGGGTAAACTCAGGGTTACCCATTAAGGGTAGATGTTCTGAAAAAGAATAATCTTGGCCTATAATAGAACATAAATTTTGCCAGGCTTGAATTATATTTTTAACCGAGCTTAGACTTTTAATATTACTAGGCAAATCTTTGATCTGAAGATGTAATAAAGCTTTCACTGAAAATGGGGATACTAAAAATGTTTCAATATCCTTAGTGGAAAACCAGCTTGTTTCAGCAAGCCAGTCTAATGCAATTTTCCCCAGGGCGGCCAAATTATACATCTTTATGTTAGGTAATGCTAATCCCGCAAATTTGCGAGTTTGCATCAATTTTTCTATCGCAATTGGTGATTTATTCTTTCCCCGCCAGATAAATTGCAAAAAGCTTGAATTTAATTTCCTCAGATCTTCTTTTTTTAACATTAATGGTAGATTCTGTAATGGAAACAGTAATCGCGGAAAAATAATTGTCTTTATAAGGTTAACTTTGGCAGATATTGAAAGCGGGAAGACAGCCCATAGTTTCAAGTCTGAAAATTTTTTCTGCAGAAGCGGCTGAAAGTTGAGATCATACCACTTTTCTGGGTTTCTATGTAAGAGAATCCCTAGATATCTTAATGAGTCCACTACTTTAAATGGTATATTAACTATCTTCGGGCAGATTTTATCGATCCACATTATTTCACTTTTATTATAATTAACTTTATATCCTGAGAAAGAACTAAAGAGATCTAAACACTCTAATACTTTCGGTATAGACTTGGGTGTATTATACAAACTAATTAAAAGATCGTCTGCATATATAAAGATTTTAAGCGCCGTTCCACCTATGGTAATCCCTTCCAACACTTCCCTTAGCCAAATAGCCAACGGTTCTAAAGCTAGGTTGAAAAGGAGGGGAGATAATGGACACCCTTGTCTAGCACCTTTTTTAAGTCGTATCCCAGGTGTTAGAGAATTATTGATCAAGAGATAAGATATAGGACTCTGATAGATGTTACGTATGCACTGCACGAATTGGTTTTTAAAACCAAACTTTTCCAGCGTTTGAAATAAATAATCCCATTCAATAGAGTCAAATGCCTTAACTCCATCAAGAGTTAATAGTGCCATGTCATTTTTAAAATCTTTACAAGTACCTTTTTTTTAAGGTCCAAATATAATCTAATAGGGTAATAATTTTCCGCATGTTTTTAGATGGATTCCTTAAAGCCATAAATCCCGACTGATCGGGGTGTATAATTTGGTCAAGGCATTTCATTAATCTAGATGCCAATATAGAAGTCAAAATCTTATAGTCTACATTGAGGACCGAGATAGGTCTATAAGAAGCTGGATCCTCTAAATCTTTATCTTTTTTAGGGATTAATGAGATATTAGCCGCTACGAAATATTCTGAAGGTGGGTTACTACTGATAAAATAATTATTATAAAGTTTTTCAAGAGAAGGTATAATTTCTTCCGCTAGAATTTTATAATATTCTGCCGGGAGGCAATCCGGACCAGCAGCTTTATTTAGTTTAGTTTTCTTGATTGCGTCCTCTATTTCTTTAGCTGTAATAGGTGCATTAAGATTCTCAAGAAGATTTTCTGCTACTCAAGGTATTTTAACTTGTGACCAAAACTTCTCTTGATTCTGTTTATGATTACAAGAACAAGTGTATAGCCCTTGGTAATAAGTAAAGAAGACCTTGCTGATATCTGTCGGATCAGTATATCTCTTATCTTGATCCCTAATGGCTAATATAAGATTTTTCTTTTTTCTACACTTTACTAAATTTGCAAGATGTTTAGCTGAGCATCCATAATATCCCTTGAAACGTAAATTCAGTTTTGTCTCCTCTTCTAAAGATTTCTGTTTCAAGAACAGATCTCTTTCCTGTCTGGCGTTCCGATACCTTTCCCAGTAAACACTATTTGGGTCACCCACATATTTCCTATAACTATTTCTAACTTGTTTAGCTAATTGGGATTCTCTAGCACTGTCTTTCCGCTTCTTTCTACACATATAAGATTTTATTTCGCCTCTTAAAAAGGCTTTAGAAGCTTCCCAAAAGGCTTTGATTTTTTGAAAATATGATATATTAAGAGTACAATAATCTTTCCATATCTGTTTTAGCCATAACTTAAATCTTATATTTTTATATAAATAGCGTGGGAAGACAATGCTAGTGTTCCTATTTGCTGGGTTTACTAACGATTGGAATGATAGCGAGACGATCGCATGATCCGAGACAACTATATCCCCAATAGAGGGCTCCATTTTTTGTACGGCAAGAGATTCTGAAATTAATATAAAATCAATTCTAGAAAATGTCTTATAGGTTTTGGACTCACAGGTGTAAGTACGCAAATCGGGATTAAACAGTCTCCAAACATCAAATACTTTTAAATAATAACAAAATGTTTTCATGTATTTAGCCTGTTTATTGTGTACAGTAAGGTTTTTTTTGGAAAATCTATCTATCTCTGGGCAAAGTGAAAGATTAAAATCACCCCCTATCACCAATTTTTCTGCTACAAATGGAAATAGTTTACTCTTAATCCTTTCCCAGAATGTTTTGGAGAAAACATTTGGTGCATAGATATTACAGAGGACTAATTTTGTTCCATCCATTTGAATTTGTAATAGAATGTACCGTGCCTCAGGATCTATTTCGCATTGTATTATTTGATATGATAGATTTCTATTTATAAGGATAGCAACCCCTAATTTCCTATTTCTACAGGGTGTAGCTAGTACTTCTCCTACCCACCTAGATCTCAATTTGGGAATTTCAGTATTCTTTAAATATGTTTCCTGTAAGAAAACTATACTTGTCTTTTGAAGACCTAATTTTTTAATTATAAGTTTCCTTTTTATTGGGTTAGTAATGCCCCCCACATTCCAAGAAAGGATCTTGAGATTATCTATTTTATCCAACATATTTGTTAATAGGATGGAGATTTTAATCTATTTACTAGATCTATTCCCATGCCTTCTATTTTCCCTCTTAAATGTTTAAGTACTCTGTATTCCCTGATTTCTGTACTACCATTTCTTCACCTGTTACTCTTACCATGGGTGAGAGAGGGGGGGGGGCAGAGCGGCCCACAAAAGGGGAAACACGCAATCCTTACCAAATAAACCAGCTTAACCAGGCAATTAAAAGACTCCATCTTAAATAATAAGATATTATTTAAATATCATCTACCCTTCTATAGCTTCAATGTAATCTTTTACTTTAGCAGCCTCAGAAAATACCATCTTATTACCGTTTTCATTCACTATAATTTTAGCAGGGTATATCAGGCGAGCATTTATACCTTTGTTAATCAATATTGTGCACAGGGGAGACATGGCTTTCCTTTTTTGTAGTGTCTCATTGGAAAAATCTTGAAACAACAAAACTTTTTTATCCTCAATAGTAAAAGTATCAAATTTCCTGTATAGCCTAAGTATTTCTATTTTATCTTGGAATTTCAATAATTTAAATATACATAACCTATATCTAGCTGAGCCATTTTCTGTGTATCTTTTAGGTCCTATTCTGTGTGCTCTTTCGATGGATAAAGGTAAAACATGTGGGGGGAACCCTAGAGCTTTGGGTAATGTTGAAGAAGTAAATTCAATTAAGTTGTCATATTCTGGGGTTTCAGGGATACCTAGTATCCTAATGTTATTACGTCTGGAGCGATCTTCTTGTTCCTCCAGACGTAACTCCATATTCTGAATTTGGGACTGTTGTTTAGCTAGCATGTTTTCTTGCTTAGTAACTGTATCCTCTAAATCGGATATCCTGTTTTCAGCCTCCTCTATTCTGGAGGCGAATTGTTTCACCTCCAAATTGAGGGTGCTGAGTTCTATTGTAATACTATTTAGCTCTTTTTTAATTATCTCAAACTGAGGTGAGAAAAGGTTACTAAACTGCGTTAATAATGTCTGATTATCATTACCTGTTACAGAGGTTTCACATAAATCAGAGCTCATATCAACCCCTTTATTATTTTTTTTTTCTCTAGATTTGGCAGGCATTTTGGGGGAGTGTTTGGTGATCGGCGTGCAAAATTTTTCCATAGACACTAGAAAAGTGCCAATCGTGTATAAAGAGACACAAGTGATAAGTGAGTGTCAACAATTACCTGTGTATACAGGTCAAAACTATTAATACTACCCAAAATAGTGAGGATATATCGTTTAGTCTATATAGTGTAGTGCAAAAACTTCAAAATGTAAATGCGGTGAGTTTTTTTTTTTTTTTTAATAAATCACAATTCCTTTCCTCCCTTTGCAAAAAAGTGTTTCCGGGGGGAGGTCCCTCTAGTGTTTGTGCCAAAACTTACAATCTTGATTAGTGATATAATGGGGAAAAAATAGAAAAAAAAGAAGGAAAAGATAGATAAAATGGGAAAGAAAAGAAAGAGAAAGAAAGCAGAGAAAGAAACAAAGGGAAGAGCCTGTTTCTATCTACATTCCAAAAAGGGGCAATAGATTTTGCTAGTTAATCTCTAAATCTATATGGGACTATAATACTTCTAATATCACAAATGAGCTTATTCAAGTGATTAATATTCAACACAGATATAGCTTATAGATTCCCAAAAGCCAAAATTAAAACATATGGGGGGGAAATTTTTTTTCCTAATTCTTACATCATTACACTGTCTGGCTACAAGATCAGTTATATATACTAGCCATCCTAGACATTTAACCTTTAAATCAGCAATGAGTAAATTCAATAAATTCAGCTAATCCAAAAAAACTCCAGCTTCACAGTGTCCTTTTAAAGTATATTCTTCTTACTATTATTATATAGAGAGTTTTTTTTTTGTTCTTTCTTTTTTCTTTTTCCTTAAGATTTTATACAGATAGAACACCTCCAGTAAAGAGAAAGAGATGCAGGACACAGATTCGAATACCCTGCTGTTCTCAAAAAAATAACTTTATGTGTTCTCCTTTTCCTTGTAATTTCCTGGGCACTTTATGCAGGAGACAGGTTTATTTATCTTGACAAAGTCATATCAGCGTGTTTCAGGGGAACCAGACAACCCACTAATTTAAAATAGTGCGAACCAGTACATCAGGGGAATCACCTTAGCCAAAATATTTTATAGTTCAGTAATGCGGGGTTTAAGGAAATCTTACCCCCTCCTTGGGTAACCTTTGTGGCTGAGCTCCTTGCCTCTGAGTCTCACCTGCCTCTTCACTCCATAGACTCCTTACAGCGTGTCGGTCGAAGTCTCCAGCTCTTCAGCACGCCTCAAAACTAACTGGTGGGTAAAGGGTGCCAGCAACGGATCGCTCCGCAGCCGCAACACTCTGACCTTCCGGCAGCTTGGGTTGCTTGTAGCAAGTTTCCGGCAGTATCGGACCACTTCGCCCTACCAGGAGGGTGTAGGTCCTGTCGTCTGCAGTATCGGCCAGGCAATACTTGGCAGGTGAGTGACTATCAGAGGGAGAAACCGCAAGTTGTCATCCGGGTCTCTCTGGTGGAGATAAGCAGGTGGTTCCTAGATCTACTCCCTGAGTGCGGGTCGTAGTGTATCCACTAGTGTTGCTTCCAGCGAGCTCTGCGGTGTAATCCGCAGCGTGGTGGTTGCCCAAAGAACTGATGTGGGAGCGGTTACGGGCTAATCTCGATCTGGAGAAGTGGTCACAATTAGCTCTTGCATGCCGCTGAAACCAGGAACAGCGTACAGCATGGGCTGCTCCTCCGGAAACCACATCCAGCAGAATAATAATAATACAAATAACAAAACCCTTTTATTTTAGTACTGGCAGACTTTCTGCCAGTACTTAAGATGGTAGGGATAATTGTGGGGTGGGGGAGGGAAGAGAGCTGTTTGGGAGGGATCAGGGGGTGTGATGTGTCAGGTGGGAGGCTGATCTCTACACTAAATCTAAAATTAACTTGCAAGTTCCCTAATTAACCCCTTCACTGCTAGACATAATACACGTGTGATGTGCAGCGGCATTTAGTGGCCTTTAATTACCAAAAAGCAACGCCAAAGCCATATATGTCTGCTATTTCTGAACAAAGGGGATCCCAGAGCAGCATTTACAACCATTTGTGCCATAATTGCACAAGCTGTTTGTAAAAAATTTCAGTGAGAAACCTAAAGTTTGTGAAAAATTTTAAGTTTTTTTTAATTTGATCACATTTGGCGGGGAAATGGTGGCATGAAATATACCAAAATGGGCCTAGATCAATACTTGGGGTTGTCTAGTACACTACACTAAAGCTAAAATTAACCCTAGAAGCTCCCTACATGCTCCCTAATTAACCCCTTCACTGCTGGGCATAATACACGTGTGGTGTGCAGTGGCATTTAATTCTAATTACCAAAAAGCAACGCCAAAGCCATATATGTCTGCTATTTCTGAACAAAGGGGATCCCAGAGAAGCATTTACAACCATTTATGCCATAATTGCACAAGTTTGTAAATAATTTCAGCGAGAAACCTAAAGTTTGTGAAAAAAGTTGTGAAAAAGTGAACGATTTTTTTTATTTGATTGCATTTAGCAGTGAAATGGTGGCATGAAATATACCAAAATGGGCCTAGATCAATACTTTGGGATGTCTTCTAAAAAAAAAATATACATGTCAAGGGATATTCAGGGATTCCTGAAAGAATGTAACTAGAGCTAATTTTGAAAAAAAGTGGTTTGGAAATAGCAAAGTGCTACTTGTACTTATTACCCTATAACTTGCAAAAAAAGCAAAGAACATGTAAACATTGGGTATTTCTAAACTCACGACAAAATTTAGAAACTATTTAGCATGGGTGTTTTTTGGTGGTTGAACATGTGTAACAGATTTTGGGGGTCAAAGTTAGAAAAGTGTTTTTTTTTTCCATTTTTTTCACATATTTTATAATTTTTTTATAGTAAATTATAAGATATGATGAAAATAATGGTATCTTTAGAAAGTCCATTTAATAGCGAGAAAAACTGTATATAATATGTGTGGGTACAGTAAATGAGTAAGAGGAAAATTACAGCTAAACACAAACACCGCAGAAATGTAAAAATAGCCTTGGTCCCAAACGGACAGAAAATGGAAAAGTGTTGTGGTCATTAAGGGGTTAAATAATAGAAGTAAATTGGAAAGTTTTTTTTTAAAATGGTATGCTTTGTCTAAATCTAATTATGAATTTACTGTCCCTTTAAGCAGATTTCTGTATTGTCAGAAAGCAAAGGAGGCACCACATAGGGGCCTATCTATCAAGGGTGAGAGAGATGGATAGAGAGAGACAGAGGGGGAGAGGGAGAGAAATAGAGACACAGAGGGGAGAGAGAGAGAGAGAGAGAGAGAGACAGAGGGGGAGGGAGAAAGGGAGAGACAGAGGCGGAGGGAGGGAGAGAGAGACAGAGGGGAGAGAGAGAGAGACAGAGGGGAGAGAGAGAGACACAGAGGGGAGAGAGAGAGACAGAGAGAGAGAGAGACAGAGAGAGAGAGAGGGGGAGGGAGAGAGAGGGAGGGAGGGAGAGAGGGAGGGAGAGAGAGAGAGAGAGAGAGAGGGGGAGAGAGGGGGGAGGGGGGGGGAGAGAGAGAGAGGGGGAGAGAGAGGGGATAGAGAGAGAGAGAGAAACAGATGGGATAGAGAGAGACAGAGGGGATAGAGAGAGAGACAGAGTGGATAGAGAGAGAGAGAGAGACAGAGGGGATAGACTCATGGGAAAGGAAGTGTCACTGCTGCAATATGCTATTTAAAAGCAATAATTGGTTTGAAAAGTGTGCCTTCTATGACTGTAAGCAAACAGACACAAAAGGTATGCAAAATACTCAGCTTCCCCAGCCTTTACCTTCACTACAGCCAGGCCAAGCAAGGCACTGGCTGGGGCAGCATTTCAGCCCGTCACTGAAGCATAGCCTTGGAGGAGGAGGTGAAGGAGAGGAGTACCCTAACTTATAATTCCAGCCTACTTCACTTTATACTCTGGCTCTGGTGCTTACTGCTCATGTAACCTGCAATATCCTTTTTAGTGTCTCACTGTCTCCTGTAGTTTGCTGTCTTTCTGCATGGTCTCTGCTATCCTACTGCTTTACCCACCAACCGCTATAAGGATTCAGAAGCCACAAATGTGACTCTGCACATGATGCTTCCTCCAGGAGGTTAAGTGCTTTACTGCCTCACCCCCTCCCCCCAGCAAGAGAAACACATAGGAGCCCCTGGGATAGGGTGCATTTTTATTATGCCTGTATTATGTAGCTATAACATATGTATTTTCGCCTCTGACATAATGCAGATTTGTGGATTATAACAACGACAACAAGGGTGTGCAATTTGCCCTATTCTCTACAATTCTGTTCAGGGACAGAACAAGGACCTTCCCTTCTGTGGCTGCTGCTTCTCTCACAGCTGTTAAACGATGCTTTTCAAGAGGTTATTGCTCCTGAAAAGTGTCTTTTAAAAGCTGTGAGAGAAGCAGCAGCCACGGGAGGGAATGTCCTTGTTTTGTGATGAGACGGTCATGGGGAATGATGAAAATCACATGCGGCTCTGAAACCCTGAACAGAGTTGTAGAGAGAACAGGTCAAATCATTGTTATAATCCACAGATCTGCATTATGGGGGGAAAATACATATTTTATAGTTACATATAGGCTAGATCATTTACCCTTAGCATGGCACAAGAAAGAAACAGATCACCGGTGGGATGTGAAAAATGATTTTTTTTAACAGTGCTCTGTCATGTGGTCCATCTTGTTGCTAAGTTTTCCTGGAAACCAACACTGTTAAAATAAAAAAAAAATCCCTTTTTATATCCCTCCTGTGTTGAGCAACCTGATGTGTTGTCTGCGCTACACAGAGGGGAAACATTGGTGTCTGACCTTCGTACTCTGCACAACAGCACACTCAGTCACTCACTGTCTGCTGTCACACATGACTCACTATGTGTCCCGGCCTCCCGGCCCTCTATCTACTAATCTAATGATAATCTCCTCCAGTGACAGTCGCTCCTCCTCACTCTACTAGTAGTACTTACAGTTGCCGGACACTGGACATGATGTGACGCCGCGGCCACACTCCTCCCTCGCTAGGCTCGCTCATCACTCTGACTGTCACTCCATCGGCTCCCGGTTAGTACACAGCTGCTGCTCCTACCGGCACTTTGGTGACTAAGGCTAATTTAGAAGCGCGCTCTCTTCCCGATGTTCCTATGTGACGTAGATGAGAGAGACTCAGTCACGTGAATCTCACACAGGACCGCCGATTGGCTGAGGGCTCCTGAGGCTCCTTAGAAGCAGCCTCAATAGGGAGCGGTATACCGTCACAAAGAGCCTTAAGCGCCACTGGGTGGCGCTTACAAAGCCATCCATGTTGCGCAATGGAGGGGAGCTGAACGGCTCACACTCACAGCCTCTCCTTCATTGCGCAATATGGATTGCAATGAATCGCTCTACTATTCTAATCTTCTACATATGTTCTTGATGGTGGAGTCGGCGTTTGGGGGGGTGGGGGGCTAGGGGGGTAAGTTGGGGTACAATTTTTTTTTTCTTTCATAAACTTTAAATGTTTTTTTATTTCATTAATAAAATAGAATTTAAAAGGTGTAATGCACACATAGGACAGGTGAGGCGCTGCCTCACCTGCCTCCTATGACTGCACTTCACTGATCCGCACTGTCGGATCAGGTCCACCAGACTTTGATAAATAGGGGCCATAGTGTAAAATATCCAATATATTTATTATTATCGGTTATTTGTAGAGCGCCAACAGTATATTCACAGAACTAACGAAAAAAAACTCACTTAAAGTTAAAGGGGCACCAAAGTACAATCTAAGCAGACTGGGTCCTCAGTTCAGTTTTGGACAGTAAAGGTTTTATTAAAATAAAAGTGTTAAGTATATATGTTGATTTAATAGGCTTGTTTTATTTCCTTATTTCTGTCATGTTATCATCATAGTGGCAGCAACCACTAGCGTTATAATGTTGTGTTAGGGTCAGGGATGATTTTTTTCCATGTATGTAAATTATATAAAGAAATGAGAGTTTAATTCACTTTATATTATAAGCCAAATTACAATTGGCGCACTATATATTTTTTTCGCATGAGTGCTAACTGCGCTCAAAGTAAACTTTTAATGCAGGCGGGTTAGCGTTTGTATTACAACTTGAAAGTAAAAAGTTAGTGTGCGAGCAAAACCCTATGTGTGCTAACTTCAGTACTTTGAATATCGCGACCGCACATTTTCTTCCAAGCGAAGGAAATTGGAATGTAAAATATTTACATTATTTACATACGGCTAGATTACGAGTTTTGCGTTATGAGTGAAAAAGTTTGTGAAAAAGTGAATAAATTACATGGCTCTTTTTCACTACCGCTGGTATTACGAGTTTGGCAGGTACAGCTGTACCGCACACATTTTTGGCAGTAACACAACGTAACTACCGCAGCTTTCAAAAAGTCCTTTTTCAATGGGACTTCCATAGCGCCGGTATTACGAGTTTGCCTGTCCGGCCAAAAAGTGAGCGGTACAGCCCATAACTACAAGATCCATACAGTAAACTGAAAGTCAGTAGTTATGGGGTTTGCGCTACAAAGCTGTAGCATAAAACTCATAACTAAAGTGTTACAAAGTACACTAACACCCATAAACTACCTATTAACCCCTAAACCGAGGCCCTCCCGCATCGCAAACACTATAATAAAAATATTAACCCCTAATCTGCTGCTCCGGACATCGCCGCCACTATAATAAACAGATTAACCCCTTAACCGCCGCACTCCCGCTTAGTAAACACTAGTTAAATATTATTAACCCCTAATCTGCTGTCCCTAACATCGCCGCAACCTACATTACTATTATTAACCCCTTATCTGCTGTCCCCAAAATCGCTGCCACTATACTAAAGTTATTAACCCCTAAACCTAACCCTAAGTCTAACCCTAACACCCACTAACTTTAATATAATTAAAATAAATCTAAATAAAAATTACTATCATTAACTAAATAATACCTATTTAAAACTAAATACTTACCTGTAAAATAAACCCTAAGCTAGCTACAATATAACTAATAGTTACATTGTAGCTATTTTAGGTTTTATTTTTATTTCACAGGTAAGTTTGTATTTATTTTAACTAGGTAGACTAGTTACTAAATAGTTATTAACTATTTCTTAGCTACCTAGTTAAAATAAATACAAAGTTTCCTGTAAAATAAAACCTAACCTGAGTTACACTAACACCTAACACTACAATTAAATAAATTACATTAATTAAATAATTAACTAAATTACAAAAAAACCCCCACTAAATTACACAAAATAAAAAATAAATTATCAAATATTTAAACTAATTACACCTAATCTAATAGCCCTATCAAAATAAAAAAGCCCCCCCAAAATAAAAAAAACCCTAGCCTAAACTAAACTGCCAATAGCCCTTAAAAGGGCCTTTTGCAGGGCATTGCCCCAAAGAAATCAACTCTTTTACCTGTAAAAAAATAATACAAACAACCCCCCAACAGTAAAACCCACCACCCACACATCCAAACCCCCCAAATAAAATCCTATCTAAAAAACCTAAGCTCCCCATTGCCCTGAAAAGGGCATTTGGATGGGCATGGCCCTTAAAAGGGCATCTTTTTCAGCCCAAACCCTAAGCTAAAAATCAAACCCACCTTATAAACCCTTAAAAAAACCTAACACTAACCCCCAAAGATCCATTTACAGTTTTTGAAGACCGGACATCCATCCTCAACGAAGCTGGGAGAAGTCTTCATCCAAGCAGCAAAAAGTCATCCATCCAGACATCCATTCAGGCATCTTCTATCTTCATCCTTCCGATGTGGAGCAGCTCCATCTTCAAGACATCCGGCGTGGAGCATCCCCTTCCGACGGCTCTTCAAGAATGAATTCTTCTTTAAATGACATCATCCAAGATGGCGTCCCTTGAATTCCGATTGGCTGATAGAATTCTATCAGCCAATCGGAATTAAAGGTGAAAAAAATCCTGTTGGCTGATTGGATCAGCCAATAGGATTTTTTCACCTTTAATTCCGATTGGCTGATAGAATTCTCCCGGCTTCGTTGAGGACTTCTTGCTGCTTGGATGAAGACTTCTCCCGGCTTCGTTGAGGATGCATGTCCGGTCTTCAAAAACTGTAAGTGGATCTTTGGGGGTTAGTGTTAGGTTTTTTTAAGGGTTTATTTGGTGGGTTTTATTTTTAGCTTAGGGTTTGGGCTGAAAAAGAGCTAAATGCCCTTTTAAGGGCAATGCCCATCCAAATGCCCTTTTCAGGGCAATGGGGAGCTTAGGTTTTTTTAGATAGGATTTTATTTGGGGGCTTTGGTTGTGTGGGTGGTGGGTTTTACTGTTGGGGGGTTGTTTGTATTATTTTTTTACAGGTAAAAGAGCTGATTTCTTTGGGGCAATGCCCCACAAAAGGCCTTTTTAAGGGCTATTGGCAGTTTAGTTTAGGCTAGGGTTTTTTTTTATTTTGGGGGGCTTTTTTATTTTGATAAGGCTATTAGATTTGGTGTAATTAGTTTAAATATTTGATAATTTATTTTTTATTTTGTGTAATTTAGTGTTTGTTTTTTTGTAATTTAGTTAATTTTATTTAATGTAATTTTGTAATTTATTTAATTGTAGTGTAATGTTAGGTGTTAGTGTAACCCAGGTTAGGTTTTATTTTACAGGTACATTTGTATTTATTTTAACTAGGTAGTTAGTAAATAGTTAATAACTATTTACTAACTAGTCTACCTAGTTAAAATAAATACAAACTTAGCTGTGAAATAAAAAAATAAAACCTAAGCTAGCTACAATGTAACTATTAGTTATATTGTAGCTAGCTTAGGGTTTATTTTACAGGTAAGTATTTAGTTTTAAATAGGAATTATTTAGTTAATGATAGTAATATTTATTTAGATTTATTTTGATTATATTTAAGTTAGTGGGTGTTAGGGTTAGACTTAGGGTTAGGTTTAGGGGTTAATAACTTTAGTATAGTGGCGGCGACGTTGGGGGTGTCAGATTAGGGGTTAATAAGTGTAGGTAGGTAGCGACGACATTGGTGGCGGCAGATTAGGGGTTAATAACTGTAATGTAGGTAGCGACGACATTGGGTGCAGCAGATTAGGGGTTAATTAGAGTAGGTAGGGGGCGGCATTTTAGGGGTTAATAAGTGTAATGTAGGTGTCGGCGATGTTGGGGGTGGCAGATTAGGGGTTAATAAGTATAATGTAGGTGGCGGCCATGTCGGGGGCAGCAGATTAGGGGTTAATAAATATAATGTAGGTGGTGGTGATGTCGGGGGCGGCAGATTAGGGGTGTTTAGACTCAGGGTTTATGTTAGGGTGTTAGGTGTAAACATAAATTTTCTTTCCCCATAGGAATCAATGGGGCTGCGTTACGGAGCTTTACGCTCTTTTATTGCAGGTGTTAGGCTTTTTTTTAGCCGGCTCTCCCCATTGATGTCTATGGGAAAATCGTGCACGAGCACGTAAAGCCAGCTCAAAGAAGCGCTGGTATTTGAGTGCGGTATAGAGCTCAATTTTGCTCAACGCTCACATATTGCCTGCTAACGCTGGGTTTTTGCAAACCTGTAATAGCAGCACTATAGGGAGGTGAGCGGTGACAATAACTTGCAAGTTAGTACCGAGCCGCTCATAACGCAAAACTCGTAATCTAGCCGATAGTTAAACATATTATAAAATATAAAAAATTATTTTTTAAGTTCGAAAGGGCTCCAAAGTGTGTGTATATATATATATATATATATATATATATATGTTTATATGTGCATATACAGTATGCAAATTACACATGTATATACATATATGCACACACACACACATATACCTTTTTATAAGAGTTTAAAGGTATATGGTGTTTGACTGGGAAGGGCTGTAACGTGTCTATATATATATATATATATATATATATATATATACACACACACACACATTATAGCCCTTTCCAGTCAAACACCCTGTCATATACCATATACCTTTTAAATCTTATAAAAATAAATAAATTAATATTTATATGAATACATTTCATCAGAAACTGTATATATAAGTGTAACACGTTATTTTAATGTATTTATGCTGTGTTTGGTGCACATTTTTTTTAACCATTACACTTTACGTGAGGTCTTCACTTAGGCTAGGCCGACAAAATTTGCGTTCGAACACACCTGTTTACTTTCAAGTTTTTTAATACGAGCGCAAGTTAGTGAGGTCACAATATTGCTTATTGCTAACAGTAGCGCGCCACTTGTAATCTAGCCTATAAATATATATACTGTATATATATTATTTTTTTTAAAGTATTAAGTATTAACTTATTTTTAAAACATACTTTAATAAATCTACCCAATCCAGCAGCAGGAGTGTCAATTAAATGTAACAGTAATAGCAGCTATAGCTACTTAACTAGAAGAACTTCATCCATCTGCAATAGAATAATAGTAGGGGCATTACTACAGTAATGATTCCTTGAGCTGTTGTATTGAAAGAACAGGATGTTGTACCATAGCTTTTTGCATGTTAAGCCATACCAGAAATTGCAGTAGAAGTATGAGTCACTTAATCTGTCATACACATTGCTTTGACTACTTAAGAAGAAGAGGAAGGAATGGGACTAGCAGGAGAAGCATGCAACATTGAAAATGTCTTTGAATTTACCAAAATTACAGAAAGGAGAACTCAGAAAAAAACCATCCCTTCATCTCTACTCAGACTGTCTGTGTTGGGTACTTACAATCTTTCCTTGAAAGAACTGAGTTTAGGTGTTTCAGTCACACCTATTGTGTGTATACAATCTAGCACAAAGCCATGAAATCTACATAGAAAAACATTAGCAGTACAATGGGTTGTATTGAAAAGCTCACTGACTTTAAAAGTGGCACAGTCATAGGATTCCGCTTTTGCCACTAGTCAGTTAATTAAATTTGTGCCCTACTAGATCTGCCCTTATCAACTGTAAATGTTATTATTGTGAAGTGGAATGGGGCTAAAGCACATAGCCTTTATAACTTTGTATCACTCACTACAGAGTTTATAAATGCCTCTAGAAGCAACGTCAACACAATAACTGTGCGTCTGGAGCTTCATGAAATAGGTTACCATGGCTGGACAGCTGTACACAAGTCTCACATCAACATGCACAATGCCTAGTGTTGGTAGGAGTGGTGTAAAGCAGTGTTTCTTAACCACAGTCTTCAAGTACCCCCAACAGGCCATAGAAACATAGAATTTGATAGTAGATAAGAACCAAAAAGGCCCATCAAGTCTACCCATATTACATGTTACTTTTTTCTTAGGATAGCCTTATGCATGTCCCAGGCATTTTTTAATTCCTTTACAGTCTTTGTGTTTACCACCTCAAATGGATGTTTATTCCATGAATCCACCACCCTTTCTGTAAAAAAATGCTTCCTCACATTTCTCCTGAATCTGCTACTCTCTAACTTTAGATTGTGACCTCTTGTTTAGGCATGTATTTTTTTTTGTAGAAAATGCTTTAAGCTTCTACTTTATTAAGTCCCTTCATATATTTGAAGGTTTCTATCATGTCACCTCTTTTCCTTCTATCCTCTAAACTATACATATTTAGATCATGGAGTCTTTCTTTGTATTTTTATATTTTAGACCATGTACCATTTTAATAGCTCTCTTTTGGACAGCTTCTAATTTATTTATATATTTATGAAGATATGGTCTCCAGAACTGTACACAGTATTCCAGATTTGGTCTAACTAATGATCTGTAAAGTAGCATAAGAACTTTGCTATTTCTGCTACTAATACCTCTCCCAATGCAACCAAGTATTCGACTGGCCTTAGGCTGCACTACTGCATTGTGTACCAAATTTTAAATCGTCTGAAATAATAATTCCCAAGTCCTTTTCTTCTTTAGTTACAGTCAGTAATGTACCATTGATACTATAATTGGCCTTAGGGTTTTTGGATCCTATATGCATAATTTTGCTCTTGGTAATATTACATTTCAGATTCCATGTATTTGACCAGTCCTCTAGGTTTTTAACATCACTGTTCATTTGATCGACCCCTGATGGAACTCTGAAATTTTTGTATTATCAGCAAACAAGCAAACCTTCCCCTTAAGCCCACTTCCAATATCACTTATGAACATGTTAAACAAAACAGGCCCAAGAACTGACCTTTGGGGAACACCACTAGTAACTGATGTCTCATTTGAATGTACTATATTAATTGAAACCATCTGTCGTCTATCTTTAAGCCAGTATTCTACCCACTTAACAATCTTAGCATCTACTCCAAGGCAATACATTTTGTGAATTAGTTTTTTGTGTGGGATGGTGTCAAATGCTTTGCTAAAGTCTAGATCTGCAACACTTACCTGGTCTATTAATTTAGTGACATGGTCAAAGAAATCAATTAGATTAGTTTGACATGATCTTCCAGCAGTGAAACTATGCTGTCCTTTGTCTTCTAAGTTGTTTGTCTGAAGGAAAGACACAAGTATTTCCTTTAAAAGAGTTTCCATTAATTTCCCTGCAATTGAGGTCAAACTGACTGGCCTATAGTTAACAAAAATGTCCATACTAATCTTTTTATGAAGAGAGACTACATTGGCAATTTTCCAGTCTGATTAAATAAATACACTAATGGAGTAGCTATCACGGATCAAATTTCTCTTAGAACCCTTGGATGAATATTATCTGGTCCCACAGACTTATTTACTTTTATTATTGATAAAGCCCTTGAAACCTCTTCCTCTGTAAAAAGAAAAGTACTACTCACATGATCATTTACAGTAATATCCCTTAACAGAATCTCACTATCTTTGCCACCTGTTGTAAAGACTGAACAAAAGTAATCATTTAAACAGTTTGCTATTTGTTTATCTTCTTCCTCTACTCTATCCTGATTCTTGAGTCTTACTATCCTTGCGTTTTTCTCTTTTCACTGATATATCTAAAGAAGGTTTTGTCACAGTTTTTTTTACAGATTGTGCTATTTTCTCTTCTGCATCAGCTTTAGCCTTTCTGATTAACTGCTTTGTCATCTTTTGATGGGTTCTCCATTATTCCTTATCCTCTTCTGAGCCAGTGAGTTTGAATTTTTATAGACTGTCTTAACTGCATGTGCTACTTCTCTTGAAAACCATATTGATTTTCTTTTTCTTTTACTTTTACTTTTACAAACAAGCCTAATACAGTGTTTAGTTGCATCTAAAATATCATTTTTAAAATATTCCCACTGTTCTTTTACTCCTATAATCTGTGCCATCCCTTTTAGATATTTATTTAGGTATCTGCCAATGTAAGAAAAATCAGTTGTTTTAAAGTCTAAAACTTTTGTTTTGCTATGGTTGCACAATACCTTTGCCTGAATATTAAACCATACAGACTGATGATCACTAGAGCCTAAGTTCTCACCCACAAACACTTCAGATACTATATCACTGTTTGTAAGAACTAAATCTAATATAGCTCCTTTACATGTTGGTTCTTTTACTAGTTGCTCAAGAGAGTCTCCTTGTAAACATTCCAGAATATATTTCCCTACTACAATAACATTGCCCTTCATTTAAAAGTAGTTTCGTTCACTCCTCTCCAAACTTTCTCAAGAGAAATTCAGCAAATACTAGTATTTGCTCAATTCCTCTTGAGAAAGTTCACTGAGGAACGAACGAAACGCGTTGAGGGTGGAGCTGTGGCAGACTGCTGCAGACTGGATACATAGGAATCACCCTTGGCTGTGAAGAACTCTGACAGTCCTGTGTTGGAGCCAGTGGATGTAGCTATTACAGACACAAATTGAGTTTCCTGTTTATGTTACTGCAGAATTTTATCCAACCTCTTGTGACTGTTTTTAACCGTATGTTTGCTCCAAATAAAGTGTAATTCTACCTTGATGTGGGGTTGCGCCTTCTTCTCTTGTTTTTGCAGCAGATTTCTTAAGTAGAGAGTGTATGTGACACACCTCTGAGTTTGGCAGCACCTGGCAGACAAGTGGAATTGGAGGACTGCTCAGATTATCTGTTACACATCTACAGACTCACTTCTGGAACTGAGTTATATTATATTATCTGTCCTCAAAGGGAGCCGGTAACATATCTTTTGTGTGTATTCAATGTACTTTAACCAAATAATTTGACTATCATTACCATTTGATCATCTCTGTATTATTATCAATGTGTGGTCATTATTGGTTTGATTTTATTGTATCATTTTGTGTCAGCGGGGAATAATATAATTTGTTATCTTTGTTCTCAATCCCCACCTCTATTTTCAGGCCTATAATTAACAACTGTAGCCATTAGTTGCGCTGTTAATATTTTTTGTATAATTTAGTATTTTTTTTATTACATAAACTAGAATGTAAAATGTGGTTGACTTTTTTGTCATGCTCTGGGGGACAGATGGGCATGTTAACACTGTCCCCCTTCTTTAGTTTAAATTGCTACTAATAAAGTCTTTAAATTCTTTACTCAATACTCCTGTCCCTTTAATATCCAGATGCAAACCATCCTACTTATACAAGCTACTATCAAGCCAAACAGGGCTTTTATGGCTAACACAACTATATCTTCTCTCCCTGCAGGTTTTCATTATAGCTGAACTAGTGCACAAGTGAAGTAATCAGCTGATCAGTAACCATGGTTACTAACCTGCTCTTACCCATCAGCTGATTAATTCACCTATGCACTGGAGGACTGAGGTTGAAAAACAATGGTGTAAAGCATGCCACTACTGCACTCTGGAACAGTGAATACCTGTTATCTTGAGTGATGACTCACACTTTACTATCTGGCAATCTGATGGAAGAATCTGGGTGTGGCAGATACTAGGAGAATGCTGCCTACCAGAATGCATAGTGCCTATTGTAAAGTTTGGCGGAGGAGGAATAATGATCTGGAGATGTTTTTCAGACTTTGAACTAGGCACCTTAGTTCCAGAGAAGGATCACTTTAAGGCTACAGGATACAAAGGCATTGGGTGCTTCCAATGTTGTGTCTACAGATTGGAGAAGGTCTTTCTTGTTCCAGACTGGCTGTGACCTATGCACAATGCGAGGTTCATGAAGACAAGGTTTTATGAGTTTGGTGTGAATTAACTTTTCTTCATGCCCATTGAATTTATTTGGGATTAATTGGAATGCCGTTTGTGAGCCAGACCATTACACATGCTCTTTTGGTTGAATAAGCAAAAATTGTGTAAAGAGTCTTTTCAAATGCAGGGGGAGGGGGGAGTGTCTTCTCTTTTTGGTAGACAACCACTTTTAGTGGGTGTTCCAGCTAACCTTTTCAACAGAGCTAAACTGAGAACTTCTAAGTACGTTTTTAAACGGTTTTATACTGGATTTTAGCACACCACTTGTAGGGGTAGATTTATCAATTGCCCGGCGGAGATGAAAGAAAAGCAGTAACACAGTAGAAGGGCAATGCATTCAGAATCTAGACAAATAATCAGTTTAGGCCAAGGTCACACAAAACTTCCAAAAAGTCACAAAAGAAGCAAACCCTATTATAGCAAACAAACACTAATCAAGTAAGATGACTCTTGCCAAAATTGACGGAGGAAGATGGAGTTCCAGGTTGCAAAGTGGAAAAACAAGTAAGGGGAAACATGGTGTGACAACTAATGACAGAAAGAACAAAATGTAAACAAAGGAGTCAGAGCAGTGAAGGAAATACCATACACGTGACAACATTTCTTCTGTTACCTGGTTATTATTTTGGTCAACAGCTACATTTTTAAACTAATCATTTTTATATATCTTCTGCTACTCCCGAACCAGCTAAATCTAGAGATACATATTCATGTAATGCTTTCACTAATGTTTATAAGCAATTGAAAAGTAGCTCTATCTAGGTTTAAAATTCATATCTTGAAATGAGCAACAAATTATAATATACCAAATCAATCTCAACAAGATAAATCATGATAACCTGAAGATAGGCTCAATTGTATCTGGAAACATGTTTTGGATAAGGAACAGCCATTCAAGTTTACCAAGAAAATTAATGATAATATTTCTTGGTATTAAGATAACCCCAACAGATGCACCAAACTTTTTCAGCCTCTGCTTAATGTAAGCATAGCGCTGAATAAGCTAAATATAAAAGCCACTTAAGGATTAAGAAGAGGGAAGAGTAGAGGGCATGAGTGTGAGACTGTAACAATGTAGCAGTCTAGTGGGTGTGTTTTACATACCTGATAAAAAAGCTGTGCAACAGGCTTCCGGTGGGCGTTGCAGTTTGGTGTACAGCCTGAAAGCGCTCTACAGGTAATGGAAGGGTCCGTGTGGAAGCCCAAAGATAATTTGCTGCTCGCGGCCACCGCTCCTTGAGGGGCATGTCGGAGCACCAATCCAAAGGGCAGAAGAATTACAAGAGCTCATGGAGGGGGTTTTCTGTCGGGGGAAGGTAAGCAGGAAGCTACCACAGTTCCTGATAGCGGCGTTTAGCAGCCTGTGGGGTCAAACCTGCATGGACTGAATGCCAGAAGGGTAGGTGAGAAATTACTTGCTGACAGTATCTACTGTGCCCTCCTTTGTGATTACGTTTATGGGCAGAACATCAATCCATCAATATGAAGTAAGACTCTGTTAAAGTTTTATTGCCCACTAACACTAACAGCATTCCCTGTGGGAGACTACAGTGTGCTCAAGGATACAAGAGTTATCTAAATGACTTTACGTCACTGGTAAATCTATTTTCAGTACAGAAATATAGCCCGCTGTCAAATTACAGCTACAGCTGTAATCTGCTGAGAATAAACTACAAAAGGTGCCCTATCCTTATATTATTTTGCCAGAACTCTTGGAATATAGAATTTGTACAGAACTGTTATATCTGGATTATATATGGATTATTTTTTACTCTGTGGAGTCACTACAGAGGAATGTAGTAAGTACATAACTGTTTGTCTTAAAGGGGCTTTGTAATGCCAGTAACTGTCCTTGCTCCTTCGTTAACTTGGTATAAAGACCATTGCTGTTCCATTTATGGGGTTTATGTGCTGCATTTATTTTGATTGCATTTCAATATCTGTACACACTCAGAAGAAATAATGCTGACAGGAATCCTTGGTTGATAGTAGCCACTACAACTTCCTATTTGGCTCTGTGGAATAAACACAGCTGAATTTTCAAAAGCCAACTCCTGATGTTGCTTCTTTTGTTGTTTAAGAAAGAAAAAAAGGGTGAAACCAGGATTTGAAGTGGAGTACTTAACCCTTACACCTTATAGATTTTGGGAGAAAACCTGTATACTTGAAAAATATAATCTAAATCTTTTTCTTGTTTGATATAACTATATAATGCTGTAATTGAGTTCATTGTTAAGTAGCCATCTGAGTGCTGTGTAGTCGCTGATTGTGAACCAGGCTATTTATTTTATTCCCCATTGGTTATGTCTACACTAGGAAGTTACCTCAGATAATTTTTGGGGGTATTACGTCCATAACTAATCAAGCCTGTGTGTCTAACTGTGTTTATAAAGGAGGTCTTTATTTTTTTTTTGGGATCTACTGAAAGTGTAATACTGTGCCCAAAAAAAAATTAGTGTTTTATTGTTCTCCTCCAAGAATGTTTATGTTATGAGACAGGAATTGCCTTTACAGGTTTATACACATTACGAGTTTTGCGTTATGGTGGCTCGCTAATTACTTGTACGTTATTTTCACCGCTCACCTTTCATACCGCTGCTATTACAGGTTTGCGGGCGATATGGTTGCGTTTAGCTCCATGCTTCACCCAAATACAAGCAGTGTTTTGATGTGCTCGTGCACAATTTCCCCATAGACATCAATGGGGAGAGGCGGCTAAAAAAAAGCCTAACACCTGCGATCGCGGAAAGAAAAGCTCTGTAACACAGCCCCATTGATGTCTATGGGGAAAAAATGTATGTTTAAACCTAACACCCTAATATAAACCCTGAGTCTAAACACCCCTAATCTGCCCCCCTTCACATCACCGCCACCTACATTGCACTTATCAACCCCTAATCTGCCGACCCCAATGTCGCCCCCACCTACATAAATTTATTAACCCCTAATCTGCCGCCCCAACATCGCTGCCACCTACATAAATTTATTAACCCCTAATCTGCCGCCCCCAATGTCGCATTATTAACTATTTACTACCTAGTTAAAATAAATACAAATTTAACTGTAAAATAAAACCTAACCTGAGTTACACTAACACCTAACATTACAATAAAATTAAATAAATTAAATTAATAAAATACAATTATCTAAGTTCCAAAAAAATCTAAACACTAAATTACACTAAATTACACAACATATCAATCAGCCAATAGGATTTTTTTTTTATTTTTTTTTTAAGTTTTAAAGATTTTATTGAAATATCATTCCAGGGTACAGAAAGAAAAGAGGAGGTAAGTTATTATCACTTTGGTTACATAATAGGGGAAAAGTACATTTCTTCATTAACACAGTAAACTGGCACCTATTAAACTTATTAGGTATAGACCATTGTGCGAAAAGAGGAAATAAAACTATCAACCAAAGGGCAATCAAAAGCAAAAAGTTAACGTCTTTATCTCAATAGTAATATAGAAAGCCTGCTTAACTTCCTAGAGCTTCCTATAGCGATCAATCAGCCAGTTCCTAGAATAGGGGGGGGGGAGGGAGAAGAGAGAAAAAAAGAAAAAGCACCAAAGAAATCCCCTCCATAAAGTTATACTTGCCAATTAGATGGGAGTAGACCGAGTTCCAATTGCTGAGTAAACCAACTAGATCCCCTAAGTGGGGCAATTAACTGCAATTGGGCATCCAAAGGTAGGGTTAATATTACTTTTTCCCATTTAAGAAAAAATCTTTGTACTGACTTATCACTAGAGTCTCTCAGATTAAATTGTTCCATAATTATCTGGTTATGAGTTATGTTTAGAAACTCCTTGAATTTAGGTTCCTGGGTAGATTTCCAATTCCTAAGAATGACATTACGTCCTACTAAGATTATTGTGTTTATGAGCCTGGTATTCGGGTAAGGTTCATTGTGGTTTAGAAGAAAGAAGATATGTCTCGGCCAGAGAGTAAGACTGCAGGCATTCACCTTGTTCACACAAAAACATACTTTGCTCCAGAACTGCAACGCTCTAGGGCAGCTCCAGAAACAATGCATTTCATTTGCATCCATAGCATTACATTTAGGGCAATTGACTTCTTTTTTATACCATTTTGTCATTTTGGCTGGTGTAATGTATAATAGATTTGTTAACTTAAAGTGAGATTCCTTCCAGTCTATAGAGACTAGAGTTTGATAAATTAGTTTAAAACTTTGAAGAATATGTTCTCTAGTAAGATTTGGGAAGTTCTTATTCCATTTCCTCTCTAGATTATCAATATGTAGCAGCCCGTGGTGCTTAATAAGCATAATATAGGGAATTGAGATGGAGACTTTCCCAGCATGATATAGTCTGATCACATCATCTAAGTCCCCCAGTGAGGGTTTAGTTCCATCCTCCACTCGTAAAGTCCCGATCCAGTGTTGGGCCTGGAGATAAGCATAGAAAGAGGTTTTTGCTAAATTAAAGTTAGATCTTAACCCTGCGAATGTCTTAATCATTAAGGACTCATTTATGCAGATATCTTTTACATTTTTAAGGCCATTCCTGGCCCATGTAGAAAAGACTTTATATGTGAGCCCCGGAGGAAAATCCGGATTCCCTACTAGAGGTAGAAATTCGGATCTACGAAAATTAGTATGTATCTCAGAACAAACTTTCTGCCATGCCAGAATTATATACTTGAATGTATATAGATGTGACACATTTACTGGCAGTCTCGCAGATGGAATGTGGATCAGTGCTTTAAGTGAAAATGGAGCTACCAGCTGTGTTTCTAATTCAAAAAAGGAGACATGTTCCTTTTCTGATATCCAATCTAGTGCAAATTTAACAAGCGTAGCATAGTTATAAAACTGTAGATTGGGCAGTGCCAAACCCCCATGGGCTTTAAGAAATGATAATTTAACAAGTGAGATCCTAGCTTTCTTCCCATGCCATATAAATCTGGCGAATAGCATTTGTAGAAATTTTAAGTCTTTCTTAATGAGTAATAAAGGCAAATTCTGAAGTAAATAAAGTAATTTTGGAAATAAGATTGTTTTAATTAGCATTACGCAGGCAGACAAAGAAATAGGAAGATTATCCCAAGCTGTTAATTTCTTCTCAAACATGTCAATACATTTCCGGAAATTTAAACCATACCATTGTGAAGGATTCTTACTTAAAAAAATTCCTAGGTACTTAATTTCCTGTACTTCTTTAAAAGGATGTAAAATAGGATTCTTAGATTTGTGAATCCAAAGCAGTTCCGATTTCCCCCAGTTAATTTTATACCCTGAAATAGAGCTAAACATTTCAATAATCTTAAGCAGTTGGGGTATAGATTGTTTAGTGTTGCTTAAAAAGAGTAAAATATCATCTGCAAATAATGATGTCACAAAGTTCTTATCCCCTAGCTTAATTCCTTTTAGCTCTTTTCTTAACAATATCGCAAGTGGTTCTAGTGATAGATTAACAAGTAGGGGGGAAAGGGGGCAACCCTGACGTGTACCTCGTTGGAGAATGAAACTATCAGTTTCCTCCCCATTAACAATAATGGCAGAGGATGGAGCCTGATACATTACACGTATAAAATGATAGAAATTCCCTGTGAGACCAAATCCTTCAAGCGCACTAAATAGATGGTCCCATACTATGCAGTCGAATGCTTTCTCAGCGTCGACTGTAAGCAGGTCTAGATCTGTTCTATAGTGTGGCTTTTTCTTTATTGATCTATTCCAAAAATGATCAATAACCAGCATAGCTTTTCAAAGGTTCTTCACCGCATTCCTTCCAACCATGAAGCCAGCTTGGTCCGGGTGTATTAATGGTTTAAGAAGATGCTTGAGTCTGTGTGAAGTGATGGCAGTTAAAAACTTGTAATCTTGATTTAATAAAGATATAGGTCTATAGGAGGATAATACTTCTGGATTTTTGTCCTTCTTTAGGATCAATGCCACATTAGATGTTGTAAAAAATTTCAATTGCATTTGATTTTTAATATAGTATTCATTGAAAAGTGCCGCTAATGTGGGAAGGATTTGCTCATGGAGAAGTTTGTAAAACTCAGATGGGAGAGCATCCAGACCTGGCATCTTGTTTAACTTGGCCTGTTTAATAGCGTCTGAAATCTCATGTAATGAAATGGGTTCATTTAGCCGGAGTAGGTCCTGAGAGTCAATTTTAGGTAGGGCTATGCTTTTCCAGAATTCCTTTTTCTTCTCTGTATTAACTACTCCTGCTGAGTACACTTCTTGAAAATATTTAACAAGTTCACATCTTATCTCTGAGATATTGGTAATTCTTCTATCTCCAATCTTAATTGTGGCTATAAAATTCTTCTGAGAGCAGCCTTTAGATAATTTTGCTAGGTATTTTGCAGAATTACCATAGTGCCCTCTAAACCGAGCCTTTTGCTTTTGAATTTCTAGAGATAGACCTTGTTTCAGAAAAAGGTCTCTCTCTACTCGAGCAGCAGTATAGTTAGCCCAAGAAGTCTGGGTTGGGTAATTTAGATATTTCTTATAAGCATTTTTAACCTGGTTGGCTAGTTGTTCTTCTCTATTTTTTTTCTTTTTTTTCCATTTACATAGATAAGCTTTGATCTCACCCCTCAGGACTGATTTCGCCGTTTCCCAGAAAATTTCTGGTTTGTCTCCATATAAAGCATTAAACTGGTGAAATTCTTCCCATCTACCTTGTAACCAATTCTTAAATTTAGAATTATTAACTAAATATTGAGGGAAGAAGAAATGCGGATTATATGAGCCTGACGAGCAGATCGCATTAATCTCCAAAGTAATAATTGCATGATCGGAGATAATGATCTCGCCTATATCTGTTTTAATCTGCAAACCCAACATATTAGAAAGTAATCTATTCGTGAAAAGGATTTGAAGGTCTTAGATTTGGAGGTGTACTCTTTACTATCGGGGTGTTGTAGTCTCCAAATATCTTTAAGTGCTAGCTTATATCCCAAATTCTGTAAGACCTTAGCTTCCCTGTTATATCTAGACCTTTGTACAGGGTTAGACCTGTCTAAACTGGGGGTGAATGCCATATTCAAGTCTCCAGCCAGGACAATATTCTTCCCGATGAAAGGGAGTATCTTCAGACTCAACTTCTCCCAGAATCCTCTATCCAAGGAGTTTGGGCCATATACATTGCACAAGATAAAGTGGCACTTGTTAATCAGAATTTCTAGAATCTGAAATCTTCCTTCTGTGTCAAGTACCTGTGATATAATCTGGTAGGAGAGTTGTTTATTAATCAGTATGGCAACTCCTCTTTTCCTTTTATCATATATTGTTGCAAATATATCTCCAATCCATTTAGTTTTTAGTTTAGGTAATTCATGAGGTTTCAAGTGAGTCTCTTGAATAAATGCAATATCGGGCTTATGTTTCCCCAATTCCTTTATAATAAGTTTCCTCTTAATTGGGGAGTATATTCCCCCAACATTCCACAAAATTAATTTTAGTTTATCCACCATTTAAAACAAAGGATGAGTGGGCCCATACCAGAATACCAATTCTGGTCTTAGTATCGAACAGAGAAGTATCAGAAAACAAAGGGAAAAAAACTAATACAGGAGTATATACAAACAATAAAATCAATATCTCTCCCCCTGCTCCCTGGAGCTGGCTGATTCTCAGATACATCTCAGACATCAAAGGCAAATAGGTATAGTATTTCTGTATTGCAAATCCAATTTTGGAGTTGCTGTTCTTACAGATATTTGGCACAAAATTCTTGAGCCTCCACCTGGTTATTTAGTGTTACTGGAGTACCATCTTTTTCAAGAATGATTTTGGCAGGATGTACCAGTCTTGCATTTAAGTTAGCCTTAATCAATCTAGAGCAAAATGGTGACATCTCCCTCCTTTTAGATAGAGTCTCTGAAGAAAAATCTTGAAAGATTAATATTTTGTGCTGAGCAATCAGTAAAGTATTACTTTTGCGGTAGTGTCTGAGAATATTTATTTTGTCCTGAAAGTTTAAATTTTTTATAAGTACCGGTCTTGCTCTGCAAGTACCATCATGATTACTTATGGTTGGGCCAACTCTATGGGCTCTTTCTATCTGCACTGGTAAACCTTCTGTGGATAGCCCTAGTAATTGAGGAAGCTTGAAAGAGGCAAAGGACAACAGGTCCTGGTACTCTGTTATTTCTGGAAGACCCACAATTCTCAGTCCTCTAACTCTTCCAATCTTGAATGCAATAGAGTAATCTGGCTACTCTGTGATACAATCGACTGTTCTTGAGTATTAATTTGGTCCTCTATGTCCGAAACCCTCGATTCTACCTCTGCCATTCTTGTAGCAAATTGCTTTACCTCGCCTGAGAGACTTGCAATATCTTGTTTGATTAATTCAAACTGTGGCATAAAGAGTTCAGCAATCTGTTGCAGTAGCTTAGTATTATCTGGGGTACTCACTAAAGGGTCGTTTGTAGTTTCTATACTAGTATCAGCCTGTTTAGCCTTTCTCTCCTTGTGTTTAGGCGCCATTATTGGCGAGTTGTTTTTGGAGTGCAAAACAAATTTTTCCATATAGAACAAAGATAGTCCCGTTACGTGAAATAAGTTGTGAATAACACCCGTGTAAGTTGTTAGTGCAAAGTAGCGTTTACCACGAAAAGAATTCAAAGAATTATCTGTCTCAAGACTCGTGCAAGAAAGGAAGAAATCTGTGATATCAGACCCACCTACCTTATACCATACAGGTAGAAAATCTCCCGTGTGTATAGGGTATATAGGCGGAAAGAAAGAAAAGGAAAAAGAAAAAAAGAGAAATAGGTGATCCTACAAAGTCACAAAACCAACAGTGCAAGTGGACAAAATAGTGAGAAAAAAAAACAAAAAATAAAGGGAAAAAAAAGGCAACAGTATTTCCACAAAGCGTTCTAATATTTTGTGTTAACACACAAGACCCGTATCCTTAGATATCTATAGGATTACTCCCAGCAATATATGGTAGAAAACCTACTTCAAAATTGTTCACAGGTATCCAAAATACCACTTTATATTTATGTTGTATCCACAAAAACTGTCGGTATCTATACTAACAATAACTGCTACTTTTAAGAAAATCCGTAGTAGCAAGGAATATTTTATTGAATATTTTATACTGTATTGATCACCTTGATCTTTACTCTTATTCCTGAAAGTTAGGTACAATAATATATGTGGTAAAACAGGGTAAATACACCTCAATTTCTAGCTTATGTTTACAGACAGATTTATTTGGACACTTGCCACATCTAATAAATCAACTTATGCAAGCAATCTACCCTCTTTTCAGTTCACTTGTTTGTACAATACAAATACATCTGGTTTTATCAAGTAGTCAGGGTATCAGGACAATACCCCTAGTATCATCAGCGTAGTCACAGGTTGTTAGGCACTTCCTAACTATGTAAATAGGGTATTCCTTATTTGATACAAATAGAAAGTGTCATCTAATGTCCTGCAGGGGGAATTTCAGCAAGACATCCCATCTTAAACCATAATGAACAGCTTTCCCCAGGTATGTTGACAACAATATGCAGCCCAACGCTATCTTCTACTTACAAGGTTAGTACCAAAGGCCTCTGTTTAAAGGCTCCAGCCAGTTAAGAGATTACATCCATTGATTACCAAAAACCAGTATTTGTGATCCAGTTATACCATCTGTCTGGACGTTCACTTAAGTTGTGCAGACTGAAACAAAAGGGCCAACAGTTCTTCTCAAACAAATTCAAGTAGGTCCCAACAGGGCAAATCTCAAGTTACCGGAACTCGAAAGTAAGAATTATAGAACACACAGCCCGATTAGCGTCTAAACTAAATTAGCTCTTCAGGTTTGGGCTAGCATGTTGTTTCCAGCTTAGAACATCCAGAACCATAATTCAAAGATTCACCAAGTTTTTAGCTTGTTTTTAGAATTACAAATAGATGAACAGCAGACAATTTTAAGCAAACAGTATGCCACTTGCAAAATAGATCCAATAGCTACTTTCTTACTGTCAGATTGGCCGTGCTTAGACTGCTCACTGATTCCACACATAAGTATATCACGATTACCAAATTTAACAGTAATCACCTTACTATTGCAAGCGTAGTCCTCCGCCTCTGTGCCAAATGTTCCCGAGCCCCGGGGGATAGGAATCTGGAACCAGGCCAGATAGCCCGGTACGTATGCTCCGTTATCCAGGAAAGGAGGTCACTGGCACGAAATACCTTAAGCAGCCACACTTCCTCCTGTATTCAATAAGAGGGTATGGGTCTCAACACCTCATAGGGGTCTCCTGTACCCGCACCTTGTCCTTAGTCGGAGACTCGACCCACTTCCGGTCTGCCTTACTCCGCTGAGGTTGGTTGTTTCTCCGGTGCCGAAGATAGATGGCTCTGCTGTGAGCCCAACAGCAACATATGGCTTCCCTGCCTGTAGGTGGACCGCATCGGCCCGCTACCCGTGCTGCAACCAGCAAGTACAGCCAAGGGATCCAGGCGTCTTGGGGAGATTTTCCGGCCCTTTCAGATTCAGAGCCCAAAGTCAGCGTGTGTGTGCTTGCTGACTCCACGCATCCGGAAGCCGTCCCAGCCAATAGGATTGAGCTCGCATTCTATTGGCTGTTCCAATCAGCCAATAGAATGCGAGCTCAATCCTATTGGCTGATTGGATCAGCCAATAAGATTAAAGCTCAATCCTATTGGCTCATTGGATCATACATTGGATCAGCCAATAGGATTAAAGCTCAATCCTATTGGCTGATTGAATCAGCCAATATGATTTTTACACCTTTAATTCCTATTGGCTGATTCTATCAGCCAATAGGAATTCAAGAGACGCCATCTTTGATGACGTCCCTTAAAGGGAACCTTCAGTGTTTGGCTGAGACCGTATGAAGAGGATGTGCCGGATGTCTTGAAGATGGACCCACTCCCGGATGGATGAAGATAGAAGATGCCGTCTGGATGAAGACTTCTGGCTGTCTGGATGAAGACTTCTGGCCGCTTGGATGAAGACTTCTGCCCGCTTGGATGAAGACTTCAGGCTGCTTCCATGAGGACTTCTGCCAGCTTGGATGAGGACTTCGCCGGCTGGATGAGGATGGATGTCCGGTCTTCCAAAACTGTAAGTGGATCGTCGGGGGTTAGTGTTAGGTTTTTTTAAGGGTTTTTTAGGTGGGTTTTATTTTTATATTAGGGTTTGGGCAATGTAAAAGAGCTAAATGCCCTTTTAAGGGCAATGCCCATCCAGATGCCCTTTTCACGGCAATGGTTAGCTTAGGTTTATTTAGATAGGTTTTTATTTGGGGGGTTTGGTTGTGTGGGTGGTGGGTTTTACTGTTGGGGGTTGTTTGTATTTTTTTTTACAGGTAAAAGAGCTGATTTCTTTGGGGCAATGCCCCGCAAATGGGCCATTGGCAGTTTAGTGTAGGCTATGGGTTTTTTTTATTTTGGAGGGGCTTTTTATTTTGATAGGGCTATTAGATTAGGAGTAATTCATTTTTATTTTTGATAATTTCTTTTTTTATTTTGTGTAATTTAGTGTTTATTTTTTTTGTAATTTAGATAATTGTATTTTATTAATTTAATTAATTTTATTTTATTGTAATGTTAGGTGTTAGTGTAACTCAGGTTAGGTTTTATTTTACAGGTAAATTTGTATTTATTTTAACTAGGTAGCTAGTAAATAGTTAATAGTTAAAATAAATACAAACTTAGCTGTGAAATAAAAATAAAACCTAAGATAGCTACAATGTAACTATTAGTTATATTGTAGCTAGCTAAGGGCTTATTTTACAGGTAAGTATTTAGTTTTAAATAGGAATTATTTTAGGTAATAATAGTTTTATTTAGATTTATTTTAATTATATTTAAGTAAGGGGGTGTTAGAGTTAAGTTTAGGGGTTAATAGGTTTATTATAGCGGCGATGTAGGCGGACGGCAGATTAGGGGTTAATTATTTTTAAATAGTGTTTGCGATGCGGGAGGGCGGCGGTTTAGGGGTTAATAATTTTATTATAGTGGCAACAAAGTCAGGGAACGGCGGAATAGGGGTTAATACATTTTTTAAGTGACAGCAATGTCCGGAGCGGCAGATTAGGGGATAATAATTTTATTTTAGTGTTTGCAATGCGGGAGGGCCTCGGTTTAGGGGTTAATAGGTAGTTTATGGGTGTTTAGTGTACTTTGTAGCAGTTTAGTTATTAGTTTTATGCTACAACTTTGTAACGTAAAACTCATAACTACTGACTTTAGATGGCGGTACGGATCTTGTCAGTATAGGGTGTACCGCTCACTTTTTGGCCTCCCAACAAAACTCATAATACCGGCGCTATAGAAGTCCCATTAAAAAAGGACTCTTCTTAAAGTGCGGTACTGACGTTGTGAGACGGCCAAAAAAGTGTGCGGTACAGCTATTCTGACAAGACTTGTAATAGCAGCGGTAGGAAAAAAGCATTATTATGGGCCATAACGATGCTTTTTAAGTCATAACGCAAAACTCGTAATCTAGCTGACAATGTCACATGTAAGAACTACCTAACACTTTAAGAGAAGATTCTGGAAATATTCCTATTCTCTCTTCTCCCTTTTTTCACACACTTTGTTAAACTTTTTCCAGGAAATACTTTTGTAGGCATTTACTTTCTTCTAAGTAATATTGTCTCACTTTTCAGATCTATGGATATGTATTTAACTAGTAAATTACCTGCAATGCCTGTGAAAAATAAGGAGAAAAAGAACAGATGGTTAACCTATTATCACTGCAGTTTGCACAAATAAGAAATGAAATTGCCTCCTTTTCCTCTGAGCTAAAACAGCATATTCCTCGTATAACTAAAGTTGAGACTAGAATTTCAGATCTAGAAGACTTAACTACAAAATAAGAACAGATTATTCAGAATCACGATGATAAAATTCTGGAGTTGTGTAATAAAATAGAGGAATTAGAAGATATGGCCCGTGGAAATAATCTTAAAATTGTGAGCCTACAGAAAGCCCTGAATTTCGTAATCTTATATCTTTTGCTTCTATTCAACTACCTCAATTATTAGGTATTAGTACTCAGGATAATCCAATTATTTTAGAGAGGGCTCAGAGATTAGGATTGGATATGTTTGCAAGAAAGCTGGCTCTATCTCAGATTATGTGTGGATCAAGAACGAATGTAGATGGGTTAAACCAGGATGATATAGAGACTCTGGCAGTTTTGGAATCTCTAGACACTGAAGGGCAGTCTAAGAAAGATTTGGAGACTGCAATAACGACACCAATGGAGATTCCTTTTAAGACAAAGTCTTCATATATGCCTTATCTATCCTCTGTTCTGGCAATAAACTTGTTTGTAAAAGCGTTTGAAAGAGAAACTGAGGAATGACCAGACAAAAGAATACTTGGGGATACTCTAACGTATGAGAGACGTGCCTTAAATGAGCATGAAAGCATCCAACCTTACAATTAAATCTGCAAATAAGGGAGGGAATCTGGTCCTGATATATGAGCAGTAATATATGATTGAAGTCAAACGTCAACTAGGTGTAGAGAACAATACAAGAAATTAGATCATATCCCCTTAAAGGATGTGCACTCAAGGCTTTTTAGATTGCTTAATGATGCTAAATGTGAGGGCCTTATTTCTTGTCGTGAGCTTCTATACCTTTATCCCAAATATCCCAGACTATCAGTATTCTATGTACTGCTATGTACTGCCAAAGTTGCACAAAAGCATGATCTGCCCCCCAGGGAGACCAATTATCTCCGGGATAGGGAGTGTTACAGACAAAATCGGTCAGTTTGTTGACTTTATGATAAAACTATTTCTGATAAAACTACCCTTGAATGTAAAGGATACAGGTGACCTATTGAAGAAATTGAATGGGATTACGGTTACAAAAGACACCATTATATCATCCTTGGATGTGGAGAGTTTGTACTCCTCAATACCCCATGTGTAGGAATTAAAGCTATTAAACACTTTCTGGATACAAGAGGGCCTAATTTTGAAAAACATACTTCCTTTATTTTGAATCTATTAAGGTTCATTTTGTACAACAATGTATTCACTTTTGATGGAAAGCTGTATTGACAAGTCAGAGGAACAGCGATGGGGGCTGTTTGTGCCCCCACCTACGCGTGCATTCACTTAGGGGCATGGGAGAATGATATTTTTGATAAATATTAATCTGCTTTTGAACAGTCTATACAGCTTTGGATAAGGTTTGTGGAAGACATACTGATACTATGGGATGATAGTATGGAGGATCTAAAGAAATTTGTAACCAATTTGAACAGAAATATATTGCTAACTTTTGAAGCAAGTTTGGATAATTTGCCTTTTCTGGATATAAAAGTTAAGAAAGAAGGGTGTCGGATTGTGACAGAAAATTATAGGAAGCCTTCTGCAACTAATAGTATTCTTGAAGCCTCTAGTGCTCATCCCCAGGGCCACCACTAGAAATTTTGGGGCCCCTTACTAAACCACTGTCACATTTAACTACTTCAAGACTTCACTAGCATTTATATGTTTCCTTTATGGAATGATGAATTATTGTTCCTCACTAGCCACAATACATCCTTCATAGACTACTACTAGAGAATCACAACTCTGCCTTTAAGTGGATCACTAGTGAAAATGCTAGCTGATTAATTTTCCCCACCTGTGATAAACAGCTTTAGCATATGAGCTTTTCCTTCCAAAACAAACATAGCACACATAAGTGTTTATACACTGCCCATTTTATCATATCCACATGTGAAGTTTATTTTATTTAAAATCCTTATTTATAAGAAATAGTTTCTCATCTAGCTACTGTAATTAAATTTGACAGGGGAGTAATACAAGTTTTAGTGTGCAAAAATATGAAAAATTGTAGTATCATTTTAATTCATTCATATTGGAGATATTTTGTATTGAAAAATTGCTTTCATAAGATGAATCTTAATTAGGAAATTTTATTTTGTCATGAATATCAAAAGTGGCTATTTTTAAAGCATGACTGTTACAGCCTTAGTACCTTAGGTCATTTGTTTTAAATCAACTTTATAAACAGAGTAATTTCCAAACCCTTACAGACTACTTTACCCAACAACACGAGATAACTGACTGACCATCACACCAGGGAGCCAGAAGAGAGTTACAAAGCTTGGCAGTAAAATTGTAGTGAAGCTGGAGAGACTGTCTTTGAACTCGTGCACACGAAAAAGATCATGTGCGCTCGCTATACTCCACTTTCCAAGCTCCCGCTTTCTATATATAACACAGGAACTTGGGAGGAGATAAAAAAATTGCTGGCTTAAAAAAAAGTAACACAGTGGTGAGACATTTGGGGATTTTCAATTAATATATATATATATATATATATGCTCATACTCTCTGACGGAGGTAGTGCCAGACGCAGTGTGCTGTTGGGGCCTGCCTGAGAACCCCCTCCCTCTTCAGCAGACTCATTGCTTCAGTTTGGTTCCCCACTGAGGCAGTCAGGGCCAGCCCTGGGCCTGGTAACCCTCCAAAAACTTGTCACTCCTCTCCAGGCCCCTACTCACCCTCCAAATGAGTGAAGTAGTGCCGATTGTCAGTCAGGTAACAAGCTCAGCAAACTCTTTGCTGTTCCACCTGGCGCCTCTGCTCCGATCACTGCAGCAGATGGGGCCCAGGTCTGGAAGCCACACTCCTCCAGCAGAACTGAACTTCTTGTTCCATCTACTTGTGCGCAGCCAGTGCGTGGTCCCCAGTCACTCTCCCTCAGCCCTAAAGTCACTGAGGCAGTTTGAGACTCTTCACCATGCTGGCCCTCATAGACTCTTTGCCTCCTGCTGTCTATTCTGGTCCCACTGACTCCAAACCCATTTTCTCCCACTTATGAAATGTACTTTGAGTCAGTGCCAACAGCTGCACTTCTCTGGTGGTCTGGGCTGAGCGGGCCCTCTGAGCCGATCGGACCCCTGACTGCAGTCACCCTGTCACCCCCTGATGGCGGCCCTGCTCATCCCTATTCATTGATTAAAGAGATACCAGTTGGACATGTCCTTAGGCTGAAAAGAAACTGTTCCTCAGCAAGAAAATTTGAGACCCATGCATGAAAAATGAGTGATAGGTTTTTGAAAAGGGGTTACCCAAATAAGTGCATGAAGAGAGCTTTAAAGAGAGATAGGGATACAAGCAAAAATGAGTTGTTGTACTCTGAAAAATCAGAAAGTTCTGTAAATAAACAGGAGGCCATTAGATTCAGATCAACATGCAACTTTCAATTGAATGATTTCAGATTAGTTCTTTCAAAAAATTGGCACCTCCTTCAACTAGATGATAGGCTAAAAAGAAAAATTGGATACTATCCCCTTTTAACAGCTAGAAAGGCACCAAGTCTGAAAGATAAGCTGGCTAGAAGTAAGTTTGTTCGAAGCCCTTCCCCTTCAGATTGGTTAATGAAAAACAGAGGAGTAAGAGGCAGTTTCCCCTGCAGTAAGTGTGTATTCTGTCCATTCATGGAAAATAATGAGATTTTCATCTAATAGAGGAAAGGAAGTTGATATAAGATACTTTTATAATTGTAATTCTGTAGGGGTAGTTTATTTGTTACATTGCTCTTGTCCCTGTTTTTATGTAGGTAAAACTAAACACATTCGTAAGGATAGAATTCAGTAGCATAGGGATGACATCACCTACAAAAGGGACACCAATGTATCTAGAAACTTTGCAAAATTTCTTTGCAGTGATACTACCTCTTTAAAATGTACAGCAATTTATTCTGGAGATACCAATAAGTTGGGGGTGATGTGGATAAATGTCTGCTACAAAAAGAAGCAAGGTGGATCTTCACTTTAAAACTAGGTTTCCTCTATGCCTGAATGACAAACTGGACTATGCATGTTTTCTTTAATAAATTAATTCTTAGTAAATTTAGATATGTCCTATTTGTATTACCTCCAGTTTGGAAACTGTTTTAATAGAGGCAGGTAGCGGTTATGAGATTAACAGGTTCTGTCCTCTAATGAATTCTGAAGGATTGTATAAAAAATAGCTGATATGTGAAAAATGATTTATTTGAATATAATAGAGTTTATGTAGATTTTGCTGTTTAATGTGGAACTAAGAGTGTTTTCAGAATAATATAAATATAAATGTAATATGTAGACCTAATTATATATTGGTTAGAAGGGGAAAGCTAAAAGTGAACTCCAGTCTATCGTATAGAATGGTTTATGTAAATAGCATGTTTGATAATGCTGGTTATAATGTAAATAGAACTGCTTCCCTGAGGATGCAAGACGACATCTGCAGGGAGTCGTTGGGGACTTAAATACCGGAGGTGGATCCTCTTTGAATAATTAAGCCCTGATGAAGTTCCGGTGATGTTGTGTGAAGAGGTGAAACGCTCGTGGCGTTGGCGTTTTATTCTTCCTTGTGGATTACAAATGTAATGTATGGGTGAACACCTCCAGTAGGCAGGTAGCGGTTATGAGATTAACAGGTTCTGTCCTCTAATGAATTCTGAAGGATTGTATAAAAAATAGCCGATATGTGAAAAATGATTTATTTGAATATAATAGAGTTTATGTAGATTTTGCTGTTTAATGTGGAACTAAGAGTGTTTTCAGAATAATATAAATATAAATGTAATATGTAGACCTAATTATATATTGGTTAGAAGGGGAAAGCTAAAAGTGAACTCCAGTCTATTGTATAGAATGGTTTATGTAAATAGCATGTTTGATAATGCTGGTTATAATGTAAATAGAACTGCTTCCCTGAGGATGCAAGACGACATCTGCAGGGAGTCGTTGGGGACTTAAATACCGGAGGTGGATCCTCTTTGAATAATTAAGCCCTTATGAAGTTCCGGTGATGTTGTGTGAAGAGGTGAAACGCTTGTGGCGTTGGCGTTTTATTCTTCCTTGTGGATTACAAATGTAATGTATGGGTGAACACCTGGATATTCAGCTGTGTGTTTAGTATGTTATGAGCATGAGCATGTATGTGGATTCAGCTGTTGGAATACTTTGATCCCATGCATATATCCAAGGATACAAGTGTCTACAGGAAGGTGGATTCCCTAGCAACTTGGGAGCTGCTATCACCTAAAACCGGATGAGGAGCCATATCCTAATGGTTGGAGGAATGGTAAAGGCAGCAGTCTTGTAAACCAGGTGTCAGGGTTTCTTCCCTGCCTTGTTTGCCATGTGCTGCTGGCAACCATTTTACTCACCTCTCTTGCTGACTCTGGTGCATACTGTGTGATGCTGCTCATTTCCTGCACTTCCTTTTATGGCCAGACTGGTGTACATCATCCGTGTGAGATAGGGTGCAGTCTCAGAATTGTGATGTCATCACTTATTATTTAAAGGGCCTCTGTTCAGTATGCTTTGTCCTTGCGTTGTCTCAGACCTGTTTGTGAGAGCTCCTGTGTATTACCTGGCTTTCTGACGTCCCTCCTGGTTCCTGATCCCTGGCTTGTTCCTGACTCTGCTGTTCTCCTTGTTCCTGATTCCGGCTCGTCTGACTACTTGCTTTGGCTCCTGACTCGGCTTGTCTGACTACCAGCTCTGGTTTTGATTCCTGGCTTGTTATTTAACTTGTGGACTTGTTGTTATTATTTTTTGCTATTAATAAAGGTGTGATTATTTTTGCACTTCTCATCTCAGTCTGATTCCTGGAACCCTGACAGACGGTAAGCCACGTATGTTGCAGGATCATGCAGTTTTAAACTGCGGTCAGTGTATACCTGCTGAAAAGTTATTTAATGTTTATGCTCAAGCTTGAAAACACACATACACACATATGGAAACAATCTGATAATAAGGACTTGCAACATTTTTGCTACAGATGTATAGCAGCATACTTTTGAAGTAAGACCTTGCAATCTTTAAAGGTTACATCTGTTTTCATGCTAGTAGTGAAACAGTATAACTCTGAGTTATTCTTGAGACGTCTATACTTTGATCATTTTGGTAACCTTAGCTATATGTTCCTAACAGCATTGTTTGGTATGCATACCTGGACGTTGTGAGTATTTGTACTAGGTTAACACTTAAAGTGAATGTCAAGTTAAAGAGATTATCTAAAATGAAACAATATCAGTTAAAAAAAGAATGAGAGTTTCATTCATGAAATCTTTAGGATATACTTATCTTCAGAGATATTTCACTATAAACGCTATACGGATAATAGTTGAAGCTCCGGTCGCCATTTTCAGCATTTGATTGACAGATGACTCACTGCAATCAACTAATCATTGTTTTCCCCTGGGGCGTTCAGCCCCTTTGCACAAACGTCACTGCCCAGCGGGAAACAACGATTAGTTGATTGCAGATGAGCCATCTGTCAATCAAATGCTGAAAATGGGACCGGAGCTTCAGCTATTATCTGTATAGAGTTTATAGTGAAATTTATCTGAAGATAAATATATACTAACGATTTCATGAATGAAACTCTCATTCATTTCTTAACTGCTATAATTTCACTTTAGGTAATCGCTTTAATTTGACATTCACTTTAAGGTGGTACCACCCATATATAAATGCAAATATATTTTTTGATGTTTTTTTTATCCTGCACAGATATATGTTTGATGAATTGAAGGAATATTTAAGATATTAACTTACTTTGGAATAAATAATATTTTGAAAAGAGTGCTGAATTCCCTTTCTTTATGGGGGAAGGGCAATGTACCTTCATCTTTTCCTTTCTTTTTGCTGTATGAATAAAATAATTTGTTAAGGGGTCTGCACCAATTTTCTTAGTGGATATATAAACTTTAAACATACATTTGTTTTTCAGTTCTGTTTGGCTAATTATGTCTCTTTCCAATACATTTTTGTACTAATATTAGGGGGCAGATTTATCAAAGCGTCAACTGATAATACGCTGGAATCCCACGTCAAAGTCGACGCAAGATTGATCCGCCATAGTTAACAAAGCGTCAAGATCGTCAAATGTTGAAATGTGTGACGTAATATACGCTCCCGCGATATCAATCCAACGCAGATCGATGCTTGCGTCATTCCAGATGTTTTGAATTCACATTCGACTCTATTTGACCCTCTTCCCAATTTATCAAGCATTCAACAGGAACGCTCGCGTCAATTCCGACACAGCGTACCTATCGTTCAAACCTCCACCCTTGAGGCCATGAATGCCATAGAAATCAATGGGAGTCTGAAAACACAGAAAGGTCATGTTCGATGCTGCAAGACAATGAAGCATATTAGATAATAAAAGTATATTAGGAACTTTACTTTATTAAAATTGTGTACTCTTTCTAAATCAAACAATATTATTGCTCCAAATTTGGTGCGAATTATTGCTCCAAATTTGGTGCAAAGTATTATTCCAAATTTGGTGCGAAGTATTGCTCCAAATTTGGTGCAAAGTATTGCTCCAAATTTGGTGCACTAGTAGATATAGGGATAAAAATAAAATAAATACATTACTACTTATGGATTGTTACATCTTTGTCTCTCATTACAAAGCAAGGGTACAATATTATTGCTCCAAATTTGGTGCACAGTATTGCTCCAAATTTGGTGCGAAGTATTGTTCCAAACTTGGTGCACTAGTAGATATAGAGATAACAATTAAATAAATACAAAATATAATATAGCTAACTTCCTTTTTTTTTATAAATCTATTTGCACCATGTTTAAGGCATGTAATACAAGTCCCACTCTCCACTTCGCACCAAATTTGACGCAATACTCCTAAACAATCCACAAACTAGTGACCTTTTCCACCACTTTTGATTGGGAAATGCATAACCACATGATTTATGACATCAGCCAATCTGATTTAAATATACATTTTCTACTATCACTAACTAATCAAATTGCTCGATACTTGTGTCATTGATCACTCATCAGAACTTGTAAGTGCCATTTGTTATATTGTGGATTATACTTTGAAAGTGAAATTAGTATTAAAGTTAGACATTGATGATGACATTAGGACACACAGTGTAATATTTTAGACAATGATTTTAAAATTTGAATGATGTTTAATTCAATATAATCTTAAACTGATAGCTCAAAGGGATAGTCTACCCAACATTAAACTGTCATGATTCAGATACAGCAGAAATTAAAATCACCTCTTTACTGTCATGCAATTTTCAGTGTTTTTCTTCCTTCTCTTGAATTTCATTTTCATTAAGAAATGTCATGTAATATGCCAGCCCATTTTATACACCTGTGTAGGGGTGGTGTTTAAAACTAGACTGCAATTATGAGGGGTTACACAGGTGCATAGAGAAAACTGGCCCAGATCTTGATTGCAATAAAATATGAAAGACAACATTGTTTAGAACAAAAAAAGGAATTTAGGGACCTGTAAATATGTTTGCAAAATATTTCTGACATAACACATATACTGTATATAAACAAGTATGTGCAAAGATTTATGTACAAATTCTAGCATTAATAATCATTAAAAAAAAAAAACAAACATGACATAGGCATATCATGATTTCTAGAAATACAAATACACATACATTTATGTGGAAATATCATATATCAGTATTTTGTATAACAAATACATAGAAAATAACTTTCTATGAGATATTATTGTTTGTTCAGGTAGAAACCTAGCTATTTCTAGGACGTTAACAGATGAAAAATAAAAGATTAGCTTTAGAGAAATGTGCTTGTTCGTGGACAGTAATGAAGTCACTGAAATGGTATAAAGTTTTGAAAAACAGAATATCATCAATGACTCTTATTTAATAAGAGTCCGATGCTCATCACTCCGTACTTGACGCGCATGTTTTTGATAGACTTTTTAATAAATAAGGCCATTGTATGTAGATTCGCGGAAGCGATGTCTGGCGAGCGTATTGACTCCAGCGAATGCGTCGAGATTGACGCAATGATAAATAGGCCCCTAGGTATTAATACTCAGGATAATAATCAAATTATTGTAGAGAGGGCTCACAGATTAGGATCAGATACATGATTATTAGAGTACAATACATATAAAAGACCAATATTGGGTAAATTCTTGAACTTCCAGAACTAGAAAAATATCCCTAGAGCTTATATAAAGCTTAAGACTCTGGAAATTAATAAAAACAAAGCACTTTTATTCCAAGATTTTTTCTGTGCAAACCTATGCTAAAGGAAAGGAGATGGCTCCCTTCTGTACTAAGTTATTTGATGTAGGCGTTTCTGCAAGAATGTTATATCCAGCTAAGGTTATTGTTAACACAAAAGATGAGGTTGTGGTATTAAAAATCAGGCGAGGAGGCTGCACAGTTTTTAAATAAAAATGTGGCTAATCCTGTTTAATTTAAAATTATTTAATATTACTACATGAATAAAAGGGTAACTTTTTATTGAAGTAATAGATCTAAACTATTGGCTATGATGCCAAGACACGTAATGTATTTTTATTTTTTAGGACCAAGGTGGGTCTGGGGGGTTCATCCTTTCCCTGCCCTCTCCTCAACCTGTTTGTCCCTTTTTTTTTTCTTGTCCAAGAGTTGTATTACAGAGTTTTCTTTTTCCTTTTTGTAAATAGTTTTTCTTAATCTAATTTCTTGGAATGTGGGGGGCATAACTCCCCCTATTAAAAGAAAGCAAATTTTATCTCAACTTGGAAAGCTTAAGGTGGATATAGCCTTAATCCAAGAAACACATTTGTCTGAGGCCGAATGTAAGAAGCTTAAAATGTTGTGGGTAGGGGAAGTTATTGCCCCAGCGTGAATGGCTAGAAAGAGAGGAGTCGCCATCCTACTCAATCGTAACTTGGAGTATAAGATCCTATATCAGGAGATAGATCCAGTTGAAAGGTTTATCATTATTAAATTATTAATTGAGAACAGGGTTATTGTTTTATGCAATGTATATGGCCCCAACTCAATAGATATAGACTTCTGGTCCAAATTAAAGGAAACATTGTATGAATGTACTGGGGCTAATTTGATAATAGGAGGGGATTTTAATTTGACATTTAATAACATAGACAGATTGCGCCCTCTAGAGAGAAAAGCCATTAAACTAAATAAGAGGAATTCCAAGCCGCTTAAATTGCTATTTAGGGGCGCAATCAAATATACGGCGCAGGTTTCGGCGCAAGTGTGGGAACCTGCACCGCCCGTAATTTCACCTCGCACATTGGGGTATTATATTAACCCCGCCGGCAGTTCATAAAGTGCTGCTAGTCTGATAAACTAGCGAGCATAACTACAAATTTCTGGAGTCGCCAGTGACTTATGGCACTTTAGAAACTGCCAGCGCCTAAGAAAATTAAAAAAAATAACAAATCTTCCGTAAAAGTCTAACACGCCTCCCAAAAATAAGCCCGACACGTAAAACCCCTATATCCGCAATCACCCCCTCTCATTACTCATATTAAATGTATTAACCCCTAGACCGACAACCCCCCACAATGCAATATGCCTATTTAAACTATTAACCCCTATATCCGCCATCAAACCCACACCGCAAGTAATAACTAAATTATTAACCCCTAAACTGCCATAGCCCACAACGCAATTAACCTATTCAAGTATTAACCCCTAAACTGCCATATCCCACATAGCCTATTAAATGTATTAACCCCTAATCTGCCACCACCAACGTCGCCGCCACTATAATAAAGTTATTAACCCCTAAACCTAAGTCTAACCCTAACACCCCCCTAGAAGTCTTCATCCGATCCGACCAGAAGAGGACATCCAGACCGGCAGAAGTCTTCATCCAGGCGGCATCTTCTATCTTCTTCCATCCGGAGAGGAGCGGGTCCATCTTGAAGACATCCGACACGGAGCATCCTCTTCCATCCAACGGCGACTGAAGAATGAAGGTTCCTTTAAATGACGTCATCCAAGATGGCGTCCCTTGAATTCCGATTGGCTGATAGAATTCTATCAGCCAATCGGAATTAAGGTAGGAAAAATCCTATTGGCTGATGCAATCAGCCAATAGGATTGAGCTCGCATTCTATTGGCTGATTGGAACAGCCAATAGAAAGCGAGGTCAATCCTATTGGCTGATTGGATCAGCCAATCGGATTGAACTTCAATCCTATTGGCTGATTGCATCAGCCAATAGGATTTTTCCTACCTTAATTCTGATTGGCTGATAGAATTCTATCAGCCAATCGGAATTGAAGGGACGCCATCTTGGATGATGTCATTTATAGGAACCTTCATTCTTCAGTCGCCGTCGGATGGAAGAGGATGCTCCGTGTCGGATGTCTTCAAGATGGACCCGCTCCACTCCGGATGGAAGAAGATAGAAGATGCCGCCTGGATGAAGACTTCTGCCGGTCTGGATGTCCTCTTCTGGTCGGATCTTCAAGATGGACCCGCTCCACCCCTCTGGAGGTCCACTTTTGCCCGGCTGGGTGAAGACAGCTCAAGGTAGGGAGATCTTCAAGGGGGTAGTGTTAGGTTTTTTTTTATGGGGGATTGGGTGGGTTTTAGAGTAAGGTTAGGTGTGTGGGTGGTGGGTTTTAATGTTGGGGGGGTTGTATTTCTTTTTTTACAGGTAAAAGAGATGATTACTTTGGTGCAATGCCTGGCAAAAGCCCTTTTAAGGGCTATTTGTAATTTAGTATAGGGTAGGGAATTTTATTATTTTGGGGGGCTTTTTTATTTTATTAGGGGGCTTAGATTAGGTGTAATTAGTTTAAACTTCTTGTAATTTTATTTTTATTTTCTGTAATTTAGTGGGGGGGGGTTGTACTTTAGTTTATTTAATTGTATTTAATTTTAGGTAATTGTAGTTAATTAATTTAATTTATTTAATGATAGTGTAGTGTTAGGTGTTAGTGTAACTTAGGTTAGGATTTATTTTACAGGTAAATTTGTATTTATTTTAACTAGGTAGCTATTAAATAGTTAATAACTATTTAATAACTATTGTAAGAACAAAGGGAATAACCCAATAGGGGGCGCTACTAAGAACGGTGTAGAATATATATGTAGGCCCACGTGACCATATATGGATGTTTCAGACAAACAATCAACAAAGTACTAATATAACATAGATACAATGTAAGTGTGTGTATTCACAATATTATACCCAATCCTAGATCAGGATGATAGACAAATATACAAAGTCCAGGATAACCCAATCTGGTATAGGTATCTGTCTTCTATTGGACTGGAGGCAGCACTCGATCTTCACCCTCCAAAGGTTATAAATCTAAAATCAAACACAGGAAAGAGGCGCCGTATGTGTGAATCTGAAGAAGCCAACGACAAATATAAGACATGTGCAGGGTACTCACAATGTGAAAAGGCACTCCAATGTGCCTATAGGGGCAGGCTGGTATTCACAGCAAACCAGCTGGCTGAACCGGCTAACCAGGATACCCAAGGTAGAGGACTCTATGTCTTGATGGACTGTGTATACTGGATCCAGCAATGTGGGAACAGGAGAAGGTGTCCCACATCAGACCGTTCCTATACTAACCAGTTTCCACACTGCAGCAAGTCATGTCTACACAGTGTGAAGCGTTCTAGCTTATTGAGTATATTTATCAGGAACACACCTGGGCTGGGTGGCCACCCAGCCCAGGTGTGTTCCTGATAAATATACTCAATAAGCTAGAACGCTTCACACTGTGTAGACATGACTTGCTGCAGTGTGGAAACTGGTTAGTATAGGAACGGTCTGATGTGGGACACCTTCTCCTGTTCCCACATTGCTGGATCCAGTATACACAGTCCATCAAGACATAGAGTCCTCTACCTTGGGTATCCTGGTTAGCCGGTTCAGCCAGCTGGTTTGCTGCGAATACCAGCCTGCCCCTATAGGCACATTGGAGTGCCTTTTCACATTGTGAGTACCCTGCACATGTCTTATATTTGTCGTTGGCTTCTTCAGATTCACACATACGGCGCCTCTTTCCTGTGTTTGATTTTTAATAACTATTGTACCTAGTTAAAATAAATACAAAGTTGCCTGTAAAATAAAAATAAATCCTAAAATAGCTATAATGTAATTATTAATTATATTGTAGCTATCTTAGGGTTTATTTTACAGGTAAGTATTTAGTTTTAAATAGGAATAATTTAGTTAATAATAGTAAAAATGTATTTATATTTATTTAAATAATATTTAAGTTAGGGGGGTGTTAGGGTTAGGGTTAGACTTAGGTTTAGGGGTTAATAACTTTATTATAGTGGCGGCGACGACGGCAGATTAGGGGTTAATACATTTAATAGGCTATGTGGGCTATGGCGGTTTAGGGGTTAATACTTGAATAGGTTTATTGCGTTGTGGGCTATGGCGGTTTAGGGGTTAACAATTTAGTTATTACTTACGGTGTGGGTTTGATGGCGGTTTAGGGGTTAATAGACTTTATTAGTTATTGCTGTGGGGGATTGCAGTTGACAGGTAGATAGACATGGCGCATAGGTGTTAGTTTATTTTTGCAGGCATTTTTGGGAGTTACGGTGCTCCCATACTCAGCGCAAAGCCTGCTACGGCTGCCTTTTATGGCGAGGTAAAAATGGAGTAAGATTTCTCAATTTTCGCCACGTAAGACCTTGCGCTGGATATTGGATACCGATTTACGATGCGGTCCCATGTTAGCTTATGGGAGTAAAAATTGCGAGCAACGGGTGAAATATACGCACGTAACTTGTATGCTACGCCGTATATGTAATACCAAAATCACGTAAAATCTGGCGTCACCGGCTTTTCCAGGCGATGCTGCATATGTAATGGAGCCCTAGATCTCTAAAGGTTAAAGATATTTGGCATATTTTTTTTTTTAAATATTCTTTTATTGAGATTCTTGAGTTAGTTACAACATAGAAAAATTCAATAAATTCCAACTGTAATAAACAATCTACAGTATTCAGTATGGGGTTAACATCAGTATCTATATTTGGTAAGCAGAAATTTGAGTCCATTTATGCTTGTAGATTCAAAACTGTAGAGTATAAAGAGTCTTTGAGAATCTAATTTTCTTTTTTTTTTTACAACCAAGGCGTTTGAATGCGAAGATTCACAGAGTGAATAAATTGTTATAGGCAATTTAAAGAAAGAAATGATAACCATAAAGAATAAAATATATACAGAACTATAATAACATTGTTCTAATGAATAAAACTGTCTATAAATTCTTGACATCTTCATCTCGGACATTTGGGTACAAGCCCCAAGGAGGAGAGTGATAGATGTTACTGTCCCTATCTTTTATAATAAGATATCCGAGTTTGACCAGCATCAGTGGGTAAACACAGGCTTAGTAGTAGTCAAAAAGAGAGAAAAAAAAGGAAAGGAGATGTCAAGGCTCTAATATAACAATGTTTCACACTCTCAATAAACTATATAGGGGGGGGGGGGTATTAGCAATAAAATATGTATAGGGCAAAATGAGCCCGGGCTTAAGCCTGGGTTTGGTAATGGGGATGGGAGGGCGGAGCCAGCAAAAATATATTATAAATAAATACTCGAGGGCCTCAGAAGTTTAGTATATAATTATGATATTATAATGTGGCATTGCTTATGAGGCTAAGTTATAAATTAATGAGAGAAGCGAAAGGTAGATTTGTGCATGTTTGTCCTATTGTATCCTGAGTGCAACCGGTGCCATACATTTTTGAGGGCAATGAGGTAGGGCAAAGATAAAGCCAGGGAGTAGTTAAATTAGTTAGGAAGAACAATGGGCCCTAACAGACCTCCTATATCAGCTAATTTAAAGCTTCAAAATGATATTGAGTTGAGATCATAAGTATATTAACATAGACTTAAGGATATATGCAAAATATCTACGTTTTGGCCCCTAATATGAAGCTCATTTTACAAACCTATGGCATTTATGTTACAACACTATGAGTAAGGGATGTAATTTGTATCTCCCCTCAGGGGTTGTTGTCCCCACTGGACACAGACGGGAAAGGGATATTGGGTATGACCCACCCTGACACACAGAGTGGGAAAGGGTGAGGGGAGATACCTTCCCTAACTTTCTATTTTAGTAGGGTTATTAGTCATGGATGGTATAAAAATAGGGAATTGTATTTAAGCTATCAGAATGAGTATAACTCATGGCTATGCATCTTATACACCACATCTTGAACAATATAGATGCTAATCAATAATATTTCCTAGCTAAGATTACTAACAAAAAAACATAAGAACTACTCATGTAGTGTGACAATATAATAAAACTCAGTCGGATCCAATTTAAGAAGTATATGAAAAGTTCTGTGAGTGATCAGTTAGGTTAGTGACCTAAGTTTTTAAAGGAACATATGGGGGTAAAGAACAACTACATACTAGGAACTCTTAATTATACTTGTTGCAATATGTGACCACATGGTATGTCAGATAAAAATTCAGGCATAAACAACATATTAGTGGACACTCCTCCATAACTGTGCATTGTTTTAGTATACGTCTTACAAAGAGTAAAAGTGCAGAGTAATTCCCAACAGGGGTGTAACGCGTGCATATTAGTATGTAAAAAAAAAACTTGCTGTATTTGTTGTAGATCAGAAATACAAGATTATAACCATACCATAAATGTGGCGCGTTACATACATATAGAAGAACATTGCATCATTTCTGTAAACATATATATATACACATTGTGTGAGGATGAGATGCACCAGTTAATATAAGTATGTATATATAGGTAGGACCTAAACAATACCCAGACACTATATATAGGTTTAGCTTATGCCATGTGAGCAATTATCTTCCAAACTATAAATATACATAAATAACCTCAGCATACTAATGTAACTACTGAACCAACTACATAGGTAGAGGGGTATAACTATTAATGCATATCCATGGTTGAACCCTAAATACTATTTAGTAATAAATAATAACTGGCCTGATAGACTATCAGTGCAGCTGTGGGAACCTGCAGGCTTATAGTGGTTAATATAGGGATGTCTAGGGAAGAGACCTTGAGAGGCTTTAAGATTAAGCTTATGAATTCTGGTCACCAGAGTGAGAATAGGGTTAAACATGCTTCCCACGCTGCTACCCTTATACATATATATTGAGTGTCTCTAAGAAGAATTCCCAATATGATTAGCGTAGTCACAGGTATAGGTTAAATAACATATCAGATATTTGTGTGTAATATATAAGAAAATCTCAACTCAATAAAAACACTTTACTGAAATATTAAACTACTAGTCCTAAAGCCCGTTCACACGGGCCGTGTTGTGTTAGAGATCTCTCTCTCTCTCTCTCTCTCTCTCTCTCTCTCTCTCTCTCTCTCCCCTCTGTCTCTCTCTCTCCCCTCTGTCTCTCTCTCTCCCCTCTGTCTCTCTCTCTCCCCTCTGTCTCTCTCCCCTCTGTCTCTCTCTCTCTCTCCCCTCTGTCTCTCTCTCTCTCTCCCCTCTGTCTTTCTCTCTCTCTCTCCCCTCTGTCTCTCTCTCTCTCTCTCTCTCTCTCTCTCTCTCTCTCTCTCTCTCTCTCTCTCTCTCTCTCTCTCTCTCTCTCTCCCCTCTGTCTCTCTCTTTCTTCCCTCTGTCTCTCTCTTTCTCCCCTCTGTCTCTCTCTCTCCCCTCTGTCTCTCTCTCTCTCCCCTCTGTCTCTCTCTCCCTCCCCCTCTGTCTCTCTCTCCCTCCCCCTCTGTCTCTCTCTCCCTCCCCCTCTGTCTCTCTATCCCCTCTGTCTCTCTCTCTCCCCTCTCTCTCTTACCGTATCTCTATCCCTCCCCCTCTGTCTCTCTCTCTCCCCTCTCTCTCTCTTACCGTATCTCTCTCTCTCTCTCTCTCTTTCTCTCTCTCTCTCTCACTCTCTCTCTCCGCGCTGCTGGTTGCAGGGGTGCGCGTGCGAGCAGCTGTGCTCTTTGCCCGGTCCTCGCGCTGCTGGTTGCAGGGGTGCGCGTGCGAGCAGCTCTGCTCTTTGCCCGGTCCTCGCGCTGCTGGTTGCAGGGGTGCGCGTGCGAGCAGCTGTGCTCTTTGCCCGGTCCTCGCGCTGCTGGTTGCAGGGGTGCGCGTGCGAGCAGCTGTGCTCTTTGCCCGGTCCTCGCGCTGCTGGTTTCGTCGGGTGGGTGCGCGTGCGATCAGCTGCTGTCTAAGGCCAAGTGTTTGTCTGAACTGCGCATGACGGCTTCAGACAAACTCTTGTCTTTTATAATATAGGATAATTAGAAGGAGCTCTGGAGGAATTGTCCTGAAATGGATTAAACTATCCTCCACAGCGTAACCTGGACATTTCTTGCTGATAAAGAACATAGACATGACACCAATATAACTTTACTTATGCTTTTGGCTTTAACTAGTGCTATGAGGGCAAAACGTATATACATCTTAGTGATGAAAAATTATGTAACAGTATTTGAAGAGATATGAGCAATAAAGGCCCTATATAAATATACAACAATCTACATCTTGAAGGGCTGTCGTTCAGAAGTAAATACCAGAGTCACACAGAAGACCGGCTAGGAGTTGTAAAAAAAAATTAGCCGATTCCAATTCTGAGATGGACTAACGCTGTAGCTAATGTTCCAGAAAGGGGCACAGCGGAAAGTACAAGAACTATTCTCCCTCCGACAGCATATGTGACATGACTCAGATGATAAGACGAGCCATATACTCCGGTGTGGGACATCTGGGCTCTCGATAGGAGGACCAACCCTCTCTCCAACAGGTAAGGAATGTTAGACTTCAGTAGCGGGCCATCTGAAACCTGCTCGTGACAGGGTAAACAAGATACCATCCATACATCCATGTATTCACTCGGATCACTCGACTCCACCTGTATCCCCCTGCTCCGTGAGTCAGTCACATCCTCTGGTGCCTGGGTGCGGGAGTAGTTCACACAAATAGTGAGTGGTGGAGCCTCTGGAGACTGACCCAATGCGCTGCCTGTTAGAAACAGCGGAGCTGATCTTAGCTCATCCTCCGGTCTCCATATAGCTGGGTCCTCTGCAACGTCGCGGTTTCCCCTAATTAGTACCGGATCTGTACACTTGAGTTCCTCTTTTTGTGGCGCAGATAGGCAGTTCAGTATTGTTATTAAATCTTCAGCCAAACTCCGATAATGTTTCTCCAGGAGTCTCTGAGTGCTCAGCTCCCATGTTTGCAGAGCGTCCATAACGGTCGAAGTAGTTATATGTAAGCTGTGCTCAGGAGCGCCACGTGGCATAATGAAAGATAATTATTTCAGAAAAAACAGCTCAATAATGAACAATCTTTCCTTGCTTTAAAAGTGGAGCAGCTAAGATTGATATTCAGCTGAACAGCAGAGTAATTTCAGGCTTTGCAATATAATTTAATTGCTATATTTTTAGCTAAAAGCCAGGAGCTTTCCAAAAACACGTCTAGCTGCTTCAGTAGCTGGCTCCGCCCCCCTATTTGGCATATTTTTAATCCTAACACTCAGGCCTTTCCATATGAATCTAAAAAATACCAGTCTTATTCACATATAGATTTTTTTTTAGTATCTGAAAAATTTTTTGGCCTACATCCGGAAACCAAAATTGGCAGATTTTCTGTGTCAGACCATGCAGATCTTTCTCTTAGTTTGAGACTGGATTTTAACGGAAGCGAGTTCTCCAGATCCTTTAGTTTCCCTAGATATCTCTACCCCAATCTAAAATTTAAAAATTGATTACTTTTAAATTGGCAAGAATATAAGCATTTAAATAAGGATTTTCTCTACAAAACTGAGATTTCTTAGGAAGCTGCTAAAGCGATACTACATGGAGAAATAAAAGCATTTCGTCATAAGTGGCAGAGAGATTTTAACACCAACGGCTAGATTTAGAGTTTTGCCGGTAACGACCCACGTAGCTAACGCTGGCTTTTTTCTGGCCGCACCTGTAAAATAACTCTGGTATTGAGAGTCCACAGAATGGCTGCGTTAGGCTCCAAAAAGGGAGCGTAGAGCATAATTTAACGCCACTGCAACTCTCGATACCAGAGTTGCTTACGGACGCGGCCAGCCTCAAAAACGTGCTCGTGCACGATTCCCCCATAGAAAACAATGGGGCTGTTTGAGCTGAAAAAAAACCTAACACCTGCAAAAAAGCAGCGTTCAGCTCCTAACGCGTCCCCATTGTTTGCTATGGGGAAACACCTCCTAAGTCTGCATCTAACACCCTAACATGAACCCCGAGTCTAAACACCCCTAACCTTACACTTATTAACCCCTAATCTGCCGCCCCCGCTATCGCTGACCCCTGCATATTATTATTAACCCCTAATCTGCCGCTCCGTAAACCGCCGCTACTTACATTATCCCTATGTACCCCTAATCTGCTGCCCTAACATCGCCGACCCCTATATTATATTTATTAACCCCTAATCTGCCCCCCACAACGTCGCCTCCACCTGCCTACACTTATTAACCCCTAATCTGCCGAGCGGACCGCACCGCTATACTAATAAAGTTATTAACCCCTAATCCTCCTCACTAACCCTAAATAGTATTAACCCCTAATCTGCCCTCCCTAACATCGCCGACACCTAACTTCAAACATTAACCCCTAATCTGCCGACTGGAGCTCACCGCTATTCTAATAAATGTATTAACCCCTAAAGCTAAGTCTAACCCTAACCCTAACACCCCCCTAACTTAAATATAATTTAAATCTAACGAAATTAATTAACTCTTATTAAATAAATTATTCCTATTTAAAGCTAAATACTTACCTGTAAAATAAACCCTAATATAGCTACAATATAAATTATAATTATATTGTAGCTATTTTAGGATTAATATTTATTTTACAGGCAACTTTGTAATTATTTTAACCAGGTACAATAGCTATTAAATAGTTAAGAACTATTTAATATCTAAAATAGTTAAAATAATTACAAAATTACCTGTAAAATAAATACCTGGTATGGTGAAGACAAGGTAGGATGATCTTCAGGGGCTTAGTGTTAGGTTTATTTAAGGGGGGTTTGGGTTAGATTAGGGGTATGTGGGTGGTGGGTTGTTATGTTGGGGGGGTATTGTATGTTTTTTTTTACAGGCAAAATAGCTGAATTCTTTGGGGCATGCCCCGCAAAGGGGCCTGTTCAGGGCTGGTAAGGTAAAAGAGCTTTGAACTTTAGTAATTTAGAATAGGGTAGGGCATTTTTTTTATTTTGGGGGTCTTTGTTATTTTATTAGGGGGCTTAGAGTAGGTGTAATTAGTTTAAAATTGTTGTAATATTTTTCTTATGTTTGTAAATATTTTTTTATTTTTTGTAACTTAGTTCTTTTTTATTTTTTGTACTTTAGTTAGTTTATTTAATTGTATTTATTTGTACATATTGTATTTAATTAATTTATTGATAGTGTAGTGTTAGGTTTAATTGTAACTTAGGTTAGGATTTATTTTACAGGTAATTTTGTTATTATTTTAACTAGGTAACTATTAAATAGTTCTTAACTATTTAATAGCTATTGTACCTGGTTAAAATAATTACAAAGTTGCCTGTAAAATAAATATTAATCCTAAAATGGCTACAAAGTAATTATTTGTTATATTGTAGCTATATTAGGGTTTATTTTACAGGTAAGTATTTAGCTTTAAATAGGAATAAGTTATTTAATAAGAGATAATTTATTTCGTTAGAATAAAATTATATTTAACTTAGGGGGGTGTTAGGGTTAGAATTAGCTTTAGGGGTTAATAAATTTAATAGAGTAGCGGTGCGGTCCGCTCTACAGATTAGGGGTTAATAAGTGTAGGCAGGTGGAGGCGACGTTGAGGGGGGCAGATTAGGGGTTAATAAATATAATATAGGGGTCGGCGGTGTTAGGGGCAGCAGATTAGGGGTACATAAGGATAACTTAAGTAGCGGCGCTTTGCGGTCGGCAGATTAGGGGTTAATTATTGTAGGTAGTTGGCGGCAACGTTGTGGGGGGCAGATTAGTGGTTAATAAATATAATACAGGGGTCGGCGGTGTTAGGGGCAGCAGATTAGGGGTACATAAGTATAACGTAGGTGGCGGTCGGCAGATTAGGGGTTAAAAAATGTAATCGAGTGGCGGCGATGTGGGGGGACCTCAGTTTAGGGGTACATAGGTAGTTTATGGGTGTTAGTGTACTTTAGAGCACAGTAGTTAAGAGCTTTATGAACCGGCGTTAGCCCAAAAAGCTCTTAACTCCTGTTTTTTTTCTGCGGCTGGAGTTTTGTCGTTAGATTTCTAACGCTCACTTCAGCCACGACTCTAAATACAGGAGTTAGAAAGATCCCATTGAAAAGATAGGATACGCAATTTACGTAAGGGGATCTGCGTTATGGAAAAGTCGCGGCTGAAAAGTGAGCGTTAGACCCTTTTTTGACTGACTCCAAATACCGGCGGTAGCCTAAAACCAGCGTTAGGAGCCTCTAACGCTGGTTTTCACGGCTACCGCCAAACTCCAAATCTAGGCCCAAGGAAGTAGAACTCTCTAATTGTTTTAAAATAGATTTAATGCTTATATAGTACACCCTAGTAAAGAAAATTGGGAGAAATATCAAGTAGCTAAAGCTACGTGGGAGGTAGCCGTTAATCAAAAAGCAGCTGTTAAGAAGCTGAAGTTATGTGCTAAATTTTATAGATTTGGGGAGATTTGAAAATATCTAGCAAAATGTATTAAAAATAAAGAAAAACAGAAGCCAATTGTGGCCATTAATCATGATAATACACAATCTACAAAATGTGAGGACATCCAAGATGTATTTTTTAAATTTACACATAGGGACAACATGGTGGCCTTCTGGAAAGCGATCAAAACTCCTTGTTTAACAGAAGAAAAATTAGAAAGCCTAAATTAACATTTTACAGAGGTTAAACAAGCAATTGACAAAATATCTTTAAGCAAAGCGGCAGGTCCAGATTATCTGAAGTTGTGCCCACTCTAACTAAGCTCTTCAATGATTATTTTATCTTGGGCCATAAACCATAAGCTTTCTTCGTGGAATCCATTATCACTGCGATTAGAAAGAAAGGGAAAGACTCAGAATCGGTAGATTCTTATAGACCAATATCACTTCTAAATAGTGATTATAAAATATTGACAAGTATCTTAGCTAATAGATTGAAAGCGATCTTGGACCCGCTAATACACCCAGATCAAGTGATATTCATGAAAAATAGGAATATAACTTTGAATATTCATAAACAATTGCTATTGGAGTCTGTTTGGAACTCAAATAAGAAAGAAGTAAATTAAATGGAAATATTGCAATACTTTCTATTGATGCGCAAAAAAACGTTTGATTCTATCTCATGGAACCATCTTTTTTATACTACTGGAAAGTTTGGATTTAAGGGACACTAACCCTGAATTTATTCAGGCCATGTATTATAAGGCATTTTCAACAATATTAGTCAATGGTGCTCTGTCAAAAAAATTCTAACTTGGAAAAGGCACTCAAAAAGGATGCCCAATTTCCCCCCACTTGTTTAATCTTGCTATTGAACTGCTGGCAATTCATTTTAGAGCTAGCCTTAAAGGAATCACAGTGAGGGATAAGACTCTGAAACTACTACTCTATGCCGAGGATCTCTTATTATTCATTAGAGACGCTGATAAAGAAGTTCCTCTTATTTTGGAGATAGTACATAACTTCGGATCCTTTTCAGGGTACCGTGTAATTCTCAGTATAATAAATTAAATATTCCTTTCAAGGAAGTTTCAAGTTGTTTTACTTATTTAGGTATTAAGATCCCCTGATTTCTAAAATTAAATTAGACTTGGATACATGGTCATGTTTAACTTTATCTTTAACGGCGAAAGTCAATCTTATTAAAATGATCATCTTACCAAAACTATTATATTTGCTACAGAATATTCCTCTTTTATTAGTAAAAAGTGATGACAGTTAAAGGGACAATCAAGTCCAAAAAAAACTTTCATGTTTCAAATAGGGCATGCAATTTTAAACAACTTTCCAATTTACTTTTATCACCAATTTTGCTTTGTTCTCTTGGTATTCTTAGTTGAAAACTAAACCTAGGAGGTTCATATGCTAATTTCTTAGACCTTGAAGGCCGCCTCTAATCTAAATTCATTTTGATATTTTTTCACCACTAGATAGCATTAGTTCACGTGTTTCATATAGATAACATTGAGCTCATGCACGTGAATTTACCATGGAGACAGGTCTGATTGGCTAAAATGCAAGTCTGTCAAAAGAACTGAAATAAGGGGGCAGTCTGCTGAGGCTTAAAAACAAGGTAATTACAGAGGTAAAACGTGTATAATTATAATTTTGTTGGTTATGCAAAACTGAGGAATTGGTAATTAAGGGATTATCTATCTTTTAAAACAACAAAAATTCTGGTGTTGACTGTCCCTTTAAACAAGTCCTTTAATCTCTTTTTATGGTGATCAGGTAGAAGATGTCTTGCTCTAGAGAAGTTAACTCAACTAAAAAGAGTATGGTAGTCTGGCTTTCCCATCACTATATATTTATAATATTATTGGTCTTGGTAAAATTGCGGCAGACTGGCTAACCGATAAAGGATACTTGGAATTAGAGAAGAGTATAGTTACTGCCTTTTGCTTTACAGGCATTACTTCACTGTCCCCTTAAATCTATCCCTAAGGAAATTAAGAGACAGTCATTTCTTTATAATCTTATTAAAACATGGCAATTATTGTGTAAATTGGTTAAAGCAAATCCTTATATTTATAACTTATTGCTTATTGTAGGGAATCCCACCTTTATTAAAGGAGTAAACAGTAAGCTTTTCAAAAAAGTGTTCTAGTAAAGGTCTGAACAGTGTGTTTCAACTGCATGATCCAGAAATGATAGACTCTTTCACCTTTGGAAGTTTAAAAACTATATATGATCTGCCAAATTCTTGATTTCTACTCTTATTTGCAGATTCGGCATTGGTTCAACAAGATCACGAAAAGGGTATTATTTTTCTTGGGTTCATCCGGGTATACACATTGGGTTTATCTTTATTCAGACAAGGAACGTATTCAGCTAAATACTGGTATAGCCTGGTTTTTAAAATTTCCGGTTAAAAGCAAGTACATAATCTTGCGGTAAAATGGGCACAAGATTTACAGAATATTGAAGAGCTTAGTATTATACAAAGTATCCATAGGGTAGAGAAAACCAGCTTATCGGCAGCTTGGCGGGAATCTCATATTAAACTAATAAATAGGGCTTATGTTTCTCTCGCCATGATCAAAAATTAGTATCCAAAGGCCCTAACCTATTGTCCCAAATGTAAATCAGTAGACACAGATCTGATACATCAATTCTGGGATTGTCCTAAAATTAAAAAATTCTGGTGTCGTGTGAGCTTTTGGCTTAACATAATTCTTAAAGATAAGAATAGTTTGGACAGATATAAGGTGTTTCTGCTATACGAGCAAAAGAATACATGGGAACATTTTCATTTTATTAATTCTGTAATTGTACGATACAGATACCTGATTCTCAAAGCCTGGAAAAGCAATAAAGAGCCCCCTTTAAATGCACTGGTCAGTTTAATGCAGAAGCAGGTAGTAATAGAACAACCTGACATATCCCTGTGTTCCAGGAAAAAAATAGAAACGTTCTTAAGAATGTGGTCAAGCTTAATTAACTCTTATAACAATAGTACGCAAAAGCAATTTTTTGTCCCCCTACATAATTTAATTTATTTAAATGTAAACAATGAGGGAGACTGAGCTCTAATTTCTGACTAATTGTGTTGTTTTGGTGGGATGGCACCCTCTCTTCTTTTTTCTCTCCCCCTCCCTCTTTCCCAACTTGACCCTTTAATATTCTCCTCAGGGATCATATAGAGGTGTCTTATAGTAAGCACCTTGCGTATATTATTTAGAAGATTAAGTATGTTGTTTTTTTCTGTTATAAATTGAGAAACCACTGGTTATCGCTTGAACATGATCTGTTTGTTGCTTACTTTGTATCTCAAAGTTTGTTGGTGTGGGACTTTAATTTCAACAAGAATATAACAGAAGATATGTGATACTGCTATTATATTTATTCATATTTTCTTTTTGCCTGTTTATGTGATCGGCGAATCACACCTCCGCCCTCTGATTTATCGCATGTCAATTGTATTATGATGTGATGTGAATTCTCTTTTTTGTAGAGTTCTCAAATAAAAAGAAATAATAAATAAAAAAAAGTCTGTGCAAAAGTCTTCAGGCCTCTTTCTCCTTGGGGATATTCAGAACTTTCCTTCAAGTCTGTTGCCAGCAAATTCCTAGGCTGCAATGGATCGATCCAGACGCTACATTTTCCCGCCAAAGTGTTTCCGGGAGTCATCGGACACCTTTGCTGTCAAAAAAGGAGAAAGGTAGATAAGTGACAATGATTCTGATGTTGTTCCAACCACACAGGAAACCTTACAACATATTACGTTCCCAGGGCTAAAATCAACCCCAACAGATGCACCTAACTTTTTCAACCTCTGCTTAAAGTGCAAAAGTATCCATTTTGAGGTCCTTCATATATTGTGTCCATTGCAACAACTTTAGGAACAAGCACAGGATGTGGATCAGTCCTAATTGCATTCACAGAAATAAGGACCTGGGATCTTGGAGATGAAATAAATATATTCCTTAAACATATTTTTTAAATACTTTAATTTAGTTTATATAAATTGAAATGACCTATTAATTATATGGTAGTGTGTGAAGTATATGTTTTTGTGACTATAAGAATTAATTATTTCGTTAGGTGAAATTCCTAGGCACACTGTGTAATGGTTTTATTGTATACTTAGTTATCATTCAATTATTATGCCTAGGGGTAGATATATCATAGTGCGAGTGGACATGATATGATGTAGCGTATCATTTCCGCTGCACATCGATAAATGCCAACAGCATCCGCTGCCGGCATTTATCATTGCACCAACAGTTCTGGTGAACTGCTTGTGCAATGCCTCCCCCTGCAGATTCGCGGCCAATCGTCCTCTAGCAGGGGGTGTCAATCAACCCGATCGTATTCAATTCGGTTGATTTCTGTCCGCGACCTCAGAGCAGGCGGACAAGTTATGGGGCTGCTTCATAACTTCTGTTTCCTGCGAGCCTGAAGGCTCGTGTGGAAACAGGGGCATCAAGCTCCATACGGAGCTTTATAAATCGGCCCCAATGTCTCTCTTCTTTTTAAGTCTTATTTCTAACATTAGAGCCAATCCAGCCAATCTATCTACTTTTATTAACTCTTCCATTTACTCTAAATTTAATTAGTTTGTCATTTTTCTATTTTGCATGTTTGGTTTTGTAGAACTACTGAAGATTATATTGTTCTGTGTTTTTGATGTTTTTGTATTTGGTTATTAGCTTTGCTTGCTGCTCTTAATTGCTGCAATTAATTTTTCAACTATCAAATTTTTGGCATACATTGATTGTCCTGATAAAATAAGCCAAGAGGCATTGCTTTTTTTTGCGTTGTTTCCAAATGCTTGTTATTTATTGCTGTCATGTGACCTTTGGCGCTTGGAAGCTAAGGAAAAATTACCACAGCAACTTTTAGACATTTATACTGCTTTCTAATTTATTCATCAGGATATAGTGTCTCAACCACAGAGATTTGTGATGTTTTCTTAATCTTAATTAAGTCAGATGTATTCATTCTGCACAAATATAAATGGAAAACACAACTAAAGCATAATGAAAAAAATAACACTGGCCTAATGGCTATAATAGCTATTTGGTTGTATTTTATATTTTTACTGACACCTCTATAAAGGCTACCATATCATTGCTTAAAGGAACAGTATACTATAAATTGTTTTTTTCTCTTAATGGCCCAGATTAGAAGTGGAACTCTAATGATAGCATGGGGTGCAATATCAATATCACTGGACCCTGCTAAAATTAGCACGCAAATTGATATTATAAGTCCATGGTAAAACAAATTTATTAGGGAATATTTATCCCTTTTGTGCTCCATATACTTTCAATGGACTTCCCTAAGCATTGCTCCTATTACAAATGAAAAGTTATGGGTTGCGCGTGGGAGAAAGCCAAAATAGTGCTTAAAGAATTAGCTTAACCTGAGGTAAAGTGTAAAGGTTAAAATAAAAGTTACACAAAAAAGGGCTCCAGAATGTGTGTATGTATGTATATATATATATATATATATATATATATACTGTATATATATAAAAGTAGCAAACAGACCGCACTCCAGAATCCTGAACTGAGGCCCCGGGTGCACCAAAAATATGTATAGTCAGCAAAAAAGAAAGAGCACTCCACGGGACTTTAGAATTTTGAGCACACTTTAATGTGAACATTTTCGGACAAACTGTCCGTCCTCAGACAAGTAAGTAAGACACTTACTTGTCTGAGGACGGACAGTTTGTCAAAAAACTATCACATTAAAGTGTGCTCAAAATTCTAAAGTCCCGTGGAGTGCTCTTCCTTTTTTGCTGACTATATATATATATATATATATATATATATATATATGTATATAAATATTAAATAAATATTTGTATGAGTGTATGTACATGTGTAATTATGTGTAAATATGTATGTGCGCACATACATACATATAAACACACACACATATATATATATATATATATATATATATATATATATATATATATTATATATACATACAGGTATATAGACATATATATACACTTTTGTTCACTTCCCAGTCATATAAACCTTGAAATATGCAATATCCTTTTTAATCAATTTTAATATGTGTTTTAATAGAAATAAATAAAGCCTGAAGGCTCAAGTGGAAACAGGAGCATCAGGGGCCCCCTAGTATGCTTATACAAACATAACAGTCAAGGTTCTAAAAAAGCTAAATATATATGCAGTATCAGGCTGTCTATAAGATCAATATGTGCAGTGTTACACTATAAAACCAATATGTGCTGTATCACACTATAAAAATCAATTTGTGCAGTATCACACTGTAAGAAATAATAAGGTTTAATATCAAAATATAAGATAAAATTCATATAGTAAAATAACAACAATATTCCATGAAATAAAACAATAAAACAAACCTGAAAAGTTCATATAGGGAGTAAATTAATTTAAGGAATCCCAGGTGACAGATGATATCCCAAATTCCTGCAGCGAGACAAGAAGAGACAAGAGACCCTTGTCACAGTATGGCGAAAGTTTAAAACTTAACGTGCACTTTATTACTTACACCGTAAATTGGCAAAGCTGTCCCAGGTGTATAATCCATACTGGATTCCTCTCTGATCGCTCACATCGGTATCCATTTTCGGACACAAATATCAACTTTCAAATATGTTTCGTTACGTATACAGCTTCTCAAATCCGCTGCATTTGTTCAAAACAACTTGAGGTTATTAAAGAACTCAAGATAACCATCATAACATCATAACATTAAATTCAAGCCCATCAAAATTTGATACTTATAGTGTGATACTGCACGTATTTGTTTTATAATGTAACACTGCACATATTGATCTTATAGACAGCCTGATACTGCATATATATTTAGCTTTTTTTAGCACCACAGAACCTTGACTGTTATGTTTGTAAAAGCATACTTGGTCTCATTCACAATTAATTAAACCTACAGCCCAATCTAATGGCTGAGCTTGCAGGGGAAACAAACATTGTTAGTTAGTCTCTTTATTTACATAAAATACTTCTTATATTATCTCTCATTGTATACATAGTGAGATTGAGGGCTCCATTTAACAAGCAGTGATAGCGGCTTCGGAGCCCCAGTGTTTCAGTCTCGCTCAGAGCGAGCCTGAAATGCTAGTTAAATAACAGTGGTCGTATGCGCGACACTAGACGGCTGGTGGAACAGAGAGATAATAAAATGTTAATTGTTCTTTCTTAGTATTGTTCTCACTGTGTATAGAGAGATATGATAAATAGGTTTACATGTAAATATAGAGAGATATATGTATGAAAGAAAAATAGTCCAGCTTTATCCGTTAAAAAGTGAAAATATTTATTAATCCATTTAAAAAGAAGGAACGAATCCCAGCAAAAGCTTAATAGGTGTAGAGGGCGCAGCACTGTATGGCTTACGCGTTTCTGATTGGCTCCGTAGTCATAGCCTACAGTGATGTGCCACACACCTGTTTAAAACACCATAAAACAAATGTGATAGGCTAAAAGTGTTGAAACCCGCCCTCATTCTTTGACCAATCAAGCTACTTGATTATACCAAACCCACAAAATGTCAGTGAAGTACTCTCAAATAAAAATATATACAATGTTATAGTTGTAACAAACCCTATTGGAATCTGAAAATACAATAAACCAATGTACCAAACAATTACCAGATAAATATTTCATGGTAACCTAATAATTCTAAAATTCTATAATAGACCCAAATTAAACAATATGCGAGTATAAGTATGTATACATAAGAAATCTCTAACATTCACAGTATTGATGTGTGATTCAAAAGGCCATCTGTACCTCTGGATCCTTAGACATTGGGCACAGATAGAATATATATACACAAGTAATCAAAAGGGTAAATAATAGTTTACTGTACAATGTAAGGGAGATATATATCCATCTAAAAAGACTGCTGTACGATATAAGGGGATATATGGATCCAAAGTAAGGATGCTGTCACACAGAATGTGAAAGGGATCGAAAAGGCACTATGTAGATGACTTACAAAAATACAAATTCTGTTAATATATATATTGCAGATAATTGCAAACAACCTAGTTATAAAGGAAACTTGGGGAAAAATGATAAAATAGTCTTGGACATGATAAGTTTAATACAAATAAAATCCAATAGTTATTAAAAATGAAAGATGAAAGAGAAAAGAAAAACTGAAAAATGGATGGGCACCATTTACTGTAAGTACTAGGGTATCAGGCATAGGATTGCATGTACAAATATCCATTTTAGTATTGATGATAATAATAATTTAGGATTATATGTGATGGTAAACATTAATAATGCCAATACCCAAAAATGACCACAAAAACAGTAAAGGGCATGTTTGAAGTTAGATATGGTGTGTATCAGCCACTACAGTAACTATAGTGTGCTTAAAGATAAAGACAAATGAACCATAATAGATTAGTGGGAGTGTTACTCCCATAGGTTCATAACATCATATCTGGAATTCAAACCATCAGGCAAGCGTGTGCCCATGGTGAAAATCCAGTATGCTTCACGTCTGGCAAGGAGCTGATTCAAATCGCCCCCCCTGGTAGGTCTGAAGACTTTTTCAATTCCACACCAAGTGAATCCCCTCAGATCATTATTATGAAAAGTGCCAAAATGTTGGACTATAGGGGTAGATGCCCTTTTGGTGGTAAATGAAGAAAGATGTTCCCTAATTCGAGTATTAAGGTCACGTGAAGTGAGTCCTATATACTGGATTTTACACAGTGTGCATTCAATGAGATATACAGCTGACTCAGTCTTGCAATTCATACATTCATTAATCCTATAGATCTTTTTAGTGACCTCACTAATTAATTCTTTAGTGATTTTAGCATATTCACAGGGCTTAAATTTACGGTGCCCACATTTATACATGCCCGTATGCTTGAGCAAGGAACCTTTCTCTTTCTTAGTGGATCTCAATAATGTAGGGGAAAGCATAGAGCCCAAAATTGGGCTTTTGCGATAGGAACATCTAAGTCCCTGTTTGACTATGTCGACTAGTTTATCTTCTGCCAGTAACACGGGAAAATGTTTGCGTACTATACCACAGATTTGGGAATACTGGGCACTATGTGTTGTAACAAATGTAACCCCTTGCTTAACATTTCCTTTCCGAGTGTTAGTGGCTAGAAGACTTTCCCTTGGAGTGTTCAAAATTTGTTCTCTAGCTCTCATTATGGCCTTTCTCGGGTAATGTCTGGCTAAAAGTCTTTTTTCCAAAATCTTTGATTCCTGATCAAAATCAGACATATCGGTACAGTTCCTCTTTAATCTAGTAAATTCACCCTTGGCAATAGCAAAGGGAACATGTCTGGGATGACAACTTGTCCCTAATAGTAAAGAGTTACCGGAAATGGGCTTTCTAAAAATGGTGGACTTTATCTTGCCTTTCTCTGTGCCTTCCAGTGTGAGGTCTAAGTAATTGATAAACCTGTCCTGTAATTCAAAGGTAAATCTGAGACCAACATCAATGTTGTTTAAAAAATCAACAAAAAGTGAAACAGATTCAGAGTCACCAGTCCAAATGAATAGAAGATCGTCTATGTATCTCCTATAAAAGGAGATACAATTCCTGTATGGGTTACTATCTCCAAAGATGTGGTAAAACTCCCACCAGCCAAGGAACAAGTTCGCAATGGAAGGTGCTAACTTTGCTCCCATGGCAGTACCACATCTCTGGAGATAGTAAACGTCTTCAAATTTAAAAAAATGATGTGACAAAAGGAATGTGGTGACTCTGAGGATAAATCTGATGTAAGTGTCAGAAAAATCTGTGTTCCTTTCAAGAAAAAAGGCAATGGCATCAACCCCCTTAGAATGGGGGATGCTGGAGTAGAGAGAGACAGCGTCAACTGTCAACCATCTAGAAAGTAGGGTCCATTCTACCTCCTCTAAGATGTTCAAGATGTGTTTAGTGTCCCTCACATGAGAGTGAAGAGCCATCACTAGAGGTTGTAGTATGGAATCCAACCATTCTGATAGGTTGCCTAATAGAGAGTCGACACCGCTCACTATCGGTCGTCCCTGGACTGAATCCAGGGTTTTGTGTGTTTTGGGGAGGTAGTGTTGTTTTGGGGAGGTAGTGAAAAAGAGGTGTCTTAGGATAATCCACCATCAAATAATTGGATTATCCTAAAACACCTCTTTTTCACCACCTCCCCAAAACACACAAAACCCTAGATTCAGTCCATGGACGACCGATAGTGAGCGTTGTCGACTCTCGAGTCTCTATTAGGCAACCTATCAGAATGGTTGGATTCCATACTACAACCTTTCCCTTTGTCACATAATTTTTTTAAATTTGAAGACGTTTACTATCTCCAGAGATGTGGTACTGCCATGGGAGCAAAGTTCGCACCTTCCTTTGCGAACTTGTTCCTTGGCTGGTGGGAGTTTTACCACATCTTTGGAGATAGTAACCCATACAGGAATTGCATCTCCTTTTATAGGAGATACATAGCCGATCTTCTATTCATTTGGACTGGTGACTCTGAATCTGTTTCACTTTTTGTTGATTTTTTAAACAACAATGATGTTGGTCTCAGATTTACCTTTGAATTACAGGACAGGTTTATCAATTACTTAGACCTCACACTGGAAGGCACAGAGAAAGGCAAGATAAAGTCCACCATTTTTAGAAAGCCCATTTCCGGTAACTCTTTACTCTTAGGGACAAGTTGTCATCCCAGACATGTTCCCTTTGCTATTGCCAAGGGTGAATTTACTAGATTAAAGAGGAACTGTACCGATATGTCTGATTTTGATCAGGAATCAAAGATTTTGGAAAAGAGACTTTTAGCCAGACATTACCCGAGAAAGGCCATAATGAGAGCTATAGAACAAGTTTTGAATGCTCCAAGGGAAAGTCTTTGAGCCACTAACACTCGGAAAGGAAATGTTAAGCAAAGGGTCACATTTGTTACAACACATAGTGCCCAGTATTCCCAAAACATTTTCCCGTGTTACTGGCAGAAGATAAACTAGTCGACACGGTCAAACAGGGACTTAGATGTTCCTATCGCAAAATCCCAACTTTGGGCTCTATGCTTTCCCCTACACTATTGAGATCCACTAAGAAAGAGAAAGGGTCCTGGCTCAAGCATACGGGCATGTATAAATGTGGGCACCGTAAATGTAAGCCCTGTGAATATGCTAAAATCACTAAAGAATTCATTAGTGAGGTCACTAAAAAGAGCTATAGGATTAAAGCATGTATGAATTGCAAGACTGAGTCAGCTGTATATCTCATTGAATGCACACTGTGTAAAATCCAGTATATAGGACTCACTTCACGTGACCTTAATACTCAAATTAGGGAACATCTTTCTTCATTTACCACCAAAAGGGCATCTACCCCTATAGTCCAACATTTTGGCACTTTTCATAATAATGATCTGAGGGGATTCACTTGGTGGGGAATTGAAAAAGTCTTCAGACCTACCAGGGGGGGCGATTTGAATCAGCTCCTTGCCAGACGTGAAGCATACTGGATTTTCACCATGGGCACACGCTTGCCTGATTGTTTGAATTCCAGATATGATGTTATGAACCTATGGGAGTAACACTCCCACTAATCTATTATGGTTCATTTGTCTTTATCTTTAAGCACACTATAGTTACTGTAGTGGCTGATACACACCATATCTAACTTCAAACATGCCCTTTACTGTTTTTGTGGTCATTTTTGGGTATTGGCATTATTAATGTTTACCATCACATATAATCCTAAATTATTATTATCATCAATACTAAAATGGATATTTGTACATGCAATCCTATGCCTGATACCCTAGTACTTACAGTAAATGGTGCCCATCCATTTTTCAGTTTTTCTTTTCTTTTTCATCTTTAATTTTTAATAACTATTGGATTTTATTTGTATCAAACTTATCATGTCCAAGACTATTTTATCACTTTTCCCCAAGTTTCCTTTATAACTAGGTTGTTTGCAATTATCTGCAATATATATATTAACAGAATTTGTATTTTTGTAAATCATCTACATAGTGCCTTTTCGATACCTTTCACATTCTGTGTGACAGCATCCTTACTTTGGATCCATATATCCCCTTATATCGTACAGCAGTCTTTTTAGATGGATATATATCTCCCTTACATTGTACAGTAAACTATTATTTACCCTTTTGATTACTTGTGTATATATATTCTATCTGTGCCCATTGTCTAAGGATCCAGAGGTACAAATGGCCTTTTGAATCACACATCAATAATGTGAATGTTAGAGATCTCTTATGTATACATACTTATACTCACATAATGTTTCATTTGGGTCTATTATAGATTTGTAGAATTATTAGGTTACCATAAAATATTTATCTGGTAATTGTTTGGTACATTGTTTTATTGTATTTTCAGATTCCAATAGGGTTTGTTACAACTATAACATTGTATATATATTTATTTGCGAGTACTTCACTGACATTTTGTGGGTTTGGTATAATCAAGTAGCTTGATTGGTCAAATAATGAGGGCGGGTTTTAACACTTTTAGCCTATCACATTTGTTTTATGGTGTTTTAAACAGGTGTGTGGCACATCACTGTAGGCTATGACTACGGAGCTAATCCGAAATGCGTAAGCCATACAGTGCTGCGCCCTCTACACCTATTAAGCTTTTGCTGTGATTCGTTCCTTCTTTTTAAATGGATTAATAAAGATTTTCACTTTTTAACGGATAAAGCTGGACTATTTTTCTTTCATACATATATTTTCCAGTTACCAGCTTATCCATTTGTTGCTGTTTTTCATCAAGGAGCACTTGTGCAGCTCGTTACCGTCTTTTATACAAAGGAGCTGCGGGTCAGCCGCACACAGCCTACTGAGGCAGAGTCGCACCAGGGCTTCAGTGGAGGAGCCACGGGTGACGTCAAGCACAGCTGAGCAGGCGGCGTTTCAACGGGGCTTACACACAGAGAGATACATAGGCACAGACGCCAGGACATCATCTGGGATAAGTTAAGGCTAGTGGGGACATACACAGCCTCGTTCCGGATTGGATCCACAGCGCTGTACAGTGCCGCTCAAAACTCACGGGTGAGAATAGTCCCCGGCTTCTGCTCTTGGGGTCCTGCAGCTGTATACGCCCTTGGATTGGTGAGTCACTGGTGATTACTTTTCTTCTATACCCGCTGAGGCTGACATAACTGGACAGTGACTATGCTCCATTTAGATGCACTTGTACTATACTACTGAGTTTTCAAGTGGTTTACAATTGATTGCTATATTGGTGTACTGGGTTTCTCTTCTATATATTGATTAATATAGAGAGATAACCTAATGAGGTCTGCTCTCCCTAGAAGCTTTGCTTATTTAGGGCTAGATTAGAAGTGGAGTTTGCACCCGAGCAATAAAGGTTATGTTGCATCGTGCTTATCGTTCATATTACAAGTTGAAAGTAAATGCAATCGGGTGAGTGCAATTGCAAATTATGCTGGAATCACTACCGTGATCTCAGAGCTGTGGTTAACTGTTTCGCAGAAATAAAAATTTGCACAAAACACATCAAAAATACATTACAGTTACACTCATAATAACACTAATAAAAAATGAAAGTTATAAAGGCTCAAAGATATGAGATCTCGGATGTCAGGAAACAAAGCTGGCAAAGGGCTTTAACATAGAGATACATACATAAAGATGTATGTGTATATATATATATATATATATATATATATATATATATATATATATATATATATATATATATATATATATACTTATATATGTGTACATATGTATTTATATGTGTATATATGTATTTAAAGACATAAATACACATATATATGTGTACAACACACAAAGAAAACCCAGCACTCACTTACAAGCTCTCAGCTAAGATTTAAAAGCAAAAATGGAAAGGTTAGTCACCGCATCTGGCCAAATGGGACAAGCTCAGGTACCACGTCAAGGTCCTTTCCAATACCTGAGACCCTAAAACAGCCACACAATGCAAGCTTTCAAATCCAGACAAACTGAAAACAAGGGAAGGGTGCACAGGAATATGTAATTACCCTAGACATATACAAAAGACGGAAGGGAACTGCACTCTCATACCGGACCGGGTACACATCCCATGACCCTGCAACATGCTCAGCCCTGGGTGGCACCCAGGGCTGAGCATGTTGCAGGGTCATGGAATGTGTACCCGGTCCGTTATGAGAGTGCAGTTCCCTTCCGTGTTTTGTATATATGTGTACATGTACAGGCATATATAAGTGCATTAGAGCCCCTTTGCCGTTAAGTAGATGAAAACATGTAAAAGCATATGTATACAATATTCATATTTAATAAAGGTTTTAACAATGTATTTACTGTAAATATTTGACATTCCAATGTTCTGAAAAAATTTATTACTAAATAGTCACCATAGTGAGCTTGACTTTCCTTTAAACAAATGTGTTCAATATCCAAGCTCCCACATCAAAACGTGACCTAGGATTGTATTAACACAGTCTCCTCTTAAGTTCACACAAGTAGATACACTAATTGTGTCTTCTGCCTTTCCCGGCTCCACCGCTTCCCTATGCCGCCACTCTGGTCCTCCGTTAGTCCGTTGTATGAAATGGTTACAGCTCTCACCCGGCGTCTCGCTTCACTCGATACCGACCGCCTCTCCAGGACCTCATCTGTCTACTTAGTGCAGATGGGCATGTCACGTGATCACTATGACATCACAGGTCACGGTATTCAGCAAGGGATTTTCTGGTCTAGGGTATTACTCCACGGGTAACAGTTAGCAGGTATATGTGGAATGGTTTGCCACAGATCAGGAGCTTGATATTGAGCTACACTGCAGTCTAGATCTCCACCGGCTATCTGGCACCAATCAATAAACAGATTGAAATGCCGGGAGATCATTAAATAAAATGAAACATAACTTTTATTCCATCCTTAAGATACAGAGGATTCACAAATGCAAATGCCCCTTCGGCCTATTCAATAGTCTGACACGTTTCGGCTAGACGCCATACTCATAGCCCATAAAAACGAATGATTTAGCTTGGCTTAAAAAACATCACCCAATGCACTGATTGGATAAACTAATTTAAAGGCACAGGGGTTTCATTAAAATTAAAGGTATACATAACAAATCTTCAAATTACTCACATTACCTGTGTTTGTTAAATACAAATTCCCTTGAACATAGTTATAAATTCCTTTCCTAAATCACTATGCTATGCCATTTGTTTGTGTATGTATAGTTAGCTCGATTACACATCTGAATATTAGTGTTATGAGGATAATTGCAGGTGCATAAGTAACATATACCTTTCTAATCATATTATAGTAAGGATACCAGGAAATAGCCACCTATAAATTAAGACACCATGCTTTCAGACATAATAGAATATTCCATACTGAGAAGTATGATGTGATCAGTTCATACGTATTTTAGATCGTCTGGGTCCCCATGAGTGTACCTATGCTTACACCTTAGTGCATACACACCCCACATATGGATCATTTATATATCTGAATGCTTGATCTAAAAGGCCGTGATAAGTATTGAAATTTGTCATCTCCTCTCTTACTTTCTCTAATACCTTCAATAATCATCCATCTCAAAGTTTAACATTTTTTCTCATGTCTTGTCACAAAGTGTTGTACCAATGGTGTACTACATTTGCCCACATTAATTGTGGACAAATGTTCACAAATTCTGGAACGTACTAAATAATAGTACTATATTAGCCAATGGAATAAATCGAGTCTTCTCTGAATTAGGAAAGTTAGCAAAAAAGTAAACTTGGGGGTATACTATGTAACTGTTATGTTACAAATGTCTCTGTCCACAATATGTGATTGGATACGTTAAGACCTCCTGGGAGCACTATCCCCTGTTCATGTAAATCCCATCCGAGTGGCTACACGGTATATAAGGATTAATACTGGCATTACTGAGGTATGGTTGTGTCCCAAAATTCGTTTGTCAAGAGTGGCTGCTCATATAATAAGGCAAATCATGTGTATACTATATGGCTCAATAGCCCAACACTTTCAATTCAAGTCTCCTTGATATGAGATTGTATGCCACGGCGGGCCCAACTCACATACCTCTCAGCCGGGTGTGGATCCTTCTGCGGCTCTAAATTCCTTGTTCCGGATAACGGTGTGCGGGTATAGCTGGAGTGTAACAGGAACCAAGTCCCCCTCCTTTTCCTTCCGCTCACTTAGAGAATTCTCCTCCGTCTGGATCTCCCTCACTGGTTTCAGTGACCAATACGTGCCGTAAGTGTTGGGGGTGTGTGCTCTCAGTCCAATCCGTGGGCGGCTTCGTTTGCACAGATCGCACAATTCTCCAGCGTAGTGCAAAAACCGGCAAATAACAGTAGCAAAAAATGAAGAACAAGCACTACTGCTGGGTAAAACATCAATTTATTCCATGTCGTTAAAAAAAAGTATGCAGGACAGCAGTATCTGGATAAAGTTGGGTTTAGGAAGAGTAAAGCATATAAAGGCTTTATATGCTTTACTCTTCCTATACCCAACTTTATCCAGATACTGCTGTCCTGTATACTTTTTTTTTAACGACATGGAATAAATTGATGTTTTACCCAGCAGTAGTGCTTGTTCTTCATTTTTTCCTACTTCTCTGAATTAGGGCCAGATTTACAAGTGCCGTGCTAACAGTTGCGCGGAAGGGATATCGGGTTTATCGCGGATATCTGGCTATCTGAAGTAATGCACGTATTACAAGTTGAAAGTAAACACGATTGTTTGAGCTCAATTAAATTTAACACACAACGGGATAGTGCAACCTCTGGTTAACTGTTATGCTCTAAGAAAGTGTCACAAAACACATCAAAAATACAATTAAAAGTACAGTTACACTCATAATAACACTATCTAATACAAATTATAAATTGCATAAAAAATGAAAAAAGTTATAAGGCCTCAAAGATATGAGGTCTCACGTGTTAGAAAAAAGAAGGACTGCAAAGGGCTTTACCATAGAGATAAATACATATACATGTCTAAATATGTATGTGTGTGTGTATATATATATATATATATATATATATATATATATATATATATATATATATATATATGTGTGTGTATATATGAATTAATGTATGTATATGTGTATATATGTATTTACAGACATACAGTATATACACATATAAACACATAAATACAAATGTATACATATATATATATATATATATATATATATATATATATATATATATATATATATATATAAACAGTGGGGCAAAAAAGTATTTAGTCAGCCACCAATTGTGCAAGTTCTCCCACTTAAGAAGATGAGAGAGGCCTGTAATTGTCATCATAGGTATACCTCAACTATGAGAGACAAAATGTGGAAACAAATCCAGACAATCACATTGTCTGATCTGGAAAGAATTTATTTGCAAATTATGGTGGAAAATAAGTATTTGGTCAATATCAAAAGTTCATCTCAATACTTTGTTATATATCCTTTGTTGGCAATGACACAGGTCAAACGTTTTCTGTAAGTCTTCACAATATTGTCACACACTGTTGCTGGTATGTTGGCCCATTCCTGCATGCAGATCTCCTCTAGAGCAGTGATGTTTTGGGGCTGTCGCTGGGCAACACGGACTTTCAACTCCCTCCAAAGGTTTTCTATGGGGTTGAGATCTGGAGACTGGCTAGGCCACTCCAGGACCTTGAAATGCTTCTTACGCGGATCAGTCGTCCTGTTCAAAGCATGATGTTGCCACCCCCATGCTTCACAGTAGGTATGGTCTTTTGTTGCAACTTAGCATTCTCTCTCCTCCAAACACGACGAGTTGTGTTTCTACCAAACAGTTCTACTATGGTTTCATCTGACCATATGACATTCTCGCAATCTGCTTCTGGATCATCCAAATGCTCTCTAGCATACTTCAGATGGGCCCAGACATGTACTGGCTTAACCAGGGGGGGACATCTGGCACTGCAGGATCTGAGTCCCTGGCAGTGTAGGGTGTTACTGATGGTAGCTTTTGTTACGTTGGTCCCAGCTCTCTACAGGTCATTCACTAGCTCCCCTGTGTGGTTCTAGGATGTTTGCTCACCATTCTTGTGATCATTTTGACCCCACGGGGTGAGATCTTGCGTGGAGCCCAGATCGAGGGAGATTATCGGTGGTCTTGTATGTCTTCCATTTTCTAATTATTGCTCCCACAGTTGATTTCTTCACACCAAGCTGCTTGCCTATTGCAGATTCAGTCTTCCCAGCCTGGTGCAGGTCTACAATTTTGTTTCTGGTGTCCTTCGACAGCTCTTTGGTCTTCACCATAGTGGAGTTTGGAGTGTGACTGTTTGAGGTTGTGGACAGGTGTCTTTTATACTGATAACAAATTCAAACAGGTGCCATTAATACAGGTAATGAGTGGAGGACAGAGGAGCCTCTTAAAGAAGAAGATACAGGTCTGTGAGAGCCAGAAATCGTGCTTGTTTGTAGGTGACCAAATACTTATTTTCCACCATAATATGCAAATAAATTATTTACAAATCAGACAATGTGATTGTCTGGATTTGTTTCCAATTTTGTCTCTCACAGTTGAGGTATACCTATGATGAAAATTACAGGCCTCTCTCATCTTCTTAAGTGAGAGAACTTGCACAATTGGTGGCTGACTACATACTTTTTTGCCCCACTGTATATATATATATATATATATATATATATATATAAGTGCATAGGAGCCCTTTACAGTCAAGAAGATAAAAACATGTAGAAGCATATTTATTCAATATTCATATTTAATAAAGTGCTTAACTATGTATTTACTGTAAATATTTATCATTCCAAAGTTCTTCACATAGGGGAATGTGTGCTAAGTTTTTTAAAATAGATATTCCTATATACAGTATATATATATATATATATATATATATATATATATATATATATATATATTCTGTATATATATATATATATATATATATATATATATATATATATTTACCTATAAATAATTACTAAAATATACACACATACATATAGACCTTTGAGCACTTCCCAGTCCAGCTCCTTGCCACTATTTTCAATATTAAAACATTTTTTTCAATAATAAACCTTGACTTTACATTATTTATATAGGAAATACCTTAATATAATATATATGTGTTGTGTTATGCATATTATGCAGTGGAGACTTAGGAAATGATTGTACACATGTATAAACTAGCTGCTATGGAAACCACAGCCCTTGGGCCCTGGTGCCACTGCACCTGCTGAACCAATGGTAATTACCCTCTGCTTTGATCCACTTGTAATCTAGCCCATTAAGGGGACAATAATTTTACGGTACACTGTCCCTTTATGTCTTAATTATTCACTGGATAATAATAGGATTACCCATTGGTTTAATGGTGGACATTGACTTACCCAGAAGCAGTATAGGGACATTTTTTTTTACAGAAAACAAAAATCTTTAATATGATTTATAGATATAAAAATTTTATATATTTATTTACAATCCAATTCCAGATACAGAAAACAAAAGGCAAAGAACATCTACACAAAGCAGAAATCACAAAGATATGAAGATGAACATACATTGTTAATTTTGACAGGATGCATTCACTATAAACAATATTCATATTACCATAAGTCAGTTTCTACCATATCATTTATGATTAACCAGGAATTGGATGAATCTGAATAAGCAAATGTAATACATGAGCTTGAACGACAATCATACCAGCAAACAAAAAGAAAAATGTATCACGAAAACGTGAATTATTAGATTTGACAGAATCCATTCAAGAGAGCGTTATACACTTGTTATAACCAGGTCCTGTCATATCATTTATAACTGAACAAGAAATTAGATATTAGTCTAAACAAGCATATGCAGCACATAAGCATACATAAAAAAATAAATAAAAAACAAACAAACAAAAAAGGGGTAACCAGACGCAGGGAAAGAAAAATAAAATAAAAGGACTATAGCAAAATGTGTCGCCAATGCGAAGGATAGCAATCCAACTGTAACAGTTGGAGGAAGAGAGGGGAGGCACGAAATGGGTCCAGAATTTCCAGTTGAGTCTCAATGGAGAGTGATAAAATAACTTTCTCCCATTTTAATAGAAAAGCTTTTAATTTGTTATCTAAATATATCATTGGGTCTTGTTGTTCAACTGCTAATTGAAATTGCATATTTTTAATAAAAGGAGATATAGTTGGAGCCTTTCTGTCCTTTCCGGTTTTCATTTGTCTTGCCACTAGGTTAGCCAGATTGATTAACTGTTTGTTCTTAAAGCATCTTTGAGTAACCAAAAAAAAAAACACTTTTTAATATCTAATTTAATTCTAGTGAGAGGGAAGCAAATTAAATAATATAAGTAAATTGGAAAGTTGTTTAAAATTGTATTCTCTATATGAATCACAAAAGAAAATGTTTGGGTTTCATGTCCCTTTAAGGGGAGTTTACAAATACTTTACAGTATAATGGTCAGTAATATAAGGTGATGATTGCTGGTAATCACCTCCTTCAAATCAGGATCCCCTTGTAAAATATGCCAGTGTTTCTGAAATATTTTTCTGATTTGATCATGTTTGTCATCAAAGGTGCCAATTATTCGCACTACATCTTTTTTTGCATCTGTATCCATTTGTGTAGTTCTGTTTTCATTTAGTAGCGTTGATCTGTCAATTTGTTTTACTCATTGGTATGCCCTTTTCAGGCATCTATTAGGGTAGCCACGTTCTCTAAATCTACTTTGAAGTTCCTTGGCTTCCTTTTCAAATGCTTCATCTGTACTACAGTTCCTTCTCGCTCTTAAGTATTGACCTGTTGGTATTCCCAATTTTAGATTTTTGGGATGGAAGCTCTTCCATTGTAGTAGACTATTTGTAGCCGTACTTTTTCTGAATAGATTAGTATTCAGGGAGCCATCTTTCGTAATTAGTAGGTCAAGGAAGGAAATGCTTTTTTCTTCTATGGAGTGTGTATATTTCATTCCCTATGACACATAATAGAAACAGAATGATGTGATAAATATTTTAAACCGTTCGTGGTGTGACGAGTGACTCTACTATAGGTAGAAACAAATGTTACCTGTTTTTCGAGAGTGATACTAAAAAAGACGCCATACGGTAAACACTTCTGTAATGAAAATTGGTTACCATGATAACCAATACTGAATAAAAGGCAAGAGTTGGGCTGAGCTGCCCCTATGCCCTGATGAAGTCACGTAATAGTGACAAAACGCGTCGGTGGGCGGGGCTATTTTGATCCACATTGTGTTTGCTGCTGAGTGAATGAAGAGTTAGCGTGCTAGTATAACGATTATTGATTATTGATAGAATACCGGTCATGCAAATTGTGCGGACACGGTTTGACTTAGAATTATAAGACTAGTCAAACTATTTAATAACTCTTACTATTTGCTTATTGGGACCTTATAAGGGTGAAAGCCTGATAACATGAGCGTGTTAGGATAAATGAGCACTTGCGCTATTGACCTGACTTGACAGAAAGTACTTACTTTGTAACAACAGTGATACATACTATAAAAAAATGCACACTGTTTGACCTAGCTGACTTGTTTTGATATAAAGTGTGTGCTTCATTGTAATGACAGTAATACATGGTATAAAAACGCAAACTGTTTTTGATCACACCTGGTGAGGAGTCAATGTATTTATTAAAGGGGCACACAAGATATGTGGTCATGTATATCTGATTAATGAATTTGTGTTTACAACGGAGTGAACCAATACATGAAACTATGAATTACTAAGGAACTTTAATATATTAGGTCAACAGTGAGATCACGTAACTTTTTTGAATCTATTGTACAGATTGTACCATAAAGCTTATTTGTAGGTATTAATGTGACAAGCAAGATGTGCGGTCACAAAAAGAATTGCTAAGATGTCTGGACTGATGTAATAATATTAGCATGTTGAATAGCTAAATATATAGATTGGTGCAACAATATTGATCTTTTGAACAGCTAACTTCAGAGCATCATAACGATGAATGATGTATACAGTCCAAACATCAAAAATACTATTAAACACTATTGATTCGTAAGGTATTGAGGCCCATTTATCAAGCTTCGAATGGAGCTGCTCTTGTGAGCTGCTGGTGCAATGCTGAATACGGAGAGCGTATTGCTCTCCGCATTCAGCAATGTCTGTTGGACCTGATCCGCAGTGTCGGATCATGTCCGACAGACATTTGGTAAATCGGCCTCATAGACTCAACCTACTTAAGATATTTATCAGCTAATCAGATTTAGAATCTAAACAATATTTACCTATTGCAAGTGTACCATAAGGCCAACCTATTAGGATATGCAGCATAAAGATTTATAAGACTAGAGCTTTAAACTAACTTGGAGAATCCCCTGAATAAATCCAGGGAAATATGTACATATAATTTATGATTTAAAGCTCTTTATAGAAACACACAATACTGGTTTCATAGTAGCCTCATAGCCCTATTTTTTAAATGTGTGTTTTTTTTTGTTTTTTTTAAATATTTTTATTGAGGTAAAATTGTTGGCATACACAAAAGAATACTACTAACAAGGTATATCATAAATGTCACATTGTCATATAAAAAAAGCAGAAAATGTAACACAAATAATGAACAATAAGTTTTATCGCAAAAGTGGTAAACCCAGGGTGCATACTATAAGCGCATGGATGGTGAGCAATAATTTCACACTAAATTACAAATTTGTTGTAAAGAATAAAACAGTTTAAAATAATATTAGCCAACAAAAAGAGCTAAGCCCTCAATTACATGTAGGAGGTCTCTCTTGGGCCTCTCAACGTATGGAATAATGACATTTACAGAGAGCTACTTGGTTTGTAGGAGACCACTCATGGATCTCGTTAGTAGAACCTCAGGTTTTTTATTATTTACCTATTCAGAGGGTGTAAAAAAAAGGGCAAAATATCTGAGCAGTGAAAGTGAGTTTAGGATTTTTGGTGCCAGCTATATAAAATGATGGTATTAACATATGCTATGTTAAAAAAAATAAAAATTGTCTGTGCTGACCGGCTTGCAAAAAAGGGCAATCTTGGGACATTTTATAGGGCAATCTAGTAAAGGTAGGGATAAGCTGTACCTGTTCGTGTGATTTGAGAATTTGTTGAAGCAAAAACAGTGTTGCAAAAACTACTCACTGACATGTGCAACTTAAGCTTAGACTAAGTAATGTACTATACCCTCCTCCAAATGTACATACTGGCTATGTAGATATGCGCAAGATGCACAGCTCCGGTCACAAGCTGCACAACACCGCACAATAAGTCTAGAACAACAATATAGCCGTTTTAAGTTCTGTGAGGAAGTCACAATATCAGAAGGTATATGCTATGAGGAGAGATATGTCCATATATGCTAGAATGCTATTTTGGTAAGAGGATATACTTTGTATGCATCTAAAAGTAAGACAGCTACATTGGCAAAAAGCCACTGAGTAACTCTAACTGTGGCACACATTGTAAACACTTAAAATTAAGGTAAAACAGCTTGCAAATAAAACAGTAATTGACATATAAAATATTCAACTTGGAGTGATTTAAACATTATAAAGGACAGGGCAGGAAGTATATACTATGAGGAAAAACATGTCCATGGATGTTGAAATGTTATTTTGGAAAGAGGATACACTTTGTATACAACTAGAAGTAAGACACCACAATGGCAAAGAGCCCCCAAGAAAGGCTGACTGTGGCACATATTGTAAACGTTTAAAATTATGGTATAACAGCATGCACATAAAACAGTATCTGTATGCAAAATATTTAACTTGGAACTGTTTAGAAATTATAAGGGACAGGGCTAACCAACTCCAGTGCTAATCCTTGCAATGCAGTCTCTTATGACACTAGGGTGCCAGAGCGCACAAAGTCCACACCTTAACCAAGGGGTAACAGAAAAAGAATAACCCTGATCCAGAGTAATGACCCGGGTAAACGACCATGCCTCTGTATAACAAAGGGTTCGCAAGACTTGTAAAGTCAGTGAGGATCTTCGTGCTAATGCCCATGTACCTTCATGGTCTCTGAGTAAGTGTTCTGAAGAGGCTCTCGTGCTTGTATGCTCCACAGGGGGTAAAGAAGCTGAGGGTATCCCTCTTGTATTCCCCTTACCGCACCCTGCATTCACATTGGGCTCGACTTGCATATCAAGCCCTGCAATAGTGCGCACCTTATCTGTTTTGATCGAGGTAGGTCTAACATGCTGGGGCCCCAGAGCGTTATCTTCCAAAGGCGACACCACGACAGGGCCGACTGAAATATCTTGCCGGGCTGTCATGAAGCCTTCAGGGTAAAATGTCTTAGTCAGCTGTTCTTCCAAGGCCGCGTGATGATCCGAGAGAAGAACCCGTAGTGCCTGCAATATGGCGTTGGCACACATCATGTCCATAGCTGTTCTCTGTAGCAATCGGCCGGTCAGCACACCAAGCAGAAAGAAAGAAAAATGTATAAATTGTGCTAGCACCCTCTTAATTCTGTAGATTCAGCGCAGTATGCAATATGCTGCCTAACGACAAGGCTTAAAAGGCTTAAATGTGTTTTTAATGTTGTGGTGGATTCACTAGACAATATGATATGTAGTGGAACTGATATACCCACACATTAAATAGTTTCCACTATAGGATTGTGTATTGTTTTGTCTTATCTGCATAAATGTTAATAAAGTGTTATGTTTTTAACACATATATTTACTTGAATTAATGTTTAATTCAGCATTTAGGTTTCTATGCCCTTAAATTCCTCTTTTTCCCCTTAAATAGTTGATTACTTAAATAAAGCATACCTTTTTAAACAACTTTCTAAATTGACGTCTTTTATCAAATTTTCTCAGATAGAGGCGCTGGTTCTAAGGGATCTCCAAAGGATTTTTCTCTATGTTTCACAATTTTCCCAGAAGAATTCTGTCTGTATAGAATAATGTCAGACAAACGGCTCCACAGGTGATTTCACAATCTTCCCAAGAAGGGGTTCTGTCTGTATCTGTGTTCAAAGAATATCACATTGACACAGTATATCTGTGCACCTTAATATATTAGTGCAGTATACTCACAGAATGATATCAGGCAAACAGCTCCACAGGTGATTTCACAAAAAAACCACAGGTGATTTCACAAAAAACAACGGAAACAATCAGGAAAGGAAAAAAGCTGGCTTTTAAAAAAAAAAAATATATATATATATATATATGTTTATTTTGCTCAACGCAAAAGCGTTTCAACGGCTATACCGTCTTTTTCAAGAGCTATTTAAAAACTTTGTATAGCTTACAGAAACTCATATGCAATGCCACATCGCAGGTGGCCTTAAATACACAATCATGGGCGGTATCTGATACCTCATTGGTTGAGGTCAGATTTACACTCGATTTTTAAAAACATTTAAAATAAAATAAAAAAACACATATTTAACAATTCATTTAAACAAATGTCTAAAAGTAACATTATTTAAAAGTAACATTATTTAAAAAGAAAAAAAGACCAATCCTAGATCGTTGTATTTCTCAGTTCCCTTTCAGGTTGTCGTATGTGTGCAAGTTCTCAACCAGGTCCTTTTCTGTATGGCTTGGTCACATGATATTATTCGTCCAATAGTATAACGGATAGTTGTTGGAAAATATATTCAGGAAAAAGTCCATATTGAACTAAAGCATTAAAAAAAAAAATTCCACCAAAAAGAGAAAGACACATTGATTAAATTATTGTATTTAGGAAAATCTTTTAGATAGGTACAATGATGTTGTTTAATTGATACAGTGATGTTATTAATTTATATCAAAATATATCCTCTCCTTCTAAACATTATGAAATTGAAATATACATTAAGATATAAATCCCCATATGTATTATATTGTATTTATATAGGAGAGTTGCTACTTCATGTATATTGTCCAATCTTGTATGTATTTCACCAAACAATTTTATACATTTAATACAAAAAATTAAACATCATGTATTTTATCTTATCTTTTCTATCAAAATTAGGGATGGGCGAATGTTTCTAAACATTCGAATTTTAAAACAAATTTTCCGATATTCGTTCGTTCGAACCGAATTTCGAATGTTTAGTTAACATTCTAACATTCGATTTTCGAATGTTCGTTTTCGAATTTTTCGCTTACATTCGAAAATATTCGTTCTTATTAATAGAATGTTTTATTTTCGATAATATTATATTCGAATTCGAAATCTATATTTCACTTTCGAATTCGATATATAATATTCGAATTCTATTCTATTCAAATTCGAATTTTATATTAGAATTCGAAAACTATATTTCACATTCGAATTCGAAATATAATATTCGAATTCGATTCTAATCGAATTCGATGAGATATATCATATTCTAATTCGAAATGTTATATTCGAATTCGATTGAATATATTATATACTATTTTTAATGAGATATTCGAATTCGATTTAAATTTCGAAATAGTATTTGCTTTTCTAATGTACTATTCAAATTCGAATTTGTTATAATAATGCTATTATATTATAAATATTCGAAATTTTCGAATTTGATTTTAATTTCGAAATTGTATTTCTTAACTAAAATTGTATTTTTAAATGTAATATTCGAATTCGAATTATTTAATATTCGAATTTAAATATTTAAATCAAGTTATTCCCTCCCATATGTAAATGTTATAAATAGATGTAGCTCTTAACATTTCATTTGAAAGGTTTAGTTTTGGAGAAGGACGTACTGGTTTTGTGGTCGTGTACTCGTGTTGGATTATTTGGATACCAATTTTTTTCTATATACTATTATCTATTTGCTCCTGTGGCATCTTTTTTTGGAATTTTGTGTGGACACATTACACAACTGTGGAGGGTGGACTGCACGCCGTGAGAAGACTCATTTGTTATCTTCATCTTCAATCAATTTCATCAATATTTGTGGAGGTAATATGCGGTCTATTTATTTTTATAGGCAAAATACAGGCCATATTTTCATGCTGTCTTAACTAGAGCACTGGTGAAATAATCAGTACCTAAGGTGAGGGCCAATTTAGTTAACATGGTTACTGATTATTTTACCTGTGCTCCAGTTAAAGTGATATGAAACAGATTTTTTTTTTTTTCATGATTCAGATATTTCTTTCACTTTTACCAAGAGAATTGAGAAACATTGATAATAGGAGTAAAATTGAAAGTTGCTTAAAATTGCATGCTCTGCCTCTGTCTGAATCAGCAAACTTTAATTTTGACTAGACAATCCTTTTAAGACGTTATAAAGATAGCTTACTACTAGCCTAGGTTAACTTGAGGACTGTGGTTGAGAAGTACTGATGTATTGTTCATCATAGAGATGTTGTAATTGTTGTAATGTAGTGTTGTTTCTTTTTTACTGTGCTGCCTGCTAGTCCTGTGTTGTAGTAGTATGGAATTGGGCAAATTTGCAATTTGGCAGCCAGTGATGCTGACTAGGTTCTAATTTATATGTATTGTATATATACTCGATTTTATTTGAGATTTTTGAACTCTGATATGTATAATTATGTACTGTAATGTAAAAATCTTATTTTAATATATTTTTTTTTTTTTAATTGGATTTTTTCATTTTTTTTTAAAAATGTTATGCATTTTTTTGGCTTTGCATTTTGATGAGTTGATAATGCTGTAGTGCTATATTTACCTATGTAGATTGTATTGTATTGTATTTTTTTCTATTTGAAATTCAAAGTTTTAAACAACATTCCAATTTCCTTCTATTAGCTAATTTGCTTCATTCTTTAGATATCTTTTTTGAAGATATAGTAATGCACATGGGTGAACCAATCACACGAAGCATCTATGTGCAGCAACCAATCAGCAGCTACAGATGCTATCTAGATATACTTTTCAGCAAAGGATATCAAGAGAATGAAGCAAATTAGATCATAGAAGTAATTATAAAGTAGTTTAAAATCACATGCTCTTTCTGAATCATGAAAGAAAAAATGTGGGTTTCATGTCCCTTTAATAAAGTTATGATGGTGTTATTTTCAAATGTTATATCTTTTATAGTTATAGAGTTCATTTCGAATTTAAGGCCAATATAGTAGTTATATCAAGTGATAGATGTGTTTAATTTTTTAAAATTCGAATTTCAGTTATTATTGTGTTAATTTCGAATTATTAACTATTAAAGATGTAAAATTCGATTTTTAATTCTAAATGAACTATCTTCTCTATTATTAATTACTAAAGGTGTTAAAATTCGAATTTAAAATCGAAATCAACACATATCACTTTATATGACTATATGAAGTGATAGAGGTCTTGATTTCGAATTAAAATTCGAATTTTAACACAACTATTAACTATATTAGATATGTTAATTTCGAATTTTACATATTTGTTATAGTTATTGTTTTATTTTCGATTTGTATGTATTATTGTATTATTTTCTAATTTAAAACTATAGCAAAGATGTAAAATTCGAAATTTTATTCGAAATTAACACATCTTATCTATTATAGCTACTAGTGCTGCTAAAATTCGATTTTTAATTCGAAACCAACAGGTGTTGATTTCGAATTAAAAATCGAATTTTAACACAACTATTAACTATAATAGATATGTTCATTTCGAATTCGAATTTTACATATTTGTTATAGTTATGTTTTATTATCGAATTGTATGTATTGTGTTAATTTCGAATTTAAAACAATAAGGATAGTGTAAAATTCGAATTCGAATTTTAATTCGAAATTAACACATCTTATCTATTATAGTTACTTGTGCTGTTAAAATTCGAATTTTAATTCGAAACCAACACCTCCATCACTTAATCTAACAATTAAATGATAGAGGTGTTGATTTCGAATTAAAATTCGAATTTTAACAAAACTATTAACTATAATACATATATTCATTTCGAATTCTAATTTTACATCTTTCTTATAGTTATTGTTTTAGTTTCGAATTGTATGTAACATTATGTTAATTTCGAATTTAAAACTATTGCAAAGATGTAAAATTCGAATTCGAATTTTATTTCGAAATTAGCACATCTTATCTATTATAGTTACATTTACTGTTAATATTCGAATTTTAATTCGAAATTAACACTTCCTTTACTTTCTATAACTATTAAATGATAGAAGTGTTGATTTCGAATTAAAATTCGAATTTTAATAGCACTATTAACTATAATAGATATGTTCATTTCGAATTCGAATTTTACCTATTTATTATACTTATTGTTTTATTTTCGAATTGTATGTAACATTATGTTAATTTTGAATTTCAAACTATTGCAAAGTTGTAAAATTCGAATTCGAATTTTAATTCGAAATTAGCACATCTTATCTATTATAGTTACAAGTACTGTTAATATTCGAATTTTAATTCGAAATCAACCGTTCCTTTACTTTCTAAAACTATTAAATGATAGAAGTATAATAGATATGTTCATTTCGAATTCGAATTTTACCTATTTATTATACTTATTGTTTTATTTTCGAATTGTATGTAACATTATGTTAATTTCGATTTTCAAACTATTGCAAAGTTGTAAAATTCGAATTCGAATTTTAATTCGAAATTAGCACATCTTATCTATTATAGTTACAAGTACTGTAAATATTCGAATTTTAATTCGAAATCAACCCTTCCTTTACTTTCTATAACTATTAAATGATAGAAGTGTTGATTTCGAATTAAAAATCGAATTTTAACAGCACTATTAACTATAATAGATAAGTTCATTTCGAATTCGAATTTTACCTATTTATTATACTTATTGTTTTATTTTCGAATTGTATGTAACATTATGTTAATTTCGAATTTCAAACTATTGCAAAGTTGTAAAATTCGAATTCGAATTTTAATTCGAAATTAGCACATCTTATCTATTATAGTTACAAGTACTGTTAATATTCGAATTTTAATTCGAAATCAACACTTCCTTTACTTTCTATAACTATTAAATGATAGAAGTGTTGATTTCGAATTCGAATTTTATATATTTATTATACTTATTGTTTTATTTTCGAATTGTATGTAACATTATTTTAATTTCGAATTTAAAACTATCGAAAAGATGTAAAATTCGAATTTTAATTCTAAATTAGCATAACGTTAATATTCGAATTTTAATTCGAAACCAACACCTCCATCACATAGTATAACTATTAAATGATAGAGGTGTTGATTTCGAATTAAAATTCGAATTTTAACAACACTATTAACTATAATACATATGTTCATTTCGAATTCGAATTTTACATCTTTATTATAGTTATTGTTTTATTTTCGAATTGTATGTATCATTATGTTAATTGCGAATTTAAAACAATAGCAAAGATGTAAAATTCGAATTCGAATTTTAATTCTAAATTAGTACATCTTATCTATAATGGTTACTAGTGGTGTTAAAATTCGAATTTTATTTCGAAATTAACACATCTTAGCTATTATAGTTAATACTAGAAGTGTTAAAATTCGAATTTTAACACCATTCCATTACTAACTATAATACATAAGATGGTTTTATTTCTAATTAAAATTAGAATTCAAATTTTTTATCTTAGTTATCAAAGTCTAAGACAGTTCGTCTCCCATTTGGCTAAATGTTTGAAATGAGACCCCTCCACGCTTGTAATGTATTTATTAAAATTGCATAAGTACACGTACACACGCACATACAGTCATACACACACATTCTCATACACACACACAATCTCATACACACACTCTCATACACACACACTTTCAGACACACTCATACATACATACTCTCATACACACACACTCTTACACACACACACACTCTAATACACAAACACTGATACAACACACACACAGAATCTCATGCACACACATACTCTCGCACACACGCACTCATACACACACAATCCCATACACACACAATCCCATACACACACAATCCCATACACACATACTCTCATACACACACTCTCTCATACACACACAATCTCATACACACACAATCTCATACACAGACTCATACAACCACACACACACACTCATACACACACTCACTCACATACATACACACACACTCACGTATACTACACTACAAGTTTTACCAACTATATAGTTCTAATCTGCTTTGTCAATCAAGAACATTCAAAATCACATAGTCAGTAGACTATACAAAAATGTAATACATTTCTATTAACTTTGGTTTGCATACTAGACATATATGTAATGTTATATGTATTATATATATATATGTATTATTTGGGTGTATATGTATGTTTTATCCTAAGTTAAATCATTGTTAATTATAGAGTGAGAAGATTTATACAGCAGCAGCAGTAGCAGCAAGAAATAACGACACAGACGTGCAATAGCATTTTGTTACTCATCAAATTTTATTATTCAATAAAATTAAAGCAGTGTCTTCTTTAATTGGAATCTACCAAGATGCCAAAAAAAGTTGCAAGAAGAATGATTTCAGCTTCCAGCAGCAGCAGTCAACAGCAGCAAAAGCAAATGGAGACCAATAATGATGCAGTTGAAGTAGTTAAAGAAAACAAAGTGTCCGGAACCACACGCAGTGGTCGTCAAAGAATGGCAATTCATGCATTTTTGAAGAAAAAAAATCCCCCAATTGGATCTGAACATGCAGAGCAGCAGTGCTTGCAGGAAGCAGCATTAGAAAAATCCACTTCTATTAATGAATTACCCAGAGAACCAGCAGGTGATAATGGAGTTGATCTTGAAATAACTATGGAAACTTCCGGAAGGAATAGCAGAGAGTGGTCAAAAATATCCCCCAAACCATGAACGTGTTCGCCAAATTAATTTTAAAGTTGCAAAAATGCTTGCAATCGATATGCTTCCTTTTAAATTTGTTGAAGGTCAAGGCTTTCGGGAATTAATGCAATCAGTGGTTCCCCGTTGGCAAATCCTGAGTCGTCATTATTTTTCACGAAAAGGTGTTCCAGAAATTCATAAAATTGTTTTACAAAATGTTGGCAAACAATTAGAAATGTCAGAGTGTAACAAAGTTCATATTACAACTGACATGTGGACAAGTCCACAGGGTGCAGACTATATGACTGTGACTGCACATTGGGTATCATTTGCCGTAAGTAATGACTCTAATGAGTATGTTTCCTCAAGGCCAATGTGACGCATATCTTATCGTAAGCATGCAACACTGTGCATGAATAGTTTTGAACGAAAGAATCACAATGCAGCTAATATTCTTGATAAGCTGAATGAAGTAATAAATGATTGGTTTTTGCCACGCAGCCTCACGGTTGGTTTTGTGTCTTCAGACAATGGCTCTATCATTGTTTGTGCACTCAAGAATGGACAAATGATACATGTGCCTTGTTTTGCACATATATTAAATTTGGTTGTTAACAAATTTCTTTCAGATTCAACACATATTCATGACATGTTGAATGCTTCACGAAAGATATGCTCGCATTTCCACCGTTCCTACCATGCCCAAAATTCGTTACTAACATTACAAGAAAACAATAATTTGCCACGCCATCAACTCATAATTGATGTTTCTACGCGATGGAATAGCACGTTTGACATGCTTCAACGCCTTTATGAACAACGAAAGGCAATAATTGAATACCTTATGACTTTAAGAAAAACATTAGATGGAGTCCATTTGACTTCGGCACAGTGGCATCTTATGAGTGATGTGTGCAAGGTTCTTCAGCCGTTTAAAGAGGCAACATTAATGGTAAGTGAACAAGATGCAAGCCTTAGTCAGGTCCTTCCATTAATTTCGCTTCTTGAAACTAGACTGAGTTCCTTGCATCAAGTGCAAGATAACTGTTTATCTGATTCTGCTGAAGATGAGAATGATATAGAGTTGTTTGATCTTGCTCAGCTTGGAAGAAAATTAATTTTGTGTTTGTTGAAAGATCCAAGGATCATCTCCATCAAAAAAAGAGATGAGTACCTTCTTGCTACTCTGTTGGACCCACGTTTTAAAGGTCAGATGTATAATTTTGTTGATGGAAAAGAACATACGGTTGAGAGATGCAAGGGAGTACTCATCTACAAAGTAAAGCAAGAAATTGAAATTAATCGGCGAGCAAACTCAAACAACTCTACAAATCAGTCTAGCAGCAGTTGCACTGGTAGTGGTCGGACTTCTTTCCCAGATTGTAACAGTTCTGAGTCTGACTCAATATCTGACAATTCAGTGTGCGGCGGTAATTCCACTAACTCATTGTGGGGTCTTTTTGGCAAATATGGCATTATGGCTACAGGTCAAGATGCAAGATTACATGAAGACAATCAGTGTTCTGCAGTGCAAATGGTAACTGCATATATGTTGGATAACACTTTTATAGAGCCTCGTTCTGACCCATTGAGTTACTGGAAATCCAAAAAAATATTATGGCCTGAATTGTCACATATTGCCTTTCAATATTTAAGTTGTCCCCCAACGAGTGTTCAGTCAGAGCGTGTGTTTAGTGCTGCTGGTAGTGTTGTGACTGATCATCGAAATAGACTATCTAGTGTAAATGTTGACCGTTTAACATTTCTCAAAATGAATCAACACTGGATACCAGAACAACATCAGTTGGAGGCTATCAGACAAAACACTACCGGCAGCAGTGATACAGACGACGATGATCCCTCAGAACAAAGACCAATTGTGTTTGCGGTGGATACAAATATGTAAACCTCCCCCAAAATTTTTTTTTAAAAGGATATAAAATATAAAAATTATTTTTTTAAAAATCAAAGTATAAAAGATCATTTTTATTTTTTATGTCCTTTTACTGCTTCTTCGGCTGTCCTACCGCTACCTACTGCTACTGCTGCTGGATTTCGAATCAGATAAACAGTGTCTTGTACTACTAGAATTTAATGTTATATGATATTTAGCATTCATAATCTACAGTTGATGTTGCTAGTGCTGCTGCTATTTCTGCAAATTATAGTATTTCTTTTGTAAAAAAAAGAACATGAAAAATCTACCATCATCACCTTGCGAATATTTTAAAAAAATGGCGCAAAACAAAGGGTTTCTTTAAAGAAGAGGACTTCTCCTGCTGAATGCTCCACAAGCTCTCTAAGGTAGGAATGTGGTTATAAATCTAATTTAACTTTTAAAAAAAATTTTGTCTACTGTTTTATTTACTTAAATAACCTGTTTTATTTTTTGATATTATACAGGATCCTTTCAGAATTCTAATGCCGGGCCTGGCCCTTATTTGACTGTGTATTTAATAACTGCTGTTGCTGTTGAGAGTTGGTACAATTTTCTCAAAGGAATTTTCCATCTCTGAAAGGTATATAGTTATTAGTATTGCATACCCCTTTAATTCATTGACTTTCTTTTACTAAGTTTTTTATGTTATTTTTGTGTATTGTTAACTTAATTATTCTGTTTTTCTTTTTTATACAGGATCCATTCAGAATTCTAAAGCCGTCTCTTATTTGACTGTGTATTTAATAACTGCAGTTGCTGCTGTTGCGAGTTGGTACAATTTTCTAAAAGGCATTCTCCATCTCTGAAAGGTATATAGTTATTATTATTGCATACCCCTTTAATACATTGGCTTTCTTTTACATAGGTTTGCATGTGTTATTTTTGTCTACTGTTTACTTAATGAAACTCTGTGTTTTTCTTTATTATACAGGATCCTTTCAGAATTCTAAAGCCGACCCTTATTTGACTGTGTATTTAATAATTGCTGCTTTTCCTGCTGCTGAGAGTTGGTACAATTTTATAAAAGGCATTTTCCATCTCTGAAAGGTAATAATTTAGTTATTAGTATTGCACACCCCTTTAATGAATTGTCTTTCTTATACCTAGGTTTGCATGTGTTATTTTTGTCTACTGTTTACTTAATGAAACTCTGTGTTTTTCTTTATTACACAGGATCCTTTCAGAATTCTAAAGCCGACCCTTATTTGACTGTGTATTTAATAATTGCTGCTTTTCCTGCTGCTGAGAGTTGGTACAATTTTATAAAAGGCATTTTCAATCTCTGAAAGGTAATAATTTAGTTATTAGTATTGAACACCCCTTTAATGAATTGTCTTTCTTTTACCTAGGTTTGCATGTGTTATTTTTGTCTACTGTTTACTTAATGAAACTCTGTGTTTTTCTTTATTATACAGGATCCTTTCAGAATTCTAAAGCCGACCCTTATTTGACTGTGTATTTAATAATTGCTGCTTTTCCTGCTGCTGAGAGTTGGTACAATTTTATAAAAGGCATTTTCCATCTCTGAAAGGTAATAATTTAGTTATTAGTATTGCACACCCCTTTAATGAATTGTCTTTCTTATACCTAGGTTTGCATGTGTTATTTTTGTCTACTGTTTACTTAATGAAACTCTGTGTTTTTCTTTATTATACAGGATCCTTTCAGAATTCTAAAGCCGACCCTTATTTGACTGTGTATTTAATAATTGCTGCTTTTCCTGCTGCTGAGAGTTGGTACAATTTTATAAAAGGCATTTTCCATCTCTGAAAGGTAATAATTTAGTTATTAGTATTGCACACCCCTTTAATGAATTGTCTTTCTTTTACCTAGGTTTGCATGTGTTATTTTTGTCTACTGTTTACTTAATGAAACTCTGTGTTTTTCTTTATTATACAGGATCCTTTCAGAATTCTAAAGCCGACCCTTATTTGACTGTGTATTTAATAATTGCTGCTTTTCCTGCTGCTGAGAGTTGGTACTATTTTATAAAAGGCATTTTCCATCTCTGAAAGGTAATAATTTAGTTATTAGTATTGCACACCCCTTTAATGAATTGTCTTTCTTTTACCTAGGTTTGCATGTGTTATTTTTGTCTACTGTTTACTTAATGAAACTCTGTGTTTTTCTTTATTATACAGGATCCTTTCAGAATTCTAAAGCCGACCCTTATTTGACTGTGTATTTAATAATTGCTGCTTTTCCTGCTGCTGAGAGTTGGTACTATTTTATAAAAGGCATTTTCCATCTCTGAAAGGTAATAATTTAGTTATTAGTATTGCACACCCCTTTAATGAATTGTCTTTCTTATACCTAGGTTTGCATGTGTTATTTTTGTCTACTGTTTACTTAATGAAACTCTGTGTTTTTCTTTATTATACAGGATCCTTTCAGAATTCTAAAGCCGACCCTTATTTGACTGTGTATTTAATAATTGCTGCTTTTCCTGCTGCTGAGAGTTGGTACAATTTTATAAAAGGCATTTTCCATCTCTGAAAGGTAATAATTTAGTTATTAGTATTGCACACCCCTTTAATGAATTGTCTTTCTTATACCTAGGTTTGCATGTGTTATTTTTGTCTACTGTTTACTTAATGAAACTCTGTGTTTTTCTTTATTATACAGGATCCTTTCAGAATTCTAAAGCCGACCCTTATTTGACTGTGTATTTAATAATTGCTGCTTTTCCTGCTGCTGAGAGTTGGTACAATTTTATAAAAGGCATTTTCCATCTCTGAAAGGTAATAATTTAGTTATTAGTATTGCACACCCCTTTAATGAATTGTCTTTCTTATACCTAGGTTTGCATGTGTTATTTTTGTCTACTGTTTACTTAATGAAACTCTGTGTTTTTCTTTATTATACAGGATCCTTTCAGAATTCTAAAGCCGACCCTTATTTGACTGTGTATTTAATAATTGCTGCTTTTCCTGCTGCTGAGAGTTGGTACAATTTTATAAAAGGCATTTTCCATCTCTGAAAGGTAATAATTTAGTTATTAGTATTGCACACCCCTTTAATGAATTAGCTTTCTTATACCTAGGTTTGCATGTGTTATTTTTGTCTACTGTTTACTTAATGAAACTCTGTGTTTTTCTTTATTGTACAGGATCCTTTCAGAATTCTAAAGCCGACCCTTATTTGACTGTGTATTTAATAATTGCTGCTTTTCCTGCTGCTGAGAGTTGGTACAATTTTATAAAAGGCATTTTCCATCTCTGAAAGGTAATAATTTAGTTATTAGTATTGCACACCCCTTTAATGAATTGTCTTTCTTATACCTAGGTTTGCATGTGTTATTTTTGTCTACTGTTTACTTAATGAAACTCTGTGTTTTTCTTTATTATACAGGATCCTTTCAGAATTCTAAAGCCGACACTTATTTGACTGTGTATTTAGTAATTGCTGCTTTTCCTGCTGCTGAGAGTTGGTACTATTTTATAAAAGGCTTTTTCCATCTCTAAAAGGTAATAATATTTTTATTAGTATTGGACACCACCTTTAATGAATTGTCTTTCTTTTACCTAGGTTTGCATGTGTTATTTTTGTCTACTGTTTACTTAATGAAACTCTGTGTTTTTCTTTATTATACAGGATCCTTTCAGAATTCTAAAGCCGACCCTTATTTGACTGTGTATTTAATAATTGCTGCTTTTCCTGCTGCTGAGAGTTGGTACTATTTTATAAAAGGCATTTTCCATCTCTAAAAGGTAATAATATTTTTATTAGTATTGGACACCACCTTTAATGAATTGTCTTTCTTTTACCTAGGTTTGCATGTGTTATTTTTGTCTACTGTTTACTTAATGAAACTCTGTGTTTTTCTTTATTATACAGGATCCTTTCGGAATACTAAAGCCGGCCCACATTTGACTGTTTTTTTTAATAATAACTGCTGCTGCTGCTGAGTGTTGGTACAATTTTCTCAAAGACATTTTCCATCTCTGAAAGGTAATAATAATATAGTTATTAGTATTGCACACCCTTTTAATGCATTGGCTTTCTTTTACCTAGGTTTGCATGTGTTTTTTTTTGTGTACTGTTTACTTAATGACACTCTGTGTTTTTCTTTATTATACAGGATCCTTTCAGAATTCTAAATCCGGCCCTTATTTGACTGTGTATTTAATAATTGCTGCTTTTGCTGCTGCTGAGAGTTGGTACAATTTTATAAAAGGCATTTTCCATCACTGAAAGGTAATAATATAGTTATTAGTATTGTACACCCCTTAAATGCAGTTGCTTTGTTTTAGATAGGTTTGCATGTGTTATTTGTACTGTTTACTTAATGAATCTTCTTTATTATACAGGTTCCTTTCTGATTTATAAGTCTGTGCTTTGTTTGTCTGTGTATTTAAAAAATTGAGGAGCACTGACTACAAGTGCTTCGTTTCTGTACTGCTGGAGTTTTCGTTTCTGTACTGCTGGAGTTGTGCTGAGAACAGGATCCTTTCTGATTTCTAAGTCTGGCCTTTGTTTGTCTGTGTATTTACAAAATTAAGGAGCACCAACTAGTCTACAAATGCTTCATTTCTGTACTGCTGGAGTTGTGCTAGAAACGGGAAGATACTTTCAGATTTGCTAAATCTGGCCTTTGTTTGACTGTTTATTTACAAAATTAAGAGCAACAATTACAAATGCTTTGTTTATGGACTACAAATTAATCTACAGACTGCTGATGGAACTGAGCTGAAAACAAATCAGTTTCTGTATTTTTCGAAAAATGCTGCTTACTGCTGCTGCTGACAATATTCTTCCATCTCTATATAAAAATAATTATTCATGCCAATTATTGGTGTTGTGGCTTGTGGGGAGGATTGTGGAGAATTTTTTCAAGTGTTTATTGATTATTAAAAATAAAATAATATATAAATACTAAGAACAGTTGTATATCTTTATTTTCTCTATTATTTCAGTTATGATAACTATGAGGGTCATATAAATAAATCAAATAGCTAACACAAATAAAAACACTTATTTTATTCGAAAAAATAAGACAATAAAGAATACACTTTTTTGATGAAACAACTTTATTGTTGAAAAAAAAATTAAGATGTATATTATTATTGCTATTAAAATATAGTTCAAAATTTATAATTCACAACTCGAAATTTGATAGTGTTAAAGGGACACTGAACACAAATTTTTTCTTTCGTGATTCAATTTCTGATTTGTCTTTGTTCTCTTGCTATCTTTTTTTGGAAAATAAAGTATCTAAACTTTTTTTTTGGTTCATACCTGTGGACAGCACTTTTCAATTGGTGGATGAATTTGTCCAGCAATCGGCAAGAACAACCCAGGTTGTTCACCAAAAATTAGCCGGCATCTAAACTTACATTGTTGTAATTTAAAATAAACATACCAAGAAAATGAAGAACATTTGATAATAGAAGTAAATTAGAAAGTAGCTTAAAATTGTATGCTCTATCTGAATCACAAAAGAAAAAAATTTGGTTCAGTGTCCCTTTAAGGTAATTGTATTTATTCATGGGCAACAGTGTTCTTCTAACACCAACATGCAATGTGCATTGGCGTATTTAGATTTTGTGCAGCCCTAGGCACTCAAAATTCTGCTGAGCCCCCCCCCCCCCCCAAGATCTTAGGCATTTTTTGGAATTTTTTTTTTTATTTGGAATAGTATTTCCAAAGTAAACGTCCACCAGAGCTTGCAAAACACTTGCACAGAGAGTGACCTACATAATCACAGACACATACAAAGTTATGCACATAGACACTGTCACACATGCGCACGTGCACACACACACACATATATATAAATATATACACTCACACATACAAATACACAACTATTACTACAATATATGTAGAAAAACTCAGATTCAATACTTTGCAAGCACAATGCTGAGTGTTGTAAATGCAAGAAAACTAAATGTAATAGCTATTCAAATAAAAGAAAGGTTCAGAGTTACCTCTCTTATTATACTCCCTTGATTTTAAGTTTTGTAAACTAAGTCTCTCATTAGATACCTGTATAATACTTCTAAAATAACTCTATGAAATATAGCCACAACAAATCTACTGCACCGCTCACATATATGCTGCCCTAGGCAAGGGCCTTGTTTGCCAAGGCCAAAATATACACCCCTGCCTCCATAGTAACCTACCTAATCAACTACAGTAATTTAATAGAGGGGGGTTATGAATGAAATAAGACTGTTTCGCCCTATCTTGGGGCTCGTCAGTATGGCGTAGGTTAATTATTTCACTCAATGTGTAATTTGAGTGATTAACATCACCAGCCATAGACAGCCTGTTTGGCCCATATGAGCCTCCTCCAATTAAATATTACTAAGTATCAATGTTTAAAATGTAAAAAAAAAATATTTATGATAAATACTTGTGAAATATAAAAAGGACATTACAAAAGAAAGGTTTCATGTCCCTTTAAATGGTTGGTTATAGAGGAAGGTTAGTATAGTTAGTAACCGATTAAAAAATACCACCTATGGTAGATTATTTCACATGTGATCCTCTATCAATGATCATCATATCATAAGATTCTGAAGTTTTAAGGAATAAATGAGGAATTGAGTATTTTAATTTTAAATATAGATATAAAATCTCAAAAAGATGAAATGCTTGAGTTGAGTTGAACATCAACCATACAAAAAATAAAATTTTGGAAAATGAATGAGGCACAAAGATGGCGAAACGGGCTGCCTATGGTTGATGTATTTTTATATCTCAACACATTTCACCTTTTTTAATATTATAATAGACTAAAAAACATTACTTTCGGATCTTTTTTTTTTTTTCTTTTTCAAAGTTAGAAAATGTATTTTTTTTGTGGTCACTAATTTCTATACAAGGTATAGATTTTCTTAATCTTACAATAAAATTTAGTTTGACACAAGAGCTGTGGGTGAGACAGAGACTAAAGTCAAGCGTGACTGATTTGATTATCTTCAATGAACAAAAATTTGTCAATACAATTATCAATAGCTGTTTTATTTTACTTTAGAGATAATATGTCTAAATATTTCTTGTCTACAAGAAAAAAAAGGAACCAACTTGTAACTGCTTCATCTCTGTGCTGTGTGACTGTCTGAGAATGAACAATTTTGAACATTTATTAAATATTTCACTCAGTAAATGTGTATTTGTGCACTGCAGTGTTTATTCACTGGTTTTGTGTAATATTTCTTTTTTTGATTAGCTCATCTTTTTATATATTCTGTTAATCTTAAAGATGATCAATAACTAAGTCAATTAGCAAGACTCAGGCTGAGTATTTGTGATGTGCACTGCACATTTAGATGCAATCTTCAATGTTAAAATTGAACTTGCACAATCCTTAAAACAATTAATTAATTTATTATTAGCTGTTTTTAAATAGCATGTGATGTCCCTTTAAGAGGTCCGCTATTACAGACCATAATCAATTGCAAAGTATTCTTCTCAGATTCCTAAAAAGGATAACTGGAAGGAAGCAAATTTACAGGGGAATTAAAAATCCATTCCATTCTCGGCATGTTTCAAAAGTAAACTACCATGGTGGCATGGATGGCACAATACCATGTGCATTTTAAGAGAGAGGCTTTTAAAAAGGTGTGTCAAGCATTAAAAAGATAATGTCAAAATTAAACTTCAAATTGTTGATTAGATAAAGATTTGAAAATTTTTCAACATTAATTTCTTTTTAAATATACAATTGTACACCTTTTGTTTTAAATTATTGGGGGTGAAATGTTTGGCCTAAATCATGCCATCCTTGGTGTTAGAAAAACTTCCAAGTTAGCAAGGTGATCATGTGATTCATTTTAAATTAATAATGTACCTAGTACTTACCGTACCAAACCACAAAAAAAAGATATAAAAGCCTTCAATTTCATATGCATAATGAGTGACGCCCAACTACAGAGCGCAGCAATTTTCAATAAGTTTCCGATTAAATTCGATTTAGGAAATGTACAACAAATATCGCTTGATAATCTATGTTGAAAACAAGATACCTAGGTAGAGGCAAGGCATTCTGGGCCCCTAAATGGCAGGAAATAGTGCAGACTGCAGACATCCAGTGCTGTTTCAATTCATTCTTGCAAGACTGCTGCCATTTAGTGATCAAGAGACGTGCACACTCCTGAGCTTTTATTCCTACTTAATTTCAACAAAGATACCCAGAGAAAACAATGTCAGTACAGTAGAAGTAACTAGAGAACTTAAAACTTTTGCTCTGTCTGAACAGTGACAAATTTAGGGTTAAATAATAAATATACCATTCCCTGCAAAGAAATTGTCAAGGCAAACTGCTTTAACTAACACATAAAAGGGATTGTTTTTGATTTATTTGTTTTTGTTTAGTTTTTTTGTGTATGTGTGTGTATGAGACAGAGTGTGTGCGTGTAAAGTAGAGAAAAGACAACAGAGTTTAGAATAAGAGATATAATTAAACACATAAAAATTCATGAGGACAATGTGAGACGCCCTTTAATGAGTGCAGCAATTTAAAATAGGTTTCCCATTTAATGTACTTTTATTTAGGAAATGTACATAAAATATTGCTTGATAATCTTTTTCTGAAAAGTAAAACTAGATACCTAGGTAGCAGGGACGTGCAGTCAGGGGCACTGGCCATATGCGGTCAAAACTGAATGAATACAAAAAATTAATATTTCTAAATAACAAATACATATATTTTATTCACTTGTTAAGTTATGGAGAGAGGCAGTGAGTGAGCACTACAGGTCTGCTTAGATCCATTGCTCACCATGACTAGTATTTCCTATGAGCCGCGACCCGCGAGCACCAGCGTCCAGCACCACCCACAGAGTTGTTGCAGCTCAAAGCAGACAAGAATAAACCCAATCTGAGGCAGCTCCCATAGTGTGTATAAAATATGTGTCAGAGTGTGTTGGTAGTGTACGTGTGTGTGTATATATATATATATATATATATATATATATATATATATATTGAAAGTAATGCATTCATTTTGCAAACTGCAAGTCACATAAAATTAATATGATAAGTGATAGAATAAATTAAAAGTAGCGCTACAATAGCTTTAAGTATTAAAAACTATGGGTAAAAGTAATAACAAAATTTGATGATAATAAGTAATAATTATAAAATTCTTACACAATCAATATAAAGTAATGTGTGATGATAATATACAAATAAACCACAATAGGAGAATTAGCTAGAAAAACATAGATTGATTTAATATAAAAAGATGATAAACGAATAACACTTGATAAAAGGAAGCAGAAAAAAAATTAAGCATATAAAAAATATTTTTGGTAGATTTAGCTTTTTTAATAATGCATGGACAAACAAAATAAAATAAGACAATCAAATGAAAGAATGTCTACATCAAACCAACTTAATGAATTTGGTTGCAAAATTCATATATAAAAGAGAGAGAGCCCAGAATTTAAAAAGTCTTGATCGACATAAAATGATTCCTTTCTTAAAATAATTAATCCAATGGATCATTATAGAGAATTACCTTTTTTTTTTAAAAAAAAAAGCATGTCAAATAGGTAGGCGTTTTGGTATCTTTAGCTGTACCTATAGTTAAAGCTAATAGTCTTTTAGCGTCCCAAAAATGTAGTTTCAATTTATCACTTAAAAGTTGTTTTGTATCTTAGCTGTACCTATAGTTAAAGGTAATAGTCTTTTTGCGGTCACAATTTGTAGTTTCAATTTATTTCTTAAAAGTTATGATTAGTAGTTCAGTAAAAATAGTAGTGGACAGCCACTATTAAAACTTTCAGAGTCCCGCTGTGAAATGTTAGGAGCACAGTTTAGTACACACAGATCTTACTTGTCAGATTCATACATTAGGTGGATATATACCTGGCATGCTGTGCATGCAATCTCACCCTTCAGCGTCAACAATCTGAGATCTGGCAGGCTTCTGATGTCGGTGCTCGGTAATGATTGTAGATGATTGTTGGACCCAGTTTTTTTCAAACTTGCGCAAGTCACCGTGGTAAACCGGTGTTTCTTTATACCTTAGGTGGATATATACGTGGCATGCTGTGCAGGTAATCTCACCCTTTAGAGTCCACAATATGATATCTTGCAGGCTTATGATGTCGGTGCTCGGTAATGATTGTAGATGATTGTTTGTCCCAGTTCTTTTCAGACTTGCGCAAGTCACCGTGGTAAACCGGTGTTTCTTTTCTCAGTGATTTTCCTGCTCTTATTACTTAAATGTACGCAGGAAGCAGTAGACAGCTTGCAAACTTCCCAGTTTGGTTAGGGATCTTTATTTGATATAAGGAAACAAATCCTGGGTACAGCTTTTAAAAATACACAGCTTTCTAAGCGTTTCACCCGATTTCAGGTCTTTTAAAAAAAAAAAATGTTATAAGTAAATTTTCTATACTGATCCATTGGATTATTTTTTTTCAGAAAGGATTCATTTTATGTCAATTAAGAATATTTATATTATGTGCTCTCTCTCTTTTATATATGAATTGTTCAGTTCAACAAAATTCATTAAGATGGTTTGATGTATTGTATACATTGTTTATTGTGATTGTCCATGCATTATTGAAAAAGCAAAATCTACAGAAAATGTTTTCTATATGCTTAAATTTCTTGCTGCTTCCTGTTATCAAGTGTTATTCGTTTATCATCTTATTATATTAAATCAATCTATGTTTTTGTTGCTATTTCTCCTATTGTGGTTTATTTGTATATTATCATCACACATTACTTTATATTGAGTGTGTAAGAATTTTATACTTATCACTTCTTATCATCAAATCTTTTAATTATTTTTAACCATAGTTTTTAATACTTAAAGCTATTGTAGTGCCACTTTTAATTTATTCTATCACTTATCACATTTTTTATAAGCAGGAGGAGGTTATCATAAAAGAGGCCTAAGTATTTGAAGTCCAGCGCTGAAAACTTAACACACATAGAATTAATATCAAACAGCTGAAGCTGACAACTGACAATTATCCATGTAACAACAACCAGTTTCATCATTGATAACATAACAGTGCAAGGAGTTGTATTGTAACTTTATAACATATCCATGAAAGCAGAAATGTATACACCATTACAAGCACAAAACCATTACTTTAATATTTCATAACAGCTTATTATTTACTGCATGCATAACCATTATTCTTGGTTTTTCAAAAGATACTTCAGAACAACAATATGAAAAGAAAGTTCATATCAATAATTGTGCCTTATACATAACATTTGAAGCCATATTAATGAAGAGTCCATGTCCATATAATGCTAATTGTCTATCACAGCAAATACCCTGGGGGGACCGTTAAGCTCCGACTCCGAGTCCGTCTAGCAAATCGAATCACTCGATTGGTATTGTGAGATAACTATTGGAATTTGTAAATTTCTCCTATATATGTGGTTAAAAAGGAATGAAGGGGCGCCCTAGACGAGAGTCAAACAGCTCACAACAAATACCGAGGGGGACCGGTGAGCTCTGAGTCGCTCCAGTATATCGAATCACACGATTGGTATTGTGACGTGAGATGGAATTTGCAAATTTCTCCTATATCTGTGGTTAAAACAGAATGAAGGGGCGCCCTAGATGAGAGTCAAACAACTCACAGCAAATGCTGAGGTGGACTGGTAAGCTCCGAGTTGCTCCAGCATATCGAATCACGCGATTGGTATTGTGACGTGAGATAACTTATGGAATTTACAAATTACTCCTATATCTGTGGTTTGCTTAGGAGCATAAATTTTTGACAAAGTTATGGCTTTAATGTTATTTATAAGGTATCATTATTGATGTGAACTATCTTTCCATATTGTTGTGCTGAAGTATATTTGAAAAAAAACAGAATAATGGTTAATGCATGCAGTAAATAATAAGCTGTTATGAAATATTAAAGTAATGTTTTTTTGCTTGTAATGGTGTTTAAATTTCTGCTTTCAATGATATTTTATAAAAATACAACTCTGTACACCCTTAAGGAATGATGAAGCTACTTGTTACTTGTTATATGAATAACATCACTTGTCCACTTAAGCTATTTGCTATTTTAACTCTATATTACAATTATAGTGTATATTTGCTATTTTAACTCTATATTACAATTATAGTGTATATTAGTGTATGAGTGAGTGTGTATGTTTGGACATATCATAAATGTTGATGATGAGATAGTTACAAAATAAAAGTTTCATTGTATACAGGCCTGTGAAAATAGTTTACTTACAATGCAAACAAAAAATTAAAACAATATCTAGGATAAAAATGAATGTCATCCAGCCTTGTACACATATTAACTGCCAGGCTGTATACCAGCACAGCCCATACTCTAGCTGTAAGTGCTCATACGCCTCAAACCCATATCACTTGCCTCTGTGTACCATTTGTGTTGATAGGTATAAATATTGGAACTACATTTGCATATATTTAACAACTATTTAATTATTTTCTTACCTGTATGCGATTGCGTGTGTTGTAAAGAATGCTAATTGTCATGTAATTTAATCGTAACTTTAAAGGGACAGTAAAATACAAAAGAAAATTTACATAATTGAAATAGGGCATGTAAATTTTAAACAACTTACAAATTTAGTTTTTTAAAAAAATTTGATTTGTTCTCTTGGTATACTTGAAAGCTAAACCTAGGAGGTTCATAATCATATACAGCAATTACTAATTTCTTAGCCCTTGAAGACAGCCTCGAATCTGAATGCATTTTGACCGTTTTTCAACACTAGAGGGCATTAGTTCATGTATTTCGTAAAGATAACATTGAGCTCACACATGTGAATTTACCTAGGAGTGAGCACTGAATGGCTAAAATGTTAGTCGATCAAAGTGACTGAAATAACAGGGAAGTTTGCATAGGCTTACATACAAGGTAATTACAGAGCTAATACGTCTATTATTATTATAGCTGTTTTGGTTTATACAAAACTGACGAATGGGTAATAAAGCAAAGGGATTATCTATATTTTTAAACAACAAAAAATCTGGTGTTGACTGTCCCTTTAAGCTAACTCTATTGGGTTTTATATATGTGTCTTGTGCGTTGTATAGCCCTTGGCAGTGCCCTACAACAACCACCAGGCTCTGACCTCAGTCACCGTCTACTGCACGTCACTGCTAGGTAGAGGCAAGGCATTCTGGAACCCTAAATGGCAGGAGATAATGAAGACATCTAGTGCTCTTTCAAATCATTCATGCAAAACTGCTGGCATTTAGTGTTGATCAAGAGACGTGCACAGTCCTGAAATTTGCTACCTGCTTATTTTCTTAAAAAATACCCAGAGAAGACAATACATGTTGTCACTTGTCAGTACAGTAGAAGTGAATTGGGAACTTAACCATATGCTCTTTCACAGGCTAATTTCTTAGACCTTGAGAGCCGCCTCTATTCTGAATGCATTTTTATATTTTTTCACCAATATAGGGTGTTAGTTCATGTGTGTCAAATAGATAACACTGTGCTCAGACACTTTAAGTGTCAAATAGGTAGGCGTTTTGGTATCTTTAGCTGTACCTATAGTTAAAGCTAATAGTCTTTTAGCGTCCCAAAAATGTAGTTTCAATTTATCACTTAAAAGTTGTTTTGTATCTTAGCTGTACCTATAGTTAAAGGTAATAGTCTTTTTGCGGTCACAATTTGTAGTTTCAATTTATTTCTTAAAAGTTATGATTAGTAGTTCAGTAAAAATAGTAGTGGACAGCCACTATTAAAACTTTCAGAGTCCCGCTGTGAAATGTTAGGAGCACAGTTTAGTACACACAGATCTTACTTGTCAGATTCATACATTAGGTGGATATATACCTGGCATGCTGTGCATGCAATCTCACCCTTCAGCGTCAACAATCTGAGATCTGGCAGGCTTCTGATGTCGGTGCTCGGTAATGATTGTAGATGATTGTTGGACCCAGTTTTTTTCAAACTTGCGCAAGTCACCGTGGTAAACCGGTGTTTCTTTATACCTTAGGTGGATATATACGTGGCCTGCTGTGCAGGTAATCTCACCCTTTAGAGTCCACAATATGATATCTTGCAGGCTTATGATGTCGGTGCTCGGTAATGATTGTAGATGATTGTTTGTCCCAGTTCTTTTCAGACTTGCGCAAGTCACCGTGGTAAACCGGTGTTTCTTTTCTCAGTGATTTTCCTGCTCTTATTACTTAAATGTACGCAGGAAGCAGTAGACAGCTTGCAAACTTCCCAGTTTGGTTAGGGATCTTTATTTGATATAAGGAAACAAATCCTGGGTACAGCTTTTAAAAATACACAGCTTTCTAAGCGTTTCACCCGATTTCAGGTCTTTTAAAAAAAAAAAATGTTATAAGTAAATTTTCTATACTGATCCATTGGATTATTTTTTTTCAGAAAGGATTCATTTTATGTCAATTAAGAATATTTATATTATGTGCTCTCTCTCTTTTATATATGAATTGTTCAGTTCAACAAAATTCATTAAGATGGTTTGATGTATTGTATACATTGTTTATTGTGATTGTCCATGCATTATTGAAAAAGCAAAATCTACAGAAAATGTTTTCTATATGCTTAAATTTCTTGCTGCTTCCTGTTATCAAGTGTTATTCGTTTATCATCTTATTATATTAAATCAATCTATGTTTTTGTTGCTATTTCTCCTATTGTGGTTTATTTGTATATTATCATCACACATTACTTTATATTGAGTGTGTAAGAATTTTATACTTATCACTTCTTATCATCAAATCTTTTAATTATTTTTAACCATAGTTTTTAATACTTAAAGCTATTGTAGTGCCACTTTTAATTTATTCTATCACTTATCACATTTTTTATAAGCAGGAGGAGGTTATCATAAAAGAGGCCTAAGTATTTGAAGTCCAGCGCTGAAAACTTAACACACATAGAATTAATATCAAACAGCTGAAGCTGACAACTGACAATTATCCATGTAACAACAACCAGTTTCATCATTGATAACATAACAGTGCAAGGAGTTGTATTGTAACTTTATAACATATCCATGAAAGCAGAAATGTATACACCATTACAAGCACAAAACCATTACTTTAATATTTCATAACAGCTTATTATTTACTGCATGCATAACCATTATTCTTGGTTTTTCAAAAGATACTTCAGAACAACAATATGAAAAGAAAGTTCATATCAATAATTGTGCCTTATACATAACATTTGAAGCCATATTAATGAAGAGTCCATGTCCATATAATGCTAATTGTCTATCACAGCAAATACCCTGGGGGGACCGTTAAGCTCCGACTCCGAGTCCGTCTAGCAAATCGAATCACTCGATTGGTATTGTGAGATAACTATTGGAATTTGTAAATTTCTCCTATATATGTGGTTAAAAAGGAATGAAGGGGCGCCCTAGACGAGAGTCAAACAGCTCACAACAAATACCGAGGGGGACCGGTGAGCTCTGAGTCGCTCCAGTATATCGAATCACACGATTGGTATTGTGACGTGAGATGGAATTTGCAAATTTCTCCTATATCTGTGGTTAAAACAGAATGAAGGGGCGCCCTAGATGAGAGTCAAACAACTCACAGCAAATGCTGAGGTGGACTGGTAAGCTCCGAGTTGCTCCAGCATATCGAATCACGCGATTGGTATTGTGACGTGAGATAACTTATGGAATTTACAAATTACTCCTATATCTGTGGTTTGCTTAGGAGCATAAATTTTTGACAAAGTTATGGCTTTAATGTTATTTATAAGGTATCATTATTGATATGAACTATCTTTCCATATTGTTGTGCTGAAGTATATTTGAAAAAAAACAGAATAATGGTTAATGCATGCAGTAAATAATAAGCTGTTATGAAATATTAAAGTAATGTTTTTTTGCTTGTAATGGTGTTTAAATTTCTGCTTTCAATGATATTTTATAAAAATACAACTCTGTACACCCTTAAGGAATGATGAAGCTACTTGTTACTTGTTATATGAATAACATCACTTGTCCACTTAAGCTATTTGCTATTTTAACTCTATATTACAATTATAGTGTATATTTGCTATTTTAACTCTATATTACAATTATAGTGTATATTAGTGTATGAGTGAGTGTGTATGTTTGGACATATCATAAATGTTGATGATGAGATAGTTACAAAATAAAAGTTTCATTGTATACAGGCCTGTGAAAATAGTTTACTTACAATGCAAACAAAAAATTAAAACAATATCTAGGATAAAAATGAATGTCATCCAGCCTTGTACACATATTAACTGCCAGGCTGTATACCAGCACAGCCCATACTCTAGCTGTAAGTGCTCATACGCCTCAAACCCATATCACTTGCCTCTGTGTACCATTTGTGTTGATAGGTATAAATATTGGAACTACATTTGCATATATTTAACAACTATTTAATTATTTTCTTACCTGTATGCGATTGCGTGTGTTGTAAAGAATGCTAATTGTCATGTAATTTAATCGTAACTTTAAAGGGACAGTAAAATACAAAAGAAAATTTACATGATTGAAATAGGGCATGTAAATTTTAAACAACTTACAAATTTAGTTTTTTAAAAAAATTTGATTTGTTCTCTTGGTATACTTGAAAGCTAAACCTAGGAGGTTCATAATCATATACAGCAATTACTAATTTCTTAGCCCTTGAAGACAGCCTCGAATCTGAATGCATTTTGACCGTTTTTCAACACTAGAGGGCATTAGTTCATGTATTTCGTAAAGATAACATTGAGCTCACGCATGTGAATTTACCTAGGAGTGAGCACTGAATGGCTAAAATGTTAGTCGATCAAAGTGACTGAAATAACAGGGAAGTTTGCATAGGCTTACATACAAGGTAATTACAGAGCTAATACGTCTATTATTATTATAGCTGTTTTGGTTTATACAAAACTGACGAATGGGTAATAAAGCAAAGGGATTATCTATATTTTTAAACAACAAAAAATCTGGTGTTGACTGTCCCTTTAAGCTAACTCTATTGGGTTTTATATATGTGTCTTGTGCGTTGTATAGCCCTTGGCAGTGCCCTACAACAACCACCAGGCTCTGACCTCAGTCACCGTCTACTGCACGTCACTGCTAGGTAGAGGCAAGGCATTCTGGAACCCTAAATGGCAGGAGATAATGAAGACATCTAGTGCTCTTTCAAATCATTCATGCAAAACTGCTGGCATTTAGTGTTGATCAAGAGACGTGCACAGTCCTGAAATTTGCTACCTGCTTATTTTCTTAAAAAATACCCAGAGAAGACAATACATGTTGTCACTTGTCAGTACAGTAGAAGTGAATTGGGAACTTAACCATATGCTCTTTCACAGGCTAATTTCTTAGACCTTGAGAGCCGCCTCTATTCTGAATGCATTTTTATATTTTTTCACCAATATAGGGTGTTAGTTCATGTGTGTCAAATAGATAACACTGTGCTCAGACACTTTAAGTTAGCTATGAGCCAGCACTGATTGGATGAAATGCAAGTCTATCAAAATAACTGAGATAAGGGGGCAGTCTGCAGAGCCTTAAATTAAAGGAAATCACAGAGGTTAAAAGTGTATTAATATAACCGCAATGGTTATGCAAAACTAGGGAATGTGTAATAATAAAGGGATTATCTATCTTTTTATACAACAAACATTCTGGTTTTGAATGTGCCTTTAACAAAAAAAAAGGATTTGATTTTTTATTATATTTTTGTTGAAGGTTTTTTTTCATTAGAAAGAGTAGAGGAGAATAGAGAGTTTAGAATAAGAAAGAGATACAAACCGAAAATGTAATGTGGACAATGAAAGACGCCCCCTACATAGCGCAGCAATTTTAAAGGGACAGTCTAGTACAAAATAAACTTGCATGATTCAGATAGGGCATGTCACTTGAAACAATTTTCATATCTACTTTTATCACCAATTTTACTTTGTTCTATTGGTATTATTATTTGAAAGGTAAACCTAGCAGCAGGTTTATATACTAATTTCTTAGACCTGGAGAGCCGCCTCTATTCTGAATGCATTTTTATATTTTTTCACCAATAAAGGGTGTTATTTCATGTGTGTCAAATAGATAACACTGTGCTCAGACACTTTAAATTAACTATGAGCCAGCACTGATTGGATGAAATGCAAGTCTGTCTAAAGAACTGAGATAAGGGGGCAGTCTGCAGAGGCTTAAATAAAAGGCAATCACAGAGGTAAAAAGTGTATTAACATAACAACATTGGTTATGCAAAACTAGGGACTGGGTGTGTAATAAAGGGATTATCTATCTTTGAAAAAAATAACAATTCTGATGTATACTGTGACTTTAAATAAGTTTACCATTTTATTCTATTTAGGAAATGTATCACAAATATCGCTTGATATTATTTGTTGAAAACAAGATAGCTAGGTAGAGGCAAGGCATTCTGAACCCCTAAATGGAAAGAAATGGTGCAGAAATCTAGTGCTCTTTCAAATCACTCTTGCAAAACTGCTGCCATTTAGGGATCAAGAGACGTGCACACTCCTGAGCTTTTGTTCCTGCTTGATTTTAACAAAGATACCAAGAGAAAACAATATCTGTACAGTAGAAGTAAATAAAGAACTGAAAATGTATGCTGTCTGAACAGTGACAAATTTAGTTTTAAATATCCCTTTAAAAATAAAAAGGGAAAATGCAAAAAAAGGAACTTTTTTTTTTTTGTTTTTATATTTGTTTTATATTTTTTTTTTTTTATATATTTTTAAAAAAAATTTTATATTTTTTTTTTTATTTATTTTTTTATATATATATTTTTATATATATTTTTTTATATATATATATTTTTTATATAACAGTATATATATATATTATTAAAATAAACTATGCTACCTATGACCTAAAAAAGTGATGGAAGGCAAGGTAGTGGTTGGTACTGTTAGCACTAGGACATAAAAAAATACAAAACAGAAAAAAACACAGCAAGCAGCAATTCCAGCAAACAATAATCCCTTTAAGAGGGTAAACAAAACAAACAGGGAAAATAAACCTAGAGGAGTAGTATATTTTTTTTTGTGGGAGAGGGTTGTTCTAAAATTAGTCTGACTCTTGACATATAAGAATGCAGGACCCGCGTCACTTCCGGTGACATGACATCTGCTGTTGGAGGTGTGTGGTGCTCACTGCACATGCGCAAGAAGCCCATCCTCCTAAAATCAGCAGTTGAAGCCTACACAACGGGTCAAGGAATTATATGGGCAGTATACTTCATTGCACAGGCACAAAGAATACCGCACATGTGGACACACACAACCCGACTCCTCACGCTCAGTTTAATAAACTGCATCAGATGGTCCATAATTTTTACAGGTGATTTGGCCTTTAGTTTGCATGCACACACTGCCGTAAACATGCATGCGCACTAAAGGCCAAATCACCGGTAAAAATTATGGACCATCAGATGCAGTTTATTAAACTGAGCGTGAGGAGTCGGGTTGTGTGTGTCCGCATGTGCAGTATTCTGCGTGCCTGTGCAGTGAAGTATACTGCCCATATAATTCCTTGACCTGTTGTGTAGGCTTCAAATGCTGATTTTAGGAGGATGGGCCTCTTGCGCATGTGCAGTGAGCACCACACACCTCCAACAGCAGATGTCATGTCACCGGAAGTGACGCGGGTCCTGCATTCTTATAAGTCACAACTAATTTTATAACAGGGGCAATGGACAAAGGGAAATAATACCAATAATGTTGTGAAAGCTAAAAATTGCTTTCAGCAACAAGAAGACCCCTTTAAGTGCTCTCAAAATGAGGCACTGATTTTTTTTTTTTTTTGGGGGGGAGGTTAACTATAACAAGCCCTCTTCTAATCTCCTGAGCTCCTCAGGGTGCTTCTCAGCCAAATGAGCACGAAAAGCGGCATATCTGCTTGAAGCAACACAGTCTCCATATGACACCACCTTCAAGCACACACCACATACTAAGCCACAAAGGCTAAAAATCCTTTGACAGCCACCTGCAGTAAGGTCAAAAGATGACCCTACCTGCATTGTATGTGTAGGGGACTGGGGGGGGGAAACCGGTGAAAAAGGTGCTGGTGATGTAGCCGACCCAGCTATTACAGCTGAGGCTGGCGTTACAGAGGACTGTAGAGGAGAAGAGGAAGGAAGGGGCACAGCTACACTTGTCGTGGCTGTCATTGAGCTTGTTGACGGCACCACTGGTGCCGCAACACTTCCAGGACGGGGTCTTATCCTGGAAGTACGCAACCCCTTCGACTGTCCAGCAACAGTTTTGGATTTCCGAAACAGAGATTTCTTGGAGATTCCAGAACTAGTTGATGGACTATCCACCACACTCCTGCTGGATGTAGTGCCTGTGGTTTGTGAAACTGGAGGAGGGGGTCCAACCACTGGGGAGCTCGCTCCTTCTCCACTGTCAGCACAAGGAGTTGCAAGTCCTTTTTTAGAACCTGGCCTCTCTATCTCCTTGTGCACAATGGAGAGGTGATGCGTAAGGGCAGTAGTGCCCAATCTCCCTCCTTTCCCCCTCTTGATGCTCTTCCCACAATGAATACACTGCACCTGCAGTGCTTCATTTACACTGGAGCCATCAGGAATACAAAAATGTTCCCATACCCACGACCTGAGTCTGGATTTAACAACTCCAGCGTCATGCCTGCGCTGTGATTCAGCAGGCATGGTGAGAGACACCGGTACATCAGAAGAGGGTAAGGTAGTGGCAGATGTAGAAATAGTGGTGTCGTCAGAAGCAACTATTGTACCTGTAACACCTGGAGTTGCTGGGCGGTGGACCCCGGCCTCCACAGGCGCAGCAACACCAGAGTGCTGGGAATTTACACCACACTCAGTTACAACAACTAATTCTGACCCCATTGCATCTGATGTGTCAGCTGACACATCATGCAAAGAAGAATCAAGTCCCAATTGCACCGAATGGTGGATGACATCCGCCGCCATGGGAGAAGAAGTTCGCATAGAACTTAACTTCTCCCCGGAATCATCTAAATTGGCACTTGATTCTTCCCCACTTAAGTCAATATCAAAGGTTGGAAAAGCCTTGACTTGACTTGCTGCAGAATGAGGAATCCCAGTAACATTAGGAGACAACATATCCTGCAGGTCCACATCAGTTAGGAATGAGTGCTCTTCAAATCCTGCAGCCAAAGAAGTACTTGGATCACCAGCGGTATGCGATCCATTTCCATCATTAACTGAGGATTTCAAAGCAACATCATCGCTAAAACCCGCAACAACATCAGCACCAGCTGATGCACTCCTCCTATCTTGCCCATCAGGGGAGATACTACCAACAGGTAAAGACATGTTTTGTTTTTTTTAAGTTAAACTAAGAATAAAAAATATACTACTCCTCAAAAGTTTTCTGTTTGTTATACTAAATTTGCTGCTTGCTGTGTTTTAAAAAGACAACAAAATAAAACAAATAGCACACAAACAAAGAGAAATTATATCCAAATAGAAAAATAAATACAGAAGCTATGCGACAAACCAACCTGTCTCACCCACAGCTCTGAAGTGTCTGATATTAGTTGTTTTTCTCCCTGAAAAAAATTTTGTTCTAGAACACAGCCAAAAAGATACATTTTTTGATACATTTCGAAAATTCGATTTAAATCGAATTTTTCGAATGTGATAATCGAAATAATGTTATTCAATTAGATTTAAATATGTTTAAAAATCGAATACATATTTTCGAATTTCGAATGTATATTATTTCTTTTATTTTCAATCGAAATCGAAAATGACATTCGAAATCGAAAGTGCATTTCGAAAACGGAAATACGCATTCGAAAAAGGAAGTTACATTCGAAATCGAATATGCACTTTCGAAATGGAATATGCACATTCGAAATATATTATACAAATTCGAAATTGAATGTCACATTCGATTTCGAATGTCGCATTCGATTTCGATTGTGACATTCGAAAACGAATGTGACATTCGAAAACGAATGTCACATTCGGAACCTAGAAAAAAATTCGAAAATCGAATTTTATAGAATCTTCGTTCTTACCGACATTCGAATTTATAATTCGAATTTTGATAATAACATTCGTTCTATTTTCGAAATTCGAAATTTTACACATTCGCCCATCCCTAATCAAAATGTCTGTTGTTTACAAAAACTGACAGATATTTCATGTATATTATCCTATCTTATATGTATTTTATTTTGCAAAACATCCATTTTATACATTAAATACAAAAAATAATTAAACATCCTGTATTTTATCTTATCTTTTCTGTCAAAGTGTCTGTTTACAAAAACTGACAGACATTACATGTAGTGTTATAAATTTAAGATTTATAAGTTGTATTTATACAAAAAATTAAACATTTATGTATATAATTTATCTTATCTTTTCTGTCAAAGTATCTGTATAGTGTTATAAATTTGAAATTTATAAACTATATAAAATGCATTATAACTTATCTTTTTCAAATGTAAATTTTAAATTTAAACAAAGGCAGCAATCTTTATATCCTTATTCAATTCCCACTGTGCATAAGTTTTAAGTGTATGTATCCATTTAAGTTCTCTTTGATCTAACTCTTTTGATATTTGGCCCCCTCTCCAATGCACCTTAACTTTCTCTATTCCCAGCCACAGAAAATTTTCCTTCTTAAAAAACTGACAATTATTACAATGCACCGGTATACCGTGATCTTCATGTTCTTTCTCTATTTTGTTAAAGTGTTCTAATATCCATGTCTTAAAGGGACATAATACTCATATGCTAAATCACTTGAAACTGATGCCGTATAACTGTAAAAAGCTGACAGGAAAATATCACCTGAGCAGCTCTATGTAAAAAAGGAAGATATTTTACCTCACAATTTCCTCAGCTCAGCAGAGTAAGTTCTGTGTAAAAAGTTATACTCAGCTGCTCCCAGCTCCAGGTAAAAAAAAAAAAAAAAATGAAGAAATGAACAGCAGCCAATCAGCATCAGCAGTGCTGAGGTCATGAACTCTTACTGTGATCTCATGAGATTTGACTTAACTCTCATGAGATTTCATAGTAAGCTTCCTTTACCTGATTGGTGAAATAATATGAGAGTGCACAAGGCTCATCCTTTCAGTTGTCCCAGGACAGACATACTAAAATGCTGCTTAGAAGTCCTTTACAATGGGAGGTGGCTACTGAGGAACTTTTGAGGTAAAATATCTTTCTTTTTTACATAGAGATGTTCAGGTGATATTTTCTAGTCAGCTTTTTACAGCTATGCTGCATCACTTTCAAGTGTTTAAACATTTGGGTATTATGGCCCTTTAAGGAATCTTGAGGGTTGTCCTAAATACTGACTTTTGCACCCACATTGTAGCAGGTATATAACATTTTTTGTTTTACATGTTATAAACTCTCCCACATGTGTATAAACCTACTAAATCATTAATTTGTATTGGTTTTTTGGGGACCATCCCTTTTATCATAGAAGGTGCTAGTTTTTGTTTTAAATTATGACCTTTTCTAAATATTATAGTATGTTTTGTTGGTATATTTGGGACCGAAAAATGCATCATCCCTAAGGATATGCCAATGTTTCTCTATAATTTTTTTAATAGCGAAATGTTCATTATTAAAAGTTGTTACAAATCTTGGGAAATTAGACATGGGATTCTTCTTTTTTTTTTTTTGTTCTATGTAAGCTTAAGAGCCTGCACGTGTCTGAAACACTATATGGCAGTTTTTTTTTTTGCAAGAATGTTACCCATATGCAGGAGCATTAGACGGGAATATTTTCTGCATTGTAGTGCTCCAGACATCTACCTAGGTATCTCTTCAACAAAGAATACCATGGGAACAAAGAAAATTTTGTAATAGAAGTAAATTGGAAACTTTATAAAAGTTGTTTGCTCTGTCTGAATCACAAAATATTTTGTTTGAGTTTCATATGCCTTTAAAACAGAATGCCTTTTAGTGAAATTGTGGTATTTTCACAAATTTCATGTTTTTGTTGCAGTCAGTACTCATTTTGCCCACTAATAGCTAGATTACGGGTGGATCGCTATTTATCGCTCCCGCTTGTGCATTAACTCTGCTAGACTTGAGCTTTTTGTGCGTGTCGAGTTGCGCGTGCATTACAAGTTAAAAGTAATAAATGTTCTCACTAAAAAAGCCAAAGTATTCCCCCATAGACTGCAATGGAGTGCAAAAAGTGGACAAAAAAAACAAAACCCTTACTATTGGTGGGGAGATGAGGGCAACTGTTGGGTTAGTGAAGTTCATTTGTTAATGAGTCGGGTGAAAAGCTTCCCTGAACAAAAAGGTCTTTAGGGAACGTTTAAAGGAGGAGAGGTTAGGGGAGAGTCTGACGGCTCGAGGAAGTGCGTTCCAGAGGGTTGGAGCCACACAAGAGAAGTCCTGTAGTCTAGCATGAGAGGAGGTGATGGTAGAGGACGCAAGGAGCAGGTCATTGTTGGATCTTAGGGGGCGGGCTGGAGTATATTTGCTGATGAGTGAGGACAGGTAGGGTGGGGCAGCATTGGTGAGGGCTTTGTAGGTCAGGGTGAGAATTTTGAATTTAATTCTGCTGTGAATGGGGAGCCAGTGAAGGGACTCACAGAGAGGTGCAGCAGAAACGGAGCGTTGAGAGAGGTGGATTAACCTGGCGGATGGATTGAAGGGGAGATAGGCGGGAGAGAGGGAGGCCAGTTAGCAAGTTATTGCAGTAGTCAAGTCGGGAAATTACCAGGGAGTGGATAAGCTGTTTAGTAGTTTTGTCACTCAGAAACGGACGAATTTTGGAGATATTGCATAGGTGGTTGCGTCAGGATGAAGAGAGCAGTTGGATGTGGGGAATGAAGGACAGATTTGAGTCAAGCATGACTCCGAGGCAGGGGACTTGGGGTGATGGGGAGATAGTGGTGCCGCCAACAGTGATGGAAAAATTAGAAACTGTAGTAGAGTTAGAGGGGGGGTACTAGAAGTAGTTCGGTCTTGGCCATGTTTATTTTTAGGTGGTGAGAGGCCATCCAGGAGGAAATGTCAGATAAGACATTGCACTTATATATATGTCTATATATGTACACATATGTATTTATGTGTTTATATGTGCATATATGTCTGTAAATACATGTATACACACACATATATATATATAAGTATACTGTATATATACAGTGGGGCAAAAAAGTATTTAGTCAGCCACCAATTGTGCAAGTTCTCCCACTTAAGAAGATGAGAGAGGTCTGTAATTTTCATCATAGGTATATCTCAACTATGAGAGACAAAATGTGGAAACAAATCCAGACAATCACATTGTCTGATTTGGAAAGAATTTATTTGCATATTATGGTGGAAAATAAGTATTTGGTCACCTACAAACAAGCAAGATTTCTGGCTCTCACAGACCTGTATCTTCTTCTTTAAGAGGCTCCTTTGTCCTCCACCTATATTAATGGCACCTGTTATCAGTATAAAAGACACCTGTCCACAACCTCAAACAGTCGCACTCCAAACTCCACTATGGTGAAGACCAAAGAGCTGTTGAAGGACACCAGAAACAAAATTGTAGACCTGCACCAGGCTGGGAAGACTGAATCTTCAATAGGCAAGCAGCTTGGTGTGAAGAAATCAACTGTGGGAACAATAATTAGAAAATGGAAGACATACAAGACCACTGATAATCTCCCTCGATCTGGGGCTCCACGCAAGATCACCCGTGGGGTCAAAATGATAACAAGAACAGTGAGCAAACATCCCAGAACCACACGGGGGGACCTAGTGAATGATCTGCAGAGAATTGGGACCAACATAACAAAGGCTACCATGAGTAACACACTACGCTGCTAGGGACTCAGATCCTGCAGTGCCAGACGTGTCCCCCTGCTTAAGCCAGTACATGTCCGGGCCCATCTGAAGTATGCTAGAGAGCATTTGGATGATCCAGAAGTGGATTGGGAGAATGTCATATGGTCAGATGAAACCAAAGTAGAACTGTTTGGTAGAAACACAACTCATCGTGTTTGGAGGAGAAAGAATGCTGAGTTGCAACCAAAGAACACCATACCTACTGTGAAGCATGGGGGTAGCAACATCATGCTTTGGGGCTGTTTCTCTGCAAAGGGAACAGGACGACTGATCCATGTACATGAAAGAATGAATGGGGCCATGTATCGTGAGATTTTGAGTGCAAACCTCCTTCCATCAGCAAGGGCATTGAAGATGAAATGTGGCTGGGTCTTTCAGCATGACAATGATCCCAAACACACCGCCCGGGCAACGAAGGAGTGGCTTCGTAAGAAGCATTTCAAGGTCCTGGAGTGGCCTAGCCAGTCTCCAGATCTCAACCCCATAGAAAACCTTTGGAGGGAGTTGAAAGTCCGTGTTGCCCAGCGACAGCCCCAAAACATCACTGCTCTAGAGGAGATCTGCATGCAGGAATGGGCCAACATACCAGCAACAGTGTGTGACAACCTTGTGAAGACTTACAGAAAACGTTTGACCTCTTTCATTGCCAACAAAGGATATATAACAAAGTATTGAGATGAACTTTTGATATTGACCAAATACTTATTTTCCACCATAATTTGCAAATAAATTCTTTCCAAATCAGACAATGTGATTGTCTGGATTTGTTTCCACATTTTGTCTCTCATAATTGAGGTATACCTATGATGAAAATTACAGGCCTCTCTCATCTTCTTAAGTGGGAGAACTTGCACAATTGGTGGCTGACTAAATACTTATTTGTCCCACTGTATATATATATATATATATATATATATATATGTTACAGTATCTATAATAATTTTTTAACATTACTAAATTTTCTTGTGCGCTAACCTGACACCACGTTAGACCTCAAGCGTGAAACACAAGGGGCATTACATTACACTCTTTACATAGATTTTGTTTTAAATTTTTATTATTAAATATATATTTCTATATATATCTGAAAATGTTAAAGTAAAATAGATATCTACACCTCTAAGTCTAGGAATAAATATACAGGCGTAGGTATATACAGATTTATATATGTAGAAATATGCATTTACAATAAAAATAACATATTCCTGAATGTAAAGAGCATTGAAATGCAAAATATTAATAACTCAGGTCTGGTTAGTACATGAGTGATAAGTGTTTTTTTCTTCTAGGCTCTCCATTGAAGTCAATGAGGCCTATTTATCAAGCCGTCAACTTACTTGCATTCGACGGCACCAATACGCTCGCCTAAGATCACCTAACATCGCTGCCGCGGACCTGAATACGTTCTCCAAAGTTACCAAAAAAGCTGTCAAAAAGCCGCACACCAAGTACGGGGCGATGAGCAGCGGACTGTTGTTAACTAACAGGCATCGATCTCGCTGCTCTTCGGCTTTTTCCCAGCTTTATTGGTATACTGTCACTAAACACCCACACTATACTACATTGTTTTACCCCTATCCCGCTGCTGACGGACCCCGCCGCAACTAAATAAAGTTATTAAACCCTAAACCGCCGCTCTCAGAGCCCACCGTCCCTCTAATAAACTTATTAACCCCTATCCTGCTGCTCCCGTAGCTCACCGCCACCTACATTATGTTATTAACCCCTAATCTGCCGCCCCCTACACCGCCGCCACCTACATTATGTTATTAACCCCTAATCTGCACCTCCTACACCGCGGCCACCTACATTATACTTATTAACCCCTAATCTGCCGTCCCCAACGTCGCCGCCACAATATTACATTTATTATCCCCTAAACCTAAGTCTAACCCTAACCCCCCCTAACTTAAATATAATTTAAATAAATCTAAATAAAATTACTATCATTAACTAAATTATTCCTATTCAAAACTAAATACTTACCTATAAAATAAACCCTAAGCTAGCTACTATATAACTAATAGTTACATTTTAGCTATCTTAGGGTTTATTTTTATTTTACAGGCAAGTTTGTATTTATTTTAACTAGGTAGACTAGTTAGTAAATAGTTATTAACTATTTACTAACTACCTAGCTAAAATAAAAACAAATTTACCTGTAACATAAAACCTAACCTAAGTTACACTAACACCTAACACTACACTACAATTAAATAAATTAACTAAATTAATCTAATACGTGATAAAATCACAGTGGAGGGGGCGCAGAATGGTATACAATTCAGATGGTAGTTATTGATAACCCTTAAAGACAATTTAAAACTTAAACAAACTAATGTTATCTTATGAGGTGAAAAATATATCAATATAAGGTTATATAAATCCCTTTTGGAGTATACAGGAAAGAAAATGTCTCTTTTTACAAATAAGTTGATAGCTGAGCGGTGGCTGCCTCCTCTCAACCGGATGATCCAGGCAAGAACTAGGAGAAATAAAAAACAGAGGGGCGCCTCATGTGTGGTATAGTCTGATTGAAGACATAAGAAAAAGCAACAGAATAGCCAAATGAGTACTCACATACTCCACGAGCACACTCATGTGCTGGTAGGGGCAGGCTGTAGATTTAGATGGGTGTGACAGCTCACCCGTTCAAGGATACTTCCAATACTGTAGTTATACTCCCAAAGCACACCAATGTGCTGGTAGATACAGGCTGCAGATTCAGGCAAGTGTGGCAGCTCACCCAAACAAACAATCTTTTGGTATTGATGCAGTGAAAACAAAGGCAGGTTTAATGCTTCTCAGTAGCTGTGTACTTAGTAGTGATTGCAGGCAGACGGTAGGAAATGAGATCCACTCCAAAAGTAAAAATTTGCAAATATTTATTAAAAACAAAAATTTAAAAACACCAGGGTTGTTATACAAAGTGGATTACAGGGTCACCCAGTTGGCCCCAATGATTGCAACGCGTTTCTCGGTTGGCAAACCGTTTCATCAGGCATATCATAATCATTCCTACCTCTGCCTTTTATACCCTACAAACAAACAATTATGTCCATTCTAAGGGGTGTGTTCCTAATTGATTCTCACCTGTGTGAGCTATCAGGTGTCTCTGAGGCTAATTGATTGTTCACTAGAAAAAATATACTTTGCACCTAAAATTTGACTTTGCAAAATAGAAAATTGAAATATTCACCCTTTTGTGTATACCAAGTTGTGCATTCATGTGTTACATGTAGAAGAAAAGAAAGAAAGAAAACATGTGTAGTAAAATAATAAATATATTCCAGTTATGTTACTAATCAATAATATGGCAATCCCTTTTCTGCTAATGCACACAAAAAAATTGTAAAAGGCAGCTGCATAAAAGGCTGCTGTCTATGTGTGTTTTTTTGGCATTTTTATTTCAATAACAAACTGAATATAAACTTCTTAGTATGTTATAATATTTTTAGTAGGTTGGACAGCAAATGCGCGATCTTGTCCTATTGTGGGATATAGAACGTGAGCAGTTTAGTCAGAAGTCTTTAAATAGTCACTTGTGCAGCAGTGTGAAAGAAAAAAAAAAAAAAGTGGAAGTGGAACTGTGATAATACTGTAAGTAGTGTCTTCTGTAGAGTCAGTGCCCTAAAAAGGTGACATTAATATTAATATATGACCATTGATATGGGCCTAAAAGAAAAAAGATAAAAAGAAAAAAGAAATAAGAGCAAATCCTACGTGTGTGTGTGTGTCTATGTGCTTAACAAAGCCAATTTTGCTCAGAACTGCAAAAAAACACAGTTCTACACTACACTACATTCTTTTGAAGATTATATGATGTAGTGTAATGTAAGTTATGATTACAAAGGCCCTAATGGAGGGTCACTAATATATTAAGACTAATTGATGGATAGAGAATAGTGCTATTTGGATCTATGGGTGGATACTGTTACGCCCCATACTCTTAGGGTTAAGATAAGGGGGGATGATATATGACCGGATAGCTGAATAATAGAAGATGGTGGTGCCTTCTAAAAGGCCGCCAAATCTAATACTTCGTTAAGGCCAGAGGGAAACAAAGACTGGAACTTGAAGATCCAGTATGTCTCCCTCTGGCGCAGACGAGTATATCTATTGGTTCCCATTTTGGAAGGGATGAATTCCAGTGGAGTGATGCAAAAAGTATGATGGTGTCCTTGATGCTGAACAGTGCTGTGGCGCGATATGCTATGTTTAAGTGATTGTTTTTTGATGTTTCTTAAATGCTCACTCCATCTGGTACGTATCCTCCTGCAAGTGCGGCCCAAATATTGCAGGCCACATCTGCAGGTGAGGACATAGATAACATACTCAGTACTACAATCAATCCTATTTTTAATGGGAAAAATTTCTCCTGTTGTGTGACATTTGACAGAGGTGTGTCCATGAGTAATGAAGCTGCACATATGGCATCTTGACTTATTGCATCTATAAGCTCCTGGTTTTGCTTTCCTATCAATATATGATGTACCATTGTGTATATGGTTTCTTTTAGATATTACTATTTTACTTGGTGCCAGTTTTTGCTTGAGAATTAAATACAATTAACTAAATTATATACAATTAGCTAAAGTACAAAACAAAACAAAACACTAAATTACAGAAAATAATAAACAAATTACAAGATATTTAAACTCATTACACCTAATCTAATAGCCCTATCAAAATAAAAAAAGCCCCCCAAAATAAAAAAAAACCCTAGCCTAAACTAAACTACCAATAGCCCTTAAAAGGACCTTTTGCGGGGCATTGCCCCAAAGAAATCAGCTCTTTTACCTGTAAAAAAAAAATGCAAAAAAACCCTCAACAGTAAAACCCACCACCCACACAACCAACCCCCCAAATAAAATCCTAACTAAAAAAACCTAAGCTCCCCACTGCCCTGAAAAGGCCATTTGGATGGGCATTGCCCTTAAAAGGGCAGTTAGCTCTTTTGCGGCCCAAAGCCCTAACCTAAAAATAAAACCCACCCAATACACCCTTAAAAAAAAAACTAACTCTAACCCCCTGAAGATCGACTTACAGTTCTGAAGACCGGACAACCATCCATAAGGAAGCGGCAGAAGTCTTCATCCAACCGGGCCAAAGTCCTCAACGAAGCCGGGAGAAGTCTTCATCCAAGCCGGGCGAAGTGGTCCTCCAGACGGGCAGAAGTCTTCATCTAGACGGCATCTTCTATCTTCATCCATCCGACGCGGAGCAGCTCCATCTTCAAGACATCTGACGCGGAGCATCCTCTTCATCCGGAGTCTTCTTACTGAAAGACGATTCCTTTAAATGACGTCATCCAAGATTGGAATTAAGGTAGAAAAAATCCTATTGGCTGATGCAATCAGCCAAAAGGATTGAGTTTGCATTCTATTGGCTCATTGGAACAGCCAATAGAATGCGAGCTCAATCCTATTGGCTGATTGCATCAGCCAATAGGATTGAACTTCAATCCTATTGGCTGATTGCATCAGCCAATATGATTTTTTTCTACCTTAATTCCGATTGGCTGATAGAATTCTATCAGCCAATCGGAATCTAAGGGACGCCATCTTGGATGATGTCATTTAAAGGAACTGTCATTCAGTAAGAAGACTCTGGATGAAGAGGATGCTCCGCGTCAGATGTCTTGAAGATGGAGCCACTCCCCATCGGATTGATGAAGATAGAAGATGCCGTCTGGATGAAGACTTCTGCCCGTCTGGAGGACCACTTTGCCCAGCTTGGATGAAGACTTCTCCTGGCTTCGTTGAGGACTTCGGCCCGGTTGGATGAAGACTTCTGCCGCTTCCTTAAGGATGGTTGTCCGGTCTTCAGAACTGTAAGTCGATCTTCAGGGGGTTAGAGTTAGTTTTTTTTAAGGGTGTATTGGGTGGGTTTTATTTTTAGGTTAGGGCTTTGGGCCGCAAAAGAGCTAACTGCCCTTTTAAGGGCAATGCCCATCCAAATGCCCTTTTCAGGGCAATGGGTAGCTTAGTTTTTTTTAGTTAGGATTTTATTTGGGGGGTTGGTTGTGTGGGTGGTGGGTTTTACTGTTGGGGGTGTTTGTATTTTTTTTACAGGTAAAAGAGCTGAATTCTTTGGGGCAATGCCCCACAAAAGGCCCTTTTAAGGGCTATTGGTAGTTTAGTTTAGGCTAGGTTTTTTTTATTTTGGGGGCATTTTTATTTTGATAGGGCTATTAGATTAGGTGTATTTAGTTTAAATATCTTGTAATTTGTTTTTTATTTTCTGTAATTTAGTGGGGTTTTTTGGTACTTTAGATAATTGTATTTAATTTAGTTAATTGTATTTAATTTAGGTAATTTATTTAATTGTAGTGTAGTGTTAGGTGTTATTGTAACTTAGGTTAGGTTTTATTTTACAGGTAAATTTGTATTTATTTTAACTAGGTAGCTAGTAAATAGTTAATAACTATTTAATAACTATTCTACCTAGTTAAAATAAATACAAACTTGCCTGTAAAATAAAAATATACCCTAAGCTAGCTACAATGTAACTATTAGTTATATTGTAGCTATCTTAGGGTTTATTTTATAGGTATTTAGTTTTAAATAGGAATAATTTAGTTAATGATAGGAATTTTATTTAGATTTATTTAAATTAGATTTAAGTTAGGGTTAGGGTTAGACTTAGGTTTAGGGGTTAATAAATTTAATATAGTGGCGGCGACGTTGGGGACGGCAGCTAAGGGGTTAATAAGTATAATGTAGGTGGCGGCGGTGTAGCGGGTGGCAGATTAGGGTTTATTAAGTATAATGTAGGTGGCAGCGGTGTAAGGGGGCAGATTAGGGGTTAATAAGTATAATGTAGGTGGCGGCGGTGTCGGGGAGGCACATTAGGGGTTAATAACATAATGTAGGTGGCAGCTGTGTAGGGGGGGCAGATTAGAGGTTAATAAGTATAATGTAGGTGTCGGCGGTGTCGGGGGCGGCAGATTAGAGGTGGTTAAACTCGGGGTACATGTTAGGGTGTTAGGTGTAAATGTAACTTTTATTCTCCCATAGGAATCAATGGGATATCGGGCAGCAGTGAACATGAGCTTTGCTGCTTTCAGACTCCAATTGATTCCTATGGCATCCGCCGCCTCCAGGGCAGCGGATTGAAAACCCGGTACGTTGGGCCGGAATAGTGGCGAGCGTACCTGGTAGATATTTGATAACTTGCAAAAGTAGTCAGATAGTGCCGAATTTGCATTCGGAACATCTGTAGTGATGTAAGCATCGATCTGTGTCGGACTGAGACCGGCGGATCGTATTTTACATCACAAAATTCTACTTTTGCCTATGCCTATGGGGCAAATGCGTTAGCACTGTCAAAATATTCTAAATCTTTAAGTTAGTGCACATCCAATTTCACTTACATGCAAACTTTTTACTTTCAACTTGTAATAAACACGCTACCAGATGCACGCAAAAAGATTACTTCTAGCAAAGATTACGCTTAAGCGGCAGCGGTAAATAGCATGCCACTTGTAATCTAGGCCTAATTGTTCTTATTGAATTCAAGTTTTGAGAGTGTAGCTTCAGAAGAATTTATTGAATGTATTCTAAACTAATGTAATAATACAATCATCACAGGGGAAATGGAAATTTTGCAACATCCTCATCCTTTACAAAGTTACAAAATAATGTACAGTATAGTCCTGAGGCTATTTATCAGATGTTTTTCACTGTTTGACCACTGTCTGCATATGGCGTTTACACAAAAACATGCATAATACCTTTAAATGCTGAAATAAAATCATTTTATCAATTCAAAAAAGCAGCAGCACCAGTAAAGTGAATTACTATTTATTCAAGTGCAACAAGACACTTGCAACATTTCGGACAATATAGTCCTTAATGAACGCGACTTGAGACCTAAAGTAACGTGTAAGGGTTAAAAAAAATTTCACAAAACATATTAAACTATTACACTTATATATACACTTTTCTATTAAAGGGACATTAAACACTAAATAAATGCTAGATAGAATGATGCATTAAAAGAAAATATTAGTTTAAGAATAACATGTAGATATATTGACAAATTAAGTGTAAAGTTTTACGGCTAGATTTAGAGTTTTGTCGGTAAAGACCCGCGTAGCTAACGCTGCTTTTTTTCCCAACGCACCTTTCCAACAACGCTGGTATTTAGAGTTGTCTGAGGGGCTGCGTTAGGCTCAAAAAAGGGTGCGTTAAGCCTAACTTAGCTCCACTTCAACTCTCAATACCAGCGTTGCCTACGATAGCGGTAAGCTGGGAAAACGTGCTTGTGCACGATATCCCCATAGGAAACAATGGGGCTGAGCTGGCTGAAAAAAAACCTAACACCTGCAAAAAAGCAGCGTTCAGCTCCTAACGCAGCCCCATTCTTTCCTATGGGGAAACACTTTCTAAGTCTGCACCTAACACCCTAACATGAACCCCGAGTCTAAACACCCCTAAACCTAACAATTATTAACCCCTAATCTGCCGCCCCCGCTATCGCTGACCCTTGCATATTATTATTAACCCCTAATCTGCCGCTCCGGACACCGCCGCAACCTAGATTATGCCTATGAACCCCTAATCTGCTACCCCTAACACCTCCGACCCCTATATTATATTTATTAACCCCTAATCTGCCCCCCCCAACATCGCCACTACCTTACCTACACTTATTAACCCCTAATCTGCCGACCGGACCTCGCCGCCACTATAATAAATGTATTAACCCCTAAACCGCCACGCTCCCGCCTCGCAAACAGTATAATAAATTGTATTAACCCCTAATCTGCCCTCCCTAACATCGCCGCCACCTACCTACAATTATTAACCCCTAATCTCCCGCCCGCACCATCGCCGCTACTATAATAAAGTTATTAACCCCTAAACATAACCCTAACACCCCCCTAACATAAATATAATTTATATTAAACTAAATAATATTCCTAAAATTAACTAAATTATTCCTATTTAAATCTAAATACTTACCTATCAAATAAACCCTAATATAGCTACAATATAATTAATAATTACATTGTAGCTATTTTAGGATTGATATTTATTTTACAGGCAACTTTGTATTTATTTTAACTAGGTACAAAAGCTAATAAATAGTTAATAACTATTTAATAGCTACCTAGTTAAAATAAATACAAAATTACATGTAAAATAAATCCTAACCTAAATTACAATTAAACCTAACACTACACTATCATTAAATTAATTAAATAAATTACCTACAATTACCTACAATTAAATACAATTAAATAAACTATTCTATAATATAAAAACAAACAAACACTGAATTACAAAAAATAAAAAAGAATTACAAGTAGTTTAAACTAATTACACCTAAAAATAAAATACCCCCCCCCAACATTACAACCCACCACCCACACACCCCTACTCTAACCCACCCAAACCCCCCTTAAATAAACCTATCGCTAACCCCCTGAAGATCATTCTACCTTGAGTCGACTTCACCCAGCCGAGCCTAATTCTTCATCCAAGGTGCGCAGAGGAGGTCCTTGATCCGGTAGAAGTGTTCATCCAGGCGGCGTCTTCAATCATCATCCATCCGGAGCGGAGCCATCTTCAACGGAGCCGACGCGGAGCCATCCTCTTCAACCGATGGACTAACAACGAATGAAGGTTCCTTTAAGGGACGTCATCCAAGATGGCGTCCCTCGAATTCCGATTGGCTGATAGGATTCTATCAGCCAATCGGAATTAAGGTAGGAAAAATCTGATTGGCTGGTGCAATCAGCCAATCAGATTGAAGTTCAATCCGATTGGCTGATCCAATCAGCCAATCATATTGAACTCGCATTCTATTGGCTGATCGGAACAGCCAATAGAATGCGAGTTCAATACGATTGGCTGATTGGATCAGCCAATCGGATTGAACTTCAATCTGATTGGCTGATTGCATCAGCCAATCAGATTTTTTCTACCTTAATTCCGATTGGCTGATAGAATTCTATCAGCCAATCGGAATTGAAGGGACTCCATCTTGGATGACGTCCCTTAAAGGAACTTTCATTCGTCGTTAGTCCGTCGGTTGAAGAGGATGGCTCCGCGTCGGCTCCGTTGAAGATCGCTCCGCTCTGCTCCGAATGGATGAAGATTGAAGACGCCGCCTGGATGAACACTTCTACCGGATGGAGGACCTCTTCTTAGCCGCTTGGATGAAGACTTCTACCGGATCAAGGACCTCCTCTGCGCACCTTGGATGAAGAATTAGGCTTGGCTGGGTGAAGACGACTTAAGGTAGGATGATCTTCATGGGGTTAGCGATAGGTTTATTTAAGGGGGGTTTGGGTGGGTTAGAGTAGGGGTGTGTGGGTGGTGGGTTGTAATGTTGGGGGGGGTATTGTATTTTTATTTTCAGGTAAAAGAGCTGATTACTTTGGGGCAATGCCCCGCAAAAAGCCCCTTTAAGGGCTGGTAAAAGAGCTGATTACTTTTGTATTTTAGAATAGGGTAGGGAATTTTTTATTTTGGGGGGATTTTTTATTTTATTAGGGGGCTTAGATTAGGTGTAATTAGTTTAAACTGCTTGCAATTCTTTTTTATTTTTTTGCAATTTAGTGTTTTTTTTTTGTATTATAGTATAGTTTATTTTATTGTATTTTATTTTAGGTAATTGTATGTAATTTATTTAATTAATTTAATGATAGTGTAGTGTTAGGTGTATTTGTAACTTAGGTTAGGATTTATTTTACATGTAATTTTGTATTTATTTTAACTAGGTAGCTATTAAATAGTTATTAAGTATTTAATAGCTTTTGTACCTAGTTAAAATAAATACAAAGTTTCCTGTAAAATAAATATAAATCCTAAAATAGCTACAATATAATTATTCGTTATATTGTAGCTATGTAAGGGTTTATTTTACAGGTAAGTATTTAGTTTTTAATAGGAAGACTTTAGTTAATAAGAGTTAATTTATTTCGTTAGATTAAAAATTATATTTAATTTAGGGGGGTGTTAGGGTTAGGGTTAGACTTAGCTTTAGGGGTTAATACATTTATTATAGTAGCGGCGAGGTCCGGTCGGCAGATTAAGGGTTAATACTTAAAGTTAGGTGGCGGCGACGTTGGGGGGGGGCAGATTAGGGGTTAATAAATATTATGTAGGGGTCGGCGATGTTAGGGGCAGCAGATTAGGGGTTCATAGGGATAATGTAGGTGGCGGCGATGTGCGGTCGGCAGATTAGGGGTTAAAAAATGTTATTATAGTGGCGGCGATGTGGGGGGGCCTCGGTTTAGGGGTACATAGGTAGTTTATGGGTGTTAGTGTTACTTTAGAGCACTGTAGTTAAGAGCTTTATATACTGGCGTTAGCCCATAAAGCTCTTAACTACAGCCTTTCCATGGGCGGTAGGAGTCTTGTCGGTAGAGGGTCTACCGCTCACTTCAGCCTAGACTCTAAATACCAGCGTTAGGAAGATCCCATTGAAAAGATAGGATACGCAATTGGCGTAAGGGGATCTGCGGTATGGAAAAGTCGCGGCTTGAAAGTGAGCGTTAGACCCTTTCCTGCCTGACTCTAAATACCAGCGGGCGGCCAAAAGCAGCGTTAGGACCCCTTAACGCTGCTTTTGACGGCTATCGCAGAACTCTAAATCTAGCCGTTAGCGTCTATAAAACAATGGGAGCTGCCATATTCTAACTTAGGTTACCTTCTTTTCTGTAGCCAATTAGGGACTGTTATATATAGGTGCGTGCAGCCAATGGCTGTGTGGAATATAACAGTGTTCTGCACTTCCATTTATAACAGGAACTGAAAAGCTCACGATTTCAGAATGGCTTTAAAGGAAAAGGGGACAAAATAAATAATGAAAGTATATTGCAAAGTTGTTTTTCTATATATGAGTTTACATTTTATATTACCATTACTCAAAGTGTTTAATGTCCCTTTAAAAATATAATTTTAGGGAGGGCGTGTCTGGGTTATGGCCGAAAATGGATGCTAAACTGGGATCTCTGTCAGGATGATTTACGTTCCGCCATGGAATCTGAATTTTTTCAATCCATCCAGCATGAAATTCTATTCCATTACATAGAGGGTTTACTACTGATTTGGATGATATCTATATTGTGCGTCACAGGACTTTCCAGGCCAAAACGCTTAGATTTCTTGGTGGCTCTCTAAGAGGAAAAGATTTAGCACCCCCCCAGGTCGCTGGGTAAGCTGAGAGCTTACTACAATTTTCATACTTTATATACTGAATAGACATGGAGTCAATACAAACCCTTTCTATGAACTTTGGAAGGTGTATTTGTGAAAGAATTGATAATCTCATCTTATTGATGAAACCTAGAGGGATGGAGGCCGATTTATCATATGTCTGTCGGAACCTGATCCGACAGTGCGGATCAGGTCCGACAGACATCCCTGAATGCGGAGAGCAATGCGCTCTCCGTATTCAGCATTGCACCAGCAGCTCACAAGAGCTGCTGGTGCAACGCTGCCCCCTGCAGACTCGCGGCCAATGGGCCGCCAGCAGGTGGGTGTCATTCAACCCGATCGTACTCGATCGGGTTGAATTCCAGCGATTCCTGTCTGCCTGCTCAGACAGGACCGCTGCTCCATAACTTGTGTTTCTGGCAAGTCTGAAGACTCGCCAGAAACACGGGCCCTCAAGCTCCGTTTGGAGCTTGATAGATAGGCCCCATAGTGTCAAAAGATCTCTTGCTGAGTGTGGAGCAAGCAGAAGATGTTATAACCTCCAAGAGTGTTGTGATGCAGAGCATTTTACACTCTCTGTGGTCAGTGAAAAGAGAGGAAAGCCCTGTTGGCCAGAGACCTGTCATCAAGAATGATTTTATTGGTATAATTAGGGACTGCCATAAATGTGTTGTTGCTCCATTCCAAGCGGATGTTTTGGGGAATGTGGCCAGCTCCCTAATGTGCGACTTGCATGTTACCATTTAAGCCTGGCGAGGATAATTTGTTTATGGCTACCATCTTTGTTTGATACCTACAGTCCAGTCCCACTTACCTGTATGACTCCTGCAGTACTGAACATTGGCTCTTCTTCTGGCTCTCAAACCCTGATGATTGTGCAGTACTTGGCACTTATGAGTCACCATTTCAAGGATAAGAGTATGCCAAGCTTGAAGGTGGGAGTTGGATGAATGATATTTTGCTATACCCCAGACTTAGGTTGTGTCTTAGCAAATATTTGTTATCTTTGCATTCAAATTCTAGCTGCTGTTATACAAGCTTTATTTATTACTATGTAATATTACTCTAACATGGGATATCATGTTAATTGAATGTGACATATGCCTAAGTATACTTACAGGTGTCTGCATCATGACACTCACTGAACTGTTTATGAAGACTTGATTTTTCTGACCCTGTAATTGCAGTTTAGTGTGTGTCAATATTAATGGACTTATAGTGGTTGTTCTATAGTTCTTACTCCCTGGGTTGTTATATCTACCTATATTGTGCATGGGATCATATAGTTTCTCCCTTTTATTCTGTAGGAACCTTAGTATTATATGCTAAACATATTTTCTGTGCTAGTGATTACTATTTCTTTCATGTAATTGGCAAGAGTCCATGAGCTAGTGACATATGGGATATACAATCCTACCAGGAGGGGCAAAGTTTCCCAAACCTCAAAATGCCTATAAATACACCCCTCATCACACCCACAATTCAGTTTTACAAACTTTGCCTCCTATGGAGGTGGTGAAGTAAGTTTGTGCTAAGATTTCTACGTTGATATGCGCTTCTCAACATTGTTGAAGTCCGATTCCTCTCAGAGTACAGCGAATGTCAGAGGGACGTGAAGGGAGTATCACCTATTGAATACGATGATTTCCCTAACGGGGGTCTTTTTCATGGGTTCTCTGTTATCGGTCGTAGAGATTCATCTCCTACCTCCCTTTTCAGATTGACGATATACTTTCAAATTTACCATTACCTCTACTAGAGAACTGTTTTAGTACTGGTTTGGCTATCTGCTATATGTGGATGGGTGTCTTTTGGTAAGTATGTTTTTTATTACTTAAGACACCTCAGCTATGGTTTGGCACTTTATGCAAATTATATAAAGTTCTAAATATATGTATTGTACTTATATTTGCCATGAGTCAGGTTCATGTATTTCCTTCTGCAGACTGTCAGTTTCATATTTGGGAATATAAACACTTTAAGAAATTTGTTTCTTACCTGGGGTTTAGTCTTTTTTCAATTTGACTACTTTTGCATTTGCGGGTATTAGGCCCGCGGGTGCGTCAAATGTTAGACTTTATTAAGTCATTTTTGGCGCAAACTTTTTGGCGCTGGGAATTACGTTTTTGACGCAGCTTCGTCATTTCCGGCGTCATACGTGACATTGAGACCTTTCACACGGCGGCGTCATTAGTGACGCAAGTGTGTCATTTCCGGTCATTTTTGGCGCCAAAAAAGTTTACGTATTTCAATACCCCATTGTTGTTTGCCTCCTGCTTTCTTTTCTATCAAGAGGCCTATGCTTTTGCATTTTTTCCCATTCCTGAAACTGTCATTTAAGGAAATAGATAATTTTGCTTTATATGTTGTTTTTTCTTTTGCATTGAGCAAGATGTCCCAATCCGATCCTGTCTCTGAAGTTTCTGCTGGAACATTGCTGCCTGACATGGGTTCTACAAAAGCTAAGTGCATTTGTTGTAAAATTGTAGAAATTATTCCACCGAATGTCATTTGTAATAGTTGTCATGATAAACTTTTACATGCAGATAGTGTTTCTATCAGTAATAGTACATTGCCAGTTGCAGTTCCTTCAACTTCTAATGTGCATGATATACCTGTAAATTTTAAAGAATTTGTTTCTGATTCTATTATGAAGGCTTTGTCTGCATTTCCACCTTCTAATAAACGTAAAAGGTCTTTTAAAACTTCTCATTTAGCTGATGAAATTTCAAATGACCAACAACATAATAATTCATCCTCTTCTGATGAGGATCTATCTGAAACAGAAGATCCTTCCTCAGATATTGACACTGACAAATCTACTTATTTATTTAAAATAGAGTATATGCGTTCTTTATTAAAAGAAGTATTAATTACTTTGGATATTGAGGTAACCAGTCCTATTGACGTTCAGTCTAATAAATGTTTAAATGCTGTTTTTAAACCTCCTGTGGTTTCTCCAGGTGTTTTTCCTATTCCTGAGGCTATTACTGATATGATTTCTAGGGAATGGAATAAGCCAGGTACTTCCTTTATTCCTTCTTCAAGGTTTAAGAGATTGTATCCTTTACCAGCAAAATCTATAGAGTTTTGGGAAAAAATCCCCAAAGTTGATGGGGCTATTTCTACTCTTGCTAAACGTACTACTATTCCTATGGAAGATAGCACTTCCTTTAAGGATCCTTTAGATAGGAAGCTTGAATCTTATCTAAGGAAGGCCTATTTATATTCAGGTCATCTTCTCAGACCTGCTATTTCTTTGGGTGATGTTGCGGCTGCATCAACTTTCTGGTTGGAAAATTTAGCGCAACATGAATTGGATTCTGACATATCTAGCATTGTTCGCCTACTACAACATGCTAATCATTTTATTTGTGATGCCATTTTTGATATTATCAAAATTGATGTTAGATCCATGTCTTTAGCTGTATTAGCTAGAAGAGCTTTGTGGCTTAAATCTTGGAATGCTGATATGACATCTAAATCTAGATTACTATCTCTTTCTTTCCAAGGTAATAATTTATTTGGTTCTCAGTTGGATTCTATTATTTCAACTATCACTGGAGGAAAAGGAGTTTTTTTGCCTCAGGATAAAAAACCTAAGGGTAAATCTAAGGCTTCTAACCGTTTTCGTTCCTTTCGTCAGAATAAGGAACAAAAACTCAATCCTCCTCCCAAGGAATCTGCTTCCAGTTAGAAGCCTTCCTCAAATTGGAATAAATCCAAGCCATTTAGGAAACCAAAGTCCGCCCCTAAGTCCGCATGAAGGTGCGACCCTCATTCCAGCTCAGCTGGTAGGGGGCAGATTAAGGTTTTTCAAGGATTTTTGGATAACATCTGTCCAAAATCATTGGATTCAGAGCATTGTCTCTCAAGGGTATCGAATAGGATTCAAAGTAAGACCTCCTGTGAGAAGATTTTTTCTCTCACACATTCCTGTAAATCCAGTAAAAGCTCAGGCTTTTCTGAAGTGTGTTTCAGACCTGGAGTCTTTAGGGGTGATCATGCCAGTTCCTCCTCAGGAACAAGGTTTGGGGTTTTATTCGAATCTATTCATTGTACCAAAGAAAGAAAATTTGTTCAGACCAGTTCTGGATCTGAAAATTTTGAATCGTTATGTAAGAGTACCAACTTTCTGCCTTTTGTTCAGCAAGGACATTATATGTCCACAATAGACTTGCAGGATGCATACCTTCATATTCCGATTCATCCAGAACACTTTCAGTTTCTGAGATTCTCTTTTCTAGACAAGCATTACCAATTTGTTGCTCTTCCATTTGGCCTAACAACAGCTCCAAGAATCTTTTCAAAGGTTCTGGGTGCCCTATTATCTGTAATCAGAGAACAGGGTATTGCAGTGTTTCCTTATTTGGACGATATCTTGGTACTAGCTCAGTCTTTACATACTGCAGAATCTCACACGAATCAACTAGTGTTGTTTCTTCAGAAAACATGGTTGGAGGATCAATTTACCAAAAAGTTTCTTGATTCCTCAGACAAGGGTCACCTTTTTAGGCTTCCAGATAGATTCAGTGTCCATGACTCTGTCTCTAACAGACAAGAGACGTTTAAGATTGGTCGCAGCATGTCGGCTCCTTCAGTCTCAGTCATTCCCTTCAGTGGCTATGTGCATGGAAGTTTTAGGTCTCATGACTGCAGCATCGGACGCAATCCCCTTTGCTCGTTTTCACATGAGACCTCTACAGCTTTGTATGCTGAATCAATGGTGCAGGGATTATACAAAGATATCACAATTAATATCCTTGAATCCCAATGTACGACACTCTCTGACATGGTGGATAGATCACCATTGTTTGGTTCAAGGGGCTTCTTTTGTTCGCCCAACCTGGACTGTGATCACAACAGATGCAAGTCTTTTAGGTTGGGGAGCTGTTTGGGGTTCTCTGACAGCACAAGGGGTTTGGAAATCTCAAGAGGCGAGATTACCAATAAATATTTTAGAACTCCGTGCAATTCTCAGGGCTCTTCAGTTCTGGCCTCTACTAAAGAGAGAACCGTTCATTTGTTTTCAGACAGACAATATCACAACTGTGGCTTATGTCAATCATCAGGGTGGGACTCACAGTCCTCAAGCTATGAAAGAAGTATCTCGGATACTTGCTTGGGCGGAATCCAGCTCCTGTCTAATCTCTGCGGTGCATATCCCAGGTGTAGACAATTGGGAGGCGGATTATCTCAGCCGCCAGACTTTACATCCAGGGGAGTGGTCTCTCCATCCAGATGTGTTTTCTCAGATTGTTCAGATGTGGGGTCTTCCAGAGATAGATCTCATGGCCTCTCATCTAAACAAGAAACTTCCCAGATACCTGTCCAGGTCCAGGGATGTTCAGGCGGAAGCAGTGGATGCGCTGACACTTCCTTGGTGTTATCAACCTGCTTACATCTTCCCGCCTCTAGTTCTTCTTCCAAGAGTGATTTCCAAAATCATCATGGAACAGTCTTTTGTGTTGCTGGTGGCTCCAGCATGGCCACACAGGTTTTGGTATGCGGATCTGGTTCGGATGTCCAGTTGCCTGCCTTGGCCACTTCCGTTACGGCCGGACCTACTATCTCAAGGTCTGTTTTTCCATCAGGATCTCAAATCATTAAATTTGAAGGTATGGAAATTGAACGCTTAGTTCTAAGTCATAGAGGTTTCTCTGATTCAGTGATTAATACTATGTTACAAGCTCGTAAATCTGTCTCTAGAAAGATTTATTATAGAGTTTGGAAGACTTACATTTCATGGTGTTCTTCTCATAATTTCTCCTGGCATTCTTTTAGAATTCCTAGAATTTTGCAGTTTCTTCAGGATGGTTTGGATAAGGGTTTGTCTGCAAGTTCCTTGAAAGGACAAATCTCCGCTCTTTCTGTTTTATTTCACAGAAAAATTGCTATACTTCCTGATATACACTGTTTTGTACAGGCTTTAGTTCATATTAAGCCTGTCATTAAGTCAATTTCTCCTCCTTGGAGTCTTAATTTGGTTCTGAGGGCTTTACAGGCTCCTCCATTTGAACCTATGCATTCTTTGGACATTAAACTACTTTCTTGGAAAGTGTTGTTCCTTTTGGCTATCTCTTCTGCTAGAAGAGTTTCTGAGCTATCTGCTCTTTCTTGTGAGTCTCCTTTTCTGATTTTTCATCAGGATAAGGCAGTTTTGCGGACTTCTTTTAAATTTTTACCTAAGGTTGTGAATTCTAACAATATTAGTAGAGAAATTGTTGTCCCTTCTTTATGTCCTAATCCTAAGAATTCTTTGGAGAAATCCTTACATTCTTTGGATGTGGTAAGAGCTTTGAAATATTATGTGGAAGCTACTAAAAATTTCAGGAAGACTTCTAGTCTATTTGTTTTATTTTCTGGTCCTAGGAAAGGTCAGAAAGCTTCTGCTATTTCCTTGGCTTCTTGGTTGAAACTTTTGATTCATCAAGCTTATTTGGAGTCGGGTCAAACCCCGCCTCAGAGAATTACAGCTCATTCTACTAGATCAGTCTCTTCTTCATGGACTTTTAAGAATGAAGCTTCAGTTGATCAGATTTGCAAAGCAGCCACTTGGTCCTCTTTGCATACATTTACTAAATTCTACCATTTTGATGTATTTGCTTCTTCGGAAGCAGTTTTTGGTAGAAAAGTTCTTCAGGCAGCTGTTTCAGTTTGATTCTTCTGCTTTTTGATTTAAGTTTTTTTCTTTCAAAAGTGAAAATAACTTATTTTTGGGTTGTGGATTATTTTCTCAGCGGAATATGGCTGTTTTTTGTTTTATTCCCTCCCTCTCTAGTGACTCTTGAGTGGAAGACTCCACATCTTGGGTATTGATATCCCATATGTCACTAGCTCATGGACTCTTGCCAATTACATGAAAGAAAACATAATTTATGTAAGAACTTACCTGATAAATTCATTTCTTTCATATTGGCAAGAGTCCATGAGGCCCACCCTTTTTATGGTGGTTATGATTTTTTGTATAAAGCACAATTATTTCCAAATTTCCTTTGTTGATGCTTTCTACTCCTTTCTTTATCACCCCACTGCTTGGCTATTCGTTAAACTGAATTGTGGGTGTGGTGAGGGGTGTATTTATAGGCATTTTGAGGTTTGGGAAACTTTGCCCCTTCTGGTAGGATTATATATCCCATATGTCACTAGCTCATGGACTCTTGCCAATATGAAAGAAATTAATTTATCAGGTAAGTTCTTACATAAATTATGTTTTTCTAGGCTATTTTGGGTTACAAAAATACTTGTAGATGGAGAGGTTAATAACTAACATTATATTATGATATGCTTGTCTTTAATTCCTGTTACCCACTCTGAGACAACAATATATATTTCTTTCATGTAATTAGCAAGAGTCCATGAGCTAGTGACGTATGGGATATACATTCCTACCAGGAGGGGCAAAGTTTCCCAAACCTTAAAATGCCTATAAATACACCCCTCACCACACCCACAATTCAGTTTTACAAACTTTGCCTCCGATGGAGGTGGTGAAGTAAGTTTGTGCTAGATTCTACGTTGATATGCGCTCCGCAGCAAGTTGGAGCCCGGTTTTCCTCTCAGCGTGCAGTGAATGTCAGAGGGATGTGAGGAGAGTATTGCCTATTTTGAATGCAGTGATCTCCTTCTACGGGGTCTATTTCATAGGTTCTCTGTTATCGGTCGTAGAGATTCATCTCTTACCTCCCTTTTCAGATCGACGATATACTCTTATATATACCATTACCTCTGCTGATTCTCGTTTCAGTACTGGTTTGGCTTTCTACAAACATGTAGATGAGTGTCCTGGGGTAAGTAAATCTTATTTTCTGTGACACTCTAAAGCTATGGTTGGGCATTTTGTTTATAAAGTTCTAAATATATGTATTCAAACATTTATTTGCCTTGACTCAGAATGTTCAACTTTCCTTATTTTTCAGACAGTCAGTTTCATATTTGGGATAATGCATTTGAATTAATCATTTTTTCTTACCTTCAAAAATTTGACTCTTTTTTCCCTGTGGGCTGTTAGGCTCGCGGGGGCTGAAAATGCTTCATTTTATTGCGTCATTCTTGGCGCGGATTTTTTTGGCGCAAAAATTCTTTTCCGTTTCCGGCGTCATACGTGTCGCCGGAAGTTGCGTCATTTTTTTGACGTTATTTTGCGCCAAAAATGTCGGCGTTCCGGATGTGGCGTCATTTTTGGCGCCAAAAGGCATTTCGGCGCCAAATAATGTGGGCGTCTTGTTTGGCGCTAAAAAAATATGGGCGTCGCTTTTGTCTCCACATTATTTAAGTCTCATTATTTATTGCTTCTGGTTGCTAGAAGCTTGTTCACTGGCATTTTTTTCCCATTCCTGAAACTGTCATTTAAGGATTTTGATCAATTTGCTTTATATGTTGTTTTTTCTATTACATATTGCAAGATGTTCCACGTTGCAACTGAGTCAGAAGTTACTTGAGGAAAATCACTGCCCGGGGCTGGAGCTACCAAGCTAAGTGTATCTGCGATAAATTTTTGGTACCTGTTTCTCCAGCTGTTGTTTGTATTGCATGTCATGACAAACTTATTAATGCAGATAAAATTTCCTTTAGTACTGTTACATTACCTGTTGCTGTTTCGTCAACATTTAATTTTCAGAGTGTTCCTGTTAAACATAAGAGATTTTATTTTTTAAATCCATTTAGAAGGCTATGTCTGTTATTTCTCCTTCTAGTTTACATAAAAGTCTTTTAAAAACTTTTCTTTTTTCAGATGAATTTTTAAATGAACATCATCGTTCTGATACTGATAATGGTTCTTCTGGTTCAGAAGTTTCTGTCTCAGAGGTTGATGCTGTTTAATCTTTGTATTTGTTCAAGATGGAATTTATTCGTTCTTTATTTAAAGACGTATTAATTGCTTTAGATATAGAGGATTCTGGTCCTCTTGATACTAAATCTAAACGTTTAAATAGGGTTTTTTAAATCTCCTGTATTTATTCCAGAAGTGTTTAATCTCCCTGATGCTTTTTCTGAAGTAATTTCCAGGGAATGGAATATTTGGGTAATTCTTTTACTCCTTCTAAACGTTTAAGCAATTATATTCTGTGCGATCTGACAGATTAGAGTTTTTTTGGGACAAAATCCCTAAGGTTTGGGGCTGTCTCTATTCCTGCTAAAATGTACTACTATTCTTACGGCAGATAGTACTAAATTTAAGGATCCTTTAGATAAGAAAATTGAATCCTTTCTAAGAAAAGTTTACTTATGTTTAGGTAATCTTCTTAGACCTGCTATATTTTTACCGGATGTTGCTGCAGCTTCATCTTTTTGGTTAGAAGTTTTAGCGCAACAAGTAACAGATCATAATTTTATAGCATTATTTTTATTCTATAACATGCTAATAATTTTATTGGTGATACCATCTTTTGATATCATTTGAGTTGATGTCAGGTATATGTCTCTAGCTATTTTAGCTAGAAAAGCTTTATGGATTTAACTTGGAATGCTGATATGTCTTCTAAGTTAACTTTGTTTTTCCCTTTCTTTCCAGGGTAATAATCATTTTTTCGTTCTTTTTCTCATAATAAGGAACAAAAGCCTGATCCTTCATCCTCAGGAGCGGTTTCAGTTTGGAAACTATTTCCAGTTTGAAATATATCCAAGCCTTATAGAAACCTATAGTCAGCTCCTAAGTACCCATGAAGGTGCGGCTCTTTTTTCCAGTTCAGCTGGTATGGGGCAGATTACGTTTTATTCAAAGGAGTTTGGATCAATTCCGTTCTCAATCTCTGGTTTCAGAACATTGTTTCAGAAAGGTACAGAATTGGCTTCAGTTAAGGCCTCCTGCTAAGAGATTTTTTTCTTCCCGTGTCCCAGTTAACACAGCAAGGCTCAGCATTTCTGAAATGTGTTTCAGATCTAGAGTTGGCTGGAGTAATTATGCCAGTTCCAGTTCTGGAACAGGGGCTAGGGTTTTATTTTATCTCTTCATTGTACCAAAGAAGGTCAATTCCTTCAGACCAGTTCCGGATCTATCAATATTGAATCGTTATGTATACCAACATTCAAGATGGTTACTGTAGGACTATTCTGCCTTTTGTTTAGCAAGGGCATTTTATGTCTACAATAGTTTTGCAGGATGTGTATCTGCATATTCCGATTCATTCAGATCACTTTTAGTGTTTGAGATTCTCTTTTTAGACAAGCATTACCAGTTTTGTGGCTCTACTGTTTGGCCTAGCCTCAGTTCCAAGAATTTTTTTCAAAGATTCTCGGTGCCCTTCTTTCTGTATTCAGAGAACAGGGTTTTGGTATTTCCTTATTTGGACGATTATCTTGGTATTTGCTCAGTCTTCTCATTCGAAGAATCTCATGCGATTCGACTTGTGTTGTTTCTTCAAGATCATGGTTGGAGGATCAATTTACCAAAAAGTTCATTGATTCCTCAGTCAAGGGTAACCTTTCTGGGTTTCCAGATAGATTCAGTGTCCATGACTCTGTCTTTAACAGACAAGAGACGTCTAAATTGTTTTCAGCTTGTCGAAACCTTCAGTCACAATCATTCCCTTCGGTAACCTTATGCATGGAAATTCTAGGTCTTATGACTGCTGCATTGGATGCAATCCCCTTTGCTTGTTTTTCACATGCGACCTCTTCAGCTCTGTATGCTGAATCAATGGTGCAAGGATTACACAAAGATATTTCAATTTATATCTTTAAAACCGATTGTTCGACACTCTCTAACGTGGTGGACAGATCACCATCGTTTAATTCAGGGGGCTTCTTTTGTGCTTCCGACCTGGACTGTAATTTCAACAGATACAAGTCTCACAGGTTGGGGAGCTGTGTGGGGATCTCTGTCGGCACAAGGAGTTTGGGAATCTCAGGAGGTGAGATTACCGATAAATATTTTGGAACTCCGTGCAATTTTCAGAGCTCTTCAGTTTTGGCCTCTTCTGTAGAGAGAATCGTTCATTTGTTTTCAGACAGACAATGTCACAACTGTGGCATACATCATCAAGGAGCGACTCACAGTCCTCTGGCTATGAAAGAAGTATCTCGAATTTTTTTGGTTTGGGCGGACTCCAGCTCCTGTCTAATCTCTGCGGTTCATATCCCAGGTGTAGACAATTGGGAAGCGGATTATCTCAGTCGCCAAACGTTGCATCCGGGCGAATGGTCTCTTCACCCAGAGGTATTTCTTCAGGTTGTTCAAATGTGGGAACTTCCAGAAATAGATCTGATGGCGTCTCATCTAAACAAGAAACTTCCCAGATATCTGTCCAGATCCCGGGATCCTTAGGCGGAGGCAGTGGATGCATTATCACTTCCTTGGAAGTATCATCCTGTCTATATCTTTCCGCCTCTAGTTCTTCTTCCAAGAGTAATCTCCAAGATTCTGAAGGAATGCTCGTTTGTTCTGCTGGTAGCTCCGGCATAGCCTTACAGGTTTGGTATGCAGATCTTGTCCGGATGGCCTCTTGCCAGCCGTGGACTCTTCCGTTAGACCAGACCTTCTGTCACAAGGTCCTTTTTTTCCATCAGGATCTGAAATCTTTCAATTTAAAGGTATGGCGATTGAACGCTTGATTCTTGGTCAAAGAGGTTTCTCTGACTCTGTGATTAATACTATGTTACAGGCTCGTAAATCTGTATCTAGAGAGATATATTATAGAGTCTGGAAGACTTATATTTTTTGGTGTCTTTCTCATCTTTTTTCTTGGCATTCTTTTAGAATACCGAGAATTTTTCAGTTTCTTCAGGATGGTTTAGATAAGGGTTTGTCTGCAAGTTCCTTGAAAGGACAAATCTCTGCTCTTTCTGTTCTTCTTCACAGAAAGATTGCTATTCTTCCTGATATTTATTGTTTTGTACAAGCTTTGGTTCGTATAAAACCTGTCATTAAGTCAATTTCTCCTCCTTGGAGTTTGAATTTGGTTCTGGGAGCTCTTCAAGCTCCTCCCTTTGAACCAATGCATTCATTGGTCATTAAATTACTTTCTTGGAAAGTTTTGTTCCTTTTGGCCATCTCTTCTGCCAGAAGAGTTTCTGAATTATCTGCTCTTTCTTGTGAGTCTCCTTTTCTGATTTTTCATCAGGATAAGGCGGTGTTGCGAACTTCTTTTGAATTTTTACCTAAAGTTGTGAATTCCAACAACATTAGTAGAGAAATTGTGGTTCCTTCATTATGTCCTAATCCTAAGAATTCTAAGGAGAAATCATTGCATTCTTTGGATGTTGTTAGAGTTTTGAAATATTATGTTGAAGCTACTAAGTCTTTCCGAAAGACTTCTAGTCTATTTGTTCTCTTTTCCGGTTCTAGAAAAGGCCAGAAAGCTTCTGCCATTTCTTTGGCATCTTGGTTGAAATCTTTAATTCATCTTGCCTATGTTGAGTCGGGTAAAACTCCGCCTCAGAGGATTACAGCTCATTCTACCAGGTCAGTTTCTACTTCCTGGGCGTTTAGGAATGAAGCTTCGGTTGATCACATTTGCAAAGTTGCAACTTGGTCCTCTTTGCATATTTTTACTAAATTCTACCATTTTGATGTATTTTCTTCTTCTGAAGCAGTTTTTGGTAGAAAAGTATTTCAGGCAGCAGTTTCAGTCTGAATCTTCTGCTTATGTTTTTTATTAAACTTTATTTTGGGTGTGGATTATTTTCAGCAGGAATTGGCTGTCTTTATTTTATCCCTCCCTCTCTAGTGACTCTTGTGTGGAAAGATCCACATCTTGGGTAGTCATTATCCCATACGTCACTAGCTCATGGACTCTTGCTAATTACATGAAAGAAAACATAATTTATGTAAGAACTTACCTGATAAATTCATTTCTTTCATATTAGCAAGAGTCCATGAGGCCCACCCTTTTTTGTGGTGGTTATGATTTTTTTGTATAAAGCACAATTATTCCAATTCCTTATTTTATATGCTTTCGCACTTTTTTATCACCCCACTTCTTGGCTATTCGTTAAACTGAATTGTGGGTGTGGTGAGGGGTGTATTTATAGGCATTTTAAGGTTTGGGAAACTTTGCCCCTCCTGGTAGGAATGTATATCCCATACGTCACTAGCTCATGGACTCTTGCTAATATGAAAGAAATGAATTTATCAGGTAAGTTCTTACATAAATTATGTTGTCTTACTGCCTCTCCTGTAACACTATATCCAATTGGCTTGTACGTGACATACTCTTTATATCACCACCTTAGCATTTAGCTGCTAACATAAATTATATATATTATACAAGCAACTATGAATTCTTTGGTTATATACTTGCATATATTACTTATATTTTGAAGCATCTCTTAGATATCCTACTGCCTATTCTAAAAGGGAATTCACATGGTGCTAAATGTTAATTTATGCTATAGATAGTCTTGTTATTGTTTTCCATCTGTCTACATGATCTAGTCTTTTAAAATCCCATATTTTGACAAAGGGCTTGAGTTATAGATAAGAGCTACAATTTTCATGCCTTCTTCAAAGAGGACCCACATGATGTTAAATGCTAAGATATGTTATAGATAGCTTAGTGGACGTCTTTAAAAATGCTTATTTTTGCGTGCATATAGATTCTTCAATATAGAGGATCTTAACAATATTTATTTGGATCCAAAAGTGGCCTTCTGACTTACTCTTGATTTTTCCTATGTTGTGCCACTTTATTTTGTACATGTAGACCGGGTGGTCCAAAAGAGGCCGTTTATTTTTATTAGGGGTGAGCCATACCTTTCACTTTTCAATATACTTTTGGGATGGCCAAATACTTACTTTGTTGAATAAAGAACTGTTTTCCATTATTTATAATGTTAAGATAAAACTATATTCCACACCATGTATAACATATTTCCTGAACCCAACATCATTTAATCATAGAGGAGGGCTGCGGGAAGTGAAAGTATCCTTTTGATCAAGAGGTGATCCAGATGCGGGGCTCGGTGATGAGAGAGGTGTGATTGCTGACACCTGGGCCTGCTTATCGCCATATTAATCACGCTATGGTAGCGCTTAGAGCTTTGGCGCCAATCAACTGATGGAAAAGACTGCAGACACAAACCCAGCATTAATTACTAGATCATCGCATCTACCAGGAGCCAAGGACAGTCGGAACACATATGAGGGTGAGCGGTTTCTATTGAATATAGGCAGGTTCACAGTGCATGAGAGCATTACACTGATTCAGATGAGGCTGATAAATACAAGCTTATACCTTACAGCAGAGGTCTCCCTCTGATCATCATCACACTTGAGAAATAAAGTATGGATCAGTAGTTAGCCATACTGCAGAATGAAAATCAGATAACAAAAATCTGGGCCCAAACGCTGTTATTATAACTGTGCCATAGCTACATCAGACACCATTTAACTTAAAGGCGTTACCCCCAATCATAGACTCTACAAGTTGCAACAGGGACTTATACAAACAGAGTACGGATATGCTCCAAGACATATACAGTATGTCTAGTAGCTATCCTCTTTAACGGATGAAAGCCCAGAACTCTGTATCATGAATCCCAAAGGAGTAGAGCATTGGGAGCTTAATCCTCTAGGTCAGATACCCTCTTTGTTCACCCTTATATTTAGGGGGCAGATTCTTTCATACATAGCAAATATATAGCAGGAAAAGCTCATCATATTAATTAATATAGTATTGCAACTCGACTTATATTCTTTACTCAGGAAGCCTTCTGTTTATTCTCCCAAATAAAGTAGTCAGCTAACTAAAAATCTGGGATGTCATCTAAAAAACTGATGAAAGCGGAAACAGCATCCAAAATGCCTAAATCTAATACAAACACAGGAGCTAGGATGACCAAATATTTAAAAACATTACATACTTCTCTCCAGGATCAAACACAATCTAACTCTTCTATAGAAGATCCTCCAGAATCTCTAAATATAAATTCTGAAGCACCAGTTATATCACAAGTTATATCTTGTGCGTCACAGGACTTTCCAGGCCAAAACGCTTAGATTTCTTGGTGGCTCTCTAAGAGGAAAAGATTTAGCACCCCCCCCCAGGTCGCCGGGTAAGCTGAGAGCTTACTACAATTTTCATACTTTATATACTGAATAGACATGGAGTCAATACAAACCCTTTCTATGAACTTTGGAAGGTGTATTTGTGAAAGAATTGATAATCTCATCTTATTGATGAAACCTAGAGGGATGGAGGCCGATTTATCATATGTCTGTCGGAACCTGATCCGACAGTGCGGATCAGGTCCGACAGACATCGCTGAATGCGGACAGCAATACGCTCTCCGTATTCAGCATTGCACCAGCAGCTCACAAGAGCTGCTGGTGCAACGCCACCCCCTGCAGACTCGCGGCCAATGGGCCGCCAGCAGGTGGGTGTCATTCAACCCGATCGTACTCGATCGGGTTGAATTCCAGCGATTCCTGTCTGTCTGCTCAGAGCAGGCGGACAGGGTTATGGAGCAGCGGTCTTTAGAAGTTACAAGAAGTGACTTGAAGAATCTCCCAACTAAGGCTGACTTTGCCTCAAATAAGTGAGTCAACTTATAAAAGAAGGTCTCTCTGAAGTTAAAAAAGATCTTGCTGATCTGTGGGGAAGAGATGAGTATTTAGAGGAACAAGTGGACTCTCAGGTGTCAGACTGACATCATTAACAGGAAAATTGCAACACAAGAATCCCAAATTTCCTTTATCAATACTTAACTGGAGGATTTAGATAATTTCTGCAAATCTTCAGAAATTATTTCAAATCCTTCTGGATAATCCACAATTAGATGCACTACCTATGGATAGAGCTCACCGAGCCTTGCAGCTACCACCAAAAACCAATGACAGATGTAATTATAAAATTTCACAGATACACAGACAAGGAATTGATCCTTACGGCCTCCAGGAAGAAAAATTCCTTCACCTATGAAGGAACACCACTACAGTTTTTTGCTGATCTTAGTCCGCTTACTCTGCAAAACCATAGAGAAACAAGATTTCTAACCCTCCATCTTAGGGAGCATGGAATACAGTATATATGGGGTTTCCCGTTTCAACTAAGAATATTGAAGAATAACAAGGCAGTCATATACCGCTGCAAAGACAATCTAAATGACTTTTGCAATCACCTTGAAATACCTAAGCCCACTTTACCCGCACTAGATTAGGGAGACAAGCAGTCACAACCAGAAGCAGATTAATTACCAAAAGCAGCAACGGCAACCATGGATGAAAGTCCAAAGGAAGAAAGCAAGACTGACAGCTTCAGCCTCATTCACAGAGTCTCAAAAATCTGACTTTTCCTGAAGAGATTGTGCTCTTATGTTGTATATCAGCTTTACATTAAGCAAGTTGGACCTCCCTTCTCATATGTGGTACTATTTCGGAAGCGTTTTTTTAATAGCTACCCATGTTTTACTGTTTTAAAATGATGTTATCTTTTATCTTGTGCAATACCATATTTGATAAATCTTTTTATTTTTTTTATTTTTATAAACAATGTTATATTTAACCTATTCCTATAGCTATTAAGCAACCCTACAAATAGGGTTCTATGTCTTTTTGATATATCTAGTTATGGTTCCCTCATTGTGCAAACTTACCTTACCGGTAAAGATTACCCCTTCCACCTCCTGCATCCTTAGCAGGTTATTGTTTTGTTTTGATGTTTGTTATTATATTTTAATTGTTTTTGTTTTACTTGTTTGATTATGCCATTCACAAGGTTCATACACTTAATGGTGCACAACATATGCCTAGCTACACAAATTTGTCTCAAATTCTTTGCTTGTTATATCACCGTGGGGGTATTGGGAAGATATATAATCCATATCACATGGATAAGTTAAATTGGGCACATACTAAGTACAGTACTGACAAAATGACTCATCCAGAAATTATTTTTATATCTCAGAATTGTAAAGGATTAAATTCCCCGACCAAACATTCACTTCCCTCTGAGAATAAATTGGGGCTGTCCTAAAAGAAACAGTAACCAATAAAACACAAAATCAGTTTAGGAGTGAACATAGGTTGAAAATATATTTATATTTATATATTTATATTTCTTTTACAAGATATGACGAGTCCACAGATTTCATCCTTACTTATGGGATATCGCCTCCTGGTCAGCAGGAGGAGGCAAAGAGCACCACAGCAGAGCTGTATATATAGCTCCTCCCTTCCCTCCCACTCCAGTCATTCTCTTTGCCTGTTTTAGTGATAGAAAGTGGCAGAATGAGGTGTTAGTTATTGATTCTTCAATCAAGTGTTTATTATTTTTTAAGTGGTACCACAGTGTGCTACTTTGTTCTAGGGTGTAGCCTAGACCAGATCAGTCTCTTCAGTTAAAAGAGAAGCATCTGGTGGCTTTAAATCAATGGGAACTTGTGGGACATAATTCTCACTGCGCCTCCCATACTGATGTTGCCCTGCTTGTAAAAGTCTGAGGGGAGAGATATACTCAGTACTTTTTTATTTACACAGGCCAATGCGAGGAGAAAGTGAGGACCTCGCAAGCCGGGTGGACTGCCTTACTGCAGGGCAGCAACTACAGGTAAGTGCTGATTTTTATTTCTGGGGACACGCTCACAGAAAAATTGGCACTTTTATTTATTAAGGGACACTGGATAACATTATCCCTAGGAGGGAGGACATGTTATTGGGCAGACATTGCAGGCACTGGTAGGACGTGGAGAAGGGGCTCTCTTTTTTTTATTAGCTCTGACTACGGCTTTATATAAATCTACTAGCCGTTTGGAGGGTTATTATTCTCTGGGTTTGCATGTAAAATGTGGCGCATGTTACAATGTGCTGTTTACTCCCCTGGGTGTTTGGTTTTTAGAGCGCTTGGTCAGTTATGACTATAGGTTCGTGGTCCTTGTTAAAATGGGTCTCTGCTCAATATTGGCGTCTCCATTTTTAACAACGTTAGCCGCCTGGGAGTTTTCTTAGTTTAATACGCCCACGATGGGCGGGGCTATGTGCGCGGCATGTTTTCGCGCTCTAGTTCCTCTGTACTGGGCACGCTAGCAGTGACAGGCGTGGTCCTTTGTAGCCTCAGTTTTTAGAGCAGCAGGGAGAGCGCGAGAGTAAATCACGCTCCCATGCAAGGTTGGGAAACTGTGTTTTTGGGCTTCTGACCTCGGACTAAATCATGCAGGGTGGACACGCTAGCAGTGACAGGCGTAGTCTTTTGTACATAAATCACGCAGGGTTCTTACTCTCTTAGTCTGAGATGCATACTCCTTCATTCAACATATTTTTTGTAAAGGAGTTTGTTGCTCTAACCTTAGACGTTATGTTTATATTTAAAGAGACAGGCTCTTATTATGGTGTTAAAACATTTTTAATAAAAACGTGAATTGGTTTGTCTTATTCACTTTATGCACTTCACCCTGTGTATTTTCCATGCTATTGGATTTAAAGCAACATTAGGGTACCCATTGTTGGTTCTTAAAGGGGAATAGGGTTGTTACACATTCATTATGCTTTTCACCCCCAGTATATTCTATGTTAACGGATTACTTTATGATAACATTTGGATATTTTTCCTTTGTTATTTTAAGACACAGTACTTCTGTTTCTGGTGTTCAATTTTTGGATTACATTGTGAAAGATGTTTTTTACAGTTTTGTCCTTTATATTATTGCAAAACCCTTTTCTACCTCATCTGTGCGTACAATTTACGATTCAGAGATGAGTTTTTTTATTAGAGCCACCTTTGTCTTGATTCTTGCGGTAAACATTCGGACAAGGTTTTTATTCCTGCAGCCTTCTCCTCAAGTGTCCTATGTTTATATATATATATATATATATATATATATATATATATATATATATATATATACAGGGAGTGCAGAATTATTAGGCAAATGAGTATTTTGACCACATCATCCTCTATATGCATGTTGTCTTGCTCCAAGCTGTATAGGCTCGAAAGCCTACTACCAATTAAGCATATTAGGTGATGTGCATCTCTGTAATGAGAAGGGGTGTGGTCTAATGACATCAACACCCTATATCAGGTGTGCATAATTATTAGGCAACTTCCTTTCCTTTGGCAAAATGGGTCAAAAGAAGGACTTGACAGGCTCAGAAAAGTCAAAAATAGTGAGATATCTTGCAGAGGGATGCAGCACTCTTAAAATTGCAAAGCTTCTGAAGCGTGATCATCGAACAATCAAGCGTTTCATTCAAAATAGTCAACAGGGTCGCAAGAAGCGTGTGGAAAAACCAAGGCGCAAAATAACTGCCCATGAACTGAGAAAAGTCAAGCGTGCAGCTGCCAAGATGCCACTTGCCACCAGTTTGGCCATATTTCAGACTGGAGTGCCCAAAAGCACAAGGTGTGCAATACTCAGAGACATGGCCAAGGTAAGAAAGGCTGAAAGACGACCACCACTGAACAAGACACACAAGCTGAAACGTCAAGACTGGGCCAAGAAATATCTCAAGACTGATTTTTCTAAGGTTTTATGGACTGATGAAATGAGAGTGAGTCTTGATGGGCCAGATGGATGGGCCCGTGGCTGGATTGGTAAAGGGCAGAGAGCTCCAGTCCGACTCAGACGCCAGCAAGGTGGAGGTGGAGTACTGGTTTGGGCTGGTATCATCAAAGATGAGCTTGTGGGGCCTTTTCGGGTTGAGGATGGAGTCAAGCTCAACTCCCAGTCCTACTGCCAGTTTCTGGAAGACACCTTCTTCAAGCAGTGGTACAGGAAGAAGTCTGCATCCTTCAAGAAAAACATGATTTTCATGCAGGACAATGCTCCATCACACGCGTCCAAGTACTCCACAGCGTGAAAATCTAATGACATGGCCTCCTTGTTCACCTGATCTGAACCCCGTTGAGAACCTGTGGTCCATCATCAAATGTGAGATTTACAAGGAGGGAAAACAGTACACCTCTCTGAACAGTGTCTGGGAGGCTGTGGTTGCTGCTGCACGCAATGTTGATGGTGAACAGATCAAAACACTGACAGAATCCATGGATGGCAGGCTTTTGAGTGTCCTTGCAAAGAAAGGTGGCTATATTGGTCACTGATTTGTTTTTGTTTTGTTTTTGAATGTCAGAAATGTATATTTGTGAATGTTGAGATGTTATATTGGTTTCACTGGTAAAAATAAATAATTGAAATGGGTATATATTTGTTTTTTGTTAAGTTGCCTAATAATTATGCACAGTAATAGTCACCTGCACACACAGATATCCCCCTAAAATAGCTAAAACTAAAAACAAACTAAAAACTACTTCCAAAAATATTCAGCTTTGATATTAATGAGTTTTTTGGGTTCATTGAGAACATGGTTGTTGTTCAATAATAAAATTAATCCTCAAAAATACAACTTGCCTAATAATTCTGCACTCCCTGTATATATATATATATATATATATATAATATATATATATATATATATATATATATATATATATATATATATATATATATATATATATATATATATATATATATATATATATATATATATATATATAAAAAAAAAAAGATATTTTAATGTCCATTCTTTCAGTGCCCTGTTTTTCCTCCACAACTCCCCTGGAGTTACTTTGCAAGACGTCGTTTCTCGCTGGTGAGAAGCGGTTGCGAGTCCATTGTCGGCTTTTCCCATACTGCAGGGAGAACGCAAGAGGAAAAATCACCATTCAGTGAGAGAGGTTCCTGTCACGGTTGTTGCTATCTCAAGGTCCCCTCTCAGACGTAAGGAAGAGGATACTTCGGTAGCATCTGAGGCTCAATGCTCATTTTCTGACAGTATAATTCCTCCTGCTGATACTGAAGTTGTATCTTTCAGGTTTAAGCTAGCACACCTCTGTCTGTTACTTCAGGAGGTTTTAGCTAATCAGGATGACAATGATAACCTGGTGGTTGTCAATATTAGGTCGTACCGAGATCAGTGCTCAGGAGATCTGGGATAGTTGTTCCCTTCAGAATCCTAGGGGTAACAGCTTGTGGGGTTGTTCAATATTGGCAACCTATGACTTGTCTGCCACCAAATTTTTTTGATGCACTGGCTCTCTTTAGAAGATAACATTAAGACCTTTAAGTTGGTCAGTTATTTCTTGCTAATGCTTCTGAACTAGGAAGTTAACCGGGTCCAGACTTTGTCAGTATCTGGAAGCTCCAGGTGCGGTAGGCTTATTATAGCCGCTGTTGCTTGTGCTGCAGAGTACTGGTTCCTTCGTTGTCTGGTTCCATTAGAACAGACATTTTTTTCAAGGAAGTCCAGGATTTTATCTTTTCTCCAAGAAGGATTGGAGAAAGGGTTGTCAGCAAGTTCTTTAAAGGGACAGATTTCTGCTTTGTCTATTTTGCTACACAAACGTCTGGCAGATGTTCAATCTTTTTGTCAGGCCCTGTGTTTAGTCCAATTGCTCCTCCTTGGAGTTTGAACTTAGTTCTTAATGTTCTTCAAGGGGTTCCGTTTGAACCTATGCATTCCATAGATATTAAGTTATTGTCTTGGAAGGTTTTATTTTCGATTGCTATTTCTTCTGCTCGCAGAGTTTCTGAGCTTTCAGCATTACAATGTACCATAGTAACATAGTAACATAGTAGATGAGGTTGAAAAAAGACCGAAGTCCATCGAGTTCAACCTATACAAATCTAAAATATATACAAAAAGCTCCAGTTAAAGTGATGGTAAAGTTACAGTAATGTCGATACGGTATAGCATTATGTGTCTAAAATAAATATAAGTTTAATTCATCAATTTTTTAATATTGCAGTATTAATCAATTTCTAACCTTTATAAATCAATTTTCGGACTTGCACAAATTCAACCCGTATTTTTTTTTTCTTCCTCCTTGGGTCACATTTTTATATACACCAATTGAAATGTTGGCCATTAGGCGGCCGTCACTCTACGTCATCCGCCCCTTTAGTAATAACCGCATGCGCTATAACATTTTTCTGAAGATGGGAAACCACTTGCACTCCAGTTTCGCGCATGCGTCCTCTTAACATGTAGGAATCTCATACAACTTATTAGGCCGATTGAACGCAGCATCGGCAAGCAGCGCATGCGCATTTTAAGTGCGATTCGTGGACGAGCTTTTCTGTGACGTTGAGAGCGGGTGGGACCGCTGAAGACGTCAGTACTTGCAGAAAAAGGAAGTAGGGCTTGGGAGGAGTCAGGGAGCCGTACGGTAGGGAATTTGTAATATATTTTTTGGTGCCAAATCTAGCAGTGATCTCAAAAAGAAGTTAGCGACTTCATTCAATGTAATATTGAGAAATGCTAGGTTGGTTCATTATAGGATAAGTTTACCATCATTTTAAGCTTAAATAATCCCACTAAAAGGTGACCCTTTTAATACTAGCAATCATATCCATGAATTTTGTTTATAGACAGAAATTGTATCCAAATAATTTTTAAATGTATCTAGGGTATTGGCATTCACTACCTCCTTTGGTAATGAGTTCCATAATTTTATTGCTCTTACAGTGAAAAAAGGTTTCTGTTGCAAGAGATTAAATCTCCTTTCCTCCAACCTTAAATTGTGACCTCTGGTCACAAACAATTTTCTTGGAATAAACAGAGCTTCTGCCATCTCTGTATATGGGCCTTGAATATATTTATATAAAGTAATCATGTCACCTCTTAAGCACCTTTTTTCTAAAGAAAACAGACCCAGTTTGGCTAGCCTCTCCTCATAGGTTAAATTCTCCAATCCCCTTATTAGCTTTGTGGCCCTTCTCTGAACTTTTTCTAGTTCTGCAATATCTTTTGTTGCGATTTGTCCCCAGAACTGCACTCCATACTCAAGGTGAGGTCTTACCAGGGCTTTATATAGTGACAGAATTATGCTTTCCTCCCTTGAGTCAATGCCTCTTTTAATACATGCTAGTATCTTATTAGCCTTTGAAGCTGCTGCCCTGCATTGTGCACCCATCTTTAGCTTGTTATCTATTACTACCCCCAAATCCCTTTCCTCCTGTGTTTGGCTAAGTCTTGTCCCATTTAAATAATACGTAGCCTGCTTATTTTTACTTCCAAAATGTAGAACCTTGCATTTCCCGTATTAAATCTCATTTTCCATTTACCTGCCCATACTTCTAATTTTTGCAGGTACCTTTGTAACGAAAGTTCATCCTGCTCTGACCTAATGACCTTACTTAACTTAGTATCATCTGCAAAAATAGAGATGTCGCTATTTAATCCTAGCTCCAAGTCATTTATAAAAATATTAAAAAGAATAGGGCCCAGCACTGATCCCTGGGGTACTCCACTGATTACCTTTGTCCAATCTGAGTATGATCCATTTACTACTACTCGTTGCTCCCTATCTTTTATCCAGTTATTTATCCACAAACTAACATATTCAGCTATTCCCAGTCCCTTAATTTTGTGCATTAATCTCTCATGTGGCACTGTATCAAACGCCTTTGCAAAATCCAAGTATATCACATCAACTGATTCCCCTTTATCTATATTTTTACTTACTTCCTCATAGAATCTAATTAGATTAGTTTGACATGATCTATTTCTCATAAAACCATGCTGATTAGAACTCATAATCTTGTTTACACGAATATGCTCATCAATATAATCCCTTATAATCCCTTAAAATATCTTCCCCACTATTGATGTCAGACTAACTGGTCTATAGCTTCCTGGATCATCCCTACTTCCCTTTTTGAAGAGTGGCACCACATCAGCTTTACGCCAATCCTTGGGTACCATGCCTTATATGCTTCTCCTTATCTTATTTTCCATTCTGATAAGGTGGTGTTACGTACCAAACCTGGTTTTCTTCCCAAGGTTGTTTCTAACAAAAATATTAATCAGGAAATTGTTGTTCCTTCCTTGTGTCCTAACCCTTCTTCTAAGAAGGAGCGTCTATTACATAATTTGGATGTAGTCCGTGCCTTAAAGTTCTACTTGCAGGCGACTAAGGATTTTCGTCAAACATCTTCATTATTTGTTGTTTTTGCTGGGAAACGTAGGGGTCATAAAGCTACGGCTACCTCTCTTTCTCTTTGGCTGAAGAGTATCATCCGTGTTGCATATGAGACTGCTGGACAGCAGTCTCCTGAAAGAATTACGGCTCATTCTACTAGGGCTGTGGCTTCCTCATGGACATTTAAACGTGGTGATTCTGTTGAACAAATTTGCAAGGCTGCAACTTGGTCGTCTCTTCACACTTTTTCAAAATTTTCCAAATTTGATACTTTTTGCCTCGTCCGAGGCTGTTTTTGGGAGAAAGGTTCTTCAAGCAGTGGTGCCTTCCGTTTAGGTTCCTGTCTTGTCCCTCCCTTTCATCTGTGTCCTATAGCTTGGGTATTGTATCCCATAAGTAAGGATGAAATCCATGGACTCGTCATATCTTGTAAAAGAAAAGGAAATTTATGCTTACCTGATAAATTTATTTCTTTTACGATATGACGAGTCCACAGCCCACCCTGTCATTTTGTGAGACAGGTCTTTCTTTTTGTTAAACTTCAGTCACCTCTGCACCTTGGCTTTTCCTTTCTCTTCCTAACTTTGGTCGAATGACTGGAGTGGGAGGGAAGGGAGGAGCTATATATACATCTCTGCTGTGGTGCTCTTTGCCTCCTTCTGCTGACCAGGAGGCGATATCCCATAAGTAAGGATGAAATCTGTGGACTCGTCATATCGTAAAAGAAATAAATTTATCAGGTAAGCATAAATTTCCTTTTCTGAAAATATATAATAACTTACTCTTAAGACTAAATTTACATAAACATTGTAATAATATGAGTGACATAAATAAAGACACATGCTGACATATTAGCGATGTGGAACCTGTTGGCGCTCTACAAATACCTGATAATAATAATAATAATAATAATAATAATATTACAACATTATGTCACAATTTTTATAGTTAACAAGAAGTCTGGGGTCAGTAAAAATATTTTTACAACATGTGGCATTATAGGGAATGTGGGATATCTTCTGCTGGTCCATAATCTGTGACCATAAAAAGATTTAGTGTACGATCTGATTTTAGCAACCCTGAGCCTCTGATTCACAGGTTCAGCAGATGAAGCAGATGACACAGCACAGGGCTCCATTATTGGTTTCTCAGACTGTTCAGGATTCAGTGTCAATAAGTCGTTATTCATCTTCTAAGCCTTTATGGTTGTTGCTGCAGTATGTCTTGTATTTGGAGCAAAGTATTGAAGAGATTGGTGTCAAGATAAGGATGACAAATTCCTTCTGATGTTTCTATCCGCAGAGTTACCTATAGAGAGTAAATGTCATTATATATGTGGTTTTCTCAGTACTTATTCACACTACTTTGGTTAAAGGAATATAAAACCCCAAATGTTTATCATGTTGTGCTCTAGATACCTATTTAAGTATATCTTCGATGAAGAATACCATGTTAACAAAGCAAATTTGATACTAGAAATAAATTGGACACTTTTTTAAAACTGTATGCTCTGAAACACAAAATAATATGTTTGGGTTTCATATCTCTTTAAATATTTCAGCACTGCTAAATAAAGGTTATGCCATCCTGTCTCCTTCACTGTACCTGTGTGCATCCAAAATTAACCGAATCTGTGCATGGCATTGGCAACCCCATGGTTTGTTAGGCAACTAGAGGTTGTTGCTGGATCAGATGATAGAAGGGATTGGTGTCATTATAAGGATGACTTATCCCTAGATGTTAATTCTGTTTATATTGCCTGTAAAAGAAAGTTTAATATTATTACATTTTTTGTTGTACAAGTATTTATTCTCACTCATTTGGTTAGCTATTTTAATATAGAGGAGGAAAGGTAAAGTCAATCTGTTTCCCTTGAATTGAACGCGTGTCCTGCAACACCACTGTTTTATTTTAATTGTAATTGTTACTTCATAAAACACTTAGGGGTCAATTTATTATTGTGCGGACGGACATGTTACGATGTAGCGTATCATGTCCGCTGCACATCGATAAATGCCGACAGCATATACGCTGTCGACATTTATCATTGCACCAGCAGTTCTTGTGAACTGCTGGTGCAATACCGCCCCCTGCAGATTCGCAGCCAATCAGCTGCTAGCAGGGGGTGTCAATCAACCCGATCGTATTCGATCGGGCTGAAAGCTATCCTCCACATCAGAGGTGGCGGAACTGAAGCAGAGTGGGTTGGAAGCAGCATCCTCTGCTTCATAAATCAACCCCCTAGTATACAGGGCACAGCTACCATAATTTTTATCACATCTCACAACTGTAGCATGTATTGTAGGACTGTAACGCTTTGGGAGCTGTGCACCTCAGTTCCCCCCATAGCTTTTCCTTTCTTTTAAATATCTTGGTTTCTAAAGTGAAACCAGGAACTTCCCCTACTCCATCTATGGCCTTTTGAACATTGCTCATGATTTGCCTGACCCTGCTCACACAACAACTACAAATCCACCCCACTAGTATTGCCCCGCCTACAAAACACCAGTGACTCCACCCACAAGTCTCCCTCAGGCAAAAATTGTGATGTATATTTTGTGGCAAGGGCATTATTGCTACTTTACCATAAGACAATTTATGTTAAACAAAAACAAAAAAAACTATGCCTGACGAGAAACAATAAGTGGATGAACTGTTTAATGTGGTTTATGACTTAATTTTTCTTCAGGCAGCTCATACTTACATTTTGGAACATTTTTAATAATTAAATTGCATGAGTATGTTGAAAAGTCAGTATGATTCTAAACACATACTGCTAGATTACGAGTTTTGCGTTAGGGTTAAAAAGCAGCGTTGAGAGGTCCCAACGCTGCTTTTTAACGCCCGCTGGTATTACGAGTCTGGCAGGTACAGGTGTACCGCTCACTTTTCTTCCGCGACTCGAGCTTACAGCAAATCCCCTTACGTCAATTGCGTATCCTATCTTTTTAATGGGATTTGCCTAACGCCGGTATTACGAGTCTTGGAAGAAGTGAGCGGTAGACCCTCTCCTGTCAAGACTCCTACCGCATTTAAAAGTCAGTAATTAAGAGTTTTATGGGCTAACTCTGTAACATAAAACTCTTAACTAAAGTGCTAAAAAGTACACTAACACCCATAAACTACCTATTAACCTCTAAACCAAGCCCCCCCCCACATTGCAAACACTTAAATAAAGTTTTTAACCCCTACTCTGCCGACCGGACATCGCTGCCACTGTAATAAATATATTAACCCCTAAACCGCCGCACTTCCGCCTCGCAAACATTAGTTACATTTTATTAACCCCTAATCTGCCGTCCCTAACATCGCCGACACCTATCTACATTTATTAACCCCTAATCTTCCGCCCCCAACGTCGCCGCTACTATATTAAATGTATTAACCCCTAAACCTAAGTCTAACCCTAAGTCTAACCCCCCTAACTTAAATATAATTTAAATAAAACAAAATAAAATTATGACAATTAAATAAATTAATCCTATTTAAAACTAAATACTTACCTATAAAATAAACCATAAGATAGCTACAATATAACTAATAGTTACATTGCAGCTAGCTTAGGGTTTATTTTTATTTTACAGGCAAGTTTGTATTTATTTTAACTAGGTGCAATAGTTATTAAATAGTTATTAACTATTTAATAGCTACCTAGTTAAAATAACTACAAATTTACCTGTAAAATAAATCCTAACCTAAGTTACAATTACACCTAACACTATACTATCATTAAATTAATTACATAAACTAACTACAATTAACTACAATTAAATTAAATAAACTAAAGTACGAAAAAAAAATAAAAAAATTACAGAAAATAAAAAAATAATTACAAGATTTTTAAACTAATTACACCTACTTTAATCCCCCTAATAAAATAAAAAAGCCCCCCAAAATAAAAAAATTCCCTACCCTATACTAAATTACAAATAGCCCTTAAAAGGGCCTTTTGCGAGGCATTGCCCCAAAGTAATCAGCTGTATTACCTGTAAAAAAAAATACAATACCCCCCCAACATTAAAACCCACCACCCACGCACCCAACCCTACTCTAAAACCCACCCAATCCCCCCTTAAAAAAACCTAACACTACCCCCTTGAAGATCACCCTACCTTGAGACGTCTTCACCCAGCCGGGCACAAGTGGACCTCCAGAGGGGCAGAAGTCTTCATCCGATCCGGGCAGAAGAGCTCCTCCAAGAGGCAGAAGTCTTCATCCAGACGGCATCTTCTGTCTTCATCCATCCGGAGCGGAGCGGGTCCATCTTCAATCCAGCCGACACGGAGCATCCTCTTCAAACGAAGTCCAAGCGAAGAATGAAGGTTCCTTTAAATGACGTCATCCAAGATGGCGTCCCTTGAATTCCGATTGGCTGATAGGATTCTATCAGCCAATCGGATTTAAGGTAGGAAAAATCCTATTGGCTGATCCAATCAGCCAATATTATTGAGCTTGCATTCTATTGGCTGTTTGGAACAGCCAATAGGATTTTTCCTACCTTAATTCCCATTGGCTGATAGAATCCTATCAGCCAATCGGAATTCAAGGAACGCCATCTTGGATGACGTCATTTAAAGGAACCTTCATTCTTTGCTTGGACTTCGTTTGAAGAGGATGCTCCGCGTCGGCTGGATTGAAGATGGACCTGCTCCGCTCCGGATGGATGAAAATAGAAGATGCCGTCTGGATGAAGACTTCTGCCGCTTGGAGGACCTCTTCTGCCCGGATTGGATGAAGACTTCTGCCCCTCTGGAGGTCCACTTATGCCTGGCTGGGTGAAGACGTCTCAAGGTAGGGTGATCTTCAAGGGGGTAGTGTTAGGTTTTTTTAAGGGGGGATTGGGTGGGTTTTAGAGTAGGGTTGGGTGTGTGAGTGGTGGGTTTTAATGTTGGGGGGGTATTGTATTTTATTTTACAGGTAATAGAGCTGATTACTTTGGGGCAATGCCCCGCAAAAGGCCCTTTTAAGGGCTATTTGTAATTTAGTATAGGGTAGGGAATTTTTTTATTTTGGGGGGCTTTTTTATTTTATTAGGGGGATTAGAGTAGGTGTAATTAGTTTAAAAATCTTGTAATTATTTTTTTATTTTCTGTAATTTAGCGGGGTTTTTTTTTCGTACTTTCGTTTATTTAATTTAATTGTAGTTAATTGTAGTTAGTTTATGTAATTAATTTAATGATAGTGTAGTGTTAGGTGTAATTGTAATTTAGGTTAGGATTTATTTTACAGGTAAATTTGTAGTTATTTTAACTAGGTAGCTATTAAATAGTTAATAACTATTTAATAACTATTGTACCTAGTTAAAATAAATACAAAGTTGCCTGTAAAATAAAAATAAATCCTAAGATAGCTACAATGTAACTATTAGTTATATTGTAGCTAGCTTAGGGTTTATTTTATAGGTAGTTAGTTTTAAATAGGAATAATTTATTTAATTTTAGTTATATTATTTAGATTTATTTAAATTATATTTAAATTAGGGGGGTGTTAGGGTTAGGTTTAGACTTAGGTTTAGGGGTTAATAACTTTATTATAGGGGCGGCGACGTTAGCGGCGGCAGATTAGGGGTTAATAAGTGTAGGTAGGTTGCGGCAACATTGGGGGGGCATATTAGGGGTTAATAAATATAATGTAGGATTCAGCGATGTTGGGGGCAGCAGATTAGGGGTTCATAGGTATAATGTAGGTGGCGGCGGTGTCCGGAGCGGCAGAGTAGGGGTTAATAATAAAATGCAGGTGGCGGTGATGTCGGGGGCGGCAGATTAGGGGTCATTAAGTGTAAGGTTAGGGGTGTTTAGACTCGGGGTTCATGTTAGGGTGTTAGGTGTAGACATAAAATTCCTTTCCCCATAGGAATCAATGGGGCTGCATTAGGAGCTGAACGCTGCTTTTTTGCAGGTGTTAGGTTTTTTTTCAGCCGGCTCAGCCCCATTGTTTCCTATGGGGAAATCGTGCATGAGCACGTTAAGCCAGCTCACCGCTACCGTAAGCAGCGCTGGTATTACAGTGAGATGTGGAGCTAAATTTTGCTCTCCGCTCACTTTTTTGAGGCTAACGCCGGGTTTGTAAAAACCTGTAATACCAGCGTTGTCTTAAGGGAGCGTTGAAAAAAAATGCTCGTTAGCAACGCACCCATGTTACCGCAAAACTCGTAATCTCGGTGACATACTCTCTCTCTATCTCTCTCTCTATATATATATATATATATATAGTTCTCTGATAATTGAGTCATTATCATTATGCCTAATAGTCAGATTGGAAAACAATATAATTGTTTGAAATTGATTTATTTATTTTTTAAATGACTAAAAATAGTAAATAAGTATCTGAAAAACAAGAATATATATATATATATATATATATATATATATATATATATATAGTTAACATGGTGTGGATCTGCACTCTCACTAACAAATTACACAAGAGAAGACCGCACTCACTGGATTTAGATGATGTCAGGCTTTTAATGCTGATGATATTTCGGGGACAAAATGCCCTTCCTCATACCAGATACTGTATAATACTGTATATATATATATATATATATATATATATATATATATATATATATATATATATATTTATATATATATATATATATATATATATATATATATATATATATATATATATATATATATAGACATGAAACAGATTTAAAGGGACACTAAACTTAAAATGTTTATCGTGCATATGAAAAATAACTATAAAGCTTTTTAGTTTTTTTTAGTTTGAGAGGGGAAATTACTTGGGAGTATTAGCTACAATAAAATCTGAGTAGCCAATAAGGAAAATCCCACAGTTATTTTGGTTGACAGTGATACACCCAGCAAGCATGAAAACAATAAAAAAAAATCAATACATGAAGATACATTAAAAAAATGTAATACATGTTGAAATGCATTCTTTTAGATAAAAAAGAAAAAAGAAAAATCCACTTATCCTAATAATAAGAAATTACTTGACAGCCATTTTGTCAGTAGTTTGAGTAATGGTAACTCATCTTAAAATCTCATCTTACAGTTTGGTCCAAAGTATAATAAAGAGCAGGACTTGGATGTTGACCATTTTCACTTGATATAAATTAAAAGTAAAAAGATATGTTAAAGGTCAATGACATAAATATATAACTAGATAACAAATGCATTATTTAGAGATGGGCCTACTCTACCTTTTTATGGCACAGATTATGGTTTTGGTTTCCCAAGAAGTTCCCTAAAGTGAGGCCTTTGTACCCTTAGTTTTGTGCTGGTCCCACCAAGATGGTTTATCCCGGGATAGTGGTACAAAGAAGCCATAATAGGGCTTTTTGTTGTTACAAGGCCCATCACACCTGAACCATCTGTTTTTATAGAACTCACTCTCCTTTTGTAAGGTATGACAGATCTGTAAAAAAGAATATATAGAATATGTTACATAAATATAATTTTATTTATCAAAAAGAAGCAAAAGTATATATATATATATATATATATATATATATATATATATATATATATATAAAAGGGGCACAGAATTATATGAATGTTAACACAGGCCACAGTTACAAAGCTAAAATAATATTAGCTAATGATCCCGCTAAATATATCAACTCCTTACAGAGCACAGATCCACATCACCCAGCATTTCCTGGCTAGTATCTGAGACAGTCAGACTGGGAACACAGACAGGGCAATCCCTTGGGTACAGTGTCAGGAGCTATGGGTGGACTCAGAGTGGTAAGCGTATGGGTTATAGGAGGTAAACTGGGCTTTGCTAGATGGATTATGACTGGGTGCTCCCAACTTAACTTTTGTAACAGTAACATATTTAGGGAAAGGGGTGGGAGGGACAGCAGGACAAAGCTCCCAGAAACAGGACAACCCTGCAAAATACAGGGCAGTTGTTATCTACTTATGTGCAGTCATAATTTAGTGTGTTTCCCAGATTCATACAAAAATGTAAATCAATTAAATAAAAGATTCTAATTTTTAGCTGGAATGTACCATGTTTATAATCTGATGTACAATTAATTTGTCATTTAATCACAATTGAACTGAAAATGTTGTAGACAAAAACTCACTTGTGGCTTTAAGGTGCGGTGCAATTGATGAATGGTAATTATAACTGTTAGGGGAAGCAACAACACAGACTTTGACACCAGGACCTTTATTTACTGTAACAGTGCTATGCAAGAAAATAATGGCTGCACCCCTTTATAAGATTTGCATTTCACATTAAACAGTTCCAATTACAAATATTTTAATATAATCAAGATCGGATACTGTATCCACACATGGATCATAGCTTAGAGGAGAGTTTATAGCTTTCCATAAAGAGGATGGTGATTATCTATCAACGTATCGATACATTGCTCCTGAAATGGATTTTAGCTTTCCATCCGAATTGGAAGTCAAGTTTCTTAAGTGAACACAATGCTAAATGGATCCGTGGGTAAAAAACACCTTTAGCCAAGAACACCTTTTCAACAGAAAACTCCTGAAAAGGCCTTTTCATGTATTAAGTACCTGTTTTTGAAATTAAAACTGGGAAGTTATCTGTAAGTGACATATATAATAGCCCTTTCGCACCTCTTTAGGTTACAGTAAAGAGTTTTTGAATTAACACCTTTTTTCACTGTTTAAGGGAAATACTAATTTACATGTGTGAGGGTAACTTTTTGTAATACAAATCCATCCTAATGACTGCTTAATCATCTGAATGCCATTTGTATATTGGGATGATGGACATACTGGAAAAGTCACATCAGGGCCACAACATCTACAAATGGCATGCAGCAATCTCTTTCTTTTATTTTTTTTATCCTGAATCACACTTGCACTATTGTGATTGTCACTAACTTTACTGTTGTCTTTATAATGGAGATTTCAAATGGGATAATGCAATCGTGAGCTCCATTGGAACCTATAGCAATCTGTTTCCATCCTAACTACTGCAGCTTGATGGCATGATGGGCATACTGGGTCTGATTGCTCAATTAATAGCTTTATTGTTACTTTTAATATTTTACAACTATTGTTTTTAATATTTTTCTGTATTGTTTGTAAAAGCACTATTTCTGTCATCTTAAAACAAGATGGAGACTAGGGGGTCGATTTATGAATGTGCGGGTGGACATGATCCGCTGTAGTGGATCATGTCAGCTCCACATCGATAAAAGCCGACAGCATATGCTGTCGGCATTTATCATTGCACAAGCACTTTTAGTGAAATGCTTCTGCAATGCCGTCCCCTGCACATTCGCGGCCACTAGCAGGGAGTGTCAATCATTTGATTGCTGTCCGCTGCCTCAGAGGTGGCGGACGAGTTAAGAAGCAGCGGTCTTAGGATCACTGCTTCTTAACTCCTGTTTCCAGGTGAAGGCTCACGCGGAAACTGCAGCATACGCTGCATAGGTAAATCGGCCCCTAAGGGTTGAAAGGACTTATGATATCTTCTTATACTGGATTTTAAAAGCACTGAAACTATAGCTCTGTAAAACTCACTGTTGTGAACATGTTTGGGCCTTGTGTGCATAAAGGCACGTCCCCTATAAAAAACACAAACCGTGTTTGGAAGTAAGCATGTTTTGCGCATGTGCAAGAAAACAAGATAAGACTGTTTCCATCTAGTTTTGGAATACAAAGATACATACACTGTACAAAGATGTCCAAAATGCCATTTCTAGGCTGTATCAAGTGACTTGAGGTTTTGAATTTGAAAATTGAAAACTGATCTCAAAATAGTGTTGAAAAGTTTCTTGAAAATGGACGGTGACAGCCAAGAACTTTTTAGGTCCATAGTAAAAACAAGACTTTTTGCAAGCAGCTGAAAACATGATCTTTGTGCCGAAAAGAGATGAAAAAGTGCAATTGCGATCACATTAAGTTCGAAAAGTGGCATTTTTAGCCAAAAAAGTGTTGAAAAGGCCTCAGATGATAGATTGTGATCAACCCCTTAGTTATTAATTATTTTTTTATAAAAACAAAACACAACCATAATTTTCTTTAGTCTATATTTATTTAATTTTTTTTTTACTTTATGTGTAATTCCCAACAAAGGTTACAGCTGCAATGTATTTGTTTTTATATTACAAGTACAATAAATATTGAATTCTATAATCTGTTATAATATTAATTGAGCAGAATATGCTGATTTTTGTGTATGTTCAGATAGGCTACATGCACAACAAAAATTATTACAAAATGTGTGAGAAAATTTCAAGGAAACATTTCTGCAAAAATAAAAAAAGCTTGTAAATTAATTTTAAATGCACAGCTATGTATTCGAAATGTACTTTTATTTACCTTTATTGATAGATTTCTGCATTTTTGTTTTATATTATTCAGTCACAAATAAATACAATTTTCTGTGCATTATAAATATAACTTTCCTAAAAAACAAAATAAAAACTCCTGAAAAGGCCTTTTCATGCATTAAAGGGACACTGAACCCATTTTTTTTTCATTTGTGATTCAGATAGAGCATGCAATTTTAAGCAACATTCTAATTTACTCCTATTAACAAATTTTCTTCGTTCTCTTGCTATCTTTAAAAAAAAGAATGCATCTGAGCTTTTTTGGGGATTCAGAACTCTGGATAGCACTTTTTTTATTGGTGGATGAATTTATCCACCAATCAGCAAGGACAACCCAGGTTGTTCACCAAAAATGGGCCGGCATCTAAACTTACATTCTTCCATTTCAAATAAAGATACCAAGAGAATGAAGAAAATTTGATAATAGGAGTAAATTAGAAAGTTGCTTAAAATATCGTGCTCTATCCGAATTACAAAAGAAAAAATTTGGGTTCAGTGTCCCTTTAAGTACCTGATTTTGAAATAAAAACTGGGAAGTCATCTGTAAGTGACATATATAATAGCCCTTTCACACCTCTTTAGGTTACAATAAAGAGTTCTTTAATTAACACCTTTGTTCACTGTTTAAGGGAAATACTTATTTACATGTGTGAGGTTAACCTTTTTGTAATACAAATCCATCCTAACGACTGCTTAATCATCTGAATGCCATTTGTATCTTGGGATGATGGACATACTGGAAAAGTCACATCAGGACCCCAACATCTACAAATGGCATCAGAGGCGTAACTAGAATTCACAGGGCCCGGGTGCAAGAATCTAAGAATGCCCCACCCCCCCCCAAAAAAAAAATTGAATTTGATACATATCTTTTTTCTTTTATTTAACATTTAACACAGAAAAAAAATGTGAATCAGAGTACATGTCTGCAAAAGGAGGTACCCTGTGCCCACAGTCTGAGATGATCTGACCCCCTATTACTGTATATAGTGATACTGTTTAACCCACCAATACGGTATATAGTGAGTCAGTGACACAGTCTGTAATCTGCCGGTGAGATGACTGGCCTGAGCCTACCCGCCCCAGTACTTTATAAAGTGACCACAGTAGACTGTGACATGGTCCAGCCCCCCTGTACTGTATATAGTGGTACTGTATAGTGACACTGTTTACCCCGCCCCCCCCCTTGCTGTAGTAACAAGGTCTGTAATTTGCTGGTTCCACAAACATATACACACACACACATACAGTACAGTGCATGCATAAATACACACACAGTCACATACATACATACACACATACACACACACACACATGCATAAATACACACACAGTCACATACATACATACACACATACACACACACACACAGATAAACACCAATGGGTAAAACAGAAAGACTAACCCCTGTAGTCAGAGACACTAGTGAAGCATCATGTCACACTCACATGATATCAATGCAGGCAGTGGCAGGTCAACGTTTTTTATTTAAATTTTTTTTATTTTTTTTTTAAGCTGGGCGACCTCTGCACCCCCTGTAGTTTTGCCCCTGAATGGCATGCAGCAATCTCTTTCTTTTAATTTTTTTATCCTAAGTCACACTTGCACTGTCGTGATTTAATGGTGTCTTTATAATGGAGATTTCAAATGGGATAATGCAATCGTGAGCTCCATTGGAACCTATTGCAATCTGTTTCCATCATAACTACTAAAGCTTGATGGCATGATGGGCATACTGGGTCTGATTGCTCAATTAATAGCTTTATTGTTACTTTTAATATTTGACAACTATTGTTTTTAATATTTATCTTTATTGTTTGTAAAAGCACCATTTCTAATGTCATCTTAAAACAAGATGGAGACTAGGAGGCCGATTTATAAATGTGCGGGCGGACATGATCTGCTGTAGTGGATCATGTCAGCTCCACATTGATAAATGCCGACAGCATACGCTGTCGGCATTTATCATTGCACAAGCATTTCTAGTAAAATGCTTCTGCAATGCCACCCCCGGCCAATCGGATGCTAGCAGGGGGTGTCAATCATTTGATTGCTGTCCGCCACCTCAGAAGTCTTAGGATCACTGCTTCTTAACTCTTGTTTCCGACGAAGACTCGCACAGAAACTGCAGCATACACTGCATAGGTAAATCGGCCCCTAAGGGTTAAAAGGACTTATGATATCTTCTTATATTGATACTAGTACTATAAGTACTGAAACTATAGCTCTGTAAAACTCACTGTTGTGAACATGTTTGGGCTTTGTGTGCATAAAGGCACGTCCCCTATAAAAAACACAAACCGTGTTTGAAAGTAAGCATGTTTTGCGCATGTGCAAGATAACAAGATAGGACTGCTTCTAACTAGTTTTGGAATACAAAGATACATAGGCCCCAAGTTATCAAGGTCTGGCGGACCTGATCTGACACTGCGGATCAGGTCTGCCAGACCTCGCTGAATACGGCGAACAATACTCACAAGAGCTGCTGGTGCAACGCTGTCCCCTGCTGACTCGCGGCCAATGGACCGCCAGCAGGGGGTGTCATGTGTGAGGTTAACCTTTTGTAATACAAATCCATCCTAACGACTGCTTAATCATCTGAATATCATTTGTATCTTGGGATGATGGACATACTGGAAAAGTCACATCAGGGCCCCAACATCTACAGATGGCATGCAGCAATCTCTTTCTTTATAAAAATACTTTTTTTTTTTATAATTTTTTTTTTTTAATATATATTTTTTTTATATAAAAAATGTTAACCTATCACTGCCTGCACTGATATCATGTGAGTGTGACATGACTACAGGGGTTAGTGTTTCTGTTTTACCCATTGGTGTTTATGTGTGTGTGTGTGTGTATGTATGTGACTGTGTGTGTATTTATGCATGTATGTGTGTTTGTGTATGTTTGTGGAACCAGCAAATTACAGACCTTGTTACTACAGCATGGGGGGGGCAGGGGGTAAACAGTGTCACTATACAGTACCACTATATACAGTACCGGGGGGTGGACCATGTCACTGACTACTGTGGTCACTTTATAAAGTACTGGGCGGGTAGGATCAGGCCAGCCATCTCACTGATTACAGACTGTGTCACTGACTCACTATATACATTACTGGTGGGTTAAACAGTGTCACTATATACAGTAATAGGGGGTCAGACCATCTCACAGACTGTGGGCACAGGGTACCTCCTTTTGCAGACATGTAATCTGATTCACATTTTTTTCTGTGTTAAATGTAAAAAAATAAATAAAAATGATATGTATTAAATTCACCTTTTTTTGGAGGGGGGGAGGGGCGGTGGGGGGGCCCTTCTTAGATTCTTGCACCTGGGCCCTGTGGTTTCTAGTTACGCCTCTGACCCCCAACATCTACAAATGGCATCAGAGGCGTAACTAGAATTCACAGGGCCCAGGTGCAAGAATCTAAGAAGAAAAATATGAAAGTATCTATATACAACAGATATCAAAATCTATTATATATTATATCCTATGATATACCAGGCATGATCTATAGAGATATGTGTTATAACTGGTCACCTACCTACTAAACCGTACAAACAGGTGAAAGCTTTCATAGCAAATGTGTTTACTCCTATTAAAGCCAATTATTCTTTCTGAACAATTTGACTTGCATGGATTTTGAGGAGGTTTTAAAGGGATATGAAACGCCAACATTTTCTTTCATGATTTGGATAGAACATACAATTTTAAACAAATTTCCAATTTACTTCTATCTATGTATGTATACAATCAGCCAATAGGATTGAGCTTCAATCCTATTGGCTGATTTAATCAGCCAATAGGATTGAGCTCGTATTCTATTGGCTGATTGAATTTTATCAGCCAATCGGAATTCAAGGGACGCCATCTTGGATGACTTCCTTTAAAGGAACCTTCATTCTTCAGTCGCCATGGAAAGAAGAGGATGCTCCGCGCTGGATGTCTTGAAGATGGAGCCGCTCCGCGCCGGATGGATGAAAATAGAAGATGCCGTCTGGATGAAGACTTCTGTCGGCTTAGATGAAGACTTTGGGCCGCTTGGATGAATACTTCTCCCGGCTTCATTGAGGACTTCTTGCCGCTTGGATGAAGACTTCTGCCGCTTCGTTGAGGATGGATGTCGGGTCTTCAAAAACTGTAAGTGGATCTTCGGGGGTTAGTGTTAGGTTTTTATTAAGGGTTTATTGGGTGGGTTTTATTTTTAGATTAGGGTTTGGGGCGTAAAAAGAGCTAAATGCCCTTTTAATGGCAATGCCCATCCAAATGCCCTTTTCAGGGCAATAGGGAGCTTAGGTTTTTTAGATAGGGTTTTTATTTGGGGTTTTTTTGTTTTTTTTTTACAGGTAAAAGAGCTGATTTCTTTGGGGCAATGCCCCACAAAAGGCCCTTTTAAGGGCTATTGGCAGTTTAGTTTAGGCTAGGGTTTTTTTATTTGGTGGGGGGGGGGGCTTTTTTATTTTGATAGGGCTATTAGATTAGGTGTAATTAGTTTAAATATTTGATCATTTCTTTTTTATTTTGTGTAATTTAGTTAATTGTATTTAATTAATGTAATTTATTTAATTAGGTTTTATTTTACAGGTAAATTTGTATTTATTTTAACTAGGTAGCTAGCTAGTAAATAGTTAATAACTATTTACTAACTATTCTACCTAGTTAAAATAAATACAAACTTAGCTGTGAAATAAAAATAAAACCTAAGATAGCTCCAATGTAACCATTAGTTATATTGTAGCTAGCTTAGGGTTTATTTTACAGGTAAGTATTTAGTTTTAAATAGGGATTATTTAGTTAATGATAGTAAGTTTTATTTAGATTTATTTTAATTACATTAAAGTTAGGGGGTGTTAGGGTTAGACTTAGGGTTAGGTTTAGGGGTTAATAACTTTAGTATAGTGGCGGCGACGTTGGGGGTGGCAGATTAGGGGTTAATAAGTGTATGTAGGTGGCGGCGACATTGGGGGCGGCAGATTAGGGGTTAATAAGTGTAGGTAGGTGGTGACGATGTCGGGGGCAGCAGATTAGGGGTGTTTAGACTCTGGGTTTATGTTAGGGTGTTAGGTGTAAACATAACTTTTTATTTCCCCATAGGAATCAATGGGGTTGCGTTACTGAGCTTTACGCTCCTTTATTGCAGGGGTTAGGCTTTTTTTCAGCCGGCTCTCCCCATTGATGTCTATGGGGAAATCGTGCATGAGCATGTAAAACCAGCTCAAAGCAGCGCTGGTATTGGAGTGCGGTATGGAGCTCAATTTTGCTTTACGCTGCAATATTGCCTGCTAACGCCGGGTTTATAAAAACCTGTAATAGCAGCGCTATAGGGAGATGAGCTGTGACAATAACTTGCAAGTTAGCATCGCACCGCTCATAACGCAAAACTCGTAATCTAGCCGTAAGATATTTTCACTTCTGTCTGTGGAGCAGATGCTTAAAAGGATACTAAACCCAAATATTTTCTTTAATGATTAAGCAACTTTCTAAGATATTTGTATGTCTGTCTGTGGAGCAGATGCTTAAAGGGATACTAAACCCAAATCTTTTCTTTAATGATTAAGCAACTTTCTAAGGTATTCTTACTTCTGTCTGTGGAGCAGATGCTTAAAGGGATACTAAACCCAATTTTTTTCTTTAATGATTCAGATAGAGCATGCACTTTTAAGCAACTTTCCAATTTACTCCTATTATCAATTTTTCTGCTTTCTCTTGCTAGCTTTTTTTAAATAGCAGGAATGTAAAGCTTAAGAACCAACCCGTTTTAGGTTTAGCACCCTGGATAGCGCTTGCTTATTGGTGGGTACCTTTAACAAACCAATAATCAAGCATAACCCAGGTTCTGAATGAAACTGTTTTTTTAAATAAAGATAGAAAGAAAACAAAGACAAATTGATAATTGGAGTAAATTAGAAAGTTGCTTAAAATTTCATGCTCTGTCTAAATCATTAACCCCTTAAGGACAAGGCAATTTTTCAATTTCTTTCCCTTAAGGACCAGGGCTATTTTTACATTTCTGCAGTGTTTGTGTTTAGCTGTAATTTTCCTCTTACTCATTTACTGTACCCACACATATTATACCGTTTTTCTCGCCATTTAATGGACTTTCTAAAGATATCATTATTTTTACCATATCTTATCATTTACTATAAAAAAATATAAAAAATATGATGAAAAAATGGAAAAAAACACACTTTTTCTAACTTTGACCCACAAAATCTGTTACACATCTACAACCACCAAAAAACAACCATGCTAAATAGTTTCTAAATTTTCTCCTGAGTTTAGAAATACCCAATGTTTACATGTTCTTTGCTTTTTTTGCAAGGTATAATGCAATAAATACAAGTAGCACTTTTCTATTTCCAAACCATTTTTTTTTTTTTCAAAATTAGCGATAGTTACATTGGAACACTGATATCTGTCAGGAATCCCTGAATATCCCTTGACATGTATATATTTTTTTTAGTAGACAACCCAAAGTATTGATCTAGGCCCATTTTGGTATGTTTCATGCCACCATTTCACCGCCAAATGCGATCAAATAAAACAAAATTGTTCACTTTTTCACTAACGTTTTCACAAACTTTAGTTTTCTCACTGAAATTATTTACAAACAGCTTGTGCAATTATGGCACAAATGGTTGTAAATGCTTCTCTGAGATACCCTTTGTTCAGAAATAGCAGACATATATGGATTTGGCTTTGGTTTTTGGTAATTAGAAGGCTGCTAAATGCCGCTGCGCACCACACGTGTATTATGCCCAGCAGTGAAGGGGTTAATTAGGGAGCTTGTAGGGTTAATTTTAGCTTTAGTGTAGTGTAGCAGACAACCCAAAGTATTGATCTAGGCACATTTTGGTATATTTCATGCCACCATTTTACCGCCAAATGCTATCAAATAAAAAAAAATTGTTCACTTTTTCACTAACGTTTTCACAAACTTTAGGTTTCTCACTGAAATTATTTACAAACAGGCTGTGCAATTATGGCACAAATGGTTGTAAATGCTTCTCTGGGATCCCCTTTGTTCAGAAATAGCAGACATATATGGCTTTGACATTGCTTTCTGGTAATTAGAAGGCTGCTAAATGCCGCTACGCACCATACTTGTATTATGCCCAGCAGTTAAGGGGTTAAGTAGGTAGCTTGTAGGGTTAATTTTAACTTTAGTGTAGAGATCAGCCTCCCACCTGACACATCCCACCCCCTTATCTCTCCCTGACCCCTTTCAAACATCTCTCTTCCCTTCCCATCCCACAATTGTCACCGCCATCTTAAATACTGGCAGAAAGTCTGCCAGTCCTAAAATAAAAGCCTTTTTTTTTTTAAAGCATTTTTTTTATATATATATAAATAGTTTCTGCAGTGTTGGTTCCCCCCTAACCCTCCAACCTCTAGATCCCCCGAACAGCTGTCTCAACATCCCCCTCTTCCTTTTTGTGGCCATCTTAGGTACTGGCAGCTGTCTGCTCATTTTTAATTTTGTACTTCCAGATCGATTTTAAATCATTTCCCCTCTCCCTCACCCTCTCCCTTAGGCAGTACTTGAGACTGCCAGACTGGTGATCGGTCGCGTGCGCGCCCCCCCCCCCCCTTGCATGCTCCCGCCCCCCTTCCCAGCACAGCAACCGGAACTAGTCCAGCGATGGGCCGCCCACCCGCCTCCCTGCAGCTGCTCCCACCCACCAACGATCGGCACCATCACTGTGCGATGCAGAGAGGGCCACAGAGTAGCCCTCTCTGCATCGACAACTCTGCATATCTATTTCTGCAGTGCCCCACTCATGGGGCATGCAGAAATAGCGCAATCTTGCTCTTTTGAGCGAGATTGCGGCAGAGAGAAGCCCAGGACTGCAGCGTAAGGGTATAACGAGCAGCTGGTCGTTAAGAGGTTAAAGAAAAAAAATTGGGTTTAGTATCCCTTTTAAGCATGTGCTCCACAGACAGAAGTAAAAATATCTAAACCAGGGCAACTAGAGCACACTCTGTCTATGGGGCAGGCAATGCGATATTAAATTATATGTATCAGCTGCCAATGCAGAGACTTGACTGTATATAATCTTTATAATAACCATTATATTATATTTTAGTTACAAAAATCACAATAGAAAGTGTATTTTAGTGCCAAGTGAGTGTCTGTTACTTCTAGGACTTGCCTTCAGAAGTTAAAAAGGCATGGGAATTCTAAAATTATATTCCTCTAGCAAATATGTTATTGTATAATAATATTATGATATGAAACTATCGGCTAGATTTAGAGTTTTGTCGGTAACGACCCGCGTAGCTAACGCTGGCTTTTTTCTGGCCGCACCTTTAAAATAACTCTGGTATTGAGAGTCCACAGAATGGCTGCGTTAGGCTCCAAAAAGGGAGCGTAGAGCATAATTTAACGCCACTGCAACTCTCGATACCAGAGTTGCTTACGGATGCGGCCAGCCTCAAAAACGTGCTCGTGCACGATTCCCCCATAGAAAACAATGGGGCTGTTTGAGCTGAAAAAAAACCTAACACCTGCAAAAAAGCAGCGTTCAGCTCCTAACGCGGCACCATTGTTTCCTATGGGGAAACACTTCCTATGTCTGCACCTAACACCCTAACATGAACCCCGAGTCTAAACACCCCTAACCTTACACTTATTAACCCCTAATCTTCCGCCCCCGCTATCGCTGATCCCTGCATATTATTATTAACCCCTAATCTGCCGCTCCGTAAAACCGCCGCAACCTACATTATAGCTATGTACCCCTAATCTGCTGCCCCTAACACCGCCGACCCCTATATTATATTTATTAACCCCTAATCTGCCCCCCACAACGTCGCCTCCACCTGCCTACACTTATTAACCCCTAATCTGCCGAGCGGACCGCACCGCTATTCTAATAAAGTTATTAACCCCTAATCCTCCTCACTAACCCTATAATAAATAGTATTAACCCCTAATCTGCCCTCCCTAACATCGCCGACACCTAACTTCAAACATTAACCCCTAATCTGCCGACTGGAGCTCATCGCTATTCTAATAAATGTATTAACCCCTAAAGCTAAGTCTAACCCTAACCCTAACACCCCCCTAACTTAAATATAATTTAAATCTAACGAAATTAATTAACTCTTATTAAATAAATTATTCCTATTTAAAGCTAAATACTTACCTGTAAAATAAACCCTAATATAGCTACAATATAACGAATAATTACATTGTAGCTATTTTAGGATTAATATTTATTTTACAGGCAACTTTGTAATTATTTTAACCAGGTACAATAGCTATTAAATAGTTAAGAACTATTTAATAGTTACCTAGTTAAAATAATAACAAAATTACCTGTAAAATAAATCCTAACCTAAGTTACAATTAAACCTAACACTACACTATCATTAAATTAATTAAATAAAATACCTACAATTACCTACAAATTCTGAGACAGAGAGAAAACAAAAACTATAAAAATAAATCTTACATTAATGTGTGAAGTATCAGCATGACACTATACATCAGCCACAGCAGCACATGTACCTTCTTTGCTAGGAACAAGTTCCCTCTCACACTGTACTAGACAATGCTGCATGGGGAGGGGCATGTGTGCACTCACTTATTCTTCCCACTGACACCTTTCTACAAAGCACTGTTCCCCTAACAAAATCCAATTAGTTGATCTTAGGGCCACAACAGAGAGAGCAGGGCTAAGGGGACCAACAGACTGGATGCTGTCTGCCCAAGGCTGCATGGATACAGTGTGAGACAAGTCACACAGCCTCAAGACTGAAGAGAGCAGTGTGCACAGATGCTCAAATCCTCACATGCCTGCCGCTCCAGCTTTCTGCTGAATGCGCCTACAGTCAGCCCTACCCAGAAACAATCCCCACCATCAGAGCAGTTACCTGGTAACAGTGGTAACCCCAGCAGGACCTTTTCTGATGCAGTGGGAATGGCTGGATGCCAAGTTAGGGCTTAGCATTCAGTGCTGCACAGTGCACATCTAAAACAGCACATGGCAGTAGCTTGGCATGTCACATGACACCGGCACGGTCTGGCACAGCTTCTCACAAATAAATATAGTAAATAAGCAGAGAACTTTTGTCTGTGACAGTATTAGGACTGTCAGTGTGTTCCCCATGTCACATCAGCAGTTTGGTATGAACAAAAATATATATATATTTTATTTATTTTTTGGACTCTTGGGCCTCTCAACAAAGACTGGGCCCTGGGCAGCTGCCCCTTTTGCCCTGTGTTAAAGACGGCCCTGACTACGGCGGCTGACGTAGAGGTGGAACTAGCCACACAGAATAACTTTAACCAGTGTTTGTATTCAAGCTCTATTCCCATTTTTCTGCACAATGCCTCTGTGTATAATGGGAGGGTCAAGTTTTCTGGGAGCAACAAGAGTTTGAAGATTAGTTAGATAGTGTGCCTAGGAAGTTGTGGACGTCGTGCATAGTTGTGGACTGTCATAGCATTCATAGGTATCTGTGCGCTGTCATGGCATTTACAGGTATCTGTGTGTGTGATGGCGTGTGTGTGCACATGCACGGATGACGTACACTATGTTCCTGACTCCTGACAGGGGAGGGGAGTGTCCTGTGACTACACCTTTGTGTTCTGTGCCTCCCATAGGTGCTCAGATATGGCGATGATGGAATTATATAGTCAAGCGTGTACAGAAAATCCATTTCTCAGAACACATCATTGCATGCTAGGAGCTGCCATCCTTCACATGTGCCATATGCTGTGGCCAAAGGTCAGTTCATAAGATTAAAATGTAACTGTACTAAAGAAGGTGATTACATTTCACAAGCACAACAGCTAGAAACCAGACTATATCATAAAGGCTATACACAAGTGGTGAAAAGGGCCAGACAACAGTTAGATAATATGGATAGAAGATGGACACGTTTGAGGAAGTGACATTTGTTACAGATTATTAATCACAATATAGACATATATGTAACATTATTAAAAAACACTTTCCTCTCTTAGCAGCTGACGACAGACTAGCTATGTTAACTGAGCAGGTATTCTGATTTTCTGATAGACAAAATAAGACCTTGGGGAATATTCTTTCCCCTACAATATTGTGGAAACCCCAGTCTACAAATGATAGTTCTTGGCTTTCATGTAGCGGTATGTACAGATGCAGTTTTCAAGACTGCACTGCATGTCAGTGTGTCACTGTGGGGGACTCCTTTTCAGACTACGAACACAAGCTTCCCCCTAGGACTTAATTCAGAGTATGACCTCATTAATTATTGGCAGTGAAACATATGTATGCATAAATATGCTTCCCCTAACATCCCAGTTTAACCGATCAGTAATAATAGAAATTCCATTACTATTATTATTATCTTTATGCTCAAATAGATATTTTACATTCGGTAGAGGTTTTTATAATATTCTTCTAGTTCCTTTATTCATTTAAAGATACATTTTATATATATATATATATATATATATATATATATATATATATATATATATATATATATATATATATATATTCTCATTATTACGTATTATAAAAGAGACAACTTACTAAATGTTTCTTCCGATCCCATTTTGAGCGCAAGGTTCATAGATTAGTATTGATATGGGCATATGTTTTATAGAGTCTCCCCCTCAAGAGAAGGTGGACACACACATATTTATATACAGTATCTCACAAAAGTGAGTACACCCCTCACATTTTTGTAAATATTTTATTATATCTTTTCATGTGTCAACACTGAAGAAATGACACTTTGCTACAATGTAAAGTAGTGAGTGTACAGCCTGTAGAACAGTGTAAATTTGCTGTCCCCTTAAAAATCACTCAACACACAGCCATTAATGTTTAAACCTTGGCAACAAAAGTGAGTACACCCCTAAGTGGAAATGTCCAAATTGGGCCCAAAGTGTCAATATTTTGTGTGGCCACCATTATTTTCCAGCACTGCCTTAACCCTCTTGGGCATGGAGTTCACCAGCGCTTCAAAGGTTTCCACTGGAGTCCTCTTCCACTCCTCCATGATGACATCGCTCAGCTGGTGGATGTTAGAGACCTTGAGCTCCCCTACCTTCCGTTTGAGGATGCCCCACAGATGTTCAATAATGTTTAGGTCTGGAGACATGCTTGGCTAGTCCATCACCTTTACCCTCAGCTTCTTTAGCAAGGCAGTGGTCATCTTGGAGGTGTGTTTGGGGTCTTTATCATGTTGGAATACTGCCCTGCGGCCCAGTCACCGAAGGGAGGGGATCATACTCTGCTTCAGTATGTCACAGTACATGTTGGTATTCATGGTTCCCTCAATGAACTGTAGCTCCCCAGTGCCAGCAGCACTCATGCAGGCCCAGACCATGACACTCCCACCACCATGCTTGACTGTAGGCAAGGCACACTTGTCTTTGTACTCCTCACCTGGTTGTCGCCACACACCCTTAATACCATCTGAACCAAATAAGTTTATCTTGGTCTCATCGGACCACAGGACATCCTTAGTCTGCTTGTCTTCAGCAAATTATTTGCAGGCTTTTTTTTGCATCATCTTTAGAAGAGACTTCCTTCTGGGATGACAGCCATGCAGACCAATTTGATGCAGTGTGCGGCATAGGGTCTGAGCACTGACAGGCTGACCTCCCACCCCTTCAACCTCTGCAGCAATGCTGGCAGCTCTCATACATCTATTTCCCAAAGACAACCTCTGGATATGACGCTGAGCACATGCACTTAACTCCTTTGGTCGACCATGGCGAGGACTGTTCTGAGTGGAACCTGTCCTGTGAAACCGCTGTATGGTCTTGCCCACCGTGCTGCAGCTCAGTTTCAGGGTCTTGGCAATCTTCTTATAGCCTAGGCCATCTTTATGTAGAGCAACAATCCTTTTTTTCAGATCCTCAGAGAGTTCTTTGCCATGAGGTGCCATGTTGAACTTTCAGTGATCAGTGTAAAAGCGATAAATACCAAATTTAACACACCTGCTCCCCATTCACACCTGAGAGTCACATGACACCGGGGAGGGAAAATGGCTAATTGGGCCCAATTTGGACATTTCCACTTAGGGGTGTACACACTTTTGTTGCCAACGGTTTAGACATTAATGGTTGTGTGTTGAGTTATTTTGAGGTGACAGCAAATGTCACCTCAAAATAACTTTTACAGGCTGTACACTCACTACTTTACATTGTACTGGTGCAATGCTGAATACGGCGAGCGTATTGCTCGCCGTATTCAGCGAGGTCTGGCGGACCTGATCCTCACTGTCGGATCAGGTCTGCCAGACCTTGATAAATAGGGGCCCTTAGTCTTTGATAGTTTTTTTTTTATGTATAAATTGTTTAGTTGATACACCTGTTGTGTTCGGGGTATAGTCTATCATGTCAGTGAGAGGGAGGGGGTGTGGTATATGGCAATTTAAGGATGGAGGATCAGTTCATTTGTTTTGAGCCTGAGGAGGGGGTGTGAGCCCCGAAACATTGCTCTGCCTGTACTGCTGCCTATGAAGTAAAATACTTATTAGACTTCATCTTATTGAGTGTCTGCCTGTTTTTTCTACTGTATATATTCATATAGATATATAGGTATAGATAGAGTAGCAGACCTACTCAACAGAGGGCCCTGGTGCAAAATTTGTTTTGGGACTCCAGAGTTAACTATGTAGTAAGCAACAGTACTAATATACATGTTGCTATATATAATGATTTATAATGATTTTATAATGATAAATAAAAAAGGCTTTTTTTAGCACGATCCATAGAAGTCTGTTGTAAAATGCACTTAGCATGGTCACATGATATCTGAAGGTTTAAAGATAAAGGTTTAAAGAGTCTTTCGCTCTATCGCTAACTTTTTACTTTCAACTTGTAATAGGCTTGCTAATCCGTCCGCGCCAAGTTTTTACTTTGGCCGCAGTTAGCAAGTGTAAGGTGTATAATCCCACGGGGGGGGGTCAGCGCAGGCCAAAGCCTGGGGCCTAGTGTACCACCTGAGGCATATGTAGATTATCTGATAAGGGCCCCTTAGAATGACTCAGACCACGCAGCATTATGATCGAAAGCCAATTCTGTTTATTGCACAGTGCAAGCCTTTCTTATAGTGACATACAGGGTTAAGGGGATGACACGTTAGGACCGCGTCATCTTACACAATTATACAGAGCAAAGTACAAGGAAAAACTGGAACATGAGTTTCTCATAACAATACTTACAGAGTCATAACAAACTACCATCTGCGGAGACAACAAGGATTCTGAAGCCTCTTGTTTACATTATCTTATTCTATCTTATTTCTGGGCGTCGGGCCAGGGTACATTGGCAAGGCCGAACAGCTAAGGAAATTATCATAACATGCATATAATTCTCACTGCATAATACCCCAGTATAATAAAGTCTATTCATTACAAAATGGCTGCGAGGAACAAGATGGCTGCGAAGAACAAGATGGCTGCCATCAGGTTCATATTACCCCTAACATACCATCCTTTTATTCTAACAGAATAACATAAAAATAGACAGGCATAGAAAATTAGTAAAGCCTTATATTATGGTAACAGAACTCTGTGAGAATACTAAAGAGAAAAATATTCGCATGTCGTGAGATACTTTTATAGGCTAATTGTCACTGCATATAGGTACAGTCCCTCCAATACCTTCCATCTATCTTCCAGCCTTCCAAAAACTACCGGCCTACCAGCACAGAGACCCAACCAGCCCCCCATCTACCCCCAAACAACGCTGCATCTTCTATCTCTCCACCTGCATTGCTAGCACCCCCCAATATGTCCAACAGTTCCTTTTCCACAGTAAAGCATGACATAGCAACAGCACAACTGTCTCTAGGTGGCCTCTGAATACTTTAAGAACAGTCTTTGTCCATTTGAGAGCGCTGCACCTTGACACTTTGCTATAATACAGTTCTCCAACAGTTCCTTTGCAGTAGGGGTGCTTATCCACGGTTCTTCCGCAGGGAGATACTGGAAATCTGATGGTTTGTTCATGGGGTAGACAAGGCAACCAGTGGATACCCATGGCAAGTAGACACTCGAGTCACAGGGAGTCTAGGAAGCAAACAGAAACAGTACAGGATGAGTACACACCGCAATACAATCACAATTATGTCCCAATAAAACGTCACTTTCATCCTATGTCATTTAAAATCAAACAAAACATTAATGATATATAATACAAACTAAATACATTGACATTTCTCAGAGAATAACAACTTCTCTATACACTTTTAAATGATACTTCATGAATACTACGCAAGTGAAATCCTGTCAGACTTCATCAAGGGCCTGAATGTTTATGCTAAAACTTATGCTAAGGCCTGCCCTGTAGTAAGAATGGAAAAAAGAAAACAGTCAATGAAAATAAATGAATTTCTTTACACTGTCACTTTGAACTTCTAAAAAAATAAAAGAACCTTGTGTTGCTTTATTCTGGATGGCTGCTATCTATAATGTTTATAATTCTCCAACCATAATCCTAATATTCAACAATCTCATCTGATATAAGCACTACTAGTTTACTAATTATTTTATGCAACCTAAATTCTCTCACACTCCTGTATGAGGAAAGCATACAAACAGAACATAATTTAAAACTACAAGTTCTTTTGAAGGTAAACACACCTTTATGGTAAGAATTACTCTCTTTGACAAACATCAGGAATGACCAAATTCACTTTGCAGATACCATACTAATTAATAAAAGGGAAAAATACCTTTGCTTTCATAAACTATAATTATGCTATTCCCTGAAACATTTCTCTGTATATTTACTATAAACTTCTAGCTTAGACGTGTCCTCCTTATGTTCTAAAGGGTGAAGGGTCTAAAATATTATTCTATGTTGCAGCATTTTCCTTAAACCTATTTTCTATACTCAGTGGGCCATTCAATAGAGTACAATACTGCGAAGTTCACAGTTACACTTATCTAAAAAGTTACTATGTTAAGCACATAAACTACCATGTGCACTAATACCAATGAAGCATATGATGTCTTATACCAAATATGATCAACAAAAATAAAACAAATACAATAGAATACAAAACAAGCAATATAAGGAATGGAGTTAAAACAATACTCCCCGAATTTAATTGGTTGACCCTGTAACAGCATAACAGGTCCTCCATATCGAGCGGTAAGGCACAGTCCAGAGAAGGATAGTCTTTATGTCCTGAAGACACACATCAGAGGAAACAGTCATGGATTACCCAGAGTCCAGTTCTGGGGCTGGTACCAGCATGCAAAGCAAAGAATGGATCCAAAGATAGTTCAGTAACTTTTACTGCAGTATGGTGGTTAAAACAAGCTTGACAAAAGGTCTTTCATCTTCATCTTTTCTTTCTTTAAAGGTTTACTTGCTTTCAATCTTTAATCTTTTGAAGAGTGCACTTATGGAATTTTGCCTGTACAGATTTTACCTAAATATGGAAACTCAAAAATAATTCAGTTAGTGTGTTTCAATCTCTGAAGACAGCATACTCTCATCCTGCAAATACAAATATGTTAAGAACCAAATAGAAAAATAAAACATTTTAGGCATCTGAAATATGAGAGCAAAATAAAACACAGAAAGACAATAAAAAAGATATTCATCAATACTCATCAATACTTCCCCCATGTTTGCGTAAAACATCTCATGTGACACGCAAACACAAGATAACAAGAAACTAAACGACAAATCATGCACTCCACTCATGCAGAGACAATTCTCAATAGCAAGCAAAATGAAATACACTTCACAATTCAATATGCTGTCCATACAGCACGCTTCCACACGTAGTCACAAAAGAGAAAAACATAACAAACAAACAAACAGTGAAAACCAATCGTTCTTGTCTTTCACAAAACAAAACAAAATATTAGCCGCTGCCACAAATTTCAAACAACCACAATTAACTTAGAATGCAACACATATTCTGACATTCACTGGAATGCAACACTCTCAGAACACTACAAACAATTAAAAACATCCACTATGTACAAAACTTTGATATCACACAAAGAAAACAATCACAGCAGATGCCCAAGAAACTTCAGTTGCAGATTATACAAATAAAATTGCGCTTATTTGGGAAAGATCAGATAACCACAGTAGCCACTGTTAAAGGGACATTCTAGGATAAATGAAAATTCATTATTCAGATAGGACTTTTAATTTTGACCAACCTTCCTAGATTAAACCAAACATAGGTAGGTTTTTATATGCTAATTTTTTTAACCTTTGAGGACTGCCTCTTATCACAGGCTGTATAAATCTCATTACAACACCAAGAGACAAAATACACGTAAGCCATATAAATAAAACCAAAACTGTGATCAGATAAATTAGCAAGTTATATAAATGCAGTAGAATCAGATAAAATGTGCATCATTTGTTTTAGGGGTGTTTATTTGTAGACACCTTATAGACCACGGCTTAACTGTTAAGCAGCAATCAAAGTCATTGCAATAATAGTGGTAGACTAGTTAATAACCAAATAACTATATATATTGTAAAGTGTCACTGAAATCACTTCATTAAATAATATCTCATTTATTTATTGAACGCAGTGGGGGTTATTTTAAATAACAAAGAGTTATATCTGTGAGATACAGTTTGACAGCCACAGAAATAAAATTATCATTTTTAAGCTATATTCTATGACATAATATAATATAAATACTTGTTTCTTTGTAGTGAGCAATTTATAGTTATCATTTTTTATAACATAGAACACCAATACTGCCTCTTTAAATGGAAAGGACAAATCTTTCTCGACAAAGCCAAACACAAGAGAGAACTTTCTTTTCTTTTTTTTTAAAAAAAACCAAAACATGCACAGTGTTATCAGTCTTTCTCAAGGATAGTGAGGCAAGCTCAAAGTTTCATTTTTACTTAAAGGAGAAAACACTGTTTACTGCTTAAAAATATAAAATTCACACTAAAACTTGATAAATGCTAATTAGTTTAACCACAACAAAATTATTGGATTTAACGTTGTATATAATTTGATATTCCCCATTCTGCAGCTCTCCAGCCAAATATAACAACCGCATATAACACAAAAAAAAATAAGCTTTCTGAAAAAGAAATACTAATACAATTTCCCCTTTAAATTAATCCCAATGATCCTTATAATAAAAAATGTATACTGACATTCATTAAATAGCCTAAACAAGCATAAGCAGCATAAGAACGCACTCACAGCGGGATGCAGGCTAGTTAAAGGGACATTTTACCCAAACGCAAAAATAATCTTTAATTGAAACTGCTAACACAGTGAAATATACTAGTGTTAGGCTTACAGTAAACCTCATTGTCTTTTATGTAAATATTCCCTTAAATTCTCAGATGTTATATCAGTTTGACTGTATCCCTTTAAATATTTTCACTCCTCTGATTTTTTCTTTTTTTTTTTTTTTTTTTTTTTTATGTCCGCTAGTCTCACGGATCCCTACACTAAAATTGTAGACAACTTATCACTTCAGTTTGCATTACAGAGAGAATTAAGTTATGCTGCAAAAAAAATATCTGCTATCTGAACAGCAAATTTAAAATAAATATATACAAAGAAAGGTCTCTTAAAATATATTTAGCAAACTTCTAATACAGGGTTATTGCACTGGTTCTTTAAATAATAAAATGACAATTTTCTATTGCTCCGTCTACGCACTGAGCTCTGATTTATACCAGAAACAGTTTCATATTTACCAGAGCGTGACAAAAAATCACACACCATCGCACTTTCAAAGCCACTTTCAAAGCCGTTACTTCACTTGCAAAAACAATATCATATCTTTACATGCCGAAAAACAATTATCACTTAAAACTAAAACTGCATATGAATACCACATACTTAAAACATGACTTTAAAATACAGGTATATAAAATAACATTACAAAATATCTTCTTAAAACGTCTGATTTCCCAACAGAGAAACATAAGGAAACATTCTTACGATACAGACACACAAGTTCATTCCATCTCGCATACCAGAGATTCACTCCCTTTTTTCCTTTCTCAGAAAAACATCTAATTTCTAGCGTACGACATACATATATATATATAAAAAACACTAGATTAACTTCTCACCAAGTTCAAAATGTATTCTTTTTTTCTTTTCCGAAACCCCGCAAAATGGCCATTTTTTGCACGGCTTGAGACAATCATTTTCAAATAATACATTCCGTTTTTGGTTTAAAGCAAATCTGTTACACTCATACCACAGTGAGAACCTACAGACCATCACACATTATGCATCTCAATATACAAAATTTCATTTTTTGTTACTGCAAGCATTTCTCTCTTTTTTTTTTTTTTTTTTTCTTATCTATGTGCGCGCTCAGTGGTGGCCCCCCTTCTTTGCCTGCTACATTTTCAAACACAGAGATTCCTCTATTTATCACACAGCAGTACTTACTGACAGTGTTTTAAAAATATTTCTGTCTTTTGCAGAAACTATTAACTCTCCTTTTCTTTTACCTTATACATGTAATTTTCTCTGTGCAATCTTATCTATGAGCAGTTCCCATTTCTCAATACAATAATAGCCACAATAATAACATGCACTTAATATTTTCTACGCACAGCATAATTTTATATAGCAGCAACACAAATAACCAAAGCAAAGCAAGCATCAGATATCAACATGAGCTTCAGGTGGGTAACAAAACTCTATTATGGGAATGAATATGGGAAACTTTAACAGACGTGAGACTCACTCACTCACTGCCACCTTGCCCGGGGGAGTTTTATCTTAAAAAAATCCTCCCGTCAACTGGCATTCATATATTACTTGAGCGCTTATCACCGACAGGACTCACAATACCTGTCGTGTCCCAGCACAGGACTGATTACCTGTCTGGAGGGGTATCACAACTGCCGGCAGGACTATAACCTCCGCAAACCTGTGCTTCAACCACAGGAACCCCTTTAACCATATATCATATATTACACCTTTTTTTTTTTTTTCTTTTTTAAAAAAAAAACACAAACAACTAAATTTAGGTTCAGATTCACAGAAGGAAAGCAGCGTAATAAAAACATGATAGCTTACCTCCTGCGAATCCCACTGTCGTGACACCAAGAATTGTAAGGTGTATAATCCCACGGGGGGGTGTCAGCGCAGGCCAAAGCCTGGGGCCTAGTGTACCACCTGAGGCATATGTAGATTATCTGATAAGGGCCCCTTAGAATGACTCAGACCACGCAGCATTATGATCGAAAGCCAATTCTGTTTATTGCACAGTGCAAGCCTTTCTTATAGTGACATACAGGGTTAAGGGGATGACACGTTAGGACCGCGTCATCTTACACAATTATACAGAGCAAAGTACAAGGAAAAACTGGAACATGAGTTTCTCATAACAATACTTACAGAGTCATAACAAACTACCATCTGCGGAGACAACAAGGATTCTGAAGCCTCTTGTTTACATTATCTTATTCTATCTTATTTCTGGGCGTCGGGCCAGAGTACATTGGCAAGGCCGAACAGCTAAGGAAATTATCATAACATGCATATAATTCTCACTGCATAATACCCCAGTATAATAAAGTCTATTCATTACAAAATGGCTGCGAGGAACAAGATGGCTGCGAAGAACAAGATGGCTGCCATCAGGTTCATATTACCCCTAACAGCAAGTGAGCAAAAAAATAATAAATTTGCGCCTAAATACACCTTCCTCTTATTTTAGAATGCCATTTTAGAACATAGAGTTGCTGCACATGAGCAAGCACAGGAATGCAGTACAAGCACTGGAATGCATTGTAAGCCAGATTTAAACATTGCAGCACCCATGACTAGAGGGAGACAGGGAATAACCTCAATATTATGCTTATAAAATGTATTTAGGGCCAGATTACTGCTCCCGTTTGAGCGCTAACTCCGCTAGAAGTAAGCTTTGTGCACACGCCGGGTAGAGCTTGTATTACAAGTTGAAAGTAAACAGTTTTCGCTTGTGCATTAACCTGATGCACGTAAAAAAATTAACTCAGAATATTGTGCGCGCAATAACGTATTCCCCCATAGAAGTCATTGGAGCTAACCTGACATGAAAATATAAATATTTCACATTCCAATGTTCTTCACATAGAAGAAAATGTTCTATTTATTCATACATTTTTATTTCTACATATATCTGATCGTATTCTTCTAAAATATATATCTATACCTTTCTGCTATGTGCAGAACATTGGAATGTGAAATATTTACACTAAATACACAGTCTAACACTTTATTGAATATGAATATTGCATAAATATGATCTCACATGTTTTCATCTACTTCAATGCACTTATATTTATGTCTATATATGCATACAGATGTATTTATGTGTTTATATGTGTATATACTGTATGTCTATAAATACATATGTACACATATATATAAAAACATAAATACATATATATGCAATTTTTTTAAAATAATTTTTATTAGTGTTGTTATGAGTATAACTGTTATGATGATGGTATTTTTGAAGTGATTTGTGACACTTTTTTGTTTTGCGAAACAGTGAACCAGAGCTCTGAGGATGTGGTAACCATTCTAGCGTAAATCGCGATTGCATTCAACTTGTAATACGAGTGGTAAACCCAACGTACACAAACACCTGCGATAACTCCTTTTGGCTTGCGTCTAACTGTTAACATGCCATTCGTAATCTGGCCCTTAGTGTTTAAAGTCTCTAAGATTCATTTTGATATTCTGAGCCACTTATGCAGAAAAGGATAACATAAAAATAAATAAAGAGAAATAAAAGAAAAAAATAAACCAGACTTTGTCAGCTTTGAAATAGCAAAACATGACTATAAGGCAAGATACTTCACAGGGACAATAAAGTTATTGGAGATACGACTTGTTCTATCCTGCAAGACTACTTTGCCATAGTAAACATACATTTGATTATTTTACAATTACAAGCATTTACATAAACTATTTTGCAAGTGTTATAGTTGTAATTATTGTTTTCCCATGTTGCTAGCGGTTCGCATTTGATGTGCGAGATATCACGAATTGGGGACCTCACACAACTATGGATGTTAGCTATTGATGATGTTAAATGCCCACTAATGAAAATTTGGAATAGATAGGTGACAAAATGCTAAATTAATTACAAACGTGATCTTGCCTTTCCAGAGAGGTCATAGTCACACCTCTCTGAATTCCAAACTTTATGTAGTGTTTATTTATTATTTTTTGTAAATGACATAAGATATTTTAGTCGTACTTATTTTCTGCAAGATTGAGTAAAGTGACCAATAAGTGAAATTAGATAAGTTTGTTTTACTGGATAACATAGGTATAGAGTTGTAAATGTTGATGTATTAAGATGGTGAATAAATGCTAAATATAGATTAAAAAATTGTTTCACTTGAAACTTTTAGAAAATAATGACTGACATAGGCCTAGATTACAAGTGATCATAATTAATAACACAGTCCATTTCACTACTCCGCGCTAAGAATAAAGCAAAATCTGGAATTACAAGTGAATGGTAAAAAAGATTTATCAAAGAATCTAATGCGGCTGAAATTGTTTAGTGTGCCCTATACTTTCAATGAATAGCACAGGGTGCGCTATCAGTGCTCACAAGCGGTGAGTTATTTGTTGCACTCAGTGGCGTATTTTGGATTAGTGCTGCCCTAGGCACTGAAAATTTTGCTTCCCCCCCACCCCCTTCCCCCCACAGGTTTTAGGCTGTTTTTTGGCATAATAATTTTTGGTCAGGGTATAACGTCACTTTTTGTTTAGGAAATATTAATCAGGACTTGCAACACACTTGCATACACCCAGGGCATATAAATATATATACAGTATATATATATATATATATATATATATATATATATGTTTCCCATAACTTGTAGAGACAGTAGGCATGAAATGCACTATAAGGGTTATATTTCAATAATAAAATATTATGAATTAATATATATAAAAATATATATATATATAGATATATATATCAGTCACACTCACATTGGATCTTTCCCCATATGTAACATTGAGTCAAACAGGAGTAATGAAAACGGGCGGTTTTAAGTAAGTAGGTATAACCAAGTAAGAACCATCGAACTTGAACACCAAGATGTTTGTGACACTACAACATAATATATTCATTATTCTCCATTTCCCCCCCAATCTATTGACAATGATCATGTTTGTGCTGCAATTGTTTGGGACGCGGTTACAATTCCTCTCAATACGGTCATTATCAATATTTATCCCTTCCAAGACCTTCAAAGTAGATAAGGGATCTTTCCATAACACCTTAAATGACTGCCCTCTTAGTCTTCTATTCATTTCCTCCTGGCCATGTTGACATTAGACAAACCAGTCCACACAATACACATTAAGATTAAATCAGTACCTTTACGGACTTGATTGTTGCGGCTCTGTGTGCTCGCCTGGTGGCCGCTCCCAGTCACTCCCGTCTGCTGGCTGCTTTACCGGGCCGCCCCCCCCAAGCACTAGTAACTGTCTTTGCTTATTGCAGGTGGCTACCAATCACCGGTCTGCATGTCCTCCACCTCGGTTCCCTCCTTATCACTGTGCTGTTAGGGAGGAGCTTGTGGTGTGTAATCACTGTGCGCTCAGGGTGAGTTTCTCCCTCCCGGCTACTGTGCTCTGACTGCTACTATGCTTGGGCCCCAGCCGGGTTGTGTCTGAGGGAAGGAGACGGTTGTGGTTGTGACGTGTGGTAGGTGGGTGATTCCATTTGTCAGGGAAGTGTAGAGCACAGTGGAGGCACTGCAAAAATGGACTCCATTTGTCAGGGAGGTGTAGAGCACAGTAAATGCACGGCAAAAAGTTTGGGCTATAGTTTTTGGAGACTCAAGAAGAGTGAAGACAGACTCCAAAAAGTGCCGCCCCTCCCAAACTGCCACCCTAGGCCCATGTCTTGTTGGCCTAGGTGGTAATACGCCCCTGGTTGCACTAATATAAAGTATTGCACACACACACACACACACACACACACATATATATATATATATATATATATATATATATATATATATATACTGTATGTCAATGTCTATTTTTTTAATTGATATAAATGTTGTAACAGTGATTTTAATGGTTATGGTGTGTGACAAGGGCTCAAAAGTGTATATTTATGTTTGTGTATTTGTACCTGTGTAGATATACTAGTTTATGTGTGTCCCATATGTATAAAACTATATCTAAAATGACAAAAAGTAGCACTTTCAGGATTTTAGACAAAATGTGGTGTCAAATTTATTGATGTTTCGAGGATCACATCATCCTCTTCATCAGAATATATTTAAATATACAATATATGTATAGATATATGTATAGAGAGAGAGAGAGTGTGTGATGGAGAAAACAAAATTTATGCTTACCTGATATATTCTTTTCTTTCGATGATAGTCCATAGCATCCATAATGTGGAATATAATTCCCACCACTAGGAGGAGGCCAAGAACCCATAAAAGAGCTCAAATTCCCTCCCACCTCTCAGTTTAATGCATAGCCGAGCAGAGACAAGGAAACAGGTAGGAAAGACAAAAGCAGGGTCTATAAAGGTGCAAATTAGAACTGTCGGCCAAAAATTAGAAAAGAGCCGGTCTAATGGACTATCAACATTCCGAAAGAAAATAGTTTATCAGGTGAGCACAAATTTTGTTTTCTTTCGTATAATGATGATTGTTGATTGGGTCATAAGATGTGGGATTAATGCCCAAGAAGATAGTCCATGTTACAGAATGAATATCCAAAATGTAGTAGGCAACACTCCAAGCAGTTTGCATAAGTAAAAAGTTCAAAGTCCATCTTTATTGAAAACTTTAAAAAGCAAACAGTAGCAAAAAGTATTACAAGTAAGTTAATACAGGTAATCCAAAAGCAGGAAATAGAGACCAGGCTCTAATGCAGACATGTTTTGTGCACCTGTGCACTCGTTCACTGCTCTAAGGAGCTCTGGTCTCCTCCCCTTAAGTCTGATACAAGTTAAAGAAATAGACATGCCTTCTGAAGTTTGATTCTGTGAGATTGTGTCAAGAATAGATGCATTAGGACTGAATCTATGATGATCTATGTAGCAGGAGTTAAAGAACTCTTTGGAACATTGATTCTCCAACCGTGATCTTGGAGAAAATATAGTAGCCTATAAGTATGAGCGTATGAGCAATAGCTGGAGGCATGGAAGGGGTCTGCACCAAGATATCATCTAGATAAGGGACAATTGAGATCCCCTAAGCTCTGATTTCTGCCAACAATGCTCCTAGCACCTTTGTAAAAATTTGAGGAGTGGTAGCCAGACCAAATGGAAGGGCAAAAAATGGTAGTGTTTGTCTAGGAATGTAAGCCTTAGGAATTGATGGTGATGTTTGTGGATAGAGATGTGCAGGTATACATCCTTTAGATCTATAGTAGACATGAATTGACCCTTTTTGATTAAGCGTAAAATTATACAAATGGCTTCCATTTTGAAAATGGGAATCCTGAAAAAGTTGTTTATAGCTTTCAAATCTAAAATGGGTCTTTAAGTCCCTTCCTTCTTTTGGACAATGAACAAACTGGAGTAAAACCCTTGATCCTGTTGAGACACAGGTACTGGGATAATTACTCCCATAGCCTCTAAATCCTGAACACTTTGTATAAAGGCAGCAGCCTTCACCAGATTTTTGGGGACATGAGACAGACGGGTTCTCACAAAGGTGCAGGGATTACACATGGCACCTTTCCTCATGACCTCAACACCAGAAAGAGCCACTAACACCACAAGCATCTCGACCAAACCTTTATATCTCACAGAACACCCCGCAGACCTAAACAAACAGTTTTAACTACGTTAACTACGCTGCAAAATGCTACACAGGCTGCAGCCTACATGAGTTGCTCCAACATTGCACTTAAAGAATATGCAAAGGACTTCACAAAGATAGAAAGGAGGTAATTTCCATTCTTACAGTAACATTTAACTTAAAGCTGTTAACAGATCAACACGCAGACCCTCATAATAAATGTTCTATGGCAAAACTTACTGCACAAACGCCTCATGCTAACGCCATAATAAGTTAGGAGCACACTCATAATAAGCTCACATTGTGAGAAGTTGACGTTGGAAACATGCTTTAAACCTGCAATTATTATTCGCTGAGGGATATCGCTACCAGCTCATTATAGATCAAAGTATTGTCGCATTAAGCCTGCGGTACCTACACTGTGACAAAATAAACAGAACTGTGCATTATATTCAGACAGCAAGCTCACTGAGTAAGAGCTTTCAATTATATACTACACTGCACTAGTGACCTAACCGCATAAAGGACAAATACTTATGAGCAAAAGACATAACTTACTCATAATGACCTCCAGAAGAGTGCCTAAATTGGACAAACCAATGAAAGTGACAAACACATCAGGGGCAAAAATGGACACATACTTCAAATCAATAGAGGCAGCAGCCTCATCACCCGATTCTGCAAGGTCCACAGATCCAGAGGATGGCACTGAAGCACACCCACACAGACTGAAGACTGTCCCATCACCAGAGCAGACCTACAACTATTACTTTCAAAAGAGGATTTCAAATCCTTTATGGTCCAAGTGAGCCAGATTATAAAAGACAGCCTCACAGAGGTTAAAAGAGATGTGGTGGATCTAGGCCAGAGAGTTCTACAGGTTGAAGAACATTATCTACAGAATCAAATGCCATGGCAATCATAATAGAACAACAAAACACAACTATTCTCCAACTACAGTCCCAAATGGAGGACCTGGACAACAGAAACAGAAGACAAAACTTAAGGATTAGAGGTGCTCCCGAAACCATCTCATCTTCACAGTTAAACACCTACCTCCAGCACCTCTTTGAGCACATATTAATGAACAAAGAGTCTACCTCCATCTTGCTAGATAGAGCGCACAGGGCTCTCAGACCACAGCCATCTCCAAAGGAACCACCAAAGGACAAAATAATAAAGTTTCACAAGTATACAGATAAAGAAATGATACTATCTGCATCTAGGAAACAATCTCCAATCAACTTTGAAGGTAATGAAATTCAAATATATGTTGACCTTAGCCCAACATCGCTCTCCAAGAGGAAATAAGCTACATACTTAACCCTACACCTCAAAGATCTTGGTATCCCCTACCGTTGGGGATTTCCGTTCTCTCTAAAAGTTGTCAAAGACAATAGAACCTACACGTATAAAGATCCAGAAGATATAGAAGATTTCTGCTCAAATCTAGGCATACCCATGCCCTCACTACCTTCCCTACCAGAAGACAAGAGATCAGCTGATACACAAAAGCCTAAACCCCAGCGACCCGAATGGACCACCATTTCTAGGAAACTAAAAGTCAAACCATCTATCAGAACAACAACTGCTGGAGACAAGGACAAGCCTCCACGAATGTGGCAGATACTTACGGAAAACCAAATTGACGTAATGTCCTATCCTGAAAGTGAGACTTATGTACTCTCATAAAAGCTGAACTTATGCAGATATATTTAAGTGTACATAGTCCTCACCCTACCATGTAACCAATCTCCGAGTTTAAATAGCATATCCTAACTTCCTAACTCCCCAGGAGTAGTAACATCATTCGATGTTCGCCACCTTTACTCTTACAAGCTATACTGATAAGTATAGACCTTTTTCCTTAATAGGAATCAAATTGTTGTTATTTTTCTATGTTATTGTTTTGACTGTTTTTTTGCTATGTTTTAATGTTTATTTGTTCACAGAGATTGCATATTACTCTTTATGAGTTTCAGACCTCCCTTTTATACAGCTTTCCATACCCCCTTTCCCGAGGAGGAGGGAGACCAATAATATCCCGCAGAATGAGACAACTGGGTAAGAGATTCCAATTTGGCACACAACCTAACACATACTCCAAATAAGTCACATAGAACATTGAATTTTCTTTCACAAAGCACTAAAGGGCTAAATTCCCCTATGAAACGATATATAGCCTTAAAATGGTTCGAAAAACATAAAAATTTCATAGTCTTTATACAAGAGACCCACTTTCTAAACTCATCGGAACCCAAATTTACCCCTAAATCCCACCCCATCGGGTTTTTTAATTGAGCACATAAAAAAAAAGAATGGAGTAGGGAAACTGATACACAAAGACATAATGTTTCAAATGATTAATAAAATAACAGACAAAGAGGGTAGGATTTTGATCTTGGTAGGCCTGATTTTTCAAAGACCTGTAACCAGGGCCGCCATCAGGGGGTAACAGGGGTGACTCCTGTCAGGGACCCAATGGGCCAGGGGGGCCCCATGAGGCAAGAACTAAAAAATTTTTTACATTTTGGCAGCCACCAGTGGGTACTACAGCAAAATGCTAATTGAGATGGGAAATGTTATTACAAGGAGTAAATTATTAGCATTTGAGAGGATTTCTGAGTGTGCACTAAACCACTAAGCACAGTGTGAGACAGACTTGGCACTTTGTTTGTACAGTGTGTGCCTGAGTCAGACGGCAGATCACTTTCATTTGCAGAGTAGGTAGGACTTACTTAGCAAATGTTTTTTTATTTCTTTGTGCAATTTCGGATTGTAACTTCAGTGTGGTAGTAGTTGTATGGTGGGGCCAGGGGTCCATAAAAACATTTTTTTTTTAGCAGCAGTGTATTTATGATTATTTCACAATGCTGTAGAAATTATCGGCCAGATTACAAGTTTTTCATTTTGAGCTGTGCGGTGCTAACGAGCAGTTTTCCCTCACTTACCTGCAGCGCTGGTATTACGAGTTTTCAGAAACCCGTCGTTAAAAGGCAAGAAGTGAGCGTTGAGCAAAATTTTGCTCATTACCGCACTCCAATACCAGCGCTGCTTAAGTCAGCGGTGAGCTGGTCGTACGTGCTCGTGCACGATTTCCCCATAGGAATCAACGGGGAGAGCCGGCTGAAAAAAAGTCTAACACCTGCAAAAAAACACTAACGCAGCCCCATTGATTCCTATGGGGAAATAAAATTTATGTCTACACCTAACACCCTAACATGAACCCCGAGTCTAAACACCCCTAATCTTACACTTATTAACCCCTAATCTGCCACCCCCGACATCGCTGACACCTACATTATATTATTAACCCCTAATCTGCCGCTCCGGACACCGCCGCCACCTACATTATAGTTATGAACCCCTAATCTGCTGCCCCCAACATCGCCGATACCTACATTATATTTATTAACCCCTAATCTGCCACCCCCAATGTCGCCGCAACCTAACTACACTTATTAACCCCTAATCTGCCGCCCCCAACATTGCCGCCACTATATTAAAGTTATTAACCCCTAAACCTAAGTCTAACCCTAAACCTAACACCCACTAACTTAAATATAATTTAAATAAATCTAAATAAAATTCCTATCATTAACTAAATTATTCCTATTTAAAACTAAATACTTACCTATAAAATAAACCCTAAGATAGCTACAATATAACTAATAGTTACATTGTAGCTATCTTAGGGTTTATTTTTATTTTACAGGCAAGTTTGTATTTATTTTAACTAGGTAGAATAGTTACTAAATAGTTATTAACTATTTAATAACTACCTAGCTAAAATAAATACAAATTTACCTGTAAAATAAAACCTAACCTAAGTTACACTATCACCTAATACTACCCTATAATTAAATAAATTAAACAAATTAACTGTTCCAATCTGTTCCAATTAACTGTTCCAATCAGCCAATAGAATGCAAGCTCAACCCTATTGGCTGATTAGATCAGCCAATAGGATTGAACTTCAATCCTATTGGCTGATTGCATCAGCCAATAGGATTTTTTCTACCTTAATTCCGATTGGCTGCTAGAATTCTATCAGCCAATCAGAATCTAAGGGACGCCATCTTGGATGACGTCACTTAAAGGTACCTTCATTCAGCTTTAGTCTGTCGGAAGAAGAGGATGCTCCGTGTCGGATGTCTTGAAGATGGACCCGCTCCGCGCCGGATGGATGAAGATAGAAGATGCCGTCTGGATGAAGACTTCTGCCCGTCTGGAGTACCACTTCGCCCCGCTTGGATGAAGACTTCTCCCGGCTTCGTTGAGGACTTCGGCCCGGCTTAGATGAAGACGTCTCCCAGTAAGTCGATCTTCAGGGGGTTAGTGTTAGGTTTTTTTAAGGGTGTATTGGGTGGGTTTTATTTTTAGATTAGGGTTTGGGTGGCAAAAGAGCTAACTGCGCTTTTAAGGGCAATGCCCATCCAAATGCCCTTTTTAGGGCAATGGGGAGCTTAGGTTTTTTTTAGGTAGTATTTTATTTGGGGGGTTGGTTGTGTGGGTGGTGGGTTTTACTGTTGGGGGGGTTGTTTGTATTTTTTTTACAGGTAAAAGAGCTGATTACTTTGGGGCAATGCCCCGCAAAAGGCCCTTTTAAGGGCTATTGGTAGTTTAGTTTAGGCTAGGCTTTTTTTATTTTAATAGGGCTATTAGATTAGGTGTAATTAGTTTAAATATCTGTCATTTGTTTATTATTTTCTGTAATTTAGTGTTGTTTTTTTGTACTTTAGCTAATTTAATTTAATTTAGGTAATTGTATTTAATTTAGTTTATTTATTTAATTATAGTGTAGTGTTAGGTGTTAGTGTAACTTAGGTTAGGTTTTATTTTACAGGTCAATTTGTATTTATTTTAGCTAGGTAGTTATTAAATAGTTAATAACTATTTAATAACTATTCTACCTAGTTAAAATAAATACAAACTTGCATGTAAAATAAAAATAAACCCTAAAATAGCTACAATGTAACTATTAGTTATATTGTAGCTAGCTTAGGGTTTATTTTATAGGTAATTATTTAGTTTTAAATAGGAATAATGTAGTTAATGATAGTAATTTTTATTTAGATTTATTGCAATTATATTTAAGTTAGGGTTGTTAGGGTTAGGGTTAGACAGGTTTAGGGGTTAATAACTTTAATATAGTGGCGGCGACGTTGGGGGCGGCAGATTAGGGGTTAATAAATGTAGGTAGGTGGCGGCGATGTTAGGGACGGCAGATTAGGGGTTAATAATATTTAACTAATGTTTGCGAGGCGGGAGTGCGGCGGTTTAGGGGTTAATATGTTTATTATAGTGTCGGCGACGTTGGGGACGGCAGATTAGGGGTTAAAAAGTGTAGGTAGGTTGCGGCGACATTGGGGGCAGCAGATTAGGGATTAATAAATATAATGTAGGTGTCGGCGATGTTGGGGGCAGCAGATTAGGGGTTCATAAATATAATGTAGGTGGCGGCGGTGTTCGGATCGGCAGATTAGGGGTTAAAATTTTTATTATAGTGTTTGCGATGCGGGAGGGCCTCGGTTTAGGGGTTAATAGGTAGTTTATGGGTGTTAGTGTACTTTTTAGCACTTTAGTTATGAGTTTTATGTTATGGCGTTGTACTATAAAACACTTAACTACTGACTTTTAAATGCGTTAGGACTCTTGACAGGGTAGGCTGTACCGCTCACTTTTTGGCCTCCCAGGACAGACTCGTAATACCGGCGCTATGGAAGTCCAATAGAAAAAAGACTTTACGAAGTTTACGTAAGTTGTTTTGCGGTAAGACCAAAGAAGTGTGCGGTACACCTAAACCTTCAAGACTCGTAATAGCAGCGGGCATAAAAAAGCAGCGTTAGGACCTCTTAGCGCTGCTTTTTTACCTTAACGCACAACTCGTAATCTAGCCGTATATATTTAAAACCATGCATAAATGTTTCCTCCTCAATACACAAATGGTAGGTGCCCTTTTGGCAGATATGCATTTTTGTTTGTATATACTGTGTATATATATATATATATATATATATATATATATATATTTATATAAATATTTATATATATATATATATATATATATATATATATATATATTACATTCCAGTTTACTGCCCCTTTATGCAAGGACTTTCCAGATGCAAGGAGGCATTTTATCTAAGATTTTTACATCTGCATAAAATGTTATACTCTCAGACTAAGATTGCTCAGTGTTTGAAATGAGACAGGTTAACTTAAAACTGTTCAGTTTACACTACAGCTGACTTAATTTTGAAATACATACCAACAAGCCTAAATCCTGCATTTAACCAGATTCAATGGTATGAGTACCACAGCTTATGGTTCCACGAAGACCATATAGACTGAGTATAGCATTTTCAAAATCCATAAGTACAGCTGACAGATTGGAACATTTGTACACTATATTTGAAGTGGTGCTCTTGGTTGGGGAAAATGGGGAAAAAACAAACATACATATGTAAACCTTTTAAAAGTACTTTTCTTCATCAAGCCATCTACCCAGATCATTAATGTACAATTTTGAATTCACAGAATTATTTTTGTTTACACATTTACAAATATGATTCTATAAAAAGTGATCTCTTAATTTCTGCAATTTTTTTTATCATGCATGTCACACACTGTTGATTTAGGGGATGCAAGGTGCATAAATGTTTCCTCCTGTGAGTGTTTCTGCGGGTCTCTGTGTTTATGTCTTTGTGCTTTGGTTTGTGTCTCTATGAGTGTGTATGTATTTTTTTTTCTGTGGGTCTCTCTGTGAGGGTGGGTGTATATGTCTTTGTGCATTTTCTGTGGATGTCTGTGAGGGTGTGCACATATGTCTTTGAGCTTTTTCTATGGGTGTCTCTACGAGGGTGTGTGTAGGTTTGCCTTTGTGTATTTTCTCTGGATGCCTCTGTGAGGGTGGGTGTGTATGTTTGTGTTTTCTGTGGATGTCTCTGTGAGGGTGTGTGTGCGTATGTATGTATGTCTGTGTTTTCTGTGGATGTCTCTGTGAGGGTGTGTGTTTTCTGTGGGTGTCTCTATGAGGATGTGTAGTATGTCTTTGTGTGTTTTCTGTGGATTTCTCAGTGAGGGTGTGTGTATGTATGTATTTCTGTGTTTTATATCGTTGTCTCTCTGTGTGTGTATGTCTTTGTGTGTTTTCTGTGGGTGTCTCTGTGTGTGTATGTGTGTGTGTATGTCTTGGTGTGTTTTCTGAGGCTGTCTCTGTCAGTGTTTCCTTGGGTGTATGTGCAAATTTGAGTTTGTGTGTGTGTGTCCATTGTCTGTTTCTTTTTAGGGCATTTTGACCTTACTATTGATTATTCACATCTTTCTACAGACTTTGAGACTAATGAGACCTTTACGGAAGTCACCAATCCACCATTTACCTTTAAATTATTGTTTAGGCAGTTCAGGGCCCTTCCTTTCAGCCACTGCATGCTGTTGTCATCATTTAGTTGGCATACAAATAATATATAAAAATATATATATAAATCAGTGCGCCAAAAACAGTGACAAAATAATTAGCAATAAAAACACACAATGTGAAAACGTGAATAAATGCAACCAAAAATAATAGTGCATATACAAACAGTCCACTTGACCAAAAAGGAGCGGAATTATATCCCAAACTGGATGAAGTTATCCATAAAAAATGATATCTTGATATCCAAGAATTGGTGGCAGGCAACCCCTTCAAAACGCTTGCTGGTGTCTCAAGGTGATAAATCTGCAGATGTTAAAAGAACAAAGAAGAAGGCGCCACCATAGTGCACAATCAATAACATAAAAACCCCTTCAGCACAAGTATTGTACTTACAGGATCAAAGACACTTGAGAAGTGTCACAGAAGCCTCCTGGACTCTTAGAAGTCATCCAGATAACTTTCTCTCTCGAAATTCCAAATCAGCTGTACTCCAGCAGATTATCGATGAAGTGTTCCAGAGGTCAGCCACACCATAGGTTGACTAGTATGCTGCAACACAGTCCTCTGTATTGACACAATAAATCCCCCTTAGTTATTTTGCAAGGGGTGTGTTTCTTTGCGTGTCTGCTAGAGTGTCTATATGTGAACCCTTATGTGTGAGTGTGTGTGTCTGTTTCAGTGTATGAGTGTGTCTGTGTGTTTCTATGTTACTACCTTTACAACATTTCCAAGTTTAGACACTTAAGAATAAAGTACATATACGTTTTAGTCACTTGGTCAAAAATTGCACATGTCAAAGGGGGGGGGGGGAGCCTGATCAATGGATAAGTCAGGGGCCCCAAAATTTCTAGTGGCGGCCCTGCCTGTAACCCTAGTAAACGTAGACGCACCTAACACCAGAAGAGTACCCTTTTTTCGAAAAAACTGACATCTCTAATCGCTGAGCATAGAAAGGGATCTCTGATCATAGGAGGGGATTTTAATGTCATATTGAATCCAAAACTAGACTCCACATCCACAAAACCAAACCCATCCTCTAGACCCCCAAACATAGTTTTCGATTTTCTCAAACATACAGGTGTGGTAGATATATGGAGAATCCAACACCCTATACAATGTAACTATTCCTTCTACTCTAACCCATGGTCCCAATATACTTTTATTGATTACATATTCATTGACCAGCTTAGCATGAGTCAAGTGAGGGTCGGGATGCCGATATTAGCTCAAGAGCTTGGTCGGACCACTCGCTTATTACTTTGTCTATGGATTGGTGGGATGACCGCTCAGCTCCATATATATGGAGATAAGACAAAACACTACTACGTCATACCCCTACACCACAAAATTACCCAAACATTACAAGAATATTTCCAGCATAACACCTTACCCAAAATCACACCCCTCAGTAGTTAGAGGAGAGTACATCAAGCAAAGAGCTAGATTGAGGAAAATCTTTAACCTGGCTATACGAAATGGCACAATTAAACTTAATACTCTAGAATTACAAGAGAAACAAAATCCAAGGGATACCCATATCCAGTTAGAATGAACCAAGATCAGGAAATAAATAAATTCCCTACTAACAAAAGAAGCCCAGAGGAAAGCCCTTTATTTAAGAAAACTGTTTTTCCATGAGGGCAATCACGCGAAAGCCCTTAGAGAGAAAACAGTCAAAACACATATTTATAAACTATAGAAGGGAGATGGGACGCTAGTACATGACAGCAAAAACATAGCAGACCAATTCAGCAATTATTACAAACATCTTTACAACCTCCCCAAAAGACACCTCTCCCACACATTTTACCCAACTGAAAGATTATATTAAGGGAGCACAACTGAATGTGCTGAGTCCTGCCCCAAAAGACAAATTAGAAGAACCAATATCATTAATAGAAATATTAAAAGCTATCCACTAGTTACCACAAGGGAAAAGCCCTGGACCAGATGGCCTTACAAATGCTTATTATAAAACCTGTGACGGACACCAGCTACCCCACCTGGTACCTCCGCCATAAGGGTCCTTCCTATACCTGGAGCATGCCGCTATGTAGCTGAGGAAAGTGACAGAACCAGACAGAACCAGTATTTAGTATTCCACTTTATTGTGGAAACACACTGCTTATATACACTAACACATCTTGATAAGGAGTATTATCAGACCCCCAGATCTCCCGCCATTCCCTCTCCTCCAGACAGGCTGGCGCCCCCCATAGCAGTTATAGTCCCATATAATCCCAGGGATATGGAGGTGGCAAGGGACAAAGTGCTGGGATTCAAAACAGAGTGACATGGAAGGATCCAGATCTTTGCGGAGGACCTATCAGCTGTATACTGTTGGATAATCGCTTGATTTACAGACCTACCTGTGGAGGAGGACGCAGCAGTTTGTGCCTTTGTGAGCTATCTGAACGGCTTTAAAGTGTTCAGGAGGTGTGACTTGCACTTTTAAGTGCTTTATACTCTGTGAGTACCCTGTGTCTATTATATGGTGATTTCTTTGTCATTTTTTATCTGCACCATTGTGGCGCCTCCTTCGTTTTGTTTTTTTGATACAGTGATCGTTGCTCATTTGCCATATTGAGCTTGGGAAGGAGACAGCAGCTGCTTTGTCCCGTGACGAAAGGAAGTTTCTGGGATACATCAATATTTCAGGGAGAACTTGAAAGCATCTTGTCCCCCTTTTTGTTTTTATATTCCATTCACCTCTGCGTTTTTTGTTTTTTTATCTCGTTTTTATGCTAAGTATTAATCCTTTATGATAAGGCATTTTTCAGCATATTAGCTTGATTTATTCACTTTAAGTTCATATATTATCATATTTTTGTGTGCATGTATGTTTGTTCACTTCAACCGCATGCACTTTGGATATTATTTTTAATTTGAAACACTACTGTGTGCACCCAGCTCGTATATAATTTTATACAGATTTTTTAAATACTACTCCTTGAAAGGTTGCTCCTCTTGTCTCTTTAGTTCCCAGACTTCACCCAGTGAGCCTCCAGCTTGAGGTAATATCGGGCAAGGATGCGCTCCTTTACCCGGTCATAATTCTTTCTGTCCCCCACAGGAACAGTGTGAAAGGCCTCTAGGGCTCATCCGGACAGCTTTCCGAGCAGGAGGGTGACTCAGTCGGCATTGGCAATGCCCTGCAACTCGCACTATGTCTCGAACGCTTGGAGGTAGCTGTCAATCTCTTCTTCATTGTCTTTGAAGGCTTGAAAAGCCTCATGGGATAACTTCTTCAGCTGGGAAGGAGGATCCAGGGGAACCGGCATGACTCCCCCGCATAGACTTTTGGACCTCCATCATTTTGAGTCGGGTGGTTTTGGATAGTAGCCGAGTGATTACCTCCGCTGGTGGAGTTTTCTCGTAGAGAGCCAGTCACCACTGCATCTCCCTCTAGATCTCGTACATTACTGTCTCCCCTGTTGACGCCTCACTGGGGTGTTCACTGCTCCGGCTGCCACTGGCCTCACTAGCCGGCTCGATCACCTTTCATCAGCTTGGCAATGATGGCTGCCTTGAACTTGTTGCCGGCAACTTTCCCCCGAGCTTCCAACAAGTCTTTCAGTTTACTCTTCATGAGTCCAGCATACTGTTGCTCCAACCGAAGAGGGCTTCAGTTGGTGGCTTGGATGTTCCAGGTAGACGGAAGCATCCCACCGGCCACCGCTGCCAACCAATTGTGATGAACACCAGCTACCCCGACTGGGTAACCTCTGCCAGAAGGGTCCTTCCTATACCCGGAACATGCCACTATGTTGCAGTGGAAAGTGATTATATCGGTGCCCACCCAAATAACCAGACAGAACCAGTATTCAGGTGAAACAAAGAACAACTTTATTCCTGCCCCTCCAGACAGGCTGGCGCCCCCATAGCAGTTATAGTCCCATAGAGTTCCAGATATATGGTGGTGATTATTCCGGGGTGATCCCGGGGGAGCAGCGACACTTCCAGGGTGTCATTGGAAAGCTCTCAGTTCCCAGATGCCACAGTCCAAAAGCGACAAGATCCATTGCTGGGGACCGGAGCTACGGGTGATTAAACATACACCAGGAAAGTCATAGGAAGTAGGAATTGTAGGGGGGTCCGAAACCTCAAGTTTCCAAAGGAGCTTCCCTCCGGCAATCACCCCACCTCTTGCCCACCCTAGGGGGTACCAATCCCCAAAAGAACAGAGCTCTGAGATGAAGCGCCAATGGAGTGGCCTGGGGTAAAGGTCAGCAGGTATTCAGGGAGGCATGGCTGGCCGGTAGTTCCAGAAGCCCGGCCAGCCAGAAAGGGGTTAGGCGGTCATAGATCAGCTCTTCCATGAGGATGTACAGATCACAAAGCAAGCAGAACCAAGAGTCTGGGAGATCACGAATGCCCTGAAAAGGGCAAATCCGGTGTGAAAATGGAGTGGTTGGGTAATAGGGGGGTGGGGGTTTAGCCTTGCCAGCTTGGTATCCGTGACAAAATCTACAAGACCCGGGGGGACACCCGGGCGGCGGCCATCTTGCAGGTCGAACTGAGCTTCAGCTCCTCAAGCTTCCTTCATTACTTTCCAAATTAAAGATACATTTCTATCAAGACTTTGTATAAAAAGGTGGAGAGGCTTGTCTGAAGAGGTCTACATTCCAGAAATAGGGTTTTGGAAGGTGACTGGGCTCCACGGCCCTCAGTACCGGACTTTACACTTTGAGGCCTTCCCCTATAATAGAAGCCTCAGCCTGTCCCCGTAACGAGCTGTGCCTTGAGTGCGCAGTCCCAAACTAAGCTTAATATGTATTCAGCTGCTTCATTGCTAACAGAGCTTAGCAATCTTTTGGAAGACTACCAGGCAACCTTTGAAATAACCCTACAAAATGGGCTATACCTACCCTCAACTACTAACCGGGTGGGAGACCCGTGGAGAGACTTCGATCCTGAGGAGACAGAGAGAGACGCCTCGTTCGAGCCCGGGCTGATAAACCACATCTCCCCGAGTGTGATACAGGCCTCTGCTACAAAGAGCTATGTGCGGTCTGCAGGACACTCACTTGCCTCAATGGAGATCGGGACATGTGATAAACTGAGAGTGGCCGATATCCCTGTCCAGAAGCCCCTTGATCCGCCTATAACCTTCAATACTTACCAATCAGATGGCGGCTCCTACACTAGCGACCGGCATGATGAACAGAGGTTCCCACCACATGATGCAAGGAGCCGGCAAACTTTGGAGACTGCCCTGTCCGTCGCAGAACTGGACCGCAAAATGACCACTGTGCAGGCGAGACCTAATAAGGCATCAGAGATGGCTTCGGGAGGAACAGATAATGCCTACCTCGCCATCCATCATGGAACTGCAGACCTTCATGTGGCAGAAGCACAGCCAAGCGCTGGGGCCTGGAACAACTCCAGTGTGACCCCGGATGGCTTGCTCTTAGCGGGAGAAGGTGCCGCAGAGGCGGCTTCAATTGTACTCTTAATACAAGCATCCCTGTGCAGAGTTGGAGTGGGGTAAATATGTGAACAGCACTAGTAAGCAGCCGTCACTCTCCACAGACGGCATCTTCTTTTTGTTTGTTTTTTCTCATACATCGGGCTGCTGGATACCAGTAGTCATGGCCACCCTGGGACAGATCTAAATAGATATTAAACGGAGTGCCCTGAACCTGTCTAACTTGGCCCTATGGCGGACTTGGCAATATATCTGTGCATAGACTCTCTGTCAAGTGCCCCCATATACCCCATGTTACTATGCTACTGTTTTCCTGCTTTTGGTGACTAGTGCGGCCTATAAAGTCTCCTCTGCTCTTCACAGTTTATGAACCCAATCCACTCCCTCCTCTGCTTCCCTATTCTTTACATTTATATTTATTGTTCTACTTAGCAGAGGATATATAGCAGTAATCAAACTAACAGTTTTGGTATGCCTTGTTATATAAGCATACAATGCCTCTCACTATACTGTACTATAGTATACTGTCACCCTTAGAGCAAATCAGAGATCGCTCAGGCATAAGGGGTATATTTCTTTTTTATAGGAATTGTATATGAGTGAATATCTTCTTTAACTAACCTAGGTATTGTATATTGCCTATAACTTTAGTTGCTACAGCAATTACCATAGCCGTGTAGTAAACCGTCAGACACCATAAGTTATTTGTACTTTTTAAACCCCAGTTTTTCTCTCTGGGCTCTCCCAGCTGGTCTCTTTCTCCCTTCAAAAGTTGTTATTCCCCATATACTTATATTGCTCTCAGCCCCTCTAACTGCTTACCATCCAACTGGGTGCTGTATGGGGTCCCCCCCCCCCTTTAATTTGTATTAATGCTTGGTACAATATGTCTCATAGCAAACAAGCCTCATTACGATTTCTGTCCTCACCTACAAGTTGAATACAAATTTCACCCTAGTTGAAGGTTATATCATCCCTGTTTTTATCATCCTCTAAGGTCTAACAGCCTTCAAATGTATCCTAAGGGTCCAAGAGTGGCCCTATTTGTTTGTGTTTTATTATTATGTTTCCCCTCCATAACCCCCCATCAAGGTGACTATACAATTAGAGAGGTCCAAGAGCGGCCGCTACAGACTATTAGGGGGGATCATTTATCTTTCATAATCAATTGTTTAAGGGGTGATTCCTATCATGATATATTAGAAAATGAGGTCTTATTTAACTGGGAGCAATTGGATGTTTAGATAACACTGTTTTGATAAAGTAATTCTGACATATGCTAGACAAGAATACTGCTTTATTGACCTGTGACCCACCTGCATTTCTTGTATATTTATGTCCACATTGGTACTGTCTAATGCACCCTGCCTGTTATACTTTTGTTGAATGCCTCAATAAAAATAATATTTAAAAAAAAAAAAAAAAAAAGAATTAATTAAAGAGACATTAACCACTTTGAGATAGTAAAAGAAAAAGTAAATAATATATTTAAAAAAAAAAAAAAAAAAAAAAAAAAAAAAAACTACAAGACCCTGTTAGCACATCATCTACTAAAGCTCTTTTACTCCTTAGATGAAAATCTCTCAATGTCCTCAGTGATGCAAGAACAGTTATATTAAAATCTGACAAACAACCTGAGGACACTAGCAGTTACAGACCAATCTCGTTATTAAATTCCAATCTGAAAATACTGGGCAAAATCCTAAAGAATAAACACTATAATCCAAGATCTAATCTATACAGATAAAGTTGGTTTAGTGCCGCGTCGAGAGGCGCGGGGCAACACCATAAGAGCGTGACTGTAAGCTTCATATGCCAAATTACACAAGATAAAGTCAGTCTTCATTACAATTGATGTGGAGAAGGCTTTTGACCGCATTAGTTGGCACTTTCTCAGGGCCACTTTGGAGTCTTTTGGATTTGGCGAAAAAATGATAGCTAGAGTGTTTGGCCTCTATTCCACACCCTTCTGCTAAAGTCAAAGCTAACAATATACTTTCCAACCCCTTCCATACTACCAATGGCACCCTCCAGGGTTTTCCATTATCCCAACTATTATTCATATTATCTATGGAAGTTCTAGCATCTTATATTAAAATGAACCAAAATATCCGTGGAATTCCAATTGGCCCTCACAATTTTAAGATAGCCCTATATGCCGACAATCTCCTCTTCTCAATCACATCTCCAGATAGCACAATCCCAGTACTTTTAGAAGACCTTCAAACATTTGGTAATTTCTCAAATTTCTCAATCAATCTTCAGAAATCAAAAATTCTAAATAAATCAATGGCCCCCAATGATTTTAAACAATTGGACGAAATTAGCACTCTTAAACTCCAGAAAGACTCAGTCAAATATTTAGGGATTGCTCTCTCTTCCAACCCTGCCATCATAACACACAAAAGGAACTATCAAACTGACCATCTAAACCACTGTCTTGGTGGGGCAGGATTCAGTCCATTAAAATGACAACCCTACCAAAAATCTTTTACATATTACAATCCATACCAATATCCCTCCCAAACACATAGATCAATTACAATTCACTATCAACGCTTTCATATGGGGTAAACAAAAGCCGTGTATTAATAAATGCACACTTTACAGGGCCACAGAAACAGGTGGACTAGGTCTACCGAACATAAAAGACTACTATGTTGCGGTTACTCTACAAAGAGTCTTAGATTGGCATGGATTGTTAGACATGAAAGTCCTTGGATTCACACCTACTACAGATCCCAAATGTCGGAGCAGCGTGCTGGGTTCCCAGAGACCTAAGACACCCCCAATGCACAACCTTAGATATGCATAGACATTTTTTCCACACATGGGATAATGTTGTTTCCGACAAAAATAATATCTCCTTTGCTCGCTCACCTCTCTTCCCAATACCACAAAATGCAGAGTTGGTAGGTGGGTTCGATAATAAATTTTGCAGAATACAAGAATGGGACCACACACTAACACTAGCCAGATTTATAGCGAATGGGAGATTAGTGGACAAGGACAAATTTATTAACTTAAGTGAGGGAAGACTCGGGAACTGGCTGAAACATGCACAACTTTTGCATTATATATCGACTTGCCCACATAAAACAGATCTACTACGACCTCCAACCCCTTTCAAGATGCTGTGCCTAAACAATATAACAGCTCGTCACCTGCCATCACTAGCGCGCAAATACCTACAAGCTTCAGATTCAACATCACTACCAAACTACACAAACAAATGAAAACACTTAGACATGAACAAAACAGATTGGGACAAAATGTTTCTTAATACACGCAAATCCTCAACATCGCTACAAATCCTAGAACTAAAAAATTACAAAGTACTATTGCGATGGTACCTAACCCCTATGTGTCTACACTCCACGGACCACGGTTCATTAATACATATCTGGTGGCAATGCCCCAAAATAACTCCATTCTGACAAGCAATTGAATCACATTTCCACACCGCTTTTATCCCCAATATAACCCTAACACCTAGACTCGCTTTACTCAATGACCTCCCTAATCTTAATTGTAGACTAAGACTCCACCTCATGCAAATATGCCTTAATGCAGCAAAATCACTAATAGCTAGGCATTGAAAAAACTCCCTTAACACCCACTATTACAATGTGGAAAGGTAGAGTGAATGAACTCTTACATTTAGAAGAATACGTACATATGAAATATAATTTGAACACCTCATTCCCTGAGATTAAATTCTTATGGGAGGAATCTTTACATAGAGAATCAATAGCATTACAAAAATTGTAACTAAATAAAAATCTAGTGATAAGAAATGCAGATAAGGGAGGAGCCATTGTCCTCATGGAAAAAAATAGTTATTTACTAGAAGCCAAAAGACAGCTTGCAGATACGTCTATCTATTGAAACCTGCCTTCAGACCCTACCAACATTTTCAAAAGAGATCTTGTCAATTTATTGGAAGATGGTTTGGCATTGGGCATTTTACAAAGAAAAGAACTTGAACTTCTGACACCTAAGTCCCCTGTCACTCCCATCTTCCATCACATTCCCAAGAGCCACAACAATTTGCATACACCTCCTGGTAGGCCCATCGTCTCGGGCATAGGCTCCCTTCTGGAGCCTGTATCCGAGTGGATGGATTCCATTCTCCAACCTCTTGTTATCAGTTTGTACAGTTACCTTAGAGATTCCAGTCAGCTTCTCGAAAATCTAAAGAGGATTTCTTGGAAGGATACATTCAGTTGGGTTATAATAGATATAGAATCACTTTACTCGTGCATCCCACATGACCAGGGCTGTCAAGTGGTTTTTAGATAGAGATACTCTATACCAACAGGAAGAGAAGATATTTCTATGCGATTGTTTGGAATTCCTACTAACACACAATTACTTCATATTTGACAAGGAGTTTTATCTCCATCTTTGTGCAACGGCTATGGGGGCAAAGTTCGCCCCCTCCTATGCCAATTTGTATGTGGGTTGGTGGGAACTCCAATACATTTTTTCTGATTACAATACATACATTGGTAGAACAATTTTTTATAATAAGTTTATCGATTATATGATATTCATTATGGATGAAACTGACCAAGAAGGTTTCTCAATCTTTGGTTTCCTTGACTATCTCAACACGAACAACAACAAGTTGAGATTTTCCCGGAGAATCAAATTCTTCAGTAGCAAACTTTTTGGACCTTACCTTGGAGGGTGTGGCAGAAAAAGGCATCATCATATCAAGCACCTATAGAAAACCCACTGTGGGTAATATCATTCTCCATGCCAAGTCAGCCCATCCGCCACACCTTCTAAGGTCTATTCCTAAAAGTCAATTTCTTAGACTAAGAAGAAATACTAATTGTGATCTCACATACGACAAACAGTCCAATGACTTGAAGAATAGACTCCTTGACAGGGGCTATGATTCAAGTCTCCTGGATTTAGCACAACATGAAGCCAGGATCAGTTCTACTGCAAAAGTCAAGAAATCAAACAATCAATTTACAGAAGGATCAGCGGTGTTTAGCAACCCCTATTCTGCTCAGTTCAATGAAGTTGTCAATATTTTAAGAAAACATATTCCACTACTCAAAAATGATCCTCTATTGTCAACTTCATTGGACAACTGTAAATTTGTATCTAGAAAACCAGAGACCTTGGGCTCTAAACTCGCCCCAAGTATGGTCCAAACAACATGGCTCCACAGTAACCGTAGGGGTAACTTCAAATGCAACAATTTCAATTGTAAAGCATGTAAAACAGTCACACTAGGAAAACACTTATATTCCAGTGTCACACACAGATCATTTGAAATGAACTTATACGCTACTTGTAGAACCAAATGGGTAGTTTATCTACTCATCTCTAAACATTGCCAACAACAGTATGTCGGTCAAACTTCACGGGAATTCCGTGATAGGGTTAGGGAGGATCTGAGGGATGTTGAGAATTTCAACAAATACTCAGCCATAGCTAAACACTTCAATGGCCTACACCTCACTGGAGTTCCCAGTTTTGGAGCACAGATCATTGAAGTTGTTCATAGAACCACTAGGGGGGGTGATAGACATAAATCTCTAACCAAAAGAGAACTTTTTTGTATTCTAAAACTTGATACCAGACACTCTAAGGGCATTAACCTAGAATGGGATATTTCCTACTTTATAGACTAAGCCATACATCTCCCTATTCCCTATCCGTTTTTCAAGCACTTCCACAATTATATTAAGAATCTTTGCCACTTAGTTTATATTCACATAACACAAATAATACATATATATATACAATCATGACTATCATAATTTTTCAACATTTACTAACTTTATAAGTATTTAATGAGATACATAAACATCCTAGGTAGTTTTAAAATCGTATATCTCTATTATGGATTTGTATTTTGACATTTATACATTTATGTGTTTAATTCCCATTGTATGGAGCCTGTTAGCAGATACACAAGGATTTTGTATTGCTGTTTTATTATCTACTATCATTTTATCTTATTTTGAAAGTGCGGGCTGGGGGTTGGAGGAGGCGTTCCCATGTGTGCCCTGATTCAGGGCTCTGATTGGTCAGACGTCCCTTTAATTCCTAGCCAACACTTTGAGCACCTATTCCTATGACTAAGCGCCACTAGGGGGCGCGAAACGCATCAGGACTGCCATCCTTGTACTCTTGCATATTGATGCATTTTTAATCTTTCTTCAATAAAGGATTTTTTATTCTTATTTTGCCCCTCGAGTGCTCAGATACCTGTTTTTTTGGAGGAATCTTTACACTCTACATAATATAATGTGCTAATTAAACCAACACTTGGACCAACAGAATTAAAGTAGATCGGTCTCTTTTCTCCCTTCCCCTCCCCTCCTCCCTTCCCCTTAACTCCCTTCCTCCTTCCTCTTATCAACCTATACGCTTTGGTCCTTAAAGTAATATGTTGTACTAGTTTGATGTCCACCCATTAGTTTTAATGGAAGAACTAAATCTGGTCTTTGGAACTGATGCAGGGAAGCTTGCATGGACCTATACAATTTCCAATGTGGAGGTTAAGACACTTCGGTCGGACTCATTGGTACAGATAAGTTTTATTCAAAAGTGAACATTGTTATTGTTTATATACGTTTGATTTTATAAACAGTTTTGTTTTTTTTCTATGGACAAAGTACAAAGATGGGAAAGTAATTTAAGCATATATACTTGTACCAACTATAATCTGTAATATCCATGCCAACAATACAATGTACATGTTAAAGGGACATTAAACACTTTGAGATGGTAATATAAAATGACAATTTGTATATAATAAAACTTTCATTATTTATTTTGTCCTCTTTGCCTGTAATTCCATTCTGAAATTGTGAGCTTTTCAGTTCCTGTTAGAAATGGAAATGCAGAACACTGTTAAATCCAGCACAACCATTGGCTGCACACTCTAGTGACCTATTTATAACTGACCCTAATTGGCCACAGCAGAGAAGGTAACACAAGTTACAACATGGCAGCTCCCAGTGTTTTATAGACACTAAAACTTTACACTTATTTTGTCACTTTTTAAACAACTAATGAAACCTTAAAAAATACATCTACATATTAGACATGGACTAATCTTTTCTTTGAATGCATCATTCTATCTAGCATGTATTTAGTGTTTAATGTCCCTTTAATGATTGTTGTATGTAAACTTTCCTCAATGAATATAAATAAATAAATAAAAATTGTAATTTAAAAATGAACTTGTAATGAAAAATAAAATCAAAATCACCTCAATCAGGAGAATTGACTGGTTGAATTTTGACAGCTGCCAATCATCCAGATTCCACTTTCTTTTGCAATTCATAATTCTTATTAAGATTTCTTGTCTATATGACATTGTGTGAAGTTTATTGCAATATGCATGTTGCTTTGTTTATCAAGTAATTCTTGACACGGCTTTGATTATTTTAACTCAACATCACTGGTGTCTGGATACTTATATTTGTTTAGCTTTACACATTAGTTCAGCTCTTTTTACCTTTAGATTTCACTTCTGCTTCGATTGTTGGACTTTGATTTTTTTTCCTTCTGGACATCCTTCTCCATATGACCTTGGCCTGATTATCGTATTCTGAATTGCTGCTTTTATGCTTTGAATTGATCTCTGTTTTTGACTCTTAGCCTACCTGTACATGTACTTCTATAAAATTGCTGGGTTATCTTTAATCTATTATCAATGATTTTGGGTTGGTATGTGGGCACGTTACTAAAACCAGCAATAACTACATAATTTGTTCATAACCAACATTGATTTCTCATGGGAATTATAACTTTTGTAGACCGATCCTACATAAATTCCTTTGCTATCCCTAAGATAACCCTACAAGAGAAATTTAATGGTACTGCTACCGAATGCAGAGGGTTAATAAATCAATGTAAGCTATGTTGTTTTGGATACAGCTTTATTTGTCTGTTTATGCCACAATAACTATTATATGTGTATCAAAAATGTAGTCCTTGACCTGGGTATCTTCTAAAGTCACTTGGTTTGTATAAAGTTTAATCTGTTGTTATATGCAAAACTTATTAAGATAATACTAGAACCAATCTCTTAGTATTTTACAAAGTGAAAGCAGATCTGAGTCAGAAAGGACTGTGCTTATGTAAAAAAAACATGTCAAACTGGTGGACTGATTAATGAGGTCTTAATGGCATGGAATGTAGAGGCAAGATAAATTGGGAAGCTGAATACAAAAATACCTAGCACTGACAAGTGGATATTGTGCAGCATCTAAATAAAGGAAATGTTAATATGTATGTCTGAGCAACCATACCCAACCCGAAGGTAGTTATGAATATTTCATATTCCAATGTTCTTTACATAGACAAACATTATCTTAAATATATATATTTCTATGCATAAAAAATATATCCATACCTATCTATCTATCTATCTATCTATCTATCTATCTATCTATCTATCTATCTATCTATCTATCTACCTATCTATCTACATATACAGATATAGATATATACAGACATAGATATATACAGATATAGATATTTACAGATATAGATAGATTTACATATATTTAAAAATACAAGGAACATTTTCTTCTATATGAAGAACATTGGAATGTGAAATATTTACAGTAAAAGCACAATAAAATATAACAAAAAGTAGTAACATTTAATAAATATTAGTAATCATGTTTAAAGGTATTTGTCTGGGAAGGACTCCAAACTGTGTCTATGAGGCCCATTTATCAAGCTCCGTACGGAGCTTGTAGGCCCGTGTTTCTGGCGAGTCTTCAGACTCGCCAGAAACAGCAGTTATGAAGTAGCGGTCTAAAGACCACTGCTCCATAACCTGTCCATCAACCAACAGGCACAGGAAGGTACCCGGTCTCCAACTCTCCCAAAGGACCTCAACAAAAGGGGAAACAGCAAACTCGATATCCAAAACCAGCAGCCAGACGATCCGGTAAAAGCAAAAATGTCTTTATTTGACATCAAACATGTGTATACAGGTTAAAGGTCAAACATGTTTCGTATAGAAATACTGAATTAACTTTATCAATGACAACCTGCTGAGCATGTTTGACCTTTAACCTGTATACACATGTTTGATGTCAAATAAAGACATTTTTGCTTTTACCGGATCGTCTGGCTGCTGGTTTTGGATATCGAGTTTGCTGTTTCCCCTTTTGTTGAGGTCCTTTGGGAGAGTTGGAGACCGGGTGCCTTCCTGTGCCATTTGGTTGATGTGTTTCTGTTGTTGAGCGTTGGATGGAGCGATCGTGAGTGGCACCGGTGGATGACGTCATCAGCGGAGGACCAGTGATCAGAGAGCAGAGGGATACAAGCATGCTGCTGTATACGGCGTGAAGATGGCTGATCAGACTGGTGCAATCATTCTACTGGTGAGACTGGTATCCTGAGCACTGCCTGTTCTGTGGTTTGGTTGTCCATAATTCAACCCGATCGAGTACGATCCGGTTGATGACACCTCCCTGCTGGCGACCGGTTGGCTGCGAGTCTGCAGGGGGCGGCGATGCACCAGCAGCTCACAAGAGCTGCTGGTGCAATGCTGAATACGGACAGCGTATTGCTCTCCGTATTCAGCGATGTCTGTCAGACCTCATCCACACTGTCGGATCAGGTCCGACATACATTTGGTAAACAGGCCTCTATGTGTGTATATATACATATATATACAGTATATATATATATATATATATATATACATGTGTAGATATGTGTTCCTATGTATATACTTTTATGTATGTATATACATATATAAACACATATATACACATGTATAAATATATATATATATATATATATATATATATATAGCCACGGTGAGCTATAGCTCTGTATCTATCGTTTTGCTTTATCTGGCATTTCATAAAGGGAATGTAATGTTCTCAAAACATTATGCTTTTTAATGCATTGAATTAAACGTTATATTTTAACATTGATACCAGTGAGTGCCTTTTTCACCGTGGCTATAATTGGATATTTTCCTGAAAGTGCACCCTGGGGGCTGATGAACTTTTGGAATACAAAGTGCCTTTTCTATTGACTTTGCTTATATATATATATATATATATATATATATATATATATATATATATATATATATATATATATATATATATATATATATACCTGTATATATAAATCTCCAAACTCCAGCTCTGCCCACCATCTGTCAACTGCCTGGGTGTAATGATGCGATAAGATACACAAAATAAGGATTGCACTCACAGGTCTTTTTTGCAAACAAGTAAAAATACTTTAATGTAACGTTTTCGGTGATCTGGTCCCCTTCGTCAGGCTGACGAGGGGGACCAGATCCCCGAAAACGTTACATTAAAGTATTTTTACTTGTTTGCAAAAAAGACCTGTGAGTGCAATCCTTATTTTGTATATATATATATATATATATATATATATATATATATATATATATATATATATATATATATATATATACACAACCCATACGCACCCATACACAAACACACACATATATATATATATGTATATTTTTTATATATATATATATATATATATATATATATATATATATATATATATATATATATATATATATATATATATATACACACATTATAGCCCTTTCCAGTCAAACACCTTTTCATATACCATATACACATTTACATTTTTTATTTTTTATATTAACTTTTTTATCAGAGTATGTATGAGTGTAACACTTTATTTTAATGGACTTATGTTGCGCTTGCTGCAACTTTTGTTTTACCCCTTACACATTACGCTAGGTCTTCACTCGCGCTAAGCAGACAAAAACAAATTTTATTTGCACTCAAGCGCACGCGTTTACTTTCAACTTGTATTATGCATGCAAGTTATATTGCTTGTTTCGACCCAAGCTAACTTTAGTGCATCACTTGTAATCTAGTCCTATGTTGTAATACATAGAGGATTTTAATTGTAACATTGTAAATCTTTAAATCACTTCTATTTATAGATAACATTTTCGGTTTTCCTCCTGTAGCCAATCTTCCTTATAACCTTTCTCCAGAAATGTTTTGTTAGCATATTCTGCCATTCTGTCTGTACTTTTACAGAAATATTTACATATAACCTTATTATCAAGACCCAAAAAAAGATATAAATAAAAAAAATATATTTGTGTATCTGAGATTTTCATTATTAAAGGGACAGTCAACACCAGAATTTTTGTTGTTTGTAAAAAGATAGATAATCCCTTTATTACCCATTCCCCAGTTTTGCATAACCAACACAGTTATAATAATATGTTTTACCTTTGTAATGACCTTGTATCTAAGCCTCTGCAAACTGTCCCCTTATTTCAGTTCTTTTGACAGACTTGCATTGTAGCCAATCAGTGCTGACTCCTAGGTAACTTATCGTGCGTGAGCTCAATGTTATCTATATGACACACATGAACTAACGTCCTACAGCTGTAAAAACTGTCAAAATGCATTCAGATTAGAGGCGGGCTTCAAGGTCTAAGAAATTAGCATATGAGCCTACCTAGGTTTAGCTTTCAACTACGAATACCAAGAGAACAAAGCAAAATTGGTGATAAAAGTAAATTGGAAAGTTGTATTAAATTACATGCCCTATTTGAATCATGAAAGTTTTTTTGGACTTGACTGTCCCTTTAAGATGTATGAATTGGTTAGCTAAATGTTGGTCAATTTCAAAGTTAATAGTCTAATTTCTTCTACTGTGATTAAAAAGTGTATGAGTCATAGCAAAAGGCTTTGTTGTGCTTTCTTTCTTAACAGTAAGTTATCTACAGATTTTTAGGTGGCCAGCAACAAAGTTGCAGGACAACCTATTGTTATTGTTCGGATTATTAGGTGGCCAGCAACAACGTTGCAGGACAACCTATTGTTATTGTTCGGATTATTATTATTATTATTATTATTATTATTATTATTATTATTATTATTCTTTTTATTCCGCCAAGCTTTGTATTCAATTGCCCATAACTGTTTAACTGTTTTTACAAAGCTCTTAAAATCAGGTATGCTGGTACAGCCTATTGCTGTGCTACATCTCATGCAAAATTGAACTCATAGGTCACATGCTCTGGCAGCCATATTGCTTTTTGCGACAAATTTCGACAAACGCTTAAAAATCTTTAGCTCTGGAACTGCTTATGTTACAACTTTGAAACTCGCTCTGCTTAGTGCTACTATGACCTGAAATTGCTGTTGCTCAAGAGAAGTGCCTAGGTCACATGATGTGGCAGCCATCTTGCATTTTGCGAAAATATTCAAACATCTTCTTCTCCTAAACCGCTTAGTGCAATGACGCGCAATTTTGCACATATGCTCCTAGCAAGTTCCTCTACAAAGTTTGTTCAAACTGCGATTTTTCCATAATCAACATGGCTGCTGTGAGACATTAACCTTTTTATCGCCATTTAATTGCGTAATTTTGCACTTTATACATTAGTTTTACAATATTTAATAATATTACAGTGTAATAGACACATGATTACACATAGCCATAACCCTTAAAGACAATATTGCAGTTAAAATTCGCATTGCGCAGTCGCCTTCGTGAAATAAAACATTTGCAAATTTTCATGAAACTTCTGCAAATTGTAGAGGTCTATAGTGAGCATTAGTATGTGCAATTTGAAAGCCATACATTGCATAGCTTGGCGGCCATTTTGTTTCGTATGCGCCATTTTTAAAAACTATAAAAATCTTCTTCTCCGAAACCGCTTATGGGACAGACTTGAAATTTTGTTTATAGAGTTATCTTATGACTAACATTCAGATTTGTTCAAGAGAAGTTGATACGTCATGTGGTTTGGCAGCCATTTTGAATTGTTCAAAATTGCTTAACGATATATTTAAATTCATAATAAAACAAAATCCGTTTTACAAAAATGCTTTATTTTTGCCATGTTTATTGACATCTATAGTGAGCACTATTGTGCGTAATATGGAGGCTGTATATCTTACGATCGGGCAGCCATCTTGGTTTATGCGAAAATTTTGAAAGTCTATTTTCTCTGCAACCGCTTATGTAAGAACTGTGAAATTTGCTGTACAGTCTTATATTGTTACCTAGATTCACAATTGCTCATTAGGAGAGAATCAGACACATGATGCGGCAGCAATATCGGTTTTATGTTTATCGTAATTATTTGTAATTCAATACTTCCTCTTTTGAGTCAATTGCTCACAAAACACAAATTACTTATGCTAAACTCTTGAAATCAGGTATGCTGGTACAGACTATTGCAATGCTACATATCATGCAATATTGAACTCATAGGTCATAAGGTTACGCAGCCATTTTGTTTTTTGCGACAAATTTCGAGAACTGCTTAATAATCTTTAGCTCTGGAACTGTTTATGTTGCAACTTTGAAACTTGCTGTGCTTAGTGATGCTATGACCTAGATTTTCCATTGCTCCACAGAAGTGATTTAGTCACATGATGTAGCAACCATCTTGCATTTTGCAAAAATCTTTAAACATCTTCTTCTCTTAAACCGCTTAGTGCAATAAAGCGCAATTTTGCAGGTATGTTTCTTGCAAGTTCCTCTACCAACATTGTTAAACTTGCGATTTTTCCATAATCAACATGACTGCTGTGAGACATTAACCTTTCTATCGCCATTTAATTGCGTAATTTTGCACTTTATACATTAGTTTTACAATATTTAACAATATTACAGTGTAATAGACACATGATTACACATAGTCATAACCCTTAAAGACAATATTGCAGTTAAAATTCGCATTGCGCAGTCGCCTTCGTGAAATAAAACATTTGCAAATTTTCATGAAACTTCTGTAAATTGTAGAGGTCTATAGTGAGCATTAGTATGTGCAATTTGAAAGCCATACATTGCATAGCTTGGCGGCCAGTTTGTTTCGTATGCGCCATTTTTAAAAACTATAAAAATCTTCTTCTCCAAAACCGCTTATGGGACAGACTTGAAATTTTGTTTATAGAGTTATCTTATGACTAACATTCAGATTTGTTCAAGAGAAGTTGATAGGTCATGTGGTTTGGCAGCTATTTTGAATCGTTCAAAATTGCTTAACGATATATTTAAATTCATAATAAAACAAAAACCGTTTTACAAAAATGCTTTATTTTTGACATGTTTATTGACATCTATAGTGAGCACTATTGTGCATAATATAGAGGCTGTATATCTTACGATCGGGCAGCCATCTTGGTTTACGCAAAAATTTTGAAAGTCTATTTTCTCTGCAACCGCTTATGTAAGAACTGTGAAATTTGCTGTACAGTCTTATATTGTGACCTAGAGTCACAGTTGTTCATGTTGAAGGAATTAGTCACAAGCTGTGGCAGCCATATTGGTTTACGCAAAAAAATTTAAACTGTGTTTTCTTTCCAACCGCTTATGTTAAAGCTGTGAAATTTGCTGTATAACCATATATTGTCACCTAGAGTTACATTTGTTCATGTTGAAAGTATAGGTCATATAGTGTGGCAGCCATTTTAAAAAACGCAAACATTTCGAAAATGTATTTTTTTTCCAAATGCTTATGTTAGAACTAAAACAGTTGTTGTATAGCTTTATTTTGTGACATAACTACTTATATGGCATTGCAAAAATTATGTGCTGGCCACCTCTATTGCTGCTTGCAGCTATATTTTTAATTTTGGAATTTACATTTTGTTCCTGTTTCAACATCTCATATAGGTTCTGTGAATCTGCGTCAGCTGCTGACATGATAACCACAATTATTAATTTGTCTATTGTATTTTTTGTGTTTTGATCTACACAATATAAATTAATTTAAATGCAAAAGTTCACAATTCTGAAGAAACAGAAGCCAAAAACGGAAAAAATGTTTTTAAGTAGTTAAAAAAATAACACACACACACATATATATATATATATTTAAATAAGTAATCACAGTATTATTTAAATGAGAAGAACATGTGGTGGCCATCAATATTCCAGACAGAGAAACCACTGCCCACACCACGCAAAGTGTTTAGCATTAGAAGGTTCCTCTTAATGGTGACTGTCCCAGCTCCCTTGGACAAATTTTCTCAGAATGCTGATTGTGAAAGACATGATTAAGAGCAGGAGCTGGAACCATAGTCACATCAGTCAGAACACATTTTTCTTGATTATTTACTACAACTATATTTATTACTATAAATTATTCTTGATCATTTACCAAACAGGTTTCACCTGACATCTCTGGAAGGGTATTGGTAAAGTACAGTAGGTTTAACCAGGGATACATGAAAAGAGTCTGGAATTTTCTTGGAAACAGATAATAACTTTAATGAGACATGTGACATTTGATGACCAGACAGAATTCACAGGTTTGAAGGATGTGACAATGCTGAACAGCCCCAGCATTATCTTGACTTTTAAGCCTTTTAAGTTTGAAAAAGGATAATTCTGTAACCAGATTATCTGATGTTCTTGATTCCTACTTATCCACTTGTAATATATATATATATATATATATATATATATATATATATATATATATATATATATATATATATATATATATATTTACATATATATATGTACACACACACACACACACATATATATATATATATTTATAAAATAACTATAAAAGTAGGTACACCAAGGCGTTCCAACTGATATAGAAAAAGTTGCGCACACTCTAAATAATATGATAATTTGAATGTTTAAATGTAAAATATATATAAATGTAAAAGGAATATAAATAATTGATATAAATAAAATAAAAATATATATATATAAATATAAATATAAAATTCTTTGTATATAACAAAATTTATAATGCAATGCAATACAATGAAATACTTGAAAATATATATGCAATAATATATAAAAAGAAAAAGTCTTATCCTTCTGTTGATGAGAGTTTTTTCCAGATTCTAATATCAAAAAGTGGTGTTCAGTGCTGCTCGTCCAAAATAAACTCAAGGTCCAAGTTGAGTAGAAAAGTACAGCTGCAAATATCTAAAAAGACAAGCGCACAAAAACACCTCTCATAGTGCAGATCAATTTAATTTATTTAAAACAATACAAACACTTAAAGATGTCTCCCCCTAGGGTATTTCCTACTCACAAACTGAGACCTCAATCGTATGAGGTAAGGAAGGGCAAATGGATAAAAAGTGTCCCCACTTGATTCTCAATAGATATCACCGAAAGTCCTTTAGCACAGCAAACTTTCCGTTTTTCTCCAAATAACCTTTATGGCATGGATTGAAGGCAAAAGATTTGAAAAAGTTCGATGTTCCAAGCTTACAAATGGTAATAAGCTGAGAAGACACTGTAAGTATCCACAAACACCACTGTACACTGGAGCAGCGTGTAAGTCGCAACTGACATAAGGTGGGCGTGGCATTTTTTTTTGTGTCGCGGGGCCTCATATCTGAGCCTTGCCTAAGGCCTCACTAACTCAAGAGCCATCTCTGACTATAATATATATTTATATATATATATATATATATATATATAGGCTCAAAATTTCCACCTGCCCACTAGCCAATGGCGAGTAGAAATTGCACTGGGGCGAGTAGTGTAACATACGGCTAGATTTGGAGTTTGGCGGTAGATGGGGTGCGTTAGCTACGCGTGGTTTATGTCTAACGCACGGCATTGTTTAACGCCGGTATTTAGAGTTAAAAAAATACCTTCTAACGATACTCCTAACGCGTGTATTTCACACGCGGAATCCTGCCCGCGTTAGACAGTCTCCCATAGAGATCAAGGAAATGCAAACAAACACGCTTTTTTCATCTAACACTCGATCTCGCGAGAAATACGCACAGCTCGGTCATATGACGCATACCACATCATGCACAACAATAACACGCCGCAAATGTCACAACAACAATCACTAAACAAAGCACATAAGCATTACACATTCAGAAGCGGGGGGAATTTTATTTAAATAAAATACTTGGAATACGCATATACTTTAAGATGCGGAAATACGGAAAATAACAACAAGGAAAAAAAATAATAATCATACACTAGCAAAATACTCGCATTCAATATTACTATATATTAGGACAAACATACATATACAACACTTCACTAATACCACACCATCGCACATTAACATTTAAACATAATACTATTGGACAATGTTATAGAAAACGAGCACTATGACATCATCGCATTCTACACATTCCACAAATACTAACTCGAAATGAGCATGCGCAAATTCACACACCTAATACACATTGCACAAATAATAAGTAAGAATAAAGCACACCTGAACACAATTTACAACGCAAACCGGTACATCATTAAACATTTACACAGGGTATATAAGCACCACACAAGAATGGCTTCTCTCACTGTGTTGCTGGTGGGTTTTTGGAGATTGGAGCTTAGAGATTTTGTGCATTATTGTGAGTCAGTTAGTGGTAGTGTGAGTTAGAGAGTTAGTGGTAGTGTGAGTTAGAGAGTTAGTGGTAGTGTGAGTTAGAGAGTTAGTGCTAGTGTGAGTTAGAGAGTTAGTGGTAGTGTGAGTTAGAGAGTTAGTGGTAGTGTGAGTTACAGAGTTAGTGCTAGTGTGAGTTAGAGAGTTCGTGCTAGTGTGAGTTAGAGAGTTAGTGGTAGTATGAGTTAGAGAGTTAGTGCTAGTGTGAGTTAGTGAACGACAGTTGGTTTGGGTGAGTGTGCGAGTGCTTTTTCTTTACACTTAACACATTTACACGCAAACACATTCAATACATACATACACTTATCAATAACACTACATACACTCCATACCCTATACCCTCTCATACTACACTCCATACCCCATTCCCTGTAGTCCCATTCCCTTTCATCCCATTTACTCTTATCCCATACCCCATCCCATCCCCATCCCCTAGTTACATTTAGTTTACATATCCTCCTTTTAGTCTTCTTCTTCATTTTGTTCATTTAAATACTCCTTACCCTCTTTTATTTATATCCGTTTCACACTTTCTGCACTTATTTTGGTCTTATTAGTTCTTTATTTTGACCCCCTTTCATTTGATCACACTCACTTTTTGTTTGCTTATTTGGGGTTTAGTTTAGGGAAGAGATGGAGGGCAGGCAGGGGAGAGGTAGAGGGGGGAGGAGAGGGAGGGGGAGAGGAACAGGACAGGAAGTGGGGCAGGAAGGGGGGCAGGAAGCGGAGGTGGAAGCGGTGGGTGGACCCAGCCACTTGGTTCAAGATGAACAAGTGGCTGGGCCCAGTGGCGGACAGAGTAGGGCTTCACAGTCCGGGAAACAGAGGGCATCGTCACAGGGGAAGGCCAAGGCGACTAGGGAGGCGAGGTTTTCGATGGAGGAGAAGGAGGCCCTCGTAGAAGCCTATATGGCCAGGTATAGGAGGCTGCAGCATCAGAAGACCACCCCGACTGAGAAGAGGAAGCTCTGGCATGAGATAAGGAATGCAGTCAATGCAGTGGGTGGCCGGAACAGAGATATGGACTCTATTAAACATCGATACCGGGACTGCAAGATGGATCTTAAGAAAAAGTTAAGCCGGGAGGCCCGCCATGCCGCAGGAACCGGTGGCGGCCCTGCACTGGAAATCGATTACTGCCGATGGGAGGAAATGTTGTGTCCCAGCATCTCCGAGGTGGATATAGTCGGTATCGGAGGAATTGATACGGGAACCTGCCATTCTCATCTGACGGTAAGCTCATTTAAGAATAAATTAACATACGAATGTATTTCAAGGGACACTATACGCAAACCTTTCCTTTCATGATTAAGGTAGAGAATACAATTTTAAACAACATTCCAATTTACTTATATTACCTAATTTGATTCATTCTTTAGATATACTTTAATGAAGAAATAGCCATGCACACGGTGAACCAATCACAGGAGGCAGCTATATTCAGCTACCAATCAGCAGCTTCTAAGCATATCTAGATATGCTTTTCAGCAAAGAATATCCAGAGAATGAAGCTAATTAGATAAGAAAAGTACATTAGAAAGTTGATTATAATTGTATGCTTCTAAATCATGAAAGATCAAACATTGGGTTTCATGTCCCTTTAAGGATCAGATTAATGCTATTACGTTGTTTACACGCATTCACAATTACTTTGCGGTTACATCAGTATCTAGGCTATAGGTTAGGTGTGCATTTAAACAGACTTAAAACAAATGCTAAAACATTCAGATTGACCAGAGATATCACAAACACGGTTTAGAAAATGCGGAAATCGTATTGATTGTTTGATTTCAAAGTGGATTAATGAGGCTGCATTTGTAATTGTATCGTAAGCTAAGTAATTTAAAGCTTTATTTGGAAATATGCTAATATATACATTTATTTCTTTTTCTAATATACAGAGTCTGGGGAGGAGGCAGCACAGCAACTACAGGCTCCTCCTTTTCCCCGGATGAGAGTGGTGGGGATGAATCTCCACCTCGGAGGGAAGAGGCCCCCCTTGACGAAGAGGCCCCGGAAGCAGAGGAAGAGGCTGCGGAAGCAGAGGCCCCTCAAGGACCAGCAGGCCGCCGTGCACCAGCAGGCTGCCGTGCACGGGCACCCCGCCGTGCACAACAAGAGGAAATAGCGGAGGTGCGGGTTCTACTAGACTACATTGACCAGATGCGTAACTCCCGGATACAAAATATAGAAGGCAGAACTAGAATTCTTGAAGGACAAAACAAAATCATTGAAGGCCAAACCCAAATCATACACCTCCTTACTCGAATAGAAGAAGCCCAAAACAGAACCTTTAGACTCCAACAAGAGATGTTTAATTTCTTCCGGGAGGCGCATGCTGGTCTGCCTCCTGCTGGTCTGCCTCCTGGTCCGCCATCTGCTGGTCTGCCTCCTGCTCCTGGGCCTCCTGCTCCTGGGCCTCCTGCTGCTGGGCCTCCTGCTGCTGGGCCTCCTGCTGCCGGCCCATCTTCTCCTGCCGGGCCATCTTCTCCTGCCGGGCCATCTTCTCCTGCCGGGCCATCTTCTCCTGCTGGCCCATCTTCTCCTGCCGGCCCATCTTCTCCTGCCGGCCCATCTTCTCCTGCCGGCCCATCTCCTCCTGCCGGCCCATCTCCTCCTGCCGGCCCATCTCCTCCTCCTCACCTTGGTCGTCCCAGTACTCTTCCTTCCACTCTTCCCACAACATCTCCAATGAGAACTCGTCGGAGTCGGCAGTTGACCCTCCCAGAGCCTCAGCCCCGTGGGAAGAGGGGAAGGAAGAGGAAGTAAGTATTTGTTTTCATGTTTAATGGTTTTTTTATTTAATGTGTAATGGATAGGTATGTGATGATGTGGTTTTCATACACTTGTGGACCACACTCTGTATATAATCTACTTCTATGGGACCGGGTCCATGGAGGCAGATTGTTTGCAGAGTGTGGGTTATAAGTGTGTGAAAACCACATCACATACCTATCCTTGTTCATGATATTGATTGGTTTCTGTGATGTGATGTCCAAACTGTTTCCCGAATCGCAAACAAAATTACCATTACAATTATCCATGATGGCATATTACTGTTTGAATGCCAATAACACAGCTTAAAGGGACAGTCAGAACATTATTGATTACAAAGAAAACACTGTATTACGCATTATCAAGTTGGAAACAACAAAACATGGAGAAATACGTGTGACTTATGTGCTTACCCTTGTATCTATGCCTATGAAAAATGACCACTTATTTGTTGTTCTGATATAACAACATTTTAGACATCAATGATCAATACATGGTAAATATGCTGTATGAGATCAAGGTTTTAGATATACAAATGCTATCCAAATGCCCTCTAGTGGTCAAATTGCATAATGATTACATGCACTCTTCAAGCTCTAAGAAATGAGCACACGAACCTCATAGGTTTAGCTAGCAAATTAAAATAAACACAGACAAATGATTAATTGGTGAGAAACCTTTGATATCATTGATATTACAAAATTGACTTTTTTAATAATGCAAAACAATATTTGTTTTCTAAACTGTCCCTTTAACAAAATTACATATGCTAACATATAATATTTGCAGATTGTTGGTATATCTACATGTTCTTGTTCAAACAATAAATATTGAAAACAGATTTATATTGACGTGTTAAATAAAGTCTATTTTCTTAAAGAGACATTATTGTGTTAATTTTTTTTTAGAAAGACATTTGTTTTAACAATGAATATGGTTTAAAGTCCTTTTAGGAGTGGGGGAAAAAAATATGTTAACAAACAATAATATATTTGGAGATTAACCAATGTGGAACTCATACATGATACAAAAATCAACATTTGCATTAAAGGGACAGTATACTATCTTTTTAACAGAACTGCATGTAATAGACACTACTAGAAACAACAAGATTAACATATACTGATATCAAAATCAATATTAAAAAGCTTTAAACACTTTCTAAGAAAATCGGGTTATCTCTATTGAAAAGATAGATGAACCCCCATTACAACCGTAAAACAAGACAATACCCCATCATTAACATATGAAAAGACCCTTTACACAAACAGGAGAAAGCTGGAGATGGTACTCACATGAAACTTTGAGGCTTGGCGAGGAGTCTGAAAATTTCTTCAATTTTATTAGAACAGAAGCAAAATGAGACGTGTATTTGGTAAACAATGGACTATATAACTAGAGACCAAATAAAATATTTTGGTTTTTAATGTGAGTGTCTAATGAACCTTTAATAAAATATACGACGAAATTACATTTAGAAGAAGTCGGCATCATATATTTAGCATATGATAAAGATAAATGTATATTGATTACTTTATTCTAACACAATAGCGCATATTTATGAATTAGATATCTTTAACATTAAACACAACAGTCATTTTTCATAAAAAGGAACATATTGTTGACAAACATATTAAACAACATGGACTATAGAGATTTGCACTTGCCTCGAAATATCTTATGCATGAAAACATTTTGCTTTCGTTCGTTTATTCAACCAGACATCCAGCAAAAGAAAATGTGGTGGTCTTTATCAGCTATGGGTCAACAATGTAACATGATGCAAAAAATCCATATTCGCCATGTTTTTAAACTTGTCTTCTCATTCACAAACGTGTTTAATGTGCACAAACAAATATTGCGGGACTACGTAATACAATCAGACGTTTTTTTACCTTTGCATGTGACGTCTTAATTAACATGGTGCTTCCTTGATCACGTAAGAACGCAATCCAATAAAAGGCGCATTCTTGATCACGTAAGAACGCAAACCAAAAAAAGGCGCATCCTTGATCGCGTAAGAACGCAAACCAAAAAAAGGCGCATCCTTGATCGCGTAAAAACGCCATCCAATAAAAGGTGCATCCTTGATCGCGTAAAAACGTCACTCAATACAAGGAATCATTGGACAGCCTGGCAGGTGACGTCTTAAGCAACATGGCGCATCCGAGATCGCTGAAAAACCGCAGCCAATACAAGGACTCAGTTGACAGCTTGGCATATCAATAAGAAACGTATTTATATTTTAGTAACTAGTATGTGTCTAGATTGCTATCTAGGAATGTCACGAAATCATGAATCATCTTTTCGGACTTGACTGTCCCTTTAACTATAGCTATGGTGTATATCTTTAACATTTAAAAGATACACATGAGAAATACATATGCCATTGATGTTTTAAGATATGTTTAGATTGTTTTGGAATAACAATAATGACACATGTATTGATCAAACGTGTCATTTATTCAAGTTGAAATATGGTCAGCCTACCTATAGCCATATATGGGAGGAGAAGTATTTTTTTCAAATATTTGGAAAAACATATTCCTCATCTAAAATATGCGCATTACACATAGAGATTGATTTGGTTACACTTTTACAATAAGATAGAATTGAAAATGAAATACATGTAATGTCAACATTACAATAAGATTGTTTATTAATAAGATTATATGTCCTTGTTCATGTAAAATGGACAAAAACGCTTTAGAAATGGAAATCCATTCATTAACAATTGTGCTCAGCATCACTTAAAGGGACATGATTTTTATTTTTAAAAAGAGGATACACAGAGACAATACTATTTCAATAAAATGAACACTTTACAGGGATTATATCATTGTATCAATCCTCAGATCATTTGTTAAAGGTGCATCAATTCATGCAGAGTTTATAAATACACACATGGATGTTAAATTTGAAATATACATATATATATACACAAATAACAATCTATATATACATATATAAAAGAATTACTATGCTAATCATAATCATGCAATGATAAAGCTTTTCGAAAAATATATAAAGACAAATAATAAAATTACATTGGAGATGTTAATCTTAAAGTCATTTACAATTGTATTACATATATGATTCAGGAAACACCATTATTTTTGGTAAGGTCCCTTTAAGGATAAACCAGATAAACTCGAGATTTCAATCAATGACATGAATAAGGAGGACAAAGAATCGTGCAATGACATGTCTTTTATTAGTATGTCAGAAAACATCAACAACGTTTATAAATAATCTTGTAAAGATCAGGAAAATTGGAGCCATATGACAAGGTAACAGAGTGCATCACAGTCCATGAAGAGAGTTGCCAAGGGCCAGCATAGCCCCATTGGAGCCATATGACAAGGTAACAGAGTGCATCACAGTCCATGAAGAGAGTTGCCAAGGGCCAGCATAGCCCCATTGGAGCCATATGACAAGGTAACAGAGTGCATCACAGTCCATGAAGAGAGTTGCCAAGGGCCAGCATAACCCCATTGGAGACATATGACAAAGTAACAGAGTGCATCACAGTCCATGAAGAGAGTTGCCAAGGGCCAGCATAGCCCCATTGGAGCCATATGACAAGGTAACAGAGTGCATCACAGTCCATGAAGAGAGTTGCCAAGGGCCAGCATAGCATCATTGGAGACATATGACAAGGTAACAGAATGCATCACAGTCCATGAAGAGAGTTGCCAAGGGCCAGCATAGCCCCATTGGAGACATATGACAAGGTAACAGAGTGCATCACAGTCCATGAAGAGAGTTGCCAAGGGCCAGCATAGCCCTATTGGAGATATATGACAAGGTAACAGAGTGCATCACAGTCCATGAAGAGAGTTGCCAAGGGCCAGCATAGCCCCATTGGAGCCATATGACAAGGTAACAGAGTGCATCACAGTCCATGAAGAGAGTTGCCAAGGGCCAGCATAGCCCCATTGGAGCCATATGACAAGGTAACAGAGTGCATCACAGTCCATGAAGAGAGTTGCCAAGGGCCAGCATAGCCCCATTGGAGACATATGACAAGGTAACAGAGTGCATCACAGTCCATGAAGAGAGTTGCCAAGGGCCAGCATAGCCCCATTGGAGCCATATGACAAGGTAACAGAGTGCATCACAGTCCATGAAGAGAGTTGCCAAGGGCCAGCATAGCCCCATTGGAGCCATATGACAAGGTAACAGAGTGCATCACAGTCCATGAAGAGAGTTGCCAAGGGCCAGCATAGCCCCATTGGAGCCATATGACAAGGTAACAGAGTGCATCACAGTCCATGAAGAGAGTTGCCAAGGGCCAGCATAGCCCCATTAGAGACATATGACAAGGTAAAAGAGTGCAACAGGCACAACAATAACCAGAAAAAAAGGCCAAATGGCAACCATAAAAACAAACATCAACATGTGGACGGAGGATTCTTATCTGCGCCCTTGGAGCATCTCCAGATCCTCCACTTACTGGTCATCCCCTTCATCGTCCTGTGCCTGTCCAGCTACAGATTCAAGCATTGAGTTCCACCGCCTCATCTGACGTAGAGTCATATGCTGAACCTGTAGCTGGGCCTGCATGGTGTCGGCCATCCCTCTCAGGACAGCTGCAATCCTCAACACGGCCTGCTCTACGCGTGCTAGACCTTCTAGCGTGAGCCATGTTGAGTCACAGCCTAAAATAAAGAAAAAATCAAATATTAATGATAATTACACAACAGACAAAATAAAAAGCAAAGATACATTGTCATCATAAAGACAAATAATTATTTAAATTAATTTGTTGACATTGATTATTTACACATGAAATATGTTATTCAGACAGACCTAAACAATTAAATGGACATTTTAATCCAACATGTTGTCCCCTTTAATTGGTTTTTGATGATCCACTTTTACAGCTTGAGTGTCTAAAATCTTGTAAAAGGATTTACATTGTACTTACATTAGCAATTTAAAGATTTTTGTTATACTGTGGTAGGCACACCTATCCTTAAACATTTTGGCGTTGAGGACAAGCTGTGTAAACATAGCAACCAGAAGAAATTACATTCCCACTGGGTTATACAAGAGATAATGTATGAACATTTGTACATAAATTGTTGGATCCAAATAGTGGTGATTGGTATATGTAGTGATATCAAATTAAAGGGACACTAAACCTAAATATTTTAGTTACTGATTCAGATAGAGCATGACATTAAAAAGAATTATTAATTTACTCGTATTCTTTAAATGTTTGAATTCTCTAGCTATATTTTAAATGCAAGAATGTAAGTTTATAGGGCAGGCCATTTTTGGTTATCAACTTTGGTTGTCCCTGCTGATTGATGGATACATTAATCCAACAATAAAGAAATGATGTCCATATTTTTTTTTAATAAAAAAAAAATATAGGCATTTCTTTGTTTCAATAAAGATAGCAAGAGAATGAAGAATAATTGATAAGAGTAGTAAATTATAAATTTGATTAACATTGCATGCTCTATTTGAATCACAATTGAAAAATTTTCATTCAGTGTACCTTTAAGTATCTTATAATGTTGATTTTGAATGATACTTACAGCTGTGCCTGGGAAGGACAATCCGACACCCAGGACAATGAAGGTTGAGACAGGGGGAGGGATGGGATTGGGTTGGGGAGGGATGGGATTGGGTTGTGGAGGGATGGGATTGGGTTGGGGAGGGATGGGATTGGGTTGGGGAGGGATGGGCTGCTGCTCTGGGGTAGCCCGTACAGCTGGGGAGTGGTGAGTTGGGGGCTGGGCAGCTGGGGTAGCTGTACGGGCCAAAAGACGGGGAGAGCGGCGAAGGGGGACGAAGGGGCGTTTTTTGGGAGGGATGGGACAGGACAAATGGGAAGGGCCGGGAGGGTCTGTGGTCTGTGGAGGGGCAGGGGGCTGGGCAGGGGGCTGGGCAGGGGACTGGGCAGGGGGCTGGGCAGGGGGCTGGGCAGGGGGCTGGGCAGGGGGCTGGGCAGGGGCCTGGGACTGGGCAGGGGAGGAACAATGATGACCAGAAGAGGAGGATCCATCTGAAATAAATATTATAAATATATTAACATCTCATACATCATTAAATCAAATCAACGCATTTCAACTTGATTATGTTTGCAATATACTTAGAAGTGTGTTTGAATTTCTAAACAATGATGACATGAGGATATGGTATGCATATAGGCACTCAGATGAATATCAATGACTGTCTGTATAATTATAAAATTATTATTGTGGTTTGGCCTAGAATATGCATGTGACATCATGATGGCATGAATTTCAAATCCAAATATTTAAACAAATCCAAGCATATCTTCATGCTGCCTGATATATAAAGGGGGCAGTAGTGTATTTGAACAGACAAATAATATTCCTTTTTAAAGTGCAAAAGCTGTAGACTTTGAATGTCTTCAATAAAATGATTTCCAATAAAGCAACATGGTGGAAACATGTTAGATATATTTCACATACCATCAGACTTCAAGGAAACCTCTTCCTCCTCCGTCCCACATGTTAAATCAATCTCTGTAAAACATAACATGTTGTGTACACGTTAAGATCAGATATTATAACATATGTTACTGTTGCTCAAAGACACACATCAATGTTGCATTAAAGATATACACACCCAAAGTTATGATTTACATCATTTTGATGGAGCATACAAATGACATTAGATTTGTTATTCTCAATGATTCAGATTTTCAATTTATTGTTTGTATTAATTTTAAAATCATAAAAGCATAGTACATAGAACATTTAAGATTTCTCATGTGTGTATCACTTGATGATTGTTGCCAAAAATGAACATGGAAACAAACATATGCTATACATCTTCTGAATAACAAAGGTGTAGACTAAGAAAGTTTTAATTATTAATCTTTCAATATTCAAATAAAATTAATATATAATCAGAGGAGTAAATTATATGTTTGTTTCAAATGTTATGCTTCATCAGAATCATGCTCATAATATTGATTACCAATACACCTTCAATGACATATAAATGAGTCAATGGACTTACCAGAAGACTGCAAAGGCAGCTCTGTGTCGGTGCTGGATTCCTCTGGGCTCCCCACACCAACTCTCTCTATGAATGATATAGATATATATTAGTGAACACATTTGGGATAGCACTAAATCACATCTGTATCGATTTATAAGAATAATCAACTTGAAAATGTGAAGAATAGAGCAGTCATTATAAAAAAAAATGCTTGATTGAATCAAGGGGATTCTGTAAAAAATGATGTATTGAACATATGTTTAATTTCTGACTATATTAGACATCAATCTCATCTCATACAATGCTATTGCATATCTAAATATACCCATTGATCAATGTTCTTAAAAGAATACACACAAACCACATTTTGAATAACAGCTGTTGACAAATATAAACAAAGACATGTGGCACATCGAGCCATTTGTGCAATGTACAGTAATCTTGTTTAGGACACAACACATATTGATCACAATACCAAACCAAATTGATTAGTACAAATATGTAATCATGGTGCTGTTAGAGTATGCTTATATCTAGAAAGTAACTCCAACAGTGAATATGTGAATTATATATCAATATTGTCTAATCCAAAGAATGTAAGGATTAATGAATCTATTGTTTATTAAAGGGACACTGACATGATTTATTTCAATCATTGATTTCACTGTTCAAACTGTTCCAAATGATTTAACATTGACTCCTATTATAATTTTAATGTTGCTACATTTTAATCTTAAAGGCAGATAAGCAATATTGGATTCAATAAATATTGTTTGTTGAAGGTATCCACCAATCATCAATAAAAACCCAGGTTGGTCAACCAAAATTGAGCTGCAGATAAACTTACATTCTTGATTTTAAAATACATTTAGCAATAGAATATTTCACATATGATTATAGTATTATATTTAAATGTTGCTTAATATTGCATGCTCTATCTGAATGACAACATTAATAATTTTAGCTCAGTGTCCCTTTAATATAAAAATATATTGATTTGACAATGTTGGTGTTAATGAATTCTCTACTCCATATGTTGATGTAATGAATGGGATTGAGCATGCAATTCCAATCTAATATGTTATTTAAGGATATCCTAAGAATTATTTAATTTTCATCTATTAAAGGGACATGAAGCTCTAAATGTGTAATTGTATACTTTTTGAAACTATGTACTACTGTTATCTGAACACATGATTTTAACTTTTGACCAAATGCCAATTTATGCATAAAAAAACAGCCGGATAATACCAGTAATGCATTGTTTAACCTAAACCAAAATCAATATGTTTTTAGAAGAACTAAAACAATAGACTGAACCAATGTAGCTCATAAAATGTTTAAACAAAACAATAAAATCACGTTTAAAAATCATTCAATGTAAAATTTAGTTGGCATGTCCCTTAAATGACGTGATCAATTTCAAAAATGGAATCTATATTTTTAAAATCAAAACATATGCAAAAGTGTGTGAATTTTTTCAAAATGTATACAAATAAGATTAAGCAATACACAAGGGAAGAATATAAATTGGACATTAAAAGAATCTTACATTAAAATTAAGATATCCAGAATAGATGGGATATCTTAAATTCGATAAAAATTCAGAGTAGTCTTACAATGTAATCCTATGTTTTTTTTTTATTCTTATTTGTAAATATTTTAATAATCCATTTTGCAGATACATATAAATATTGAACAATGTGGATTTAGTATGTAATGTTCTGTCCATGTTTCTAAGACAAATGTCAATTAAAATGAGACATACCATACTGTGACAAGCCCTGGCTTGAGGATCCAGCACCAACATCCAGATCTGTAATATATTAAATGAGGATTGGATATCATTAATACAAATCATGCCATGTTTAAAATCTTTACATTATTAGCAAATCAATTAAAAACTATTAATCTTTTGGTAGTCCCATGAGTTAATTGTTTCCTCAATTAAATTCATGATAAATATATCCTGTACTCTTATTTTCAATCAGTTGTGTTGTTTACTGTAGCTTTAATTATTTTTTTGTGTTATTTCATTCTCATCAATTGATGGGCATATGTTATTATTTATTTGGATTCTGCTAATTTTTTTTTTATTATGTATAATATTGAAAATAAGAATACTGTATTCTTCACATATATAATAATTCACATTTCATTTTGACCAACATGTGTAAAGCAATGCCACTTACAGCAAACCCATGTTAACGTGTATGCGCAATTCTAATTTTCACGATCATTGCGCAATGATTCCAAGCGGAATTACGCATCCGTCATTTGACCAACATGTATAAAGCAATGCCACTTACAGCAAACCCATGTTAACGTGTATGCGCAATTCTAATTTTCGCGATCATTGCGCAATGATTCCAAGCGGAATTACGCATCCGTCATTTGACTAACATGTATAAAGCAATGCCACTTACAGCAAACCCATGTTAACGTGTATGCGCAATTCTAATTTTCGCGATCATTGTGCAATGATTCCAAGCGGAATTACGCATCCGTCATTTGACCAACATGTATAAAGCAATGCCACTTACAGCAAACCCATGTTAACGTGTATGCGCAATTCTAATTTTCGCGATCATTGCGCAATGATTCCAAGCGGAATTACGCATCCGTCATTTGACCAACATGTATAAAGCAATGCCACTTACAGCAAACCCATGTTAACGTGTATGCGCAATTCAATTTTCGCGATCATTGCGCAATGATTCCAAGCGGAATTACGCATCCGTCATTTGACCAACATGTATAAAGGAATGCCACTTACAGCAAACCCATGTTAACGTGTATGCGCAATTCTAATTTTCGCGATCATTGCGCAATGATTCCAAGCGGAATTACGCATCCGTCATTTGACCAACATGTATAAAGCAATGCCACTTACAGCAAACCCATGTTAACGTGTATGCGCAATTCAATTTTCGCTCTGTGACGCATATTCTGTAGAGCGCAAGAAACATCATTCCTATTTCATGTGTCACTAATCTAAAATCATATATCTAAACATCATATGTAGTGTATGTTGTGAGATCTGTATAGGTTTAGTATCTGACTATATACACATTTTTTAAAAATATAATCAAATATTAAGATATTATATGAAGTTGGATAGTTACCTGGTTCAGATTCTCTATCAGCTCCTCCCAAGCCACCGGACGGAGAAGCAGCTGCCCTGGCCCCCGGGTCAGGACTTTCAGATCCAGCAGCTGGGAGGGAAGAAGAGGAGGCCGAGGATGGCGAGGATCTAAATCTTTTGGGGACCTGGAGAGTGAGGAGCTCGCATAAAGTCACCTCATAAGGGAGTAGGTAGAGTTTCCGCGGGGCCTCTCTTTTGCCCCCTCTTTTACGGGCTTGTACCCACTCCCTTATGAGGTTGACTTTTTTTGTCAAGCGCAACCTCATATCTCCGAATCTCCTCATGATCTGATCCTGGCTCCTCTGGACGCCACACACCAATTGAACCGCATTGGTGATAGACTCCCAGAGGGCCTTCTTAACAGGCGCATCTGTCAACCTCCTCTTGTTCCCAAACAGCTGGGGATAAAAGTCCTGGACGGCGTGGACCAGTGCAGCGCTCTCCTGCTTGGTAAACCTGGGAGGTTTCATGCCTGCCGAGATGTTTGTAGATAGATAGATAGAATAATATACCAGCAGGCATTAGAGAACTGACAAAGATGGCAACGTGTAATGGACTTTTATATGGTGAATTAAACATGAGATGCACCATGGGACAAGTTATCTGTACATCTGATTGGATAAAAGTTTGAAATATTGTTAGAATGTCTGTGAGACCATCCTGACTCAAGTTGTGTTTGTGTGATGAACTCTGATTGGCCGTTCCTTAATGTTTCATATCTTAGCAACTTCCATACACATACCTCCTGGTGGTGCTGTTACTTCATTTTTCATGTAGAAGTATTTGTAACTCATGGGCCTGTCATGCGGATATGTGTGATGCAGATTTAATATCCGTGATCCGTTAAATATTAATGTTTAAATTCTCTTTAAAATCTAATACTGTCACATTATTAAATGTTGTAGACATTTTTCGGTTTAATAACGGTCTGTTTCTTTAATACAAATACACATTTAATATTGTATATCTTTATTGTTCATAAAATCAATTTGTTGACTTATTGTGAAGTATTGACATTGCTCTATTAAATGTATTTATAATGCACATTGATTGTGTGCTATTGCGTGACATTAGACTCTAATGTTTAAAGATGCAAATCTGGTGTTTCAAGATCCGTTTCCCACGCAACATTTCTGAATGTTCAAATTCAGGTTATAATGTCAGTAACTTGGATAATTTGTTTATAGATGTTAAACTACAGGTTTGTTTGTTATTAGTAAATAAACCTCGAGCTTGTATTTGTCTGAACTGCTCATATATGTTATTGTGCAATGGCGTCTTTATTTTTAAATAGACATTACAAAGTAAAAAACAATTGTATCAAATGATCTGTAGAGATATAAAATTGTTTAGACTTTAAAATGTAACTCAATTTATCTTTGTATTTAGATATCCTCAACAGAAGAAATTTAAATGCACATGGTTGAGCCAATCACATAAGGCATCTCTGTGCATCCACCAATCTTCATCTACTGAGCCTATCTCGATATGCTTTTCAAGCAAAGTATGTCAAGATAAGAAGAGACGTAAATACACTCTTTAAATCTCTTAAAGGGACACTGTCCAAACAAATGTAGCGTTCGTGATTCAGATTGAGCATGAAATGTTAAGCAACTTTATAATTTAATCCGATTCTCAAATGTTAAGAATTATCTTGTTATCTTTCTTTGCAAATCAATAATGATATTATAGATTAAGGACAATTTTTGCGAAAAACCTGGGTTGTCCTTGATGATTGTTGGATAAATTAATCCACCCAAAAAAAAAAGTTCTGTCCAGAGTACTGAAGCAAATAAATTATCAATTTAATGTCTTATTTTTAAAGTAATGATAGCAACATCACGAGGAACATTGATAATATGAGACAATTTATAAAGTTGCTTAAAATAGAATACTCGTTCTGAATGTATAAATCATTAATTTTTTAACTGTCTCCCTTTAAGTATATTTTGAGTTCATGTCCCTTTAAGGAGACATTTCACAATAATGCTTGAAAAATCATAAACCTAGGCACCTTCCTTTTGCAAAATTAGTATAACATATGAGTAAAGCATATTTAGATTAACTTCTGGATTGTTTTACACACTGACTGAAATATATATTGTAATGGATGTATTTCACAGTCTTCAGCTTAGAGGGACATTAAGCTATATGTTATTTATGCATTTTGGATAAGATTATAATATTTGAACAACTTAATATGTTTTGTTATTCAATCATTAGATTGTAATTATATATATTCTTGGATTAAATACATATCTACATAGGCTATTTTGATGCTGATTGTTGGTTGCACATAGATGCCTTATGTAATTGACTAAGATATGTGCATTGATGTATCTTTTTTGAAGTATATTTAAAGACTGAATGTAATTCTATAGTACTTTCTAAATATGTTTAAATTCTTTTATGATTTTTTAAAATTCAATACACAATATATTTTGTGAATGTCCCTTTAAGGACCAAAACATTCGGAATGTTGATTTAACATTGTCGAAAGAAACTAAAGGGGAATGAAAATTATATATAGATATGTGATGTCTAACCCAAGAGGTAAGATTTTAAAAACTACATAATATTAATAACTATAGTTAAATGTCCCTTTAAATGACTCCACTAGAAAATAAAATCTCTTAACATGGCATCCAATAACTAGCTTGTTCAAAATATGAAGTTAAATGACCTACCATTTTTAAATTTAAAATGTATAAATGTATTAAAATAATGTTTTTAGATACCTAAGGAAGATACAAGATCTTATAAAATAAATTTTACATTCAACAACACTGTCACTTTAATGTAAGTGAACCACTTCCCCTTCTTAAAAGTGAAACAAATAAATTTAGGTCAAATTCTGACTACATATCTGAAAATATTTTAACATCTAAGAATTACACAAGAAAAGCATTGATGGATCTCACTCCCCAATTAATTTTAAAAAGATAGTTTAATTTAATATTCTCTGAATCAGTGGATTTTCAAAAATTAATGCCTAATTTGATCTTATGCATGTGCTTGTCAAATAGACAACTACCAGTCATGGGAGTCAAATTGTTTTTTATTGACAGATTATATGGATATTTATTATAATCTGTTCAAAAGAGGGTATTTAATAATAAAATGTTGATTATTACCATTTAAAAATAAAAAGTTCTTTTAACAAAAACAAAAACAAAAAAATATTCCTGGAAGTCATCAGATGACAATCTGAAAATAAAAAAAAAATATTTTACAAAGTTAATACACACGTTGTAAAATATTCATAAAATACATTTACAATCATCTTGTTTCTATGCTCTAACTTTGTGCATAATTTTATCAAGATATTTATGAATTAAATTTTTGGATTAAAAAACAAACAAACCATACACCATTATATTGTGTAATAAAAATTAAATTTAAATATCAGAATTTCTTTAAATATGCTGAACATAAATGTCATATTTCATGTCCATTCAAATACCTCTATATCAACTATAATATGTATTCCTTTTTCTGATTGTGATACTTAAATATCTAATTATGAACTAAGTATGACTAATGTATGTAAGCTACTAATATTCGACATTCTTCCTGTGATTCTTAACTAGCATGCATTGGTAAACCAACCTGGATAATGCATGGTCTTTGAAAGTCAATTCAGGGGTAAACAGTTGATCTTCAATAGGTGTCTTATTCATCATTTCCAAAATAGAGGACTGAAAAACCATCTAAAAATTAGAAAATAATCTAAGTGTCTGATTGTGATACCTAAATATCTAATTATGAACTAAATATGACTAATGTATGTAAGCTACTAATATTCGACATTCTTCCTGTGATTCTTAACTAGCATGCATTGGTAAACCAACCTGGATAATGCATGGTCTTTGAAAGTCAATTCAGGGGTAAACAGTTGATCTTCAATAGGTGTCTTATTCATCATTTCAAAAATAGAGGACTGAAAAACCATCTAAAAATTAGAAAATAATCTAAGTGTCTGATTGTGATACCTAAATATCTAATTATGAACTAAATATGACTAATGTATGTAAGCTACTAATATTCGACATTCTTCCTGTGATTCTTAACTAGCATGCATTGGTAAACCAACCTGGATAATGCATGGTCTTTGAAAGTCAATTCAGGGGTAAACAGTTGAACTTCAATAGGTGTCTTATTCATCATTTCAAAAATAGAGGACTGAAAAACCATCTAAAAATTAGAAAATAATCTAAGTGTCTCCAATAGGATGCCTCCACAGCCTTATTCTATCAAATAGTTGGCACTTACCATGTGAACATGTCTTTGTATGGTTTTCAAGGTCAGCAGATTTGAAAGATAAAGCCAGACATGATGTCACACTCTGTTTGGAAAACAAAGTTATCTAGAGAACAAAGAGGAAACTTCAATTAGACCACAGCTGCTGAGATAAAGGATTGAGGTTGTGGCTTAGAAATATATGAAAAGCACATAGGTTACCAGTAAGGCAACGTGAGTTCCAATTATATTTCTAAGCAGTTGATATAAGTTTCAATAAAATATTAAGATGAGCTTAGAACTGCCACCTGTGAGTTACTACAGTGAAATGCAGTTAAGTTTAATATATGAAACCTGTGTGGAATAATGACAGAAGTTATAGGGAAAAATACAAGCTGAGTGACTGTAGCTAGGAGACAACAGCTTACAGAATTCTAATTTAAAATGAAAGTTGCGAATGAGACTGATTGAAAACCCAGAGGCAGATACATACTACTGATAGCAATTGCTTAGAACATGTTAACTGCGAGTATATGATATGACTAAATAAGCCCGTAGTAAAAGAGAGGGAGAGAGGTACCTTGTGTCAGAGCCGGATGGCTAGTATAGATATTGAGAGGTAGCTTCAGTCCCTGCTTAGGGGTTTCCGATGTGGATGTGAGCAGCGGCAAGTGCCTGGTTGATCGGTTCCGTTGGCGTGTGACGTCACCGCGGATTGATCTTGTAGATCCGGCCGGAATGACAGATGGTATCGTAGCAGCAGGAGTAAGTTGAATAGAGACAGAGCAGCTGAGTGAACAGCGCAGCAAGGTTCAAGTAAGCTGAATCACTAAAAGCGTAGACTGTAGAATGTCAGGAGAGCAAAGGATCAAGGTTGACTCAATACCAAGCAATAAGCTAAAGGGATGGCAATCTTTTATAGGAAACAGGAAGTGAAGCAGAATGTAGTTAAAGGTACAGCAGCCGTAATTCTAGTTAACAAGTGATACCTAAGGAGAATCCTGACAGGACCCCCTCCTCAAGGAGCAACTCCGGGGCTCAAGGACTGGGACGGTCAGGATTCCTACGATGGAACAGTGCAACCAGTCTAGGAGCGGAGATGTTAACAGCAGGCTCCCACGAATCATCATCCGGAGTGTAACCCTTCCAACGGATGAGATATTAAAGAACTCCACAATGGATACGGGAGTCCAGGATAGAAAGTACCTCGTATTCAGTGTTAGGGTCCACAACAACCTCAGGAAGGACGGTACTAGAAGAGGAGTTCCTGAGAGCCTTGTAGGGTTTTAGCAGGGATACATGAAAGGTGGGGTGCACCTTCATGGAATCAGGCAGCTTAAGACGAACAGCATTGGAATTGACGATGTGAGTCACAGGGTACGGTCCAATAAAAAGTGGAGCGAATTTCTTACAAGGAGTATTAAGTCTGAGGTTTTTGGTTGATAACCAAACTAAGTCACCAATCGAGTATAACGGAGATGGTATTCTTTTCCTGTCATAATAGTACTTTTGGGTCTTCTTAGCATCTTCTATAGCAGCCTTAACAGTGGAAAAATTGGACGAAATAAGAATGGAAAGATCTGAGATGTTGGGTGAAAAACTCTGGTTGTCGGGGAGTAGTTGAAATCTGGGATGGTATCCGTAGTTTGTATAGAATGGAGTTTGTTTAGTTGTGGAGTGAGTGGTGTTATTGAAGCAGAACTCTGCGTAGGGAAGATGCTTTGACCATTGCAGTGGTTACGACGAACAGTAAGTCCTAAGGAATTGCTCGAGCCACTGATTCGACCTCTCAGTCTGGCCGTTGGTCTGAGGATGGTAAGCCGTACTCAGCCGTTTGTCAATTGAAAAAACCTTACAGAATTCACTCCAGAGTTTGCTAGAAAATTGAGTTCCTCGGTCAGTAAGCATGGTATTGGGGATACCGTGATGCTTAAAAACATGATCAATAAGTAGTTGAATGGTTTCAGATGCAGAGGGAAGTTTATGGTAAGGAATGAAGTGTGACATTTTGCTGAAAAGATCGACAACAACTAAGATGGTAGTTTTATTGTCTGATTTTGGAAGATCAACGATGAAATCTAGAGCGATCTCTAGCCAAGGTCTGCTAGGTGTAGGTATTGGAATCAAGAGTCCATAGGGAGGATGTTTAGCTCTTTTGGAAACTGTACATTCTGTACAGGTGAGGACATGCTTTTTTATATCTTGACAGATTCCTGGCCACCAATAAGAACGTGTGATAAGTTCCTGTGTCTTTTTAATGCCGGGATGCCCAGCGAATAAAGATTCATGTGAGGACTGTAGAACAATCTGTCTTAATTTAGGAGGGATATATATTTTATCCTTGAAGTAGTATAAACCATCAGTTTTCTTTTGTAAGTGGGAGATCGGTTTACTGGAGTCCAAAGATTGCTCATGGGAGAGACTTGGGTTGGTGTCTATGACGAAAGAGACAAAGTTTTCTGATGGGATGATAGTGTCCTTAGGATAGTCGAAATGAGTGTGGATAGGTAACCTTGATAAGGCATCTGCTTTATGGTTTTTCTTAGCTGGCCGGTAGACAATCTGAAAATTAAACCTAGAGAAGAAGAGGTTGCAGCGGACCTGTCTAGCGGAGAGTGTCCTTGTAGTTTTAAGGTATTGGAGATTCCTATGGTCCGTATATATGACAGTGGGAACTGAAGTACCCTCTAGTAGGTGACGCCAGTGTTCGAGTGACATCTTAATGGCAAGGAGCTCCTTATCTCCAATAGGGTAGTTTTGTTCCGAGCTGGACAAACAGCAAGAAAAGTAAGCTACAGGATGGAGGGGTTGGTTTATGCCAGAACGTTGAGATAAGACTGCTCCCACGGCTACATCTGATGCGTCTACCTCCAGGGTATAAGGTAGTTCGGGGTTAGGAAATCTCAGGATTGGTGCGGTAGTGAAGCGGTGTTTTAGCATATCAAATGCTGATTGAGCTTCAGTATTCCATTTAAAAGGTGAATTGGATTTAGTTAGGAAAGTTAGAGGCTTTGTTAGGTTCGAGAAGTTCTTTATGAACTTTCGATAAAAGTTCGCAAAACCAAGGAACCTTTGTACCTCTTTCCTGGTTTTAGGCGGAGGCCAATCGATAATGGCCTGAATCTTGGCTTGTTCCATGTGAATTCCAGTGGATGTTATTACATAGCCTAAAAAGGTTATACTCTGTGTGTTGAAAATACACTTCTCGGGTTTTGCATAAAGGAAATTACTCCTCAACCCAGAGAGTATCTGTCTTACGTGTAGAATATGTTCAGAGAAGGTCTTTGAGTAAATGAGTATGTCATCCAGATATATGACAAGGAAGACATCTAGAAAATCTCTAAAGAGATCGTTGATTAGATGTTGAAAGGTGGCCGGGGCATTACATAAGCCGAATGGCATCACGGTGTACTCATACAGACCGTATCGTGTACGGAACGCCGTGAGCCATTCGTCACCACTTCTTACACGTATTAAGTTATAAGCCCCTCTGAGGTCTAATTTGGTGAAGTATTTAGCCCCTTCTAATCTTTCGATCAATTCAGGGATAAGTGGTAAGGGGTACCGGTTCTTTATTGTGATCTTGTTAAGTTGTCTGTAATCTACTATAGGCCGTAGAGAGACATCTTTGTTTTTCACAAAGAATATGCCCGCTCCAGCTGGAGAGGTGGAGGGGCGAATGAATCCCTTTCTTAAATTTTCCTCAAGATAGGTTTTTAGATGTGAAAGCTCAGGTTTGGATAAAGGAAAGATATGGCCATATGGTATCTGTGCCCCTGGAACTAGCTCAATAGGGCAGTCATACTTCCTATGTGGGGTAAGATTTTCTGACTGAGTTTTACTAAATACATCTGCAAAATCCCTGTACTGTTCAGGTAAATGTATATGATCTTGTACTGGGGTGATGTGCATGATGTTTAACGGGAAACATGTGGTACTGCAGTATTTAGAGGTAAAAGTAAGCGTCAAAGTTGTCCAGTTTATGTCAGGGTTGTGTAATGTTAACCAATTTAACCCTATTATGACTGGAGAAGCAGGGGAAGCAATGACATCAAATGTAAGATATTCCCTATGTTGTTCAGGGGTAGAGACTAGTATGGGTATTGTTTGAAACTCTACAAGACCTGAGGAAATAGGCCTTCCATCAAAACCCTTTAATAAAACAGGAGACCATTTGTGGATAAGCGGAATTTTATTGATAAATGTATAATCTTTATCAATGTAACAAGCTGTTGCTCCAGAGTCAATTATTGCGGGCACGTTGAGCCGGTGTTGATCCCACTGAAAAGAGAGTGAGAGTTTACAGTATGTTGTTCTTGTATCAGAAGTATTACAACAATTACTAGAAGTAACAGACTCACCCTTGTTGGATCTCTGCAGGGCTGGACAATCCTTAACTGAGTGTTCCTCTGAAGCGCAATAGAGGCACAGATTGTTTTCCCTGCGCCTGATTTTTTCTTGGGGGCTTAAAGGGCCTTTTAGAAAGCCAATTTCCATTGGTTCTATGTTAGTCTTGTGAGAGGAAGTGACAGGTGTACTACTAGTATTTTTCTTAATGTATGCCTCTGGGTATGTTCTTTCATGCTGTCTTTCCCTTAATCTCCTATCAATAGTAATACTGAGCTTCATTAACTCTTCTAGTGTGGGAGGGATATCCGTGCGGGAGAGTTCATCTTTAACAGAGTCTGCTAGACCCAGGCGGAACTGATTCCTTAAAGATAGATTGTTCCATTCGGAATCTTTTGCCCACCTCTTGAAATCTGTAATGTAGTCCTCGACTACCCTTTTTCTTTGTTTCAGTGCCCTGAGTGCTGTCTCTGCAGTCTGCTGTTTGAAAGGATCCTCATACAATTGACCCATGGCTAAGAGAAACTGATCCAATAAATTGAGTATATTTTCATTGGTCTCAAAAACACTATTGGCCCAACTGCGTGGTTCCCCTCTAAGAAAAGAGATAATAGTTAAAACTCTGATTCGATCATTAGGGTATGACTGTGGTTTTAAAGTGAACAGCAGGAGGCATGCATTCTTGAAATCTCTGTAGTGTGCCCTGTCTCCATAGAATTTTTCAGGGAGACTAACTTGTGGCTCAGGTGTATGTATTTTAGTCTCTAGGTAATCCTTTATGTAAGCTTTAAGTGCTACATTCTCTGCTTTTAATGTGTTAAGGCCATCAGCCAGTAAATCTACTTTTTGATTAAGAGATTGTATTTGTGCGGTCATCTCAGCTGGGTCCATGTTACAAATAGGCTTGGTATTCTGTCACACTCTGTTTGAAAAACAAAGTTATCTAGAGAACAAAGAGGAAACTTCAATTAGACCACAGCTGCTGAGATAAAGGATTGAGGTTGTGGCTTAGAAATATATGAAAAGCACATAGGTTACCAGTAAGGCAACGTGAGTTCCAATTATATTTCTAAGCAGTTGATATAAGTTTCAATAAAATATTAAGATGAGCTTAGAACTGCCACCTGTGAGTTACTACAGTGAAATGCAGTTAAGTTTAATATATGAAACCTGTGTGGAATAATGACAGAAGTTATAGGGAAAAATACAAGCTGAGTGACTGTAGCTAGGAGACAACAGCTTACAGAATTCTAATTTAAAATGAAAGTTGCGAATGAGACTGATTGAAAACCCAGAGGCAGATACATACTACTGATAGCAATTGCTTAGAACATGTTAACTGCGAGTATATGATATGACTAAATAAGCCCGTAGTAAAAGAGAGGGAGAGAGGTACCTTGTGTCAGAGCCGGATGGCTAGTATAGATATTGAGAGGTAGCTTCAGTCCCTGCTTAGGGGTTCCGATGTGGATGTGAGCAGCGGCAAGTGCCTGGTTGATCGGTTCCGTTGGCGTGTGACGTCACCGCGGATTGATCTTGTAGATCCGGCCGGAATGACAGATGGTATCGTAGCAGCAGGAGTAAGTTGAATAGAGACAGAGCAGCTGAGTGAACAGTGCAGCAAGGTTCAAGTAAGCTGAATCACTAAAAGCGTAGACTGTAGAATGTCAGGAGAGCAAAGGATCAAGGTTGACTCAATACCAAGCAATGAGCTAAAGGGATGGCAATCTTTTATAGGAAACAGGAAGTGAAGCAGAATGTAGTTAAAGGTACAGCAGCCCTAATTCTAGTTAACAAGTGATACCTAAGGAGAATCCTGACACATGATCCCATTGGTATTCTTCAATTTCAATCTTGTCTTTTTCCACTGTCAGTCTGGGAATTCTTCACTGTCATTCTTCGAATTCTTCCCTTTCAGTCTTTACATGAAGTCATCTCCCTAATGGCATAAAATTCTTTTTTTAAATTACTAATACAAGTGTGTGAATCAGTTCTGTACCCCTCTCCCACCCCCCATTTCTGAATAAATTTCTGTCACTAGCTTACTCAGCGTGTGTAGCATCTTGTGTTATGTTCTATCAAGTGTGAAGATGAGTCATATTGAGCAGAACGAACCTCTAATGTGTGACTTTGAACCATAGTCATGCTAGAGGATAGTTATGCTAGAGGATCCCTTTCTGAGTATTTACATTTTAAGGAATGTGTAAACTAATTGTGTACAATTCATGCCAGCAACAGTCCATACATTTATACTTACCAGCTGATGTCCTCTTTAAAAACCAGGTGGCAAAGACTCGCTACAGGACCCAATGACCAGAGCATCACCTATATTAATAAATGAAACACATTTTTAGCATTTGATGAACAATCCTAACATGTTTGCACAATTCTCTACTTGTTATTTCCCTAGAGTTCACATCTATTGACAATACTCCAGTCTAACTTCTATTATTTACCGTCTAAAGTGGCGGTTGATGATGTCTGCTCTGACATTGAGCCCCTCGTCCCGGAATGGCCCCTCTAGAACTGGATCATCCTCCTCATCTCTGAGGAGGTTTCGGTGCGCCTGGACGCCCTGCAGCATCCCAGCCCGCTGTGCAATATTATGCAGGACACTGCAGGCTATAACGATCTTAGCCACCTTCTTTGGGTTGTACTGGAGGGCTCCTCCCGACCTGTCAAGGCACCTGAACCTCATCTTCAGGAGCCCGAACATTCGTTCAACCACCGCCCTGGTTCTCTTATGAGCCCTATTGTAACGCTCCTCAGCCACATCAGTCGGCCTACGCAAGGGGGTAATAAGCCAAGGGCGGCTCATGTAACCAGAATCACCTATAAATTATGAACAGAACATAATTCAAACTGAATCCTCAAAATTGTATTTTGAGTCCAATAAAAGTTTGTGTACACGATAATCCACTAACAAATGTTTATTTTTTAAAAGAATAATCTAGTTCAATATTATTCTCTATCTTCCCATTTCAGCTAAGACATGCTACATATGCGTATTTCTCCTAAACCAGACCTTGTGTAAAATGCCAACTAAATGGTTACATTGCATTCTCTATCTGAGCATTTAAGGTAAGACATGCTACATATCTGCATTGAACTAAAACTAGACATTAGCGGAAAGAGACAATGACATGGTTAAATTGCATTAGCTAATATCTTCCCATTTCAGCTAAGACATGCTACATATGCGTATTTCTCCTAAACCAGACCTTGTGTAAAATGCCAACTAAATGGTTACATTGCATTCTCTATCTGAGCATTTAAGGTAAGACATGCTACATATCTGCATTGAACTAAAACTAGACATTAGCGGAAAGAGACAATGACATGGTTACATTGCATTAGTTAATATCTTCCCATTTCAGCTAAGACATGCTACATATGCGTATTTCTCCTAAACCAGACCTTGTGTAAAATGCCAACTAAATGGTTACATTGCATTCTCTATCTGAGCATTTAAGGTAAGACATGCTACATATCTGCATTGAACTAAAACTAGACATTAGCGGAAAGAGACAATGACATGGTTAAATTGCATTAGCTAATATCTTCCCATTTCAGCTAAGACATGCTACATATGCGTATTTCTCCTAAACCAGACCTTGTGTAAAATGCCAACTAAATGGTTACATTGCATTCTCTATCTGAGCATTTAAGGTAAGACATGCTACATATCTGCATTGAACTAAAACTAGACATTAGCGGAAAGAGACAATGACATGGTTACATTGCATTCTCTATCTGAGCATTTAAGGTAAGACATGCTACATATCTGCATTGAACTAAAACTAGACATTAGCGGAAAGAGACAATGACATGGTTAAATTGCATTAGCTAATATCTTCCCATTTCAGCTAAGACATGCTACATATGCGTATTTCTCCTAAACCAGACCTTGTGTAAAATGCCAACTAAATGGTTACATTGCATTCTCTATCTGAGCATTTAAGGTAAGACATGCTACATATCTGCATTGAACTAAAACTAGACATTAGCGGAAAGAGACAATGACATGGTTAAATTGCATTCTCTATCTGAGCATTTAAGGTAAGACATGCTACATATCTGCATTGAACTAAAACTAGACATTAGCGGAAAGGGACAATGACATGGTTAAATTGCATTAGCTAATATCTTCCCATTTCAGCTAAGACATGCTACATATGCGTATTTCTCCTAAACCAGACCTTGTGTAAAATGCCAACTAAATGGTTACATTGCATTCTCTATCTGAGCATTTAAGGTAAGACATGCTACATATCTGCATTGAACTAAAACTAGACATTAGCGGAAAGAGACAATGACATGGTTAAATTGCATTAGCTAATATCTTCCCATTTCAGCTAAGACATGCTACATATGCGTATTTCTCCTAAACCAGACCTTGTGTAAAATGCCAACTAAATGGTTACATTGCATTCTCTATCTGAGCATTTAAGGTAAGACATGCTACATATCTGCATTGAACTAAAACTAGACATTAGCGGAAAGAGACAATGACATGGTTACATTGCATTAGTTAATATCTTCCCATTTCAGCTAAGACATGCTACATATGCGTATTTCTCCTAAACCAGACCTTGTGTAAAATGCCAACTAAATGGTTACATTGCATTCTCTATCTGAGCATTTAAGGTAAGACATGCTACATATCTGCATTGAACTAAAACTAGACATTAGCGGAAAGAGACAATGACATGGTTAAATTGCATTAGCTAATATCTTCCCATTTCAGCTAAGACATGCTACATATGCGTATTTCTCCTAAAGCAGACCTTGTGTAAAATGCCAACTAAATGGTTACATTGCATTCTCTATCTGAGCATTTAAGGTAAGACATGCTACATATCTGCATTGAACTAAAACTAGACATTAGCGGAAAGAGACAATGACATGGTTACATTGCATTCTCTATCTGAGCATTTAAGGTAAGACATGCTACATATCTGCATTGAACTAAAACTAGACATTAGCGGAAAGAGACAATGACATGGTTAAATTGCATTAGCTAATATCTTCCCATTTCAGCTAAGACGTGCTACATATGCGTATTTCTCCTAAACCAGACCTTGTGTAAAATGCCAACTAAATGGTTACATTGCATTCTCTATCTGAGCATTTAAGGTAAGACATGCTACATATCTGCATTGAACTAAAACTAGACATTAGCGGAAAGAGACAATGACATGGTTAAATTGCATTCTCTATCTGAGCATTTAAGGTAAGACATGCTACATATCTGCATTGAACTAAAACTAGACATTAGCGGAAAGGGACAATGACATAGTTAAATTGCATTAGCTAATATCTTCCCATTTCAGCTAAGACATGCTACATATGCGTATTTCTCCTAAACCAGACCTTGTGTAAAATAACAACTAAATGGTTACATTGCATTCTCTATCTGAGCATTTAAGGTAAGACATGCTACATATCTGCATTGAACTAAAACTAGACATTTGCGGAAATAAAAATAAATGGTTAAATTGCATCCTATAGCTGAACATTACGCTAACATTTTAAAACTACAGTGGCAATTGTCAAACTAATTAACCATGTTGTGCACAAATACTCACCAACGAGATAACCAGGGGGCATTTGTCTTTCCTCAAATGGTCTCCACAGGGACGACTGAGAGAGGATGCGGGCATCATGATAAGCTCCTCCAAAATTCGCACACACATGCATAATCCTCATCTGTGCGTCACAAACATACTGCACGTTGAGGCTATGAAAATGTTTGCGATTTCTGAAGGGCAAGTCATCAATTGGAGCACGCAGCGCAATGTGGGTACAATCTATGGCTCCCAAGACATTGGGCAATTGAGCAATAGCAAAGAATTCCCGCTTCAGGCGCCTCCAATCACCATCATTCTGTGGGAATCCTATGTATTGCTTACTGATACGTACCATGGCGTCCAGAAAGTTATCAAACACCACAGAGAATGTACCTTGAGCCAGGCCATGCATGTACATTTCTCCGGATTGAAAACTCCTGGAGGCCAGGACGTATAGACAACTTAGCATCTTACTCATGCCGGGAACAGCAGTCCTTATTCTTATACGTGGCTCCAAATGAGGTTTAAGAAGATCGTAAAGGCCAATGAGCTGTTCGCGATTGAGCCGATACTTATCATAAACCTCAAAGTCGCTCATGTTTTCCAAGGTGGGTCTCACCCTGTAGACACGAGGACCGCGAACCAGACGAGCCCTTCGTCTCACTCGGAGACGCCGAGGCTGCCTGATTCTATCAACAGCTAGTTCGCCAATAGCAGCACCAGCAACGTCTACCATCTCATCATCATCCATCTTTCAAAACAGCAGAGCAAGGCGTAACAAGGTATGCAAATTGATCTGATGTGGATCACAAGGGATGCTTTGGCCATGTTGTTTGGGGGATTTATAGTACAATTAGTCCAATGGTAGTGAGTTTGTAATGATTGCTGATTGTATACACTTGTTTGTATGTGAGCGGCGCGAATGCTTTCACAGTGGGCGTTTCTTTGGTGTTTGCTGAAATGTTGTTTTCCCACAATGAATCTCAATGTGAAAGTGTCAAATATCACACATACAGTGCATGTTTGTAATGTTTGATCATATGCGTAATCAATATTTATTAAACGCGATCTTATAGTAACAAGCACACGTCCAGGCAAACATGAATGAAAGTGCATAGTTGTGTATAATGTGCATCGAATGTGATCGATCAATGTTGCTGCAACATTGTTTGTACACGATAAAGTAACATCTGCCATCTGTAGTATTGTATATATAAGTGATTGCCGAGCTGTCAATATTGTACGCGTCCCTTTAAAATCGCAATAATGCTGAATAACTTCCGGCTGTCATCTGTAGTATTGTATATATAAGTGATTGCCGAGCTGTCAATATTGTATGCGTCCCTTTAAAATCGCACTAATGCTGAATAACTTCCGGCTGTCATCTGTAGTATTGTATATATAAGTGATTGCCGAGCTGTCAATATTGTATGCGTCCCTTTAAAATCGCACTAATGCTGAATAACTTCCGGCTGTCATCTGTAGTATTGTATATATAAGTGATTGCCGAGATGTCAATATTGTATGCGTCCCTTTAAAATCGCAATAATAATTCCGAACTTCCCGTCTGCCATCTGTAGTATTGTGTATATATAAGTGATTGCAGAGCTGTCAATATTGTATGCATCCCATTCAAATCGCACTAATACTGAAGAACTTCCGGCTGTCATCTGTAGTATTGTATATATAAGTGATTGCCGAGCTGTCAATATTGTATGCGTCCCATTCAAATGGCACTAATACTGAATAACTTCCGGCTGTCATCTGTAGTATTATATATATAAGTGATTTGCGAGCTGACAATATTTATTAATTGTCCCATTCAAATCTCCCTAATAATGCTGTTCCAAACTGTTGTTTACGTATATGTTGTATTGTAGTATTGAGTGGTAAATTTCTGAAAGGGGCGGTACAGTTGTGAATCTGTAATGTGTATGGTTGAATCTTCTAATGACGTCATCATATTATTAACCTGCCTATGTAGTTCTGAAATCCTCATTGTGTTGTTGTATTTGACTACATTGTTATTGTGTGCTGAATAAAATATAAATGTGTGCTTTGTGGTTGCGTGATGGGTGATGCGTGTTATGTACATATACGTATATATTGTGATTGTGTCCCACATATGCTGACTTCTATATAGCGGTCTGGCATTGTTGTTCCTTCCCATAAAGTGACAGCTGTAATCTGGTGTAATGATGTTCTTCTTGTACGTAATTCCTAATGGTTTCTGGTGATGGAATCATGATGTTAAAAGTACAGTAAAATCCATATGTTCTGTTTTGTGATTCCTAGAGAGAATGTAATGTGTTTTTCCCCCATCATTTGAATGCACATGTATGAGTGAATGCTAAAAGTAATGTATGTGCATCCATGACTGATCATGTGTTAAGCCTATGTAGATATGCTGTTGCTGCAAGCATATGAGTTGAATAAATGAAATGCAATAATAAAGGTAAACGAGAGGTGTTTCCCATTGTGTACTGTTTGTGAATCCTGAAATGTTGTAATTATTTTTGTGTCCGTTTAAATGTGATTTTATTTGTAAAAATGTTTGTTACTAGTGATGTTGATTTGTAGTTGATGTAATGTAAAAGTATGAAACAATTTAATGCTGTTGTGAATATTCAATAAGTAAAATCCATAAGTCCACCATAGGGAAATAGTCATTTCTTGATCTATTTGTCATAGCTGGGTCTAACGCAGAAAAGCATGTTTTTTTTTCCTATTTCTAGCGCTGGTATTTGGAGTTTTTTTGTCTATGCTATTTGCGTGCGTTAGGGAAATCTGTCTGTCTTCCCCATAGAAGTCAATGGAGGCTCCAAAGTTTGGTAATTTTTTTTTCAAAGACTGGTTTTCCTCGTAAAGTGAGTGACGTCATGAGCTTGTGTGAAAAAGTAGCTAAATCGTGTTCATTTTGTAATAAATAACTTGTTTGTGTATGGTATGTGGTGTATATTGTTTGTATGCATTGATGAGTCTATGTTTGTGATAATCTTATTAGTTCGATGTAGCTATATGAGGGTCTTTTCCTGTGTGTCAATGTAAGTCAATGGCAAAATGGATTTGTGTTGTTTTTTTTCTAACACCCGAGATCTCGCAACTTTGATCCTTTCTATTTTGATGAAAAATTATTAAATCTGAAAAATAAATATAGTGTAGTGTTTGTATGAGTGTAAGTGTACTTTGTGTAATATTTGTTTTGTGATTCGTGGATGTTTATTTTGTCGGTACATGTTAACTACTGGGTCTGAGCTGTCGGTAGAGATTTGTGCGTTGGCTGATTTTTGAGTGTCGGTAACTAAACTCTAAATACCGGAGTCCGTAAAAAACAAGCGTTAGGAGCCTCTAACGCTGGTTTTGACAGCTACCGCCAAACTCTAAATCTAGGCCATAGTGAGTAAATGTTTAATCAATATTCATACACTGCCAAAAGGACAGCAAATATATATATTTTTAATAATTGTATTAAAATAACTTAATTTGTTATGGTTTAAAACATATGCAAAGAGGGGGTTGGGTAGTGGGTAGGTGATGGGTGGGATCAGTGGCGAGTAACATTTTAGCCTGCCTAGTAGCTTAGGACTTGAAATTTTGAGCCCTATATATAATGTGTGTATATATATATATATATATATATATATATATATATGGGAGTCAAAGGGTAAACAGCGCTTATGGAGATTCTTAAAAACTGAATAATATTAAAATCTCGGCAGTGTTGGTGGGTAAAGAAAAAAAAAAAAAAAAAAAAAAAAAAAGGGAAGAGAAGTATATGAATATACGTATATATATTAGAGTCTTTTGATAGTTTTTAAGAATCTCCATAAGCGCTGTTTACCCTTTGACTCCTATTTTTCCTATATTGTATAGACTTAGTCTATCATACAATATTTGTACCTTCATAGCTGCTCTATGAGATTTTCATACCTCTGACTAGCGCATTTACTTGAGTAACGCCTGTTTCCACTCACTGACACTGAATGGTAACATTCTACTTAATTCTATACATATATATATATATATATATATATATATATATATATATATTTGATAGATAAATAGATAGTCAAAAGAATTTCTATGCTTTTTGCATTAGTTATTATACTGTTGACATGCCATCTCCTATAGTGAATTATCTTTTTAGGATTTTTGGTGTTTTGATGTATGCAACAAAAATAGACTTCAATAGAAGTTACAATCATGAAGAAACAGGAAGTCAATAATATATTTTTAAGCAAGTAATTACATTTACACACACACACACACAATGTTATTTGCCAAACTTTTTACAACAATCTTAGTTAGATAGAAGACTCTCCTAGACCACTTTATGTAAGATGTTTACACTGCTTACGAGAGAGAAAGTTATAATTATTTACTACTGCAGTTTACTAGATGGATCATAAAACAATGCTAGTAAAAGTATCAGGGTAATAAGATATTCATTTACAGTCTTTGGGGCTGAATTATCAAGCTCCGAATGTAGCTTGATGCCCCTGTTTCCGCGCGAGTCCTCAGGGTTGCCGGAAACAGTAGTTATGAAGCAGCGGTCTATACGATCGGGCTGATTGACACCCCCTGCTAGCAGCCAATCTGCAGGAGGCGGCATTGCACAAACAGTTCACCAGAACTGCTTGTGCAGTGATAAATGCTGACAGCGTATGCTGTCAGCATTTATTGATGTGCGGCAGACATGATACGCTACATAGTATCATGTCCGTCCCCACTTTAGTAAATCGGCCCCTTTGTGTTTACCACCTCAGATGGAAGTTTATTCCATGAATCCACCACCCTTTCTGTAAAAAAATGCTTCCTAAAATTTCTCCTGGATCTGCTACCCTCTAACTTTAGATTGTGACCCCTTGTTTTGGCATTTATTTTTTTGTGGAAAATTCTTTCAGTTTCTACTCTATTAAGTCCCTTCATATATTTGAAGGTTTCTATCATGTCACCTCTTTCACTTCTATCCTCTAAACTATACATGTTTAGATCATAGAGTCTTTCTTTGTAAGTTTCATATAGTAGACATGTACCATTTTAGTAGCCCTCTTTTGGACAGCTTCTAGTTTATTTATATCTTTCTGAAGATATGGTCTCCAGAACTGTACACAGTATTCCAGATTTGGCCTAACTAATGATCTGTAAAGTGGCATAAGAACCTTGCTATTTCTGCCACTAATACCTCTCCCAATGCAACCAAGTATTCGACTGGCCTTGCTGGCTGCACTACTGCATTGTGTACCAAATTTTAAATCATCTGAAATAATAATACCCAAGTCCCTTTCTTCTTTAGTTACAGTCAGTGATGTACCATAGAGACTATAATTGGCCTTTGGGCTTTTAGATCCTATATGCATAATTTTGCTCTTGATAATATAAAATGTCAGATCCCATTTATTTGACCAGTGCTCTAGTTTTTTAATATCACTGTTCATTTGATCGACCCCTCCTGGAACATCAACTTTGTTACAAATTTTTGTGTCATCAGCAAAAAAGCAAACCTTCCCCTTAAGCCCATTTCCAATATCACTTAGGAACATGTTAAACAAAACAGGCCCAAGAACTGACCCTTGGGGAACACCAATAGTAACTGATGCCTCATTTGAATGTACTCCCTTAATTGAAACCCTCTGTAGTCTATCTTTAAACCATATAAGATAAAACAGAATGGAGGGGCGCCTCATGTGTGGTATCATCTATTAATTAACAAGTCACAGAACTATTGCCAAATGGGTACTCACAAATTTGGAGAGCACACTTATGTGCTGGTAGGGGCGGGCTGCAGAATTAGAAAGGTGTGACAGCTCACCCACTTGAAGGCGCTCTTGGCGTAAGATGGTGGTGCTATAAGGGAGACAAGAAATACGGGCACCACATGTGCAGACTATTAATGGTACAACCACAACAGATTCCTTAATATGGAGGGTACTCAAATATTCCCAGAGCACACCAATGTGCTTGTAGAAGCAGGCTGCAGATTGGTAGAGGTGTGGCAGCTCACCCAAACTCTGGGTATCCTGATATTTGTATGATAATGTGTTCCCTCAGGTGCTGGGCTGGTCTCTCATAGGTGAACAATGGCAGATGGTGGGTAGAAATGAATCCACTCAAAGGATAAAAGATCTATCCAAATTTATTAAAAAAAGCATAAAAGTTTAAAAGTTTAAAAACAACAGCACAATGATTGCTGATGAGAGTGGATAACAGGGTGTCCAATAATCACCCAATCATACAAGGCGTTTCACGGTTCACAGACCGTTTCATCAGGCATAAAAAATCATAATAAATCATGCTACCCTTCACTGCCTTATATACCTCACTAATGAACAGAACCAAACACCTCTTTTTGCTGGAGAATGATTGATGTGGTGCACCTGTGTGGGTTAGTCCAAATCACTGGCCTAGAGGTGAAAAATCCCTCTTGACTCTGTAAACACTCACCTATGTTTGCATTTATTAATCTATTCTCTGCAGTACAATTATCTGGTGGAATAAACTTCATAACTAATCATTGTTATTAAAAAGCTCCAAACTGGTGAACATGTAAATAGGTTCCCTTACTGGGATAGATGATCCCTCCCACCCCTTTTATTTTACACCTTTGAGGTGGTATAACCCTTCCAAAGATATTTTGGGAGTCTGTATTTGACAACACTATGATTGATGTGGTTCACCTGTGTGGGTTAGTCCAAATCACTGGCCTAGAGGTGAAAAATCCCTCTTGACTCTGTAAACACTCACCTATGTTTGCATTTATTAATCTATTCTCTGCAGTACAATTATCTGGTGGAATAAACTTCATAATTAATCATTGTTATTAAAAAGCTCCAAACTGGTGAACATGTAAATAGGTTCCCTTACTGGGATAGATGATCCCTCCCACCCCTTTTATTTTACACATTTGAGGTGGTATAACCCTTCCAAAGATATTTTGGGAGTCTGTATTTGACAACACTATGATTGATGTGGTACACCTGTGTGGGTTAGTCCAAATCACTGGCCTAGAGGTGAAAAATCCCTCTTGACTCTGAAAACACTCACCTATGTTTGCATTTATTAATCTATTCTCTGCAGTACAATTATCTGGTGGAATAAACTTCATAACTAATCATTGTTATTAAAAAGCTCCAAACTGGTGAACATGTAAATAGGTTCCCTTACTGGGATAGGTGATCCCTCCCACCCCTTTTATTTTACACATTTGAGGTGGTATAACCCTTCCAAAGATATTTTGGGAGTCTGTATTTGATAACACTATGATTGATGTGGTACACCTGTGTGGGTTAGTCCAAATCACTGGCCTAGAGGTGAAACATCCCTCTTGACTCTGTAAACACTCACCTATGTTTGCATGTATTAATCTATTCTCTGCAGTACAATTATCTGGTGGAATAGACTTCATAACTAATCATTGTTATTAAAAAGCTCCAAACTGGTGAACATGTAAATAGGTTCCCTTACTGGGATAGATGATCCCTCCCACCCCTTTTATTTTACACATTTGAGGTGGTATAGCCCTTCCAAAGATATTTTGGGAGTCTGTATTTGACAACACTATGATTGATGTGGTACACCTGTGTGGGTTAGTCCAAATCACTGGCCTAGAGGTGAAAAATCCCTCTTGACTCTGTAAACACTCACCTATGTTTGCATTTATTAATCTATTCTCTGCAGTACAATTATCTGGTGGAATAAACTTCATAACTAATCATTGTTATTAAAAAGCTCCAAACTGGTGAACATGTAAATAGGTTCCCTTACTGGGATAGATGATCCCTCCCACCCCTTTTATTTTACACTAAACTACTAAACTACTAGTAGCAACTAAAACTGTATAATTCCTACTTTGTTATGAACACATACAGATCGTGTAGCGGTATCTGTATGTGTTCATAGCAAAGTAGGAATTATACAGTTTTAGTTGCTACTAGTAGGTTAAACTAGACAAATTGAAGTAAACATTTAAATTGACACGAATTTCAATATAACTTTTCATTACATAGTGTTGTCAAATACAGACTCCCAAAATATCTTTGGAAGGGTTATACCACCTCAAATGTGTAAAATAAAAGGGGTGGGAGGGATCATCTATCCCAGTAAGGGAACCTATTTACATGTTCACCAGTTTGGAGCTTTTTAATAACAATGATTAGTTATGAAGTTTATTCCACCAGATAATTGTACTGCAGAGAATAGATTAATAAATGCAAACATAGGTGAGTGTTTACAGAGTCAAGAGGGATTTTTCACCTCTAGGCCAGTGATTTGGACTAACCCACACAGGTGTACCACATCAATCATAGTGTTGTCAAATACAGACTCCCAAAATATCTTTGGAAGGGCTATACCACCTCAAATGTGTAAAATAAAAGGGGTGGGAGGGATCATCTATCCCAGTAAGGGAACCTATTTACATGTTCACCAGTTTGGAGCTTTTTAATAACAATGATTAGTTATGAAGTCTATTCCACCAGATAATTGTACTGCAGAGAATAGATTAATACATGCAAACATAGGTGAGTGTTTACAGAGTCAAGAGGGATTTTTCACCTCTAGGCCAGTGATTTGGACTAACCCACACAGGTGTACCACATCAATCATAGTGTTATCAAATACAGACTCCCAAAATATCTTTGGAAGGGTTACACCACCTCAAAAGTGTAAAATAAAAGGGGTGGGAGGGATCACCTATCCCAGTAAGGGAACCTATTTACATGTTCACCAGTTTGGAGCTTTTTAATAACAATGATTAGTTATGAAGTTTATTCCACCAGATAATTGTACTGCAGAGAATAGATTAATAAATGCAAACATAGGTGAGTGTTTTCAGAGTCAAGAGGGATTTTTCACCTCTAGGCCAGTGATTTGGACTAACCCACACAGGTGTACCACATCAATCATAGTGTTGTCAAATACAGACTCCCAAAATATCTTTGGAAGGGTTATACCACCTCAAATGTGTAAAATAAAAGGGGTGGGAGGGATCATCTATCCCAGTAAGGGAACCTATTTACATGTTCACCAGTTTGGAGCTTTTTAATAACAATGATTAATTATGAAGTTTATTCCACCAGATAATTGTACTGCAGAGAATAGATTAATAAATGCAAACATAGGTGAGTGTTTACAGAGTCAAGAGGGATTTTTCACCTCTAGGCCAGTGATTTGGACTAACCCACACAGGTGTACCACATCAATCATAGTGTTGTCAAATACAGACTCCCAAAATATCTTTGGAAGGGTTATACCACCTCAAAGGTGTAAAATAAAAGGGGTGGGAGGGATCATCTATCCCAGTAAGGGAACCTATTTACATGTTCACCAGTTTGGAGCTTTTTAATAACAATGATTAGTTATGAAGTTTATTCCACCAGATAATTTTACTGCAGAGAATAGATTAATAAATGCAAACATAGGTGAGTGTTTACAGAGTCAAGAGGGATTTTTCACCTCTAGGCCAGTGATTTGGACTAACCCACACAGGTGTACCACATCAATCATTCTCCAGCAAAAAGAGGTGTTTGGTTCTGTTCATTAGGGAGGTATATAAGGCAGTGAAGGGTAGCATGATTTATTATGATTTTTTATGCCTGATGAAACGGTCTGTGAACCGTGAAACGCGTTGCATGATTGGGTGATTATTGGACACCCTGTTATCCACTCTCATCAGCAATCATTGTGCTGTTGTTTTTAAACTTTTAAACTTTTATGCTTTTTTTAATAAATTTGGATAGATCTTTTATCCTTTGAGTGGATTCATTTCTACCCACCATCTGCCATTGTTCACCTATGAGAGACCAGCCCAGCACCTGAGGGAACACATTATCATACAAATATCAGGATACCCAGAGTTTGGGTGAGCTGCCACACCTCTACCAATCTGCAGCCTGCTTCTACAAGCACATTGGTGTGCTCTGGGAATATGTGAGTACCCTCCATATTAAGGAATCTGTTGTGGTTGTACCATTAATAGTCTGCACATGTGGTGCCCGTATTTCTTGTCTCCCTTATAGCACCACCATCTTACGCCAAGAGTGCCTTCAAGTGGGTGAGCTGTCACACCTTTCTAATTCTGCAGCCCGCCCCTACCAGCACATAAGTGTGCTCTCCAAATTTGTGAGTACCCATTTGGCAATAGTTCTGTGACTTGTTAATTAATAGATGATACCACACATGAGGCGCCCCTCCATTCTGTTTTATCTTATATAGTACCACCTGGACCATCCAGTGAGGAGGAGGCAGCCGCTACAGCAATCGTTATCCTTTGAAGAACGTATAAAGGACTGTCTAATTTTTCACAATTGCAAGTGTATTTTCACTACAGTATCTAAGAATTTACTGTTTTCTGCCTTTATTGTGTATATACTCATCTATGATAGCTTAACATTGCCCCATCATATATACTTTTGTTCTAGATTATACTGCATCTTGAGCGCCCGCTTCAGCGATTAGGTTTTTTCAGTATAGTTATCTCTATCTTTAAACCAGCATTCTACCCACTTAACAATCTTAGCATCTACTCCAAGGCAAAAAAATTTGTGAATGAGTTTGTTGTGTGGGATGGTGTCAAATGCTTTGCTAAAGTCTAAATATACAACATCTACGGCTCCTTGCTGGTCTATTAATTTAGTTACATGGTCAAAGAAATCAATTAGATTAGTCTGACATGATCTTCCAGCAGTAAAACTATGCTGTCCTTTGTCTTCTAAGTTGTTTGTCTGAAGGAAAGACACAGGTCTTTCCTTTAAAATAGTTTCCATTAATTTCCCTGCAATTGAGGTCAAACTCACTGGCCTATAGTTAGCAGAATCTTCCCTACTACCCTTTTTATGAAAAGGGACTACATTGGTAATTTTCCAGTCATTTGAAACAACTCCCTTTAGAAGTGACTGATTAAATAAATCAGCAAATGTAGCTATCATGGATCGAAGTTCTCTTAGAACCCATGGATGAATATTATCTGGACCCACAGACTTATTTACTTTTATTTTTTATATAATTTATGATATGATATGATTATCATTTATAGTAACATCCCTTAATAGAATCTCACTATCTTTACCATCTGTTGTAAAGACTGAACAAAAAGTAATAATTTAAACAGTTTGCTATTTGTTTATCTTCTTCCGCTACTCTATCATCATTCTTGAGTCTTACTATCCTTCCATTGTTTTCTTTTTACTGATATATCTAAAGAAGGTTTTGTCACCATGTTTTACAGATTGTGCTATTTTCTCTTTTGCATCAGCTTTAGACTTTCTAATTAAAGAGACATGAAACCCAAAATTTTTCTTTCATGATTCTAATACAATTTTAACCAACTTTCCAATTTACTTCTATTATTTCATTTGCTTCCTTCTCTTGATATCATTTGCTGAACGGTTTATCTAGGAAAGTTCAGGAGCAGCAAAGAACATACGCCTAGATTACGAGTTCTGATTTAGCCTTAAAAAGCAGCGTTAAGGGGTCCTAACGCTGCTTTTTATCTAACGCTGGTATTACGAGTCAGGCAGGTACAGGTCTACCGCTCACTTTTCTTCCGCGACTCGAGGCTACCGCAAATCCCCTTACGTCAATTGCGTATCCTATCTTTTCTATGGGATTTGCCTAACGCTGGTATTACGAGTCTTGGAAGAAGTGAGCGGTAGAGCCTCTACCTCCAAGACTCCAACCGCAAAAAAAAAGTCAGTAGTTAAGAGTTTTATGGGCTAACGCCGGAACATAAAGCTCTTAACTACAGTGCTAAAAGTACACTAACCCCCATAAACTACCTATGAACCCCTAAACCGAGGCCCCCCCCACATCGCAAACCCTATAATAAAAATTTTTAAACCCTAATCTTCCAACCAGACATCGCCGCCACCTATATTATCCCTCTGAACCCTTAATCTGCTGTCCCTAACATCGTCGACACCAATATTATATTTATTTACACCTAATCTGCCCCCCCAACCTCGCCGCCACCTACCTACACTTATTAACCCCTAATCTGCCGACCGGACATCGCCACCACTATAATAAATGTATTAGCCCCTAAACCACCGCACTCCCGCCTCGCAAACACTATAATACATTTTATTAACCCCTAATCTGCCCTCCCTAACATCGACGCCACCTACCTACAATTATTAACCCCTAATCTCCCGCCCCCAACGTCGCCGCTACTATAATAAAGTTAATAACCCCTAAACCTAAGTCTAACCCTAACCCTAACACCCCCCTAAATTAAATATAATTTAAATAAAACGAACTAAAATTACTATCATTAAATAAATTAATCCTATTTAAAAATAAATACTTACCTATAAAATAAACCCTAATATAGCTACAATATAACTAATAATTACATTGTAGCTATTTTAGGGTTTATATTTATTTTACAGGCAACTTTGTATTTATTTTAACTAGGTACAATAGCTATTAAATAGTTAATAACTATTTAATAACTACCTAGTTAAAATAATTACAATATTACCTGTAAAATAAATCCTAACCTAAGTTACAAATACACCTAACACTACACTATCAATAAATTAATTAAATAAATTACCTACAATTATCTAAAGTCAAATACAATTAAATAAACTAAACTATAGTACAAAAAAAACAAACACTAAATTACAACAACAAAAATTTACAAGAATTTTTATCTAATTACACCTAATCTAAGCCCCCTAATAAAATAAAAAACCCCCCCAAAATAATAAAATTCCCTACCCTATACTAAATTGCAAAGTAATCAGCTCTTTCTGCCGGTTCTGTTCCATCGGTGGCCAGCTGGCTGAACACGGCTCAAGGTAGGGTGATCTTCAGGGGGTTAGTGTTAGGTTTATTTAAGGGGGGATCGGGTGGTTTTAGAGTAGGGGTGTGTGGATGGTGGGTTGTAATGTTGGGGGGGGGGGGATTGTATTTTTTTTTACAGGTAAAAGAGCCGATTACTTTGAGGCAATGCCCCGCAAAAAGCCCTTTTAAGGGCTGGTAAAAGAGCTGATTACTTTGTAATTTAGTATAGGGTAGGGAATTTTATTATTTTGGGGGGCTTTTTTATTTTATTAGGGGGCTTAGATTAGGTGTAATTAGATTAAAATTCTTGTAATATTTTTTTATTTTTTGTAATTTAGTGGGGGTTTTTTGTACTATAGTTTAGTTTATTTAATTGTATTTGAGTTTAGATAATTGTAGGTAATTTATTTAATTAATTTGTTGATAGTGTAGTGTTAGGTGTAATTGTAACTTAGTTTAGGATTTATTTTACAGGTAATATTGTAATTATTTTAACTAGGTAGCTATTAAATAGTTATTACCTATTTAATAGCTATTGTACCTAGTTAAAATAAATACAAAGTTGCCTGTAAAATAAATATAAACCCTAAAATAGCTACAATGTAACTATTAGTTATATTGTAGCTATATTAGGGTTTATTTTATAGGTAAGTATTTAGTTTTAAATAGGATTAATTTATTTAATGATAGTAATTTTAGTTCGTTTTATTTAAATTATATTTAATTTAGGGGGGTGTTAGAGTTAGGGTTAGACTTAGGTTTAGGGGTTAATAACTTTATTATAGTAGCGGCGACAATGGGGGCGGGAGATTAGGGGTTAATAATTGTAGGTAGGTGGCGTCGATGTTAGGGAGGGCAGATTAGGGGTTAATAAAATTTATTATAGTGTTTGCGAGGCGGGAGTACGGCGGTTTAGGGGTTAATACATTTATTATAGTGGCGGCGATGTCCGGTCGGCAGATTAGGGGTTAATAAGTGTAGGTAGGTGGCGGCGAGGTTGGGGGGAGCAGATTAGAGGGTAATAAATATAATATAGGTGTCGGCGATGTTAGGGAGAGCAGATTAAAGGGTTCATAGATATAATGTAGGTTGCGGCGGTGTCCGGAGCGGCAGATTAGGGGTTAATAATAAAATGCAGGTGTCAGCGATAGCGGGGGTGGCAGATTAGGGGTTAATAAGTGTAAGGTTAGGGGTGTTTAGACTCGGGTTTCATGTTAGGGTGTTAGGTGTAGACTTAAAAGTGTTTCCCCATAGGAAACAATGGGGCTGCGTTAGGAGCTGAACACTGCTTTTTTGCAGGTGTTAGTTTTTTTTTCAGCCAGCTCAGCCCCATTGTTTCCTATGGGGAAATCGTGCACGAGCACGTTTTTCCATCTTACCGCTACTGTAGGCAACGCTGGTATTGAGAGTTGAATGGAAGCTAAATTTGCTCAACGCTCCCTTTTCTGAGGCTAACGCAGCCATTCAGACAACTCGTAATACCAGCGTTGGCTTAAGGATGCGCTGGAAAAAAAAGGCTCGTTAGCATCGCAGGTCTTTACTGACCAAACTCGTAATCTAGGCGATAGGTTCTCGCTGCTGATTGGTGGCTGCATATATATACTGATTGTTATTGGCTCACCCACGTGTTCAGTTAGAAACCAGTAGTGCATTGCAGCTCCTTCAACAAATGATACAAAGATAATGAAACAAATTAGATCATTGAAGTAAATTAGAAAGTTGTTTAAAATTGTGTTCCCTATCTGAATCATAAAATATTTTTTTTTGGGTTTCATGTCCCTTTAACCGCTTTGTCATCTTTTGATGGGTTCTCCCTTTTTCCTTATCCTCTTCTGAGCCAGTGAGTTTGAATTTTTTTTTGTCTTAAATGCATGAGCTACTTCTCTTGAATACCATATTGGTTTTCTTTTTCTTTTAATTTTACAAACATGCCTAACAGTGTTTAGTTGCATCTAAAATATTCCCACTGTTCTTGTACTCCTGTAATCTGTGCCATCCCTTTTAGAGATTCCTTTAGGAACAGTACAGTATCTGCCCATATAAGAAAAATCAGTTGTTCTAAAGTCTAAAACTTTTGTTTTACTATAGTTGCACAGTACCTTTGCCTGAATATTAAACCATACAGACTGATGATCACTAGAGCCTAAGTTCTCACCCACAGACACTTCAGATACTATAACACTGTTTGTAAGTACTAAATCTAATATAGTTCCTTTACGTGTTGGTTCTTTTACTAGTTGCCCAAGAGATTCCCCTTGTAATGATTCCAGAATATATTTACTTCTAGTTGATTTGGCAACAGGTACTTCCCAGTCTACATCAGGCTTATTAGATGCCTGATGAAACGGTTTGCCAACCGAGAAACGCGTTGCAATCATTGGGGCCAACTGGGTGACCCTATAATCCACTTTGTATAACAACCCTGGTGTTGTTTTTAAATTTTTGTTTTTAATAAATATTTGCAAATTTTTACTTTTGGAGTGGATCTCATTTCCTACCATCTGCCTGCAATCACTACTAAGTGCACAGCTACTGAGAAGCATTAAACCTGCCTTTGTTTTCACTGCATCAATACCAAAAGATCGTTTGTTTGGGTGAGCTGCCACACCTGCCTGAATCTGCAGCCTGTATCTACCAGCACATTGGTGTGCTTTGGGAGTATGTGAGTACCCACTTTATACTATAAAGCACATTTCTATGTATCATCCTTAATGGTCTGCACATATAGTGCTCTCTGTTTGTTTTACACCTGTTGCAGAACTACAGTATTGGAAGTATCCTTGAAAGGGTGAGCTGTCACACCCATCTAAATCTACAGCCTGCCCCTACCAGCACATGAGTGTGCTCGTGGAGTATGTGAGTACTCATTTGGCTATTCTGTTGCTTTTTCTTATGTCTTCAATCAGACTATACCACACATGAGGCGCCCCTCTGTTTTTTATTTCTCCTTATTAAAGTCCCCCACTACTATAACATTGCCCATATATATATATATATATATATATATATATATATTGCAGATTTAACAACGAGCGGGCAGACGTCTTTGCAACTGTCCACTCGGCATTGCATCTAGTGGACAGCAATATGCTGCCTGCATTTATCATTGCATACTACGGAAAGTGTGCAATGCCGCCCCCTGCTCGCGTGCAGCCAAGCAATCGGTTGGAAGAGTCTATTGAGATACGCCACATAACAGATAGTGTAATGAGTTAAGAAGCAGCGGTCTGATGACCTGTGACCCTGCAGCTGACGGGGCTTTGAAGATGCTATCACAGCTTCATTAAACGAGTACGCTATACATGGGTATAAGTAGTGCCCGTACATTTATCTGCATATACTGTACCTATATTAAGACATAGGTATTTATATGTACAGTATCTTACAAAAGTGAGTACACCCCTTACATTTTTGTAAATATTTTATTATATCTTTTCATGTGACAACAATGAAGAAATGACACTTTGCTACAATGTAAAGTAGTGAGTGTACAGCCTGTATAACAGTATAAATTTGCTGTCCCCTCAAAATAACTCAACACACAGCCATTAATGTCTAAACGGTTAACAAAAGTGAGTACACCCCTAAGTAGGCTGACCATATTGCCGCTTTAAAAAGGGACACATATGAAAAATACATATGTCAGGGCTGTTTTTAAGGCTGTTTAAAGAAATGGTTTTGTATAAGAACCCTCACATATGTATTTTTCATATGTGTTCCTTCTTAAAGCGGCAATATGGTTAGCCTACCCCTAAGTGGAAATGTCCAAATTAGGCCCAATTAGCCATTTTCCCTCCCCGGTGTCATGTGACTCGTTAGTGTTACAAGGTCTCAAGTGTGAATGGGGAGCAGGTGTGTTAAATTTGGTGTTATCACTCTCACACTCTCTAATACTGGTCACTGGAAGTTCAACATGGCATCTCATGGCAAAGAACTCTCTGCTGAGGATCTGAAAAAAAGAATTGTTGCTCTACATAAAGATGGCCTAGGCTACAAGAAGATTGCTAAGACCCTGAAACTGACCAACACGGTGGGCAAGACCATACAGCAGTTTCACAGGATAGGTTCCACCCAGAACAGGTTTTGCTATGGTCGACCAAAGATGTTGAGTGCACATGCTCAGCGTCATATCCAGAGGTTGTCTTTGGGAAATAGACTATGAGTGCTGCCAGCATTGCTGCAGAGGTTGAAGGGGTGGGGGGGTCAGCCTATCAGTGCTCAGACCATACGCTGCACACTGAATCGAATTGGTCAGCATGGTTGTCGTCCCAGAAGGAAGCCTCTTCTAAAGATGATGCACAAAAAAGCCCGCAAACAGTTTGCTGAAGACAAGCAGACTAAGGACATGGATTACTCGAACCATGCTCTGATGCTCTGTGGTCCAATGAGACCAAGGTTAACTTATTTGGTTCAGATGGTGTCAAGTGTGTGTGGCGGCAACCAGGTGCGGAGTACAAAGTGTATTGTCTACAGTCAAGCATGGTGGTGGGAGTTTCATGGTCTGTGCCTTCATGAGTGCTGCCGGCACTGGGGAGCTACAGTTCATTGATGGAACCATGAATGTCAACATGTACTGTGACATACTGAAGCAGAGCATGATCCCCTCCCTTCGGAGACTGGGCCGCAGGGCAGTATTCCAACATGATAACGACCTCAAACACACCTCCAAGACGACCACTGCCTTGCTAAAGAAACTGAGGGTAAAGGTGATGGACTGGCCAAGCATGTCTCCAGACCTAAACCCTATTGAATATCTGTGGGGCATCTTCAAATAGAAGGTAGGGGAGCGCAAGGGTATCTAACATCCACCAGCTACGTGATGTCATCCTGTGCAACCTGTGAAGCCCTGGTGAACTCCATGCCCAAGAGGGTTAAGGCAGTGCTGGAAAATAATGGTGGCCACAAAAAATATCGACACTTTGGGCCCAATTTGGACATTTTCACTTAGGGGTGTACTCACTTTTGTTGCCAATGGTTTAGACATTAATGGCTGTGTGTTGAGTTATTTTGAGGGGACAGTAAATGTACACTGTTATACAGGCTGTACACTCACTAATTTACATTTTAGCAAAGTGCCATTTCTTCAGTGTTGTCACATGAAAAGATATAATAAAATATTTACAAAAATGTGAGGGGTGTACTCACTTTTGTGAGATACTGTATATGTGTGTGCTTTTATATAGGGTGCACATTGTTGCTGGTCAGGAAATTATTGTGGGCTATAACTCACAATTTGCCCCATGGCCAGGGCCAGCTCAGAATATTGTGCTACCTGGGTCCGAGAAATGAATGATGCCCCCTCAGTATTACATTACTGATTAGCATATAAACCTACTAGCATGGCCACTGACCTTACTAAGCCTGCCTACCTGCATGCAACCAATTCTTATGCACTATTGCACAATAAGTGGGAAGGTATTTAGGTTAACTTGTCCCACCTTGAATGTCGCCCCTGACCAGTCCTGTGTCTTTTTGGATGATGTGGTTATGCTGCTTGCAGCCTGCAACTTCCCCCACAGAGACAGCGAACAGGAGTGGTCTGGGTCTGACAGTGGCTGAACAGTTGGCCAGGAAGTCGGTGTAAGCAAAATATTTCTCAGATTATTAATGTGGTGCACTCTCTGGAAAGAGAAAATGTATAATGTGCACAGGCATGTGAAAATAGTTTACCTACAATTAAAAGGCAATAGTTAAAAAATATTACTAAGATAATGTTGTTATCCTCACTTTTATACTCCAGCACCCCCCTCCCACACAAACACTTACACCTAGGGTTGCCACCTCAGTCATGTTTTCCTGGACACTTATGAGTTACACATGCTGCAGGATGTGCAGAGGGGAACATGCATAGTGCTGTCCAGGATCGCTATTTGTATGCTATCCAGGGGTGCAATTCATGTTCCTCCCTGCACACCCTGCAGCATGTGTCCAGGAAAACCTGGCCAAGGTGGCAACCCTAGTGTCACGTCATAGTTCCCAGTTTTTGAAAAATGACACAACAGCTTTGAAAGTCTTGCAACTTAAACCTATGAATACGGGGTTTCTCAACATCCCCCATACAAGGTGCTTTAACCTTTAACCCAAATGCTACAGATATCTGCTTTAAAATACAACAGGATTTAAAGGGATATAAAACCCCAAATTTTTCTTAAATTTTAAACAACTTTCAAATTTACTTCTATTATAAATTTTCTTTGTATTCTTAGAATAAATTCTGTCTGAAGCATGTCCCTTTAACTACAAACTACTATACTACTACAATATACCTGTATATAATTTGATGCTACTAGGATATAAGGTCCTCAAGTAATTCATTCAACTATAAATGCTGAAAATTTACTAAAGAACATGGGCATTCAATGAATTAAAAAAAAAAAAAAAGTAGTTTCTGGAAGTTTGACAAACATCTTAATAACCATATCTATAATATAAACAGCTTCATTTCAAACTGAATGCCTGGCGTACATCCAATTCTGACTTCATCCCAAACTGATAAGAAACATTACTGAAAGACTTTTATCAACCTGATGTAAGTTTACACCTGTCCTGCAGCTGGTGTTAAAGCTTAACAGGTGTAGGCAGAAGAGGTTAGCAAGGTCATATAGACCTGTTTGCACGTGATTTTCCTTGACTTCCCAGTCTGCTTAGCATTTCTTTTAAAACAACCTTGAAATACTCTTTCAGTTATAGACATATCACCTTAACCAGGGGTATCAAATTTGAGGCCCGTGGGCCTCATGCAGCCCACAACCTAATTTTGTGCGGCCCGCAACATCTCCATGAAAAATATGAAAATTAATAATGATAATGTGTTATTACTTAAAGAGCGAGCATGCTTACTTTTAGGGTTGCGCATACGTGCAACCTCCATTTAGCTCCGCACTATAATGACTATATCCCTTTGTTATGGCATAGCAATTAATTTTTATAGTGAACAGCTGAACTATAGTAGTGAGATCATTAAAAGTAACATTGTTATTAAAAAGAAAAACGCAAACACAAATACAGATAAGTGCATAATAATTTGGCACATGCAGCACTTCTTTATTATGTGTTCATTATTATGGCAGCACTGATTTCCCTCATAATTTTTGCTGATTTCTTTCCATAGTTTTCTCTTTAACTAAAATCACATACTTTATATTTGATAACTATATATTTAATTTTTATTTATTTTATATTATATACAACAGGTATATGTCTTTCATAATATAAACAGTGGGTCGCTATGCCGACAGCATTGTGATCCACTGTTTATAATGCAGAGGAAATGTTATACTATGCGCACGCGTATGCTAAACTGTGAGCGTGCTCGGAAGAGGGGGGGGGAGCACAGACTCTGTGGGAGAGCAACCAAATGGAGTGTGTGTGTCAACTTCTTAAAAGCATTAGAGCGTGTTTCATGAAGCCAAAATAAGTTACTTAGGAGTTACAGAACAAAATCTTTTAAAATGCATACAGTCATAGCAAAACGCCACTGCTTTGTTTAGCAACGGCAAGATATGTAGGTAATGTGCGGCCCACTTGAGTTGCACTAACATGGAAAATGGCCCGCTACTCAAATGAGTTTGACACCCCTGACCTAAATCATAGTTATCAATATAAAGTTTGCCTAGAGACAGGCTGAAGAGGCGTTCCTGTCATAGCCTCTTTATACAGTTAAATATCTATCATGCCCTCAGTATGCAGCTTTCTGCCTGTTATGTAGGGTTGCCACTAGGGATGGGCGAATGTGTTAATTTCTGAATTCGAATGTTAGAACGAATGTTATTACCGAAATTCGAATTATAAATCCGAATGTTGATAAGGACAAATATTCTTAAAAATTCTATAATCGAATGCTATTTACAGTTTTCGAATGTCACTTTCGAATTCGAATGTTTATAATTAGATTGAATGTCCACATTCCAAATTTTGAATTTAACATTCTATTTAACAAATACTGAAGTTCAATAGTTCATGTGGTAGGGAATCTACTAGTAAATTGATACATAATAGATACAAATATATAATTTCGAATGTTTCTATATAGAATATTGCATAATTCGAATATTACATTTAAAGAAAGCATTAGAAATACTATTACAAAAAAATTCGAATTTTTCGAAACAAATATTTTCGAATGTAATCGTAAAATTCGAAACCAAACATTTGATAATTGAATGTTAGAATGTTATTTAAACATTCGAAATTCGAACGAACGAATGTGTTAAAATTCGTTTCATTGTTAGAATGTTGCGAAACATTCGCCCATCCCTTGTTGCCACCTCAGCCATGTTTTCCTGGACACTTATTATACATGCTGCAGGGTGTGCGGAGGGGAACATGCATTGTGTTGCTGGACAGCACACAAATTGTGATCCTGGACAGCACTATTCGTATTCCTCCCTGCACACCCTGCAGCATGTGTAACTCATAAGTGTCCAGAAAAACGTGGCAGAGGTGGCAATCCTACCTGACACGTTGCTTTCTAGTTGAGGCTTAGGGCCTGATGATCAAATGCCCGCCGAGAATTAGCTTAAAATGTAGGTGTCTCTCCTTTACACCCAGAACTCCTCAAAGAGAGATAAACAACTCTCTTTTGAAAAGTCTTTGAGGGACCTCACGGTACTGACGAGATGTATTAGATTATCTCGCTAGAGCAGAGAAGTTTAGATCATCATTCCCTTAGTTTGCATGGCAGACAATAAATTTAAAATGAAGATTTAAACACAGTAAAATTTACAATTTTCATTCACTATATGGCAGATAAACAATCTAAGCATCTTTTCCCATAGCCACAAGAAATCTGTTGTGGTTTGTTGTCTGACAATTAACGGTATAGAAAACTCGAAAACTATTTATCATGCATGAGAGAGCACTATTTATATGAACATGTTAAAATGAAGTTTAAATGAACATTGTATGTAAACTTGTTTCCCCTTAAAATATTTTGAATTATTTGTCATACCAGCAGCGTATTTAATGTATAGGGAAATTATCTTTTAGGTTTATTTTTGTATTTTTAACAGCTAGCTTTACTTTTTGAGACCATTACCCATTATTCTCAAGGACATACCCATTTAAATGGGCTGAACCTGCAGAAAGCTCATGCATGCTCATGTTATCTCTTTCTATACACAAAGAACAAAAGTTGGTATTAAAATATTAATTATGGATGGGGTGTCAATGAGCAAAACCAGCTATTTCAGATACAACAATCTCTCTCCTACCACCAACTGCAAAGTTGATTTCTCTTACTGCCTCCTGTTTACATACTGTAACTTTTATATTGCAAGTACTGCAGTAATTAAAATTTCATTATAGGTGGCTGTTTTTAAATAAAGTTAAAGGAGCTGTTGGCAAACAATTTAAGACATTCCAGCATGTAAAACGAATCACTGAGAACATATAAAAGGGGATACAATTGAACAGTGCACTGTCCCTTTAAGTTAAAGCATTTCAAATGCTTTTTGTTGGCTTTTTTTCAGAACAGGAAAATTCATCCATTCAATAACTGTCTTGGTTATATGGTGTTGATGTTTTCTGATGTTAAAAGGACAATCTACTTGAATACTACAAAATGTTTATTGTTTAAAAAGATAGATAACACCTTTACTAACCATTCCCCAGCTTTGCACAACCAACATTGTTATATTAATACAGTATCTCACAAAAGTGAGTACACCCCTCACATTTTTGTAAATATTTTATTATATCTTTTCATGTGACAACACTGAGGAAATGACACTTTGCTACAATGTAAAGTAGTGAGTGTACAGCCTGTATAACAGTGTAAATTTGCTGTCCCCTCAAAATAACTCAACACACAGCCATTAATGTCTAAACCATTGGCAACAAAAGTGAGTACACCCCTAAGTAGAAATGTCCAAATTGGGTCCAATTAGCCATTTTCCCTCCCCGGTGTCATGTGACTCGTTAGTGTTACAAGGTCTCAGGTGTGAATGGGGAGCAGGTGTGTTAAATTTGGTGTTATCACTCTCACACTCTCTCATACTGGTCACTGGAAGTTCAACATGGCACCCCATGGCAAAGAACTCTCTGAGGATCTGAAAAAAAGAATTGTTGCTCTGCATTAAGATGGCCTAGGCCAGCGGTTCCCAACCTGGGGTACGTGTACCCCTGGGGGTACTTGGCAGGCCGGTTGGGGGTACGCAAAAATATTGTTGGTAATGGCGGAAGATGCGGGGAGAGGGTCGGGGGGGGGGCACTCTCAATGGGTCATCAACTAATAAGCATCGTGGAACTGTGGAAGGAAGGAGCATTTAACCGGAAAGTGACAAATGAAGTCCTGGCCTGGCATATAGGCAGATGGGAGCCCCTGCACCTGAAATATGTGGACCGGGTGTGGATGACTCCGGTCCACATATTAATGATCACCCTGTGTCGCCAGACAGCTTAGCCTCCTGCTCCACCCACCTCTGTCCCATGCACACAATTTTGACTGCAAGCACTCAAATAGAAGCGGCGCTGCAGCAGCATAGCTACGTGGACACGTGTGATAGAGCCGTTGAGATTGCGAGTCACACAGGCGAGGCAGGTCTAAGTCAGTGCCGGTAAGTAAAGTACTGCTTCTAGTGCTTGCTTGATTCAGATTGCTTCACTTCCAACTAAAAACGTTCATAGTGGCTGGGTGGTTAATATCGATCTGATCTCACAAATTTAAATATTTATTTTTATGATCATTACACTTTGACTCCCCCCCAGGGCCTTGTTTAGGAGCAACCAGGCAGCTGCCAGGGGCACCAGCCACACAGCAGGACTCCTGAGAATAAGATCTGAGCTTTAATCCTGTTGATACACGTACAGTCGTATGCAATTCAGGTATAGCTTACCTCCCCTATAAAAAAGTGCTTCCTTTATTTTGAGGGATGTGTGGGGGTAATGAAGAGAGGGGGTACTCATAAATGAAAAGCCTAATCAAGGGGTACAGGAGAGAAAAAAGGCCTAGGCTATAAGAAGATTGCCAAGACCCTGAAACTGAGCTGCAGCACGGTGGGCAAGACCATACAGCGGTTTCACAGGACAGGTTCCACTCAGAACAGGCCTCGCTATGGTCGACCAAAGAAGTTGAGTGCTCGTGCTCAGCATCATATTCCGAGGTTGTCTTTGGAAAATAGATGTATGAGTGCTGCCAGCATTGCTGCAGAGGTTTATGGGGTGGGGAGTCAGCCTGTCAGTGCTCAGACCATACGCTGCCACTGCATCAAATTGGTTACTGGAACCATGTCCTGTAGTCCAATGAGACCAAGATAAGCTTAGTTAGTTCAGATGGTGTCAAGCGTGTGTGGCAGGAACAAGGTGAGGAGTACAAAGACAAGTGTGTCTTGCCTACACATTCATTGAGGGAACCATGAATGCCAACATGTACTGTAACATACTGAAGCAGAGCATGATCCCCTCCCTTCGGAGACTGGGCCGCAGTGCAGTATTCCAACATGATAATGACCCCAAACACACCTCCAAGACGACCACTGTCTTGCTAAAGAAGCTGAGGGTAAAGGTGATGGACTGGCCAAGCATTTCTCCAGACCTAAACCCTATTGAGCATCTGTGGGGCATCCTTAAATGGAAGGTGTCTAGCATCCACCAGCTCTGTGATGTTGTCATGGAGGAGTGGAAGAGGACTCCAGTGGCAACCTGTGAAGCTCTGGTGAACTCAATACCCAAGAGGGTTAAGGCAGTGCTGGAATATAATGGTGGCCACACAAAATATTGACAGTTTTGGCCCAACTTGGACATTTCCACTTCGGGGTTTACTCACTTTTGTTGCCAATGGTTTAGACATTAATGGCTGTGTGTTAAGTTATTTTGAGGGGACAGCAAATTTACACTGTCATACAGGCTGTACACTCACTTCTTTACATTGTAGCAAAGTGTCCTTTATTCAGTGTTGTCACATGAAAAGATATAATAAAATATTTACAAAAATGTGAGGGGTGTACTCACTTTTGTGAGATACTGTATACTTTATAACTTCTAAACCTCTATATTTCTGTCGGTTTCTAAGCCTCTGCATGCCGCCTCTTAGTGCATTTGTATAGCTTTTCTCAGCTAGACAGCGTTAAGTCATGTGAGCCATATAGTAGATAATAATGATCTTACTCTGTGGAGTTATTCATGAGTCAGCACTAATTAACTAAAATGCAAGTCTGTTTATTAATAACACCCTTAGGGTTAGACTACAGAGGCTTAGAAACAAGGTAATCACAGAGGTAAAAAGTATATTAATATAACTGTGTTGGTTATGCTGAACCAGGAAATGGGTAATTAAGGGATTATCTTTAAACAATAAAACATTTGGAGTAGACTGTCCTTTTAAGTAGAAGTTGATAAGGTGCGTTGCTGTGTTACCTTTGCCAAATAAATATTGTTTAAATATTTCTGCTTCTTCCTTTTTATCATCACATATCTATAGATCTTTGGATAATTTTTAACATTTGCTATTATTTATATAGCCACTTCCTTTGCTTAACCACATTTGTTTATCACAGTTTTGTATTTTGTTGTGATTATTTTGCACATTTCCATATATCTCCCTGACAGCTAATGAGCATTAATAACCCAAGCCCCAATTGTACTCCAGTATACAATTTAAACAGCTTTTATATACAAAAAAATTATGTACCATGTCTATTTAAAGGGACAAGAAACACATTTTTTTTTCTTTTATGATTCAAATAGGGCATACCATTTTAAACAACTTTCCAATATACTTCTTTTATTTAATTTGCTATGTTATCTTGGTATCGTTTTTTGCAAAGCATACCTAGAAAGGCTCAGGAGCTGGGAGCTAGCTACTGATTGGCTGCACATATATGCCTTTTGTGATTAGCTTACCGATTTGTTCAGCTAGCTCACAGTAGTTCATTGCTGTTTCTTCAAGAAAGGATACCAAGAGAATGAAGCAAAATTGATAATAGAATTAAATTGGAAAGCTGTTTATAAATGCATGTTCACATTTTTTTTCTGTGTGCCCTTCTTAGATTCTTGCACCTGGGCCCCGTGGGTTCTAGTTATGCCTCTGGGTCAGTTATTCAGGATTACTTTGGAGGAGAGCATGTCAAATAATCATGTTTACTAATCATGTGAATATTTCACATGTGCTCCAGTTCAGATATCATCAACATGTGGCCTGTTAGGGAGGCCTGAGAAAAGGTTTGAAAACCAGTGCTCTATCTAAACCAAAAAAAGATTAATTTCAACTATCATGAAACACACCAAAACTGGGTTCCACAAGATCAAGGCAGTTGAAATAGAAGAATGCAAAAATCATGCAAAATGCTTCTTGAAAATGTTTCCTGATTAATTGGAATGCAGTAGCCAAAGTCTCTCAATGCAAAGTGTTGGTAGAATTTACATGTTTAGGAGAAACAATACATTGAAAGCTAATTTGCTGATTTAATTAAATGACCTAAGATATGAAACTCCCAACTAAGGCCTAGTTTCCATTGAGGTGGTAAAGTTTGGTAACTGGTGGTAACATAAACATTCTCTATAGACTTTAATGGTTTTTATCATGTTTCCACAATTTACCATCTCAATGGAAACTAGCCCCAAAAGGAGCAAGGTACTTTACATGACTTGGATTTGAAGAGACTCTAAGCATTTCTAACCTTTATAGGAAGGATTTTTGTGAACAGAAATATAGAGCAAGAGTGCCTTTAAACAAATTTAAAATGCACTGCTGCACATTTGAGATACTAATCTTATGTCCCTTTAATATTTTGCTCTTATACCTCTAGTACTGAAAGATCCAAACTGCTGTGTACCTGCCATTTATATATATATATTATAATTTAAAGGCACATAATACTCATATGCTAAATCACTTGAAACTGACCAAAATAAAAAAATGAAGAAATGAACAGCAGCCAATAAGCATCAGCAGTGCTGAGGTCATGAACTCTTTTACTATGATCTCATTGAGATTTCACTTAACTCTCATGAGATTTAATTGTAAACTTCCTTACACTAAATAGGGAGATAATATGAGTGTGCACGAATGCTCGCTCCTTCCGCTGTCCCGAGACAGACATACTGATTTGCTGCTTAGAAGTCCTTTACAATGGGATGTGGCTACTGAGGAACTTTTGAGGTAAAATATCTTTCTTTTTACATAGAGATGCTCAGGTGATATTTTCTAGTCAGCTTTTTACAGCTATGCTGCATCACTTTTAAGTGTTTAAACATTTGGGTATTATGGCCCTTTAATATAAAATTTGACAAATTTGCTGCAATTTAAATGCTCTCTTAATAAAGTTATATAAAGAATAAAATACACCTGTCATATGGAATGATGTGGACTCATATAAGCTACTGTTGAAACATATTAAATTCATCATAAAATGCTTTTGTCCTATTAATTACATTACATTTTTATACATGCATCTTTCACATTTATTGATAGAACCTCTACTCTTCCTTTGGAAAATATAACTCAATTAGTGTAAGTTTCAGCCAAATCAAGGCTGGCAATCTATTATTCTTTTTAAGCTCTCCCAAAGATCTTTTAATTGCAATAAGCATTTTAAATTGATGAATTGTACATTAGCTTTAGACATTTCATTAATCATTGCATTTTGTTAAAGGATTTCTGTCTAAAAGGGTTCCGTATCTGAGCTAAATAATTGTTCCGGCTTCATTTTTTCCCCATAATACTTAGAGGGATGGTATTTATCTTGAGTTGATTACAAATAAAATATAGACATATATATATATATATATATATATATATATATATATATATATATATATATATATATATATATATATATAATATAATAATGTGGTATGTAGTGATTTTTTTAATTAAACTTACCTTACTTGTTAAGCTTGTTAAGAAACATGCTATAAAAAAAATGTCCTTTAGCGTGTTCTTAGGGATCCCTTTAACTTGATGGAGTGAATTGAATTGTTTAGAGATAGCTCCTTTACCTTTATGTTGCTGAAATATGAATACTGCTGTATACTGTGTAGAAAAGCTATGTAAACAAGACACAGCAGCTGCAATCATACTCTAGTGGGGGTGGAATATATAGGTGTAAAAATGTTAATCTTCCGTTTCTTTCTCTAAGCATTGTCATTTGTGTATACAGAAAAAATAAGATACAATGGAGAACATTATGGAGAAAAAAATATGGAAACCTCAAAATTTAAGATTCCATCAGCCAATCAGAATTTTCCTACCTTAATTCCGTTTGGCTGATAGAATCCTATCAGCCAATCGGAATTCGAGGGACGCCATCTTGGATGACGTCCCTTAAAGGAACCTTCATTCGGACTTAGGACGTCGCAAGAAGAGGATGGATCCGCGCCGGAGGTCTTCAACATGGAGTTGCTTGTCCCCGCCTTGAAGAAGATGGTTGCCGGTCCGGATCTACTCTTCTGCCCGGATAGGAGGAAGACTTTGGAGCCTCTTCTGGACCTCTTCAGCCGCCGCTTGATAGAAGACTTCAGCCGGATTATGGATCGCCAGCCCCCGCTTGGGCTTGGATGAAGACTTCGGAGGCTTGGATGAAGACTTCGGAGGACGGATCGGTGAACCTGGCATGGTGAAGATAAGGTAGGAAGATCTTCAGGGGCTTAGTGTTAGGTTTATTTAAGGGGGGTTTGGGTTAGATTAGGGGTATGTGGGTGGTGGGTTGTAATGTTGGGGGGGGTATTGTATGTTTTTTTTTACAGGCAAAAGAGCTGAATTATTTGGGGCATGCCCCGCAAATGGCCCTTTTCAGGGCTGGTAAGGTAAAAGAGCTTTGAACTTTTGTAATTTAGAATAGGGTAGGGCATTTTTTTATTTTGGGGGTCTTTGTTATTTTATTAGGGGGCTTAGAGTAGGTGTAATTAGTTTAAAATTGTTGTAATATTTTTCTAATGTTTGTAAATATTTTTTTATTTTTTGTACTTTAGTTAGTTTATTTAATTGTAGTCATTTGTAGGTATTGTATTTAATTAATTTATTGATAGTGTAGTGTTAGGTTTAATTGTAACTTAGGTTAGGATTTATTTTACAGGTAATTTTGTAATTATTTTAACTATTTTAGCTATTAAATAGTTCTTAACTATTTAATAGCTATTGTACCTGGTTAAAATAAATACAAAGTTGCCTGTAAAATAAATATTAATCCTAAAATAGCTACAATATAATTATTCGTTATATTGTAGCTATATTAGGGTTTATTTTACAGGTAAGTATTTATCTTTAAATAGGAATAATTTATTTAATAAGAGTTAATTTATTTCGTTAGATTTAAATTATATTTAACTTAGGGGGGTGTTAGTGTTAGGGTTAGACTTAGCTTTAGGGGTTAATCCATTTATTAGAGTAGCGGCGAGATCCGGTCGGCAGATTAGGGGTTAATAATTGAAGTTAGGTGTCGGCGATGCTAGGGAGGGCAGATTAGGGGTTAATACTATTTCTTATAGGGTTATTGAGGCGGGAGTGAGGCGGATTAGGGGTTAATAACTTTATTATAGTAGCGGTGAGGTGCGGTCGGCAGATTAGGGGTTAATTATTGTAGGTAGCTGGCGGCGACGTTGTGGGGGGCAGATTATGGGTTAATAAATATAATATAGGGGTCGGCGGTGTTAGGGGCAGCAGATTAGGGGTACATAGGGATAACGTAGGTTGCTGCGGTGTACGGAGCGGCAGATTAGAGGTTAATAATAAAATGCAGGGGTCAGCGATAGCGGCGGCGGCAGAATAGGGGTTAATAAGTGTAAGGTTAGGGGTGTTTAGACTCGGGGTACATGTTAGGGTGTTAGGTGCAAGTGCTATTAAGATGTGTGGTGATATATGTGCAGGACTCAGCTGTGCAGCCCCTAATTCTGATATGCTCCCAGTATCAGAAGGTAAAATCTAAAACAAGTGGGGGGAGGGGTGCACTCAACTACAGAGCTGTGAGTGGGACTTATCTAGTGTATTTAACTAATATATATTGGCACCTAGTTTAGGAACAATATTATCGTGAATTTGCGATATTTCTATTTATATCCGTGATGGGAGGATATTAGATGTGAATCCTTATATAAGGTATAAGTGTGTGTGCAATGATAGTGATATAATATGTTGCAATATGTTGCAAGGAACAATGCTTGAAGTGCTTCAAGGATCAGTGCTTAAAGTGCAATATGTGCAATACCTATGGTGAAAGTAACCAATAATATGTACTATGTACTTCTTAATTAAAACAAAACACATGTACAATTTAAATTATTAATCAGTTTATGGATATAAGTAAATAAAAACAAATAATAACAAATAAAATGATCATATCATTGCATTGGAATATAACAACTAGTTCACTGAGTTATCAGCATAGACAAATGTACTGGCATTGGTCAATAGACACTTGTAGACAAAATATGTCCTTAAAAGGATACGATGATTATAGTTCAGCGTAAAATATAAAATATAAAAGTTAAAAGTTGTGGCCACAACTGTTTGTAAGAAATCCAAAAAGCTCCAAAGAGCTGTTTCCTGTTAGTAAGGCTTGTGTAGCTTGTAATATCCCGTTGTTGAAAAGCAGTAATACGGAGTTCTTATGATGCTCACCCCTACCGGACTACCGATATCCCTTACCTCCTCTTGTACTAGCGTGGGTTATGGGAAGGATTGCAATTAACTCGGGATGTGTCTCAGTTCGGCGTTTTGCCGTATAGCTGTGGTGGTATGTGAGCGTCTCACCTTCAAATTGCCCGGTCAGTCCTTCCTACCCTGACGTCTACGTTGAGTAGTCACGTGGTCCTCGGAGGTCCAATCGGATAGCCGGGTCGTTGGGGGGAGTGGTGCAATAGCGATTCTATCTGATTTGCTTGCTGGAGCCAAATTCGGTCACACTGGATTGTCAAAATCTACGCGTTTCAGCGCTGGATATGCGCCTTTATCAAGACTTCCTATTCTTGTGTGTTATCTGTGGCTCTATTTCTAGTATTCTGGGCGTTAGAAAACTCCTCCCATGGTGTCATATGTCAGGCGATATTATCGCTTACTTGTCTATGCCTTTATTAAAAACCAGTAATAATATAAACTAATAATAACAGAATAGCACATTATTGTGCACTTAAAAACAACAGTGACAATGTTACACTCGAACAATAAGGAACTATGTGAGTAATATTAATCCAAAATGTGGATTGTGTCACACAAATTGGAACATATATGAGACGTATAAGACAAATTGAAATATATGATATAAAGTTATAAGACGTATGGTGTTTTAAAGTTGTTAGAAGATGATTGGGGTAATGATTTGAAATTTGTTTCTTTATTTGATGAGGATATACCAAATAATTGTGAAAAGACCCAATGTATTCTAATGTGTAAAGATAGCAGTGATTGGGGATCTTAAATATTAAGACATGGATAGATGGGGATATATCTATAGTTATTCGTATCGGTGCAGATAGATTAATAAAAACAAAAATGAAATTAGTAGATAATTCTATTGGGATATGTAAGGAGATGGGTCTTTACTATTCCGTATCAATTGAATATCTGTTTGATTTTATTTTTTATATAAAGGGGTTTAAGTTAAGTTCTGAATTGAGACCATTAGGTGTCAATGTATTAAATTTGAATATTAGTTCTGCTTCTTTTAATAATAAAGTGTTTTCTATATCTCCTCCTCTATTATTGAAGACTTTTTTGATACCCCAATATTTGAAACCTGTTGGTTTTTTATGATGTATTTCTGTAAAGTGTTTTGATAGTAAATGCTTACAGTTACCACGTCTAATATTTGAGAGATGTTCTCTTATTCTATCATGTAGAGGTCTACTGGTTTGTCCTAAATATTGTAATTTGCATTGGCACTGTATTAGATAGATTACATTAATATCTGAGCATCTGATTGTCTCTTTTATCAGATGCTTATAATTGTTATTGGATGATGTTACTTCTTTGTCTTTTTTACCAAATTTACAAGCTTTACAGCTATTACAAGGATAGAAACCATGAAGATTTTTTCCTAGTAAATCTTGTTGTTTTAATGTAGTATTTTTGTTGAACTGGCTAGGTGCTAGTATGCTTTTTAAATTTTTAGTTTTTCTATATATTATAGTAGGGTGTTGGTCTATAATATCTGACAGAATTGGATCTTTTTTAATTATGTGCCAGTGTTTGTCTAAGATATTTTTAATAATTTTATGGTCTTCATTGTATTCTGTTATAAATGATATTTTATTATTTGTATCTTTATTAGCATCCTTCTTCTTGTATGTTAATAGTTCAGTTCTATCTTTTCTTATTGCTTGTGCTTTTGCCTCTTTGATTATATTATCTCCATATCCTTTGTCCTGAAATTTCTTTTCTAATGTGTTAGCTTGTGTGATGAAAGTTTCATTTTCTGAGCAATTTTTCTTTATTCTGTAAAATTGACCTTTAGGTATATTATTGATCCATTTGTTAAAGTGGCAACTGTCTGGATGTAAGTAACTGTTGGTATCAGTAGGTTTGAAATATGTTTCAGTAGTGATGGTATTATTATTAATCTTTATTTGGACATCAAGAAAATGTATATGTTCTTTGCTGTATTCGTGAGTGAATTTTATTCCCCAATTGTTGGAATTAATGTCCTCCAGGAACAGGTGCAGTAATTCGACATCACCTTTCCAAATAAAAAATATATCGTCGATAAATCGCTTGTAGAGCACGAGGTTTGCACCCCATGGGGAGTGTAAGATGTGTTCTTCTTCAAACCTCCCCATGAATAAATTGGCGTAGCTGGGTGCAAACCTCGTGCCCATAGCGGTGCCTTTAAGTTGTAAATAAAATGTATTGTTAAAATTGAAGTAGTTATTTTCTAAAATGAATGTTATGCAATCTGTGATAAATTTTATTTGTGGTGTTTTCATTCCATAATCTGAGTTAAGGTAATGTTCTGATGCTGCAATGCCCAATGTGTGTCGGATATTAGTATAAAGCGAATTCACGTCGCAAGTAACCAATGTGTAGTCTGTTTGCCAATTTATGTTTGTTATTGTATTTAGAAAATCAGTTGTGTCCTTGAGGTATGATGGTAAATTGTGTACATATTTTTGTAAGAATGTATCTACGTATTGTGACATGTTAGAAGTTAGACTGCCTATCCCTGAAATTATGGGTCGTCCTGGCGGATGGTCTAAAGTCTTATGTATTTTTGGAAGATAGTAGAAAACAGGAGTTTTGGGGTGTGTGATAGTTAAAAATTGGTATTCTTGATTGTTTATTATTTCTGTTTGTTTGGCTTCATTCAAGATACTTGCAAACTTTTTCATTTGTTTTTGAATGGGATTAAATGGTAGTTTTTTGTAAGTGTCTGTGTCTCCTAATATTCTTTCAGCTTCTTTTATATAATCTTTGGTGTTTAATACTACTACTCCTCCTCCTTTATCAGCTTGTTTTATTGTGATTAATGGATCATCTTTAAGTTCTCTCAGAATATTTCTTTCTTTCTTAGTGAGATTTAATGGTTTCCTCTTATTAATTTCACATTTCTGTATATCTTCTTTTATCAGTTTTTCAAACATCTCAATATATTTCCCTTTATCCTGTGTTGGGTAATATTGTGATTTTGGTTTAAGTGATGTATGTAAATATTCTGTTGTAGGTGTTTGTCTTTCTAATGGATTCTTCAGAAAATGTCTCTTAAGGGTTAATTTACGTATGAATTGATTAGCGTTGATTAGGGTATTAAATTTGTTTAATCTTTTAGATGGGGCGAAGGATAATCCTTTTGTTAAAATATGTTCTTGTTCTTTGTTTAATGTTTTATCGCTTAGATTAAATATACCATTATTGTTATTGGGGGTATTTTCCTCACTGATTGTAGTAGTATTATTTATTATCTCGATTTCTTGTGATTTCCTGTGGGTTCTTCCCCCCCCTCCTCTACATCCTCTGGTCTTCTTCTCTTTTGATTTTTTAACCTTTCTTGATTCTCTAACTTGGCGTTTTTTGATGTTGATGGTTGTTCTGGTCTTATCTCTAAAAAATGGTGATTATTTTTGTTTTCGTTTGTAGTACTTAGTACTTCATATCTATTTTTAAATTCAATATTTTCATGTGTATTACCTATTCTCTCATTTTTTCTTTGATGTCCATTATAATTAGAATTGTAATTATAATTAGAATTATGTCCCTCATGACGATACTGTCTGTCGTCATTATATCTAAAATAATTTTGTCTATTGTAATAGGAGTTGTATTCATTAGGATAGTAGTGTCTATCATCTGTTCTTCTTTGAAAGTATACTTCTTGATTATATATTGGTGCCCTCCAATGGTTTCTCCTATCCCAATCCTTATTATATTCTTCTCTATTTCTCCAATTTGGGTTATAATTAGCTCTATTATATCTATAGTGGGGTCTCTCTATTTCCTTTCTATTATCCCATTCTTGGGTGTAATTGTAGTTTCCCCTAAAATCTTGATCTCCCCTGTTTCTTTGATCATGGGACATATAATTCTTTTTGAAATATTGGCTATGATTATTCTCATTTCGTTCTGATCTAAAATTTTCGTTGTTTGTCCAATTCTTATGTTGATTATATTCATCAGGATTTGTGTAATCCTTTTTATATGAATAATTATTTTTATGATTTTTATGATTTTTATGATTTGATACATTTTGGTTTCGTTTGTTAGTTTTTTTGAAAAGATCATTATTTTTATTTGTATTGATTATTTCTATATCTCCTTCCTCATTGGTAATATCTATCTCTATTTCTCCATTTGATTCTCTACTGTCACTACTGAGTTCTTTAATCGTTTTGTTTTTATTTTTATTTTCATAGTAATCCATCTCATCTCTCTCTAGTTTCTTCTTTTTACTCAAGTTAATATTGTTACTTAAATCCTTTATATTTTTAATGATTATTTGTTGTCTTTCTTTAAATTCCTCTACCTCACTATAGGGTTCTAATGTCTCTTTAAATTGGTTGATTTTGATACTTAAGTTCCCTAGTGTTCTTGTGCGTGATTTTATGATTACTTTCATTAAATCTAATGATGCTTTTTCTAATATGTTGCACCATTCATTTTCGTGGTCCTCTTCTAACTCGAATGTACAGTTTTTTTTAAGTCTGAGTCCCCTCGGGACCATATTACACTTTGTATATTTCTCCATAAAAATTATTTCAACTTTTTGTTTAATTTCCCTAATCATTATATTTTCTAATTCATTCAACTCCTCTTTGAGGTCTATGGTAACTATTTCTGAATGTGTATTGGTTGTGATATTGCAAATCTCAGATAGTAAATTATCTCTAAGATTAAAAATGTCCATGTCTGTACTATATCTACCAAACGGGAGAAAAAAGGTGCAAGTGCTATTAAGATGTGTGGTGATATATGTGCAGGACTCAGCTGTGCAGCCCCTAATTCTGATATGCTCCCAGTATCAGAAGGTAAAATCTAAAACAAGTGGGGGGAGGGGTGCGCTCAACTACAGAGCTGTGAGTGGGACTTATCTAGTGTATTTAACTAATATATATTGGCACCTAGTTTAGGAACAATATTATCGTGAATTTGCGATATTTCTATTTATATCCGTGATGGGAGGATATTAGATGTGAATCCTTATATAAGGTATAAGTGTGTGTGCAATGATAGTGATATATTATGTTGCAATATGTTGCAAGGAACAATGCTTGAAGTGCTTCAAGGATCAGTGCTTAAAGTGCAATATGTGCAATACCTATGGTGAAAGTAACCAATAATATGTACTATGTACTTCTTAATTAAAACAAAACACATGTACAATTTAAATTATTAATCAGTTTATGGATATAAGTAAATAAAAACAAATAATAACAAATAAAATGATCATATCATTGCATTGGAATATAACAACTAGTTCACTGAGTTATCAGCATAGACAAATGTACTGGCATTGGTCAATAGACACTTGTAGACAAAATATGTCCTTAAAAGGATACGATGATTATAGTTCAGCGTAAAATATAAAATATAAAAGTTAAAAGTTGTGGCCACAACTGTTTGTAAGAAATCCAAAAAGCTCCAAAGAGCTGTTTCCTGTTAGTAAGGCTTGTGTAGCTTGTAATATCCCGTTGTTGAAAAGCAGTAATACGGAGTTCTTATGATGCTCACCCCTACCGGACTACCGATATCCCTTACCTCCTCTTGTACTAGCGTGGGTTATGGGAAGGATTGCAATTAACTCGGGATGTGTCTCAGTTCGGCGTTTTGCCGTATAGCTGTGGTGGTATGTGAGCGTCTCACCTTCAAATTGCCCGGTCAGTCCTTCCTACCCTGACGTCTACGTTGAGTAGTCACGTGGTCCTCGGAGGTCCAATCGGATAGCCGGGTCGTTGGGGGGAGTGGTGCAATAGCGATTCTATCTGATTTGCTTGCTGGAGCCAAATTCGGTCACACTGGATTGTCAAAATCTACGCGTTTCAGCGCTGGATATGCGCCTTTATCAAGACTTTCTATTCTTGTGTGTTATCTGTGGCTCTATTTCTAGTATTCTGGGCGTTAGAAAACTCCTCCCATGGTGTCATATGTCAGGCGATATTATCGCTTACTTGTCTATGCCTTTATTAAAAACCAGTAATAATATAAACTAATAATAACAGAATAGCACATTATTGTGCACTTAAAAACAATAAGGACATATTTTGTCTACAAGTGTCTATTGACCAATGCCAGTACATTTGTCTATGCTGATAACTCAGTGAACTAGTTGTTATATTCCAATGCAATGATATGATCATTTTATTTGTTATTATTTGTTTTTATTTACTTATATCCATAAACTGATTAATAATTTAAATTGTACATGTGTTTTGTTTTAATTAAGAAGTACATAGTACATATTATTGGTTACTTTCACCATAGGTATTGCACATATTGCACTTTAAGCACTGATCCTTGAAGCACTTCAAGCATTGTTCCTTGCAACATATTGCAACATATTATATCACTATCATTGCACACACACTTATACCTTATATAAGGATTCACATCTAATATCCTCCCATCACGGATATAAATAGAAATATCGCAAATTCACGATAATATTGTTCCTAAACTAGGTGCCAATATATATTAGTTAAATACACTAGATAAGTCCCACTCACAGCTCTGTAGTTGAGCGCACCCCTCCCCCCACTTGTTTTAGGGTGTTAGGTGCAGACATAGGAAGTGTTTCCCCATAGGAAACAATGGGGCCGCGTTAGGAGCTGAACGCTGCTTTTTTGCAGGTGTTAGGTTTTTTTTCAGCTCAAACTGCCCCATTGTTTCCTATGGGGGAATCGTGCACAAGCACGTTTTTGAAGCTGGCCGCGTCCGTAAGCACCGCTGGTATCGAGAGTTGCAGTTGCGGTAAATATGCTATATGCTCCTTTTTTGGAGCCTAACGCAGCCCTTCTGTGAACTCTAAATACCAAGGGTATTTAAAAGGTGCGGGGAAAAAAAAGCACGCGTAGCTAATGCACCCCTTTGGCCGCAAAACTCTAAATCTAGGCGAGAGGTTGTTAACAGAAGGGTATTCTCAAACTGATAGAGATAGTACACAAAGTCCAAAACTATTTTTTACCACTACTTACACAGCTGATAAGTCTGTTTTCAAGTGTATTAAACAAGAATTGGGATATAATTGAAGAAGTCAAGTCTTTGCCTTTTAGAAACATGTTACCTGCTCTGGTTGGATTTAAGAAAGGAAAGTCATTAACGATATTCTCCAACAGACAGACCCTGTACATTGCTATAAAAAGAGTACATGGTTAACAAACAAGGAACCAGGCTACTATAAATGCAGTGGTTGCACCACATGCAATGGACTTGCAAAAGGACAATAAATTAGTCATAAAAAGAGATACTACATCAAGCATAGAGTAACATGCACTACAGAGTATATAATCTATATGGCCGAATTGTCCATGCAGTTTATTCTATATTGGAAAGACAAGTGACAACCTACAAACTACAATAGCCAACAATAAAAGTGTGACAGGCCTAACATGAGAAGAATACAACCAGTGGCTAAACATTTTCTACAAAGTGGATATAGTGTATCTGATTTGAGATACATGATAATAGATCCTGTCCCTCAGTTGCACAGAGGGGGAAATAGGAATAGGAAGGGACTCTTGCAAAAAGAAGCAAAATTAATTTATGAGTTGGATACAATAACACCAAAAGGTTTAAATACAAAGCTTGAATGGCATTGTTTCTTATAATGATATACACTGTAGAAACAGCTATGTCTATATTTGCCACTTATACATTTTAGATAGATAATAGTTATAGACCTAAAATTGGTCATAGATATATGCATGAATTTATTACACCTTGAAGTAGTGAGAAACTAGGATAATAACGGATTTAGGATAGCAATTGTTATTGGTTAAAATATTTCCATATCTAGTTAAAGGGACATAAAACCGAAAAAAATTTCTTTCATGATTCAGATAGAGCATAAAATTTTCAATTTTCTTCTTTTACCATTTTTTTTGTTTTCTTGTTATCCTTTGTTGAAAAGCAGGAAGGTAAGTTTGGGTTTGTGCACTTGTCTGCAGTACTATATGACAGCAGTTTTGCAACAATGTTATATATTATAGTTAGCTATTTTTTATTTTGCGTGGTTAGGTGGGTGGGGGTTTTTACTGTTAGGGGTAATTTTTATTTTTTAAATAAAAGAGCTGATTTCTTCTGGGAAATGACCTGCAAAAGGCCCTTTTAAGGGCTATTGGTAGTTTATTTCTTGGTTAGGGTTTTTTCCTAATTTTGGGGGGGCTTTGCTTGCATTATTTCTCTGGGACTTTCCTGGTGAAGCAGAGGTGCAGCGTTCTGATACTAGGGAGCCAAATACTGCTGCACGGCTATTGCATGCTTTGTCTGAGAAGCGATTAATTGAGTACACAACACTAAGGTTGTCACACCAAAAAATTACAGATCTATTACTAAGCCGTGGTGCCCAGAGCTCGACTGCCAGCACTTTAGGGAACAGCTCTATGAAACAGAAATTACTGATCAAACCCAACTGAACCCATTCATCTGGCCAGACTTACGTGCTACAATTGACTGCCAAATAAGCCCCATAGCCAATCACCCCTACTGTGTCTGTAAACAAATGCAGGGACTGATTAGACATGGCCGGGCTACGCCACATAAAAATCCCATTAAAGTTTATCAAAAAGGTTCCCCACTTTCAAATCTTCCACTATATCAGCAGACAACCTAATTTTAGCCTTGAGCCCCTGGCGATCACACAACTGATCTTCTAACCTGCGATTAATCACTTGCTCCATGGGAATGATCCGCCCAGCGAAATTCAGCAAACCTTGTAAGGATTGCAATAATTTCACTAATATCCAGTGATCAGAAGCAAGAGCCCTCACTGCCTGCAGCATGCACTCAACCTTATCCCTGGGAAGCCTGCACTGCATTGGGATTGAGTCTATCTCTATTCCAAAGAAGGTCAAACATGTACAAGAGCCTTATGTCATATAATTTGCAAGGGGAACTCAAAACTTTGCCATCAAAACATTCATCACGGACATCAACTCAGTGCACTGACTAGTTTGAGTATCACCCACCAGCAGAAATAATCTAAATAATGAGCGATACTATCTCTCCCCATGGAGTCTGCCACAGCCCAGTGCAAAAATGAAGTAAAGGCTTCAAAATATGCAAAAGACAATAGGAACCCTGAAACAGCCCATTAACCAGAAGGAAGATGGGTGAATGGGAAGCAGCCAGAATGCTGACTTAATGGCTAACTTAATCATTAGAGTCCCCTGCCCATTAACTTCTCTAAGTCTACAGCTGCGTCAAACAACTGATGCACTGTATTTAGCTCCGGGTCAATTGCATCATTTACTGAGCGATCCTTGAGAGACGAAAGATGTTAAATGAACCAAAATTTACCAGCTTCTTTTTTGTGGACCACCCCTAGCGGATTACTATGAGAAGGGGAACCTGCCACCCAGCCGTGAATTGGAATTTAACCCCCCCCCCCCTTAAACCAGGCAGCAGCAAAGATGTGGCTGACTGATCTGGATAGTGCTACCACTATAGAAAAAAACTTGTCCACTTTCAGTGGGGTGGCCACCTTTAGCTGCAGCTGGGGTTCTAGAACCCCCTTTTCATCTAAATAATCCCTCTATCATGCACTGCCTCTATCGCACTGCTTGAAACCGCCAACACTCCCATTCCCTACTTCTAGCCCTAGGAAAATGTATGGGGGACTGTGTGACATTGGACTGGGTGGATGGAGAAAAGATCTCTGGACCTATCTGCGACCATAGGTGCATGTCAATGGCTTAAAAAGATAAGGAAGAAATGCCAACTATTTTCCGTCTATTGCCAAGGTCGTAATCAAGCCAGGTGTCCTCCTTGTTAAACCTGTGGATCCACCTGCCTGAAGGGCACTCTGCATACTAGACGCAGCCTCCACTAACTGCACCATGCTGGACCCTGAGCTAGAAGCCTTGTCTTTTGCTTCTACCAATCATCTTTTCACAAACAGAACTAGAATCACTAGAGGCCTCACTATCATCTGTGGTGTATGTGTGCACCAACTCACCAGAAAACACCACACGAAGATCCACCGAAGGCACACCACCGGCTGAAATTGTTGTAAAACCAACAATTTATACAATTAAATCTCATAGTGACCCCACCCCGTCAGAGAAAAAACGCCAAAAGTGGTTGCCATAGCACCACAATAAGACATACACAATTAATCATATAAGTGATAGTTGCAAATCAGTGAAATAAGGGGACAAACGGACATCATATATACAAAAATAACAAGCAGATAGTAACAGATTCATAGTCATGTGAGATCTGGTAATATTTAAAAACAACCACTTGTAGGAATGAATAACACACTTGGTACTATTAATCATCAACATCAAATCAGCCTACATACTTTGGCTGTATGGTAATCAACCTTTTTTGTGTTTGGAAAGACATGTGTTATGCAAATAGTTTAAAAAATCCTATTGCGCCAATCTGTGGCTACTTTATATAGCGGTTATAGGCATTGTTTAAAAAGATGGTGAATGTGGCACTGAGCTTATGTTATGGGGCCTATTACTGGTACGTTTGTCAGGTGCTACTCCTCTGAGATAATTCACAGGATATAAGGGGAGTCACACCTCACAAGATGTGACAAAACAAGAGATTATGAGTGCACAAATTGCTTCCAAAATGATAATATGTGATATTAAAACTTACACTTTTATTTAAATATGGTTAAAAAAAAAAAAATATATATATACATATATATATATATATATATATATATATATATATATATATATATATATATATATATATATATATATATATATATATATATATATATATATATATATATAAACTGATGTGCAGTCATAAGAGGCAGGGCAGGGCCCAAAGTTTATTTAAATAATAATTTAATTTAAAAGAAAAAAAAATTGTTGTAAAAAAAAAATCCCCCCCATGTTACGCTAATGGTACTGCTCCGTTGCGCAACATGGATGCATTGCATTGCATTGCATTGCATTATTATATTCAGAGTAGACTGGAGCATTATAGCGACACACACTGGCAGACCAAACCAAATAATGACATGTTACGCTATGGAGAGGCACTGTATTTTTGTACTTCTCCATTGCGTAACATAGGTGCATTTCTACTATCCAGCAGCGGAGCATTACAGCGCCACCAACTGGCTAAGACTGGCTGAGCAAAATGCCATTGGGGGAGAAATGATCCAATAGGAGGAATCCCTCGTAATGCCTCCTAGCGAGGGAGCCAATCAGATACGGACATGTTCTCCTGGTGATTGACAGCACCAGGAGAACGTGACCGCCATTGTTTGGCTCCCCACACATGTGCAAGGGAGCAGGATACTGAGTGCGGTACTGGCGGCAAAAGTGAAGGAGACTGCTGCCACCTGTGACGGCCATCAACTTGCCTCATCAATTTGCCTCCGTTTTTTTGGACTGTCTACTCTGCTCTGTCTTGTGCTGCCCAGCCCTACTATACCGGACCGGTAAGGCATTTTGAGAAGTTAGAGACCCCCTGGCCTGGCCTGGCTTAAAGGTAGTCTGCCTTTTTAGTTACAGTCAAGAACCAACATTTATTAATGCCGCATTGTAAGAGCAAGTTTGGTAACAGCATTTACATCACACTACTGTATATGCAAGAACATGGCATACAGAGTATTACTTTCAACTATTCAAGGCACTCACTGTACTGTGACAGTAAGTGCCTTAAAAAGTTGAAAGTAATACTCTATAGCAGCGGTGTAAATTTTCTGAAAGTCTTTCATTAGTAACTAGAAAGGAAGAACAATAACAAATAAATGTAAGTGGTAAAGGGCTGTTCCCTTTCTCTGTAGAAACAAATACTGCAGAATGAAGCAGTTTATCTTCTAAATTAGCATACTAATAGCATACTGTATGTTTCTGTTCTGCTCAGCTGAACATCACTTTATCGAGAATATTTTGTCTGGTTTGGATTCATTCCTTAGATTAAATAGGTAGACCCCCTGGCCAGGCCTGGCTTAAAGGTAGTGCACTAGCCATCTATGCAGCATGGATGAAGTTAGTGAATAACGTAACATTACTACTATTATTTGTGCAAATTATTTTTATTATAATATACCTTCCTTGATCTGATCATGACATCAAGGTATAGTATAATAAAAAATAATGTGCACAAATAATAGTTATGTAATGATTTATGATGTTTTGGGACATTTTTTTATTTTATTTGTGCACATTACTTTTATTTTTTTTATATCTGAGACTAGTCCTGATGACATACTCTCTCTCTCTCTCTCTCTCTCTCTCTGTCTGTATTTAGTGCACCTAACCTTATTGGGCGCAATCCGATAAACGGCGTAGTTTGCGGCGCAAGCGAGGGAACCCGCGTCGCCCGCAGTTTCAGCTCGCAACTCGAACTATCCAATATGCAGCGCCGTCAGTTGCTAAAGTGGCGCAAGTCTGACAAAGTAGCGATGTCCAGAAATCTGCGTAAGTACAGATTTTTGGAGTCGCCAGTGACTTGCGCCACGTTAGAAACTGCCGGCGCCTACAAAACCTGACTAAAGTCTAAATCACCCGCACTGTCTAACACGCCTCCTAAACATAGCCCGACACGTCTAACCCTCTATCCGCTATCCCCCCTCACTAGCCTAACAATAAAAAAAAGTTATTAACCCCTAAACCGCCGCTCCCGTAGCCCGCCGCAACCTAATAAAGTTATTAACCAATAAACCGCCGCTCCCGTACCCCGCCGCCAGCTATATTAAATCTATAACCCCCTAAAGTGAGCCCCTAACACCGCCGCCATCTATTTTAAAATTATTAACCCCTAATTTAATCCCCCTACCCCGCCGCCATCTCTATTAAAATTATTAACCCCTAATTTAATCTACCTACCCCGCCGCCATCTCTATTAAAATTATTAACCCCTAATTTAATCTACCTACCCCGCCGCCAGCTATGTTATCTATATTAACCCTAAGTATATTATAGTTAATATAGTTATTACATTATATATATTAACTATATTAACACTAATTATATTAGGGTTAATATAGTTAATATAGTTACTATAGTATTTATATTAACTATATTAACTCTATCTAACCCTAACACCCCTAACTAAATTCTTATTAAATTAATCTAATTCATATTATAAACTAAAATATTCATATTTAAATCTAAATACTTACCTATAAAATAAACCCTAAGATAGCTACAATATAATTAATAATTACATTGTAGCTATGTTAGGGTTTATATTTATTTTACCGGTAAATTGTTAATTATTTTAACTAGGTATAATAGCTATTAAATAGTTATTAACTATTTAATATCTACCTAGTTAAAATAATTACCCAATTACCTGTAAAATAAATCCTAACCTAAGTTACAAATACACCTACACTATCAATAAATTAAATAAACTACAAATATCTATCTAAAAATACAATTAAATAAACTAAACTAAATTACAAAAAAAACAAAACACTAAATTACAAAAAATAAAAAAAAGATTACAAGATTTTTAAGCTAATTACACCTATTCTAAGCCCCCTAATAAAATAATAAATCCCCCAAAATAAAAAAAATTCCCTGCCCTATTCTAAATTAAAAAAAGTTCAAAGCTCTTTACCTTACCAGCCCTTAAAAGGGCCGTTTGTGGGGCATGCCCCAAAGAATTCAGCTCTTTTGCATTTCAATAAATATACAATACCCCCCCCCAACATTACAACCCACCACCCACATACCCCTATTCTAAACCCACCCAAACCCCCCTTAAAAAAGCCTAACACTACCCCCCTGAAGATCTCCCTACCTTGTCTTCACCACACCGGGCCGAACTCCTCATCCGATCCGGGCGATGTGTTCCTCCAAGCGGCAAAGAAGAAATCTTCATCCCGGCGATGTGTTCCTCCAAGCGGCAAAGAAGAATTCTTCATCCCGGCGATGTCTTCCTCCAAGCGGCAGCAACGTCTTCTTCCTTCCGGCAGAATCTTCCATCAAGCGGCATCTTCAATCTTCTTTCTTCGCTCCGCCGCCGCGGAGCATCCATCCCGGCCGACGACTGAACGACGAATGAGGTATCTTTAAATGACGTCATCCAAGATGGCGTCCGCCGAATTCCGATTGGCTGATAGGATTCTATCAGCCAATCGGAATTAAGGTAGAAAAATCTGATTGGCTGATTGAATCAGCCAATCAGATTCAAGTTCAATCCGATTGGCTGATTGGTTCTTCTTTGCCGCTTGGAGGAACACATCGCCGGGATGAAGATTTCTTCTTTGTCGCTTGGAGGAACACATCGCCCGGATCGGATGAGGAGTTCGGCCCGGTGTGGTCAAGACAAGGTAGGGAGATCTTCAGGGGGGTAGTGTTAGGCTTTTTTAAGGGGGGTTTGGGTGGGTTTAGAATAGGGGTATGTGGGTGGTGGGTTGTAATGTTGGGGGGGGTATTGTATATTTATTGAAATGCAAAAGAGCTGAATTCTTTGGGGCATGCCCCACAAAAGGCCCTTTTAAGGGCTGGTAAGGTAAAGAGCTTTGAACTTTTTTTAATTTAGAATAGGGCAGGGAATTTTTTTTATTTTGGGGGGCTTTATTATTTTATTAGGGGGCTTAGAATAGGTGTAATTAGCTTAAAAATCTTGTAATCTTTTTTTTATTTTTTGTAATTTAGTGTTTGTTTTTTTTTGTAATTTAGTTTAGTTTATTTAATTGTATTTTTAGATAGATATTTGTAGTTTATTTAATTTATTGATAGTGTAGGTGTATTTGTAACTTAGGTTAGGATTTATTTTACAGGTAATTGGGTAATTATTTTAACTAGGTAGATATTAAATAGTTAATAACTATTTAATAGCTATTATACCTAGTTAAAATAATTAACAATTTACCGGTAAAATAAATATAAACCCTAACATAGCTACAATGTAATTATTAATTATATTGTAGCTATCTTAGGGTTTATTTTATAGGTAAGTATTTAGATTTAAATAGGAATATTTTAGTTTATAATATGAATTAGATTAATTTAATAAGAATTTAGTTAGGGGTGTTAGGGTTAGATAGAGTTAATATAGTTAATATAAATACTATAGTAACTATATTAACTATATTAACCCTAATATAATTAGGGTTAATATAGTTAATATATATAATGTAATAACTATATTAACTATAATATACTTAGGTTTAATATAGATAACATAGCTGGCGGCGGGGTAGGTAGATTAAATTAGGGGTTAATAATTTTAATAGAGATGGCGGCGGTGTAAGGGGCTTACATTAGGGGTTAATAATTTTAATATAGCTGGCGGCGGTATAGGGGGATTAGATTAGGGGTTAATAATTTTTATATAGGTGGCGGCGGTTTAAGGGGTCAGATTAGTGGATAGATAAGGTAGATGGCGGCGGTTTTAGGGGTTCACATTAGGCGATAGATAAGGTAGGTGGCGGCGGTTTTAGGGGCTCACAGTAGGGGGTTAGTTTATGTAGATGGCGGCGGTTTAGGGGTTAATAACTTTATTAGGGATTGCGGCGGGGGATCGCGGTTGACAGGTAGATAGACATTGCGCATGCGTTAGGTGTTAGGTTTTATTTAGCAGATTGCGGGTGACAGCTAGATAGACATTGCGCATGCGTTAGGTGTTAGGTTTATTTTCTAGCTAGTTTAGGGAGTTACGGGGCTCCAATAGTCAGCGTAAGGCTTCTTACGGCTGCTTTTTGTGGCGAGGTGAAAATGGAGTAAGATTTCTCCATTTTCACCACGTAAGTCCTTACGCTGCATATTGGATACCAAACTGCGCTGGTTTGGTATACCTGCCTATGGCCCAAAAAACTACGGGCGACGGCAGAAATATACGGGCGTAACTTCTAGGTTACGCCGTATATAGGATACCAAACCAGCGTAAATATTGGCGTCGCCGGCTTTTGCGGGCGACGATTTTTATCGGATCTACCCCATTATTTCAAGCATTTTGTCCTATCCATGAAGGAAAGTACTTAGATGTTATTTGATTTTATATCATTATTATAGTGATCAATTTATGTGCCAGATATCTTTGTTTGCAACTTTGCAAGGCATCACCTGCAAGCGGTACTTTTTATTATAAAGCTGACTCACTATATCATTATGCAAGGAGAAATTGCTGTTGAACTCTTATCAAACTAACGGCTAGATTTGGAGTTTGGCGGCCAAGGGGGTGCGTTAGCTACGCAGGCTTTTTTCTGGCCGCACCATAAAAATAACTCTGGTATTGAGAGTCCAAAAAAATGCTGCGTTAGGCTCCAAAAAAGGAGCGTAGAGCATTTTTACCGCAAATGCAACTCTCGATACCAGAGTTGCTTACGGACGCGGCCAGCCTCAAAAACGTGCTCGTGCACGATTCCCCCATAGGAAACAATGGGGCAGTTTGAGCTGAAAAAAACACCTGCAAAAAAGCCGCGTTCAGCTCCTAACGCAGCCCCATTGTTTCCTATGTCTGCACCTAACACTCTAACATGAACCCCGAGTCTAAACACCCCTAACCTTACACTTATTAACCCCTAATCTGCCGCCCCCGCTATCGCTGACCCCTGCATATTATTATTAACCCCTAATCTGCCGCTCCGTAAACCGCCGCTACTTACATTATCCCTATGTACCCCTAATCTGCTGCCCCTAACACCGCCGACCCCTATATTATATTTATTAACCCCTAATCTGCCCCCCTCAACGTCGCCTCCACCTGCCTACACTTATTAACCCCTAATCTGCCGAGCGGACCTGAGCGCTACTATAATAAAGTTATTAACCCCTAATCCGCCTCACTAACCCTATCATAAATAGTATTAACCCCTAATCTGCCCTCCCTAACATCGCCGACACCTAACTTCAATTATTAACCCCTAATCTGCCGACCGGAGCTCACCGCTACTATAATAAATGGATTAACCCCTAAAGCTAAGTCTAACCCTAACACTAACACCCCCCTAAATTAAATATAATTTAAATCTAACAAAATTAATTAACTCTTATTAAATAAATTATTCCTATTTAAAGCTAAATACTTACCTGTAAAATAAATCCTAATATAGCTACAATATAAATTATAATTACATTGTAGCTATTTTAGGATTAATATTTATTTTACAGGCAACTTTGTAATTATTTTAACCAGGTACAATAGCTATTAAATAGTTAAGAACTATTTAATAGTTACCTAGTTAAAATAATAACAAAATTACCTGTAAAATAAATCCTAACCTAAGTTACAATTAAACCTAACACTATACTATCATTAAATTAATTAAATAAAATACCTACAATTACCTACAATAAAACCTAACACTACACTATCAATAAATAAATTAAATACAATTCCTACAAATAACTACAATGAAATAAACTAACTAAAGTACAAAAAATAAAAAAGAACTAAGTTACAAAAAATAAAAAAATATTTACAAACATCAGAAAAATATTACAACAATTTTAAACTAATTACACCTACTCTAAGCCCCCTAATAAAATAACAAAGACCCCCAAAATAAAAAAAATGCCCTACCCTATTCTAAATTAATAAAGTCAAAAGCTCTTTTACCTTACCAGCCCTGAACAGGGCCCTTTGCGGGGCATGCCCCAAGAAATTCAGCTCTTTTGCCTGTAAAAAAAAACATACAATACCCCCCCCCCCCAACATTACAACCCACCACCCACATACCCCTAATCTAACCCAAACCCCCCTTAAATAAACCTAACACTAAGCCCCTGAAGATCTTCCTACCTTGTCTTCACCTCACCAGGTATCACCGATCCGTCCTGGTTCCAAAATCTTCATCCAACCCAAGCGGGGGCTGGCGATCCATCATCCGGTGCTGAAGAGGTCCAGAAGAGGCTCCAAAGTCTTCATCCTATCCGGGAAGAAGAGTAGATCCGGACCGGCAACCATCTTCTTCCAAGCGGCATCTTTTATCTTCATCCGATGACGACCGGCTCCATCCTGAAGACCTCCAGCGCGGATCCGTCCTCTTCTTCCGACGACTTCCCGACGAATGACGGTTCCTTTAAGGGACGTCATCCAAGATGGCGTCCCTCGAATTCCGATTGGCTGATAGGATTCTATCAGCCAATCGGAATTAAGGTAGGAAAATTCTGATTGGCTGATGGAATCAGCCAATCAGAATCAAGTTCAATCCGATTGGCTGATCCAATCAGCCAATCAGATTGAGCTCGCATTCTATTGGCTGATCGGAACAGCCAATAGAATGCAAGCTCAATCTGATTGGCTGATTGGATCAGCCAATCGGATTGAACTTGATTCTGATTGGCTGATTCCATCAGCCAATCAGAATTTTCCTACCTTAATTCCGATTGGCTGATAGAATCCTATCAGCCAATCGGAATTCGAGGGACGCCATCTTGGATGACGTCCCTTAAAGGAACCGTCATTCGTCGGGAAGTCGTCGGAAGAAGAGGACGGATCCGCGCTGGAGGTCTTCAGGATGGAGCCGGTCGTCATCGGATGAAGATAGAAGATGCCGCTTGGAAGAAGATGGTTGCCGGTCCGGATCTACTCTTCTTCCCGGAAAGGATGAAGACTTTGGAGCCTCTTCTGGACCTCTTCAGCACCGGATGATGGATCGCCAGCCCCCGCTTGGGTTGGATGGAGATTTTGGAGCCAGGACGGATCGGTGATACCTGGTGAGGTGAAGACAAGGTAGGAAGATCTTCAGGGGCTTAGTGTTAGGTTTATTTAAGGGGGGTTTGGGTTAGATTAGGGGTATGTGGGTGGTGGGTTGTAATGTTGGGGGGGGGTATTGTATGTTTTTTTTTACAGGCAAAAGAGCTGAATTTCTTGGGGCATGCCCCGCAAAGGGCCCTGTTCAGGGCTGGTAAGGTAAAAGAGCTTTTGACTTTATTAATTTAGAATAGGGTAGGGCATTTTTTTATTTTGGGGGTCTTTGTTATTTTATTAGGGGGCTTAGAGTAGGTGTAATTAGTTTAAAATTGTTGTAATATTTTTCTGATGTTTGTAAATATTTTTTTATTTTTTGTAACTTAGTTCTTTTTTATTTTTTGTACTTTAGTTAGTTTATTTCATTGTAGTTATTTGTAGGAATTGTATTTAATTTATTTATTGATAGTGTAGTGTTAGGTTTTATTGTAGGTAATTGTAGGTATTTTATTTAATTAATTTAATGATAGTATAGTGTTAGGTTTAATTGTAACTTAGGTTAGGATTTATTTTACAGGTAATTTTGTTATTATTTTAACTAGGTAACTATTAAATAGTTCTTAACTATTTAATAGCTATTGTACCTGGTTAAAATAATTACAAAGTTGCCTGTAAAATAAATATTAATCCTAAAATAGCTACAATGTAATTATAATTTATATTGTAGATATATTAGGATTTATTTTACAGGTAAGTATTTAGCTTTAAATAGGAATAAGTTATTTAATAAGAGTTAATTAATTTCGTTAGATTTAAATTATATTTAACTTAGGGGGGTGTTAGTGTTAGGGTTAGACTTAGCTTTAGGGGTTAATCCATTTATTATAGTAGCGGTGAGCTCCGGTCGGCAGATTAGGGGTTAATAATTGAAGTTAGGTGTCGGCGATGTTAGGGAGGGCAGATTAGGGGTTAATACTATTTATGATAGGGTTAGTGAGGCAGATTAGGGGTTAATAACTTTATTATAGTAGCGCTCAGGTCCGCTCGGCAGATTAGGGGTTAATAAGTGTAGGCAGGTGGAGGCGACGTTGAGGGGGGCAGATTAGGGGTTAATAAATATAATATAGGGGTCGGCGGTGTTAGGGGCAGCAGATTAGGGGTACATAGGGATAACGTAGGTGGCGGCGCTTTGCGGTCGGCAGATTAGGGGTTAATAAGTGTAGGTAGCTGGCGGCGACGTTGTGGGGGGCAGATTAGGGGTTAATAAATATAATATAGGGGTCGGCGGTGTTAGGGGCAGCAGATTAGGGGTACATAAGGATAACGTAGTTGGCGGTCGGCAGATTAGGGGTTAAAAAAATTTAATCGAGTGGCGGCGATGTGGGGGGACCTCGGTTTAGGGGTACATAGGTAGTTTATGTGTGTTAGTGTACTTTAGAGTACAGTAGTTAAGAGCTTTATAAACCGGCGTTAGCCCAGAAAGCTCTTAACTCCTGCTTTTTTTCTGCAGCTGGAGTTTTGTCGTTAGATGTCTAACGCTCACTTCAGAAACGACTCTAAATACCGGAGTTAGAAAGATCCCATTGAAAAGATAGGATACGCAATTGACGTAAGGGGATCTGCGGTATGGAAAAGTCGCGGCTGAAAAGTGAGCATTAGACCCTATTTTCAGTGACTCCAAATACCGGCGGTAGCCTAAAACCAGCGTTAGGAGCCTCTAACGCTGGTTTTCACGGCTAATGCCAAACTCTAAATCTAGCCGTAAGAATTAAAAAACTATTTCTCCTTGCATAATAATATAGTGAGTCAGCTTTATAAAAAAAATACCCCTTACAGGTGATGCATTACAAAGTTGCAAACAAAGATATATGGCACATAAATTGATCACTATAATAATTATATAAAATCAAATAACATCTAAGTACTTTCCTTCATGGATAGGACAAAAATACTTGAAAGTCTAAGTCAAAAATTAAGTGATAGTGCAAATAAGTGAGCTAAGTGAAGCTGGTGTCCAGTGAACGTTTTTCTTAGGAAGAGGTGTCACAGGTTGCGGGTGCAACAGCAAAAATAGGTAGAATCAGCTAGGAAGTGCACTCTCACTTAATCAGTCAACTGCCAGTGTGCAGGCAAAGCAATATCCACATCAAAAAAAAGGTTTGCACTCTCTGGTCTTTAAATAACAAACAGTTTTTAATGTGACGTTTTGGGGGTTATGTCTCCCCTTTCTCAGACAAAGCAATACTGTGTAAAACCGATAATTTGCAACTGTCACTCATATGATTAATTGTGTACGTCTTGTTGTGGTGCAATGGCAACCACTTTTGGCAGTTTTTCTCCTGAGGGGGTGGGGTCACTATGGGATTTAATTGTATAAATTGTTGGTTTTCCAGTATTGCTTTGTCTGAGGAAGGGGAGACATATCCCCAAAACATCACATTAAAACACTGTTTGTTATTTAAAGACCAGAGAGTGCAAGCCTTTTTTTGATGTGGATATTGCTTTGCCTGCACCCTGGCAGTTGACTGATTAAGTGAGAGTGCACTTCCTATCTGTTTCTTTTATATATATATATATATATATATATATATATATATATATATATATATATATATATATATATATATATATATATATATATATATATATATATATATATATATATATATATATATATAAAAAATCATATGATTAAGGGTGTTCCACCCGAAACGTCACTGTTTTATTCCAGCATGTGGAAATAAAGATATTTTTATACTGCAAGGTGCTGCCTTCTTCTGTGGATTTAAAAAAAATAAATCAGTGGCGTATTTAGGTTTTGTGCTGCCGTAGTTTTTAGGCCTTTTTTAGCCATAATATTTTTTGGTAAATGTGTAACACTTTTTATTTTTTAATGTCTTTTTAATGTCTTTTTAAGTAGTAGGGCTTGCATTCACTCAGGTGGTTTGATTTAAACCTAAATGCATATACAGGGTGACTCTTTTATTTATATTTATATATATATATATATATATATATATATATATATATATATATATTTATATATTTACACAAAAGAGGATAGATGCACAAATAAGGGAACTGCAAGTACTCAAAGTTGAAGCAGAAAGGGCCGTGTCGGTGCCTCTACCGACACAGATCAGTACAAACAAACACAAGAAGTTTGCAGTCCAAACACAGCAATACAAAAAAGTCCCCTCTTAAAACTTTCTTCAATCAAGGTGAGGTGTTATAAAACTAATGTTGTTGGCACATAAAAGCACCTAAAAGGACTGATATTAAAAGTTCATACCTTTATTTAATAATTACCAGGAGACACAGGTGCTAGCGGAGTATGACGTCATCTGACGGGTTTCACGCCTTTCTGGTGCTTTTGTCTCCTGGTAATTATTATGTCTGTGAAAGTTGTATGTGTTTGTTACACACGAAAATAAAGGTATGAACTTTTAATATCGCTCCGTTTAAGTGCTTTTATGTGCCAACAACATTAGTTTTATAACACCTCACTTTGGTTAAAAAAAGTTTTAAGAGGGGACTTTTTTGTATTGCTATAAATATATATATATATATATATATATATATATATATATATATATATATATATATATATATACATACAGGGGCGTATTTAGGTTTTGTTTTTTTTGCTGCTGCTGCGGCTGCATTTTAAAATAAAATTTCCCCCTGCCAGGGTTCAGCCTCAGAATAGATTGATTTTCAATTTTATTTTAAAATAAAATAACAACAGACCTAAATGTTTCCTACTTTCTCCCCAGCAGTGTGTATTTATTAATATAATACATTACTTAATTTTATATTTACAATAAAATTCCTATTTCCTAGAAAACTAGAGAATCCTTCCTATCCAGTATCGGTATGTATTCCAATTTCTAGTCTAGACAGTATCTTGAAAATAATTGAATTGAATCATGAAATGGCGGGGCTGGGGCACATTATGGAGCTGTGGCATGCGGCTGCCCTACCTGATTTAAGTACCCTCAGCTGGCAGGCTCTTGTGCTAGCTGTTTCAGTCTTGTGTATAAAATCCCTGGCTGGCCTCAGCATATGACATGTTAATTATTGATGTTATTTATTAAAGTAACTCTCTCTAATAGCAGCAGCCATGATGATCTGACTTGTCTCTACAAAGCTTACCTGGTCAATGCTTAGCCCCCTGTCCCCCTGACATGATATCTCTTTGTCTTTTAATATTGTAGGTATGGGACTTCACTTCACAAGTTCACTCACTGTTATTTGCCATTGTGCCCAAATAAATAAAGAACAAAAAATAACAAGATACTTGGCAAGTTGGCCTGCAAAGTTGCTATTTCACATGACATGAGTGAGCACTGCAGTGAGTACTTACTATTCTGTGCCTGCCCACCGGGTCACCCCCCTCCTTACCAGTCCTCTCTGTTTAAGGCTCGTCTGCTCCGCTGACGCTCCGGTCCGATGCGATCCCACTCACTCACTGACTCGTCGTCACTGCAGCAGTGTCACTCACAGTCTAGTCTGTCTCCGTCCGCTTCTGTCTTTTTTGTGACTCACCGCTAAGCCGCTTCTCACTGCCCTGGGAGGGAGATCACGTGCGCACCTGCGTGGCTCCCTCCATCCATGTGTGGCAACTGTGAGCAGACAGGAAGGCGGGCGGAAGGTAGAAAACATCACGTGACCTCGGCAAAAGCCAGGTCACGTGACCGCTGAATGGAAAAAATTTAAAAAAATTTGCGAAAAAAATAAAGAATAAAAAAAAAAAATTGCAGTTTCCAACATATCAGTGCCGCCCCCCCAAATCTGCTGACCTAGGCACCGGCCTTGTTGGCCTATGCATAAATACGCCCCTGTATATATATATATATATATATATATATATATATATATATATATATATATATATATATATATATATATATATATATATTTATTTATTTATTTATTTATTTATTTATATATTTATATAATGGGGTACCCCAGCAGTAACACCCACTCCCATGATATTTAGCCTTGAAGTCAAGTTTTTGCTCACCAAAATTTGCTACCCCATGTATTATAGCGTAGAACCATCCCTGAATTAATTTAGCCCACACAGAGCAATGACTTAACCCTCTTTTATGCAGTGAAGTGATTTAATATTGGCGGTAACACACACTGAAGAGGGATTTAATACCAATATTGCCAATACCATGAACAAAGCAGACATCATTATGTAACACACAGATCAAGGATTAAACACCTATATTGCCATTGCTACAAATACACAGTGCATATATTTAACCCCTTTTATTGCCAATAGCACATAGTAGTTGATTTAACCCTATTATTGCCATGTCAGTTGAGTATTGCCAGTAACATAAACAATGCAGACATCATCATGTAACACACAGATCAAGGATTAAACACCCATATTGCCATTGCTACAAACACACAACACATATATTTAACCCTTTTTATTGCACATGGTAGTTGATTTAACCCTATTATTGCCATGCCAGTTGACCTCACAAAAAAAGTGATTAAACTCCCATAGGCAGCGACTCCCTCTATCACTAACTAAGTGACAGTCACCCACCCATGACCAAGACACTGACTTGACTAGTGATCACTAAGTACAGAACAAACAGTAGTAGTACTGAGTCTGACTCTGTGGCAGAGACTGAATGCCCTACCTGAGTTCGTTGTCGCCCCTCTTCTGTCCTCACTGGCTCCGCCGCTTCACGGCATGCAAACAGATAGTGGAAGCTGGCTGGTTGAAAATGTCAAGTGACCGTGGCGAAAAGCCGGTCACGTGACCTCTCGGCGGTAAGCTACCCGTTCAAAATATTTTTTTTTAAAAGCAGCCAGATATTCAAGTGCAGTGGATAAGTGCTGCCCCCGCAAAATTGGCCGTCCTAGGTACCGCCGTTGTTGGCCTATTCATTAATTTGCCCCTGATATATATAAATAAATATATATATATATATCTGCCATTTTGTATTGTTTTTACTATAGTTAGTGTCAAACTGAAATGGGAGTCTGTGTGGGTGCAAGTACATGTTAAGTTAAGAAAAGTATAATAAACAGTAAATTCTATATATAGCTTAAAGGGACATAAAACAAGTTGGGATAGAGACAAAATAATATAATATGTACTTTAATTACTTTACCTGCAAATTTATACTGCAGTGTCTCGCCATTAACCCTTTCTTTTAAGTTTCTGAATTGTAAAGCTCTAACTCCCCCCACACAATTCATTTTATAGCTGTATCTATATCTATTGTTGTTTTGGTAAAATGCAAAATTGAATAGGGATTATCTGCTGGAGCATTCCTATAAGCTGTGAACTCAGTTAAAATACAATGACTGTGTCTAAACACTGATAAGGGGGTAGAGTTAGCTGCTCCAGGCAGCTTAGCTATGTAATTAATTTTGCTTATTTTTTAAAATTATTTTAAAATACTTGCCAGCAATTGTTAAACAATTTTTGTATGCAAACTATTTTAAATTAATTAGCCCTTTTAGGATATGCACAGATCTCAACCTGTTTAATGGCACTTTAAGCATTGATATTATCTTATCTACTTGAATCATCACCCCTAATTTATATTAGAGAGCTTTAGTATTCAAGTACTAGGAACTCAAAAAAAAATTAGCACTTTTGTATTATATGACAAAAATAGAACTTTTGCAGCATTACTCACAATATATATTAAAAAGCTAGAATTCTGATTTAATTGGAACTCCAAAGAGAGGTATCACTAGTATGGAAGCTAGCTAAAATAAATGCCTCCCATGATACTCACAGGATGCAGCCTTTGTCCAATCTAAATGTAGAACAAAAGTATGTATGTGAATACATTACCAGCCATGTCAAACATACTAATCATTAGTAGAGAGGAATATACTTTTCTTGCAGAAATTAAAACTATTAAGTAACATGTGAGCTAAAAGGATATAATTACTGTTCCGCTTGACATCCACATAATACAATTAAATAGCTGTTCAAGAGAGTCTCAGATCTATGGATCTTCATATAGAGACAGCCAAAGGAACTTAAATAGCAGTGTTCTCACCAAAGATGGGTTTCTTCCATAGGTAGCAAACACACTCACAGTATAATCTATCAAACATGTGCAGACTATTAATGTGAGAAGTCAGACTAATGCTCCAAGTCTCTACCCAATGCCGTTTCTGTCCTGGAATCTATACTGGCTCATAACATTTCAAGCTAGGAAATGCATAGTGAGTCTGTAGCAAAGAGCTGGTAAGGAGGAGAAAGTCTTATCTGCTCTGGGGGCTGATCTGCCAAAAATTGTCCAGCCATAAAAGCAAGAGGTTAGGACTGTAGCTCAGGGTATGCCTGACTCCAAACTAGTAGCGATAAGTCTGCTGCCATCAAAAGCATGGGAGAGGTTTTGACAGACTGAAGGGTTGCCTCCATGTTAGATGGCTCAATCGTCTGAAGTGATATGAAATATAGGGGATCCCCATGCCAGGCTCCCTCTAGCATAGGTCAGGAGACAATCATAACACGAGCTCCAAACATCTTGAAAAAATCTTGAGGTAGTATTTCTCAATGGACTTCCCTATAGATGTCCCAAATATTATTGAAATTGATAACTTAACTTTGAAAAGTTACACAAGGAGCACCTGAAATGAGCGCACTGCCACTTCGGCAGTCAGCTCCGCCCACCCAGGTCATTAGTAAATTTAATGATTGCAGTCTCTGTGTGTGTTGGGGGCAAAATCCAGATTACAATGGTTCAAGGAGAAAATGTAATGTGGAGAAATGTAATAAAAGTGTATATACTATTCTTTCTAGATGTTTTTTTGGCAAGGTTGGATTGAGATAAAGTTTTTTTGAGGATAGGTGTGACTAGTGCATGTTTAAAGGATGAGGGAAATATACCACTGCTGAGGGAGAGATTGAAAATATGTGTGAGGATTGGAGTAAGAGTAGGAGAGAGGGAGGGCGATAGTTGTGAGGGGATAGGAAGTGAGGTGAGAGGATAATATAAGGGCAGAAAATTAATCCTCTGTAATAGGAACAAAAAAGCTGAATTTGTGGATTTGTGGGTTTTGGACGTTTGTGATCAGTTAGGGAGGTTGGAGGCTGGTAATATATTGAGAAATTATTTTGTTTCTGATGGAATCAATTTTGTTGTTAAAGTGGCTGGCAAAATCTTGAACTGAGAAAGAAGTGATAATAGGATATGGGGGTGGGTAAGAGTAGAAAATGAATCCTGCTTATAGAGGTTAAGGGCAGAATAGTAGGAGTTCAAGATGAACTTGTAGTGAAGAAAGTCATCTGAACAGCAAGACTTTCTTCAATTTCACTTAGCAGTGCAGAACATCTGCATAGGTAGCGTGTCAGAGGAGTAAGCCAGGATGTGTGAGTGATTTCTGATCTATGGTAGAAGGGGCCAAGTTGTCAAGGATCGATGTAAGAGTGGAGTTGTAGTGACAGATAGAGAGGTCAGGGTAGGAAAAGGAGGAGATGGAACAGAGCAAATGTTTAGAAGAGTTTGAGAGATGTTGCTGATCTAGTGACTTAATGTCACCAAAGTGCAATTTGGTGTGATGGTTAGATGGATGGAGAGTACTAGGGAGTGCTGTGATACTGTAAGTGAGGAGACGATGAAGAATAAGAGGACATGGGGAATTTGTGAAGTGTTATAGAGTAGCTGAAAATCAGATCAAGGAAGTGTCCATCTTTGTGAGTGGGAGAGTTGGTACATTGTGAGTAAGCGAGCTGGAGAAGTTGCTCCAGAGGCAGTGGGATTGTCAACAGGAAGGTTGAAATCCCCAAAAATTTGGGTAGGGGTGTCTGAGGAGAGGGCATAAGGTAGTCAGGCAGCAAAATGATCAAGAAATTGAGTTGGGGAGCCAGGGGATGATATATCACTGTGACACGTAGAGTGAGGGTAGAGGATAAGCAAATCATGTGGGAAGACAATGTGAAGAAGAGAAGGATTGTATTTGTTGAAAGGTGCAACAAGAGTAAAGTAAAATATGCATAAGAGGTAGTAATGACAAACACTATGGACTAGATAAGTTTATGATTTTAGGAAATTTTGGCCTGATTTGTTGGGCTTATAGTTATTACCTGCTGTCTATGTTTCTGCCTACACCACCTCCTAGTCTGTTTTCAGACCTAGGGGTTTGGCTGAAGTGGAGACCCCCATGTGACATTGCAACAGGAAAGGCTGTGTCTGAGAAAGGGAGCCAGGTTTCTGTCAGAGCCAAAAGGTTGAGGGAATGGGTGATGAAGAGGTCATGGAAAGAAGTGAGCTTGTAGCAAACAGAGTGAGAGTTCCACAGTGCACAAGTGAAGGGGGTGTTTACATTAAAATAAACAGAATAATAAAGGGGGTGCTCTAGTATGCACTATATGTACAATTCAATATAGACATGAATATCAGACAACACTAAGCAATCAATAAAAAATTGCAATCAATAGTATGCAAACCAAAGATTGGACAGACAAACAGTCCCAATTCAGTCAGATGTAGAATTCACTTGTAGAATCAATTCTTGCTTCCAATTGGAAAGTAGTGATTCTGGCCTCATGTGTAGATCATCCAAAACATTTGCAGCCTCAATGGGTATATAGGTCAAATAGGTACTCACAATTGGTAAAAGAACCCTTGTGTGCTAGTAGAAGCAGGCTGATATAATAGGGTGTATCAGCTCATCACACCAGGTGTCAGGAACCAGAACCCTGCGTTTGATGTGTCCCAATGCACTGTGTCAAAGATGGGTGTGTACCTCTCCAAAAAGGTGCTGTCACTTTGTTGTAGTTTAAAAACTTGTTTATTTAAAAACAGATTAAAAATATTAATACACAAAGTGAGACAGGGGCATATATACAACCCCCTCTCATTGCAACGTTTCTCAGCTCTTGGACGGCCGTTTCATCAGGCATGCAGCACCATATGACATCAAACTATTTAAATCCACATTGACCAATAGCCTCCTTTGTTTGTTGATTGAGGCGTGTTTATAGTAATTAACAAAACATAGGCATATAATCTCGACTCATTAACAAACTAACTTCACTTACCCAACAAGTTACCCTCATCTATCTCCTCACTAATATCATTCTCACCTTTGCAGTCCCCACCTCCTGTTTCCCATCCTCCCACCCATCTAGATTGTAAGTTCCCACGGGAATAGGGCCCTCAATTCCCCCTGTATTTGTCTGTAAAATGTTGTCTCTTATTGTATTGTTTCTCCGTTGTACTTTTATCCTTGTACCCATGGGCAGCGCTGCGGAATCTGTTGGCGCTTTATAAATAAATAATAATAATAATTAGGGTTGCACCGATACCATTTTTCTAAGACCGAGTACAAGTACCGATACTTTTTTTCAAATACTCACCGATACCAGTTACTGATACTTTTTTTTTTATGTCATGACAGTTTACCAAGCACAATACAGACTAATGATTTAAGATCGCTTCTTTATAATTATGAACTGTATCTCAAAAGACATGTTTTAATAATAAAACAGTTTTATGTGCTTGTTGTCACAAAGTTCACAGAACATGTTTAAAAGTAAAACTATTACAACAACATATATTAATAACTACGATAAATAGCTGCAGCAGCTGGGGCTGGAAAGCTACAATTTAAAGGGGTGATTACTGGATGCAATTGGGTTGTAGGGTGCCTATATAACTCATCAATCTGACATTTGTACCTAATACAAAGTAATATAATTTAATTCTAAAAATAATATTGGGGAAGGAGTATCCCATTAATCCCCTTTGAGAAAAATGGGGCATTTGCATTCTACTGACTCAACAGAAAATAGGGCTGGTCTTCATATTTTTCCAGGGCTGCTTTTATTCATAGTCCAGCCCTGGCTAAGGATGTTCCTCAGAGTACAGTATGTTTTGAGCATAGTTGTGCAAGATGAGAACTAGCAGTATAAGAGGCAATCTAGCAATTAGAGTAATTTTTCAAAAGTTAGTGGCAAGTTCTTTTTAAGGAACAGAAGCATCTCTGCATATTCAGCTATAAGTCTGTTTCCACTTTCACACTACTGCATGGGTCATAAAGATATTTTTGGGCCATTAAATCTGCCCAGTACGTCAGGGGTTTGTCTGAATGAGGTACAGAGATCTCTCCCAGGTAGGCTTCCAGCTGTATAGTAGCAGCTTTTGGGTCACTGCTCTCAAACGTACAATAATAAAAATAACAGCAATTTGTATTAGCAGAACAGAAGTGAACAATTGTTTATTTAAAGTGAAGGTCAAGTCTGGGGTTGTGCTTAGCAGTTTTCAATATTTTAGCTAAAATGAGTATGATGTTCATTCATCAAAGTATAGATAGATACAAGCAAAAGATTTATATTTTACGTTTTGAAACCGCTCCGTTTCAGCTGTAAAATCCGCCCGTCATAGTGCCTTTATTGATTGACATCTTTTGGCTCCAATCTATTGTTTTACCCCGTGGCGTCCAGCCCCTTTTCGTTTTCGTCATTGTCAGCTTATGCGCATGCGTGTAAGTAAACATCGCGTCATCATCATCATGCTCGTCCCCGTAACGCGCATTCGTTGTTTGCTCGCAAAATTACTGCATACAAAGTTACGGCCGTTAATTACGCGCATGCGCTATTGAGCTGACCGTACGCATGCGCATTTCAAACAGAACAAGGGTGCACGAGCGTAGTCTCGTTGTAAGAAACAAAGCGACGTCATCAAGTCAGAATAAGGAAGTCTTGTATGGGCGGAGATAAACGCAATAACGGAGCAACATTATAAATACATTTTTTGGGCAAAGGGTTAGTTATTTATACATATAAAGTAAGCGAATTTAATGTTTTTAAGATAATCTTCAACATGATGTATTTTGAATCCCAAAAATTGACCTTCACTTTAAGTCTCCACTCCAGCTTAAAATGAAATGGGAACATCCAGTTTGAAAAACGCCACAAGATGGCGTATGTGTAGGAATTGAAGGTATCGGTTTAAGTATCGGTACTTGGTATCGGCACCGATACCGATACTAGTATCGGTATCGGTGCAACCCTAATAATAATAATCTGTCAAACATAATCTGCAAAACACATATGCATTATCTGATACCTTCACATTCATTCATTTTAATTAATGTAAAGGTATCAGATAATGCATATGTGTTTTGCAGATTATGTTTGACAGATTATATCCCTTTGTTTTGTTAATTACTATAAACACAACCTAATCAACAAACAAAGGAGGCTATTGGTCAATGTGGATTTAAATAGTTTGATGTCATATGGTGCTGCATGTCGGGTGTTGGCTGTAGATACACAAGTAATTGGAGTAAGGTTTCCAGAAATCTGGTTCCTAGGTCTATTGAAAGGCAAAACATCAGCAGCTAGTATGAACAAGAGGTAGAGTGACATAAGATGAGATACAGATTTGCAGTGTTTAGAGGGCCTTTGGGATGTGGTACAGGGAAGAGAGAGTTTATGAATTTGTGAGAGCAAAAGTGAGGTGAGGATTAAAGACATGTGCCAATTAATGTAGCAGATGGTGAGGGGGATTGAGTAAATTCAAAGTAAAGTTTGTGATAGAGACAAGAGGTAACAATAAGGAACATGAAGATATGAAGCATTATTGCAAAAGGGAATACATTAAAACAGTACTTGCCTTGTGTCTATTCCTTTGTTTAAGTTGCACAGAAGTCTGGGGGTGAGATTTGTCTGGCCCTAAGTATGCAGCTGAATGGCATGTGGTTGTTTTGACGTTCAAGGTATGTTGGCTAAGAACAGTATATTCAGTAAGGTGTATTTACCATATTGGTCATGGCTGAGCAGATATTTGATTTGACTACTCAAACTTTAGATCAGAAGCTGCTGAGTGGCCTGACATTAATGCTCAGTGGGTGAAAGCAGCAGAAACATCCTGGGTTTCCCTCTAATCATCACATCATTGGGCAAATGTTTATTTAATTTAATATTCTTAATCTAATTCCTTAGTTGCAGTACAAGTTATTCCTAAACTGGCATATATTAAGTGGATATGATTATTGAACATAATAATGCTGAAGTAAGATGGTGTTAATTTGTTGGTATAACTGATGCGGCATCTCCTGAAATTATATATGGGCAGAGCCACAATGGGATTATGGCATTGGGAATGTCATTAGCATGGTCGGGACATGTAATGTACGGGGATGGCTCCTGGGTGGAACTTAGGAGGGGCATAGGCAGAGTGGTGGTGAAAGCAAGGTATTACTGTTAAAGGAGAAAGCCACTCTGCTGGGGGGGGGGGGGGGCTGTGTGACACCACTGCATACCTGTAACATTAAACCAAAGCTGGCTGAAAGGAATGTGCTGCCTGTGCCCAAAAACAAAATGATGCACATAAAAATGTGTGCCCCCTTCTATTTAAATTCATCCACAGTCAGCAGCCTCAAAGATTATAGTTAAGCAGATTAGAGTGTCACGTAATAGCATTTTGATACCCATCTGATGACTGCAAAAAGATACTGTATTTCTCTAAAAAAAATAAAAAAAACAATTATAGAGCCCACTTAGCATGAAACTGGGCATTTTTGATGTTGGGGAGAAAAGCAAATTTTATCTGTATCTAATACCTAGGGTATTAAGAGCACACGTCTTCTGCTTATGATACGAGAAAACAAATTACTGGGAAGTGAAATAGAGTGCGTAAAGTGCAGTTTTTCCATTCACTAAAATTAATTGCATTACCCTATGCAAACATTTTAAATATAATATATCAACAAAAACCCTCTCTTTGCAAATGATCTTCCCTAGAGATGTATTTATGGTTAAAATTTGCACACAAAATAATTTTAACCTCCCATTTCAGATCTACCTCCTACATTTCTCTAGCTAGTATTTTAAAAGAAAAAAATACTTGAACATCAAACTCACATTTTTACATATACATAGTATGTAATCTACATAAAGAAATACATGTATTAAAAACATTTAAAACCTACAAATTTGGCCTCCCTAAAGAATTTATCTCTAAAATCTCAGCCCTCTATACTTTTCCCTCTGCCAAGGTCAGGGTGAACCGACTACTCTCAGAAAGCTTTAGGATTAGAAATGGAACTAGACAAGGGGGCCCATTATCCCCCCTTCTATTTATCCTCTCGATGGAAGTACTAGCCACCAAATTACGTAACTCTCCTGAAGTAAGGGGAAATTAAATTAAAAATTTAGAATATAAATTGGCATTGTTTGCGGATGACCTCCTAATGACCCTTACTAATCCACTAAACTCCCTTATAGCAGCCCACTCTATTCTCAATGAATATAGCAAAGTATCAAACTGCTCAAATAATTTTGGGAAATCGGAAATCCTACCCGTACACGTTCAAACAGATGACATAGCCAATATACGTAAATAACATCGCCCGTTTCACCCTCAGCCCTCGATCTTTGAAATATCTAGGTACATGTTTAACCCCAGACCGAACAAAATTAACCAAACTAAATTATGATTCTCTCATTTCAGACATATCGGCCAATATCACACAATGGCTCCTAAAACATATATCATGGATGGGGAGGATTGGAGCGATCAAAATTACACTACTCCCAAAAATTCTTTATATCCTACAAACAGTCCCAGTCCCCCTCCCAAACTCCACCAAAATTACAATTAATACTCAGTTCATACATTTGGAAATAAAAACACCCCAGAATCCCGAAATCGACACCCGACCAAGGAGGATTAGGAGTACCTAATCTCCAGATTTACCGAAATGCAGTTTACCTGTCTAGAATAGTAGATTGGTGCTCTTACGAAGAACACCATCACAAGCAATGGGTTCAACTGGAACATGATCTAGGGAATTTCCCTCACCTAGGAGCCTTATGCTGGTTAGAAAAGGGCCATGATAAATACACATATAACACAAGCCCCTTCATCTCGGAAACGTTCAAGGTCTGGAAAGAAATAATCAAAAAACATCCTGATATTTCCACAATACCCTCCCCTCTTACACCCATTCTACATAACCAAAATTTCCAGCTAGGTACCAACTTCACCCCCACTGGTCCTAAGGACATCCATCTCTTATTACCAATATACACATTAACAGAAGACAATAGAATATTGCCTAAAGATCTTAAAGAACACTTTTTCTTAACCTCCTCCCCAAAGCATAATCTAACTAGAACTCAAACTCCATTTTGTAAGACAGTATCACAATACATACAGGAAACACTAGGAACACCTTTCCCATTAGACCCACTCATATTCCTGTTCCAGAAATACCCCAAACTTCAATCCAAAACACATAAGAAGCTATGTCAACTCATATTAAACAGTGCAAATCAACTAATTCCACGTCTGTGGAAAAAAGACTTAACTCCTACTATTCAAATGTGGAAACAAGAAATTCATATTAATCTCAAACTAGAGAGATACCATTATCTAGTCTCTAACACACTAGATGTATATCATGACATTATGTTCCTCTGGAAAACCCGTAACCAGCCATAAAAAGATGACTCTAGCTGCCTCAGTACTATCACAAAGACATATTTAAGACAGTAGATCCCACAGCTACTACTGGACTACGACACTACCAACGACCTTACCCTCATCACACACACTAACCAATCACTTGTCTTCACAGAAGGTAACAGAATGTCAATAACACTCTCACACTTATCCACCCTCAAGATGATTTTTAATTTTTGTTTTCATTTACTGTTGTTTTACGCATTTATTTTTTACTCCCTGCAAAAATGCTTCTTCTCAGGTGCATCCTTAAAAGACAATCTGTACAGGGACTTAAGTGTTTCTTGGACTTTCAGCACAACGAACATCTTAGCCTAGTCCATTTACAATACCAGTCAAGAATCTGAAGGACATTTCAGAAAGCAATATTTTCCTAGACTCTTATCTTTTAACTACCAAAATGTTACCAATGCATTATTTGTTTGTTCACATGTACAAGTTGAAATAAAAATTATTTATGAACAAATAAAATAGAAATAAACTTTTTGCAGGGAGGAGGAGAGTAACTGTCAGACATAAAATGCTTTTTTTATTCACAGAATCTACAACTTAATGATTTGAAAAAAATGTAACAAAGAACTGCAAAATTGATGTCAAGTCTAATTAAAGTGCAGGGATTATGCAAATGAGATTATTATTTTTTAAAACCGATATGTTAAAAACATGCATTGTTTTGCAGTCCAGGGGCATACACTTTAAAAAGCAGTATTGGTTATTGAATCACCTCTGAATTGAGCTCCTGCTCTGATCAAACAATCACTGTGTAGATTGTAGAGCAGGCTTCTGAAGTCCATAGTTTGGTCTCACAGGGGGTAGTGGAAAAAAACACAATCTTCAGAGGAATATTACAAAAAAAAGTGCAAAAAACAAGTAAACGTACATTACAAAGTTGTTTTTACTGCACACAATTAAATATGTTATGGAGAATTAAATCCAGTTTTACAGTGTATACGTATATCTCCTTAATTTTAAAAAACATATAAATCTTGCTTAAAAATCTCACCACAACATCGTCAAACATAGAATAGTGGTGAAATTGGCTCTATTGATTTCAATCTTCTATTTTGCAACTTCCCACAGAATAGAATGACTTCTACCGTCAAGGATATCACAGGCCTCTCACCTGTTATTTGAGAGGGACAATCCCTGATTCTGAGCTCTGTTCAGGGCTGGATTGGGAAATCAGACTGGCCCTGGAAATTATGGCCGATTGGCCCCAGCACCCCCCTCAGATTCCTTACCCCAGCCCTCTTTTGGCCTTGCTTTGACCACCCCCTTCCTTGCCTAGAGCCACTTTTATGATGCCACAGGCCCCCACAACCTAATCAGGAGTGGAGCAGCCTTGAAGAAATGCACTACCCATGTGCACAAGGCTTGCTCCGTGACCTCCTCGACCAAGGATGTGGCTCTATGGCGATGGCAGCCCACTGGCCAGCTGGGAAAAGTCCCAGTATCCTGGCTGGCAATACTTTTGTCTCCATATATTTTTGTATGTAGACCAAAGTATTCATGTTCCTGGCCTGTCTTCCTGATAACGACTTTTTGGACCCCACTATGCGTTTTACCCTTTTGCTGAGATACTTGTTTTATGAACTGACTTTATGGCTTTCAAATTTTGGAACAGTACCTGGATTTACATGATTGATTTTCCCTTCTGCTTTGACACCTGGTTTTGGACTGTACCTCTGGTTTTGACCACTGGCTTGTCTACGGATAATTCTGCTAAACTGCTAAACAGTGATGTCGCGAACCTAAAAATTTCGGTTTGTGAACGGTGGACTCGAACTTCCGCAACTGTTCACGAACCGGCGAACCGGGCGAACCGCCATTGACTCCAATAGGCAGGCGAACTTTAAAACCAACAGGGACTCTTTCTGGCCACAATAGTGATGGAAAAAATGTTTCAAGGGGACTAACACCTGGACTGTGGCATGCCGGAGGGGGATCCATGGCAAAACTCCCATGGAAAATTACATAGTTGATGCAGAGTCTGGTTTTAAGCCATAAAGGGCATAAATCACCTAACATTCCTAAATTGTTTGGAATAACGTGCTTTAAAACAGATATGAGTTGTGGCACTAGTTGGCAAGTGGGCCTGGCACACACGCTGGGAGGCAGGCAACTGCAATTAGATTACACTAGCAGACTGATGTTTCACATTCAAAAAAGTTTTTTTAAAATATTTACACTACTGTTACAACAAATATGAGTGGTGGCACTAACTTGGCAAGTGGGCCTGGCACACACGCTGGCAGGCAGGCAACTGCAATTAGATTACACTAGCAGACTGATGTTTCACAGTCAAAAAAGTTTTTTTAAAAAATATTTACACTACTGTTATAACAAATATGATTGGTGGCACTAGTTGGCAAGTGGGCCTGGCACACATGCTGGCAGGCAGGCAACTGCAATTAGATTACTAGCTGACTGATGTTTCACAGTCAAATTTTTTTTTTTTTAAATATTTACAATACTGTTATAACAAATATGATTGGTGGCACTAGTTGGCAAGTGGGCCTGGCACACACGCTGGCAGGCAGGCAACTGCAATTCAATTGCACTAGCAGACTGATGTTTCACAGTCAAAAAAGTTTTTATTTTAAATATTTACACTACTGTTACAACAAATATGAGTGGTGCCACTAACTTGGCAAGTGGGCCTGGCACACACGCTGGCAGGCAGGCAACTACAATTAGATTACACTAACAGACTGATGTTTCACAGTCAAAAGTTTTTATTTAAAATATTTACACTACTGTTATAACAAATATGATTGGTGGCACTAGTTGGAAAGTGGGCCTGGCACACACGCTGGCAGGCAGGCAACTGCAATTCAATTGCACTAGCAGACTGATGTTTCACAGTCAAAAAAGTTTTTATTTTAAATATTTACACTACTGTTACAACAAATATGAGTGGTGCCACTAACTTGGCAAGTGGGCCTGGCACACACGCTGGCAGGCAGGCAACTACAATTAGATTACACTAACAGACTGATGTTTCACAGTCAAAAAAGTTTTTATTTAAAATATTTACACTACTGTTATAACAAATATGATTGGTGGCACTAGTTGGAAAGTGGGCCTGGCACACACGCTGGCAGGCAGGCAACTGCAATTAAATAACACTAGCAGACTGATGTAAAAGTTTTTTTTTTTTTAAAGTTACACTAATGTTACACCAGATATGAGTGGTGGCACTGAGGATGGAAGTAGGCACAGTATATGCTGGGAGCCTGACACACAGGCTGGCACAAGTGGCAGGCTGGCCTTGCAACTAAAATTAAATAACACTAGAAGACTGATGTAAAAGTTTTTTTTTAAAAAAGATACACTAATGTTACAACAGATAGGAGTGGTGGCACTGAGGATGGAAGTAGGCACAGTATACAGTATATGCTGGGAGCCTGACACACAGGCTGGCACTAGTGGCAGGCTGGCCTGGCAACTGCAATTAAATAACACTAGCAGACTGATGTAAAAGTTTTTGTTTTTTTTTTAAATTTACACTCATGTTACACCAGATATAAGTGGTGGAAAACAGAGCAATTAGGCACAGTATAAGCTGTGGGCCTGACACACAGGCTTGATGGAAAATGAAATTAGATTACACTAGCAAAATGAAGTAAAAGTTTTTGTTTTTTAAATTTACACTAATGTTAACCAGATATAAGTGGTGGCACAGAAGAATTAATCACAGTATATGCTGTGAGCCTCACACACAGGCTGGCTGACAGGCAGGCAAATGCAAATAAAATTACAAAAAAAAAAAAGACTGAAGTTCTAGCCCTAAAAAGGGCTTTTTGTGCTGAAGTTCTAGCCCTAAAAAGGGCTTTTTGGGGTGCTGTCCTTACAGCAGAGATTAGATGAGTCCTTCAGGACTGTAGTGGACACTGAATACACTAGCCTAGCTATCTATTTCCCTATAAAATCAACAGCAGCAGCACTAAACCTCCTCTCACTAAGAATGCAGGATTGTAATGATTCTAAAATGGCTGCTGCCCAGTAGCTGGGAGGGGATGCCTGCTGCTGATTGGCTGAAATGTGTCATCAGACTGTGAGACACAGGGTCAAAGTTTCCTCAATGATGACGAATAGGGGGCGGATCGAACATCACATATGTTCGCCCGCCGCGGCGAACGCGAACAAGCTAAGATCGCCGGGAACTGTTCTCCGGCGAACAGTTTGCGACATCACTACTGCTAACCTCTTATTATCTGTGATACTGGTTTCAGCCACTTAATCATGTAACTTAATTATTGTTGCCTTAAATTAACTCAATTAAAAAGTCCATTTGGAAATTTCAAAACCGCTGCCTTTGAAAATAGGGAAATTTTGTCAGTGGAAGACTGTGTGGGTTTTATTTTGCGAACAATATACACTGACAAAACTCCATCTGCTTATAGTTTCTTTGTTACATAGAAGCCCACTCAGTGATCAGGAGGATGTATTGTAATGTATTTGTTTATATTGTTTTTCTTGTATTTTCACATTTTCCACTGTGAGGGGATAGTCCTGTAGAAGAACAGTGAGAAAATTAGAGTGTTTTTTTTTGTGTCATTAGGGTAACAGAATTCATTTAGGGAATTTTTAAGGGGTAATTTTTTTTTCTCTTTATTTTCATGTTGTATTTTTTTTATTGATGTGTTGCTATTTATATTTTTATTTATGTTCTTTTTTTATTTTGGTTTTATCTATAAAGCTGAATTTCATTCAATAAAAGTAAAACATTTTTTTTTTTAAATGTGACAACCGGTCTGAGTTAAACTTCCGTATTTTAACCAAATGTGTTCAGGCACAGACCCATTATGACCATTTGAAAAACACCACTAAACAAAAAATGGTTAATTAGTGTTAGGTAATCTACCTTTTAGACAATAAATAGTTATAACTATTTGTTTAACCACTGCAAATTGAATAAACACATAGTTAAAGTCAATTTCAAAGCAGCAATGCACTACTAGGATCTATCTAGTAAGCCAATGAGAAGAAGGAAATGCATCCAGCTACCAATCAGCAGCTATCTCCTATAAGTGCATTGCTGCTCCTAAGCCTATCTACCTAGGTATGCTTTTCAACAACGGAATGAAGTAAATTTGATAATAGAAGTCAATTGAAAAATCTCTTAAAATTAATTGCGCTATATCTATATGGACTTTTAATTTTGACTTTCAAGTCCATTTAAGATTGAAAAATGCTCACCAGAGCTCACATTTCTTTATTTGTTCAAGAGGACTATTCATGCACAAACATTTAATTATTGATGCAATAAAAACAGTGTTTTACTGATGTAGGATTATAACTATTTTCTGTGTTGAAGTCAGTAAATAATAACACAGGATATTAAATTGCGCACATATTTTCTAATCAGCAAATTGATGATGTGGATCTATTTACAAATATAGAATTACAAAGCGTTTCTTTACTCAAGGCAGTTAACCATCACTGTACATATGAAATGACATAACCGCCTTTTCGATTTAAAGGACCTGTAATCTGCTAGTCTCTTATCATTTTAAAGAAACAGTAAAGTTATTATTTTGGCCAAATTAAGAGTGTAGCACAAAAGTTTGCGAGCGAGCGATAAGGGGTTTATTGCGGGGGTTTGCGCTCGTTAGGCTTATAATTTGTATTACGAGTTGAAAGTAAACGTGATCCAATAATATGTGTATATATGTATTTACATACATATATACACATATAAACACATTTTTTACCAAACCCAGTGAGTGCTGTCGTTATCCTGGACTATATATATATATATACATATATAAGTGCATTGAAGCCCTTTGCAATTAAGTAGATAGAAACATGAAAAAAATCATAGTTATGCAATATTTATTTTTAATCAAGGTTTTAACTATGTATTTACTGTAAATATTTCACATTCCAATGTTCTGTACATAGTGGAATATGTTCTAAGTATTTCTAGGTAGATATTCCTAAATATATACAAATATATATATATATATATATATATATATATATATATATATATATATATATATATATATATATATATATATATATATATATATATATAATATTATGTGCGCATTCACGTATTCCCCCTTAGAAGTCAATGGAGAAAATAAAACACCCTACTCTCGCAATGTTCTGCACATAACAGAATATGATCTTTTTATTCATAAATAAATATTTCTACATATATCTGATGGTTCTTTGGTACAATATGTAATTTATATATATATATATATATATATATATATATATATATATATATATATATATATATATATATATATATATATATGTGTGTGTATATATCTATACCTTTAGTTAATCATGTGTGTATATATATATATATATATATATATATATATATATATATATATATACAACACACAGAGAAAGTCCAGCACTCACATACAAGCTCTCAGCTAAGATTAAAAGCAAAAATGGAAGGGTTAGTTACCGCATTTGGCCAAATGGGAGAAGCCCAGGTACCACGACAAGGTCCCTTCCAAAAACCTGGGACCCTAAAACAGCCACATAATGTACGTTGTCAATCCAACAAACTGGGAACAAGTGAAGGGTGCATTGTGTGGCTGTTTTAGGGTCCCAGGTTTTTGGAAGGGACCTTGTCTTGGTACCTGGGCTTGTTCCATTTGGCCAAATGCAGTAACTATCCCTTCCATTTTTGCTTTTAAATCTTAGCTGAGAGCTTACTAGTGAGTGCAGGGTTTTCTCTGTGTGTTGTATTAATTTGTTTTTCCCTATGGGCCTTGCAGCCAGACCTGTCTGGGGTTAACTGCCTGTCAGTCTGAGGACAACACAGCTTCCTGTAAGTGCCAGTGAGCACCCAGGGCTGAGCATGTTGCAGGGTCATGGGATGTGTACCCGTTCCGGTCTGAGAGTGCAGTCCCCTTCCGTGTTTTGTATATATATATATATATATAATTATATATTGTACTAAAGAAACATCAGCTATATGTAGACATTTTTTTTTATGAATAAAAAGAACATATTCTGTTGTGTGCAGAACATTGCGAGAGTAGGGTGTTTTATTTTCTCCATTGACTTCTAAGGGGGAATACATGAATGCGCACATGATATTATAAGTTCTGCTTTTTGCACTCGATGGGTTAGCGTGTGAGCGGAAAATAATAATAATATATACTGTGTATATATACAGGTACAGTATATATATATATATATATATATATATATATATATATATATATATATATATATATATATATATATATATATATATATATATATATATAAAAAACTGGACAGTCAAGTGTCTAGTATTTTTGTAAAGATTTTACTGGGCAGTCTGCTGAAATACTGGACTGTCCAGTTATACTTACAACGTATTATTATTATTTTTATTATTATTAATAATAGTAATAATAACAATAACAACACTAATATTATACCAGACATCATTTCAGTTATTAGAATTCATTTACGAAAGCATTGTATTATAACTTGCATGATTTTGGACTTGCTTTTCAATTCCTATTGAAATAACAGTAAATATATAAATAAAATCTAGAAAAAGAAGCATGTATATATATGAAACAGGTGTATCGCAGACTGGGTGTTTGACAAGGATTATTTTATAGATCTTTATGGAAGCAAAAGCTATACTGCAAAAGGAGGAGTTTAACATGACAGCCAATAAATTCATATTGCATTTGTTTACTTCAAAGAACATGACACTCAATATTTTTTTCTGTTCCATCTAAAAGAGAATGCTTTCAAATATATTACATTGTTTTATAAAAATCGATATTGCTGTGCTAAATAAACCAATTGTTTTACTTTTTTTCCCCATCAGCCAGTAAGCAGTAGAGTCCCGGGACTCAGTTGTATAAATCATGTACTTCCTATTAGTTTCACCTTAAAACGACTTTTGTTGGATAGTGAAGTCAAATTTAAACTTTCCTGTTTCCATAGAGCATGCAATTCTCAGGGGCAGCAATGCACTAGCGGGACCTAGCTGTTGACTGGTGGCTGCTGCACATATATGCCACTTGTCATTGGTTGGCCAATGTGTTCATCTAGCGCCCAGTATTGCATTGCTGCTCCTTCAACAAAGGAATACTTGGTGAATAAATCAAAATTGATAATATAATTAAATTGGAATGTTTAAAATTACAAGCTTTATCTGAATCATAAAAGAAAAATGTTGGGTTCCAGGTCCCTTTAAAGGGATAGTAAAGTCCAAATTAAACTTTTGATTCAGATAGGGCATGTCATTTTAAACAACTTTCTAAATTACTTTTATCATCAATTTTGCTTTGTTCTCTTGGTATTCTTGGTATTTATTTTTAATAGGGCTAGTGAAACATAGTTACATATTGGCTGACACAGTAATCAATCGCCTGACAAGGGCATTAATGAATCTTTGTTAAATTGTGTAAAACTGTACATTTGAAGCTTTTCTGGACTGCAGAAAAGCCTTCCCCACCTTTAGAGTAACAGTTTTAACCGCATAAACAAATGAGCTAAATATTTTTGTCGCTTGCATTCATTTGTTCAATCATGAAAGAAGCTGATGCTCGTTCATATACATGAAAGAAAATTTTGAGTACTATGTCCCTTTAACCATATTTTTTTTTATTTTTATAATTAGCGGTTTTAAAAATCGTAATACTTACCTGCAATCCTAAATAAACATTCAAATATGCTATATCATTTCAGAGTACGTTTCACTTTTTAATTGTCATTTGAAAATAATTTTATCTTGTTATTAAACCAAAAAATATTAGTATTCACCAACATCTAAAATGAACATGCAAAAAACTAAAAATAAATCCATGTAATAAAGCCAGGATATTTAACTTGAAACAAGACAAAATTGGTTTGAAACAGTTTAAAGTTGTAGAAATCTATACTATAATTGCGTTTGTAATGCATCTGTTGCCAGTTGCGCACGCATCCTCAAAGGAATGTTTGCTGCGCGAGGCAGCCAAAAGAATGTGGTATGTGTGCGCAGCCAAAAGAATCTGCATCCAGGTGGATTCTGAAAATAGCAGGGTGGTGAAAGAATCCAGTTGGATTCTTTTACCACCCTGCCATTTTCGGAATCCACCTGGATGCAGCGTAGGCAAACGAAGCATTAAGGAAAAAAACACCCAACCGACCGCACGAAATAACAAAAAAAACACGTAACCGCCCGCATGAAATACCAAAAAACCTAACCGCCCGCACTAGATAATAAAAAAACCTAACCACCTGAACGAAATATAACATAAAAAACCCTAACTGCCCGTACGAAGTATTACAAACAAAAAAAACGAAGCGCCCGCAAAAATATTAACAAACACCTAAACCGCAAGCCCCCACATCACAAAATAATAAAGTAATTAACCCTTAATCCGCAAATTAAACAACGCAAACAACATAATTAAAATATTAACCCCTAAACAGCCTGTTGATCTAAACAGCCAATAGGATTTCAGTAGCTCTAATCCTATTGTCACACCGCACTGCTCTAGCCGTTGCTAGGGGCGCGGCATCTCCTTCCCTGCTTGTTGTCAGGGGCTGTGTCAGGTCCAGATGCGTACGGCGCTGACGTCATCGCCGCACGCTCCTCTGTCAGATGCCGGTCCAGTTTCCTGTGGCGCGAATACTGCGCCTATGTAAGTTTTACAGAAACGATCTATCACTTCCCAAGTATAGGTGTTACTTTGTGTGCTCCTGTGTGTGATAGATTGTTTCTGCTATTTTGCCTTATTGTTGATGAACCCTGCCTGTCTGACTACTCTGCCTGTTAAACCCCTAAATTACTGGATTGATATACTGCTGCTGAACTCTGTCTGTTTGACTACTCTGCCTGTTAAACCCCTAAATTGCTGGATTGGTATACTGCTGCTGAACTCTGCTTGTCTGATTACTCTTCCTGATTAATCCCTAAATTTCTGGATTTATATACTGCTGCTGAACTCTGCTTGTCTGGATTGCCTCTCTGTTGCCAAACCCTGCCTGCCTGACCATTCTAGTGGTTTACCCTTGGATTGCTTTACTGTTGCCAAACCCTGCCTGACTGACCATTGTATTGGTTTATCCTTGGACTGCTCTACTGTTGCCAATCCCTGCCTGCCTGATCATTCTAGTGGTTTACCTTTGGACTGCTTTACCATTGCCACTGAAGACTATCCTGCCTGTGGTGAGTGCTGCTTACCTTATCTTGCAAACTTTCTCTGCTCTGGGATATTCCCTATCATTCCGGCTCAATGCCTATTGGCTGATTTCAAAATTTCAGCCAATAGGAATGCAAGTTACCGCAAATTTAACGCGGTACCTTCTATTAAATTTTTAGTATACAACGGAGATCGGATGAAGAGGAGCCTCCACGCTGCTTAGGATCGCCACTGCTGAAGACCGCCACTGAGGACCGCCGCTGAGGACCGCCACTCCAGATCGGCATATCGTGGAAGCCAGCTCCGCGCCTCCGCTCCGGATGAAGATAGAAGATGATGGAGCCGCCTGGAAGAAGACCTTCATCGCCGGACTTCAGGAATGGTGAGTACCTATTTGGGGTGGCTTTTTTTTAGATTAGGGTTTTTTGGGCTGTAAAAGAGCTAATTGCCCCTTTAAAGGCAATGCCCATACAAATGCCCCTTTAGGTTTTTTTAGACTTAGTTTGTTTATTTTGGGGGGATTGGTTGGGTTAGGGGGTTTACTGTTGGGGGTACTTTGTAATTTTTGTATGTAAAAGAACTGATTTCTTTAGGGAAATGCTCTAAAAAGTGTCCTTTTAAGGGCTATTGGTAGTTTATTGATAGATTAGGGGGTGTTTTTATTTTGGGGGGATTTTTTATTTTTATATGGGTATTTTATATGGGTATTAGTTTAGGTTTATTTTTTTATTTTGGATAGCTTTGTTTATTTCTGTAATTTAATATGTTTTATTTTTTTGTAATATTAGCTTTGGGGTTTGTAGTTTTTAAAAAATAGACCGACTGCCCTCTGGGCAGACTTATCGCCTAGGAGAAAATAAAAAAATTCTGTGAAAAGCTTCTGGAAGGTTTTTTTTTGTGTTTGTTTGTTTTTCTTATTTATTGGAATAAAGATGTTTATTTGTCCCTATGCCAAGTATATGAGTGTTATTATGCCAGAAAATGAATTTCAAAAGCGTTTAATAATTATGTATTCAATACGTTTTCAAATGATTAGTATGTTTTTTTCTGAAAAATTTAAAAGCTAATTCCATTTCCCTCCTCCTTTATCATGTGACACTGTGACAGCTATCAATAAAGCTTCTAAGTGTATACTTTGCAGTCTTGCACATGCTCAGTAGGAGCCGTTGCCTCAGAAAGTGTGCATATAGAAAGATTGTTCAATTTTTTACTATGAAAATAAATTGAAAAGCTTAAAAATGTGTTCTCTATCTTAAAAATAAAATTTTAATTTTGACTTTAGTGTTCCTTTAAAGGGACAGTCAAGTCAAATTTAAACTTTCATGATTCAGATAGGACATATGATTCACTTTTGATTTACTCCAATTTACTTTTATCATCAAATTTGCATTGTTGTCTTCGCTCATAAACTGAATTTTAAGCTGTTGAAGGCTGCCTCTTATCTCTTTGCATTTTGACAGTTTTTTCACAATTAGACAGTGCTAGTTCATGTGTGTCAGGACTGATTGGCTAAAATGCATGTCTGTAGAAAGAATTGCGATAAGGGGGCAGTCTGCAGAGGCTTAGATACAAGGTAATAGAGATGTGCAGCCAAGAAAATTTAGTTTCAAACTAAAAAAATTTTATTTAAATTTTTAGGAAAATGTATTTTTTCGAATATTCGGTGGCTGTACTATTTGGTATTCGTTTAGTTTAAAACAAACTTTCCAATTTACCTCTATTTAATTTGCTTCCTTCTCTTGTTAGCCTTTGCTGAAAGGTTTATCTAGGTAAACTCAGGAGCCGCAAAGAACCTAGGTTCTAGCTGCTGATTGGTGGCTGCTTATATATACCAATTGTCATTAGCCCACTCATGTGTTCAGTTAGAAACTGGTAGTGCACTGCTGCTCCTTCAATAAATGATATCAAGAGAATGAAGCAAATTTGATAATAGAAGTAAACTGAAAAGTTGTTTAAAATTGTATATTCTACCTAAACCATAAAATAACATTTTTGGGTTTTATGTCCATTTAATGTGCTATGGAGCGCATGCTAAGGTAAGTAGTAACCCCTTAAAAAAATAAAGTAAACAAATGAATACTGACAATTTTCTTTAATTTTGTGTGTGCATTAATTCGCCATTCGTTTCATTAAAACTAAAATCCGATTTTCTTGATGAATGTGCATTCGAACGAAAATGAATGCACATCTCTACAAGGTAATCACAGAGGTAAAAAGTGTATTTCTATAACAATGTTGGCTATGCAAAATTGAGGAATGGGTTATAAAGGGATTATTTTTTTTAAAAAAACAATAACATTTTTTCAAGTAGACTGTCTCTTTAAGTTTGAAATCTTGTGAAAAGCCATAGCAGACAGTCCACATGAGAATTCTAATGGATTTGAATGAGAGTTTCTGAGCACATTTAGACTTTTTTCCCTCAATCCTCTTAACTATCTTAAGTCTTATCCTTTAACTGAGTTGTCAGATTTCAGTGCTTGATGGTCCTAAGGATCTTTCGGTTTAAAGGGACACGGAACCCAAATTTTTTTCTTTCGTGATTCAGATAGAGCATGCAATTTTAAGCAACTTTCTAATTTACTCCTATTATCAAATTTTCTTTATTATCATGGTATCTTTATTTGAAAAGCAAGAATGTAAGCTTAGATGCCGGCCCATTTTTGATTATCATGGTATCTTTATTTGAAAAGCAAGAATGTAAGCTTAGATGCCGGCCCATTTTTGGTGAACAACCTGGGTTGTTCTTGCTGAGATGTGGATAAATTCACCCACCAATAAACAAGTGCTTTCCAAAGTACTGAACCAAAAATTGTCTGGCTCCTTAGCTTAAATGCCTTCTTTTTCAAATAAAAATAGCAAGAGAATGAAGAAAAAATGATAATAGTAGTAAATTAGAAAGTTGCTTAAAATTGCATGCTCTATCTGAATCATGAGAATTTTTTTGGGTTCAGTGTCCCTTTAAGTAGCAATTATATTGATTAAACTTTGTTGATTCACCAATGTTTAAGAAGATAAATGCTGGCTTGCTTAAAGGATTACTTTCTGTTATAATTTTTAAGCTAAACAACTAACATATTAAAGTTAATAAACATTAATTAAAACCTACTGACCTATATTTTCTCCAAAACGAAGTTTCATAACGTTCTAAAAGTTATATCTTTTATTCGCCGATGATGTCACGTTATCCTGCCCACTATTTTCAGCACTGCATGTTCAAAATACTTAAACCAATAACTTTGTGTTTAAAGCGCCATTTTGAAACCTAGGTATTGTAAACGGATTGGTACAGAGCAAAGGATACCCACGGAGTGGGTTTGGAAAACAATTACATTTGCAGACAAGATTTCTGATATACGGTAGAGATATGTTAATGAAATGCTATTGATAAAAAGCGTATTTGGGGTAGTTAGTTAGTAACAGGCATAGAAAATATTTACTTACAGTGGCCCTTTAAGGTCACTGAGGGCAGAAATTTCCCAATATTTTTCCTTTTTTATAGGTCAAAATGTTCTGTCCACCAGATTTTCACACCGGCATCCATCCACGAAATCTACTTGGGTTGTTCCACACCTTGTAACATGAAGCCTTGCTGAGGTTTTATGAAATAACCTCAAGAACTTGGTCAGAGACAACCAAATAAATATAGGTAAACATGTATTTAGCTTGTTTATTGGTAAAAGAAGATGAAACAAAGCAGTGTGTCATTGCTGTCAACTAGGAGACACCAAAGACAAAGGAAAGAATGACTCATTATGTCCAAAGACGTTCAGTCTGTACCAAGGACACAGAGATTTCGCTGCTGGAGTCTGCTGATGTTAACAAGAGCTAATATGTGGTAAATTGTCATACCAAAATGATTATAATGCCAAAATTCATTACTAACTCTCATAACGTCACTGAAAAACAGTTGCAAAATAATTCACTTGTTTGTATCTCACAAGTCAATCTTGTCCGCCCATATTCCTAACTAAAATATAGACTTAAAGTGATACTAAACCCAAATGTTTTCTTTTGTGATTTAGATAGAGCATGTAATTTTTAAGCAACTTTCTAATTTACTCCTATTATGATTTTTTTTTAAAGAATGTAAGTTTAAGAGCCGGCCCATTTTTGGTTCAGAATCTGGGTAGCGCTTCCTGATTGGTGGCTAAATGTAACAAACCAATCAGCAAGCTCTACCCAAGTGCTGAACCAAAAATGGGCCGGCTCCTTACCTTACATTCCTGCATTTTCAAATAAAGATAGCAAGAGAACGAAGAAAAATTGATAATAAAAATTTGGGTTTAGTATCCTTTAATTAATTTTCCAGAGCACCCTCATTAAAATCCCAGACATTCTTGAATCTCTTTAATGTATGTTACCTACCATTTCTGTAGACTAAATTACTTGTATTAACCTCCCTTTTTTGTAAGAAGTGTTTTCATATATTACTCGTAAACAATATTACACCAACTTGAAGTCACAACTATTTCCCTTTTTATGATGTCTTCTTCTCCTGAACTTTTTTTTTAAATCCTTCAATAGTTTTAAAGGTTTCCACTATTTCATTTAACTCTTATCTCGCCTCCAATCTTTTTAAATAAAATATATTGCTACTTAAAATGCAAGTATGATTTTAATAAAATGGCTATCTATACGTCTATCTATCTATCTATCTATCTATCTATCTATCTATCTATCTATCTATCTATCTATCTATCTATCTATCTATCTATCTATCTATCCATAAAAGTATATGAAAATGTTACAGAAATTAAGGCTACATTGTTAAAAAAATGTCTGTGAGTCTGAAATAATGTATTTAAAACTAACTGTGTTACCTTGACACTGCCCAATTAAATTTCAGGAGCACACCACAAGAAATTGGTTAATTGGAAAATGATTAATATAATTACCTTTGTTCCTATTCCAGATACATAAACATTGTGTCTACTGTGTATTAAAATTGTCTAAATAAGCTTGGGTGGCTTCAATAAACATTTAACACATATTATCATGTCACTGATATGTTTGAGGTATGTGAAGAAAACAAATAAATCAAAACATGTTTCATCACTGTGTTCAAGAGAAATATAATTATCCCACAAACAAAGCTAAGAAAATATATTTATAGTTGAATGCATGAATAGCTTTGTGTTAATATTTGATATTTCAATTTGTACACTCATTAAAATTAAAATGTTCTGACAGCTGAACAAGCGAACATTTTCTCAGGGAAACTATATTCAATAAGACATTTTTGAGGCTTTAGATAAGACTCTGTTGGACCAAGATTCACATGTGCTGTTAGGAGTATCTGGAGTGTTGGACTCTTGAGATATCATGAGGGAACTGGGTGGATAAAGCTGGGAATTTATACAATGGCAAACTATTAGATAGTAGGTACAGTACTGATTGATCAGTACAAAAATTTGCTGGTCTTGACACTAGCTCATACATCAGTGGGACCGGCCATCAAAAACCCTTAAAAGGATACTAAACCCAATTTGTTTATTTTGTGATTCAGATAGAGCATGCAATTGTAAGCAACTTTCTAATTTACTCCTATTGTCAATTTTTATTCGTTCTCTTCCTATTTTTATTTAAAAAGCAGGAATGTGATGCATAAGAGCCGGCCCATTTTTGGGTTGAAAACCTGAGTTATGCTTGCGTATTGGCGGATAAATGTAAGCCTCCAATAAGCAAGCACTATCCTTGGTGCTAAACCTAAAATGGGCTGGCTGCTAAGATTTACATTCCTGCTTTTAAAATAAAGATAGCAAGAGAACGAAGAAAATTTGATAATAGGAGTAAATTAGAAAGTTGCTTAAAATTGCATGCTCTGGATCCGGGGGGGGGGGGGGGGGGGGGGGAGGAGACTGGTGCAGGACACGCTGTGTGCACACTCTCTCTAAACTCCTGTACTAGCCACTGGCGGCTAATTTCGCGCCAACCTTTTTGTCCTGGGTGGCTAAAACAATCCAAGGGTAACTGGACCCCGGCTCCATAACGGTGCAACCACAACGCACCGTGTTCTAGCTTGGTCACTACAGACTTAATTCCCTGCATCTGAATACACGGAACAGAAGCACAGGCAGACTCCCTCCACCCCTCCCACCGGTGCTGCGTGAGGAGGTGGAAGGGAATTCTGCTGAGGCTGACGTCTATTCCAAGGATACCTAGACCTGGTTAAAGACCAAAGATCAGGCACCTCTTTTTCAGACCCTCGGTCTAGCCCTGGCATAAGGAACCATTCTGCTTCGCCCCAAACCTCCTCTAATCTTACCTTCCTCCCTTCCGGCATAGAAGAAACAGAGCCAATTTGCTGTTCCCCAGCTCCACAGAGGAAGCGTGATACAGGGAACAACGGGACACTGATTGGTGACGTCGGCTGACTGGCGCCGAATCATCCACCGACATAGCAAGGGAGTGACTGCCGAGTCGCATACTCCACACACCGCTGCTACTTGTGGAATCTCGGCAGCCCCTGCTTGGTAAATATTGCCTAATTAATCCGGGAGGGAGGTGCAGCCTGTACTCTCGACGGACTTGAGGGGAACAAACACCCAAAACATCGGATGGAAGCTGATTCACCAAAACTACAGGTTCTGTTTTCTGTCATTTCACTGAGTTGTATGGCATAAGGTACTCTTTTTTTGTTTGGGGTGTAAGTTACCGGGCCACCTGGAGACTTTACACAAGCATCTGAAAAACTGCATCTAACTTAAATTGGATAAACCTTCTTTTAGACCCAAAAGTAAAGACAGCTTTAAAGAGGCCTGCAAAGTATATCTCCCAGCTTGGGGGTCTGTGCCTCTTTTTATCTATTTAATTCACAAGGAAGTCAGACGGATAAAGGGAGAACTGTACAAACGTTACTACCTGCATGAGCTACTAACCTCCTTACCTGCTTCTTTTTGCCTGGATTATTCTTTTTTTTGTTTTGTCCGTGTTACAGGACTTCAAAAGGAAGGGAAAAAAAGAAAAAAAGGGGGCCTGAGATATTAGAGAAATCTTTTCTATATACCCCAGCATACTAATATCATTTTGCTTGCTTTGTTTTTCTGTATTATAGGCACATCATAAACTCCCAGGCTTAAAGGGAAACAATAATTGTAGCTTAGTTTTCTCCCTAAATCTGATGAAGTTGGGAACTGAAAAACTAACACATGCATTTTGTTATAAGATATCAAGTTCCTGCCTCCACTTGTTGATAATTTAACATCTTATTTTCCAGGAAATATTAACAAGTTTGATTTATACTAGAAATAACAGGGGTATTGGTAAATAGAAATATACTGTGCTAATGAATATCTCTATGTAAGGTTTGGATAAGCATATATTTGTAATTACAACTGCCCATTTGTTCCCAGAATACCAGCAAAGGTTTAATTTGAGGGACTACTTGCTTCAATAAGATAAAGCTCCTAGCTGAATCTAATGTTAAATATGCAGCTTCCCTTGAACACCTCCCTACTTTTATAATTGTTCAAGGAAAAACAATATTCTCCTACGCTATTTTTTTTTTTTTTTTGCTGCATATAATAACCCTAGTCATAGCTGGTTATAGACATGAGAAGTTTATTATACTGAGCATGTACGCCCCTACTCCTGAAGGAGATATGAAATGGAGAACTAACACATGCATGATGTTATAAGATATTAAGTCTTTGCTCTAACCTGCTGCAAATCTAACACTTGCTTATTCTTTCTTAGAAAATACTAACATGTCCGACTTTTTGTAGTAATAACAGGGGTATTAGGAAATAGAAATACACTGCACTAGTGAATATCTCTAAGGAATCCTGGGATAAGCGTATATTTGTAAATATATTTGCTTATTATTCTTAGAATACTAGCAAAGGTATTGCTTCAATAGGATAAACCTCTCAGCTGAATCTAAAGTCGAAAATACAGCTCCTCCTGAACACATCTCTACTTTTATAGCTGTTCAAGGAAAAACGACACTCCCTCACGTTAGTTTGGTGTTGCATGTAATATTTTTAGTCATTTGTAAGGCATAGATATGAGGCCTCCACTATATTGAGCATTCTAAAAAATAGCATGTACACCATATAAACACACATACAATTGGCTGCCCTCATTTGTAAGAAGGCAAGAAAGGGAAGATTAACCTAAGATTTAGGGAATCTGTAATTCAGCAGTTTAAACAACAATTCCCACACATTGTTACATAACCTTTTTGCCTTGTCAAGTAATCTTTCACATGCAAATCTGTGATATGAATCTTGGCAATTAAAATATCCTGCTTTCTCTTGTATATAAAACTCTCCTCTAGGGTATCAAAAAAGCTATGCTATAAAACCTGCCCTACAAACCTATAAACTTAAATTAAGAATATCCTTGTTTTGTCTGGAATTGACAAGTAAACACTGTTAAGAGGTCGCTTTGATCCAATCCTGCCATTGCCTGGCTGAATAGTTCGTATTAAATCACTCAAACACCTCACGTCCCTAGTGGATCATTGTTTTAGTCCTTGATTTTCTTTTTTGCATGCACACAGTCACTGTTGGCATTTACACAATACGCCTATATTGTACCCTGTTTTACAGGTCAACAATATAGAGTTCATTCCTTCTTAACCTCACCCCCCCTTTTTTTTTTTTTTTCCTTCACTATAACACTTCACAATAACCCACTCCCCACAACATCACACTACATCTTTTCACATTAATACAATCACGCCCCATATCTAGACCCTTCGGTCCATAATTCACAATCTGTCACTCACCCAGTCACACATTTTCCTTACACAGCTCCCACCTGTCCTATGGAAAGATTTTTAAACACCTCTCCCAGAATTACCTCTCCAAGCATGGCAGGCAGACACAAAGACAAAAAAACAAAAGGAGTCTCAGAAAATGTTACAGATATCACTACATCTATTACTAACCCTGTTATAGAGACCTTAAATATTCAAAGCCTGGTCTCTAATATATCAGAAGCATTAACTCCCAAATTTGAAACTTTGAGATCTGAAATAAAACAGGATATAGTACAACTTTCTCAGGAAATTAGGCAGTTTTCAAATAGACTACAGGAGGCAGAGCAGAGGGTCTCAGACCTAGAGGATCTTACCATCTCGCATAGTTCTAGTCTAGAGGAAACTAACTCCAAAAATCAAAAACTTATGTTAAAAGTCGAAGACCTCGAAAACAGATCTCGTAGGAACAATATAAGGATTATAGGAATACCTGAGGACAAACAATACGAAGATCTTTCCTTGTTTGTTTCGCAGACTCTAGTACAACTCTTAGAAATTCCTACCTCTCACATAATAATAGAAAGGGCTCATAGAATAGGCCCATCTCTGACCGACAACAAAACAAATAACAGGCCCAGACCAGTAATTGTGCGTTTTTTAAATTACCTTGATAAAACTAACATACTCCAACAATTTAAAAAGAAACAACCAATCAGCTTAGACGGTGCCAAAATTCTCTTGTTCCAGGACTTCTCAGCTGAGACAGCTTCTAGAAGAAGAGAATTGGCACCAATATGCACAAAAATGATACAAAAAGGATATAAAGCGACACTATTATACCCACACAAACTTAGAATAATTGTCAGGGACAAGGTACATTTCTTCGAAAATGCTTGTGAAGCTGAATTTTTTTTCCTTGAAATAGAATCCACAACACAAACAATGTGTAGATAGACAGCTACAAATAGATAACAACTAGGTTAAAAGACCTTCAATAAAATAGGCATGGGTTTTTTCAAAATAAAGCAGACCTCAGAAGAGGACCACTATTGGACCAAGAACTCAGCGGGGGAGATTTCCCTGCTGAGCACTGAATTGAGATACTGTGAGGTTCTAGATAAATATTTAGAACATTTTTTCTTTTCCCCCCATTTTTCCTTCTTTTTTTTTTCCCCCTCTTTTTTTTTTTTTTGTGTGTGTCGGGTTGTTCTCCCCCCTTCGCCCGCCCCCATCCTCGCCTCCTGCTACAACTGCGCTGTCATGTTAGCAGATGATTAAAAAATTAGACAAAGTTAAACTAATATCATGGAACATAGGCAGTATTTCGACCCCCATCAAAAGGAAAGCAATTGTTTCCCATTTGAGGAAAATGCAGGCAGACCTCGCATTCTTTCAAGAAACACACTTAAACATAGACGAAATTAAAAAAATGAAAGGCTCCTGGGTAAAAGAGGTTGTTGCCTCTCCCAGTCTTGGGAGAAAGAAAGGGGTAGCCATACTGATTGGAAAAAGACTAAAATATGAACTAATTCACTCAGAAAGGGACCCTGGGGGGAGATTTGTGATTGTCAACTGTTCACTCTTTGTAACATATATGCACCTAACACACTAGATTATGAGTTTTGGGATACGCTGCAATCTAAAATATTAACCTACTCAGAAGGTTATGTGGTAATAGGAGGCGACTTCAATATGGCGCCACAATCTCCTTTAGATAGGCTTCAGCAGACTAATAAACAAGCAAAACAAAAAAGAGACAACCTTGAAACAAAAATATTTAAAACTTTAACTCAGAATCTAGCTGTTAAAGACATCTGGAGGATTCAAAACCCTGATGTCCGAGAATATACTTGACTATCCAGGACTCATAAAACTCTATCCAGAATAGATCTCTTTCTAATTGACGATAGATTATGTACAATGAAAACCACTGCAGGAATAACTCCTATAACTTTATCGGATCACTCCCCTATTTTTTTAGAACTACAGCTTAATCGGTTCATGAATTCTTCTACAAGATTCAGATTCCCATATTACCTGGTTAATGATTCTAAATTTAAGAAACATTTGATCAACAAATTCAAGGAATATCTTCATTTTAATTCCGAGTTTGCTGACTGTCCGGAAATATTCTGGGGAGCTGCTAAAGCAGTCCTCAGAGGGGAAATAACAGCTTATGCCGCTATCATATCAAAAAAATTGAAAAAGAGAGAGAAAGAGGTCACAAACTCTGTGACTAATGCATATAATCGCTATTTGCTGCAGAACACATCTTTCCATTGGGCTAAATACATAAAAGCAAAGAGTGAAAGAGATGCCATGGCATTACTATTGTCCTTCAATCACAGCAGAAATGAACTCTATCTTGAATAGCCCGATTTCTAATGAGAAAGTGAGTAAAACGATATTTGAGTCAGCAATGAATAAAGCAGCAGGCCCAGATGGTCTTCCCAATGAGGTATACAAGATTTTAACCTTAGAGATAGTCCCGTATTTATGCAAAACATATAACGAATTCTTTATTGATGGTAATACCATACCAGCTGGCTTTTCAGCCTCTTTCACAACTTTGCTCTTGAAGGGAGGCAAGGATCCCAATCATAAGGAATCTTACCGACCAATAGCCCTCTTGAATTCGGATTATAAGATCCTCGCCTCAATTTTGGCACGTAGGCTTCAAGGCGGCCTCCCATATATTATTCACAAAGATCAAGCAGGATTCATCCATGGCCGCAACTCAGCATCTAAAATTAGGGAGGTTCTATTGATGACTGAATTTTTTCAAACTAGAGAGAGAGGGACAGAGGGCAAAAAGGATCTTGCAATAGTCGCCATTGATGCGGCCAAGGCGTTTGACTCTACTTCAGTCACTTGTTCACCTCTTTAGCTAAATTTGGGTTCAGAGATAATTTTGTTAATTTCATCCACAACCTATACATATATCCATCCACCAGACTGATAGTCAATAATTCATTATCTTCAGATATCGCAATTGAAAGGGGAACGCGTCAGGGGTGCCCCCTGTCCCCTCTTCTCTTCGATATTACCATAGAGTCTCTGGCAATTAAGATCTGACAGAGCATTGAGGGCATTAATATGGGTGAACATATAATGAAAGCTGCACTCTATGTGGATGACATCCTTCTCTATATCTCAAATACAAAGTCAAATGTACCCAAACTGCTTAGCATTATTCAACAATTTGGTTCTTTCTCCGGGTATATGGTCAATACCTCCAAATCGGAATTATTCTGGTTAAATAAAAACAGTGATTCAATTAAAGATAGTCCATTTAAAGAGGTCTCTGAATCATTCAAATACCTGGGTATCATCATACCAGTAAGATTCACTGAGCTGTATAAACTTAATATAACACCTATATTAACAATGATTTGTGAGAGACTGAAATCTTGGCAAGGCTTACCCATCTCCTTATCTGGGAGAATAGCCTTATATAAAATGATTCTTCTCCCGAAACTTTTGTATATATTACAAAACACCCCACTAATATTATATGGAAAAGACATCAGGCTGGTCAATAGGGCAGTTGGAAAATTCCTTTGGCAGGGGAAAAAGGCGAGAATCTCTTTAACAAAATTAACTTTGGCAAAGGAATATGGGGGTTTAGCCTTGCCAGATATTCGGCAGTACAATATGGCTTTTCTTGTACGAACAGTGACAGACTGGATTCTCCTTAAAGACTATGTTACAAATATTTCATTAGAAGCAAATATCTGTCACCCATACCTCCTCACTGGTCTGGTTCATTGTGCACCCAAATTACTACCCCCTGAAATCAAAAAGCTTAAAAGTATCTTGAATCCGATTAAAGCCTGGTGGAAAATAGGGAAGGCTCTAAGACTGGATTGCAGCGTATCCCAATACTTACCAATAAAAGGAAATCCTAGATTCCAACCTGGTCTGGAAATGGCCATATTTAACAGATGGTCCCATCTAGGACTGGTAAAAGTTAAGCAAATCTTTGAAAACGACTCAAATGTTATAAAAACATTTGAGCAATTGAAAAATGAATTTAACTTATCACATAAAGAATTTTTTGCATATTTGCAACTTAGACACTACGGTTCAAAGATTACTAGGAACACAGATTGGTCATGGACCCTAGGAGAATTGGAGAAGTGGCTGAATTTGATAAAAGCTGGACGTATGTCAATTACTCCTTGTTATGCACTCCTTAACGCCAATAAAGGAACTCCTTTACTGGAACACGTAGCAACGACATGGTCTAGGTTAATCTCCTCTGAATTAGTAGAGCCAAACAGTGTACAGAGGTCAATAGAGCGAGTTTCTCGCGCCACTCTTTCTGCTACGTGGAGGGAAGCACATCTTAAAATCTTACATAGAACATACTTTACCCCAACTCTAGGTAATAAAATATATAACTCGGAATTTAGGGCCTGTCCAAAGTGCTCCCTTGTTGCAGCAGATCTGGTTCATATGCTATGGAATTGCCCAAAAATACGCCAATTTTGGCACAGAGTTGAATTTTGGCTTAATAAAAATCTGATGGCTGCCCCTCTGGCACTCACTTTAACACAGATTATTTTTTGTGTTCAATTGGAAGCACGACAACAGCCTCAGCAAAAATTAATTATTCTCACAATCTTGGCTGCCAGATACCTGATTCTTAAGCATTGGAAGGGTTCTAAGACTCCCTCTATTCCCGAGGTAAAAAATTGTTTGAAAAAACAATGCATGATTGAGCAAAGAGATACCAATATTGATAACGAGGGAGACATAAAAAAATTCTTTCTGAAATGGTCAGCCTTTATCAAAGGCTATCCAATTAATGAAATAGAAATTATAATTTTCCCATTCAGGAATTCAGAACTGGTGTTGCTAAATTTGTGGTAGGCGATGGGAGTGGGGGCGGAAGTCGGGGGGGGGGGGGTACTGATTAAATATACGATCCAAGTTGTTCTCTCCCCCTCCCCTTTTTTTTCTCTAAGGGGGGGGGGGTCTCAATTTATTTATTTATTTAATTTTTTTTTTTTTTTTGCGAGGATAAGGGGAGAAGAAGGGGAAGATAAATTAAGGAAGGAAGAAAAAGGAGGTTTAAAATCAATCAAATAGGTTACTAAGTGTAATCAATGTAGCATGGTAAAACGAGGCATTACTTATTTAATGTGGTGTGCTAAGTTATTTTCTTTTTTCTATGATGTAATAGACCAAAGTGATATGTATCAAGATTGTTATTGCCATGTCTTCGATTTAATGTTTTCATTTTATTCTTTGCCTTGCATTCTATACCATCTATTGTACCAAACCTCAATAAAAGTGAATTTAAAAATAAATAAATTGCATGCTCTATCTAAATCACAAAAGAAAACATTCGGGTTTAGTATCACTTTAAGTCTATATTATAGTTAGGAATATGGGCGGACAAGATTGACTTGTGAAATACAAACAAGTGAATTATTTTGCAACTGTTTTTCAGTGATGTTATGAGAGTTACTAAATGAATTTTGGCATTATAATCATATTGGTATGACAATTTACCACATATTAACTCTTGTTAACATCATCAGACTCCAGCAGCTCAATCTCTGTGTCCTTGGTACAGACTGAACGTCTTTGGACATAATGAGTCATTCTTTCCTTTGTCTTTGGTGTCTCCTAGTTGACAGCAATGACAAACTGCTTTGTTTCATCTTCTTTTACCAATGAACAAGCTAAATACATGTTTACCTATATTTATTTGGTTGTCTCTGACCAAGTTCTTGAGGTAATTTCATGAAACCTCAGCAAGGCTTCATGTTACAAGGTGTGGAACAACCCAAGTAGATTTCGTGGATGGATGCCAGTGTGAAAATCTGGTGCACAGAACATTTTAACCTATAAAAAAGGAAAAATGTTGGGAAATTTCTGCCCTCCATGACCTTAACCCCTTAACGACCGAGGACGTGCAGGGTACGTCCTAAAAAAAAAGGCAGTTAACGCCTGAGAACGTACCCTGCACGTCCTCGGTGTGGAAAGCAGCTGGAAGCGATCCCGCTTGCTTCCAGCTGCTTTCCGGTTATTGCAGTGATGCCTCGATATGGAGGCATCCTGCAATAACCTTTTTAAGCCATCCGGTGCAGAGAGAGCCACTCTGTGGCCCTCTCTGAATCGGAGATCGGTGGCTCAATGCGTTGGTGGGTGGGAGCCGGACCGGGAGGCTGGTGGCGGCCATCGATGGCCCTGGTGATGTGCAGGGGGGGCGGGATCGTGGGCGGGGATGGCCGGGGGCGCGCACGGACGCGCGCGCGTGCACGGGAGGGCGGGGGCGGGAGCGTGCACAGGGAGGGAGCGGGTGGGAACCGCTACATTACAGAAAAGGCATTAATAAAAAATGTTAATCAAACGTTAAAAAATGGCTAAAAAGTTTTAAAAAAAAAAACGATCAGCAAGGTGGTGGGGGTTTGTCTGTGTGGGGGGGAAGCTACACTACAGAAAAAAAACAAACAAACAAAAATAAAGCACTTTTTTTTTGCAAACTGGGTACTGGCAGACAGCTGCCAGTACTCAAGATGGCCCCCAATGAGGCAGAGGGGAGGGTTAGAGAGCGGTTTTGGGGGGGATCAGGGAGGTTGGGGGCTAAGGGGGGATCCTACACAGTAGCATATGTAAATATGCTAAAAAAAATTATTATTTTTTTTTTTAAAAAACCCTTTTATTTTAGTACTGGCAGACTTTCTGCCAGTACTTAAGATGGCGGGGACAATTGTGGGGTGGGGGAGGGAAGGGAGCTGTTTGGGAGGGATCAGGGGGTGGGATGTGTCAGGTGGGAGGCTGATCTCTACACTAAAGCTAAAATTAACCCTGCAAGCTCCCTACAAACTCCCTAATTAACCCCTTCACTGCTAGCCATAATACACGTGTGAGGCGCAGCAGGATTTAGCGGCCTTCTAATTACCAGAAAGCAACGCCAAAGTCATATATGTCTGCTATTTCTGAACAAAGGGGATCCCAGACAAGTATTTACAACCATTTGTGCCATAATTGCACAAGCTGTTTGTAAATTATTTCAGTGAGAAACCGAAAATTTTTAAAAATTTAACTTTTTTTTTCAATTTGATCGCATTTGGCGGTGAAATGGTGGCATGAAATATACCAAAATGTGCCTAGATCAATACTTGGGGTTGTCTACTACACTACACTAAAGCTAAAATTAACCCTACAAGCTCCCTAAAAGCTCCCTAATTAACCCCTTAACTGCTGGGCATAATACACTTGTGGTGCGCAGTGGCATTTAGCGGCCTTCTAATTACCAAAAAGCAATGCCAAAGCCATATATGTCTGCTATTTCAGAACAAAGGGGATCCCAGAGAAGAATTTACAACCATTTATGCCATAATTGCACAAGTTGTTTGTAAATCATTTCAGTGAGAAACCGAAAGTTTGTGAAAAAATTTGTGAAAAAGTGAACGATTTTTTGTATTTGATCGCATTTGGCGGTGAAATGGTGGCATGAAATATACCAAAATTGGCCTAGATCAATACTTTGGGATGTCTACTAAAAAAAAATATATACATGTCAAAGGATATTCAGGGATTCCTGAAAGATATTAGTGTTCTAATGTAACTAGCGCTAATTTTGGAAAAAAGTGGTTTGGAAATAGCAAAGTGCTACTTGTATTTATGGCCCTATAACTTGCAAAAAAAGCAAAGAACATGTAAACATTGGGTATTTCTAAACTCAGGACAAAATTTAGAAACTATTTAGCATGGGTGTTTTTTGGTGGTTGTAGATATGTAACAGATTTTGGGGGTCAAAGTTAGAAAAAGTGTGTTTTTTTCAATTTTTCCTCATATTTTATAATTTTTTTTATAGTAAATTATAAGATATGATGAAAATAATGGTATCTTTAGAAAGTCCATTTAGTGGCGAGAAAAACGGTATATAATATGTGTGGGTACAGTAAATGAGTAAGAGGAAAATTACAGCTAAACACAAACACCGCAAAAATGTAAAAATAGCCTTGGTCCCAAACGGACAGAAAATGGAAAAGTGCTGTGGTCATTAAGGGGTTAAGCAAGCCAGCATTTATCTTCTTAAACATTGGTGAATCAACAAAGTTTAATCAATATAATTGCTACTTAAAGGGACACTGAACCCATAAAAATTCTCATGATTCAGATAGAGCATGCAATTTTAAGCAACTTTCTAATTTACTCCTATTATCATTTTTTCTTCCTTCTCTTGCTATTTTTATTCGGACCAAGATTGGACCAAGATTCACATGTGCTGTTAGGAGTATCTGGAGTGTTGGACTTGAGATATCATGAGGGAACTGGATGGATAAAAGCTGGGAATTTATACAATGTCAAACCCTTAGATAGTAGGTACAGTATTGATTGATCAGTCGAAAAATTTTCTGGTCTTGACACTAGCTCATACATCAGTGGGACCGGCCATCAAAAACCCTTAAAGGGACACTAAACCCAATTTGTTTATTTTGTGATTCAGATAGAGCATGCAATTTTTTATTTTTTTATTTTTTTTTTAAATAATTTTTATTGAAGTTTAGCATGTAACATAACAGACAAGCAATATTTCAAAAGGCATTAAAAAAATACAAAAAGGAAAAATAGAATTAGTCATAATGATAAAAATATACAATCAAAACTGTTACATCACAGATAAATTCAAATAAGCAAAAGAAAAACCTCACATTTTTTATCTCAGCAGATTAGTGTCACGTTGAGCAAACGAAAAAGCAATACCATTAAAGGGACAGTCTAGTACAAACTAAACTTTCACTATTCAGATAGGACCTTCAATTTTTTAATATTTATTTATTTTCCACTGTGCAAAAAAAAACAAAAAGCAAACATAAAAATGAGCCTAAAAATTTCCAGTTAAATGTATTTACAACATGAATCCAACCACACTTTTTATTGCAAATATAATCAATAACGTAATTATCATAATTTGCACTGGTATTGAGTCAGCTTACCAACCTTAATGTAAGCTTTTACCCTATATTATATTTCTGCACAGCGGTATTTTATATTCCATTAATCATCATTCGCTCAATTTTCCTGTAACCATGGACCCCCCCATAACAAACAAACAAACAAACAAAAAAAAACAAAAAAAAAAAGGGGGGGGGGGGGGAAGGGTGACCCTCTCTCGAATTCTCTCCCATCGCCCCCCCTACCAAAGACCTAGAAGCACTAACTCTGAATTTTGAAATGGAAAAATCATATAATCAATTTCGTTTTCAGGGAGAGTTTTAATGTATATAGCCCATTTAGTAAAGAAATTCTTTATGTCTTCTGCGTTATCTATATCTGTATCTTTTTGTTCCAATACACACTGTTTTTTCAAACAGTTCTGAATTTCAGAGATACTAGGTATAGAGCGCATTTTCCATTTTTTACAAATAAGGTATCTGGTTGCTAATATAGACATGGATACAATGTTATCATTTGGGTGACACTTATTTGAATTATTGAAACAAAATATAATTTGGAAAAGGGAAAGGGTCACTGGGGATATTTTCAGGACATTATTTAACCAGTGTTCTAGCTTACCCCATACTTTTCTAATTTTTGGACAAAGCCAAAACATGTGTTTAAGATCAGCTGCAGGAAGTAAGCATTTAGGGCATCTGTCAAAATCCGAGTTGTGCAGCCTGTGACCCTTCTCCGGGGTAAAATATGCTCCATGCAGCAGTTTAATGTGTGCCTCCCGCCATGTGGCAGAAAGTGATGTCTTTGCAACTTTAGTTATAGAATATTGTAAAGTTTTGGGTTCCACTATCATCTGACCTAAGATTGAAGACCATGTTGAGGCAAGTTTTACTAGAGTCGAAGTTCCCCTGTCGGTGGCAAGTAAAAGATAGCAGAAAGTAATGGACATCCTATTCACTCTAATGAGTGTAAGCCAACTTTCTAATTTACCCAATGTCCAGGACCATCCTACTTCTCTGATTGTTCCAGAGATAAAATGCCTTATCTGTAAGAAAGCAAAGAAGTCTTTGTTAGGTAAATTAAATTCCATTTTGAGTTCTTCAAATGTTTTGATCAATTTACTGTCACCATCTAACAATAAAGATAACTTGTTTAAGCCGTTCTTATGCCATCTGAGAAAAACCTCAGAGTACAACCCAGGTTGGAATCCTGGGTTACCTATTAAAGGTAAATAGTTCGAAATTCTGGGATTAACTGAAAGGAGGTTTGATATCTTCCACCAGGCTTTGATAGGATTAACTATCGTTTTAAATCTCTTGATCTCTGGTGGGATCTCTTTAAGTGGGAGATGTAAAAGAGCTAGAGGAAGATATGGATCACACAAATTTATTTCCAGATGATTATTTAAAGCGTAGTCATTGGAGAGAATCCATCCTGTTGCTATCCGGGCCAGAAAACTAAGATTATAGGCTCTAATATCAGGAAGTGCCAAGCCTCCAAACTCACGTGGAAGAGAAAGTTTAGTGCGAGAGATTCGTGCTTTTTTCCCCTGCCAAAGAAATTGACCAATTAAACTGTTTAACAGCCGGACGTCTTTTTCAAAGAGGAATAGCGGAACGTTCTGGAGTATATATAGTAATTTTGGAAGAAGAATCATTTTCCAAATTGCAATTCGACCCGAGATTGATAGTGGTAGACTTTGCCATTGCCTAAATTTTTCCCTGATTTGACTTATAATTGGAGGTATATTATATTTATAGAGGTCACCAGATTTTACTGGAATAATTATCCCTAGATATTTAAAAGACTCTGTTACTAGTTTAAATGGATTAATGACACAGGAATCGTTCCTCTTATGAATCCATAATATTTCTGATTTAGAGGCATTTATCTTGTATCCCGAGAAAGTACCAAAATGGTCAATTATCTTCAAGAGTCTAGGGATGTTAGTTTTAGTATTAGATATATACAGCAGAACATCATCCGCATATAAGCCAATTTTAATCTCATGTTTCGTGATCTTTATGCCTTCCAAATTTTGTCTTAATATAATTGCTAATGGTTCAATGGCAATGTCAAAGAGGAGTGGAGAGAGGGGACATCCCTGACGTGTTCCTCTTTTTAATATAATTGGAGGGGAAACAGATCCGTTGACTAATAGGCTTGTAACAGAGTGGTTATATAAGTTCTCTATAAAATCTGGGAATTTACCATTTATTCCGAACTTAAGCAAAGAAGTGTTAAGATGTTTGAAGGTGACCGAGTCAAACGCTTTTTCTGCGTCGATGGAAAGAATAGCCATGTCCGGTAGTTTGTCACTCACCTTTTGAGACTGCAATATTTTTTCGAAGTATTCCAAAGTAACTAGAACCTCCTGAATTTTAGCCGACGAATTTCGTTTGTATAGGAAACTAGCTTGGTCTGGATGAATTATTTTGGGAAGAATAAGCTGTAGTCTAGAAGCTAAGATAGAAGTTAGAATCTTGTAATCTGAGTTAAGTAGGGCTATAGGCCTATAGGAATCCATTTTCGATGGGTCTTTCCCTCCCTTAAGTATAAGGCTAGTGTAGGAGGAAGAAAAAGAAGATGTGACGGAATTGCCATTAATATAAATATCATTGTATAAATTCGTTAAATGAGGGGTAATTTCAGCAGTTAGTATCTTATAAAATTCGTTTGGTAACCCGTCTGGGCCAGCCGCTTTGTTACTGGGGAGTTTGGAAATCATATCTGTAACTTCCTGAACTGAGATAGGAGAATTAAGAATATCGATACATTCCTCTGTTAATGACGGGCTCACGATTTTGTCCCAAAATTCTGCAGATTTATCACTGTCGTATCCTTTGCAGGAATATATATCCTGATAGTACTCCACAAATGCAGATGCAATCTCATCTGGATTCGAGGTTCGCTTATCCTTGTTTACAATCTCTTCAATATATGACTGCTTTTTTTCATTCTTAACTAGCCTGGCCAACATCTTTCCAGACTTGTTGCCGAATCTATATTGCTTTGCTTGTAATCTTAAATCTTTTTGTGCTTGTTGGGTCAAAATAAATGTATCTCTTGCTTCTTTAGCTTGTACATATTTGGCCCAGTTTAAAGAGTTTTTCTGCAACAGAAATTTGTTGTATGAATTAGATAATACTTTTTGAATTTCTTTTTCCTTTGACCTCAACTTTTTAGATAGAACTATATTAAAAGCAGTAATTTCGCCTCTGAGAACCGCTTTAGCGGTCTCCCAGAACAAGGCGGGGCGATCTATGTAATCCGAATTGAACCGTAGAAATTCCTCATATTTTGACCTAAGACAGGTTTTAAACTTCATGTCAGGAACTAACAAATATGGAAAGTGAAAGCGCAGAACCTTAGATCTTGTTTGTTTAGGCTGTATAGCCAGAGTTCTGGGGGCATGGTCTGATAGGAGAATGGGAGCAATGCTCGCCTGAATCCTTAGTGAACCCAATCGCTCATCTGTCAAAAATAAATCAATACGTGAGAGAGTCTTATGTGCTTTTGAGAGACAGGTAAATTCCTGGACATCTGGGTTCTGACTTCTCCATATGTCACGTATTGTTAAATTTTGTTTTATTTTATTAAGCATTTTAAATTCTAAGTTGTCCTTTTTTTGTCTTTTCTGTTTCGTGCTATCTCGAAGTCTGTCTAGCGGGCATTGGGGTGCCATGTTGAAATCCCCACCCAAAATTAAATACCCTTCGGTGTATAGAAGAATTTTCGATTGTAGTTTGTCCCAGAATTCTAAATCAAAGGAATTGGGGCCATAAATATTACATAAAGTATATATTTCTCGAGCGATTCTAACCTTTAATAGAACATATCTTCCACCCGGATCCGACTCACAGTGCACAACTTCAAGCTGAACCCTTTTCCCTATTAAAATAGCTACCCCCCTTTTTTTCCCGACACTAGGTGAGAAAAATACGTCCCTGACCCAGGAAGCTTTGAGTTTGCGGGATTCTTCCAGGGACAGGTGCGTTTCTTGGATAAATCCAATATCTGTTTGAAATTTTCTTAATTGAGTCAGTATGGTTTTTCGCTTGATAGGGGTAGAGATCCCACCCACATTCCACGAAACTATCTTACATCCTTCCATTTTCTTATAATATTAGTCGGTATGGGGGCGGGGGGAGAGAGGAGAGGGAGAGGGAAAGGGGAAAGAAGAGAAAAAAAAAACCCACCCAAACAAACAACCCCAAAATGACAATACAGAAGTCCCCATCCCCAGCTGCTCTGACGCCGGGGAGGGTTCCGAAATTATATACCACCCAAGTGCGGGAAAACCTCCTGGGGCCCCGCATGGCCCCTTGATGACCCTTATACCTTGTTTCATGCAGGGAGTAACATTTTCTAAAGTAAAAAATAAAAGAGAGAAACGAAAAAAATTGCAACCAGAAGAAACTAAATCTTCTATTATCTATTAACATGTTTATCTAGTTCTTCTGTGAATTTTTCTGCTTCTCTGGCAGACTCAAAAAAATGAACTTCACCATCAACTGTGACCTTCAGTTTTGCCGGATATATTATAGTGGCACAGTATCCCCCCTTAATCAACTTTGTACAAATAGGGGATAGCTCTTTCCTTTTCCCCGCTGTTTCAGCGGAGAAATCTTGAAATAGGAGTATGTTGGCATCCCCCAGGGAGATTGGCTGGTTTTTCCGATAATACTGAAACATAGTGATTTTATCCTGATAATTTAACAGTTTTGCTATAATTGGTCTTGCTCTAGCCTTCCCCCTGCCTTCCTCTACTTGACGCCCTATCCTATGGGCCCTTTCGACCAGTATTAAAGGGTATGAAGGAGGGAGTCCTAGTAATTGCACTAGGGTTTCTGATATGAATTTTCCCAGGTCTTCAGACTGTTTCCCCTCAGGGACCCCTATTATTCTTATATTAATCCGCCTAGAGCGGTTCTCTAGGTCTTCAATTTTGGCTTGCATTTTGGACAGTGTTCTATCTGTGGCTTCTAGTTTGGTTTTATAGGTTGTACTGACATCCTCCAAGTCTGACACTCTTTGTTCTGCTTCTTCAAGCCTATTTGAAAATTGTCAAATTTCATTGGTAAGAGAGAGAATGTCTTGCTTAATCTCAAGCTTCAGAGAGTCAAATCTTGGAGCAAGTGCTTCTGTAATACTAGCTACTAGGATTTGAGTATCTGGTACTTCTTTGTTGTATAGAGGGTTAATAGAAGCTGGGTGAATGTCCACTTGAGTTTCTGTAGTATTTTTATTTTTCCTATCTCTGTGTCTTGCCGCCATGGCTGGTGAGGGAGTCTTAATGTGAGCGTGTAAAAATCTATCCATGTGTTAATTGTGTTCTATACAAGGTGGGGGACAATGCCCCCTACCTGGAAGTGCAAAATGTGGGGGGAGAAAAAAAAAAAAAAAAAAAAAAGGGGGGGGGAGGGAAGGCCAAGGGAGAGGAAGGTGAAAGTGAATGTGAAGGTATTGAGTGAGGGCGTGTGGGGGGAGGAGAAAAAAAAAAAGTGACTTATTGCCTTAGTTTATATTAATTTTGTGAGATTGGATAGGAATTATTTCACGTTTGCAGGCCTTAACAATAATGAACTGGTCTAGTCTGTCCTAAATACAATTTGAGATATCTTGTCTAGTAGCTTTGTTATTTTTCTTTCTGTTTGTTTCCCTTTATGTTTCCTTCTTTACTCTCTATTTCCTTCCCTTTGAAGTCACAGCAATCCTTTCAATTCTCAAACAAGTGCAAGACCTGTATAAAAAAAAAACAAGTATTACCTGGGTCTTCAGTACCCCTTAATAGATTTAAGCCCTGTTTTATGTGTATTCTATGTGCCAAATCTACCTATGTCCAGCTTGTTTATACTTTAAACTTTAAACCAAACTACCTTTTTATGTACAATCAAAATTTAACTTGTCCGCTATTACCAAGACTGGATCCCAGTATACCTTTCAGATAGAATAATTCTTATATTTTTAAAATATAATCTAGGAGTCTCGGGATGTACTTTTACTTTAGACTACCAATTCTGCCATGATGGAGTCCACTTTTATAAATAGTCGTAGGTTAGCTTACCAAAATAAAGTAAATGATTCAAATTCACTTTACACACACTCTAGTTTTTGTGTTTTGAAAGTACCTTTATCTAATTAACTAGGTTGGTAGCTAGTGTGTTAGCAGGTTATGTTAGTCAGGGCTTTGGAAATTATACATCATTATTATATTCAAATACGTTTGTCTCTCAGTAAAAGCCAGATCTAGCTAGTCTACCAGCTCTTACACACCTAGAACAAATGAATACCGTCTCCCTCTCCCAACAGAAAATGAGAAGGAGAAATGAATGTACACTCCTTGCTAATTATTTGCTCAACCCTTGTATTGTCAAATAAAGATAATTGACTCACACTTCTTTCCAAATAATTAGGGAAAAAAAGAATCTAAGTATTATCTGCGGTGTCTGTTACACATTGATACTTTGTACACAAGGCCCCAGTATTCAATTGTTAGGCTTATTATAGCTTTAGTTGCTGAAGGTTTAGCAAAGATTGGTTTACAGATTATAAATATAACACAATATTTTCTTATTCACCATAACATTACCAGACAATGTGTGTTGTTCTTGAGACCTTTTTTAGCCTTATACCTTGAGTAAGGACCTTTCCTTCTCTGTTTTGTTTACGTAGAAGGCCAATAACAAAAGCAAAAGAACAAAACAAAAAAAAAAACAATTTACCGCTGTTCTCTATTTTTACAACAGTTAAATTTTCATCTAGGTTCCCTATAACCAATTAAACTTATGCTTCTAGAATTTTTACATAGCAGGTAGTCCATAATTAAATTTGCAGTTTTAAAGAGCTTAAAAAAGTATTTATATTTTCCGTTCTTTCTCCCTTGCATCAGAGGGGGAGAGAAAAAAAAAAAAAAAAAGTAAGCAAAGGAGCAGGCAGGCAATCAGTAGCGTTGAAAGAGATTGTTAGCACAAGCGGTTAGTATAGCATCTGAAAGCCAAAGTACAATGCTCTATTCCGTCTACTATCCGTACTAATGTGTGAGACGTTTAATATGTGAGTCACATCCTATAGATTAGCCTTCATTCAGGAAAAGTTACACAGGATCAGATTATCCTCTTTTTATCTTTATCCCATGTTTTTATATGTTGATTGAGTTAGATTACGACAGTTTAGCGTTTCTATTGCCAAGTAGAAATTATTCTTCCTTCTTCTCCCCTCCCTCCTTCCTTTCACAGAACAGCCGCCATAGATTCTTTTCGTGACTTTGTTTTAAATAAGAATAAGACCACCCGGTCAGGCTGCCATATATACTGATTTGTTCCCCTTCTCAGGTACTTTTATGTATATTTTTTTTTTAAGAGCTTTCCCTTCTACAAGAAAAGTGTAACTGCAGAACAAACGTCCAGAGAAAGCTCTCTGTGTCACTCACCCCCTTAGGCACAGCGTCTTCCCTGCACACTGTGAGCCTGGAGCGTAGTCCTCGACGAATCCGCCTCCTCCCTCGCAGCACCGGTGGGGGAGGAGGACCGCAGCGGTCAGCTATCCACTCAGAGCTCCCAAGTAGCAGCGCCAGGGCCCATCGGTCCGTCCGATCACGGAATCAGCCCTTCACCGGACTCACCTCCTCCCTCGCAGCACCGGTGGGGGAGGAGGACTGCAGCTGTCAGCTATCCACTCAGAGCTCCCAAGCAGCAGCGCCAGGGCCCGTCGGTCCGTCTAGTCACGGAATCAGCTTTTCACCGGACTCACCTCCTCCTTCGCAACACCGGTGGGGGAGGAGGGAACCGGCCACACGGCCCCACTCAAAGCCACCGGGGAAGAAGAAAACCGGGGAGCAACAATCCCCTCTGGTTGTGGTGGACAGCGCAGCTCCCTACAGCGGCCGGATAGGTGGGTGAGGTGTTTGCTGGGCTCCGGGGGGAAATCAGTAGACAGAGAAATTTTCACAGTTTGATGCAGCACGCCGCAGCGCACCCTTGTATCTTTGTATCCCTTTTTTCTTTTTTTTTTTTTTAAGTAAACTTCGCAGAGGAGGGAGGGAGAGTTGCCTAGGATAGGTTATGTACCTATCTTAGAATAGGTGTTTGTTTGTGAAATAAGATGGAGATCAATTCAAGGTTAGGGGATCTCAATACAGTGGGATGGAGTTCCACTGTTCTGTGTTCCGGTAGCTTTCAATCTTGCTAGTCCAGCCAGCTACCCCAATTCCTTCAGGGCCAGGTGCGTAGAACCACCACCAAGAGCTGTGGGACTGGAGCACAACACTCAGCCACCTGTGCTAAGCTCCTCCTCCGGAACAGGACTTTTTTTCCTAGAGCATGCAATTTTAAGCAACTTTCTAATTTACTCCTATTGTCAATTTTTATTGGTTCTCTTCCTATCTTTATTTAAAAAGCAGGAATGTGATGCATAGGAGCCGGCCCATTTTTGGTTGAGAACCTGAGTTATGCTTGTGTATTGGTGGATAAATGTAAGCCTCCAATAAGCAAGCACTATCCATGGTGCTAAACCTAAAATGGGCTGGCTGCTAAGATTTATATTCCTGCTTTTAAAATAAAGATAGCAAGAGAACGAAGAAAAATTGATAATAGGAGTAAATTAGAAAGTTGCTTAAAATTGCATGCTCTATCTAAATCACAAAAGAAAACATTCGGGTTTAGTATCACTTTAAGTCTATATTTTAGTTAGGAATATGGGCGGACAAGATTGACTTGTGAGATACAAACAAGTGAATTATTTTGCAACTGTTTTTCGGTGACGTTATGAGAGTTAGTAATGAATGTTGGCATTATAATCATATTGGTATGACAATTTACCACATATTAGCTCTTGTTAACATCAGCAGACTCCAGCAGCTCAATCTCCATGTCCTTAATACAGACTGAACGTCTTTGGACATAATGAGTCATTCTTTCCTTTGTCTTTGGTTTCTCCTAGTTGACAGCAATGACAAACTGCTTTGTTTAATCTTCTTTTACCAATGACCAAGCTAAATACATGTTTACCTATATTTATTTGGTTGTCTCTGACCAAGTTCTTGAGGTTATTTCATGAAACCTCAGCAAGGCTTCATGTTACAAGGTGTGGAACAACCCAAGTAGATTTCGTGGATGGATGCCGGTGTGAAAATCTGGTGGACAGAACATTTTAACCTATAAAAAAAGGAAAAATGTTGGGAAATGTCTGCCCTCAGTGACCTTAAGCAAGCCAGCATTTATCTTCTTAAACATTGGTGAATCAACAAAGTTTAATCAATATAATTGCTACTTAAAGGGACACTGAACCCATAAAAATTATCATGATTCAGATAGAGCATGCACTTTTAAACAACTTTCTAATTTACTCCTATTATCATTTTTTCTTCATTCTCTTGCTATTTTTATTCAGACCAAGTTTGGACCAAGATTCACATGTGCTGTTAGGAGTATCTGGAGTGTTGGACTCGAGATATCATGAGGGAACTGGATGGATAAAAGCTGGGAATTTATACAATGGTAAACTATTAGATAGTAGGTACAGTACTGATTGATCAGTACAAAAATTTGCTGGTCTTGACACTAGCTCATACATCAGTGGGACCGGCCATCAAAAACCCTTAAAGGGACACTAAACCCAATTTGTTTATTTTGTGATTCAGATAGATCATGCAATTTTAAGCAACTTTCTAATTTACTCCTATTATCAATTTTTATTCCTTCTCTTGCTATTTTTATTTAAAAAGCAGGAATGTGATGCATAGGAGCCGGCCCGTTTTTGGTTGAGAACCTGAGTTATGCTTGCGTATTGGTGGATAAATGTAAGCCTCCAATAAGCAAGCACTATCCTTGGTGCTAAACCTAAAATGGGCTGTCTGTTAAGATTTACATTCCTGCTTTTAAAATAAAGATAGCAAGAGAATGAAGAAAAATTGATAATAGGAGTAAATTAAAAAGTTGCTTAAATTTTCATGCTCTATCTGAATCATGGAAGAAAAAAAAAATTGGGTTCAGTGTCCCTTTAAACTTTGAATTAGATACTTCATATTTTGTGCAATTAATTCTTTAGAAAAACTTATCAAATGATTTAATATACAAAACTGCCCAATAGAACTTCATGGGGATTTTCTGTTGAAAACCTTTGGATACGTTTTTCTAAAGCATTGTAATCAACCACCTATATTAGCAGGAATTTATATATGTTGTCTCTTTTGTCATGGAAGTCTCTGATGCCTCATTAGATAGAGTGTTAATAATTCATACTCATCTATGAGAATAATCATATCATACAGGTTAGGTTGGTTGAGTATTTCAAAACAAAAATACATTGATAGTGAATGTGTCACATAATGCATTACTGAACAATTTTGTTCTATTAATGTAATAGAGGATTACTACATTCTGAGAACTGCTTGAGTGAACATAAAGGTGAAGTCACTTGTAAGTTTGTAGTGTGTCCTTGACCAACCTAAACACTCAAACAAGTTTACATTGTGCCTAGTATGAAATCACAAAAAATAAAATCCTGAATAGCATCATTATGTTTACCTAAACACTATGAGCCAGAACTGGGCGTAACACCCCTTTGTGCAATCTGTGATCCTCATGGTTTTGATTAAATCATTTAAAATGTCAGTCATGTGAAGAGCTTGTTTTAGATTGACAGCTAATTTTTTATACAAAGATTTTTGTTATTTTATACATAAAAGCCACTTATTGCAGGTTTTAAAACATAAAAAGTGATTATGCTAAATTTAACCCTGTCATATCAAACATATATACGATTTGTACCTATATAGTTGTTAAGTTGTTAGTCAGGATTAAGCTACCAAGACAATGTGACTAAACTAATTTATGTTTAAAGATTAGTAGTAAGGATTAGTAAATATCTGTACTGTGACATTTGAATGATGACCATAACCTTTTGTTCTTTCTATAGAATGAAAGCTAAAATTTATATGACAAAAAAATAACATTCAAAGATCATATGTAACACTAGAATATTACATACAGTTTAAAGGGCTTGATTACGAGCGGCGCTGTAACTGTTGCGCACTAGCTATAAGTAGTTTATTGCGGCTCTTTGCACGTGTCGGAAGTAGCAAGCATATTACAAGTAGAAAGTAAACGCGTTTGCTTGAGCACAATTTAATTTATTGTGCATTGGGTTAGCTGATGTGTTGCCCAAAACACATTTAAAAGTACATTTACACTCATAATAACACTGTTTAATAATTATTATTTTTTTTAAATTGCAAAAAAAAGTCATAAGAGCTCAAAGATATAATTTCTCAGGTGTTAGAAAAAAAGGCATGCAAAGGACTTTATCATAGAGATACATAAATATACGTCTAAATATGTATATGTACTGCATGTATACATCTATGTATATATGTTTCTACATATGTATTTATGTATTTCTTTCTCTCTCTCTTTCTCTCTTTTTTTCTCTCTCTTTTTTTCTCTCTTTCTCTCTCTTTTTTTTTCTCTCTCTCTTTTTTTTCTCTCTTTCTCTTTCTTTTTTCTCTCTCTCTCTCTTTTTTCTCTCTTTCTCTCTGTCTTTTTTTTCTCTCTTTCTCTCTCTCTCTTTTTTTCTCTTTCTCTCTCTCTTTTTTCTCTCTCTTTCTCTCTCTTTTTGTTTTCTTTCTCTCCAAAAATATCATATATATATTAAACAGAAGAGGGGAAGGGCGCACAGAAGGACCGGATCTAGGTGTAGTCAAATACCACAAAAGGCAGGAGAAAACAAGCAACATTTTCACTCACTTGTAGTACCCTCAAACATTATGAGGTATGGTAATAGCCATTGAAAACCGACTACAAATTTGTCTCACTGTTCAGTCTCACTCAGAACTTCTCCAGAGAAAGGTAGAGAATTCTCAGCAGCCCAGATGATCTTTCTTATAAACGCACCTGACAAGATGCTGACAAATTAAAAGGGATCTATGGGGGCTCAGAATAGAAATATCTCTTAGAGAGACAAATAACAGGACCGTATATAAGTGGGTTACATGGTTTTTAATAAAGTGTCACAGCAAGATCAAAACACACTTGTTTTCATAAACACAGCAAATAAAAAAGGTGTTAAAATCACTGTATACTCTTTGGCACGAGCCGGTTAGCACAAGGAGCAGAAGTTTAACCACAAACCTGCTGATTTGCTAATTTGACGTAGTACAACAGTGTGGACTGTTGGGGGCAGAGCCTGATGAGTTTCGCAAGTCTATTGGTTGCTTCTTCAGAGGTAGGTGACGCCCCCCTACAACTCTCATTTATGCATCACAACTCATGAACTAACCCATCCTCCATCTTTGTTGTGGGCGAACAGTTCCCCCATTCGTATTTTCTTATGTAATTTAATTTAAAATATAATTGGCTATTCCAATATTTTAGAAACAATCTAAATCAATAAATAAGTGTACATATAAAAAGGTGCCGTTTCAGATAAAATCACAGTACCGTTCATTACTTCATATAAACCCTATCCAAAAATATCTTTACATCTATTGAACAGGTTTCTAACGGTTCAAGTCAGACTAATGGGAAGGGTATAAAAGCACACCTAACAACCCATATCATAAACCAATCATTATCCCCTACAAACAATGGGTATAATTGTACTTATACTCTTAAGCGGTCATGAATACATAAGCACATCTTTAAATACATAAGCCCAAAATTCAGTGTAAAAGAGCACAGATATGGTACTAATAATAATAACAATAAAAAATACCAAATATGATTTGTAAAAGATAAAGTGAAAAAAAGAAATTGACAGTTAAAATGGTCTATTTAAAAATGAAATCGTTTGAAATATAAATAGAATTAAAATATGAAACGGATTACAATATAAATGTAAAAAAGATAGAGATAGAACCCCCTTTATTGAATTAATCAAGGAGTTCGGTCCCTCCTAATTTATATATGCCATTAAGATAAAAATCTCCAAATGTATCTATGTACTTAAATATTTAGGAGGTCAATGTCCCTATTTAGACCAGATGGACCCAAGCAGTCTAAAGCATGGATCCAAAAGGTTTCCCTTTTCCTAAGAGCCAATAACCTGCTGCCCCCTCTGGGACCTACTTGTACCTGTTCAATGGCCCTAAAATAAAATTGTGCTGGATTACTATTTTGATGATCTTTAAAATGTTTAACCAGTGAATGTTTTTTATTTTTTTTCTTCCAAAGAGCTTTATTGAATATTATGCAAATATATAACTTTTTTTCCAAAGTTTTCTTTTTTCATGAAAACAATCGAATTATCGGCACACTGTGCCTCCCATAACAGAGTTCTTTCTCAACTTAACCAGTGGATTTTTAAGTACTACAGCCTCAATGTTTTTAATATGTTCCAGGCATCTAGTTTTTAGGGTTCGTTTGGTTCACCCTATGTACTCAAAAGGAGTATCACACATTCTAGCATGTAGACTACAAACTCTGACTTGCAATTAAGTCTCCCCTTTATTTCGTGATCCTTTCCCCTTATATCTCTACCTATGTTTTTATTGTACTCTTTTGAACTGTGAGTGTGTTCATAACACACACAGTTTTTCCTGTAACATTTAAAAAACCCTGTTAAGGCTGCAGAATGCACGAAACCATGATTTTTGTCTTTTTCTCTCCTGTTTAATTATGCTTGGGGCTATAGTATTTTTTATATTTCTATTTCTTCTGAAAATGACTTCTGTTTTTTTCCCTATTGTGCCCTTCATTAGTATCCCCCAATGTTTATTCAGAATATTTTTTATATTGGAGTAACCTCCATTAAAAGTGGTAACAAAACTTTATCCCCCTTTGTTGGTGTAATGTCCAAATTTTGTGGTTTGTTCTGGATTGGCCCCAAAATTCTCTGTTTTTTTGGTTATCAGAGTACTCTATCCAAATTTTTGCCCTTTCAAGGTATTTGCCTCTTCCTAAAAATCTTGGGATAGAGTACAATTCTGCTTTATCCGCTGAAACTGCCCATATGGAATGTGAGTGTCAGTTTATTTGCGGTAGACTTTTGTGCATATACCTCCATCAACATGAAAGAGCACTACATCCAGGAAGTTTATTTCCTTCTCATTGATGTTTTCGGTCAATTTGAAATTAAAGTTATTGGAGTTGAGATCTCCTGTAAATTCTGACCAACTGGGATAGTCCCCATCCCAAATAATCAGAATATAATCTATAAATCACCTCCAAAACACAAGGTGTTTGTTCCTATAGCCATTTTCATAATATATCAAACTATCTTCAAGGTACCCCATATACAGGTTTGCAAAATTTGGTGCAAACTTTGTCCCCAGAATAGAAGTGTACAATGCAGAAACATCCAAAGTTACCCACCTGTACGTGGGTTTGCAGGATATATCCTTTATGATTTATACGTGAAGAAAACTGTAATGTGAAATATTAATATTTCATATCCGGTTAGTACACTTTGGTTAAACGAGATTGAGTTTGTGAGTATGGTGTTTATGGGGGAATTCGTTAACATGGTCATGATATTCGAAGTTCGGCTTTTTTGCCATGTTGGGATAGCCCTTGAACAATAACTTTTTACTTGTAATATGCGCACTATCCCAATGCGCTCAAAAATCTTACTTCTAGCGGAGTTAACGTACAAACGCTAATTTACACTCTACTCGTAATCTAGCTCTTAAATGTAAACTTTGAACACTGATTCCAATAGACTTACCTTAAAGTCAATGAGAATCAACTTACTGTATGTAAGGTAGTATGTGAAGTTCACAGTTGATAAAGAAAAAGTTAAAACGCTTGGCACAGCTATAAAAGAATGATAACTATTCACCCTGATATTGTTTTTCCTCCTGTGTCTGCAGCTCTCTTCGCAAGTTTACCTCTTTTGTGAGAATACCAAAGCTCTAAGATGGCAGTACCCAGTCTGAAGATGTGCAGCTTGACAAAATGGCCCCTGTAATGGTTAAAAGAATATGAAACCCAAAAAAGCAGGAACGTAAGCTTAAGAGCTGGCCCATTTTTTATTCAGCACCCTAAATGGGCTGGCTTACATTCCTGCTTTTAAAATACAGATACCAAGAGAACAAAGAAAAATTGATAATAGGAGTAAATTAGAAAGTTGCTTAAAATGTCATGCTCTATCTGAATCATGAAATATTATTTTTTGGTTCCATATCCCTTTTAAAATGGGATGTGGCTACAGAAGAAAGTTTGAGGTAAAATATCTTAGTTTCTTTACATAGAGATGTTCATGTGATATTTTCTATTCAGCTTTTTACAGCTCTGCTGCATTTAGTGTCCTTTTAAGGCCGGTTAGCAGAGTTCAAAACACATCTCAGAGGAAAATATTTTTTCACATCATTCTAAAAGAGACAAAACAATCATCATTTTGCTGTTAAACTTCTCAATGTATATCAGCTTTCATGCACCATTTAGTATATGATTGATATGTCTGTATGATTGAGAGATAAAAAAGAGAAATAAATCATATGTCAGGTATTAGTACTTAAAAACATGTATGTTTAAACCTACGTTAACCATCTATTTCAATGTGTTGATAAAATGTCAGTGTTAGCAGGACTTTAAAATCTGATTATATTTTATATGTGACTGAATTGTAATGGTTATTGTAATGTATAAGATTTTTTTATACCTCAGTATCCATACAAAGTGCTTTAGAAAATCTAGGTATATTTTAAAAATATCTGCATTAAAAAATGGAGTTTCAGTATTATTATTCCCATCGCCAATAAAAAAGCGATCACAAGCCATACAAATTGAGTGGGTGCAACAAATATATTAAAGCACACAAAAGTTACCTCCCTGTGTAAAATAAAGTGTCCTGGGAAAGGTTAGTAGTGTTTGTTTCTAAGCAGATAACTGGGGTGTGGATCAATATATGCTTACCCCCAATGATATTGTCCGTCTGCTTGAACAGCGGGATATGCCGCCGGCGTCTCTGGGCTCACTTGGAACCTACGCTGATGTGACTCCACCAGCTCCGGATGCCCTTACCAGCCTCTGGTCATATTTCCCCGCCTCACTTCGAACTCTGCTAATCCCGGTTACGAGAAACTCCAGCGACCTCTGGGGACCGACCCGGAAGTCCTTACTCTGTCCGTCCCTCCTCTCCTGATAGGTCCGCTCCTCCGTTCACTCCAGGAACAAGTGCGATATCCTCCAATGGATCAGTGTAAATGCTGTTCAGCTCCTCTGAGCCTCAAAGCGGGGTATGTTCACTCCCACCGTCTGTGCTACACTCCAACTGCTCCATACTTGTCAAACGAAATAAGGAGCACCAGCCGGGAGTGGAAATTAAAAAGTCAAATTTATTGGAACATATTAAAATAAAGCCTGTGGCACAGACTATATACAATTTTCAACATGAAGTCAGCATCTAAAGCAAAGGCTGGTGCTCCTTATTTCGTTTGACAAGTATGCAACAAATATAAGCATATATTTTACATATGGTCTCCTTGGGAGCTACAATTGAGAAACAATGATTAAGGCAACACGTACACAACATTAAGGGGCATATCTATTAAGCATCGTATGGAGCTTGAAGCCCCGTGTTTCTGGCGAGCCTTTAGACTCGCCAGAAACACCAGTTATGAAGCAGCGGTCTAAAGACCGCTGCTCCATAACCTGTCCGCCTGCTCTGAGGAGGCGGACAGACATTGCCGCAATTCAACCCGATAGAATACGATCGGGTTGATTGACACCCCCATGCTAGTGGCCGATTGGAGGGGGCTCTCCGCATTCAGCGAGGTCTGTCGGACATGATCCGCTGATCGGATCATGTCAGACAGGCCGTTCATAAATAGGCCCATAAAACTCCACCAAATTTAATTAAGGATGGATGTTTAACTCACATTCGTTTTTTTGTGTAGTCAGTAATACTCCAGCACCAGTGGTAATGCGAGCGCACACTGGAAGAGCCCCTGCTTGAAGGCTCCAACACAATCCACAATTGAATAACTCCAGCAGCACATCAAGGGTTAACAATTTCCAAACCTCCTGGTACAATAAAAGGTTTGGAAATTTTTAACCCTTGATGTGCTGCTGGAGTTATTCGATTGTGATTCGTTTTTTGTGCGACACCCAAACCTATAGGTTAAAAGATAAAACACAAAAGGGCATATTTTTTCCAAGGCTAACTAGGCCTGTGCCTAAGGGCTGTTTCTAAAAAGCTCTCTGAGCTGGTGAGATTCTATAAGAGTTCTCGCCAGTCCTTCTATTTCCCTGAAAACAGAGTGTCTCAGTAAGGGGCATATATGTATATTAACTCATATTTTTGTGTTTAAAGGGACAGTAAACTTACAAAATAATGTTATATAATTCTGCACATATTGCAGAATTATATAACATTATCTTAGCGGCAGCTTTCTAAATAAAAAGCTTTGAGAGATTTTTTTATTACAAAGTTAGATTTACCTGGTCTCCACTCCAGGCTCTACTAAACGGGTCTTGTTTTTCAAAAACTCTTTGCGGGTTCTCAGGTCTGGTAGCGGGAGCGAGCTACATTCCATTCAATGGCGCGATCAGGCGCGCTGTAACTAGACAGCGCACACAGGAAGCGCTTTTGAAAAAAAGCACGCAATTTTAAGCAACTAATTTACTCCTATTATTGATTTTTCTTTGTTCTCTTGGTATCTTTATTTAAAAAGCAGGAATGTAAAGCTTAGGAGCCAGCCCATTTTAGCACCCTGTATAGCGATTGCTTATTGTGGCTACATTTAGCAAACCGATAAGCAAGCATAACCCAGGTTCTGAACCAAAAATGGGCCGGCTCCTAAGCTTTACTTTCCTGCTTTTGAAATAAAGATAGCAAGAGAATAAAGAAACATTTATAATAGGAGTAAATTTGAAAGTTGCTTAAAATTGCATGCTCTATCTGAATCATGAAAGTGAAGGTCAATTTCGATGAATTGGTGCCCGGTTTTTAATAATCCTATTAAAAACAAGGGCACTTTAATTCATCAAAATTGACATTTCACTCGTTTTCTTCAAAAACTTACCTTTTAATCCTGACAGCCGCTGCAGCGCTTCCTCCATCCATCGCAAGCCCTCTTCGTGGGTCCAAAATGACGAATCCGGCTTCCTCCAATCACGGAGTTGCCTCAGGCCATGATTCCCCCGAGGGGGAAGCCGTGATTGGAGGAAGCTGGATTCGTCATTTCTGACTTATGAAGAGGCTTCCTACGGCCGGGGGAATTGCTGGATCAGCTGTCAGGATTAAAAAGTAAGTTTTTGAAGAAAACAAGTGAAATGTCAATTTTGATGAATTAAAGTGCCCTTGTTTTTAGTAGGATTATTAAAAACCGGGCACTAATTCATCAAAATTGACCTTCACTTTAAAGAAAAATTGTGGGTTTAGTGTCCCTTTAAAGGGACAGTTTACTCAAAAATGTTCTCCCCTTTAATTTGTTCCCAATGATCCACTTTACTGGAGTGTATTAAATTGTTTATAAGTATTATCATTACCCTTATATTGGCATTTGAAATAGTTTATTTAGCCTGTGGTAACCCCACCCATCCTGAAAGATTTTGGCCTCAAGGCCAAGCTGTGTTAACACAGCCAGTAGAAGAAATTACACTCCCAGTGGGTTATAGAAGAGATAAGGTAATAAAATGTTAATTTTCCATTGTTTTCTGCAAGTATTGGTGATTGGTTTATGGATAGATATAAGTAGATAAAGAAGCAGGTATATGTACACAATGTGATAAAGTAATAAGATCTGATTATACCTACAAGCTCAACCCATTTTATTAGGTTGTGGCTTCAAAACACAAAATCAGCTAATTCATATGCACAAATAAGCCTTAAAAAGCAAATCTCATACATTTTATACTCTGCAGCTGGTAAAAAATGTAATTCGAAACACATTAAGGGAAAAACAATTTTATAGTATACTGTCTCTTTAAGCTCATTTTGACAAAAATGTTGCTTTAAAAAGTTATCAATGATTTTGCAATAATGTTGTGCATAATGTCATGTTGTTACTGGCCTGTGATTTGCCATGTACATATACTTTGGAACAGGTATGGTAGCCTCTGTACCACATCACAGTGTTAGTCTAGCCTGTATATGACTGTCTTAAAAATAATCATATATTTTTTATATTAAACTGTGTAAACCAAAATAGGAAGGTAAGTATAACACAATATAATATTTGCTATTGTTGTTTTTATTATTTTAATGATCATTGAAGTTATTTAACTAATAAATTAGATGAGTCACTTTGCTGTCAAAGTCCTGCTAGGAGATAAACCTTTACTTATACCAACACAACTCCCAAAATAAAGACTACAACACCAGTTATGGTGCATTTATTTAACAAATGATAACTTCATTCTTTATTATTAACTCTAAACAACTTAACGTTGGCTGGCAAGATTTCCACTGTCCTACAACTCCAAAGTAAGGGGAGCGACCGCCCTAAAGGAATGGGGATGCCACCATGACATCATCCTGGTTGGCCACCAGGAGGGATCTAGCAGTGAGCCTCCGCGACTAGCGTTGCATAGCTCTACTTGTTCCCCTCCTCTTTCACCCTCAGGCTAAGCCTGCTCTTTTTGTCGCACCCCGCTGCCGCCACAAATGTACACCATGATGCCATGTGTCCACACTAAACAGGAGTTGAGGGACCCTCATACTAGTAAGACAACGGTTCCTCAGCCAAAAGACTGTTAGTTCCGAAGAGGAGGGGTCCTTAAAAGCTCCATCAAGGCACTCCGGTCTTACCTGCTGCAGATATGGGCACACTTCTTAGCTTACCTCCCTGCTTTTCAACAAAGGAGACCAAGAGAACATTTGATGTTGGGTTTCATATCCCTTAAATCCATATATGGCTAGATTAGTATAAGTTTTTTTTTTTTTTTTTTTGCCCACAGCTGACATAGTTTGCATATTACGAGTTGAAAGTAAACGTGTTCGCTCATTCACATTTGCGATTTACTCTCGTTGGGTAAGCGCAACTGCAGAGCTGGCGTAAAGGGTAAGTAAAGAAAAAAAGTTGCATTAAACACAATATAAATACATTACAATATAAATACACTGAGGCGTTATTTCTTTTTAAATTATTATTTTTTAAATATTTTTATTAGACATATATATATATATATATATATACCTGTATATCTATTTCTAGCTAATCTATGTGAACAATATTTTACAGAATGTATAATAATTTTTAATAATTTTTATAATGTTATATGTAATATTTCAATAATGAGCATTTAAGTTAGTAATTGTTGAACCCGACCACGGTAGCCCTAAATTGTGTGTTACTCATAATTTACATTACTATGTTCTTCACATAGAAAATAATGTACATTTTATTATTAAATATTTATTTCTATATATTTATGACAATATTCATGTAAAATACATATCTATACTTATATATCTGTAGGAATAAATATACAGGTATAGGTATATATAGAAATACGTATTTACAATAAAACATACATTGTGCTGTATGTGAAGAACATTGGAATGTAAATTTTTTATATTTCATGTTGCGTTTAGCGCACTTGAATAAACCTGATCGGGTTAGCTCGCTAGTATTGGTGTTAGTTTTTATTTCAGTTTGTGCACTCCATTGAAGTGTGAGCATCGTGTTTCACTCGCAAGCAAACATTTGACTTTTAAATTATAATTCGATATTCGGCTCACATTAGAAGTGTGTTAGACAGGCGCTGGGCCGGTTGCATGCTGGGAGGTTGCCTTAAACCTTGTTACCTATCAATCAGGCCTCTTAAGCGGGGCCTCAACAAATATGGAGTGGAAATAGCTCTCCAAGCAGATCTGTCGATCCTCAGATCTTGGTACTCCTCTGCACTTGTTTGCTCCAAGGTTTTTGAAACATGCTTTTTTGGAAATCGCCACCTTAAGCGATGTCAATCACAGAGCTAGTAAGGATCGAGGGGGCTAAACCAAAAATAAACGTTACATTACTGCTTTTTAAATAAAGATAGCAAGAGAACGAAGAAAAATTGATAACTGGAGAAAATTAGGTTACTTAAAATTGCATGCGCTATCTGAATCATTGAAGAAAATAAAATGTGGATTTAGTATCCCTTTAATAATTGTCTCTCTAAAAATTGGATTACAGTTCCTTGTTCTTTGAAGGAGAGAAAGAAACGTATCTGTTACAACTTGTACAGTAGGGATGGGCAAACATTTTGGAACTTTCTTTAAAAATAAATAATGTCGGCCAAATCAGTTCATTCTAAACAAATGTAAAATTGGGCGTTACTAAAACCTTCAAACATGAAATGTAAAATCTAAACATTCAAATATTGAGTCTTAAAGGGACACTAAACACTAAATACGTGCTAGATAGAATGATGCATTTTAAGAAAATATTAGTCTGAGAATAACATGTAGATGTATTTTTTTTAAAAGTTTCATTAGCTGTTTAAATATTGACAAAGTAAGTGTAAAGTTTTAGGGGCATATCTATCAAGCTCCGAATGGAGCTTGATGTCCCATGTTTCTGGCGATCCTGCAGGCTCGCCAGAAACAGCAGTTATGAAGCAGCGGTCACAAAGACCGTTGCTCCATAACCTGTCTGCCTGCTCTGAGCAGGCAGACAGACATCGCCGGAAATCAACCCGATCGAGTATGATCGGGTTGATTGACACCCCCCTACTGGTGGCCGATTGGCCGCAAGTCTGCAGGGGGCGGCGTTGCCCCAGCAGCTCTTGTGAGCTGCTGGTGCAATGCTGAATATGGCGAGCGTATTGCTCGCCGTATTCAGGGAGGTCTGGCGGACCTGATCCGCAGTGTCGGATCAGGTCCGCCAGACCTTGATAACTAGAGGCCTTAGTGTCTATAATACAATTGGAGCTGCCATGTTGTAACTTAGGTTACCTTCTCTGCTGTGGCCAATAAGGGACAGTTATAAATAGGTCACTAGAGTGTGCAACCAATCACTGTGAGGAATATAACACTTCCATTTCTAACAGGAACTGAAAAGCTCACAATTTCAGCATGGAATTACAGGATAAGGGGACAAAATAAATATTAAAGTTTATTGATTTATGATTTTAGTACCATCTCAAAGTATTTAATGTCCATTTAAAGATTTGAATATAATAATTAGTAGAGAAATGTAATATTTGAGTGATAGCATTTGCAATAATGAAACACTGGAATGTCAGATCCAATGTCAAGGGGAACATTACATTTACCATTTAAATGTTAAAATACAAACTATAGACATCTGTCCATCCCTTTGTATTGTACAAATGATTAGCTGCAGGTCTGAGGAACAACTCATAGATTATAGATCATTTTGATAAACGCTTGATTTATTTAAAGTTTTAAACATGGCACTATTTAAATAGTCAGTGGTTTTCTCAGTCATCATAATTTGTAAACAGTAGCACCGTTTGCTGAAATAGATATTTTTGTGGTTTGTTTGTCTAGCATTTTCTACTACTCCCTCATTTTACTTATATCATGTTACTTTTTATTTAAAAAAGGAGCAGTCTTAAAAGGATTGTTAGACTGCAGGACCAAGGAATTGAAAACGCTGTTTGCCTTTCTTCATTATTACCCCCATAGCTCCCTTTCTTAAAGGGGCAGTTAAATCAAAATTAAACTTATGATTCAGATAGATCATGAGGTTTTATACAATATTTAAATGTACTTCTATTATGAAATATGCTTCGTTCTGTTGGTATACTTTGTTGAAAAACATTCCTACATAGACTCAGGAGGAACAATGCACTACTTGGAAGTAGCTGGAGACATATGTCTCTTGTCATTGGCTCACAATATGTGCTAAGTCCCAGTAGGGCATTTCTGCTCTGGAGCTGCCTTTTCAATAAAGGATAACAAGAGAACAAAGAATAATAGCAATTAATTGTAAAGTTGTTTAAAATTGTATACTCTATCTGAATCATAAAGTTTAATTTTTCGTTACCGTCCCTTTAATATTTAGCTAGGGATCTTTTTAGAAAAATGATTTTTATGATGTGCATGTTGCATGGGAAAGAAATTGATTCATTAATTAGGGCCACCAATTTGGTCCTGTTAGGCTGAGAAATATATGTAGATTTCTTGCCAATGCATCATGTTGAACTACAGCTGTTTCAATATGAAATAAGAAATATGACAGGAAAAAAGAGATGCAGGCCCATTTATCAAGCTCCGTACGGAGCTTGAAGGGCCGTGTTTCTGGCGAGTCTTCAGACTCGCCAGAAACACAACTTATGAAGCAGCGGTCTAAAGCAGTGTCGGATCAGGTCCGCAAGCCCTTTGATAAATGGGCCCCTTTGTGTCAAATTGCTACTGAAGTGGATTTCTGGTGCAGTAGATTTTTAGCAAAAGCTTTTAACCCCTTAATGACCACAGCACTTTTCCATTTTCTGTCCGTTTGGGACCAAGGCTATTTTTACATTTTTGCGGTGTTTGTGTTTAGCTGTAATTTTCCTCTTACTCATTTACTGTACCCACATATATTATATACCGTTTTTCTCGCCATTAAATGGACTTTCCAAAGATACCATTATTTTCATCATATCTTATAATTTACTTTAAAAATTTTTATAAAATATGAGAAAAAAATGGAAAAAAACACACTTTTTCTAACTTTGACCCCCAAAATCTGTTATACATCTGCAACCACCAAAAAACACCCATGCTAAATAGTTTCTAAATTTTGTCCTGAGTTTAGAAATACCCAATGTTTACACGTTCTTTGCTTTTTTTGTAAGTTATAGGGCCATAAATACAAGTAGCACTTTGCTATTTCCAAACCATTTTTTTTCAATATTAGCGCTAGTTACATTAGAACACTAATATCTTTCAGGAATCCCTGAATATCTATTGACATGTATATATTTTTTTTTAGTAAACATCCCAAAGTATTGATCTAGGCCAATTTTGGTATATTTCATGCCACCATTTCACCGCCAAATGCGATCAAATACAAAAAATCGTTCACTTTTTCACAAATTTTTTCACAAACTTTTGGTTTCTCACTGAAATTATTTACAAACAGCTTGTGCAATTATGGCATAAATGATTGTAAATTTTTCTTTGGGATCCCCTTTGTTCAGAAATAGCAGACATATATGGCTTTGGTGTTGCTTTTTGGTAATTAGAAGGATGCTAAATGCCACTGTGCACCACACGGGTATTATGCCCAGCAGTAAAGGGGTTAATTAGGGAGCATGTAGGGAGCTTTTTGGGGTAATTTTAGCTTTAGTGTAGTGTAGTAGACAACCCCAAGTAATGATCTAGGCCCATTTTGGTATATTTCATGCCACCATTTCACCGCCAATTGCGATCAAATTAAAAAAAAAGTTAAATTTTTCACAATTTTAGGTTTCTCACTGAAATCATTTACAAACAGCTTGTGCAATTATGGCACAAATTGTTGTAAATGCTTCTCTGGGATCCCCTTTGTTCAGAAATAGCAGACATATATGGCTTTGGCGTTGCTTTTTGGTACTTAGAAGGCCGCTAAATGCCGCTGCGCATCACACGTGTATTATAGCTAGCAGTGAAGGGGTTAATTAGGAAGTTTGTAGGGAGCTTGCAGGGTTAATTTTAGCTTTAGTGTAGAGATCAGCCTCCCACCTGACACATCAGACCCCCTGATCCCTCCCAAACAGCTCCCTTCCCTCCCCCACCCCACAATTGTCCCCGCCATCTTAAGTACTGGCAGCAACTCTGCCAGTACTAAAATAAAATATATATTTATGCTTTTTGGGTTTTTTTTTAAGCATATTTACATATGCTGCTGTGTAGGAGCCCCCCTTAGCCCCCAACCTGGCTGATCCCCCACCAAACAGCTGTCTAACCCTCCCCCTCTGCCTTAATGGCCGCCATCTTGGGTACTGGCAGCTGTCTGCCAGTACCCAGTTTATAAAAAAAAATAGTTGCTTTATTATTTATTATTATTATTATCCCCCATTTTCTGTAGTGTAGCTCCCCTACCCACCAAAGAACAAACCCCAACCCCCTCCTAGATACCTTTGACTGGGTTTGTTTAGAAAATAAAAAGCTTTACACAAACTTTTACAACAGTCTTTTCTGTAGTGTAGCGGTTCCCACCCGCTCCCGCCCCGCGCACGCGCCCGCCCGCCGCCCGACGTGCACGCGCGCGCGCCTGTGCGCGCCCCCATCGCCCCCGCCCCCGATCCCGCCCCCCTCTACATTACCCGGCCCATCGATGGCCGCCCACCCGCCTCCCAAGTCAGCTCCCACCCACCAACGTTACCGGCCACCGATGTCCGGTGCAGAGAGGGCCACAGAGTGGCTCTCTCTGCACCGGATGGCCATTTAAGGTTATTGCAGGATGCCTCCATATCGAGGCATCACTGCAATAACCGGAAAGCAGCTGGAAGCGAGCAGGATCGCTTCCAGCTGCTTTCCACACCGAGGACGTGCAGGGTACGTTCTCAGGCATTAACTGCCTTTTTTCTGAGGACGTACCCTGCACGTCCTCGGTCGTTAAGGGGTTAAAACACCTGATGTGGATTTTCAGTCACAAAATCAAATTAGAATAAGTAAAAAAAAAATCCCCAAGCACCTTGATGGTGTCATCTGCATTCATACCTACATGTCTCCATTATAATGCTCTTTTGTTTCATGGTTTATATCAGGGCCACTCAACCTATGACCTGCATGCTACCATCTGGCCCTCCAAGGGGTTTTATGTGACCTTCATCAGATATCAGTAATTGGTTAGTGAAAAAGGTAATTGCATGCTTCTCATTAGGTAAATTTGAGTAGTATATAGAAATGTTGTGAATTTGAGTAGTATATATAGAGAGAAATTTGAGGTTAGGACACAAAAAGGGGAAAAGATTTTACTTCTGCACAATAAGAGGATTTCTGTAACAGTGAGTTTAATTGGACCTTCCTGCAATCTGAGAACCACTGATCCTCTGCATGTGTTGTGCTTTACCCTGAGTGTTCTTATAACATTTTACTATTTTATGATGTATTTTATTACATTTTAAATAAATATTGTTCTGATCAGTTCACCCGAAGCAGAACATGCTGTTATCTGAGATGTCATCACAGAAAATGCAGCATGTCTGCAGAAAGAATGGGGCACATGCAGGAACTGTTAGCACTTACACTTTGAAGCACTGCTTCACATTAGACTGCTCTCTTCAAAAAGAGCTGTGCTCTGACTGCACTGTGCCTTAACACAGTGCATCAAGAGCAAAGTGTTGTTTAAAGAGAACAGTTAAATATGTAGCAGTGCTGCAACGCACTAAGAGGTATATTTATTAATGTGCGAGCGGACATGATACGATGTAGCATATCATGTCTGCCGCACATCGATAAATGCTGACAGTATACACTGTCGGCATTTATCATTGCACCAGCAGTTCTTGTGAACTGCTGGTGCAATGCCGCCCCCTGCAGATTTGCGGCCAATCAGCCGCTAGCAGAGGGTGTCAATCAACCCGATCATATTCGATCGGGTTGATTTCTGTCCGTGGCCTCAGAGCAGGCGGACAAGTTATGGAGCAGCAGTCTTTAATAAGTCGGCCCCTTATTGTTGACTGGCTCTCGGGAATTTTTCAATCCTGCCCTCTCGCCTTTTCTGGTCTGCAAAGCTGTGACTTCTGAATGTAAGATATTCTTGTGAGCAATGCACCTTTTTATTACTACATTTCTACCTTGTGATGTTAAACCAAGAGAAAAGAAAAAAGGAAACAAATTTATTCAAAAAACATTTTAAAAAATTACCAAAATTTATTTTTTTGTGTGCAGCTAACTTGCAATTTTATTATTTTATTATTATTCTTTATTTATAAAGCGCCAACAGATTCCGCAGCGCTGCCCATGGGTACAAGGATAAAAGTACAACGGAGAAACAATACAATAAAAGACAACATTTTACAGACAAATACAGGGGGGATTGAGGGCCAACTTACAATCTAGATGGGTAGGAGGATGGGAAACAGAAGGTGGGGACTGCAAAGGTGAAAATGATATTAGTGTGGAGATAGAAGAGGGCAACTATAGGTAAGTGAAGTTCATTTGTTAATGAGTCGGGTGATAAGCTTCCCGGAACAAAAAGGTCTTTAGGGAACATTTAAAGGAGGAGAGGTTAGGGGAGAGTCTGACAGCTTTAGGAAGTGCGTTCCAGAGGGTTGGTGCGGCACAAGAGAAGTCCTGTAGTCTAGCATGAGAGGAGGTGATGGTAGAGGACGCAAGGAGCAGGTCATTGTTGGAACTTAGGGGGCGGGCTGGAGTATATTTGTTGATGAATGAAGACAGGTAGGGTAGGGCAGCATTGGTGAGGGCTTTGTAGGTCAGAGTGAGAATTTTGAATTTAATTCTGCTGTGAATGGGGAGCCAGTGAAGGGACTTACAGAAAGGTGCAGCAGAAAAGGAGCATTGAGAGAGGTGGATTAGCCTGGCAGATGCATTTAGGATGGATTGAAGGGGAGAGAGGCGGGAGAGAGGGAGGCCAGTTAGCAAGTTATTACAGTAGTCAAGTAGGGAAATTACCAGGGAGTGGATTAGCAGTTTAGTAGTTTCATCACTCAGAAACGGACAAATTTCGGATATATTGAGTAGGTGGTTGCGGCAGGATGAAGAGAGCAATTGGATGTGGGGAATGAAGGACAGTCAAGTGTGACTCCTTTGCAGCGGACTTGGGGTGATGGGGAGATAGTGGTGCCGCCAACAGTGATGGAAAAATTAGAAACTGTAGTAGAGTTAGAGGGGGAGATTAGAAGTAGTTTGGTCTTGGACATGTTTATTTTTAGGTGGTGAAAGGCCATCCAGGAGGAAATGCCATATAAGCAGTGGCTGAGGTGAGAATTGACAGAAGGAGAGAGTGTAGGGGTGGAAAGGTAGATCTGGGTATTATCATCATAGAGGTGGTAGTTGAAGTCATAGCTGTTGATAAGTTTACCCAGTGAAGAAGTGTAAATAGAGAAGAGTAGAGGACCCAGGACAGAGCCTTGAGGTACTCCAACAGACAGAGGCAATGGAGAGGAGGAGTCACCAGCAAAAGAGACGGAGAAGGATCTGTTAGAGAGATAAGAGTAAATCCAGGAGAGGGTGGTGTAACAGAGCCCAAGAGAGCTGAGAGTCCATAGGAGAAGGGGATGGTCAACAGTGTCAAAGGCAGTAGAAAGGTCAAGTAAGATGAGTATAGACTAGAAGCCTTTGTTTTTAGCAGAAAGGAGATAGTTAGTAACCTTGGTGAGGGCAGTCTCAGTTGAGTGTTGGGGACGGAAGCCAGAACTGGTGCTTTTGTGTAAATGATGATTTTAAAATGGAATTGTATTTCAAAATGACCTACAGAAAAATGTTCACAAAAAAATCTCATCGCAGATAGTGAGTTAAAGTTCTGCCTCTGGGATCAGTACCATTAGCGTGCCATAGGATGGATTTTCATGCTTGATTTTCTCAGAGCTGGAATGTAGCTCTGAAGAATGTGAGTATTCCTGCAACCAAGTCCTTAGAGCTATTACTTACCATACTGCCCTATGAGTCTTGCTCTCTTTTTCTTTAAAAGAAATCCTGGAACAAAGAATATAGCTTATTGAAGATTTTACCATATGGACCTGTGTCTTCACTTTTTTTATATATTCCATTTTTTGGTGATACATGGCGGTTTACTTTTTATTTTAGTTCTATTTGCACTTTGCGTGAACACTATATTGTTCCCTTGTATTTAATTGTATCACTACCTTGTATCTATATATTTTGTATCACAATATATAGTTAAATGTACTGAAATAACTTATTTCTTGTGTATTTTTTACTAAAAATGTGACAATCTAATTTTATTTTGATGCAGTTTCCTTATCATTAGTGTGAGTCAAAGTATTTTTAGACTTAGATTTCTAACCTTTTAAAATTGCATGCTCTTTCTGAATCATGAACATTTTTTGGTCTCATATCCCTTTAATAAAGGATGTGTCTACAGCAGTTCTCAGACTTTGAAGGAGAAAACGTATATGTATGCTGATTCAAAAAGGAGAGAATATACCCCGCTGTTTTCCATGCATCTCCATCATTAGCACTGTTCATTGTGTAATTATTCTCTCTTCTTTTGTCACCATTATTTACACTTCTCATCTCTCTGTCCTTTCCAGTGCACTTAAAATAGTATTTGTATTTATTTACAATTTAAGCTTAAAGGGACAGTAAACACCAGAATTTGTGTTGTTTAAAAAAGTAGATAATTACTTTATTACACATTCCCCAATTTTGCATAACCAACACAGTTATAATAATATACTTTTTACCTCTGTGATTACCTTGTATCTATGCCTCTGCAAACTGCCCCCTTATTTCAGTTCTTTTGACAGACATGCATTTTTAGCCAATCAGTGCTTGCTCTTAGGAGCTTCACGTGCCGGAGCTCAATGTTATCTATATGAAACACACTAACTAACGCCCTCTAGTGGTAAAAAATTGTCAAAATGCTTTCTGATTAGAGGCAGTCTTCAAGGTCTAAGAAATTAGCATATGAACCTCCTAGATTTAGCTTTCAACTAAGAATACCAAGAGAACAAAGCAAAATTGGTAATAAAAGTACATTGGAAAGTTGTTTAAAATTACATGCCCTATTTAAATCATGAAATATTTTTTGTGACTTTACTGTCCCTTTAAGGTAGCTTAAATTGAAAATAAATACAAATACTATTTTAAGTGCACTGGAAAGGACAGAGAGATGAGAAGTGTAAAGACACCACACCACACCACCATTAAGTAAATTAATTAATTTTTCTGTATAAACCTCCAGTTAAAATGTAAAATCACGTCAATGAAATACATGACTAATTCCTCTTACTGCCTCAATGCCAAGTTGATGTAATGGCACAGGTAACTGAAGGCCTAAATAGATACCAGAGTGTTATGTTACCTAAATTATAGTAGGCCCTGTAAAACCTGCTGAACCATTTCATCACTGTAACAGCTACACAAAGTGTTATTTGAAACAGAAATTTTAAAGAATATCAAGTGTTCAACCACCCTAAACAAACATTTAAGTTTTGTTTTATAACAAGCACCTTGGCACCCATTTTCTGTGTATCTGCATCACACATCCACAAGGATTAATGATCTGGAATTAACTACATTGCCCAAGACACTAACCAGTTTTACTGTGTCTGATGCAGTAGATTTATGAAGTTCAATATCAGTTTATATGTAATGCAATGGATATATTTGTTTCTTGTTCTCTTTGAGGTTGATACTGATTGGATTTCCCAATAAAGATTGAATTGGACTCTTCATTAAGGACTCTTTAACATTTTATTCTTGGTCTGTATAATACATTATTATTGGTTTGATATAAACACTATTCTAAGTTTGGTATTAACACGTAATGTATATTATATATATATATATTTTTTTTGCACATTTGGATAAATGTGCCTAAATTGAAATTGTATAGACCTTGCATATTTCAAACTCAACTCAACATTTGTTTATATTTATGAAGTTTTTAATTTTATTTATTAATTTTTATTTAACTTTTAAAAATACAAACAAAGGTGCATAGGCAAAGCTGTACACAATGCAAGAGTTATACTATACTTGTCATACTTGTGCCTTTGACTTAGATATAATTGCTCACATTAGTTCACACAGTTCAAAGATACTGTATTATTATATTCCAAAAACAAGGATCCACTTGTTGTCTAATGGGTTTACGATACAAGAATGATGTTGAACTTGAGTATATTGGAATATTTAGGCGCACAATTAAAGTCAAGGGCAGGAAATTAGAAGGAAAGAAAAGATGAGAGTGGAAAGCTGGAAAGAAGAGGAAGACAGGTTAGATTAAATAGTAAACAAGGGGATGGGGGGGGGGGCTCACTCAAGTTGAGACCAGGGGATAGATTTATTATGCAGTGGAAGCTGTATTCTACGCCCATCGTTTCAGGCTTGTTTGAAATGGAAGATAAAAAGCAGCAGTCGTAAGACCGCTGCTCCTTAAAGGGACATAATACTCATATGCTAAATCCCTTGAAACTGATGCAGTTTAATTGTAAAAAGCTGACAGGAAAATATCACCTGAGCATCTCTATGTAAAAAAGGAAGATATTTTAATAACTGAAGAAATGAACAGCAGCCAATCAGCATCAACAGTGCTGAGGTCATGAACTCTTTTTACTGTGATCTCATGAGATTTCACTTAACTCTCATGAGATTTAATTGTAAACTTCCTTACACTGAATTAGGGAAATAAGATGAGAGTGCACAAGGCTCAACCCTTCGGCTGTCCCAGGACAGACATACTAATTTGCTGCTTAGAAGTCCTTTACAATGGGATCTGGCTACTGAGGAACTTTTGAGGTAAAATATCTTTTTACCGCATCAGCCAATAGGAATTTTTCACCTTTAATTCCGATTGGCTGATAGAATTCTATCAGCCAATCAGAATTCAAGGGACGCCATCTTGGATGATGTAATTTAAAGGAACATTCATTCGGGAAGAAGACGTCGAAAGAAGAGGATGCTCCGCGCCGGATGTCTTGAAGATGGAGCCGCTCCTCGCTGAATGGATGAAGATAGAAGATGACATCTGGATGAAGACTTCTGCCCGTCTGGAGGACCACTTCTGCCGGCTTGGATGAAGACTTCTCCCAGCTTCGTTGAGGACTTCTTGCCGCTTCGCTGAGGACTTCTCCCGGCTTCGTTGAGGATGGATGTCGGCTCTTCAAAACTGTAAGTGGATCTTCAAGGGTTAGTGTTAGTTTTTTTAAGGGTTTATTGGGTGGGTTTTAGTTTTAGATTAGGGTTTGGGCAATTGAAAAAGAGCTAAATGCCCTTTTAAGGGCAATGCCCATCCAAATGCCCTTTTCAGGGCAATGAGGAGCTTAGGCTTTTTTAGTTAGGTTTTTATTTGGGGGGTTTGGCTGTGTGGGTGGTGAGTTTTACTGTTGGGGGGTGTTTGTATTTTTTTACAGGTAAAAGAGCTGATTTCTTTGAGGCAATGCCCCGCAAAAGGCCCTTTTAAGGGCTATTAGTAGTTTAGTTTAGGCTAGGTTTTTTTTTATTTTGGTGGGGGGGTTATTTTGATAGGGCTATTAGATTAGGTGTAATTAGTTTAAATATCTGAAAATTTGTGACTTCCGGTGGGCGGGACTTCTGGATGGTCGCAAGCGGTAAGAGCTCCGCTCCAAACTATCTACAACTGCTCTGTTTGCACTCAATACCGGACCATGCCAGTTCCCTACAACACCTTTTCTTACTGGGAGGGCTAATCCTAGCTTTCGCCAGTCGTAAACTCTTTTGTGAAGGGCCTTTTGCATCTGCCCTAACCACCGGACGTAAAAACGGCAAGGCCGCATCACAGAGTAGAAGTGTGAAGCAACTACCTGATCTCAGAACCCATTTGAGATGGCCCCTAGGGGATCTTGGATGAAGTGACCCCAGAGCAGCACAAAGTGGGATACCAGACAGTGCAATTGTCACGGACAGTGGCGAGGGTACGTCATAACACACTACGACTGAAAAGTTATTAGGCCGCATCCTATATATCGCACTGTGGAGGCGAAGGAGGGTAAGCAAAATCCAATCTTACACAAGGCGCCCTGCATAGAGGTAACGTTAAATTTTCTGAGGAACATTAACTAAACGCGGCTGGCTATTTTTTGGTGGAAGGTGAGGTTAGCCACTGTGCCAGTTATAACCTGTTGCTCAGCCATATCGCTACACCAAGGGCCTACTTATTTTTATAAAAGGACTCTGGCTTTGTCCATTCCTGGGGCCTGCAGGCGCGCCTCCACATTTAAATAACTGAGACACTCAGGGGCTTACAGCAGCCTCCCACATGGAGAACGGGCAGCGGAAACTGCGATACCATCAGCAGTGGGTCATACACCACCTGGCCCTGCTGCCTGTCTGTTGGCTGTATCTCTTGGAGCCGTAACTATTTAACCATTTAATTGTTTAACTATCTGACATCTCTGCACGCATATCAAAAACAGGCCTTACTGCGCATACCTGTGCCACGTGGAGCACTGACTGCATGCTGAAACTGATTGTATACAGAACTTGCTACACATATACAGTAATACAAGTAGAATCTTATCTGGTTATATGAAAGTGGACAAATATTTTCAGGGACTTTCTCCCCCCACCACAGACAGCATGAGCCAAAGGGCCAGGGCACGTAAAAGGCAGCAAAAACACATTGTGGAGATGCATGTTGAAAACCAAACTCCTGCTAAAGGCTCAGAGTCTCCAACCCAAGACCATAAATTGCTCCTGCATGAGCTTAAGTCTTTCTTTCTCCCTAAGATGGACTCTTTGCAGGCTGGGGTGGACACCCTCACAAATTAGGTCCGACAGTTTTCCTCGCGTATGAGTGTGGCTGAATCTCACATCTCAGATGTTGAAAATAGGCAAGTCAGTTCAGAGACAACACTCAAATGCTTAACTAAACAGAATCAACTACTCCAGGAACGGGTCGATGACCTTGAAAATAGAAGTAGACGCAATAATTTGCGCACTGTCGGGGTCCCTGAATCAGTGAAGGGGAAAGACCTTTTGGAATTTGCTGCCCTTACATTCCCCAAACTATTGGGAATCCCAGAAGACATCCTTCCCATAGATGTGGCGAGAGCGCATAGGATAGGGCCAGAGAGAACTCTGGAACATGCAAATCAGAAAACTAGACAGGTTATACTCAAGTGTTTGAGGATATTGCGTGCATATAGATCACACAAGGAAGTTTTTTATGAGCGCTTGAAATTACTGCTATTCCAGGACTTCTCCATGGAAGTTACTAAACAAAGAAAGGAGTTTGCACCCCTATGCTCCCAACTGCATGAGCAGGGCTGCCAGGTGGCTTTACTTTATCCTGCCAAGCTGCGCCTTCATACACCGCATGGCACAACGTTTTTCCACTCTCCCCAAGCCCTGCGCAGCTATCTGGCGACTGAGAATCAACACCTAACTACCTGAACTGCCACAATATTTTACCTAAACAAATTGGACAATTCTCACAGACTGAGTTAAATAAATGGAGGTGTTAATCCCTTTAGAGCTGGCCATGATTCTGGCCAAGGACTGGCTCTCAAAAAGTTATACCCAACTGGGATGGAACAAACTCCAAGTAAAGATGGTAATCCTTGTGAGTCTATGCTCTCTGGTGTGTTTGTATGTTTCTTTTTCTTTTTCTCTCGCCCAATTGGCGATTTTTCACATCACTATATCATTGCTTGATAGTTTAAATGTTTATATAAATAAAGGGTATCTTCTTTGTAATGTCATGGGGGGGACTTTGTATACTTTATATGCTTTTTCTTTTCAGGTACGTTTGGGACTAAATCTATAGGAAAAGTACACTCACTTTCTTAAGATGTAATTATGTTTCATTGTTCGATGTACAGCATCATCACAGTATACAGCTCACTGGGGGACATTTGTGGAAATGTTGTATTGTGGGGGGGAGGGGGGACAGGGTGTTCTGCATACTCTTACTTACAGGTATGTTAAGAGAGATGGAACGTAGGGGGAATTAACTCCCTGATTAAAAGAAGGGCGGTCCTCACTCACCTTAGAAGACTGGGAGCCGATATGGCCCTATTACAGAAAATGCACCTAACGGATGCGGAACACTCTAAACTACAAAGGGATTGGGTGGGTCAGGTAACCTATCTCTCACACACTAGCGCAAGCAGGGGGATAGCCATCTTGTTTGGTAAGAGATTATCGGTAGTTATTAATCACACATACGCAGACAATGAAGGAAGGTTCCTAATTGTACAGGCAAGTATTGACTTTGTCAATTATGTGTTTTGTAACATCTATGCCCCTAACCACAGATCAATGTTCTTTTGGAGGAACCTGATACAAAAATTATCTCCCCACATAGGGTCAAAACTGATTATAGGAAGGGATTTTAATATCTCCCCATCACACACACTGGATAGGGTATGGCTGGACACACATTCGGCTGAGGACCCAAGAAAAAATTATAAGGCCAGATACGAAACCAAAATTTGCGATATGTTCGACTTGCACCTAGACACTTGTGATATATGGAGGCTGCAGCACCCAGAGGGTAGAGACTACACATGCCTGGCCAAGGCTAGGCACACCATGTCTAGGATAGATCTCTTCATGCTTGCTAATTCCTTAGTCACACGGGTTCATAGCTGTAATATACATGACATACTATTATCGGATCATGCTCCTGTGGAGTTAACTTTGAACGCAGGTGGCCCGCGTCCTAATAGAAACACTCTTAGATTCCCAACATATTTAGCCTCTTCAGAAGCTTTTGTAAAATTCCTAGGCCAGAGCTGGACAGATTATTACACAGATAATTTAGCACATGTAGAAATTACCCAGCTTTTCTGGGAGACAGCAAAATCTGTCCTGACAGGCTCCATAATATCTTATGTCTCAAAGATCAAATTTAAAGTCCAACACAGGTACATGGAACTTAAAAAAAGTCAGGCCTACCGTAGACACTGTTCGTCTGGGTCTTCTGAGGCCTATGAGACATATATAGCCGTAAAGTCAGATCTTGAGGCATTTATGAAACAGCGAGCTGCCTCAAGTCTGTTGAGAACAGCTGGTAAATACTTTCGATTTGGAAGTAGGCTGGTTAAAATGCTGGCAGCTTTGACAAAGCCCAAAACAGCAAAATCCAGTGTGGCAGCGCTAAAATTTCAAGGATGCATATACACTTCTCCAGAGGTGATTGCAAAATGCTTTGCACAATATTTCACACAACTTTACACTAGTCAGAACCCCTCCGACCCCGACTCCCAGGCACGTTTCTGGCAGACCCTTAAATTACCCCAGCTGACCCAAGAACAGCTAGATGCCTTGAACTCACCGATTACCAGTGAAGAAATAGTATTTACTCTAAAATTTATCCCACTAGGGAAAACACCAGGGCCGGACGGTCTCCCTAATGAGTTTTATAGAATTCTCCAACCGCAGATTGCCAGTACACTGACCAAACTTTTTAACACTTATTTCCAAGAGGAGACAACCCCCTCACGGGACTTCACCTCAGCACACATCACCCTCATCCCTAAGACAGGTAAGGACCACTCTCTTCCTGACTCATTCAGACCCATATCTCTACTTAACACAGACTACAAGCTCTTTATGAAAATCATGGCTAACAGGTTAAAAACCGTTCTTCCCCTATTAATTCAACCAGATCAGACAGGCTTTGTTTTTAAGCGTTCCTCTGTAGTTAATTTGCGCAAAGTGCTTCAGGTGGTTGACCACTATTGGTCCCTGGGCAGAAGGGGGGAGGAGGATGGTGTCGCGGAGGCCTTCCTGCTGTCTCTTGACGCGGAGAAGGCCTTTGATCACGTGGAATGGCCACACCTGATCAATACCATGCAGCGGTTTAACTTTGGGGGCCCTTTTCTAGATGTGATACGTAAACTGTACAGCACACCTGAGGCACGTATTTTGACTTCAGGCGAGGCATTATGTTTCGAGCCTCTTACACTCCAATTCTAAGTTCTGGAAGAGGTCCCCCTTTGCCATCTCACAGACATTGTTTCAGATGGGTCGCTTCTCGTTGTCTGACTTCTATAAGCAATTGTTAAGGCGAAAAGAAACCGCGATACAAACATATACTTTGAAAAGGCTAAACAGTGACATCTCACCCACACTGACGGTACAGGACTTGACAAATAGTATGGAGGCCACCAGATTTACAACACTGGCAGTACCCCTTAGGGAAGCCCAGCTTAGGATGCTGCACAGAGACTATATCACTCCCCATAGATTGTCAAAGTGGAAGCGACAACACCCAGACGTCTGTGTAAAATGCAGTAGTGAATACCCCTCGCTTCAACATTATTTTTTTCAGTGCCCGCTAGTTAGACGGTTCTGGGGACAGTTCCAATATTGGCTAAGGGTTACATTCAATATAGAAATCAAGATAGATCTGGGTAAGATAAATTTATTCAACTGGGAGGATGAGTATAAAAAACATCATAAGCTGTTTACCTTATGCACATTGATAGCAAGATGCTGTATTCTCAACAGATTGATCTCTAGACACCCGCCTACGATAGCTCAATTTAGGCTTCGCCTAATGAAGCAACTTTTTATAGAGCAACACCATGCCAAACTAAACACCAAACTCAGACTCCAACCCTTTCTGAAAAAGTGGCAACCTTTTATATTAACCTTACAGCCAGATGTGCAGTGTCAAATTCTCAGACCTTTTGCACAACTGGAGGCACTGCTCTTGGCAACTCTGAGGGGTGAGTGGCGGGTGCTCACAGAGCCGCATGTGGATCTACCTGGAGCGGATTTCCAAGAGGAAATGCTGTTCTTATATAACGCTCTGTGGCCCGTGAATCTGAAGGTCCCCTGGATCAGGAGGCAGAGCCGGCGTTACCCCCCCCCCCACCACCTATCACCTATTATATATATATATATATATATATATATATATATATATTTTATGTTGTTTTGTTTTGTGGTTATTAAAGTTCAAGTTAAGTTTAATAATTAAAAAGGGAGAGAGTGGGGATCACATGTCTATAAGCACTGGTTAATGTACCTTAGTCACTTACAGACTTCATCATATGTGAGATTTGCTTGTTTGGTACTGTACAAACACAGTACAAACATAATTTCTGCATTTAATGTATAATGTTTATATAATAGCAGCGGTAGTGAAAAAGCAGCGTTATAACCCATAACGCTGCTTTTTTTACTCATAACGCAAAACTCGGAATCTAACCGTATGTTAATTCTAACATTTTAGATATTAAAATGTACCTTTAATTATGAATATAAAAAATATAAAATCCTTGACTATAATATATTAAAATAATAAATATTTTTAAATATATAAATAGATATACTGTTTAAAACCATGATGAAAAATGATGTTCTGAAATAGAAGTTAATGAAATAGTATAGTAAATAAATCACATGTGAAGGTCACATATACAAACCAGGTATTTTTCACCAGTAAGCAACATGCTCTGAGATATTATTTATTTTCTAAAAGCTACCAAGTTTCTGAATGTTAAATTAAAAAAAAATCAGAATAGCGTAGGCTTATGCTTAACACCTGACAACATTTTTGTGTACTTGTAATGCTTCTAATTTTTTGTTTCCAAGGCAATTGTTTGTGACAAGAGGTTACACTTTAAATGTAGTGGAAAGAAGATTTAATCTCCAGTAATGTAAATGCTTTTTTAATGTAAGAGTAATCAAATTATGGAATTCCTTGACTAAGGAGGTAGTGAATGCCAATAACTTACATGGATTTCAAAGTGGCTTAGATACATTTCTAGCTTAAACCAGAATTCAGGGATTTGATTTCTTGTGTTTAAAGAGCTGGCTTTCTAATTGTATTATGTAAAGTTCAATTGAAAGCTTATTTATTGTAAGTAAGGTAGGATCAGTATAGGTTGAACCCAACGTTCTTTCAACCTCATCTACTATATTACTATGTAGGAACTACGTAAACCTGTAGTAGAACAGAAGTCATAAGTAGTTTATACCAGTCAAATTTAATAATATTTTTCTGCTATTCTATTTTTAGCATTTTAGCTAAGTAAATTCATCCTATGTGATTAAAAAAAAGGTTAAACCCAAGCAGGAAACTTTAGGTGAAAGGTGGGTTCATATGTCTGCTTCTCCTGATCATCTCATTAGTGGCTACACAGGAGTTTCAGTGCTTATGGCTCTCAATGGAAATTCGCCTCCAGTTGGCCAGATTACGAGGGGGATGCTAATTTTTTTGCTCAAGCGATATTGGGTTTATCGCGGCTGTTTGTCCACATCAGAAGGAGTGCTCGTATAACAAGTTGAAAGTGAATGCAAACGTGTGAGTGCAATCAAGATTTACGATAGAATGATTACCGCAAACTCAGAGATCTGGTTTACTGTTAAGCGAAACAAAAAAAAAACACTCATAATAACACTATCTGATAAAAAATTATATATATAAAAAATGATTGCACAAAAAAAGTTATAAAGGCTCAAAGATATGAGGTCTCAGGTGTAAGGGGAAAAAATGCATGTAAAGGGCTGTAATTTAGTGATACATACATATACATGTCTATATCAATGCATTGGAGCCCTTTGCAGTTAAATAGATGAAAACATGTAAAAACATATTTTCTGCAATTTTAATTTTTAAAAGTGTTATACTGTGTATTTACTGTAAATATTTCACATTCTAATGTTCTGCACATAGCAAAATATGTTCTAATATGTATTTTTAATATCTATTCCTATATATAATTATATATACAGTATCCCACAAAAGTGAGTACACCCATCACATTTTTGTAAATATTTTATTATATCTTTTCATGTGACAACACTGAAGAAATGACACTTTGCTACAATGTAAAGTAGTGAGTGTACAGCCTGTATAACAGTGTAAATTTGCTGTCCCCTCAAAATAACTCAACACACAGCCATTAATATCTAAACCGTTGGCAACAAAAGTGAGTACACCCCTAAGTGTAAATGTCCAAATTGGGCCCAAAGTGTCAATATTTAGTGTGGCCACCATTATTTTCCAGCACTGCCTTAACCCTCTTGGGCATGGAGTTCACAAGATCTTCACAGGTTGCCTTTGGATTCCTCTTCAACTCCTCCATGATGACATCACAGAGCTGGTGGATGTTAGAGACCTTGCGCTCCCCCACCTTCATTTTGAGGATGCCCCACAGATGCTCAATAGGGTTTAGGTCTGGAGACATGCTTGAACAAGTCCATCACCTTTACCCTCAGCTTCCTTAGCAAGGCAATGGTCGTCTTGGATGTGTGTTTGGGGTCATTATCATTTTGGAATACTGCCATGCGGCCCAGTCTCCGAATTGAGGGGATCATGCTCTGCTTCAGTATGTCACAGTACATGTTGGCATTCATGGTTCCCTCAATGAATTGTAGCTCCCCAGTGCCGGCAGCACTCATGCAGGCCCTGACCAGGACAATCCGACCACCATGCTTGACTGTAGGCAAGACACACTTGTCTTTGTACTCCAGGTTGCCGCCACACACGCTTGACACCATCTGATCCAAATAAGTTTATCTTGGTCTCATCGGACTACAGGACATGGTTCCAGTAATCCATGTCCTTAGTCTGCTTGTCTTGAGCAAATTATTTGTGGGCTTTCTTGTGCATCATCTTTAGAAGAGGCTTCCTTCTGGGACGACAGCCATGCAGACCAATTTGATGCAGTGTGTGGCGTATGGTCTGAGCACTGACAGGCTGACCCCCCAACCCTTCAACCTCTGCAGCAATGCTTGCAGCAATCATATGTCTATTTCCCAAAGACAACCTCTGGATATGAAGCTGAGCACGTGCAATCTAACTTATTTGGTCGACCATGGCTAGGCCTGTTCTGAGTGGAACCTGTCCTGTGAAACCGCTGTATGGTCTTGCCCACCATGCTGCAGCTCAGTTTCAGGGTCTTGGCAATCTTCTTATAGCCTAGGCCATCTTTATGTAGAGCAACAATTCTTTTTTTCAGATTCTCTGAGAGTTCAAGCTCACTTCTGTCCATGACCTCTTTATCTCTCACTCTCTCAATCTTCTGGCTCTCACAGAAACCTGGCTCTCTCCTTCAGACACTGCTTTCTCTGCTGCACTGTCACATGGGGGTCTCCACTTCAGCCACACTCCTAGGTCTGACAATAGAAAAGGAGGTGGTGTTGGTATTTTACTTTCCTCTCGTTGCACCTTTCAACAAATACATCCCTTCTCTTCCCTAACATTTTCTTCATTCGAAACACACCTAATTAGCTTATTCTCTCCCCTCTCTATACACGTTGCAGTCATATACTGCCCCCCTGGCTCCGCAACTTTCTAGATCACTTTGCCGCCTGGCTACCTTCTTTCTTTCCTTAGATACCCCTGCCCTCATTCTCTGTGACTTCAACCTCCCTCCTCTGCAAAACAACTTCTGCAACTCACTTCCTCTTTCGGCCTGTCACAATGGACTGACTCTCCCATTAACAAAGATGGTCACTTGATCTGTTTTTAAGTTATCGATGCATTATCTCAAACTTCACAAACTCACCTTTGCCTCTTTCTGACCACCATCTCCTCACTTGTACCATCACCTCCCTCCCTACAACTCTCCCTCCTTCTACTCCCCACACTAAACTTCACAGAAGAATCAAGTCATTAGATCAGCAACAGCTTGCTAGCTCTCTCAAACCTCTTCTCTCTTCCATCCCCTCCTTTTCCTGTCCTGATGAATCCATCTTCCACTATAACTCCACCCTTACATCGGTCCTTGATAACCTGACCCCTCCTACCATAGCTCGGAAAACATACACTCATCCTCAGCCCTGGCATACTCCTCTGACACGGTACCTACACAGATGTTCCCGTACTGCTGAGCGACACTGGAGGAAATCTCAGAGTTCTGCTGACTTTCTTCACTATAAGTTCATTTTGAACTCTTACTATTCTGCCCTTAATCTATATAAGCAACACCAATTCTCTACTCTTATCTCTACTCTTTCTTCAAACCCAAAACGTCTGTTCTTCACATTTAATACTCTTCTCTGCCCACCCCCACCTCCCACCACAACTTTTCTCTCAGCTCAAGATTTTTCCAGCTACTTCAACAACAAAATTGACTCATCAGAACTGAAATCAGCTCTCAACATACTACCGGTCTCCCACCCCCTCAAAAGCTCACAGTCATCCAAAACCCACATAGCCATAAATTTAGCTCTTTTGCCCCTGTTACAGAAGATGAAGTTTCTGCCCTTATACTATCCTCTCACCTCACTACCTGTCCCCTCGACCCCATCCCCTCACAACTACTCCCCTCCCTCTCTTCTACCCTTATCCCTTTACTCACACACATCTTCAACCTCTCCCTCAGCACTGGTATAGTTCCCACATCTCTTAAACATGCATTAGTCACACCTATCCTCAAAAAACCTTCTCTCGATCCAACCTCCCCACCCAATTACCGCCCTATTTCCCTACTTCCTCTTGCCTCAAAGCTTCTTGAAAAGCTAGTATATGCACATCTATCCCATTTCCTTACATTAAACTCCCTTTTTGACCCACTGCAATCTGGATTTCGTACCTTCACTCAACAGAGACAGCCATTGTTAAGGTTACCAACGACCTACTTGCAGCAAAATCAAAAGGACACTTCTCTCTACTTATCCTCCTTGATCTGTCTGCAGCCTTTGATACTGTCGACCACCCTCTTTTTAGCTATACCCTCCAAACCTTTGGCATCTGTGACACAGCTCTCTCTTGGTTCTCTTCCTATCTGTCTAACCGTACCTTTAGTGTAGCCTTCTCTGGGGTATCCTCTGCCCCGTTACCTCTTTCTGTTGGGGTACCGCAAGGCTCTGTCCTCAGTCCCCTTCTCTTCTCAATCTACACGTCCTCACTAGGTTCCTTATTAAAGTCCCATGGGTTTCATTATCATTTGTATGCCGATGATACACAAATCTACCTCTCTGCACCAGAATTACCTCCTTCCTTGCTAACCCGTGTCACTAACTGTCTCTCTCATATCTCATCTTGAATGTCCTCTCACTACTTCAAGGTAAATCTCTCCAAAACTGAGCTCCTTATTTTCCCGCCTTCTTAAAAAATCTCCACCCCCCATGTCAACTATAGCTGTTGACAACTCCATCATTACCCCAACCTCACATGCCCGATGTCTTGGGGTCACACTTGACTCAGATCTTTCTTTCACTCCTCACATTCAGTCCTTGGCTAAAGCCTGCTGCTTCCACCTTAAAAACATCGCTAAAATTAGACATTTCCTTACACAAGACACAACAAAGATTTTAATCCACTCTCTCATCCTTTCCCGCCTCGACTACTGCAACTCTATCCTCTCTGGTCTCCCTAGCAACCGCCTAGCTCCATTAAAATCCTTAATGAATGCCTCTGCCAGGCTCATCTTCCTTGCACGTCGCTCTTCATCTGCTGCACCTCTCTGCCAATCCCTTCACTGGCTTCCTCTTGCCTCCAGGATTAAACACAAAATCTGACACACAAAGCCCTCAATTGCATTCCTCCCCCTTACATCTCAGACCTTGTCTCCAGATACTCTCCCTCCCGTCCCCTTTGCTCCGCTCATGATCTCCTACTCTCCTCCTCTCTTGTTACCTCCTCACATTCCCGTCTACAAGATTTCTCAAGACTGGCTCCCATCTTATGGAACTCTCTGCTTCGCTCCACAAGAATCTCCCCTAGTTTTAAAAGCTTCAAGTGCTCCCTGAAGACTCTACTATTCAGGGACACTTACAACCTACACTAACCTTCCTATCTCCACTGCTATCCCCTAAAACCCCATAGCACGTAAGCCTATGAGCCCAGCTGTTTGTAGTTCACCTTCATAAGAGCCGACTACAACAGTGCAACTCTTGGCAGGACCCTTCACCCATTTGATCCATGTAATTGTTTTTATATACCACCCATGTGTAACGAGTACTGAAACTCTGAGTATATGTGTGACAATGTTTCAGTATCGTGATATGAATATAGAGTGCAAGGAATAACTGGTCTCAAAATATATGATTTGTTACACCAAAATCGTAGTTCACACTAAGAGGAAGTATGAACAGTAAGTTTCAGTGTGATTTATAAAGAGCCCAAAAGTTTCTATGGACTTAATGAGTGACCAGGTAAGTCAGGGTAAATGTATACAATTGGTATTGCAGCAGTTCAGATAAACCAGATCATAAGTTTCATAAGCTTGGCAAATCAGGATAATACTTAAGGAAAGAATCCGTACTTTATCACAGACTGAGTGCATACCTTGTTGTTTAGTGAAAAGTCCATACCGTGTAGTACGGAGTAGAGCGGCAGAGACGGGCAGACACAGCGGAGAGATCAGATGATCCGGTTAGCTAGACTGTGGCGTGGCGTCTGACGTCAGCGGAGCTGACTCGTAGTTACAGCAGTAAGAAAGCTTTAAAATTGTAACAGTTTGAAAGAGACACAAATGTAGCAATTGTACCTTGGAGCAAATCCTTCACTAGATTTGGCAACTGCGGCTGTTGTTGGAAACACGAAGTTTATCCAGTCAGTAGTTCCGAGTTGTTGCGGTGAGGGTCGAATGATCAGCAGTGCTGAAAAGAGAAATAGCTCACACAAAAGTTTAGACAGGGGTTGTAAATGAAAAACAAAGTTCATCTGTGAGATTTCCAAGTAGAAATATGAGAAGCTTAGAGGAGAATGTTCCCTTGTGGGTAGCAAACAAAATACTAAGCAATTTTCTTAGTGAAAGGTGTGGTTTTAAGACCGGTGAGGTGGTTTGATTGGAGGTAATACTTAAAGGTATACACACCTACACATAAGTTCTGACATGACCCCCTCCTCAAACAAGCTGACCCTCAGGGAAGCGACGGAGAAACTGTGAAACCAAACGAGGTGCGTTAATGTTACCAGATGGTTCCCAGCTGTCATCTTCTGAAGAGAAATCCTTCCATCTGACAAGATATTCTAGGGAGCCTTTGTAGTATCTAGAATCCAGAATAGTTTTAAATTCATATTCAATTGTATCCTGTTGGAGCGTCGAAGATGGAAAAGGAGGAGGTAATGTTCTGGTACCCAGGTAAGGTTTTACCAAGGAGATGTGGAAAGTTGGGTGGATTCTGAAAGTGGTAGGTAAATCTAAAGTAACTGCATTTTCATTTATCACTTTAGAGATTGTGAAGGGGCCACAGAATTTTTGAGCCAATTTTTTACTGGGGACTTGTAGCTTGAGGTTTTTGGTGGATAACCAAACTTGATCTCCCACATGATAAGAAGGTGGTTTTCTTCTCCGTAAATCAAAAAATCGTTTCTGGTTAGCTTGAGCTTTGATGATATTCTCTTTGATAAATTTAAAGTTGTCAAGTAGCTGGTTGTTAAATGCATCAACTAAAGGTGAAGTAGAAGGTGACGAGGATACACTAGTTAGGGTTGGATGGTACCCATAGTTTGCAAAGAATGGAGTTAAGTTAATTGAGGAGTTGGTTAAGTTGTTATAGGCAAATTCTGCCATTGGTAAGAATTTCATCCAGTTGTTTTGTTGATATGAACAGAAACATCTTATGTATTCATCCAACCACTGATTTACTCTCTCAACCTGCCCGTTAGCCTGTGGATGGAAAGCTGTGGTATAATGATGGTTTATGTTTAGTGATTGACAAAGGTTCCTCCAAAACCGGGAAGTGAACTGAGTCCCCCTATCAGATACAATGACAGAGGGCAACTCATGGAGTTTAACGACATGCTGGAGGAAGAGAGTAGCTGTTTCAGATGAGGTTGGTATTTTGTGAAAAGGTAGAAAGTGAGCCATTTTTGTGAATGTATTAACGACGACTAAAATTGTGTTTTGGTTATTTGATAGCGGAAGCTCAACTATGAAGTCTAAGCTAATCTGTTGCCAAGGTCTATCTGAGACTGGTAATGGCATTAATAGTCCGTAAGGATGCTTCTTTTCTGTTTTGGAAGTCTGACACGTAGCACAAGTCTTAACATACTCCTTTACAGTGTTAAACATCTTTGGCCACCAGTATGTTCTGGAAAGAAGATCATGAGTTCGTTTGACTCCGGGATGTCCTGCCATGGGAGAATCATGATGGTCTTCAAGTAAGTTTTGTCTGAATTTAGGAGGTATGAACATTCTCTGTTTGTAGTAAAATATTCCATTGTTATTGAGTAAAGTTTTGTTTAGAATCTCAGATGAGTCTTTGATTGCTTTCCTTATTTCTGTTAGGAACTCGGTGGTCAGTCCAATAAATTTTTCAGGAGGAATGATAGAAGTCGGGTTGTTTGGGACCATAGGTGGGTTATGTTGTCTTGAGAGTGCATCTGCTTTGGTATTTCTGCAGGCTGGACGATATACGATTTGGAAGTCAAACCTAGAAAAGTATAGGCTCCATCTGACCTGTCTGGCCGACAAAGTTTTGTTACTTTGGAGGAACTGTAGATTCTTGTGATCCGTGTAGATTGTTATTGGGTGTGTTGCCCCTTCTAGAAGGTGTCTCCAGAATTCCAGTGAACGTCGGATTGCCAAGAGTTCTTTGTCACCTATTGCATAATTCCTTTCAGCAGATGTCATACTTTTAGAAAAAAAAGAAATTGGATGAGAGTTTTTTGATGTGGAATCTTCTTGAGATAATACTGCTCCAATGGCATGATCAGATGAATCCACCTCCAAGATATATGGTAGGTTGGCGTCAGGAAATGCTAGTATAGGTGCTGTTGTGAAACATTTCTTCAAATAGTTGAAAACTTGAGTTAAATTAGGAGTCCAAACAAAAGGTGTGTTGGATCCTGTTAATTGAGTGAGTGGTTTTACGATATGGGAGAAATTCCTTATGAATTTTCTATAATAATTGGAAAATCCTAAGAACCTTTGTAGTTCTTTTTTATTGACAGGTATTGGCCAATTCTTAACAGCGTCAACCTTCTCGGGTTGCATTTGTATACCAGATGAGGATATCTTATAGCCCAAAAAGGAGACAGTTGTATTGTGAAATGAACATTTCTCTGGTTTTGCGTATAATTTATGAACCCTTAACCTGGATAGGACCCATCTCACATGTTTGATATGATCTTTCAAGTTGTTTGAGTAAATCAAGATGTCGTCAAGGTATACCACCATGCAGACGTCCAGGAGATCTCTGAAGATATCGTTTATAAAATGCTGGAACGTCGCTGGGGCATTGCATAAGCCGAAAGGCATTACAAGATACTCAAACAACCCGTATCGGGTCCTAAAGGCTGTGAGCCACTCATCCCCTTCTCTTATACGAATTAAATTATATGCACCACGAAGATCTAGTTTGGTGAAAATAACAGCATTACTCAACCGTTCAATTAATTCAGGTATAAGAGGAAGGGGATAGCGATTCTTTACAGTGCATTTATTTAACTCACGGTAATCGATTATTGGTCTTAGTGTAGCATCCTTATTTGTCACGAAAAACATACCAGCGGCTGTTGGTGAGGTTGATGGTCGAATAAAACTCTTGTGCAGGTTATCTTGTAGGTACTGTTTTAGGTGTAGAAGTTCAGGTTGATTGAGGGGATTTAGGTGTCCTACGGGTAGTGTGCTACCAGGTATTAATTCAATTGGACAATCGTACACCCGGTGAGGAGGTAAGGATTCGGCTTCGGTTTTACTAAATACGTCTGAGAAATCGGAGTATTGATCTGGAAGAGAAATCTTTGCAGAAGTAGTCTGTAGTAGAAATTGTTGAGGGAAGCAAGTATTAGTACAGTAATCAGAGTGTAAAGCTATCTCTAAACTGTTCCAGTTGATAGTTGGGTTGTGAAGTTGCAACCAAGGTAATCCTAGTACTACAGTAAAATGAGGGGAAGGAATAACATCAAATGTTAAATGTTCAGTATGACCTGACTCAGTAGTGACCAACAGTGGAATAGTGTGGTGTGTTATTGGTCCAGTTGTAATTGTGGAACCATCAATGACTTTGAGAGAGACTGGGTTTATCTTTGCTATAACAGGTATTTTATTAGACATAACAGTGGATTTATCAATAAAGTTGCCAAAGGCTCCTGAATCGATTATGGCGTTCGTCTTTATCCTTTTAAGGTCCCACTGTAAGAGGAGAGAGATTGCAGTAAGTTTGTTTATCTTTTACTGTATAAGAATTATGAATAAACATGAACTTACTCTTTTTATTTTTTCTTAGGACAGAACAGTCTGAGACAGTATGTGAAGGATTTGCGCAGTACATACATAAATTCTGCGTCCTTCTTCGTAATCTTTCCTGAGGCGATAAAGGTCCCCTTAAGATGCCTATCTCCATGGGAGTAACTTGTTCTTGAGTAACTGTAGATGGCGTGGAATATCCTGAGGCTTGAGATTTGTGGCCGTATTCGGTATGAGCCCGCTCAGCCTTTGTTTCTCTCAACCTCCTGTCTATTTGTGTGGCAAGCTTCATTAAGGATTCTAAGGAATTGGGTAGTTCTACACGTGCAAGCTCATCTTTAAGAGTCTCCGACAGTCCAAGTCTGAACTGGTTACGCAAGGACACCGAACTCCAAGATGAATCTGAAGCATAAAGCTTAAATTCAGTAATATACTCTTCCACTGTTTTTTTACCTTGTTTTAAATTTCTCATTTTTTGTTCAGCTGACAATTGTATGTCATTATCACTATATAGTTCATCCATTGCCTGGAAGAAATCAGTTAACGAATTTAGGATGGGGGCATTAGCTTCACACAATTGGTCAGCCCATATCCTTGGTTCAGATCTTAGGAAATAAATTGTGGTGAGAACTTTAACTCTATCAGATGGATATGTTCTAGGTTTCAGATTGTACAATAACTGACAAGCATTCTTAAATTGCCTGTACAATTTTCTTTCACCAGTAAAGATTTCAGGCAAACATACATGAGGTTCAGGAGCGGCAGCATGTTGCTCTCTAGAGTCTTTAAGTAGTTCCCTAAGAACCTGATTTTCTAATTGCAAATCATGAATGGCTTGTCCCATCTGATCTACTTTTTGGGAGAGGTTATATACAACCTGTGGCAGTGTAGGTTGTTCCATCTTAACCTTACCCTTTTGTTTTCAGGCTTAGTATTATGTAACGAGTACTGAAACTCTGAGTATATGTGTGACAATGTTTCAGTATCGTGATATGAATATAGAGTGCAAGGAATAACTGGTCTCAAAATATATGATTTGTTACACCAAAATCGTAGTTCACACTAAGAGGAAGTATGAACAGTAAGTTTCAGTGTGATTTATAAAGAGCCCAAAAGTTTCTATGGACTTAATGAGTGACCAGGTAAGTCAGGGTAAATGTATACAATTGGTATTGCAGCAGTTCAGATAAACCAGATCATAAGTTTCATAAGCTTGGCAAATCAGGATAATACTTAAGGAAAGAATCCGTACTTTATCACAGACTGAGTGCATACCTTGTTGTTTAGTGAAAAGTCCATACCGTGTAGTACGGAGTAGAGTGGCAGAGACGGGCAGACACAGCGGAGAGATCAGATGATCCGGTTAGCTAGACTGTGGCGTGGCGTCTGACGTCAGCGGAGCTGACTCGTAGTTACAGCGGTAAGAAAGCTTTGAAATTGTAACAGTTCGAAAGAGACACAAATGTAACAATTGTACCTTGGAGCAAATCCTTCACTAGATTTGGCAACTGCGGCTGTTGTTGGAAACAGGAAGTTTATCCAGTCAGTAGTTCCGAGTTGTTGCGGTGAGGGTCGAATGATCAGCAGTGCTGAAAAGAGAAATAGCTCACACAAAAGTTTAGACAGGGGTTGTAAATGAAAAACAAAGTTCATCTGTGAGATTTCCAAGTAGAAATATGAGAAGCTTAGAGGAGAATGTTCCCTTGTGGGTAGCAAACAAAATACTAAGCAATGTGCTTAGTGAAAGGTGTGGTTTTAAGACAGGTGAGGTGGTTTGATTGGAGGTAATACTTAAAGGTATACACACCTACACATAAGTTCTGACACCATGTTCATAGCGCTGCGGAACCTGTTGGCGCTCTACAAATACCTGATAATAATAATAATAATTATTTGCCATAAGGTGCCATGTTGAACTTCCAGTGACCAGTATGAGAGAGTGTGAGAGCGATAACACCAAATTTAACTTACTTGCTTCCCATTCACACCTGAGACCTTGTAACACTAACGAGTCACATGACACCGGGGAGGGAAAATGGCTAATTGGGCCCAATTTTCACATTTCCACTTAGGTATGTACTCACTTTTGTTGCCAACGGTTTAGACATTAATGGCTGTGTGCTGAGTTATTTTGAGGGAACAGCAAATTTACACTGTTATACAGGCTGTACATTCACTACTTTACATTGTAGCAAAGTGTCATTTCTTCAGTGTTGTCACATGAAAATATATAATAAAATATTTACAAAAATGTGAGGGGTGTACTCACTTTGTGAGATACTGTGTGTATATATATATATACATATATATATATATATATATATATATATATATATATAAAACGTAGCTGGTAGTCCAGCACTCCTTCCACTCGAGTGTAATCAGCGCCTGGGTACTATCCTCATAGGGACTAGGACTATGTAATACTGTGTTGATGAAGGAGGGCACTCACAGGACTTTTTAGATTCAGAAGAAATTATTTTCCAAATTCGTTATAACATTAACATTAAATTGAATGTCAATTGAATTTAATGTTACAACGAATTTGGAAAATAAATTTGCACTTTCTTCTGATTCTAAAAAGTCCTGTGAGTGCCCTCCTTCATCAACACAGTATTTTATATATATATATATATATATATATATATATATATATATATATATATATATATATATATACATTTTACCAAAACAACATCAGATATATATAGAAATATGTATTTAAGAATAAATAGAACATATTGTGCTATTTGAAGAACATTTTCAAGTCAGGTTAGCACACTTGAGAAAATTTTGCGCTCATTTGTCGTCTATGGGGGACTACGTTAACGCGGTCACAATATTCTAACTTCGGCTTTTTGCGTGCATCGATTTAGCGCTCATGCAAAAACATTACTTTCAACTTGCGCGCTTTCCCACGTACACTAAACACTTACTTCGAACGCAGTTAATGAAAGAGAAGGAGCGATAACTAGCGCTCCACTCTTAATCTAGCCCAGTATGTAGCGAATCATGTCCGCTCGAACTTGCTAAATGCAAGCAGCATACGCTGTTTGCATTTATAATTGCAAAAGCTTTCCTAGTGAAATGCTTGTGCAATGCCGCCCCCTTCTCACTGGCGGCCAATCGGCTGCTAGCAGGGGGTGTCATTCATCCCGTTCGTATCGGGATGATTTCAGTCCACCACCTAAAAGGTCTTGTGACCAGGGCCGCCACTAGAAATTTTGGGGCCCCTGACTTAACCATGGATCAGCCCCCCCTTGACATGTGCAATTTTTGACCAAGTGACTAAAACGTATATGCACTTTATTCTTAAGTGTCTATTTAAACTTGGAAATGTTGTAAAGGTAGTAACATACAGACACACTTATACACTGAAACACACACACACACTCACACATAAGGATTCATATATGGGCTTGATTACATTGACCTGACAAGTAATGAGGTAGACTACAGTTTTGTAAAAAAGGAGATTTAGAAAACAAAATATGGAGTTCTGATTATCTTTTTGTAAAGAAAGATGCCAACTAAATGATGACAAAAGCATACAATGGCTGAAAGGAAGGGCCCTGAACTGCCTAAACAATAATTTAAAGGTTAAATGGTGGATTGGTGACTTCCGTAAAGGTCTCATTAGTCTCAAAGTCTGTAGAAAGATGTGAATAATCAGTAGTAAGGTCAAAATGGACAATGGACACACACACACACACAAACTCAAACTTGCACATACACCCAAGGAAACACCAACAGAGACAGCCTCAGAAAACACGCAAAGACATACACACACAGAGACACCCACAGAAAACACACAAAGACATACACACACACATAGAGAGATAACCACATAAAACACAGAAAGACATACATACAAGCACCCTCACTGAGACATCCACAGAAAACACACAAAGAAATACCCACACCCTCACAGAGACACCCACAGAAAACACACACCCTCACAGAGACACCCACAGAAAACACACACCCTCACAGAAACATCCACAGAAAACACAGACATACATTCATACACACACACCCTCACAGAGACATCCACAGAAAACACAGACATACACACACACCCTCACAGAGGCATCCAGAGAAAATACACAAAGGCAAAGATACACACATCCTCGCAGAGACACCCAAAGAAAAGCTCAAAGATATATGCACACACCCTCACAGAAATCCACAGAAAATGCACAAAGACATACACACCCACCCACACAGAGAGACCCACAGAAAAAAAAATACATGCACACTCATAGAGACACAAACCAAAGCACAAAGACATAAACACAGACATCCACAGAAACACTCACAGGAGGAAACATTTATGCACCTTGCATCCCCTAAATCAATAGTGTGTGACATACATGATAAAAAATTGCAGAAATTAAGAGATCACTTTTTAAAGAATTATATTTGTAAATGTGTAAACAAAAATAATTCAGTGAATTAAAAATTGTACATTAATGATCTGGGTAGATGGCTAGATGAAGAAAAGTACTTTTAAAAGGTTGACTTATGTTTGTTTGTTTTTTCCCCAACCAAGAGCACCACTTCAAATATAGTGTACAAATGTTCCCATCTGTCAACTGTACTTATGGATTTTGAAAATGCTGTACTCTATTTGGTCTTGGTGAAACCATAAGCTGTGGTACCCATACCATTAGATCTGGTTAAATGCAGGATTTAGGCTTATTGGTATGTATTAAATTAAGCTTTAAATATGGGTAGGGGGTTGAGCAGGGACAAATAGAGGGGCTTGTAGCACTCTTATTCCTTATAAAGTAATGCCATGTATCAAAACCATGGATAAAGAAATATTTTAGGGTATTAAAAACAAAAGTTTAATTGGTTAATTTAAAAAACAAGTACAGACCACACAGCCCACTACACACGAGACTGTGTAAAGATAGATAATGATATAAAAACAACCTATATGAGCTAAGCCTAAAACACGCACCAAAGCCCTGTGGTATATGCTCCCCTGTATTCCTGGCCAATAACTGGATACGTTGGCTTCAGGTGACAGGAGCACAACCCCAAGGCAGAGAATTGGTGCGTAAGGCTGAATACTAAAAACAAATAGTATCCCTAGGTTACAAGGGATCTCGTGGGGTCTTTGAACCCACGAGATCCCTTGTAACCTAGGGATACTATCTGTTTTTAGTACTCAGCCTTATGCACCAATTCTCTGCCTTGGGGTTGTGCTCCTGTCACCTGAAGCCAACGTATCCAGTTATTGGCCAGGAATACAGGGGAGCATATACCACAGGGCTTTGGTGCGTGTTTTAGGCTTAGCTCATATAGGTTGTTTTTATATCATTATCTATCTTTACACAGTCTCGTGTGTAGTGGGCTGTGTGGTCTGTACTTGTTTTTTAAATTAACCAATTAAACTTTTGTTTTTATTACCCTAAAATATTACTTTATCCATGGTTTTGATACATGGCATTACTTTATAAGGAATAAGAGTGCTACAAACCCCTCTATTTGTCCCTGCTCAACCCCCTACCCATATTTAAAGTCTAATAAACTAGGGGTAGCACCAAGGGCACCTATACCTTTTGATATTCCTTTATTAACAAACACAGTGCTGGTTTTGTGCTTTCTTTTTTATGTATTAAATTAAGTCAGCTGTAGTGTAAACTGAACAGTTTTAAGTTAACTTGTCTCATTTCAAACACTGAGCAATCTTAGTCTGAGAGTATAACATTTTATGCAGATGTAAAAATCTTAGATAAAATGCCATCCTTGCATAAAGGGGCAGTAAACTGGAATGTTATATATATATATATATATATATATATATATATATATATATATATATATATAGAAAGCAAGAGAATGCACTCTCAGGACTTTTTGCAAAAGAAACCAATTTAATGTACATTTTCGGGGTTCACAACCCCTTCATCAGCATGCAAAAGAAACCAAATTCAACTCATTTATAGTGTTACATATCAATTACATCACATCAACCTGAGTGTCTCCAAAGGAAAAGTGTGCCAATTTTTTTGAATTTGGAACGCATCTTGCGTTCCACAGTGTTATCCGAAACCGGAAGTTGTATTACCTCACTTCCGGTTTACGGATTAGATCAACGAACATAAAGTTAGTATAAAATTATACACTATACAATTTTAAACATGTTAGGGTGACATGCTAATGTAGAAACTTGTTAAAACAAAATGTGCCACATTATCGTAAGTGCCTATACAATTTTGTGATTAATATGTGGTGTCAAATGTTACTGCGTCCAGTCGGCATGGAGACAGTCACCATGGTGATCATATACAATCCGGTTTATCCGAAAGTGTCACAACTTATGTGGAGTTTATAATTACGTGCCAGCTGTATGGGACCACTATTTTCTTAGTGTCAGAAATAACGTACTATTAAACTGTATACGATCATATCGCATATTTAAAACTTGAAAAATTAAAAAATTAAAATGTTGGACCGTATAACAGTACAGGTGATTAGAGTGGCAAATTGTAAATGAGAAGCAAATACAATATTGCAGATATGGGTGCTGTGTCTTACAATGTATCACCAGTATATTGAAGCAGGATGACAATTAGCATGTGCGCTGCTATAATGTATGTGCAAGCAAATAGATATATCAAATGGGAACAGTATATAGAAAAAGCAATATATACAATATATGTAATATCGTAGGGCTGTGCTGTTATAACGCTGGGGCACCATTTTTATATGCCTTCGATTTGGCCATTTAAAGGATTGTGGCTTATGTCGGCCACATGTAGATGTAAATGGCTATGCACAAGATCGTGTAAGGAAAAAAGAACCTTATTTTCAAACTCTATCCTCAAACACAATTATAAAACAAACGAGAATTTGCAAAAAGAGGTAGTTATGGTAATGGTCAAAAGGACATAAAGCTCATATGGATACTGTCCACCTTTGGGATTTATTCAAGTGGGTGAAATAATTTTTTATGTCCATTTTTAAGAATGGTGGTGCATATTAAAGTAGTGGGTAATGGCTCCCGGTGGACCAGGCTTCCACGGAGAAGGTGGAGACAGATGTCCCCCTAAACCATGCCGTTAGGCACACAACACTTTCCCCTACATCTAGGGGAGAGTGGAATGTGGGCCAAAACGGAGCCACAATGTCCACCTGGCCTACCCCAAGTATGTAGCACCCCAGTTGTTGATCATATAATGCTCTTAAAGTCCGGCATAGTGTTCAGGCCACCTGGCTGTATTGTGCCTAATCTGAACATCCACTGGGCCTCTCGTTTCAAGAGTTGCTTGTTCCGGTCTCCCCCCCGATCCAATGGGGGTATGTGGTCTATTAGGATATAGCGGATGGAGGACACAGAGTGTGCCTTCTTAGCGCAATGTCGCGCCACTGGCTGTTCAGAGTCACCGTTTTTAAGGGCTGTCCTTATAGCGTGGCGGTGATTGGCCATACGCTCACGGAGTGTGCCAGAGGTCTTCCCTATGTAGAAGCAGGAACATGGATAAAACAATAAGTATATAACGTGAGTGGTGGTACACGTTATGGAGTGTCGGATAGAAAATGTTCGATTGGTGTGTGGGTGATGGAAAACTTTAGTACCCACTAGGCCATTGCACGTTGTGCAGCCCAAACAACGATAGGAGCCTTTTATATTCCTTTTCTTAATGGTCGAATAGCTTTGTTTGGGATCCGTTTCACCAGAAGATCTTTAAGATTGGTTCCCCTCTTAACGTGCAATGGCAACGTGAGCGTATGGCCAATCACCGCCACGCTATAAGGACAGCCCTTAAAAACGGTGACTCTGAACAGCCAGTGGCGCGACATTGCGCTAAGAAGGCACACTCTGTGTCCTCCATCCGCTATATCCTAATAGACCACATACCCCCATTGGATCGGGGGGGAGACCGGAACAAGCAACTCTTGAAACGAGAGGCCCAGTGGATGTTCAGATTAGGCACAATACAGCCAGGTGGCCTGAACACTATGCCGGACTTTAAGAGCATTATATGATCAACAACTGGGGTGCTACATACTTGTGGTAGGCCAGGTGGACATTGTGGCTCCGTTTTGGCCCACATTCCACTCTCCCCTAGATGTAGGGGAAAGTGTTGTGTGCCTAACGGCATGGTTTAGGGGGACATCTGTCTCCACCTTCTCCGTGGAAGCCTGGTCCACCGGGAGCCATTACCCACTACTTTAATATGCACCACCATTCTTAAAAATGGACATAAAAAATTATTTCACCCACTTGAATAAATCCCAAAGGTGGACAGTATCCATATGAGCTTTATGTCCTTTTGACCATTACCATAACTACCTCTTTTTGCAAATTCTCGTTTGTTTTATAATTGTGTTTGAGGATAGAGTTTGAAAATAAGGTTCTTTTTTCCTTACACGATCTTGTGCATAGCCATTTACATCTACATGTGGCCGACATAAGCCACAATCCTTTAAATGGCCAAATCGAAGGCATATAAAAATGGTGCCCCAGCGTTATAACAGCACAGCCCTACGATATTACATATATTGTATATATTGCTTTTTCTATATACTGTTCCCATTTGATATATCTATTTGCTTGCACATACATTATAGCAGCGCACGTGCTAATTGTCATCCTGCTTCAATATACTGGTGATACATTGTAAGACACAGCACCCATATCTGCAATATTGTATTTGCTTCTCATTTACAATTTGCCACTCTAATCACCTGTACTGTTATACGGTCCAACATTTTAATTTTTTAATTTTTCAAGTTTTCAATATGCGATATGATCGTATACAGTTTAATAGTACGTTATTTCTGACACTAAGAAAATAGTGGTCCCATACAGCTGGCACGTAATTATAAACTCCACATAAGTTGTGACACTTTCGGATAAACCGGATTGTATATGATCACCATGGTGACTGTCTCCATGCCGACTGGATGCAGTAACATTTGACACCACATATTAATCACAAAATTGTATAGGCACTTACGATAATGTGGCACATTTTGTTTTAACAAGTTTCTACATTAGCATGTCACCCTAACATGTTTAAAATTGTATAGTGTATAATTTTATACTAACTTTATGTTCGTTGATCTAATCCGTAAACCGGAAGTGAGGTAATACAACTTCCGGTTTCGGATAACACTGTGGAACGCAAGATGCGTTCCAAATTCAAAAAAATTGGCGCACTTTTCCTTTGGAGACACTCAGGTTGATGTGATGTAATTGATATGTAACACTATAAATGAGTTGAATTTGGTTTGTTTTGCATGCTGATGAAGGGGTTGTGAACCCCGAAAACGTACATTAAATTGGTTTCTTTTGCAAAAAGTCCTGAGAGTGCATTCTCTTGCTTTCTATTTTTACAATATATCATTGCACCCAGGCGTGTTGACCACTGGTGGGCTGAACTGGAAATCGTTTTCTATATATATATATATATATATATATATATATATATATATATATATATATATATATATATATATATATATATATATATATAAATGCATATCTGCCAAAAAGGGCACCTATCATTTGTTTATTGAGGAGGAAACATTTCTGCATGGTTTTAAATATAGAATTTCTACAGCATTGTCAAATAATCATAAATACACTGCTGCTAAAAAAATTGTTTTTATGGACCCCTGGCCCCACCATTCAACTACTACCACACTGAAGTCACAATCCGAAATTGCACAAAGAAATAAAAAACATTTGCTAAGTAAGTCCTACCAAATGAAAGTGATCTGACGTCTGACTCAAGCACACACTGTACAAATAAAGTGCCAAGTCTGTCTCACACTGTGCAAAGTGGTTTAGTGCACACTCAGAAATCCTCTCAAATGCTAATACTTTACTCCTTGTAATAACATTTCCCATGCTCAATTAGCACTCTGCTGTAGTACCCACTGGTGGCTGTCAAAATGTAAAAAAATTTTTTTATTTTTTTTTAGTTCTTGCCTCATGGGGCCCCCCTGGCCCATTGGGCTCCTGACAGGAGTCACCCCTGTCACCCCCTGATGGTAGCCCTGCTTCTGACTGTCTTGTGACCGCTGCTTCCTAACTTCCGTTTCAGACGAGCCTGAAACGATGGGCGTAGAATGCAGTACCCGCCGATTAATAAATCTACCCCTTTGTGTTTAAACTTTTAATTACATAGAATGAATTGGATTGCTATTTTCAAATTGAGCCGGACTATAACCCCTTTTCTTGGGATTAAACAGAGTTAGCTAGGGTCAATATTTTTCTATTAAAATGTCCTTTTAATACATACTATGAACTGAAGCTTATTTTTCTGCACAGTATTACCTTGCTGTCTAATTATAATACTTTGTATTATTAATATAATGCATTATTTGTTTCTGCACTTAAACCATATTTGTTTTTGAATATTTGTGTATGTTTAACAGTTTAACATACATTTTATACAAAGTCATGAACTTGTTCACTAGTTTGAGAAAGTAACTCCCTTCCAGTTCTTTATATTTATTCATCAATTTGTTCTGTAACATAGTAGCTGGAATTTCCTGATGCATTAATACTCACATGAGCAAATTGTTAATGCCATAATTCTAAAGTATACAGCTACCTTCTCAGTCAGTAATATTATAGGACAACTGCCGTCAGATATCTGTAAACGAGTAAATTCTGGGATGTTGGCTATTAAATTCTTGCAGTGTTTGTTTTTTTATTCAGCAGAAATGTCATCATCATTGCATTTCCTTGTATTTCTTCATTACTTTGTTCTGCAATAGATAACTAAGATACCGTGGCTGGTATTTTATGGTGTATGAACATTGTACTAAATAGGAGGATTTTGTAGAACCTAATAATACACATAAACACTTTTAGCAAACAGCTGAATAGTGTTTCTTGTAGATATTTTGGTCTAGGTGCTACGCATGTCATTATTTCAAACAGTGTTTCTGAACTCCAGCACTCAAGTACCCAAATAGGCCAGATTTTCATGATTTTAAAGGGACATAAAACGCAAAATGTTTCAATTATCAAATTTTCTGTGTTTTCTTGATATCCTTTGTTGGAAAGCAGGAAGGTAAGTTTAGGAGTGTGCACGTATCTGCAGGACTATATTGCAGCAGTTTGCAATAATGTTATACGTTAGTATGAGCACTAGATGGCAGCACTATTTCCTGTTGTGTAGTGTTCCAGGCATGTGCACCCTACCTATATAGATAACTCTTCAACAAAGAATAAGAAGAGAACAAAAAAACTGATAATAGAAGTCAATTGAAAAAAAAAAATTGTATTCTCTGTGGTATATTTATAATAGTGCAAGGGGACATGATACAATGTAGCGTATCATGTCTGCTGCACATCAATAAATGCTGACAGCATACGCTGTCAGCATTTATCATTGCACAAGCAGTTCTAGTGAACTGCTTGTGCAATGCCACCCCCTGCAGATTCGCGGCCAATCGGCCGCTAGAAGGGAGTATCAATCAGCCCGATCGTATTCAATTCGGTTAATATCTGTCCACGGCCCCAGAGCAGGCGGACAGAAATTAACTTCTGTTTTTGGCGAGCCTGAATGCTCGCGCGGAAACAGGGGCATCAAAATCCATATGGAGCTTGATAAATCGGCCCCTTTATCTGAATCACCACTTTAAATAGGGGGACAGGGGAAATAATCAGCTGATTGGTGAAAGCAGGTTAGTAACCATGGTCACTGATCAGCTGATTATTTAACCTGTGGTCTAGTTCAGATATCATGAAAATCTGGCCTGCTAGGGGTTCTCTAGGACTGTAGTTAAGAAACACTGCTTTACAGGAACCAACACACAGTAGAAAGACACTGTCTCTATAAAAGTCAGATTGCAGAAGATCAAACTTTAGGCGCACACAATTGAATCACAATGTTAATAGTTTACTCAGAGCACAGCCATCAAGACCTATATTAAAAAATTATATTCTATCATTAAAGCCTAGTCAAACCCTCTAGCATGTGTTGATCATTGCCCACACATTCCTGACCATTGACGTAATGCGGCCTTGTCAGTTATTGCTTTCTAAGCATAGGAGTACACATACGGTTGCGCTTAGGGTTGCCACCTCAGCCATGTTTTCCTAGACACTTATGAGTTACACATGCTGCAGGGTGTGCAGGGAGGAACATTTATTGTGTTTCTGGACAGCACTATTTGTGTTCCTCCCTGCACACCCTGCAGCATGTGTAACTTATAAGTGTTCTGTATTTTAAGGGACGAGTGGCAACCCTAGTTGCGCTACCCGTTACCAATGTTACCATATATACACAACCACACAGGTGTTACCATATATGTAACACAGATACATATAGCATATCACTACAGGGAGTGCAGAATTATTAGGCAAATGAGTATTTTGACCACATCATCCTCTTTATGCATGTTGTCTTACTCCAAGCTGTATAGGCTCGAAAGCCTACTACCAATTAAGCATATTAGGTGATGTGCATCTCTGTAATGAGAAGGGGTGTGGTCTAATGACATCAACACCCTATATCAGGTGTGCATAATTATTAGGCAACTTCCTTTCCTTTGGCAAAATGGGTCAAAAGAAGGACTTGACAGGCTCAGAAAAGTCAAAAATAGTGAGATATCTTGCAGAGGGATGCAGCACTCTTAAAATTGCAAAGCTTCTGAAGCGTGATCATCGAACAATCAAGCGTTTCATTCAAAATAGTCAACAGGGTCGCAAGAAGCGTGTGGAAAAACCAAGGCGCAAAATAACTGCCCATGAACTGAGAAAAGTCAAGCATGCAGCTGCCAAGATGCCACTTGCCACCAGTTTGGCCATATTTCAGAGCTGCAACATCACTGGAGTGCCCAAAAGCACAAGGTGTGCAATACTCAGAGACATGGCCAAGGTAAGAAAGGCTGAAAGACGACCACCACTGAACAAGACACACAAGCTGAAACGTCAAGACTGGGCCAAGAAATATCTCAAGACTGATTTTTCTAAGGTTTTATGGACTGATGAAATGAGAGTGAGTCTTGATGGGCCAGGTGGATGGGCCCGTGGCTGGATTGGTAAAGGACAGAGAGCTCCAGTCCGACTCAGACGCCAGCAAGGTGGAGGTGGAGTACTGGTTTGGGCTGGTATCATCAAAGATGAGCTTGTGGGGCCTTTTCGGGTTGAGGATGGAGTCAAGCTCAACTCCCAGTCCTACTGCCAGTTTCTGGAAGACACCTTCTTCAAGCAGTGGTACAGGAAGAAGTCTGCATCCTTCAAGAAAAACATGATTTTCATGCAGGACAATGCTCCATCACACGCGTCCAAGTACTCCACAGCGTGGCTGGCAAGAAAGGGTATAAAAGAAGAAAATCTAATGACATGGCCTCCTTGTTCACCTGATCTGAACCCCATTGAGAACCTGTGGTCCATCATCAAATGTGAGATTTACAAGGAGGGAAAACAGTACACCTCTCTGAACAGTGTCTGGGAGGCTGTGGTTGCTGCTGCACGCAATGTTGATGGTGAACAGATCAAAACACTGACAGAATCCATGGATGGCAGGCTTTTGAGTGTCCTTGCAAAGAAAGGTGGCTATATTGGTCACTGATTTGTTTTTGTTTTGTTTTTGAATGTCAGAAATGTATATTTGTGAATGTTGAGATGTTATATTGGTTTCACTGGTAAAAATAAATAATTGAAATGGGTATATATTTGTTTTTTGTTAAGTTGCCTAATAATTATGCACAGTAATAGTCACCTGCACACACAGATATCCCCCTAAAATAGCTATAACTAAAAACAAACTAAAAACTACTTCCAAAACAATTCAGCTTTGATATTAATGAGTTTTTTGGGTTCATTGAGAACATGGTTGTTGTTCAATAATAAAATGAATCCTCAAAAATACAACTTGCCTAATAATTCTGCACTCCCTGTATAACATCAGTAATATGTAATGATAAATATAAACATAAATATAAACAGTAAGAGTAAAATATTAGGGAATGTGTTGTGGACTCTCAATAAGAAAATGATCCGTGTGTCCAAAAAAACCCTATGCTGGTTGTCCACTGTCTTGTATCAGTAAAATTAATGTCCAGTACAAGGGAGATATAGTTTTGTAACACAGACCTTATAGTGGAAGTCCGACCTACGGTAGAATGCACAAATGCCTGTAGTCAAATCAAAATCAAATTATAGTATGACTACTAGGTCCTCATGATGATGAAATCCACAGCACGCTGATTCCTTTTTACATAGGGCTGAAGTTTCCTGTAGTGCGTCTCCCAACAACGATTCTAGAAAAGTGAGAAAAGGAACACAAGCGCCCAAACGGACTTCTAAGAGTAAAAGTTTTAATTGACAGATAAAAAATGCGCACAAATAAAAATGCACGTACAAGATAGTTAGTTGCAGTTTGTGATAAAATCACCGTATATACTGATCAGCCGGTAGTGTTCATATTATCACATTTTATCTGTCAATTAAAACTTTTACTCTTAGAAGTCCGTTTGGGCGCTTGTGTTCTTTTTCTCACATTGCTTTCTAAGCACCTCCCTGTCTCCCCATTCCCTAGCTCTTGCATTGGGCACAAGGGACAGCTGTGTATGGTATGCAGGCTCAGGGTTATTGCTCTATCATGTGAACCAGGGCTGAGATGAGGCCCTGCATGCAAAGCATTTATATAAAACAAAAAAGAGTGGACAATGCATCTGAGCACTCAGAGAAAAGAGAAAAAAAAATACTACCGTTAATTTAATAATTCAACATATCAAACAATATGTGGGGGGTGCTCATTGTCCTAGTTTAAGGTATATAAAACAAAAAAGGAAAGAGTGGACAATGTATCTGAGCACTAGAATTTGAAAATCCCATGATAGTGATAATTACTTGTGGGGTCTAATTGTGAACGATCCCGATACATAACATATATTATGCAAAGCATTTAACCTCAGAGCTGGATGTGATCAGACATGCACTGCACTTTTTGAAATAATCTTTATTGAAATTCTTACAAGAAATAACAGTAGTATGAAGACAAAATGAAGACAAAATTCACTAACAATAAAATAGTGATGAAACCAAAAAAGGGATAAAAGATAGAGAGTAACTGGACTTCATAAGTAATTAACAGATTTGTATTTAATAGTGATTGAGATCTGTAGATTTAAACTCAATCCTTGAGAAAATTACGGTGCTTTTCGAGCTCCATTGACTTCTATGGGGAAATACGCTACCGCGGTCACAATATTCTAACTTCGGCTTTTTGCGCGCATTAGGTTAGCGCTTGTGCGAAAACTGATTTGCTAGGTTTAGGGATTATGGTGACTAAAGCATCTAATATGGTGCTAGAAAACTGATCACCTTGATATATAGATTGAAATAATTTCAATAAATGGAGGCCTAGATGCAATTTGAATAAATGGTACAATTTATAAATTTATTAAATTTGTAAATCTGGTCCCTTACAATTATATACAATTTGGGTTCGCGAACGGCGAACGCAAACTTACGCAAAAGTTCACGAACCGGGCAAACCGCCATAGACTTCAATGGGCAGGCGAATTTTAAAACCCACAGGGACTCTTTCTGGCCACAATAGTGATGGAAAAGTTGTTTCAAGGGGACTAACACCTGGACTGTGGCGTGCCAGAGGGGGATCCATGGCAAAACTCCCATGGAAAATTACATAGTTGATGCAGAGTCTGGTTTTAATCCATAAAGGGCATAAATCACCTAACATTCCTAAATTGTTTGGAATAACGTGCTTTAAAACATCAGATATGATGTTGTATCGATCAGGTAGTGTAAGGGTTACGCCCGCTTCACAGTGACAGACCAAACTCTCGCAGCGGGTACAACATCATCATCATCACACCGTACTTCCATGTGTGTAATGCTGCCTGACTGAGACATATCCCTGTTATCTACATCCTCTGGCAATAATGGTTGCGTATCACTCATTTCTTCCAACTGATGTGTAAATAACTTCTCTGACAGATCAAGTGAAGCAGCTGTGGTGCTAGTGTTGGTGGTGGTGGCAGGCGGGCGAGTGGTAACTTGAGAGGTGCCCAAAGCTAAGCTGGAGGAGGATGGTGCGTCAAGGTTCAGAGCGGAAGCTGTAGAAGATTGGGTGTCCTGTGTTAGCCAGTCAACTATGTCCTCAGAACTTTCGATTTCAGGGTACGTGGCCTCTGAACACTGGGCATTATTCTTGGGCCAAAGGGAATCACAGCACCACGACCACGACGGCCCCTGCGGGGTGGCCTGCCTCTGCCTGTCATTTATTTTTCGATTAGTGGTACTATGCGTGCAAGCTACTGTGACAACAGATATGAGTGGCACTGTGCACTGGCAGAAGTTGGCAGAGTAGACGCTGTACGCCTGACACACACGCTTGCAGACAACTAACTGCTATTCAATCTATTACAGTCAAAAAAATTTTTTTTTTAAATGTACACTACTGTTACACCAGATATGAGTTGCACTGGTGTGATACTGTGCCCTGGCAGGCCCTGAAAAATCTGTTACACATCTACAACCACCAAAAAACACCCATGCTAAATAGTTTCTAATTTTTGTCCTGAGTTTAGAAATACCCAATGTTAACAAGTTCTTTGCTTTTTTTTGCAAGTTATAGGGAAATAAATACAAGAAGCACTTTACTATTTCAAAACCCTGATATCTGTCAGGAATACCTGAATATCCCTTGACATGTATATATTTTTTTTTAGAAGACATCCCAAAGTATTGATCTAGGCCCATTTTGGTATATTTCATGCCACCATTTCACCGCCAAATGCGATCAAATAAAAAAAAATTGTTCACTTTTTCACAAACTTTAGGTTTCTCACAGAAATTATTTACAAACAACTTATGAAATTATGGCATAAATGGTTGTAAATGCTTCTCTGGGATCCCCTTTGTTCAGAAATAGCAGACATATATGACTTTGGCGTTACTTTCTGGTAATTAGAAGGCCGCTAAATGCTGCTGCGCATCACACGTGTATTATGGCTAGCAGTGAAGGGGTTAATTAGGTAGTTTGTAGGGAGCTTGCAGGGTTAATTTTAGCTTTAGTGTAGAGATCAGCCTCCCACCTGACACATCAGACCCCCTGATCCCTCCCAAACAGCTCCCTTCCTTCCCCCACCTCACAATTGTCCCCACCATCTTAAGTACTGGCAGAAAGTCTGCCAGTGCCAGTACTAAAATAAAAGGTTTTTACATTTTTAAATTTTTTTTATAGCATATTTACATATGCTGTGGTGTAGCATCCCCCCTTAGCCCCCAACCTCCCTGATCCCCCCCAAAACAGCTCTCTAACCCTCCCCATCTGCCTTATTGGCGGCCATCTTTTGTACTGGCAGCTGTCTGCCAGTACCCAGTTTGCAAAAAAAAGTATTTTTTTCTGTTTTTATTTTTTTTTCTGTAGTGTAGCTTCTCCCCCCCCCCCCACAGACCAACCCCCACCACCTGCCTGATCTTTTTATTTTTAATTTTTATTCCTTTTTTTTTAAAATTTTACACCAACTTTTTCTGTAGTGTAGCGGTTCCCACCCGCTCCCTCCCCGTGCACGTGTCCGCCCCCGCCCTCCCGTGCACACGCGTCCGTGCGCGCCCCCGGACATCCCCTCCCACGATCCCGCCCCCCGCCACTGACTGCTATTATTTCACAGTCAAATTTCTAGTTTTTTTTTTACCCCTTAAGGACCAAGGCCATTTTTCAATTTTTTTCCCTTAAGGACCAGGGCTATTTTTACATTTCTGTGGTGTTTGGGTTTAGCTGTAATTTTCCTCTTACTCATTTACTGTACCCACACATATTATATACGGTTTTCTCGCCACTAAATGGACTTTCTAAAGATACCATTATTTTCATCATATCTTATAATTTATTATTAAAAATATTATAAAATATGAGGAAAAAATTGAAAAAAGCACACTTTTTCTAACTTTGATCCCGAAAATCTGTTACACATCTACAACCACCAAAAAACAACCATGCTAAATAGTTTCTAAATTTTGTCCTGAGTTTAGAAATACCCAATGTTAACATGTTCTTTGCTTTTTTTGTAAGTTATAGGGAAATAAATACAAGAAGCACTTTGCTATTTCAAAACCACTTTTTTTCAAAATGAGCGCTAGTTACATTGGAACCCTGATATCTGTCAGGAATACCTGAATATCCCTTGACATGTATATATTTTGTTTTAGAAGACATCCCAAAGTATTGATCTAGGCCCATTTTGGTATATTTCATGCCACCATTTCACCGCCAAATGCGATCAAATAAAAAATAATTGTTCGCTTTTTCACAAACTTTAGGTTTCTCACAGAAATTATTTACAAACAACTTATGCAATTATGGTATAAATGGTTGTAAATGCTTCTCTGGGATCCCCTTTGTTCAGAAATAGCTGACTTATATGGCTTTGGCATTGCTTTTTGGTAATTAGAAGGCTGCTAAATGCCACTGCGCACCACACGTGTTTTATGCCCAGCAGTGAAGGGGTTAATTAGGGAGCATGTAGGGAGCTTGTAGAGTTCATTTTAGCTTAAGTGTAGTGTATTAGACAACCCATTTTGGTATATTTCATGCCACCATTTTACCGCCAAATGCGATCAAATAAAAAAAAAAACGTTAGATTTTTCACAATTTTAGGTTTCTCACTGAAATCATTTACAAACAGCTTGTGCAATTATGGCACAAATGGTTGTAAATGCTTCTCTGGGATCCCTTTTGTTCAGAAATAGCAGACATATATGACTTTGGCGTTGATTTCTGGTAATTAGAAGACCGCTAAATGCTGCTGAGCATCACACGTGTATTATGGTTAGCAGTGAAGGGGTTAATTAGGTAGTTTGTAGGGAGCTTGCAGGGTTAATTTTAGCTTTAGTGTAGAGATCAGCCACCCACCTGACACATCAGACCCCCTGATCCCTCCCAAACAGCTCCCTTCCCTCCCCCACCCCACAATTGTCCCCGCCATCTTAAGCACTGGCAGAAAGTCTGCCAGTACTAAAATAAAAGGTTTAAAATTTTTTTTTTAGCATATTTACATATACTGTGGTGTAGCATCCCCCCTTAGCCCCCAACCTCCCTGATCCCCCCCAAAACAGCTCTCTAATCCTCCCCATCTGCCTTATTGGCGGCCATCTTGGGTACTGGCAGCTGTCTGCTATTATTTCACAGTCAAAAAAGTGTTGTTTTTTTTAAAATGTACACTACTGTTACACCAGATATGAGTGGTGGCACTGGGCAAGTGGGCACAGTATACGCTGTGAGCCTGACACACACGCTGGCAGGCAGGCAACTGCAATTAGATTACACAGGAAAAAAAAAAAAAAAGCAGACTGATGTTCTAGCCCTAAAAAGGGCTTTTTGGGGTGCTGTCCTTACAGCAGAGATCAGATGAGTCCTTCAGGACTGTAGTGGACACTGAATACACTAGCCTAGCTATCCATTTCCCTATTAAATCAGCAGCAGCTATACTGTCCCTCCTCTCACTAAGAATGCAGCTTCCAAATGAATCTAAAATGGATGCTGTCCAGAAGGTGGGAGGATCTGGGAGGGAGTGTCTGCCGCTGATTGGCTGTAATGTGTCTGCTGACTGTGAGGTACAGGGTCAAAGTTTACTCAATGATGACGAATAGGGGGCGGATCGAATATCGCATATGTTCGCCTGACACGGCGAACGCGAACATGCTATGTTCGCCGCGAATTAACTATTCGCGACATCACTACAAATTAATCACATTTTGACTCCTAACAAAACATATAGATCGTTCACTGTGGTTTACTGAAAAGAAATCAACCTACTTTTATATCCAAACATTGTGTTTGAATACTTTAAAATCGATATTTTTGCTTGTTAAACTAGGGGGTTCTGTAGGATAGTCAGATTTTTTAGAAACAATTTGTATAGTTTCCATCATTATTTAAAAAAAAGAATACATAGTTAATTCATAATTTAAAAAATAAATAAAAATTGCTTGTTATTACTAGGGGATGCGCTGCATAATTACCAGTATACGGACATTACAATGTAATTATTAGTTATATTGTAGCTATCTTAGGGTTTATTTTATAGGTAAGAATTTAGTTTTAAATAGGAATAATTTAGTTAATTATAGGAATTTTATTTAGATTTATTTAAATTATATTTAAGTTAGTGGGTGTTAGGTTTAGGGTTAGACTTAGGTTTAGGGGTTAATATGTTTATTATAGTGGCGGCGGTGTAGGGGGGGCAGATTAGGGGTTAATAAATATAATGTAGGTGGCAGTGGGCTCCGGGAGCATCGGTTTAGGGGTTAACACTTTATTTAGTTGCGGCGGGGTCCGGGAGCGGCGGTTTAGGGGTTAATAAATTTAATGTAGGTGGTGGCGGTGTAGGGGGGGCATATTAGGGGTGTTTAGACTCGGGGTACATGTTAGGGTGTTAGGTGTAGACATTACCATAGAAATCAATGGGATATCGGGCAGCATCGAACATGAGCTTTCGCTGCTTTCAGACTTCCATTTATTCCTATGGTATCCGCGGCTACCAGGGCGGCGGACTGAAAACCAGGTACGCTGGGCATGAACAGTGCCGAGCATACCTGGTAGGAATTTGATAACTTCCAAAAGTAGTCAGATAATGCTGAACTTGCGTTCGGAACATCTGTAGTGACGTAAGCATCGATCTGTGTCGGACTGAGTCCGGCGGATTGTAAGTTATGTCACTATATTGTACTTTTGCCAGTCTGTAGGGTTTGATAACTAAGCCGAATCAAGCTCGCCACAAATACGCTGCGGAATTCCAGCGTATTTGCGGTTGACAGCTTGATAAATAGAGTCTCTTATTGCAAGTCTCTTATAGCGAGTTTCCCACTTCAGAATGTGGTAGTATAAATTACTATTGCAAACATATTATTCTCAAGATCGTAAGTGAACTGTTCCACAGGTAAGTTAGGTTAGGTTTTATTTTACAGGTAAATTTGTATTTATTTTAGCTAGGTAGTTATTAAATAGTTAATAACTATTTAATAACTATTCTACCTAGTTAAAATAAATACAAACTTGCCTGTAAAATAAAAATAAAGCCTAAACTAGCTACAATGTAACTATTAGTTATATTGTAGCTAGCTTAGGGTTTTTTGTATAGGTAAGTATTTAGTTTTAAATAAAAAATAATGTATTTAATGATAGTAATGTAATTTTATTTAGATTTATTTAAATTATATTTCAATTAGGGGGTGTTAGGATTAGACTTAGGTTTAGGGGTTAATACATTTAATATAGTGGCGGCGACGTTGGGGGCGGCAGATTAGGGGTTAATAAGTGTAGGTAGGTTGCAGCGACATTGGGGGCGGGAGATTAGGGTTAATAAATATAATGTAGGTGTCAGCGATGTTGGGGGCAGCAGATTAGGGGTTAATAAGTATAATGTAGGTGGCAGCAATGTCCGGAGCAGCAGATTAGGGGTTAATAAGTATAATGTAGGTGTCGGCGATATCGGGGCGGCAGATTAGGGGTTAATAAGTGTAAGATTAGGGGTGTTTAGACTCGGGGTTCATGTTAGGGTGTTAGGTGTAAACATAAAATGTGTTTCCCCATAAGAATTAATGGGGCTGCGTTACTGAGTTTTACGCTGCTTTATTACAGGGGTTAGACTTTTTCTCAGCCGGCTCTCCCCATTGATGTCTATGGGGAAATCGTGCACGAGCATGTACGATCAGCTCACCGCTGACTTAAGCAGCGCTGGTATTGAAGTGAGGTAAGGAGCTCAATTTTGATCTATGCTCACTTCTTGCCTGTTAGTGCCGGTTTTGTAAAAACCTGTAATACCAGCACTGCAGGTAAGTGAGCGGTGAGAAAAAACTGCTCGTTATCACCGCACAGCTCCTAACGCAAAACTCGTTATCTAGCCATAATATTTTTAATTCTAAAAAAAAAATATATTAGGGGAAGGAGTATTCCAGTAATCCCCTTTGAAAAAATGGGGCTTGTGCATTGTACTTAATTTTTTTCTAGGGTGGCTTTTTATTCCTAGTCCAGTCCTGCTAGCCACATATCCCAGCAATAATAGGACTGTCAGATTATTTATCTCTTGTCACACACTAGCATATTACTTTTTATTACCCTATACCAGTGATGGTGAACCTTGGCACTCCAGATGTTTCAGAACTACATTTCCCATGATGCTTGACTGGACTGCTAAAGGCCTAAGCGTCAGGAGAAATGTAGTTCTGAAACATCTGAGTTGCCAAGGTTCAATATCACTGCCCTATACTCTATAGCCATGAGTATCTCATGCCATATGAAACAAGGGAGCTGCTGTACCATACAGGTTTTCATTATCTCTAGCATGTGCGTCCACAAATTTCTATTCTGACCGTGTTGGGCCGTGTTGGTCAAGCGCTCAGAGCCAACGCCGGGCACATCTGCTCCAGCGATGACGTGGCGCTAGGAGACGTCACAAGTGAGGGAGCTTATAATAAACGTTTGCATGTGCAAAGGAATCTGCTGCACAATAATGGAGTACAGTACTCAAATACAATTCATATGTGAGACGCTTCTATTTGCATGCAATATTTCTAATACCTTTTAAGTATTAGAAATATTGCATGCAAATACAAACGTCTCACACATGAATTATATACATTTAATCCATTATTGTGCAGCAGATCCCTTTGCGCATGCAAACGTTTATTATAAGCTCCCTCACTTGTGAAATAATTATTAAATTATTTATTACAACATTTATATAATTATTGTAAACATGGCAGCCTCAACGAGCAACACATGTGTATATATATATATATATATATATATATATATATACACACACGTGTTGCTTGTGGAGGCTGCCATGTTTACAAGAGTCTGAGCTTGCTCTGAAAAGTCCCAGCTTTTCCAGCACGCTGGAAACGCTGGTACTTGCATCATTACAACTCTGAGCGAACGCCCAACGCTAAGCTTAGAAGTCTACACAAAACTCTCCAAGCGATCTCTGAGTTGCTTGGAGCGCTTGCCGAATGCAGCTATAAACAAAAGTATGCATGTTTCAATAGTGTGTCCATAAGCGTACACATAAGCAAACGATCTTTGTGACCAACTGCACATGCATAGCTGGGTCCGTAATGTCTCTGAGACTCGGGAGTATGCGCTAATTACTTCTAATAGGTCACATAGTACACATTGCGGTGTCCGTTACTGCATAGAAACATAATAATAAAAGCAGCTTTGTATTCAGGCAACAAAAGGAAATAAAGCGCATAAAAAGTATTTATTTAACATACTTGCACATCTATTAAGTATCCAGAGGATAAATCTACTTCAAAGCAGATTTTTTTTGTTACTCTGATATATAGCTTTTTAGTCTATTAAACTTCTACACAACCATAAGCATGTACACAGGGCCGGAGGAGGGCTGTAGAGTTTCAAAGGGATGGTAGGGAGGTCAAAAACTCCCCTAAATGTCCCAACATCCATCACACAGCGGCCTTCCCTTTGAGAGGTCCTTGCGGGACCCTGGCTCTTATTTTGCCAGGCTTCCTTGCAGGATTTTCCGGCATGCAGCAGCCGATCAGTGATGAAAGCAGTTGATATGATGTATTGTCATATTCCCGCCCTCTACTTAAAGTGCATTGCCGCTGTGCACCATAATTAACAATAAGTTTGGAGTGAGTAGGGGGCTTGAGGGTGAGAGAAAAGGGGCATGGGAGGTGCATGAAAGAAAGGGTATGGGCACAGGATGGGGGAGTGAGACGAGGTATGGTTATGAGAGAGGGAGTGAGTTTGTATGTGTATATTTTTGTTTATAATCAGTGTGCGTGTCTGTATAAGCGTATATATAAGTGTGTACATGTGTGTGTATATGAGTATGTGCTTGTGTGCGCTCATGGTAAATATACACTATAATATATACTGTGTGTGTATATATATATATATATATATATATATAATTAGTGCAGAATGACAGTCGGTACACCCTAATGCAGTATGCTGCGCACGCCTTTGTACACAATTGAAATATAATCATCAGAACATTAATTTATGTCTACAATCCAGTATGTCAACATGGGTGTCCAAGGTTGGCAATGCCCCTCGCCCTCCAATTTTTCTCTTTATATTCAAACACCCCCTTGGTTTACTCTCTTGATGCCAGCGAGCCACCATTTTTAAAATTATATGCAGGACCCGTGTACAAACGATTCTCTCCTGTGGCACTTGTTGCCATTAATATTTGTTTGGGGCATTTTAATCCCCCTCCACTCACACACACACAATTTATGCAGACACCTATTGGTGTAGACATTTAAAAAAAAAAAAAAATGTTAATTATAAAGTTAAAGGTACTTGACGTCCACTTTTTTTCTTTCATGTTTCAGATAGAGCATCTGATTTTAAACAACTTTCCAATTTACTTTTATAATTTGTTTATTTCTATTGTCCTTTATTGAAAAGGATACCTAAGTAGGGTCAGTAGCTGCTAATAGGTGGTTGCACATATATGCCTCATGTTATTAGCTCACCAAATGCATTCAGCTAGCTCCCACTAGTGCATTGCTGCTTCTTCAACAAAGGATAACAAAAGAAGGAAGCAAATTAGATAATAGAAGTAAATTGGAAAGTGGTTTAAAGTTGTATTCTCTATCTGATTTATAAAAGAAAAAAATGTGGGTTTAATGTCCCTTTAAGCGCACACCATCTAAACCATTCCAGATCTTGAAAGGATTGTCATAAGTTGGTAAGTCTGCCTGCAGCCATCTTGGTCAGTATAAATGTCTGGCTTACCCTGCCCATGATAAGCCTCAGTCACACCTATGGCAAACCTGTGCCCCTCCAGTCACGTCCCTGCTCGTGTGTCCCCTTCCATCATCTGGAAAGCCTCTTGGAAATTTTGGTAGGTATATAATTATATAAAAGTGTTAACTGCACACAAGTCATAAAGTACATCTGAATCAGGCAGTTACCATGTTTTCCTTATAGGGCAGGGCACAAGTATTTTGCACGGTTTCAGGACACTGAGGTCCCTTTGTCCCAGTCTGACAAAGAGACCTCAGTGTTCTGAAAGCTTTCCATTGTATTCTCTATTAGTTATCCATTAATGGCATCACCTGTATATTGATTTAGTTATTAGTTTAGCAAAAACATGCAAGCTTACTTTTCATATATTGGCTAACACTGTACTAGCCTTTTTTTTACACAGCAAACTATAATAGTTTAGACAGGAGCCCATACTGTAAAAAAGCAGCATATGTTATGATATAAAATACACCATTTATTTCAGCTGGTCGGACTTTTTTTCCTAAACAATACTTAGGGGTATATTTATCAATGATCATGTCCATCGAACATCGATAAATGCAGACAGCGTTATCATTGCTCAAGCATTTCTTGTGAAATACTTGTGCAATACAGCCCCTGCACATTCGCGACCAATCGACCGCTAGCAGGGGGTGTCAATCAACCCGATCATATGGGATCGGGCGGATTGATGTCCGCCGCCTTAGAGGTGGCGGACGAGTTAAGGAGTAGGGGTCTTAAGACCTCTGCTTCTTAACTCCTGTTTCCGGCGAGCCTGAAGACTCACACGGAAACTGCAGCATTGACGGGTTGATAAATCGACCCTTTATAGTCAAATTCTAAATGAATGATTTTTTTTTTACATTATTTCATGTTATTGTTATTTATTTCTTCTGACATATGAATTCACCTTGCATACATACCCCATACCACCATACCACCCAACATTTAGCAGAGGCTTGTCAGGACTGGAAGGTAAGGGGGATTTGTGGCCAGTGGCCCTTGGGTGTTTTGTGGCTGGAGCAGTGTAAGGAGGGCGGAGCATCAGGTATTTTATACCGCTATGTAAAGGCATTTTTCAGTGCCTTTTTTCCCCCCGTACCTGTCAACTTTAACCCCAAAAAACTGCTTAATGCAATTTAAAAAAAAATAAATAAATAAAGATGCTACAATTTATTAATTTTTTAGAAAATGAACCTCACTCTTTATTTTGGGGACAATTGGAGCACATTTAGAAAATGAACCAGAGATCTGATCTCTGGTTAATTTTCAGAGTGCTAATTGCTACTGCGAGCTCCATGTAGCAATAACCAGCCACTTGTAGTGGCTGGTTATTTATCGCGCCCCCGTATATGGGCAAATTTGTAATCTAGCCATTATTGTTTTAAATGTTTTTTTTTTTTTAAATTTTGTTAGCAAAATCTGCATTATTTTGCAGTCTAGGGGTACACATTCTGAAAATCCTTTTGAACACCTTTTAAAATAGTGCTTGGCATGTAAAGTTAACACACAATTATAAAAACATTAAAAAAATAAAAACATACCCATTAAAATATATTTTTCTTTAAGATAGGCCTTGTTTTAAAGCCCATAAGCCCTTCTTAAAAATAATGCCCCTATTATATAAGTTTTAATCACTGTGTGATCACTGTAGTAATAATAATAGTCACCTGGCATGAATAAATGTGCATTCATTTGAGTAGAGGCTTATGGGAGTCCCTGCATATCAAAGTGATATACATTTGCCCAAAGGCCCTAATTTATATAAGAATAACTCCTTCTTGGAGTTGTATTTATTTGGGTAGAAATTCATGGTAGCCAAATGTACAAATCAAAGTTATATACATATACCCAAATGCCCTTATTAATATGGGGATAACCCTTTCTTCTTTTGACTACATAATTGTTAAACTTGTTTATTAAAATTTTAATGAAAATATTTTTTTTTTTCACATCATGATATATATACCATTTATATATATATATTTTTTTAAACATTTTGAGTTCTCACATCATGATAGGGTTGTGAGATGGCTCAGCAGTTAAGGGGTTAAATAACAATTTTGATAATACCGTGACTATTAGTGATGTCGCGAACATAAAAATTTGGGTTCGCGAACGGCGAACGCTAACTTCCACAACTGTTCGCGAACCGGGCGAACCGCCATAGACTTCAATAGGCAGGCGAATTTTAAAACCCACAGGGACTCTTTCTTGCCACAATAATGATGGAAAAGCTGTTTCAAGGGGACTAACACCTGGACTGTGGCGTGCCGGAGGGGGATCCATGGCAAAACTCCCATGGAAAATTACATAGTTGATGCAGAGTCTGGTTTTAATCCATAAAGGGCATAAATCACCTAACATTCCTAAATTGTTTGGAATAACGTGCTTTAAAACATCAGGTATGATGTTGTATCGATCAGGTAGTGTAAGGGTTTCGCCCGCTTCACAGTGCGCAGTGTAGGTGATATACCTGCCCTGACCATGCTTTGCAGATCAGGTATCAGTGGTCAGATGGACCCTTGCCCCAACACTGTGTGCCAGACATACCATTATAGCAGACTTATATGGCTTTGGCGTTGCTTTTTGGTAATTAGAAGGCTGCTAAATGCCACTGCCACCACACGTGTTTTATGCCCAGCAGTGAAGGGGTTAATTAGGGAGCATGTATGCAGCTTGTAGAGTTAATTTTAGCTTAAGTGTAGTGTAGTAGACAACCCAAAGTATTGATCTAGGCCCATTTTGGTATATTTAATGCCACCATTTCACCGCCAAATGCGATCAAATAAAAAAAAATTGTTCACTTTTTCACAAACTTTAGGTTTCTCACAGAAATTATTTACAAACAACTTATGCAATTATGGCATAAATGGTTGTAAATGCTTCTCTGGGATCCCCTTTGTTCAGAAATAACAGACTTATATGGCTTTGGCGTTGTTTTTTGGTAATTAGAAGGCTGCTAAATGCCACTGCCACCACACATGTTTTATGCCCAGCAGTGAAGGGGTTAATTAGGGAGCATGTAGGCAGCTTGTAGAGTTAATTTTAGCTTAAGTGTAGTATAGTAGACAACCCAAAGAATTGATCTAGGCCCATTTTGGTATATTTAATGCCATCATTTCACCGCCAAATGCGATCAAATAAAAAAAAATTGTTCACTTTTTCACAAACTTTAGGTTTCTCACAGAAATTATTTACAAACAACTTATGCAATTATAGCATAAATGGTTGTAAATGCTTCTCTGGGATCCCCTTTGTTCAGAAATAGCAGACTTATATGGCTTTGGCGTTGCTTTTTCGTAATTAGAAGGCTGCTAAATGCCACTGCGCACCACACGTTTTTTATGCCCAGCAGTGAAGGGGTTAATTAGGGAGCATGTAGGGAGCTTGTAGAGTTAATTTTAGCTTAAGTGTAGTAGACAACCCAAAGTATTGATCTAGGCCCATTTTGGTATATTTCATGCCACCATTTCACCGCCAAATGCGATCAAATTTAAAAATGTTTTTAATTTTTTCGCAATTTTAGGTTTCTCACTGAAATTATTTACAAACAGCTTGTGCAATTATGGCACAAATGGTTGTAAATGCTTCTCTGGGATCCCCTTTGTTCAGAAATAGCAGACATATATGGCTTTGGCGTTGCTTTCTGGTAATTAGAAGGCCGCTAAATGCTGCTGCGCATAACACGTGTATTATGGCTAGCAGTGAAGGGGTTAATTAGGTAGTTTGTACGGAGCTTGCAGGGTTAATTTTAGCTTTAGTGTAGAGATCAGCCTCCCACCTGACACATCAGACCCCCTGATCCCTCCCAAACAGCTCCCTTCCCTCCCCCACCCCACAATTGTCCCCGCCATCTTAAATACTGGCAGAAAGTCTGCCAGTACTAAAATAAAAGGTTTTTAAATTTTATTTTATTTTTTTAGCATATTTACATATGCTGTGGTGTAGCATCCCCCTTAGCCCCCAACCTCCCTGATCCCCCCCAAAACAGCTCTCTAACCCTCCTCATCTGCCTTATTGGCGGCCATCTTGGGTACTGGCAGCTGTCTGCTATTATTTCACAGTCAAAAAAGTTTTTTTTTTTTTTTAAATGTACACTACTGTTACACCAGATATGAGTGGTGGCACTGGGCAAGTGGGCACAGTATACGCTGTGAGTCTGACACACACGCTGGCAGGCAGGCAACTACAATTAGATTACACAGGAAAAAAAAAAAAATAGACTGATGTTCTAGCCCTAAAAAGGGCTTTTTGGGGTGCTGTCCTTACAGCAGAGATCAGATGAGTCCTTCAGGACTGTAGTGGACACTGAAAACACTAGCCTAGCTATCGATTTCCCTATTAAATCATCAGCAGCTACACTGTCCCTCCTCTCACTAAGAATGCAGCTTACAAATGAATCTAAAATGCTGCAATGTGTCTTCTGACTGTGAGGTACAGGGTCAAAGTTTACTCAATGATAAAGAATAGGGGGCGGACCAAACATTGCATATGTTCGCCGTCCGCAGCGAACGTGAACATGCTATGTTCGCCGGGAACTATTCGCCGGCGAACTATTCGCGACATCACTAGTGACTATGCATAAATGTATGAAATTAGTTTTATACAGAGTTAAACAATGTATTTATGTGTGATGACATAATGATTCTTTGGTTTATTTTGAGCTTTTATCTTGTAAAGTGTATAGAGCGCTCCACACTAGTGAGAGCTAAAGCATCCTTTACCGAGACATAAGGGTAAAAATCATCATAATAGATTTCAACAGCAGAACATATTTATACAACCTCACTCCACAGACCGCTAACGCGTTTTGGCTTTTAAAGGGTCATGATACCCAAATGTTGAAACACTTGAAGGTGATGCAGCATAGCTGTAAAAAGCTGACTAGAAAATATCACCTGAACATCTCTATGTAAAAAAGAAAGATATTTTACCTAAAAAATTTCTCAGTAGCCACATCCCATTGTAAAGGACTTCTAAGCAGCAAATCAGTATGTCTGTCCCGGGACAGCTAAGGGAGTGAGCTTTCGTGCACACTCATCTTATTTCCCTATTCAGTTTAAAGAAGTTTACTATGAAATATCATGAGATCACAGTTAAAGAGTTCATAACCTCAACACTGCTGATGCTGATTGGCTGCTGTTCATTTCTTAATTTTTTTAAATTTTTATGTTTACCTGCAGCTGAGCAACAGCTGAGTATAACTTTTTACACAGAACTTACTCTGCTTAGCTGAGAAAATTGTGAGGTAAAATATCTTCTTTTTTTACATAGAGATGCTCAGGTGATATTTTCCTGTCAGCTTTTTACAGTTATACTGCATCAGTTTCAAGTGATTTAGCATATGAGTATTATGTCCCTTTAAGCTGTATTCATTGCTTTCTCTTTGTACTTTGCAAAATGTAATGTAATCTACAGTAGTTTGATCATGTCCACTCGCACATTGTTAAATAGGCCCCTTAGACTTTACAAAACAAGTGTAATCTTTTATTCTTGTGTTGTTATGTTTTTGTTTTGTTTAAGAAATCCTTAGAATTCTTTTTGAGAAATTTTAATACATATTTTTTAATTCGCACTTGCTTGCTATCCGTTGTGGCTTATGGACTGCTTTACTTATTGGTTCCTGCTGCACGAGGATATTAGTCAGTTGGGCTGTTGAGACGTCTCAGTCCATGTTTAATGCACCTGGAGGTGATTTGCTTATCTGAGTGTTACTTTTTCATCACATATATGTTAATGTACTTGGCCATGTGATGCTGTTGTATCTTTTAATCATTACCGCTGGTATCAGCTACAGCTTACCGCTGGTATCAGCTACAGCCCTAGTTCCGGATCCTGATGACCTTTGCATCCTATAAATCTGGACTATATTGGGGGCGTGTCTAGGGGGCGGCCATGGAAGGTCACAATTTCGGGAGCTCCTGACTTGATGAAGACAATCCGCTGATTATCTTCGCAACACCAAGTCATCTAGATACTAAACTATTACCTATACATACTATGAGACTGGGAGACTCAAATAATATTTACATTGGTGTTTATATGATTGCAGGCTCTGGAATTAGACCGTTGAGGCCCTTGGCGGCGGACAGAACGTGGTTCTCAGCACCCCCCCCAGCTTAACCGCTGGGTATTACAGCCACGAGCAGGCTGTTTGTTTTACAGAAGGGAACTGTCTAATTTGATAAATCAGCTTTATTTCTAAAGCTTTTTGGTGTGGCTATATTTGAGAATGATAGTTAAGATGGAGGCTATCGACAAATGGGAAAGTCAGATTGTTCAGGCACTTGAGGTCTCCTACCGAGGTTTAATAGCAGACTTGCAAAAAATATTTTCCACTTCACATCCCGCAGCAAAGCCCGCAGGCGAAACCAAGACGCTTAACATTTCTTTAATGGCAGAAGCGATCAGCAGTACAGTCCGTTACTCAACTGAGCATACAGAGACCTCTAGCTCTACATATGAGAACTCTCTGCAGGTTTCTGAGCACTGGGGTGTTCAATTTGCAGTGTCCTGGGACGAGACAAGTGAGCCGGATCCCAGAAATACCCGGGTTCTAAAGAGGACCGGGAGGAGATCAGCGGCTAGGGGTATACTCAGTGTGAGGAGCGCCCCCCTGGATGACACCGGAACCACAGCTACAGACAGGTCAGACACCCGGCTAAAAACTGGGACAGGCGGCGCTGATTGTCTGGGTGATTGCATATATGTAGTGGGCTCGAGTCGATTAACATTTGTAGCGCCTCAAGAAGACGGAAAACCTGAGCATATGAAGGCTTTGGTTGGGGACTGCAGTCATTGGCACGGAGATCTGCTGGTGCAAATAATGAGCGCCTCTTTACAAATACTGCCCGTTTACAACTTTTACTACATGGTCCCACAACTGGCAAAATGGGACCCTGGTGGGTTCCTCTCAACTTTTAAGAATGCAGTAACAACAAGGGACACAGGTATCGGATAAGAGGTCTTGTAATGACCCATGCTACGTTCACTAACTGATTGATGTACTTTTAGATATGACGAACTTACTCTTACTTTTGATGTCTGCTTATGAGGGGCTGGGGGCAATATGTTTATTGTCGCAGTCATTTGGCAAATTGAACTGGTTTATCCTAGCGGGGCCTCATGAACTAGCTCATGTTTTATTTACATTCTATGTTATGCACACGGGACTTACTGTTTTGGTTAAATAGAAAATTTAGTTCCTGCCTATATTATGTCTGGGGCTAATTATAGAGATAAAATGTTGATGTTATTAGCTGTGTGGTTTCTAGGGGGTATATGTATGCTTTCCCTATAGTTCTGTTTTAAATTGATCCCAGGGGAGTGTGGGGTATCTAGAGTGCTTATGCAGCTCCATGTGACTCATTTATGTTGTTTTATTTCACTTTCGATCAGAAGCAGTGTGGTGTATTAGTTATGTGAATGTGATATAGAGTTGCTCCATGACAAAGTTAATATAGGACTTTAGAACATAGTTGCACTAATAGAGGGTATTGTATGTTACATACAATTTGCACTGGGTACTGATCAATTCACAATGCATATGTGCTCTTACTGGTCACCGGAGTACACCACAAGACCCACTATATTTTGGTAAATCAGACCACAATGGTTTATCTTAATAACTATGGCTAGGGGGCAATAAGCTACCTGCGGCCGAGGTGGCAGGCCCTCAGACCTTAACTTAAAGTCACCATAGGAAGTGGTCGGTAGAAACATACCTATAGAATAATAAGTATGCAGATTTTTGTACTAGCATAATATTTTCATGATATAGTGATCCAGAGCTGCGACAGGCACATGTCTCTTAATTCGTATATATATCCCTACTCACTGGGTAGACTTTTTCTCCTGCCCTATATAGTACAACACTAATGCTTCTAGCATCATATCTATACTGTGTAATACATCATGACTAGACTTCTCATTAAGGTTCATAAGATGGTTCCCTTTAATATAATATAAAATGATGTAGCATCAATAATTACTATGGTCATTGTTCACAGTCCTTTGCTACGTTTTCTACTATGAGTTCATTATCTCAAATCAGTTGCGTATATTTCGGGTCCAAAAGTGGCCCATTTTGTTATTTTTTTTCTTTTGTTACCCCTAAAATTCCCTGTTATGTCTCAAATTCTTTTCAGGAGGTCCAAGAGAGGCCTCTATTGTTCACAGAGGGAAGCCATTGTGTACGACTTTATATCATATTTCAAGGGGACTCCACTTAAATTGAAAGCCTGAGGTTATTGTATATTTGTATAATTGGGTGCTTAACTTAGGGGGGTAGTTATCAAGCCGTCTACTTTTCTGACTTCGCCGGCCCAATACGCCCGCCTAAGCTCGCCTACCTTCGCCGCCGCGGACCTGAAAAAATACGCCTAAGTTATCAAATAAAGCTGTCAAAAAGCCGCGGGGCGATGAGCAGCGGACTGTGACAGTTATCACTCATCCGATCTCGCTGCCCTTCGGCTTTTTCCCAGCTTTATTGCTAGCCTGTCACTAAGCACTCACACTAAACTGCACTGTTCTACCCCCTATACCGGCGCCCCCGGAGCCCCCCGCAACTAAATAAAGTTACTAACCCCTAAACCGCCGCTCCTAGACCCCGCTGCAACTCTTATAAATGTATTAACCCCTAAACCGCCGCTCCTAGACCCTGCCGCAACTCTTATAAATGTATTAACCCCTAAACCGCCGTTCCCGGACACCGCTGCCACCTACAGTATACCTAGTAACCCCTATCCTGCCCCCCCTACACCGTCGCCCTCTATTATAAAATTATTAACCCCTATCCTGCTGATCCCGCACCTCTCCGCAACTAAATAAATAGTTTAACCCCTAAACCGCCGCTCCATGAACCCGCCGCAACCTATATTAAATTTATTAACCCCTATCCTGCCCCCCCTACACCGTCGCCACCTATAATAAATTTATTAACCCCTAATCTGCCCCCCACTACGCCGCCGCCACTGTAATAAAATTATTAACCCCTAAACCTAAGTCTAACCCTAACCCTAACGCCCCCCTAACTTAAATATTAATTAAATAAATCTAAATAAATTAACTCTTATTAACTAAATTAATCCTATTTAAAACTAAATACTTACCTTTAAAATAAACCCTAATATAGCTACAATATAAATAATAATTATATTCTAGCTATCTTAGGATTTATATTTATTTTACAGGTAACTTTCAATTTATTTTAACCATGTACAATAACTATTAAATAGTTATTAACTATTTAATAGCTTACCTAGCTAAAATAAAGAGAAATGTACCTGTGAAATAAATCCTAACCTAAGTTACAATTACACCTAACACTACACTATACTTTAATAAATTATTCCTATTTAAAAATAAATACTTACCTGTAAAATAAACCCTAAGATAGCTACAATATAATTAATAATTATATTATAGCTATCTTAGGATTTATATTTATTTATTTTTTTTTTAAATCTTTATTTTCGTATCAGCAATCGTGTTACAACAACATAATTTCGGTAACAGTTACAAGTCAGTATTTAGGTCAAAATATAATGAGAACCTCTTCTCCTCTAGACTCTGGAGAGGGATTCTGTACAATAAATAAGTAATTCTTTCAAAATACGGTTGCTGATTTATTTTATATTTTTTTTGAGTTGTATAACATATTGTCCACCTTAACCCGACAAAAACAAAAAGCTAAGGCGAAACAAATCCAACAAAACAAAACTAACAAACAGAAAAAAAAAAAAAAAAAAAAAAAAAAAAGGGGGGGGGGGGGGAAAAAAAAAAAGATTTTAAAGGGAAAGGGGAAAAAAAAAAAAAAAAAAAAAAAAAAAAAAAAAAGAAAAAAAAAAAAAAAAAAAAAAATTTCAGAGGGATGGGGAATATTCCTTCGCTCTCTCACGTCTTCTCCCCTACCATATTCCCAGCTGTACCAGCTCAGTGTGTCTAAATGGAAAAATTATATTATCTATTTCATTTGCTGGAAAGCTTTTAATGAGTTTTGACCATTTATTGAAAAATGTTTTTATATCCTTCTCATTATTCATACTAACATCTCTTTGTTCTAGAATACATTGCTTTTTAAGGCAATTTTTCACTTCTATTAATGCTGGGGTTTTATGGTTTTTCCAGTTTTTTACAATTAGGTATCTAGCTGCTAATATTGTTAGTATCAGCAATTTTTCCTGAGGGTGTTGTCCTTCACTCTGATTTAGGCAAAACACTATTAGCATTGGTGTAAGATCCAGAGGGGAAAATCCCAGTGTGACGTTAAGCCAGTATTGGATTTTTAGCCAAAATTGGCTAATTTTTGGGCAATTCCAGAACATATGTTTAAAGTCAGCTGCTATAATTGAGCATTTCGGGCATTTATAGAAGTTCAAGTTATATAATTTGTGACCCTTTTCCGGAGTAAAATATGCTTTATGTAGTATTTTTAAATGTGCTTCTCTCCAGGTTGCGGAGAGTGTGGCCTGTTGAACTTTGTTTATAGATCTTTGGATGACCTGTGAGTCTATATTGCAAGGGAAATTTAGACTGTTCCACTCAGAGGCCACCTGTTCCAGTATAGGTAACCCTTTAGATCCATTTAAGGCGAGGTAGCAATAGGTGATTGCGGTATGACCAGCTCTAGTGAGTGTTAACCAGTTTTCCAGTTTACCCCAGCTCCAGTTCCAACCCACTTCTCTTATCAAATCCGAGGTGTAATGTCTTAGTTGAAGATATGCAAAGAATTGGTTGTTCGGTATTTTAAATTCATTCTTTATTTCGTCAAATGATTTTATACATTTTCCATCTAAGTTAAGAATTTGTTGGACTGTTTTTAGGTTTAATTCATGCCATTTGGCAAAAACTGTCGAGTTCATCCCTGGGAGGAATTCGGGATTCCCCTTTATTGGGAGATACTTTGAAGCTTTACTATTAATTTTCAGACGATTAGCAATCTTCCACCATGCTTTGATGGGGTTAAAGATAGTTTTATATTTCTTAATTACATTGGGTAATGCTTTTGGTAAGCAGTGAGTTAAGCCTATTGGGTGGAAGGGAAAGCATATGCTTTCGTCCAATAAATTGTTGGTTACATAATTTTTAGTGCATATCCAATCTGTTATTGTTCGCGCAAGAAATGCTAAGTTATAAGATCTTATATCTGGGAGGGCCAATCCTCCATATTCTCTTCCCACTGAGAGCTTAGATAATGCTATCCTTGATCTCTTGCCTTGCCATAGAAAGTTTCTAATTGCCGAGTTTAATGAGCGGATATCTTTTTCAAACATAAATAAGGAGGTATTTTGTAAAACGTACAAAAGTTTAGGGAGGAGAACCATTTTGTAAAGTGCGATTCTCCCTGAGAGAGAGATTGGTAGGTTAGTCCACGTTTTCAGCTTCTCAAATATAATTGATAGAGTTACAGTTATATTAAGTTTATATAGGTCCGCCCCGTTAACTGGAATATTAATACCTAAATATTTAAACGATGTAGTTACTTCCTTGAAAGGACAGTCACTAATTGAGTCTGACTTTTTTCTGAGCCAATAGATTTCTGATTTTGATGCATTTATTTTGTAACCTGAGAAGGTACCATAACTAGCTATTATATGTAAAAGTTTAGGAATATTAATCGCTGTGTTCGCAATATAGAGAAGAATATCGTCAGCATAAAGTGCAATTTTTAATTCGTAATCAGATATTCTAACTCCCTGTAAAGACTGCCTAATCTTAATTGCCAGGGGTTCTATGGCAATGTCAAACAAGAGGGGGGAAAGTGGGCACCCCTGCCTCGTACCCTTTTGTATATTGATATCTGTAGATGTAAGGTTGTTAACTATTAAATTTGTTTTAGATCTTTTGTAAAGATTTTCTATGAATTCCCGGAACTTACCTAGAAAACCGAATTTATCCAATGATGTGAAAATGTGAGTGAAGAGAACCGAATCGAAGGCTTTTTCTGCATCAATTGCCACTATGGCGAGGTCAGGTGCACCCATATCTCCCCCCTCTCTGTCTAACCTTTGAGAAAAGTGTTCGGATATCACCAGCGCTTCTCTAATTTTTGAAGTAGAATTTCGGTTCTTCAAGAACCCTGCTTGGTCTCTGTGAATTATGTGTGTTAAACTATTTTGAAGTCTTTCAGCTAATATTGAGGTCAAGATTTTATACTCTGAGTTTAGGAGTGCTATAGGGCGGTATGACTCCCTTTGGGTTGGGTCCTTACCTGGTTTCAAGATTAGCGTTGTAAATGAAGCTGAGAAGGACACTGGGACCGGGTTACCATTAATGTAAAAATTATTATACATACTAGATAAATATGGGGCTACCTCCGGGGCTAAGATCTTGTAAGCCTCATTAGGCAGTCCGTCGGGGCCTGCAGCTTTATTGAGTGACAATCTTGCTATCGTTTTATTTACCTCCTCCACCGAAATTGGTTTATTTAAAGTGGTTATTATTTCCTCTGGGACTGTAGGATAAATTAGATTACTCCAAAAATCTGTGGATTGTTTACTGTCAGCCAATTTTAATGAGTAAATCTCTCTGTAATAGTTTGTGAAACTCCTCAAAATTTCCTCTGAATTTGTGTGTATCTGACCTTCCTGTTGTATTCTGTCTATCCTAAATGGCTTTTTTTCTCCTTTTACTAGATTGGCAAGTAATTTGCCTGATTTGTTGCCATAACGGTACATTTTAGCACTAAATTTGAGGTCTTTTTGAGTTTCCTTGAGAAGTATTAGCGCGTCTCTTTCTTTTTTAGCTTTAATGTATTTGGCCCAGTTAAAAGGTGATTTTGTTAAGAGGAACCTATTGTATGAGTTTGTCACAAAATGGGTGGCTTCTTTCTCCCTTTTTCCTAGTATCTTAGTTAACTTAGCAGCGTAAGCTGTTATTTCCCCTCTAATTACTGCTTTTGCAGCTCCCCAGAAGATATCTGGTCTTTCTATATATTCAATGTTAAATTGTACATATTCATTAAACTTTTCTTTTAAAAACTTTTTACATTTCAGATCATTTACCAGATAATACGGAAACCTAAATCTCCTTGGGACATCTCTTAGGGGCTCTAGTTGAAATTCGAGTGATATTGGGGCATGATCTGAAATGACTATTGGGGTGATTGCTGCTTTTATGTTTCTAGGGCAAAGTTTCTCATCTATTAAAAAAAGATCTATTCTAGAGAGCGTTTTATGCGCTCTAGAAAGACAGGTGTATTCCCGTTGATCGGGGTTATGTACCCTCCATATGTCTCTTACCATTAAATTCTGGTATATATTCTTAAATATCTTTGTTTCTAATTTGTCCTTTTTATTTTTAAGTTGTTTACTGTTAAATCTCTTTCTGTCTAGCGGGGACTGTGGGGCCATGTTGAAGTCTCCCCCCATTATCAGGAACCCCTCTGAGTGTAACAGCACCGTAGATTGAATTAAAATCCAAAAATCATAATCGAGCTCGTTAGGCGCATATATATTAAGCAGTGTATATACTTGTTTGAAAATTCGTGTTTTCACCATTAGAAATCTCCCCTCTGGATCGCTCCTTGTCTGTAGTATCTCTGCCTCTATTCTCTTACCAAACAATATTGCAACTCCCCTCTTTCTCCCAATACTGGGTGAGGCTACTACCTCCTTAACCCAGGAACCCTTAAGTTTCATAGTTTCTTCCATGCCCAAGTGCGTTTCCTGCAGAAACACTATATCAGCTTGCATCTTGCGCGTGTGAGAGACAATAGCTTTCCTTTTAATAGGAGTTGTTATTCCTCCTGTATTCCATGACACTATTTTAAAATTTCTGGAGCTGTTAATCATCTAGTTTGGGTGCCTGGTAAACTTTTTGATATGAGGGGAAGGAGTGACACGGGATGGGGAGAGCAAGGGACACGGGCGGGGGAGACGTGAGAGGGAGGAAAAAAAAAAAAAAAAAAAAAAGAAAAAAAAAAAAAAAAAAAAAAGAAGAAAAAAAAAAAAAAAAAAAAAAAAATTTCAAAATAAAATGATGGGGAGTTTGAAACTCAATTTTATGAAAGGGGAGAGGAACCTGTCCTCTCTTTTCCCTTTTGTTGTATTCCCCCCTAGCTTCAGATAGGTCGCTCGCCATTAAATGCAAGTATGTCATAGAAAAAATAATATACTTTAAAAAAGGGAAACATAAATTTCTATTGCGTGTTTACTACTAAATTCCCCTATATATGGGGGTGTTCAACTTGCTTTTCCTAGTTTAGCTAATAGATTCTCAGCATCTTTTACATTATCCACTATGTATGTACTCTCAGGAGTGAGAACTTTAAGTTTGGCCGGGTAGATGATCATTGCCCTATAACCCTTATGGATTAGCTTTGTACAGAGGGGTGCTAGCTCTCTTCTTCTCAGTGATGTCTCGGCCGAAAAGTCTTGAAACATGTAAATTTTAGCTCCCTCTATGATAATAGGTTGTTTCTTCCTGTATTGTTGCATCATGTTAATTTTATCTAGATAATTCAGGAAGCGTACTATCACTGGCCTGGGTCTGGTGTCCAAGTTATTATCTGCCTGAGGTGGGCCAATTCTATGGGCCCTTTCTATTATTATCTGTGGATCCTTTATATCAAGAGTTGGAGCTAAGGTGTTAGTTATGAATAAAGATAAATTTTCAAATTTCTTTCCTTCCGGAATTCCTATTATCCTAATGTTATTCCTCCTAGATCTATTTTCAGCGTCTTCTAATCTAAGCTGCATTTTTTGTATTTTAATTTCTGTTTCTTTTATTCTTGCCTCATGTTCAATTGAGAGATCCTCTAAATCTGATACCCTTTGCTCTGCCTCTTGCAGCCTACTTGAGAACTGTCTGACTTCTTGAGACAACATGGCAATATCTTGTTTTATTTCAGATCTTAGATCTTCAAATTTGGGCGTCAGGGCTTCTGAGATATTATGGACCAAACTTTGCATACTAAACATCTCATTTATTGGATTTAAATTTGGTGCTAGGTGTGCCTCAGCAATATTTTCTACAGCTCCTTTAGATTTTTTATCTCTGGGTCTACCTGCCATTCTTGGGGGAGAGGGTTTGTGGGGTGTGTTGAGGAATTTGTCCATGTGCTTAATGTGCATATAAAAAAAAAAGGGGGGGGAGACTTCAGAGAAGAGAAAGAAAAAAAAAAAAGGACAAAAGAAAAAGAAAGGGTGTGGGGGGGAAAGGGGAAAAGAGAAAAAAGAAAAAGAAAACAAGGGAGAGTGCGCTAACCAATTGAGGAGTTTCCTCTCTCTCCTCCTCTTTTCCTTACGGTGTGTGCAAGTGAGAATGGAAACTAAGTGATAGTACAATGTACTATTTATTACCTGTGTTTAGTACGATGGGGAAAGCCCCCAATAATAGGACTGTGGTTTTCTTTTGGGGTGTGTGATCAAGAATTGACAGTTTGGCAACCTGTAAGTATGCTTTAATCTAGGGGATTTTTTATTTTATTTCCTTCCTTTCACCCCTATTCCCCTGCCTACTAGAGCGATGCTTAGGGCTTCCTGACCTCTCTATTGTTTAGATTTTACTTTATTTAATTCTAGGTGATTGCAGCGTGCTAAATTCTGAGGATGACTTGTGCAGTACTTAATTTGATGTACAGTTTCTCTTGAATTGTGATTATGCCATCTTTATTCAACTACTCCTAGTCAGAAAGCACTGAGGATATCTGAACTATACTGCTTTGATGTACTTATTAGATTTACTTCATTCAATATTCAAAATAACCTTATCAAGACAGCAGATATAAAAAACAACTAGAACAGAACAATATCAACAGAAACTATGCAACATACGGGAGAAATAGAAAAAAAAAGGCAAATGTGAGAGAGATAAATGCGATTTTGAGTTTGTTCTCTGTAAATTAGTAAGCAGGTACATGCTGGTGTTATTAAGGGTACAAGATCAGTCCTGATATCAGACAAATTCATACAAAGTCATTGTCTTCTATATCTTCTCAGTCCTTTCTTCTCCCTTTGAATCTTCCCTTTTATTTCCACTTTACTTCTTTATTTGCTTCTCTCCCTCTTTTTCCCCCTTTTTTCCCCTTTTTTCCCTTCTTCCTTCTTTATTTTGTTTAAGGTGGGGTAACAAATCGAAGTGGGGGGGGGGGAGGGTGGAGGTTTTACAGGGCAATAATGTTCTCTGTGAGAACTTTAACCTTTGGTGTAGTTTTGTTAAGGTTTTTCTCCTTATTATTTATAGAGTGCCTCAAAAAAGTGACCCCCTCTTGGTTAGCAGAGATTTTTAAAGAGTTTATTTAAGACTTTTTTCTCTCTTCTTCCCTTCTATATTACATGGAGAGTTCCCTTAATTTCTTTATCCCCTTCCTTTTTGTTGTGTGCTACTCGCTTTCTTTATTGTGAAAATTCCCCTTTTTGTTAAGCCTTTTTATTAAGCCTTATGTAGCCACTTTTAGTTATAGATGTTACTTTGTAAAACATATGCCTTTGGCTTTAGCATTGTACTCACCCTTCCCTCCTTTGATTGTTTTCTAAAAGTTATCGTTCTTCCCGGTGGCCTGCAGGTTGCTAAACCTCTTTCTTTCAGGTAACGGTATGGAATTGCCAGGGCTCGATCTGTCCTCAGCCCAGCTCCTCCCACGCAGCACCGGTGGGGGAGGAGTGAATCCTCCGGCAATAGTGGCAGTGAGACCCGGTACCAAGCCGGGCCTGTGGGGGGAGGAGAAGAGTGAAGGGGCAACCAGGTATCGCCTCACTCGCACAAGGTAACAACAGCAGCGTGAGCCCTCTCCTCGGGTATCAAACAGCCGGGTCCTGCTGGTACCTCCTCCCTCGCAGCACCGGTGGGGGAGGAGGACATACACCTTGCTTCTTCGGCTCTCCTCGCCAAGCCCCTCTCAGCAACCAGGTGAGCGGTAAACGGATCAGAGTGCGGCAAACCAGCGGCCACCGGTTACTTTGTCAGTCGGGAGGGTGAGAAAATAATGCCGTGGGAATCTGTTTAGCTTGTGAACTTGATTTGTAGATATACCTTTCATTTGAGTTTTCAAACTTTGTTAGCAGCTGTGTAGACTTTTCTTCAGGGGGTCACCTGTGGGATTTTAGCGATCTTCTCTGTGCTAGGGAGTTTTCACATAGCGGAGTGGAATGCGCTGTGGGTTCCGGCAGCGCGTCTATTATGCTGGCCAGGTAGCAGCCCTTTACGTCTGGGCTAGGTGCATGGGAAACATCACCAGGTGCTAGGAGCTGGAGAACAAACGCTCAGCCACCTGTGCTAAGCTCCTCCTCCGGAACCCAGGATTTATATTTATTTTACAGGTAACTTTGTATTTATTTTAGCTAGTTAGAATAGTTATTAAATAGTTATTAACTATTTAATAACTACCTAGCTAAAAGAAATACAAAATTACCTGTAAAATAAATCCTAACTTAAGTTACAATTAAACCTAATACTACACTATCATTAAATTAATTAAATAAACTACCTACAAATAACTACAATTAAATACAATTACATAAACTAACTAAAGTACAAAAAATAAAAAAAGCTAAGTTACAAAAAATAAAAAAATAAGTTACAAACATGTTAAAAATATTACAACAATTTTAAGCTACTTACACCTAATCTAAGCCCCCTAATAAAATAACAAACCCCCCCAAAATAAAAAAATGCCCTACCCTATTCTAAATTAAATTCTTTTACCTTACCAGCCCTTAAAAGGGCCATTTGTGGGGGCATGCCCCAAAGAAAACAGCTCTTTTGCCTGTAAAAGAAAAATACACCCCCCCCCAACATTAAAACCCACCACCCACATACCCCTAATCTAACCCGAACCCCCCTTACAAAAACCTAACACTAATCCCCTGAATATCATCCTACCTTGAGTCGTCTTCACTCAGCCGAGCCACCGATGGAACTGAAGAGGACATCCAGAGCGGAAGAAGTTAATCCTCCAAGCGGCGCTGAAGAAATCTTCCATCCGATGAAGTCATCATCCAGGCGGCGCTGAAGAAAAGTCTTCGATCCGGCCGATGTCATCTTCAAAGAGGCGCTGAAGAGGTCTTCTATCCCGGCGAAGTCATCTTCCAAGCCGGGTCTTGAATCTTCCTTCCGCCAACGCGGAACCACCTTCTTCACCGACGGACTACGACGAATGACGGCTCCTTTAAGGGACGTCATCCAAGATGGCGTCCCCTCAATTCCGATTGGCTGATAGGATTCTATCAGCCAATCGGAATTAAGGTAGGAAAATCTGATTGGCTGATGGAATCAGCCAATCAGATTCAAGTTCAATCCGATTGGCTGATCCAATCAGCCAATCAGATTGAGCTCGCATTCTATTGGCATTTAAGTAGCTTAAAATTGTTGTAATATTTTTAACATGTTTGTAACTTATTTTTTTATTTTTTGTAACTTAGCTTTTTTTATTTTTTGTACTTTAGTTAGTTTATGTAATTGTATTTAATTGTAGTTATTTGTAGGTAGTTTATTTAGTTAATTTAATGATAGTGTAGTATTAGGTTTAATTGTAACTTAGGTTAGGATTTATTTTACAGGTAATTTTGTATTTCTTTTAGCTAGGTAGTTATTAAATAGTTAATAACTATTTAATAACTATTCTAACTAGCTAAAATAAATACAAAGTTACCTGTAAAATAAATATAAATCCTAAGATAGCTATAATATAATTATTAATTATATTGTAGCTATCTTAGGGTTTATTTTACAGGTAAGTATTTATTTTTAAATAGGAATAATTTATTAAAGTATAGTGTAGTGTTAGGTGTAATTGTAACTTAGGTTAGGATTTATTTCACAGGTACATTTCTCTTTATTTTAGCTAGGTAAGCTATTAAATAGTTAATAACTATTTAATAGTTATTGTACATGGTTAAAATAAATTGAAAGTTACCTGTAAAATAAATATAAATCCTAAGATAGCTAGAATATAATTATTATTTATATTGTAGCTATATTAGGGTTTATTTTAAAGGTAAGTATTTAGTTTTAAATAGGATTAATTTAGTTAATAAGAGTTAATTTATTTAGATTTATTTAATTAATATTTAAGTTAGGGGGGCGTTAGGGTTAGGGTTAGACTTAGGTTTAGGGGTTAATAATTTTATTACAGTGGCGGCGGCGTAGTGGGGGGCAGGATAGGGGTTAATAAATTTATTATAGGTGGTGACGGTGTAGGGGGGGCAGATTAGGGGTTAATAAATTTATTATAGGTGGCGACGGTGTAGGGGGGGCAGGATAGGGGTTAATACATTTAATATAGGTTGCGGCGGGTTCAGGGAGCGGCGGTTTAGGGGTTAATACATTTATTATAGTTGCGGTGGGCTCCGGGAGCGGCGGTTTAGGGGTTAATATGTATAGAGTAGCTTGCGGTGGGCTCCGGGAGCGGCGGTTTAGGGGGTAATAACTTTATTTAGTTGCGGCGGTGTAGGGGGGGTCAGATTAGCGGTGTTTAGACTCGGGGTACATGTTAGGGTGTTAGGTGTAGACAGCTCCCATAGGAATCAATGGGATATCTGTCAGCAGCGAACTTGTACTTTCGCTATGGTCAGACTCCCATTGATTCCTATGGGATCCGCCGCCTCCAGGGGTGGCGGATTGAAAACCAGGTACGCTGGGCCGTAAAAGTGCCGAGCGTACCTGCTAGTTTTTTGATAACTAGCAAAAGTAGTGAGAATGTGCCGCACTTGTGTGCGGAACATCTGGAGTGACGTAAGAATCGATCTGTGTCGGACGGAGTCCGGCGGATCGATGCTTACGTCACAAAATTCTACTTTTGCCGGTCTCGAGCCTTTGATAACTAAGGCGTATCAGCCTTGCCACAAATACGCTGCGGAATTCCAGCGTATTTGAGGTTGACGGCTTGATAACTACCCCCCTAAGTGTATATTGTTATATTTATAATGTATACCGAATGGTGATCACCCTATGCTTTTGAAACCAAGTTTTATCTACCTGTACCATGTTTTTTTTTTTCCTTCTTAACAACCTCAATAAAAAAAAAAAAAAAATCTGGACTATATTTTTTCTTATAGTCTCACAGGTTCCCTTATTTATCTGCATTTATCTTATTTATCAGCACTCAGAACATTTTCTCCATTATTTTTTACATAATTTCAGACTCTTGTACTCTTATTTAGTTAATAATTTTGATGTATCTCACAGTTTAATGTATTTACTCCCTCTGTGCATGAGCTCAGTGTTTTTTTTTATATGAAACACATGAACTAACGCCCTCTAGCTGTGAAAAACTGTCAAATGCAGAGGCGGCCTTCAAGGGCTTAGAAATTAGCATATGAGCCTACCTAGGTTTAGATTTCAACAAAGAATACCAAGAGAACAAAGCAAATTTGATGAAAAAGTAAATTGGAAAGTTGTTTAAAATTGCATGCCCTATCTGAATCATGGAAGTTTGATTTTTGTTAGACTGTCCCTTTAAGGTAAGGTACATAAGCTAGAAATTTTGGGATGTTAGCTAGCTAGGGAGTCGATCACAATCCCTTAGAAAAGTTGATCAAATGATTTATCTACAAAAATACCCATAGACCTTATTGGTTATTATCAAGTTAAAAACACTAATCATCTCCGGACTGTATTGTTTGTTATGTTATTCCAAATGTGGGTTGTTAATTGACAAACATAAACATATAACCCTGGTCAGCAGAGGTAATATAATATATAAAATATAAAAAATATATATTAAAATATAAAATATAATAATATTTTAACCACATCTGAAAATGTATCAAACAAAGGGGAAGAAAATAGCTCAAAATTATTGTGTAGGCTAAATATATACGTAGTGATACCAAATAATAATAACTCCAAATGTTTATGCAGTGTAAATATATATATATATATGCGTGGTAACACTAAATGAAAGATTAGTCATACAGCTACATTGACTGAAAGATTAATATAGATATAAAACTGCAACAATGTGGGGGCGTGGCTAGAAGCGGCCATGACAGGTCGCAAACTATGAAGCTCCCAGGACAACTCTGATGATCCGCAGATTATCTGCCAATAAATCTATCATCCACTCTCATATCTAACATGTGCAGCTACTTTGTACTCTCCTGATCCGAATAATACCAAGATTGCCTCGCTAGTGTTCCTGGGTCCTGAGCTAACTCGTTGTGAACTTAGGCGGCGGCCTCACTCGAGCTCACAACCCCCCCCCCAATCATACGGGAAGAGCAGCTCTTGTTCTGCAGTAACCAGCTAATTATAAGCAAATGAAACCAAGATTGTATTTTATGCAGCCAGAAGCAGGAATGTTTCAAAAAACATATACTACCTCCAAAGCTCTTATAGCTTACCCAGATGCATACCCCTACTATATGAAATGAAAATCACGACTGCAATCGAAACTCTGCTGGAAAAAGTATACTGGATGAGCACTTTTGCGACCTACATTGCATACTCACTGCGAAATGGAACCTCCGGTCACAGGATCTAACTCCGCTCTGAGCACCAGACGCTACAGTGTCTGATACCCTCATAGAGGTGTGGAGACCCAGCGACCAATGCAGCTCACAACTTCTACTGAGCCCGTTACCTGGGACTGAGAGGCATCAGGATGCTGCCGCTCATCACACGCAGCTTCAAGATCCCACCGGACGAGGTATTCCTGAACAGCAGGTAGCTAGCAGTCACGCCACAGAAACAACAGATGCGACAGTGCACTTGAGGCCCGCTATGCACCCTACAGACAAGAATAACCAAAAGTATTGGCTTCGTATTGTCAGCCCAAGTGAGGGTGAGTCCTCCGAGACCTGTAGACAAGATCTGCAGATGACAGTCGCTTCAGAGACAGTTCCGGGGAAAAGTGATCTTCCTCCTGTTTCTCTCGTCACAGAACTGCAGAGCGTATCCCATAAGGTTTTCACTTAGCCACCTAAATCAAGAGCTGGAATCGGTTGATTATCCTACCCTAGTGCAGCAGCTTGTCCTTATTGGGTAGTTCCTACATATCTCTCTCCTAGGCCCTCAGGTAAAAAAAAACGCTATGACATAACTGGCTAATAAGTTTATGACCTTACTGTTTATTAACAATATAAATTCTCCCTGTTCCTTAGATCCGTATTTTATAGTAGTCCCCCCACTTACTACAGTTGCCATGCACACATATCATATAACCCAAATGCTGACATCGTTTAACCTCTTTGTGCTCTGAGGGTTCTGTATGGAGAGGTTAAAAGTAGGACGGCTTATGCTCGATCCCCATATTGTCATCACATATCGTCTGCTCTCTCTTTTTACTCTAGTTTGCTCGATATGGGTGCATAACATATGTTTGGGAACACATTTAATCATACAAGAGTTAGGATGTTGACTCATTATGGGAGTCTTTTATTTACTATTGTAATCGTTGTATCCTATATAACCAACTGATGACTAGTGGCTTGGAGAAGACTGTTAGTGGCAGTTGATTTTCTATAGTTTTCCGTTATCAAAAGACCCCTTTCTTTTTTAATTTTTATATCCAAAAAAGTGATTTCATTCAAGTCATATTGGTATGTAAGACGGATATTACTCCCATTGTGGTTTAATTTATCAATGTACTCTAATAGAATTTCTTCTGAACCATATTTGTACAAAATTGTCAGTGTAATAACTGAACTGATCAAGGACTGTTCGATTTTCCCATGCCCCCAAATGGAGGCATGCATACGTGGGAGCACAAGTTGCTCCCATTGCTGTTCCCCGTATTTGTTTGTAAACATTTTTGTTAAATGTGAAAACATTATTCTCTAGAACAAATTTCATAAGATCCAAGACAAAATTAGAATGTTTGTCATAGTTACTTCCCCGACCCTTTAGGAAATGATTACAGGCTTCTAAGTCTATCTCATGTGGTATGGAGTAATATAAGCCCTCCACATCTAGAGAAACCAATAAGGTCCCATCTGAGACATTGATTCCATCCATTTTTCTTTAAAGGTCAGAGGTATCCAAGACAAAAGAGGGTAGAGTATTTAAATAAGGTTTTAAAAACTGATCAACGTAGTTACCTATTTTTTCTGTTACACTTTCCATACCAGAAATTATTGGTCTCCCAGGGGGATTTTTGAAATGTTTATGTATTTTTGGTATACAATAGAACAGCGGCATAAGTAGATGGAGGGGATAAAGATATTTAAATTCCTGTAGGGTAATTATTCCATTAATCTTTGCATCATTAAGGATCTTAAAAAGGGAAGATTGTATGTTTTTTAATGGGTTATAGGATACTTTTAAATATTGATTTCTATCCAGAAGTTGTCTCTTAACCTCCAAAACATATTTATTTTCATCTAGCAATACTAGATTGCCTCCTTTATCCGCAGATTTTATAATTAAATTTGGTGTATTTTCTAAATCCCTCAACGCCTTCCTTTCTACTTGTGTTTTTTGGGGTTCACAAGTAAAGATAGAGAGGTTTTAATATGTTAATTAGTAATATGCTAGATTTAAAACATATGTACATGTCATATAAAATGTTTACATACTATACATTCTTCCTCTAGTAATGAAAAATTGTCCTATATAATTTGTATTCTCCTCTGGATAACAACTACTACCGGTACATTCATAGGTTCAATTACAATCTGTAAGGATGTTACATGTGTATTCACATATCCCAATTGTCCCCAAAAAATAGGCAGGTAACATCAAGTGTCTGTGAGTAAAACTATATCTTTTATCCTCTAGCAATAAATAGTTTTCTTTAACTTTCTCTCTCTTCTCCCATGGTCTCCATAATAATGGTACTTTGAAGCTTTTCGGTGAATGATTTTTTTATAATGCACTATTTTGACTTTTGAATTCATTGAATATTGAAAATTGTGACTGTAAAGCTTCATTGCAATAAGGATGTAAATACGATTGTATAGGTTTTGTTTTTTTATATCAATTTTACCTTGAATTGCAATATTGTATTTCCAATTGTTTATATATTAAGTCTTTTCTGTGTATTAATCTGTTAGCATTAAGTGTAGACATTTTACCCAATTAGAATTCACTATTCGTCAAGAGGCTGGACTATGAGAAATAAATAAAAAGAGCTTTCTCGTGTGACTTAACTACGCCCTGATGATGCCCCGTTGATCAGCCAATGGGAGTGAAACGTACGTAGGTGGTGGCGAGGCACTCTGACACCCGATGCTTGGCTTCTTAAGATTTCCATGTGCTTTTGTGAAGCGGATCAACTTTTCATAAGGATTCACTTGATTTGAAATCACCCAGTAACAGTGTATATGTTTATGCATGGAGACATCATCAAAAGGAGAGGTATCATGCTGCTTTTGTTGTAATTCGGAACCGCTGATGTGGAGCTTGCTGTGTGTTGCTTGCTGTCTGGATTGCTTCAACTTCTTCACTATGTGTTGTTTTCTGCATACCTCTCAATCATCTCTGCAGTTTAACGCTTGCCTGCTTTTGCATTAACTATTGATACCCTACTGCTATCAAGCTTACATCTAATAAGCATACAAGCAAGGCTAACTAAGTCTCTTTTTCCTTCTACAAAAGGAACTGTTAACAACAGAACTTTTACAGTGATTCCGCTTTCACAATAGGCACATTTTGTCTTTGCTATACTATCGCTTTATACTAACATTTGTTGTGCATGCATAGATCACCACGAGAACCTGCCCAGACAATGCCTGTAATCCTACAGGGTTTGGTGCAGCAGGGTGTTGCATGAGATGCCAATATATTTGGGATGCCAGATTTGCCTCTTTATTTTAGATGTGTATGTTTTGACATGTACTGTTATTTCCTTCTGCACTTTAGTATGCACTAATTGATTGCATTTTTTACTCAGGAATGTGTGTGTATTCTTTGCCGTGACAACAGGAAATGTCTTTCCGTGAATATGTATTATCTAAATAAAACTATTTAATATTTTTAAAAAGAGTGCTGAAGTCCCTTTCTTTTGTATATAAGGATTTATTTATCCTTAATATCTAACTTTATTTTTAAAGGAATATAGTGTCTTTGGGTCTGCACCAAACAATTATCCATACTTATTGTTAAAATATTTTGTTGAACTGGTTCTCTGTCTTTATATTTAAGATAAAATAGAGGTTTCTCTTAAGCATTTCTTGCATTTTTTGATAACCAGCCTTTTCATAGAACGACACTGTTTTTATTGTGTTTAGAATTGTTTCTGTGTAACTTGTTGCAAGACATGACAATTCACGTGTGTGTTAATATGCTAAAAACCTCAATAAAATATTATTTTTTTTTTAAAAAAACAAAAAAAACTGCAACAATGTTTTTTTGTGTGTAGCTATAGCTCATGTTCTTAAAGGGACATTGTACACTAGATTTTTCTTTTGCATAAATGTTTTGTAGATGATCCATTTATATAGCCCATCTGGGGGTGTTTTTGTAACAATGTATAGTTTTGCTTATTTTTATATTACATTGTGCTGATTTTCAGATTTCTAAACAAGCCTCAAAGATTTAGATGTACTGTATACTGATGTATACAGACTTCAGATTGCTTCTGTTTGTGTAATGGGTCTTTTCATATGCAGGGGAGGGTCTGCTCTCAGCACCTTACAGTGGGTTTCCCAGCTAACCTCATCAACAGTGCTAAATTGGGAGCTTCTAAGTAAGTTTTTAAAAGGTTTTATAGTGGATTTTTATAACAGTATCTTTTTATATTATTCTTTATAGTAGAGTCTATTACATGCAGTTAAATGAAAATTGGTGTATACTGCCCCTTTAATCAGAGCAGTTAGATTATTTCTTTATAACCCTGCTCTTGTTTAGCACAAATTGATCTTTCTATATTATATGTTGTGATTATTATAAGATGAGCACAATTGAACAGTATAAAGGGACATAAAACCCAACACTTTTCTTTCATGATTCAGATAGAGAATATAATTTTTAAAAAAGTTTCCAGTTTACTTATATTATCAAATTTGCTTTGTTCTCTTGTTATTTTTTATTGAAGAGATATCTAGATAGGTAGTGTTTATGTGTCCGGAGCTTTACATGACAGGAAATAGTTCTGCCATCTAGGGCTCTATTTATCATCATAATTCTCCTACTTTTGCGCCTATAATTACTCTGTCGGATTTATTCTCCTATTTATCAACACATTTTACGCCCAAAATAAGCTGTAATACGACCTAAAAATACGACCAGTTTTTCGCTCTCGCCAAGGCGCACAGGTGCGCCAAATACAGCCAAAAAACAATGGATTTCAGTCGTATTTTTAGAAATACTCCCAACAAATCGCCGAAAATCATATTTATCATTATTTTGCGCCAAAGGAGAACCTATAATTCTCCTATAAATCCGACCGTGAAAATACTCCATAACCAAGTAGGAGAACTTACAATTTACTCCCAAATTTTATTCATAGAAGATGGATTTTTTTTTTATTTTGGCCGCTATTTCTCTTGCTCAGTCCCATGAAAATCGTGAAAATGATGGAAATATGTTCCGGAGACGGCAAAGAGTTCCTCGATTGTTTTTGCCCCGTTGTGGACTTGAGGCATTATCCGATCGTGAAATTAAGCGCAAATTCAGGATAAACCGAGAAAGCATTTTGAATCTATTCTCTGATTAAAAATTACATTGATCCCCGAACCAGAAGAACAAGGGCAATACCTGGACTTCTGAAATTACTCGCAGTTTTACATTTTTTGGCAACCGGATCTTTTCAGGCTGTATCCAGTGATGTTGTGGGCATGAGTCAGTCTTCATTTTGCCGCCATTTAACAATTGTTTTAAAAGCAATTCTAAAACATCTTTCTACATTTATTTATGTTCCTAGGAATGTGCATGAATGGCATACAGTGAAGTCCAACTTTTACCAAGTAGCCGGTATGCCCAATGTTCTTGGTGCTATAGATTGCACCCATATTGCTCTTAGACCACCATCCCTAAGGGAGGAGCAATATAGGAACAGGAAAAGCTTTCATTCCCTAAACATACAGGCTGTGTGTGATGCAAACCTTAGAATTTGGGCTGTTCGATCTGGGTTTCCTGGATCATGTCATGATTTCCACATCCTAAAACAATCTGCACTATTTTCTGCTTTTGAACAGGGCAACATGCCACACGGTTGGCTATTAGGTAAATATGAACTTATTTCCATATAATCTAATTATAATGCAATCAGTTCTCTGTATTTTTTGGAAGTTTTTTTCTGATTTGCACTTTATACATGTCATTAATATATATATGAATTATGATTAATTGTAATGTTTAAATTATTTATAATCTCTAATCAATTTTTCTTTTGAAAAAATAGGTGATAGTGGTTATCCGTGCCGAACTTGGCTGTTGACACCTGTCCCAATGCCACATACCAGAGGAGAAATTAAATTTAATGAATCCCACCGTAGCACAAGAAGTGCTATCGAAAGAACTTTTGGGGTTTTAAAAATGCGTTTCAGAGTTTTGGATAGGTCTGGAGGAGCACTTCAATATTCGCCTGAAAAATGTAATGATATAATTCTAGTTGCATGCATGTTGCACAACATTGCAATTTCCCAAGGCAATTTAGAGGAGGAGTGTCCCAATGATCCCACAGATGACACTTATATCCCTCAAGAAATTATAGGCAGACACACTACAAGGGCAGGTGTACAAAATAGATTGGAAATTATTGAAAGATATTTTTCATGTAAGTATTATTGCAAACTATTTAGAATTGTGTATTATTCTATTAAATTTTATGTATTTGAATTACTAATATTTCTTTTTTTTTTTTTTCAGAATACATGTCATCACCCCGAGTTTTAATTATTTTATAAGAAATGTACACAATTCTTTGATATTGAAGTTAACTCCACCCATTTGAAAAAATAAAACTTTTGCTTATTTATCAAAAATGTTTCTTTTATTAAGGGATAAATATCTTTAATGAAAATATAACCAAAACAAACTATATATAAATATGAATAATACAAACTTTAAAACAAACAAAGCGAAAATAAATGTAAATCACAACAAAATTTTAAAAACCAGAAAATATATACACTTAATTTTTTGGATTCTGTGTATCAATTCTGAGATCTCCTATTCATAATTTCTATTTTTTTTTTATAATATTCACTTTTTATTTCTGAATCACGTTTCAGAATATTGTTCCTTTGTTTCTGTAATTCAATGAGTTCCTTAAAAAAAGCACTTTGTTCCTGTCTAAATGAGGATGCCATATCTGTCAGTGCCTGTATGTCATTTGTTCGCTCTGTGATTGGAGGTTGTCTGACTTCTTCTGCTGTTTCATCAATGTCAGATTCGTTGACCATTGGACTTGCAGCAGGTGTATTTAAATCAGGTGGTGTTGGTCCCTCCTGTGTGTGACCATGTATTTGTGTCTCATCATCATCATCATCGTCTTGATTGATGGTGTCCTCGACTAGTGGTTGCAGTGTCAATTCGACCTGTTCTTCTTCAAAAACAAAAATAAAATTAAAAAACAAATTAAATAAAATAAAAACAACCATATCTAACCTTTAAAATTTACCATTTCCATACATACCATCATATAATGCAATTGAACTATCTTGCATAGTTTGAAGCAATGCTCTAACACCTGTTGAGAAATAAAAGGGTTAACAAACTATATTTTCAATTTTTGAGATTTCAATGTACACATGCGTTCAGTCAAAAATATTTTAAACATCGAAGAATTTCAATACCCATACAAACATTGTCTGCTTGATTACAAATTAAATTCCGTTACAAGGTTCATTATATTTATATAATTATGTTAAGAATATATATTTTGTTTGGTTATTTATTTGTGCTTAATATTGCTTTTTAATTATGCCCGTTCAAAAGGGCAATTTATGGTATTACAGTAGTCACACCCATAGCTCTATACATCACCCACCCCTCTAACCCTATGTTTTGCGATCTCGATCTCCAAACACTGCAAAGTCTCTTTTTTCTCTCTATTTACCATTTTCTTTTTCTCTCCATCACCCACACCTCTCTTTTGACATCTCTATCTCTCTCACCTTCTATCTCTATCCCCTCCTTTCTATCTCTCTTCCCTCCTGTGTTATCCATCTTTCTATCTCAACAGCACTTTTTTGAAAAGCCTCTGACAAAGTAACGATATGATATACACATATAATTTATTTTTTATATTGCTTACATGCGCTTTCTTCTCGATCTCTATTTGTTTGGGAAGTTGAAGCTTGAGGTTCCTGAGACATGGTTTCATGGACAAAAGGTTGGTCCTCCTGTGCATTTACCTCCTCTTCCCCACAGACATCCTCATGTTGTTCTTAAATATAAATAAAAAAATTTCAATTCACAATATACCTACAAATGTAAGAACACCACCCAAAAAAAAAAAAAAAAAAAATAATAAAAAAAACAGTTTACCTCTAAAGTCCATTGTGTCTCCAGGAACATCCAGGCCGACCACAACTGCATCCCCCATCCTGGCATAGAGAATTTGTTCGAAATCAGTCAATTCCGCCCTGTATCCTGGTCCTCCACCTGTTGCTTTAGCCGATTGTTTTGCTTGGCATACCTTTTTTTTATGTTCTTTCTAATGTCGTTAACCCTCTTACGACATGCCCTTACATCCTTCGGAAAGCTACCTTCTGAAGACACAGATGCGCTGATTTGGGTCCATATTGCCCGCTTTCTCTGTGGGTTAACAGTTCTTTCCTGGTAGCCAATTATCTCCTCATAATGTTCCACCACTTGTTCCACCAAAATACAATTTTGACGATGGGTGAACATCACACTTCTCCCACTTTTTGTCTTTCCTGCTTGCAATGATGCCATCTTAAAAATGAGTAGTTAAAGTGCGCAAAATGGTATCCACAATGTAACTAAACTTAAATTAAAGTTACAAGCTAATTTAAAGAATTTGTGCATAAAGGTTGCGAGAAAAGGGCGTGAACTTTATTTTTCTGGAAAGATCCCTATGTCGCATTAGTATTTATAAATAAAAATAAAAATAAAATGAATAATGGTCATGTGTTTGGTTATGTGTAAATATTGTAATTTGAATAATATTTATATAAATTCTTATTACATGTTAGTTTAGTCTGTTAAAGTAACAATTGTTATATTTGATGGATACTAGCATAAAAAAATACATTTGTTGCAATACAGTAAAAAGTTAAGGTTTGCTTAGAAACTATTAGAGACAATTGATACAATAAAGATTATAAACCTTAGGATGTAACTAAAAGTTAATAAATGTTTATAATACATATTGAAACATAGATTGAAACTTATAGAAATACCAATCTATATCAATATTGATTTAAAATATTGGATTATTTTATTACTTGTAATTGCGCATTTTTAAATAGAAATTAGTTCCGTTACTTGGCTACACCCTAGAAATAGAAATCAGCACAGCAAGATGGCAAGATCTAGGAAATTCTCTATAGGTGAACTATTGATAATTTCCTATACAATGGAAAAATATTTTCCAAAAAAAAGAAGGGGAATTTACACCTTGGACCAGGATAGGAGAAATAATATTCTCTGTGAAATGGTAAGAAGAGTGAGGCGTATATCTGGACAGAGGAGGACGAGAAAGCAATGCCTAAAACGCTACAATGATTTGTACAGGAGACAATCTAAATTGAGGACACTTATCCGGTGTTACCTGCGCAAATGTAAGACTTTGACATAATCAATATTTAATTTTTAGAATGTATGTTCGTCAGAAATGTATATATAACATTTGTATTTTTATCAATTTCATAACATGTGCATTGGAAAACACATTTATTTTATAAAACTATCAAATTTAATTGTGTTATATAATTTTATTGTATCTCTAGAAATCACTTAGAGAAAAGAAATTCTAGATATGCTCAGAGTCTGGTGATTTATGGCTGTACATTTGTCTATTGTGATTGGCTAACACATTTTAATAGAATTTTACTTTCACAGTTATCTTGAGTGTTGTTTCTAAAGTTAATTAACTTACATTGTTTGGGTTCTCTACAAGTTTAAAAAGAGATAGTGATGTAAATCTTTGGATTCAACAGTAGACACTGTCTCCCTTGAAGAATGACACGGTTTTTATAATATGTCTGATTCTTTCTTTTATCTATTTATACAGAATTATAAGCCAACTTTGTTTTGATGTTTGTAAAAGAAAAGAATGTGTGAAAGTATGTTGTGCCCATCCTAGTATTAAGGCGATTAGATAAAATAAAATAAAATTTTAGAAAGATTATCTAATCTATTTCTAACATTTGAAATATGGTCTTTTTCAAAAAGATATGTACAAATTAATAATTTTTCTTTTCTATTAAATTGTAGATTACATATGATTTTACATAAAAGTGCAACTAATTTGTTTACATTTTTAAATAGTTAAAAACCGTAGAGCACCGAGATATCTCTGTCCAATTGATGACAATTCCTCAAGTTCTGGTGGAGAATCTGACCCCTTGCCAAGGGTGTTTATGGACAGGGAGGGAAATGATATTCCAGGTATTTATAAATTGTAATAATTTATATATTTATAGATCCATACAATGTTGGCAATAAAATGAACATTTTTTGTGTTTAAGTAATAAGAAGGCAACAACGTAGGGCAAGGCCTATTATTGAAAATGAGTCAAATGAGGAAGAAGAACTTCAGAATCAGAATTTGGAAGGTTAAATTAATTTTATTACTTTTTATTGCATTTATAATAAAAAAATAATTTTATTTGAAATGTAAACCATTGTTTTGTTATACATAGATGATGCAGAAATTCAGGTTGAGAATTACCGTCAAGATGGAGAGGCAAATAATGAGGAGAGAGAAGAAGTGGTACAAGATTCTGAAATAGAACAAGTGCTTGTGCAGGAAGACGATTTCGAAGATAGTAAGTAATAATATATTAGAAAAATTCTAGTGATAACAGAATATTGTACTACCGAATATATATATATATATATATATATATATATATATATATATATATATATATATATATATATATATATATATATATATATATATATATATATATATATATATATATATAATAGAGAGAGAGAGATAGATAGATAGATAGATAGATAGAGAGAGAAAGAAATAAAAAAAAAAGGATAATTAATTATTTTTAATATATACAAGTGGAGTAAAATCTAAAATTTCATTTTATACAGTGTTGCAAGAAGAAGAGGTGGACAGACAGGTGCATGATGAAAATAGTTCAAATGATTCCTCTGATACCATTAATTATGACTGGGGTGAGTATATCAGACATGTGTTTATATATGGATTTAAAAATACATAAGAATAACCTTATTCTTTATTTTATACAGTACCTGAAGATCAAAACATATTGATTAACAAGAAACAGTTATTGGAGATATTAAAGAAAGCTGAAAAAGGACTGAAAGAAAACTATTCAAGTTTGCATGACATGCGCCTTAAAATAGAAAAAATGTAACAATACAATTTGATTTATCATACTTTATTTTTATTTTTGTGATAAAAAATAAATATTTATGTTTAACCGTGTATTGGTGTCCTTATAAATTATTATAAACATAACACTGAAATCAATATAACAATGTATGAGATTGAATAAGGGACAGTCTACAATCTTTTTTTTTTATTGTTTGCATAAGATTGATATTCACTTTATTTGTGAGTTTAATGTTTAGCATTAACAACTCATTTATATTAATACACTTTTTTTTTTTTTTATCTGTGGTTACCTTGGACTTCTTCCAGCTCACTGATGAAATGACTATCACTGATTATTATCTATTCTCTTGCATTAGCATTGTGTAGTAACCCCAGTGCCTGAACAGAGTGCTATCTATATGGCCAACGTGTAATTTCAAACTCTTTTGAAAAGATATTTCAAAAGCCTGTGATAAGAGGCAGCCATGAAATTTGCATATGAAGTATGTTTAGTTTAAAATAAGATTATTTACAAAAAAGACATTTCACCAGAAAAGAAATGTGAAATTGTATTAATATTAATAAAGGTAGAATGGCAATAGTTTACTGTCCATAGAAACACTTTAGAAATAGTCATGTGGGTCATGCCAAGGGGGCTTGGATCATGTCAGCTATGAACTAAAAAAATATACATTCATATATATATATATATATATATATATATATTTAAAAAATCAATATTTTACAAACACAATATTGAATATTTGTCAATTCAAATAAATATTGAGGAAGTAAAATTGATGTAATGCAAGGCAGATTATATTAAAATGGATTTAAAATTTATAAAAAAAAAATAATAATAATCAAATGGATTAAAAAATGTAGAAAAGTATTATATTAGTTATTAAAAAACAAAGGATAAAAATAAAATAAAAATAAATGATATTAACATTATTGGCTCGAAATAATCGACATTGAAAGCTGTTTTAATGATAAATAAGGCGCATTTTAAAAAATTGTGGCGAGATTTATCAATAATCCGCCGCATCTCGACAATGGAAATCAGCGATAAAATACTACTGGTTTAATGATAAATATTGGCGCACATGTGCGCCTTTGCAAGGGCGAGATGCGGCGAGTTCATAGGAGAATTGAAAGTCGTAATTCTAAAATGAATGATAAATAGAGCCCCTAGTGCTCCTGCTAATGTATAAAACTGCTGCCATATAGTACAGCAGACACGTGCACGCTCCTGAACATACCATTCTGCTTTTCAACAAATGATAACAAGAAAAAAAAGAAAATTTGATAATATAAGTAAATAAGAAAGTTGTTTAAAATTACATGTACATCATGAAAGAAAAATGTTGGGTTTTATGTCCCTTTAACTTTCTGACAAGAAAGTAAACTATTCAAACTATGTGCAGCGGTCTTAGACTAAGGAGAACACCATTAAATAGTCTGTAATCTTAAAGGGACATTAATTTGCTTCCTTCTCTTGTTATCCTTTGCTGAAAGGTTTATCTAGGTAAGCTCAGGAGCAGCAAAGAACCTAGGTTCTAGCTGCTGATTGGTGGCTGCATACATATACCGATTGTCATTTTCTCACCCATGTGTTCAGTTAGAAACCAGTAGTGCATTGCTGCTCCTTCAACAAATGATACCAAGAGAATGGAGCACATTTGCTAATAGTGGAAAGTTGTTTAAAATTGTATCTTCTACCTAAATCTTGAAAGAAAAATGTTGGGTTTCATGTCCCTTTAAGCACTGTTGGTGCTATATAATCATATATTGAATCTTTCCTTGCTATGGAAAAAGTAGTTCCAAAACATCATGGGTACAAAGTGAGCCATCACTGGCCTATACACTAGATTTTGAATAGGGCTGAATATTTCAACTTGTAATTATAAAAAATAAATAAATAAAAAAGTAAACTTTTCGGAGAGGAGGAGAGCAGCCATGGCGGTGTCCGTGACAGTACCTACTATACACCAACGGTGCCAGGGCTGAAGGGGTTTAAACCAGGCCCAACACTACCGGCAAAACAGTGGTCACAGTGGGAACAAAAGTGCCGGTCAGAGGGTGAGTCCTATGGAGAGTGGGAAAACCGCCATCTTAACTGCGCAGTGGAAATAGCAAGTAGCGCTGCGTAGTAACTCAGCAAGAGACAGCCTGTGTTGGGAGGGAGTAGCTCCGTGCAGGACCCTAGGATAAATCTGCAGGTTAGAGGGGGAAAAAGGAAAAGAAAAGGCTGAAAAGGCAAAGGATAACCCCCGCATAAGCTAGCACCTGTCCCCTAGCTAGCATAGCTCTGGATAGGGTAGAACAGATAAACAAAACGTCACTGCAGCTTTTGGTACAGGATCCATGAACAGTAATAAAGTAGAGGAGAACCCCAGCAGTTCTACTTTATTTTGCTAAACGGCCACCCCTCTACAAGCAACAAAGGAAGCAGCTAAATAAGGGGTAATAAAAACGCTGCATAAATAGAAAGGACTTACAGTTTAAGGGACACTTTTGGATTTGTAATTCACTGCAGAAGATAGACACTACTTCTTACCTACTTCTCTGACATCCTATAGACTGGGGGATTGCAGGGGCTATTAAGGTTTTCACCAGTCTAAATCTTGCTCACAACACCTCTGGTAGACAAGCCCAACTACCCATACAATACCCTCAGTATTCTCTGCTAACACCTTACCTGCACACTGACTTTGCAGACTTACAAAATCTCTGTTCGACCTGGTAACGTCAACCTGTTAGCTCAGGGTGGCACACCTTTTCACCTGTAGCACAAGCATTACACCTCCACCTACAGCTGTGCTTCCTGATAGACAAAGATATTGCCAGACTGACTTAGAGGTTTGAAGTGTCTCAGACTTACAAGTTTAACCCTTATCCATACAAACATACGGGTGCTGGTGACATGCAGGGCTAGAAAAATTTGAGCCTAGACCCCCCTACTCACCCATCATTCACTCAATGTAACCTCAATCAACTCTATCTTGCACATAGCAATCTGTGGCCGGGCGGTTCAGCAAGGGGAACTCTTACCTAGTAAAAGAATTAAAGCACCTCCTTCTATAGCTGATCTTAGCAGCTCCAAACCTATCAGAACTGTATGCAAAAATATTACGACTCCTTCGCCAAGACAACAGCCACAATGTCAAACAGGCTGAAAAATGCGGATAAAAAGAAAAACCAAGCAGAAACTCAGCAAACTTCAGGATTCTCTGAGGAAGTGTTACCTAACAACCCTATAGACACCCATCCAATTGTCTCTCAGATATATGCACTGTTTCTCCCAAAGATAGACCAACTTCAATCAGGAATGGACTCACTCACGGCAGAAGTCAAATCCTTTAATGGCAGACTGACACAAGTGGAACACAAAGTAGCAGAGAGTGAACTCCGCCACAGGGAGACCGACTCTGCCGTCCAAACGTTACAGCAACAAAATGAGAGACTGTGGGCAAAAATTGATGATCTAGAAAACAGATCGAGAAGGAACAACCTACGAATAGTGGGGGTTCCTGAATCACTTCCAAATACACAACTGGTCAAGTTCGCAGAAAAGATCCTGCCAAATCTACTGAAAATCCCACATGATGGGCTGCCCTGTATAGTGGAGAGAGCGCACAGGGTTGGGGAACCAAGGAAACAGGGAGGGAACACGCAGCAACCACGCCAAGTTATGGTGAAATACCTTAACTTTAAAGATAAAATCACCATCTTGCAAGCTTACAGGAAGATATCCCCACTAGAATACGAAGGAAAAAGGATCTATTTGTTTCAAGATTATTCAGCCACAGTTGCAGCTAGAAGGAGAGAATTCTCACCATATTGCAAACAATTAATGGAACAAGGGAGGTCGGCTGCGCTACTGTTCCCGGCAAGGCTGAGGCTTCAGACACCAAGAGGCCCTTTGTTTTTTGATTCCCCGGAACAACTCAATCTTCATCTTCAGAGAGAGGATGAACGCCAGCAGACTGAAAAGAACAGAGACACTGATTAACCAACATGAGGTCTAACATGGGTCCGCAGATCGTGTTGCTAAACACTACTTGAAAGTTAGGTCACATAGACCAGTATCCTTACAATGTGAGGGGGGGAGGGGCTCTTTTATAATAGTCTTGTTTCTTATTAAAGAAGTTCGGAATTGTTGGGGAGGAGGGTTGAATTGTTTTGGCTTGTTGTGTCAGGGTTGAAGTATCTGTTATTGAACTGTTACATAATTATGCATGTATTTCCTCTCTTAGACTGTGTGCACTAGAACCGATTCATCTGACCTTGGGGCGTCACTACGGGGAGAGGAGTAAGGTAAACTCTACAAAAACTCAAACACTGATACTCTTTCACTGTCTGAGGGAACACAGAGATCTAACTTACTGATAAGACCAGGCACATAGCACTCAGACAAAATAGAAGCCTTAGCAGACAAACAACCCAATACAAGATGAAGTTAATAACGTGGAATGTGGGGGGAATCACATCCCCAATCAAGAGAAAAACTATACTACGCCAGTTAAACATCAAGAAAGCTGACATAGCACTATTACAGGAAACACACCTCTCACAAAAAGAACATCAAAAACTTAAACAGAGTTGGGTGGGAGAAGTACTGTATACACCTTTTGAGGAAAAGAGAGCGAGGGGTATTGCTCTGTTGTTCCGAAAGGGTCTCAATTACACCATAACACAGACGATTGCGGACAGAGAGGGCAGATACCTAATTGTCAAGCTGGAAATTGACGCAGTACAATTAGTATTATGTGGGGTATATGGTCCCCACGTAGAAAAGAAAGTTTTTTGGGATCAACTACAAACCTTACTTATCCAATTTACGGAATTTCCCATCATTGTAGGTGGAGACTACAACATAGCGCCATACACACCAGCAGATAGATTTAGGGACCCAAACATTTCTATACAGCGATTACAGCCATGGCCAAACTCAAAAAGGGAAACATTAATCCTTAAAAATTTTAGGAACACACTCTCACTTTCTGACATTTGGAGAGACAGAAACCCAGAGTCAAGAGACCACACATGCCTACATCCGTCCAAAACCACATTATCCCGCATTGATTACTTCTTAGTCACTAAGTCCTTCTCCCCACGAATTACAGACACGCAAATAGATCCCATAACTATTTCAGATCACGCTCCAGTTTCCATGACAGTAAGTACGACTACAACACATAGACAGTCTCGCAGCTGGAGGTTCCCCACCCACTTGTATCAAGAACTAAACTTACACAAATACCTCATTGGGGAATGGCTAGCGTATAAAGACCTGAATGCCCAGCATCTCGGAGACATCTCCCTGTTCTGGGAGTCGGCAAAGGCAGTGCTGAGGGGGGTAGTCACAGCGTATGTAGCCAAATTAACGAAATCCCGTAGGGCGAAAGGGGAGTTGCTTCTCCGACAGTTGCTGAATGCTAGAAACCATTACTTAATGAACCCCACGGCCCAGAACAGAGTTAAATATAGGGACACTAAGAGTCTCAGAGATTCTTACCTCATTCAGTCATCTGTCAGCGCCCAGAATAGGTTACAGGCCAAATATTACCGCTTTGGAAACCGTACTGGTAGGCTATTGGCAAAACTCACTAAACTGGAAAGGAAGTCAAACACCATAGTAGACATAAGAGCAGAAGACAAAATGCTTAATCCTAGTGGATGCGGAAAAAGCATTGGATAAGATGCTTTGGGATCACCTCTTTACGGTGATGGGAAAATTTGGAGTGCAGGGTCCTTTTCTGACGGCTATTAAAGCTATCTATAGTAACCCTCAGGCAGCGATCTTAATAAATGGAACACCGTCCGAATCATTTTCTCTCATGAGGGGTATGAGACAGGGGTGCCCTCTCTCCCCACTCCTTTTCGACTTGGCACTGGAGCCCCTAGCGATTAAAATTAGGAAAGACACATTAGGGATAACCATAGGCAAGGAGGTCATTCACTTATCCCTCTTTGCAGATGACATAGTATGATATACGCGAGACCCTAGAACAAATATTCCCACTATTATGCGGATTGTATCTGATTTCAGTGACACATCAGGTTACAAGATAAATAAGGATAAATCTGAACTGTTATGGTTGCACGATAAAAACCCTTCCACCCCCCTGGGAGAAAATTTCAAAATCATCCACGGCCCCTTTAAATACCTAGGCATCACACTGACCAAAAACCCTGCCAATTGGTATAGTGCAAACTTCAAGCCACTGTTGAAAGAGCTTAAACAGTTACTTGTAAATTGGGAGGGGTTACCGCTAACATTATCCGGGAGAGTGGGGTTAATCAAAATGATTTTATTCCCCAAACTTCTATACACACTGCAGATGCTGCCTGAACTGCTGCATAAGCAGGATCTCAAGGCCTTAAATGGAGATATTCTCAATTTTCTATGGAAGGGGAAGAAACACAGGTTGAGCTATCACAAAATGACATGCCAGCCTGCAATGGGAGGCTCTGGACTCCCAAATATTGAGCATTACAACTGGGCAGCCCTGGCCAAGTATGTAATGGATTGGTTAGTTGATGGGAACTGCTTCACCAATTATCCGCTCGAGTCAGAACTCATTAGACCTTGGTCCCTGAAGATGTTACCACACATGACACATGCACAGATTCAACCCATAGTCAGTGAGATACCCCCTCTTTATCATCCGGTAAGGGCCTGGTGGAAGATGTGCAAGATGTTCAATGTTTCGCACAAACATACAATTTATTTACCGCTGCAGGGTAACCCAGACTTCCCTGCAGGGCTCACGACAAAACCTTTTAAACAGTGGGAGGGATGGGGGATAACTATGGTTCAACACACATTAATGGATGATGGGAAATCAATTCGGTCCTTCAGAGACTTTCAAAAAGATTATAATATTCCTAATACTCACCACTTCGCATACCTTCAGATGCGACATTATGTTCAAAACTTACTAAGAACAGGATCTTTGCCTGACACCGGCTGTAACATTTATAGACTTCTAACACTGACGAGGGGGGGGGGGGTGACCTCCAACTCGTATGCTTACAATGCCCTTCAAACCAAACCCAATAACGTGCTTAAAATACACCTCCAGAGTACCTGGAGCACACTGATAGGTCACAATGTGACAGATTATGATATAGAACAGAGTATCTCTAAAGTAAGAAGAGCCACCTTGTCGAACGACCTACGCGAATCGCACACAAAATTGATCCACAATGTATACATTACACCTAAGATGTTCCACAGGTGGATACAAAGCTCTTCGGGCCTGTGCCCGAAATGTGCACACAAGGATCCTGATGTTTTACATATGATAAAGACGTGTCCAAAGCTAACTAAATTCTGGGGTATGATGCAGAGGTGGTTGGAGAGTAGCATTGGGGTGAGAGTCAGCCTGACAATAGAAATGGTCATCTTACTATATTCACAGACAAAATTAGGGAAGCACTCAGAGTTCATCCATAATGTAGTCCTACATGCCAGAAAACTCATTCTCCAGCATTGGATGCTGCCTACCCCGCCCAGCCTGACACAACTCAAAGGAGCGCTGAGACAACAGATGATCTATGAACAGTTAGACACGCAAGGGGACATTACACGGTGGACAAAGAAATTCATGACTAAGTGGGAACCTTTTATAGCTACCCTAGATCTCGCACACCAAAGACAGGTCCTATATCCTTTTAAAAACTCTGATTTCATCTTAAATGCTCAACTACTGGGAAGGTGGGACATCTTCAACTAGGTAAATAAAAACACTGACATGAGAATTGTTGAGTAGAGGTGGGGAGAGTAGCCCTGGGAGTGACGCCCCGGGGGAGGTCAGAAGTGCACATCTTGGTAGAGACGAGGAAGAGATGGGAAAGGTAGGAGGTGAGGGAGTTAAGTTTCATTATTAGATGTTTGTAATTATCCGGCCTTCTGGACATTAGACAGGAGCTCTCTGTCTAGGGGGCAAGCCAGACTCCACAATACAAGAGACTTTTGGAGGATCCTAAAAGAGACATTGTTTTCTTACATGAGGAGAGTAAAGGAAAGTCGTCAACTTGACAAAGGGAGCTCCTGGACCACTAGGCTGTTACTTTTGATGTAAAATGTATAGTATAGGATAAAGGTAGAGATAAGATAAGGGGAGAGAGGGGAGGAGAAGGAGGAGTACTTTGTTAAAAGAATAAAACCCAGTGCGGTGGAAGGCTCATTGTTCACTGTTTAATCAAAGGTAGTTTGTGAAACAATCACTAGAGGGCGCTGTTAGAAAAAGTGCATAATTTAAAAACCTAAAACTTCAAGTACCTATTACAAAAATTAATAATATACAAACACCATGTGGTGTGATGTATATCCCTGTGGGGATAATATATGGTTATTTACTCCTATTCAGCAGTGATTTGTTTGAACCTTCCTACTTATTACATGTGTGTAAACAAGTGAAGTATCCCTAAAAATATTAATTTATAAAGCAGCACCTCTCAACACAAATATCATGAGCACAAATGTGTATCAAACTAAGAAAAAACAAATGTGTAGAAACACACAAGAGGGCGCTAGTATGTCTAATGACACCGTAAAATAAAAAAACAAAAAAATATATAACTTAATATAGATAAATACTACAAACTAAGTGCAATCGAATTATTATATAAAAAATAATAATAATAACAATGATGGAAAGTGACATCTCATTAATATTGCATAGTGAAATAGTTCAAATTTATCACAGATAGTCTAATGAATCACCAGGAGTCCACAACAAATTCCAACAGGTGGATTCGGTTTCCAGATGGCTGCGAAAATGATCTTCTCCTCCGATGTGAATCAAATGATCTGTATAAATTACAAATAGAAAGGGACGACCATTGTGTGTATTGACAGTTCAAAAGACCCCACACATGCAGCACACTCTAATCCAGGGTACTCACACTTTGGCTGAGCACACCAGTGTGCTTGTGGATGCGATCTGGTTATCTGAGCCAACCAGCTTGCTCTCTCACAGGCAGAGTTCTCCTTGCAGCAGCTATACACCAGCACACTTCTTGTAACTTCACGGACGTATGGTAATGAGCACCTTGCTTAGTAAGGAATGGCGGACAATGATTTAAAAATATAAAACTTCTTTAATCATTGGTATTATACAAATTCCTTCATACACAAGCAGGTGGATAGTGTACATAGGTTTAAAAATTGCTACGCGTTTCTCAGCACTATCGGCTGTTTCCTCAGGCATCAACCTATGTACACTATCCACCTGCTTGTGTATGAAGGAATTTGTATAATACCAATGATTAAAGAAGTTTTATATTTTTAAATCATTGTCCGCCATTCCTTACTAAGCAAGGTGCTCATTACCATACGTCCGTGAAGTTACAAGAAGTGTGCTGGTGTATAGCTGCTGCGAGGAGAACGCTGCCTGTGAGAGAGCAAGCTGGTTGGCTCAGATAACCAGATCGCATCCACAAGCACACTGGTGTGCTCAGCCAAAGTGTGAGTACCCTGGATTAGAGTGTGCTGCATGTGTGGGGTCTTTTGAGCTGTCGATACACACAATGGTCGTCCCTTTCTATTTGTAATTTATACAGATCATTTGATTCACATCGGAGGAGAAGATCATTTTCGCAGCCATCTGGAAACCGAATCCACCTGTTGGAATTTGTTGTGGAATCCTGGTGATTCATTAGACTATCTGTGATAAATTTGAACTATTTCACTATGCAATATTAATGAGATGTCACTTTCCATCATTATTGTTCACTGTTTAGATGTACGCTGTTTAATTTGTTATTGGTCTCATTTGCTGTACTGGAAAAATAAAATCTTTAAAAAAAAAAAAAGTAAACTTTTGCCCTATTACAAGTTAAATTTTTTTAAACATTGGGAAATTCATTAGGTATAAAGCATTCTTTTAAATGTATCATCAATTGGTTGGTTTAACCACATAACTTTTTAATGCTTCTTGTTAATTACGCAGTGTTTGCTTTTGTTTCCTAATGTACATTTCATTGTTTAGCTTCCTGAAAACATCAAAGTACAGATTTATGGCCACTCCTACTAGTATATATTACACAATGTTTTTTACTCTTTGACGAATACTGATGCACAACAATGAAATGTGTGGTAATTTTATTATCATTTGTTCCCAACTACCATTTTAAACTCGTGTTCTCTCTTTCTGTACAAATACGTAGTTACTTATCAATTAAAGAGACAGTAAACATGTTGAGATTTTTATATAAAATATTTATTTTGCCTCCTTTTCATGTATTTTAGCTCTGAAAATTGAAAATGTTCTTATTCTCAGAACTTGAAATACACCCTGCTGACTTATCTAGGCTAGCTCTGCTACATGCCTTTCCCTAATTAACTTTAGCTGATAACAAATGCAAAGCAATCCAAGTAAAAAGGATGTTAATTTGCTATGTTATTCTATAGCAACACAACAGAAATGTATTGTAATTGCAGTATTTACTGTCCCTTTAAATGATTGTTAAGAAATTTAATATCTGAGAAGACATCATTTTACGATAAACTTTTCAGATTTATTCTATTGTAAAAATATAACTCTCTGTTAGATTTTTTTTTTTTTGCCTTTTGCTATCTGTTTAACTAATGCAGAGGTTAAACACAGACATAAAGTAGCACCCCAGAGCTATTCCTGAAAAGGACATGGGGCAGTGAGCCTATCATGAATGGTATATATATCCACCAATCACCTTTCTTGTCCACAGGGATGTCACAGGAGTGTGCCAAGTATGCAACTTTAACTATGTGATTAACCCCTTTGAAGGAGTTAAACATTGAGAGAAAAGGGGGGATTTTGTTTAAAAATAAAATGCTCTATAAGAGAATTTAATTTTTATACTTTTATGTCTATTTAAGGGATGGTATTGAGCAGCACATGGAAAGACTGATTGCATAATTGTTGCACTCAAGTCTGAAAAAGAAATGAGGCAATATTACTTCCAGTAGTCATACTACAAAAAATAGTGTGGGAACTCACCAAGACTTCCACCCCTCCCCCCCACAATTAATCAATTAATATTGTTTTATATATACACACAAACACAAACACACACACACACACTATATTTATGTGTATATAATCTATACACTTTGGTTAATGAAAGCAAATTAAGTCTAATGAAGGGTTTAATGGTTGCCTTAGTGCCTGAGAATCCTCCTGTGTCACAGAGTCTCACCCTTTTAAGGTGCTGAGGGGAGATAAATAACCTCAGAGCAAGACACACTGAAATGTAAGCCCCATGTGTTCCACACAGTGCAGGGGGATCACACAGCAGGACCTCTGACAGGCTTGCATTTAGTGTATTGTAGGAAGTGTTACTGACCATTACTAGAGGATTTCACTATCCCTCTAATCAGTCTGTCTAGGGGGAACTTAATTCCACCTGAAAAAATAGTGCAGGGACTCTGTTCCCATGTGTTCCCGCTGGACTTTGACCCCTGATAAAGAATTAGATGCACTTAAAATAACAAAGAGTGCCATTTACTAAAAAAAATCAACAAAAGAACAAGAAGGCTCCCCAATGGCACAATATCACTGTAACTTGGTTTCCCCTCTTAAAGAATACTCCCAAGAGAAGGTTACTCTCAAAAATGATGCTCTTATCACAAAGTGCAAATCAGGCAGTCTGGGAGAATTTGTAGCTCCCCAGCTAGCTCACCTCAGTTCACAGGTACTCAGGATCATACTCAGATCCTACTGACCACTGCTGTTGTATTGTAGCCTTTCTCACAGTGTTAGAATTCTGACGATCTTGGCTAGCTCACCTCAGATGGCAAATACTGAATATTGTAAAGGAGATGGGTGTGGAGAGGGGATTTTGAAAAAAGGGAGAGTTTATAGAGAGTGATGATAATACTTAAAGGGACTGTAAAGTTATAATTACACATTTGTGATTCAGATGGAACATAACAATTTTAACAATTTTTCAATTTACTTCTATTATTTAATTTGCTTCCTTCTCTTGTTATCCTTTACTGAAATCTAGGTAAGCTCAGGAGCAGCAAATAACCTAGGTTCTAGCTGCTGATTGGTGGTTGCATATATAAACACAGATTGTCATTGGCTCACCCATTTGTTCAGTTAGAAACCAGTAGTGCATTGCTGCTTAAACAAAGGATAACAAGAGAATGAAACAAATTTGATAATAGAAGTAAACTGGAACGTTGTTTAAAATTGTATGTTCTACCTAAATCATGAAAGAACATTTTTGGGTTTCATGTCCCTTTAAATTAAAATGATGAGAGAGAAACAACATAAAAAAGTTCAAATAGATTAAAAACTGAGATAGATAGAGAGATTTAATATAAAAAGCTGAGATATATTACAGGGATTGATATAAAAGGGTAACATGCACCTTCTTAAACTGCCTGCCTGCCTGCCTTGGACTTGAAAAAAAAGGCAGTCCATTTTCACTATTACTAAAATGTAGTATTCTTTTTGTGGATGTACATGGTACTGTACTTGACCACACATCTAGGAAATATTATAATAAATAAAGACACAGACACACCAAATGGGGGAAAAAGGCTGCAGCCCGCATTTATTATTTAAATTAATTTAAATAAAACTTTATTAAAACAACATTAACATTAAAAGGTGCTTGCCAAATTAACCTAACGTGCCTTCCACTGGTGCTCTGCCAGGCACGCCCACATCCTTAACCTCTCCCCATACCTGAGGAGGTACCCAGAATAATTATATATAAACTTAGCGGCTAGCACCCCGCAACAGCTGCGACAACTACTTGCCAAAAGGGGAAGGAGGGAGGGCGCTTCTCTTCACAGGTCTTCTCTCCTGCTCAGCCAACCAACGAGTGAGCAACGGCTCACGGAACCACGCCCCTATGCCTAGAGTGAGGTCATTGGCCCCTCCTCTCATAGGCATTCCTCCGGGGCTCGATTTATAGGGCATATCCCAAATCGAAAAATGGTGTTAAGAAATCTCATAGTAACATACTATATTATAATGAAAGAAGACAAAATGTTTATCAACTTTAACCTTCGCATGATGACCTTGATCTCATCATCTATTGGTTGAGACCCCTTTCGACTTGACCCAATCACAATATCATAATTTGGTCTGTTTGCAATACACTATGGGGCCCATTTATCATGTACGCTTGACATCGATAAATGCCGCCAGCATTCACTGTCTGCATTTATCATTGCACAAGCATTTTGTATGAAATGCTTGTGCAATACCGCCCCCTGCACATTCGCGGCCACTAGAAGGGGGTGTCAATCATCCCAATCGTATCCGATCGGGATGATTGCTATCCTCCGCCTCAGAGGTTAAGGAGTTAAGGTGCAGTTAAGGAGCAGCAGTCTTAAGACCGCTGCTTCTTAACTTATGTTTTCGGCGAGCCTGAAGGCTCGCGCGGAAACTGCTGCATTCGCAGCATCATAAATCGGCCCCTATGTGTATAGTTTGGTAATTACAGTGCCTACACCTATGAAACCACAAGCTCCCAAAGAAAGTTTCTAAAACCTTTAAAAATATACAATAATCCAGATGGAGGGAGCGCCAAAGAGGCTAAAGTGGTTAAAAATACCAGTAAACACAGTAGATTTGCATAATCAACAAATGCAAAATAACAAGACAATACAATAGCACTTAGTCTGAACTTCAAATGAGTAGTAGATTTTATTCTGACAATTTTAAAAGTTATGTCTATTTCCACTCCCCCTGTATTATGTGACACCCTTCAGCCAATCACAAATGCATACACGTACCATGTGACAGCCATCAGCCAATCACAAAAGCATACACGTTTTATGCTGTGAATTCTTGCACATGCTCAGTAGGAGCTGGTGACTCAAAAAGTTTAAATATAAAAAGACTGTGCACATTTTGTTAATGGAAGTAAATTGGAAAGTTGTTTAAAATTGCATGCTGTATCTGAATAATGCAAGTTTAATTTTGACTTGAGTATCCCTTTAAGTCTATAACAATTTATTATCTAAAACATTTAGACATCTAAAATAAATAACAGTAAATAACAGTAGGGTACCCAATCAGTTAAAACATAATACATATAACAATAGTGAAAATGGAAGTTCAATATATAATGTCCCAGAGTTGGTAATATAAGCCAATGTGCACAAAAGATTGTCCCTCAACGTGATGTGAACTTTCTAGGTGAAGTTCCTAATGTGTGTCCCAATAGGAGAAAAAGATAAAAATAAAATTCAAAAATAATAAAAAATGATAATAGATAATAGTGTTCGTGAATCGTGTTATCCTTAATAGATTCCTTAGTGAAAAGAAAAAAAACTGTAAAGATTCCTTAGTGAAAAAAACCTGTAAAAAAAACAAAAAACAATACATAGTTCAATACCGCAAGTAACAATCCAGCCCTATATTGGAGTAAGGCTTACCGATTTAGGAAGCTCGAGCAGTTCCCTTCTATGCCTTTCAGCCCTAACGTTGGCCTTTTTCAAGATGTTTGCAATACACGCAGTGGCGTCACTAGGGTTGGTGTCACCCGGTGCGGTAAGTCATGGTGTCACCCCCCCCCCCCAGAAATCAGACACACACAAAAACACAGGCAAACACACATACAAACACTCAGACACACTTAAACACATACTCAGATGCACACACAAACACTCGGAAACACACTCAGACACACACACAAAAACACACACACAAAAACACTGAGACACACAAAAACTCAGACACACACATACAAAATATGTAAACTGCACTGCATTAATTAGGAAGCTCATGCCTAGAGCTGCTCCCTGGCTCAGCAGAGCATCAAATGAAAGATAAACAGAGCACTCTAAAATAAATCACTGAAGAAAAGGTTTAGGCGCGCAAACTATGAAAATTCTGCTCTCTGACTCTGTTCCAAGTCTGTCAGTGCACAGCCCTGGGCCGCATGTCACTGAGCAGTGAGCACAGATAGGCAGGGAGGTTTAGGCTAGCAGCGCAACTTTGCAAGCCCCACGGCACACCCACAACATTCATAGTGAAATTGGGCAGGGGAGGAGCAAAGTACAAACAAGCAAAAGCAGCCAGGAAAACTATTTGTTGAAATTGCAGCACTGGCTCAAGGGGCAAAAAAATTGTGTGTCTACAACTTCCCCAGTCCCACTAATGTTCACAAATGCCAGCCTCTAATAAAATAATCTATGCATCTCAACATTGTATTTCTTTGAATTTAAATAAAATTTAAAAAAAAAAAAAAAAAAAAAAAAAATTTTTTTTTTTTGGTGTCACCCCCTGGAGGGTGTCACCCGGGTGCGGCCCGCCCCCCCCGCCCCCCCCGTGCGGCCCGCCCCCCCGCCCCCCCCCTAGTGACGCCACTGAATACACGCGCACACTGTTTGCAATACCCGCACACATGTTTTCGGTCCTCTCTAAAAACCCTATTTTTACTATGGGGTAAAAAGATCTTGGTGATCATAATCCATTTGTGAGTGCCTTCTCAACACCTTTTTGAGGCAAGTTTTGACTTTTCAGATTTGATATCTCTAGGTAAAAGAGCTTTCATGAACCGATACCATGCATGTTAGTAGATGTCTACAATTTCTCCTATGGCCATTTCGAAGTGCTTTGCACATGTGTAAGATTATAGACTGTTTCCAAATTGCCTTGAAGCAGTTGTAAAGATGTCCAAAAATACCCTTTTGAGGATTTATCAAGTGCCTAGAGTCTTCGAAATGGCCATAGGAGAAATTGTAGACATCTACTAACATGCATGGTATCGGTTCATTAAAGCTCTTTTCATCACTATTGTAGAGGTTGCACACAGCAGCCAGGGCACACATTTACATATATATAGGTTCATATATACATATTTATATGGGTTGAATACATGATATACTGTACAGCTTAGGGGATCTGCAGGAACAGTCACATTTGGACTCAAATCTACTGTTTACTGTTTGTACTGGTGTCTTCATAACCAGATTTTAAAATGTAATCACTCAGTCTCAACTTTTATAGAAACCTATTGCAATCCATTTCCATCCACACTACTACACCATCTGAATGCATATTATACGTTGGCATGATGGGCAGACTAGGCACTATTTTTATATTGCTAAATAGTCACAAACTTTGTCAAGTACTGTTTTTTTTTTACAATATATATTTCTGTTGTTTGTTAAAGGACCATTTCCATTTTGGCGTATTCTTAAAACAAAACAGCAAATACAGGTTTCTATTGAAAGGATTTATATCTTCTTATACTGAATCTTAACATTGCTGAAACTGTAAAACCTGCTGCTTTACAACATTTTATCTGCCTAGGAAACCTTAAAACAAGAATGTGCCCTCATGACCGTCCAAACACGGTCACGACAGTGCATTTCAAATTGCTTGCACATACATTATTGAACTTTAAATGGAACATGCCTTTGTGAATGTGAGTTCAATAATAAAGGACCTATTTGTAAATAATTTAATACACTCCAAAAGGTAAAAAAAAAAAACTATTGGGAACATATTAAAGGGAAGACATTTTTACAGTACAATGTCCCTTTAAGTAATTGGTAGAGTTATTTATTTTTGTTAAAATCTTACCTTTATCAGTGTTAAAGGGCCAGTAAATACAGAAGATTTGCATAATTAACAAATGCATTATAAAAAGACAATGCAATAGCCCTTAGTCTAAACTTTAAATGAGTAGTAGATTTTTTTTCTGACAAATTTCAAAGTTATGTCTATTTCCACTCCCCCTGAACCATGTGATAGCAATCAGCCAATCACAAATGCATATACATATAGTCTGTGAATTCTTGCACATGCTCAGTAGGAGCTGGTGACTCAAAAAGAGTAAATACAAAAAGACTGTGCACATTTTGTTAATGGAAGTAAATTGGAAAGTTGTTTAAAAGTGCATGTTCTATCTGAATCATGACAGTTTAATTTTGACTTGAGTGTCCCTTTAAATCTCATTTGCACTTACCACCTTGTGGAGCAATAATTTTCCGCTCAGACCTTATCACAGTTATGATATTATTCAGTTGTGCCTGGAGGTTAAATAGTTAGACACCAATTATCCTACACAATTTAATAGTATGATCCATTTACTGCAACTCTTTGTTCCCTCAAATTGTTATTTTATACATGTGCTAATAATACCCTCTATTTCCAGTCCTTTTAGTTTGCACAATTGTCTCCCATATGTCACTGTATCAAAAGCCTGAGTAAAATCAAGGTCAGCTGATTCCACTTTATCAATATTGCTGCTTCAACCTTAAAACAAATAGTTTGAAGTTATTTATTTCTCATAAAGCCATGTTATTGTCACTTATGATCTTGCTGTTGAATATACATCTGAATATTATCCCTTATAATCCCTTCTGGAAACTTCCCAACCACTGATGTCAGATTTACAATTCTACAGCTTCCTAGGTGAGCTCTAATTTCCCTTTCAAATGGTGGCACCATGTTAGCTTAAAGGGACATAATACTCATATGCTTAATTATTTTAAAGGGATACAGTAGAACTGTAAAAAGCTGACAGGAAAATATCACCTGAACAGCTATATGTAAATAAGGGAAGATATTGTACCTCACAATTTCCTCAGCTCACCAGAGTAGGTGCTGTGTCAAAAGTTATCTTTCAGTTACTGCCCAGCTGCAGGTAAAAAAAAAAAAAAGAGGAAGAAATGAACAGCAGCCAATCAGCATCAGAAGTGCTGAGGTCATGAACTGTTTTACTGAGATCTCATGAGATTTCATAGTTAACTTCCTTAAACTGAATATGGAAATAACGTAAGTGTGCATGAGGCACACTCCCTTGCAGGTCCCGGGACAGGCATAATGATTTGCTGCTTAAAGCCCTTTACAATAGAGTGTGAATACTTAGGGCATTTTGAGGTAAAATATCTTCCTTTTTTAACTTGAGATGTTCAGGTGATATTTTATAGTCAGCGTTTTACAGCCATCACTTTCAAGTGTTCTAACATTTGGGTATCATGTCCCTTTAATGCAAGTCCTATGGTCCCATGACTAAGTAGAAGGAATCTTGAAAAAAAAAAATAGATATTTAGTTTTGCTATAGGTTCTTCCTTTGGATGTTTTTTATCTGGACTAAAAGTTGAATTAATCTAGTCTCTTCTTATTGGTAAGGGCTTGCAGGACCAATATGAAAGTATTTTGGTGCAACTGGGCAACAATACATTTTGCTGCCTCCTTGACTTATTACTTTATGATAGCATGTTTTAGATATGTGTCAAATTAATGTTTTACTGTAGGGCTTTTTTCTTATGGCATCCTTTGTTGAAAAGCATATTTACATATCTTCAGCAGCAGAAACGCACTACTGGGGACTGCACACATATGACTCTTGTCCAATTAACTCACGGCCAGATTACGAGTTTTGCGTTATGAGCGGCTCGGCAATAACTTGCAAGTTATTTCCACCGCTCACCTTTAATAGCGCTGCTATTACAGGTTTTCCAAAAACCAGCGCTGCTTTGAGCTGGTTTTACGTGCTCGTGCATGATTTCCCCATAGACATCAATGGGGAGAGCCGGCTAAAAAAAAGCCTAACACCTGCAATAAAGGAGCGTAAAGTTCTGTAACGCAGCCCCATTGATTCCTATGGGGAAAGAAAATTTATGTTTAAACCTAACACCCTAACATAAAGCCCTTATCTGCTGCCCCTGACATCGCCGGCACCTGCCTACAGTTATTAACCCCTAATCTGCCGCCCCTAACATTGCCGCCACCTTCATTACAGTTATTAATACCTAATCTGCCGCCCCTAACATCGCCGCCACCTACATTACAGTTATTAACCCCTAATCTGCTGCCCCTAACATCGCCGCCACCACTATACTAAAGTTATTAACCCCTAAACCTCTGGCCTCCCACATCACTTACACTAAATAAATATATTAAATCCTAAACCTAACCCTAATTCTAACCCTAACCCTAACACCCCCAACTTTAATATAATTAAAATAAATCTAAATAAAAATTACTATTATTAACTAAATAATTCCTATTTAAAACTAAATACTTACCTGTAAAATAAAACCTAACCTGCCTCACACTAACACCTAACATTACACTAAAATTAAATAAATTACATTAATTAAATACAATTCACTAAATTACAAAAAAATAAACACTAAATTACACAAAATAAAAAAGAAATGATCAAATATTTAAAATAATTACACCTAATCTAATAGCCCTATCAAAATAAAAAAGCCCCCCCAAAATAAAAAAAAAACCCGTAGCCTAAACTAAACTGCCAATAGTCCTTAAAAGGGCCTTTTGCGGGGGATTGCCCCTAAGAAATCAGCTCTTTTACCTGTAAAAAAAATACAAACAACCCCCCAACAGTAAAACCCACCACCCACACAACCAAACCCCCCAAATAAAATCCCATCTAAAAAACCTAAGCTCCCCATTGCCCTGAAAAAGGCATTTGGATGGGCATTGCCCTTAAAAGGGCATTTGCTATTTTTCTGTGCCCAAACCCCTAATCTAAAAATAAAACCCACCCAATAAACCCTTAATAAAACGTAACACTAACCGAAGATCCACTTACAGTTTTTGAAGACCGGACATCCAATCTCATCCAGCCGGGAGAAGTCTTCATCCAAGCGGCAAGAAGTCCTCAACGAAGCCGGGAGAAGTCTTCATCCAAGCAGCAAGAAGTCATCCTCCAGGCGGGCAGAAGTCTTCATCCAGACGGCATCTTCTATCTTCATCCTTCCGATGCGGAGCAGCTCCATCTTCAAGACATACGGCGCAGAGCATCCTCTTTATACGGTCCCAGCCGTACACTGAAAGTTCCCGATTGGCTGATAGAATTCTATCAGCCAATCAGAATTCAAGGGACGCCATCTTGGATGACGTCATTTAAAGGAAACTTCATTCTTCAGTAGCCAGCGAAAGAAGAGGATGCTCCGCGCCGGATGTCTTGAAGATGGACCCGCTCCGTTGCATTACGGCCAAAAAAAGTGTGCGGTACAGCTATACCTACAAGACTCGTAATAGCAGCGGTAGTGAAAAAGCAGCATTATGAGCCATAACGCAAAACTCATAATCTGGCCGTCAGTATTTAAAAGTTACTAAGCCTTTACGCCACCTCAATCGGGATGATTGACAACCCTGCTCGCACATGAATGGCTGCTCGAGAGCAGTGGGCTGCATTGCACTATCAGCTGTTTCTGCAATGATTAATGTGGGCAGTGGATGCTGCCGACTCGTTGTGATACTAGGCGGACAGGTTCCCGGGACTAAACATTGTCCGCCAGGCAATTAATAAATGTAGCCCTATGACAGCAGTGCTTTGCAACATTGTTTGTATCAGTGTTATACATTATTGCATGCCTGTTGCCATAGCGTACTAAAGACACATGCATGCTCATTAGCTCCTTATCAGCCTAATATAATTACTCTTCAACAAAGGATACAAAGAGAATAATGCAAATTTGATAACTGAAGTCAATTGGACAAGAGGCAGCTATGTGCAGCCACCATTCACCAACTAGCTCTTAGTAGTGCAGTGGTGCTGCCAAGGATATGTATATATATGCTTTTCAACAAAGGATACCAAGAGAATGCAAATCTGATAATACAATTAAATTGGAAAGTTGCTTAAAACTGCATGTTCTATCTGAATGACAAAAGTTTAATTTTGACTTTACTAACCCTTTAATTAAAGAGAATATAAATTGCTATTACTACTTGAAAACACAAAACCTTGACCTTTATTAATTCCTTGTTTCAATTTATGTGTTTAAAATTTTAAATTTTAAAATTTGCTTCTTTTTTTTTTTTTTTAAATGAATGGTCTGGAATGGTTCTTTAACTTTTATATTTGTTATTATTCCTGTCTGCTCTTTTTATTTTCCCAGCCCCTTTTACTGGTTGTCCCAGCCAAACCTCATCAATAGTGCTAAACTGGGAGAGTCTAAGTACGTTTTTAAACGGTTTTATACTGGATTTTTAGATCAGCATCTGTAATATTCTTCTTTATAGTAGTGTCTATTACATGTGGTTATATGAAAATTGGTGAATATTGTCCCTTAAAGGGAAGAGAACAGAGCTGACAGTATCTTTGCTTACTGCACATGTGCAAACAGACCTTATGCTATATCTGTGTATTAGTTTGTGATTGGTTACCAAGGGTTTTTATGTTCTGTAGTACAGGGGAATCAGTGAAAAGAAAAAAAAAGAAAATAATATGTTCATTTGACCAAATAAAGCTGAATTTTTGATTGCAAAATAATTCTCAGATATAAAGTTACATTATTATGCAGCTTACAATTTGTATTTAATGCCCCTTTAATTGTTATACACAGTTATCTTTTTGTGTGCTCAAACATATATCCCTTAGCTGTATTGGTAGTTTTATTGTTGAAATCTATTTCAGGGTAATTAAAAGCTCTGTAATTACAACACAGTCTATTTATAGCCTTCTTTATATGTAACACTAGTTGGGATTCCTCTACGTCACAAGTTTCAGACTGGTTAACCTGGTTATTATGTGGTATCCAGTAATTTTGCACTATATTAACTTAGGGCTAGATTACAAGTGGAGCGCAAATGTTTGCGCCCGAGCAATAAGGGGTTTATTGTCGGGATTACCGCTGGTATTACAAATTGAAAGTAAACGCGATAATTTAAGCGCAATATCGATCTACGCTAGAATGATTACCACAACTTCAGAGCTCTGGTTAACTGTTTCACGAAACATACAAGTTGCACAAAACACATAAAAAATACATTACAAAGTACAGTTACACTCATAGGGGCCCATTTATCAAGCTGAAACAGAAGTTATGAAGCAACAGTCTAAAGACTGCTTCTCCATAACTTGTCCGCCTGCTCTAACATGGCAGACAGAAATCAACTTGATCAAATACGATCGGGTTGATTGACACCCCCTGCTAGCGGCCGATTGGGCGCGGATCTGCAGGGGGCGGCATTACACCAGCAGTTCACCAGAACTGCTGGTGCAATGATAAATGCCGACAGCGTATGCTGTCGGCATTTATCGATGTGCGGCGGACATGATACGCTAAATCGTATCATGTCCGCTCGCACATTAATAAATATACCCCATAGTAACACTATCTAATAAAAATTATTAAAATGATAAAAGTAATGAATATTGCACACAAAAGTTATAAATGCTCAAAGATATGAGATGTCAGGTGTTAAAAAAAAAAGGCTGCAATGGGCGTTAACATTGAGATACATACACAGTGTTAATTTTGACTGCAAATTTCAATTTAGTCTTAGTTTTAGTCTTTTGACTAAAATGCCATTTTAGTTTTAGTCGTATTTTAGTCATCTGAATTGTTTTAGTTTTAGTCTAGTTTTAGTCGACTGAATTTTCAGTAGATTTTAGTCGACTAAATCCCAGTAGATTTTAGTCAACTAAAATCTAAGGGGTTTAGTTAAAGTGTAATGCATTATTTAAGCATTTCTCTATCATTTGCAAACTGATTACATACTCCAGGAGTAAACATAATACCTGTTAATATTTATGGTATTAAGGTTTAAACATGCAATACAGACACAGATTTAGCCGTTGTGGTATGTAACATCTTTATTAAACTTACAATTAAATAAAACCAAGTTTCATAAAAAAACAGAAGTGCAACTTTAAAATATAAAAAAAAAAAACTGTAAACTGTATTGGCTAAATTGAACATATTACCCAATATAAAACCTTTAACAGTTCTCTGTTAATAATTAAAACAAGTATCAAGTAACTTAACACAACAAAAAGTTTCTGCATCTAGCACAGGCACAGCATAACTTAAACCCATACTTGTGGGTTATGCTTATTTCTATAGGAAGAATCAATTGATTGTTCACAGATTCGAAAAAGTTTCGGCAACGATATTAGCACTGCTCTAGAACTTCCAAACTCATTATATACTCCTGGAGTAAAGGTTTATTAACCTGTTTTTATTTATGGTATTAAGGTCTGTACATGCAATACAGATTTAACAGATTTAACTGTTGTGGTATATAACATGTCTTTATTTATCTTAAAATTTAATAAAATTAAGTTTCGTAAATTTTACAAAAGAGCAGTAATTAGATATGGATTGATTATAACAACTTGCATAAAATGTTTTTGTCAGCAAATTTTGATTTAGTTTTAGTCATAGTCTTTTGACTAAAATGTCATTTTGATTTAGTTTTAGTCATAGTCTTTTGACTAAAATGTCATTTTAGTTTTAGTCGTATTTTAGTCATCAGAATTTCTTTAGTTTTATAGTCATTTTAGTCTAGTTTTAGTCGACGAAATTAACACTGTACATACATAAACATATCTAAAGATGTATATGTATATATATATATATATATATATATATATATATATATAGAAACTTCTCAAAAGGAAGAGGCACTCACAGGTCTTAAGCAAAAAAGTACTTTTATTAGTTCATAGGTTCAGTCAACGTTTCAGTCCTCGCAGGGACCTTTGTCAAGACTGTTTTCTGAATCCACAGTGTCAGGCGATCACCGCTGATCGCCTGACACTGTGGATTCAGAAAACAGTCTTGACAAAGGTCATTGCGAGGACCGAAACATTGACTGAACCTATGAACTAATAAAAGTACTTTTTGCTTATTAAGACCTGTGAGTGCCTCTTCCTTTTGAGAAGTTTCTACCTATTTACCATAGAGTGCACCCAAGCGCATACCACTAACACTGAGTGCTTGGATCCCAAAAACTTGTATATATATATATATAATCAGGAATAAGCAAGCACTCACTGGTGTTTTTTTCAAAGCAAAGTTTTACTATAAACAGAGCATACAGTGAACGTTTTCGGGCCGTAGCCCGTCCTCAGACTTATATATATATATATATATATATATATATATATATATATATATATATATATATGTGTGTGTGTGTGTGTGTGTGTGTGCACATATATATAGACAAATATACAAGTGCATCAGAGCCCTTTGCAGACATGTTAAAGCATATTTATACAATATTAATTTTTAATAATGTGTAATACTGTGTATTTACTGTAAATATTTCACATTCCAATGTTCTGCACATAGCATATGTATTTCTAAATAGATATTCCTAAATATAACTGTACATATCTATACCATTATATAATCATCTATATATATATAGGTATAGATATGTATTGCACCAAAATACCATCAGATATATGTAAAAATCGTTATTTATAAATAAATAGAATATATTCTGTGGAATGGGAATACGTGAACGTGCATGCAATATTCTAAGTTCAACTTAGAGCGCTTGTTGAGTTAGCACGAGAGCAAAAACAGTTTACTTTCAACTCGTAATACGAGCGCAACCCGACGAGCAGTCTGTTATCTGTTAAAGCCGATTACGGAAAGATACATAGCAGGGTTACCCTTTAGAAGTCAGCGGGGTGTATTAACAGCTTTTGGAATAATGAAATCTACCATTTTTAGAGCTAAATTAAATGGAAAGAGGGGCAAAATACATCATGAAAATATACTGCAAAGTTGTTTTACTAAATATAACTAACATTTTTACTGTCCCTTTAATGGTCCATTAAGTGGGGCAAAAGTACCTCCAAACACTTAAAGCAGTCATCATTACTGAAAAAAAAAAAATAGATGTCATGCTTAAAGGGTTGCTGTACTCAAATATCTATCATTTATATGAAAGAGCTTCATTTAAACATGGTGAATATTTTGCCTAAAAAACAATGGGGAAGATTACAAGTTTTGCGGTATGGTGCAGTACGGCTATACCAATGAAAAATTGGTTATTGCACATGGAATGGCAGGTCTCCTGTATTATAAGTCGCTGCGATATAGCTATAACACAAGTATTTTAGCCTGTAACGCAACGATCCATTTCGCAGTCAAAAAATTATGTTTGAATGCGGGATTTCCATAGAGCCGTTTGACAGGTTGTGCGGTCCGGCTAAAATGCTTGCGTTACAGCCTATACCGCCCTGATCCATACCGCGATCTGAGACCAGTAGTTATGGATTTTGCGAAACAAAAATGTTTCACAAAACTCATAACTAAAATGTTACAAAGTACCCTAACACCTAAACCGCCACCCTCCCACATCGCAAATACTAAATTAAACTTATTAACCCCTAATCTGTCGCCCACCCAAATAGCCAACACTATATAAAGCTATTAACCCCTAAACTGCCGGCCCCCACATAGCGACTACAATAAACCTATTAACCCCTTAACTGCCGACCCCCCACCTCTACTACTTTAATAAACCTATTAACCTCTAAACCGCCGGTCCCCCACATCGCAACTATTAAACTAAACATATTAACCCCTAAACCGCCGGCCCCTCACATCGCAAATCACTAAATTAAACTATTAACCCCTAAACCTAACACTCCCCTAATTTTAAATTAAATGTACAATATAACTATCTTAAAGTGATGGTAAACTTAAGCTTATGAAATTGAATACTTTGGAAGTACTCCTCGGTATGTGCACAGTGATGCCTGATTTTTTTTTAAATAAAACTTTTTTCAATGAAAATATAACTTTTTAAAGCCGCTCCGTTACCTGTGCCCCGGCCGCCTCTGTCTGAAAATTTCTGTAATCTCAATTTGACAGACAGGTGCATCGTCCAATAGGCCGGGACTGCACCATACGCCCTATGTCAGTTTAGTATATGCACGCTCCCATGCTGGTGATTTCAAGCAGAATTGCCAGAATTAAGGCTGTGACACACTGCAAGCAGAGCGACGTGCAGCGTGTACATGCAGCTGTGTGCGCTCAGTGTGTCCTGCCTTTTCATCTCTGAGTACTCTGCTGCGTCAGGTCGCGTAGCTGAGCACTCAGAGATGAAATATCTGAACTTCAGAAGCGATGTGACGCGGAGCGAAGCAATAGTGAACAGTGAATCTTCTTGTCAGTAGCGATTCACTGTTCACTGCAGCAGTGAATATGGCACTTATTTTTTTTTTTCTTATAAAATGAAGGGATGAAGGCTGTGCTGAAGAGTCTCCCCATGACCCCCCCCCCCACTGTGTTCTTATAATCAATAAGGAATATGTAGCACTTTATAAAAAAATAAAAAAAATATAAATGTGCTTTTACTTTAAAAATAATGTTTTGTTTTAATGACAATAAACTGGCTGTTTATAAAAAGGATATTCACGCAGGAGAAAATAAAAAGGGCTGTTTTCACTGCTGCAGTGAACAGTGAATCGCTACTGACAGGAAGATTCACTGTTCACTATAAGAAGTGGTCAGATTGGAGCTAAAACTACATTTGTACAGTTGTAATTCTGGCGATTCTGCTTTAAATCACCAGCATGGGAGCGTGCATATACTAGACTGACATAGGGCGTATGGTGCAGTCCCTATTGGACAATGCACCTGTCTGTCAAATTGAGATTACAGAAATTTTCAGACAGAGGCGGCTGGGGCACAGGTAACGGAGCGGCTTTAAAAAGTAATATTATAATTGAAAAAAGTTTTATTGAAAAAAAATTCAGGCATCACTGTGCACATATTGAGGAGTACTTCCAAAGTATTAAACTTCATAAGCTTGAGTTTACCATCACTTTAAATAAATAAAAAAATTAGCTGTGAAATAAAAAAAAAACTAAGTTTAACCCCTTAACGACCAACGACGTATGGGGTACGTCCTGCAAAAAAATGCAGTTAATGACCAAGGACGTACCCCGTACGTCGTTGGTCTTTGAAAGCCCTGGAAGCGATCCTGATCGCTTCCAGCCGCTTTCATGTTATTGCAGTGATGCCTCGATATTGAGGCATCCTGCAATAACAGTTTTGAGCAGTCCGATGCAGAGAGAGCCACTCTGTGGCCCTCTCTGCATCGGCCATTGATCGCAGTATTCGTTGGTGGGTGGGAGCTTACCAAGGGAGGCGGGTGGGCGGCGATCAATGGAGGAGGGGGGCAGGATCGCGTGTGGGGTGCGTGCCAGAATGCGCGCGCGTGCACGGGAGCGTGCGCGCGCGCGTGCACGAGGGTGGGTGCGCGCGTGTGCGGGTGGGAACCCTACACTATGGAACAAATATAAGGAGGAGATATAAGTGGGAGAGACTCAGTGGGATGAATAAATAAAATTAGTAATCTGGGAGAGGGTTGGGGGTTGGGGGTTGTGGGGGGGCAGCTACACTACAGAAAATAGTTTTTTTTTTAAATAAAAATAAACCAAAACGTTTTTAATTTGAAACTGGGTACTGGCAGACAGCTGCCAGTACCCAATATGGCGCTCAATAAGGCAGGGGGGGGGGGGGGTTAGAGAGCTGTTTGGGGGGGGATCAGGGAGGTTGGGGGCTAAGGGGGATCCTACATAGCAGCATATGTAAATATGCTCAAAAAAAAAATAAAAAAAATAAAAGATAGCTTTTATTTTAGTACTGGCAGACTTTCTGCCAGTACTTAAGATGGCGGGGACAATTGTGGGTTTGGGGATGGAAGAGAGCTGTTTGGGAGGGATCAGGGGGTGTGATGTGTCAGGTGGGAGGCTGATCTCTACACTAAAGCTAAAATTAACCCTGCAAACTCCCTACAAGCTACCTAATTAACCCCTTCACTGCTAGCCATAATACTCGTGTGATGCGCAGCGGCATTTAGCGGCCTTCTAATTACCAAAAAGCAACGCCAAAGCCATATATGTCTGCTATTTCTGAACAAAGGGGATCCCAGAGAAGCATTTACAACCATTTGTGCCATAATTGCACAAGCTGTTTGTAAATAATTTCAGTGAGAAACCTAAAATTGTGAAAAATTTAATTTTTTTTTTAATTTGATCGCGTTTGGCGGTGAAATGGTGGCATGAAATATACCAAAATTGGCCTAGATCAATACTTGGGGTTGTCTACTACACTACACTAAAGCTAAAATTATCCCTAAAAGTTCCCTACATGCTCCATAATTAACCCCTTCACTGCTGGCCATAATACACGTGTAGTGCGCAGTGGCATTTAGCAGCCTTCTAATTACTAAAAAGCAACACCAAAGCCATATATGTCTGCTATTTCTGAACAAAGGGGATCCCAGAGAAGAATTTACAACCATTTGTGCCATAATTGCAGAAGCTGTTTGTAAATAATTTCAGTGAGAAACCAAAAGTTTGTGAAAAAATTAGTAAAAAAGTGAACAATTTTTTGTATTTAATCGCATTTGGCAGTGAAATGGTGGCATGAAATATACCAAAATGGGCCTAGATGAATACTTTGGGATGTCTACTAAAAAAAAATATATACATGTCAATGGATATTCAGAGATTCCTGAAAGATATTAGTGTTCTAATGTAACTAGCGCTAATTTTGAAAAATAATGGTTTGGAAATAGCAAAGTGCTACTTGTACTTATTGCCCTATAACTTACAAAAAAAGCAAAGAACATGTAAACATTGGGTATTTCTAAACTCAGGACAAAATTTAGAAACTATTTAGCACGGGTGTTTTTTGGTGGTTGTAGATGTGTAACAGATTTTGGGGGTCAAAGTTAGAAAAGTTTCATTTTTTTCCTCATATTTTATAATTTTTTTTATAGTAAATTATAAGATATGATGAAAATAATGGTATCTTTAGAAAGTCCATTTAATGGCGAGAAAAACGGTATATAATATGTGTGGGTACAGTAAATGAGTAAGAGGAAAATTACAGCTAAACACAAACACCGCAGAAATGTAAAAATAGCCTTGGTCCCAAACGGACAGAAAATGGAAAAGTGCTGTGGTCGTTAAGGGGTTAAACTATAAAGTAACCTAACATTACTATTTTAAAACAATAAAATTAACAAAAAATAAAATAAACTAAATTACAAATTAAAAAAATCCTAACACTATGAAATTTTTTTAAAAAAAAGACATTACAAAAAAAATAAAATCTCTGAAATTACAAAAAATAAAAGCTCTAGTATTACAAAAAATAATAAACGAAATTATCCAAAATAATAACAAATATACCTAATGTAATACCCCTATAAAACAAAAAAGCCCCGCCAAATAACCCCCCCAACCTAACAATAAACTACCAATAGACTTTAAAAGAGCCTTTTGTAGGGCATTGCCTTGAAGCAATCAGCTCTTTTACATAAAAAATTACAAAGTACCCCCTAACAGTAAAACCCCCCACCAACTAACCCCCCAAAATAAAAAAACCTAACTCTAAAAAAACCAAAGCTACCAATTGCCCCAAAAGGGGAATTCAGCTCTTTTATGCCTAAAGCCCTAATCTAAAAAAAAAACACCTAAAAAAACAAAAACAAAAAACAACTAACATTAACCAGAGGAGATCTACTCACAGTTCCTGAAGTACGGACATCCATCTTCATCAAGGCAGCGAGAAGTCTTCATCCAAGCGGTGACATCTTCATCCATCGCGGGGGCATCTCGTATCTACATTGCGGTGGCGCGGAGCTGTGGAGCATTATCACCGGCGGCGCGGATATCCAGCGTACAGTATCCTCTTCATATGATCACCGCCGTACACTGAAGCTTGAATGCAAGGTACCCGTTTAAAAATGGGGTACCTCGCATTCTTATTGGCTGACATTTTAAAATCAGCCAATAGGATGAGAGCTACTGAAACATTCCACGATCACAGGTGTTAGTTTTTTTCTAACACTTTCTCTCCATTAATGTCTATGGCGGAAAACGTACACAAGCACGTAAAGTCATGCTTTGGGTTTTGTGCGGTATGGATCTTATCGCACCATACCGCACAACAAGAGATGGTTTTTCAGTAACTTTTAATGGTAGCACTATGGAAAGTGCGATAAAGCCAATTTTTTTGCATTATTTACGCACCCCAGTATAGCGCAAAACTTGTAATCTTGGTAAATGTGAGGTAAAAGCTGTTTACCATGTTCATCATGCACATTCACTCCCCACTCTCTAGACAACTATGTGTCATTATCCTGGGGGGCATCATCCTGGGGACCTCCTGAACTGGAGAGGGGAAATAAGGCTGCAGTCTTTCTTCCCATTGTTGCCTCTACCTGGTAGAAAGTGTAATGTCACAAAGGGGCAGGAACTGTTAGGGAGTCTAAGACATGGTGAAGGTGGGAAGTCTTCGCAAGCCCAGATCTCAGACCCCAGGTCACTTATTGGGTCAAGAGTGGAGTCTAACCTTTCAAATCATGGGTTGAATGCCCCTGTAAGTTGCAGGTGGTCACCATATAAAAAAGGATACTTGCAGAAGACTTAAAGTTCACTTTACCTAAGGGAGGTCCCCTAATAGAGCCAGACCCCCCCCCCTCCTTTTTTGTGTTAGAGGAACAAGTGACCACCCTCATTTAAAAGAGAGGAGTCATAAATTCCATATATGAGGGGTCACTTGTTGCTCTAGCACAACCAAGGGGGGAGATTGGGGCTCTGTTATCCATGCCCTCCCCCTCAGTGAAACAGTGCCTGTAAATACATCTGCAGTTTTTTGCCACTTTAAGGGAGATCACCTGCATTTTACAGTATGTGATCTCTTATGTGAAAGAAGAAATGGTCTTCTTTTAATGTGGGGTTACATCCCTCTCTATATTTCATGTGATCCCCATGTTATAATGCTGCAAGGACACAGCTGTGCCTGAGTTTAATGAGGGTTAGGGTGCACTTTTAGAGCACCTATCCCCACAAAAATACACAGAGTGATACAAACTCGGAGTGGTATGAAAACACAGAGTGCAACCTCTTCTTTACAATGTGTTGTCCTATACCCCTGCCATTAGTAGATGATTGCCATAACAATAGCAATTACCTGCCTAATGCATTTACTGTATAGGGGAACAATGGCTCCAAAGGAGACCCTGTCAACCAAAAACAGCATACAACACATAAACACACAATACCCCTTGCATGAAAGGGGAGCTTATCCATTTTCAAAAGAGGAGTCTCATGTTTCATTAGAAAGCATGCCCCTGCAGTAGAAAAGGCAATTACCTGTTTTCTAGGTACCTTTTATCATGCTCTTCTTGACTATAAAAGGGTCCCAAGTTCTCCAAAATAAGCACTACAGTGGGACAAGGGACCCCTCATTTGAGTAAAAAGAGGTGGATAGGCCCCTCTTTCAAAGCAGGGATCACATGCCCAGGTCACTATCAGCTGATTACCATGGCACCAGTGATCACCTGACAGAACCATAGGCATAGGGAACTATATCAGGGGGGGCGTATGCCCTAAGCTGCCACTTACAGTACAAAGATAAACTTGAGAGCCCTTATTTGGAAACAGCAATCCTGCTATTTCAACTGGTAATTAATACATCTGCATAAGTTGAATACTTCCTGCTATGACTGATGGGTAATTCCTGCTAATGCTCAATTGACAGACCATGAGTATTTTTATTAAACAACCAAAGAACCTAAGCACGAATCATAAAACTGATACTTTTTCATTTGTGTTAAAAGTACACAACAGTAAAAATGAAACTTCTATGATTTAGATACAGCATGCATTTTTTTCAAACTTTTCAATTTATTTTAATTATCAAATTATACATTTTTATATGCACATTTTCATAATGAACATCCGCAATAATTCACAGAGTTTATGTGTATGAGTCTGGGATTTGCTGATGGCTGTCACATGATACAGGGGCAGAGGAAATTAATGAAATTTTTAAATTTGTCCAAAAAAATGTACTGCTCATTTTAGATTCAGAGCAATTGTTATTGCATTATCTTTTTATTATGCATTTGTTGATTATGCAGTGCTACTGTATTAAATGGCCATGTAAGTTAAATTTAATCAGCTTTTACCTCATGTCTTTTCAGGCAAATAAATATCTATACTATAATCCGTTTGTAACGCGTCCGTCGTCATCGCCAGTTGGCTGTGCGAGGCCGCCAAAAGAATATTGGCCTACACGCAGCCAAAAGAATCCAACTGGATGCAGCAAAATGGCAGGGTGGTGAAAGAATCCTGCCATTTTCGGAATCCACCTGCCTGCCATTTTCGGAATCCACCTGGATGCAGCGTAGGCAAACAAAGCCTAAAAAAACAAACAAACATGCAACCGCATGAAATAACGAATAAACACGTAACCGCCCGCAAGAGATAAAAAAAAACACATAACTGCCCACACAAAATAACAAAATAACCTAACCGCCCGCACGAAGTATAACAAAAGAAAAATTAACCTCTCGCACAAAGTATTAACAAAAACCTAAACCACCAAACCCCAAATCGCAAAATAATAAAGTATATAACCCTTAATCCGCAAATTAAACAAAGCATATAACAAAATTAAAATATTGACCCCTAAACCGCCAGCCCTCAACATCGCAATAAACCTAATTAACCTATTAAACCCTAAACCGCCAAACCCTCATATCGCAATAAACCTAATTAACCTTTTAACTCCTAAACCGCCAACCCCCCACAACGCAAATAAAAAATTTAATTACTAAGCCCCCTAACCTAACACCCCCTAAATTAACCCCAATACTAAGTTACAATTAAAATAATCTAAAATTACAAAAAATGAAAAACTTTAAAATTACAGAAACAAATAAACAAAATTATCAAAAATAAAAATAAATACACCTAATCCATATAAAAATAAAAAAGCCCCCACAAAATAAAAACACCCCCTAATCTAAACTAAACTACCAATAGCCCTTAAAAGGGCCTTTTGTAGGGCTTTGCCCTAAGTTAAACAGCTCTTTTACATTTAAAAAATACTAAGTCCCTCCCCTAACAGTAAAAAACCCCACCCACCAAACCCCCAAAAATAAAAAACCTAACACTAAAAAAAACTAAACTACCCATTGCCCCTAAAGGGGCATTTGTATGGGCATTGTCCTTAAAGGGCATTCAGCTATTTTACTGCCCTTTAAAGGGCATTCAGCTCTTTTACAAGCCCATTAAATCCCTAATCTTAAAAAAAAAAAAAGCCTACGACTAAGCCCCAAATAGGTACTCACCGTTCCTGAAGTCCGGCGGAGAAGGTCTTCTTCCAGGCGGCTCCATCATCTTCTATATTCATCTGAAGCGAAGGCGCGCAGAGCGGAGGTGCAGAGCTGCCTTCCACGATTCACGGATCCTCAGTGGTGGTCCTCAGCGGCGGCTCTTAGTGGTGGTCCTCAGCAGTGGTCTTCAGCGACGTGAAGGCTCCTCTTCATGCGATCGTCCGCCGCACACTGAAGATTGAATGCAAGGTACCCCATATTTATTGGGGTACCTTCCATTCCTATTGGCTGAAATTTGGAAATACGCCAAAAGGATGAGGGCTACTGAAATCTTATTGGCTGATTTAAACAGCCAATAGGATTTAAGTAGCTCTAATCCTATTGGCTGATTTCAAAATTTCAGCCAATAGGAATGCAAGATACCCCAAATTGATTGCATACCTTGCATTCAATCTTCAGTATACGACGGACATCGGATGAAGTGGAGCCTCCATGCCACCGAGGAGTGCCTCCACCGCCGCCGATGACCGCCGTTGAGGACCGCCGCTGAGAATCCAGGCATCGGGAACACAGCTCCGCACCTCCGCTCCGCGCCGCCTTCACTCCGGATGAAGATTGAAGATGATGGATCCGTCTGGAAGAAGACCTTCTCCGCCGGATTCAGGAACAGCGAGTACCTATCAGTGAGTACCTATTTGGGGCTTAGGTTTAGGCTTTTTTATTTTAATTTTTGGGGTGTTTTTTTTTAGATTAGGGTTTTTTGGGCTTGAAAAAGAGCTGATTGCCCTTTTAATGGCAGTAAAAGAGCTGAATGCCCTTTTAAGGGCAATGCCCATACACATACCCCTTTAGGGGCAATGGGTAGTTTAGTTTTTTTTGGTGTTTTTTTATTTTGGGGGGTTTGGTGGGTGGGGATTTTTTACTGTTAGGGGGGATTTAGTATTTATTAGAGGTAAAAGAGCTGTTTAACGTAGGGCAATGTCCTACAAAAGGCCCTTTTAAGGGCTATTGGCAATTTAGTATTAGATTGGGGGGTATTTTGGGGGGTATTTTTTATTTTTATAGGGTTATTAGTTTAGGTTTAAATATTTTATTTTGGATACCTTTGTTTATTTTTTTCTGTAAGTTTACTTTCTTATTTTTTGTAACTTTAGCTTGGGGGGTTGTAGTTTTTAAACATAGACTGCCCTCTGGGCAGGCTTATCTTCTAGTTTATTCATAAATTCATTTTTCTACATATATCTGCTGATATTTTGGTGCAATATATATTTATACCTATATATACTGTATATATATATATATACAGGTGGCCCTCGGTTTACGCCGGTTCAATTTTGCGTCGTTTCAGAATAACAACCTTTTTTTTCCAGTCATGTGACGGCTATTGAAATGCATTGAAAAACATTGCACTAATTAAAATAGCCAGTAGGTGGAGCTGTCCGCTTGTGTTTCAGCAAAGTTAAGCAAGCTTTACAGCCTGAAATTGATCTGTGTACACAGATCAGACCAGACTTATCGAGCAACAAGTTCTAGCAGGCACTTCCCTATTATCTTCCTGTCCAGCAGCTTGAGGTGAGGGTGCCTAACTGCTTATTAATCACTGCAGATTGAAATGCATAGAATAGGTGCAGACCCAGTATTATCTAACATGCTAACAATGCAGAGAACTGATTGCCTAAAAATGCAAGCAAGAAAACATTTTTGTTTATTAAACTTAGTTTGATGATGATGCAGTCTGTTGTGTAATTATTTTATTAGGTGCTGTTAGCAAATGTTTTTGTTCATTAAACTTAGTTTGATTATATTTTCTGTGTTGTGTGATTATTTTGTTAGGTTATAATACTGTTTTAGCAAATGTTTTTGTTCATTTAACTTAGTTTAATTATATATTCTGTGTTGTGTGATTATTTGATACTGTTTATAATGCTGTTTAGCATTTAAAGTCTTCATTTCAAAGCTTTAAAAATAAAAATAATGTATTAGGTGTTACTTATGTCAATTTTGAGAGGGGCCTGGAACCTAACTCCCTCAGTTCCCATTGACTTACATTATAAACTGGGTTTCAATTTACAACGGTTTCAATTTACAACCATTCCTTCTGGAACTAAACCCTGGCGTAAACTGAGGGCTACCTGTATATATATATATATATACAGGTAGCCCTCAGTTTACGCCAGGGTTTAGTTCCAGAAGTTTAGTTCCAGATATATATATATATATATATATATAGTCCAGGATAACGACAGCACTCACTGGGTTTGGTAAAAAATAACTTTTATTAGAAAGTTAAAAACATAGTCCCATAACGTTTCGGTGCCCAACTGGCACCTTTATCAAATGGTGTCACCCAGCATGAGAGAAGATGTAAAGTCCTGACATCTGGGAGACAGAATAAAATGTAAACAAACAAGCAGCCTTTTATACACTCCTCTGTATCACAGTTGAAATGAGAATAGCGCAGTAACACGGCTCCAATTGCATGCGTCCGTGAGGCCACGCCCCTTCCGGTCATCCGCTCGCCCTTCAATTGGATGTAGTCACGCTCACACCCCTTCTAAGTGTAAACAGCGTGAATGGCGTGCACATGGCTAATTATCATACTGTGAGCTGCGCATGCCTCTGTCATTACTTGTAGGCAGTGTAATACGTGAGTGCTGCTTGTGGGCTTGTTTAAAAAACGCAAGTGCTTATATGTATATAAACAAATGCAAAACTACCTTGCACGGTAAGAGAGAGCATGAAAGCCACAACTGTGTCAGCTTAGTAGGTGACTGTATAATCCTAATGTCAATAGTGTGAGAATGCCTTCATCATCATTTTCGTCAGTGACATATGATCCACATATAAAAGATCACCCCTAACATCTGACAGTGATTGCGTCAGTGCAAAGACATAGCCAGGATTAGTCCAAGCTTTATGATGGTGTGTATTAACCAATGAATGGCCCAAAGTCCATCTTTATATTAAGTCCTCTGGGGTCCACTGTATCCAGAGTATAAATCCATTTGGATTCGATCTGTAGTATATATATATATATATATATATATATATATATATATATATATATACATGATTATATATTAGTATAGATATATACAAATATATATAAGGATATCTATTTAAAAATACATATAAAATACTCTGCTATGTGCAGAACATTGGAATGTGAAATATTTACAGTAAATGCACAGTATAACACTTTATTAAATATGAATATTTCAAAAATATGTTTTTACATGTTTTCATCTACTTGACTGTAAAGGACTGCAAATAACTTCTATATATGTCTATATATGTACACATATGTATTTATATGTTTATATGTGTTTATATGTCTGTAAATACATATAAATATAAATACATACATATGTACACACATATAATCACATTTATATATATATATATATATATATATATATATATATATATATATATATATATATATATATATATATATATATATATACTGTATATATATATATATATATATATATATATATACATATATATATATATATATATATATACACACACATACATATACAATGTATGTATCTATGTCAAAGCCCTTTGCATGCCTTTTTTTTTCTAACACCTGAGACCTCATATAACCCGTATAACTTTTTTGTGCAATATTATTTTAAAATAATTTTTATTAGATAGTGTTATTATGAGTGTAACTGTACTTTGCAATGTATTTTTTTTATGTGTTTTGTGCAACTTTTTTGTTTCAGGAAACAGTTAACAAAAACTTCTTAGGGCTCGGTAATCATTCTAGTGTAAATCATGATTACGCTCAAGCGATCGCTTTTACTTTTAACATGTAATTTGAGCGGTAAACCTGACGCGCTCAAACTGCCGCAATAAACCCCTTTTCACTCTCATGTAACCACTCGTATTCTAGCACTTAGAAAGTATAGGAGAGAAGGTATCATACTATAGAAGTACCCTTTACATTTTGCTGGCCCCTCCCTAAGTCATGCTGCTCTAGGCAAAACCCTTAAAGGGACACTGAACCCAATTTTTTTTTTCTTTTGTGATTCAGATAGAGCATGCAATTTTAAGCAACTTACTAATTTACTCCTATTATCAATTTCTCTTCGTTCTCTTGCTATCTTTATTTGGAAAAGAAGGCATCTAAGCTGAAGAGTCAGCTAATTTTTGGTTCAGGGCTCTGGACAGGACTTGTTTATTGGTGGGTGAATTTATCCACCAATCAGCAAGAACAACCCAGGTTGTTCTCCAAAAATGGTGCGGCATCTAAACTTACATTCTTGCTTTTTAAATAAAGATACCAAAAGAATGAAGCATATTTGATAACAGGAGTAAATTAGAAAGTTGCTTAAAATTGCATGCTCTATCTGAATCGCAAAAGAAAAAAAATTTGGGTTCAGTGTCCCTTTAATAGCCCCTGGGGGTCCATGGTAGTACTCTAGTTGACTTTTAAAAACAAATAAATAATATCCAAAATTGAAGCTTATTTCTTGAGTATTCCTGTAAACTAGAAACCTAAAATATTCTACATTTTCTTTCATAAGGAATTTAAGAATAGTAATTTTCTTGTATTGTTTTTTATTTTAATAATTGAATGACATTAATAGCAAATGTGAATCGTGTACCTGGATTAAACATTAAACTAATTATTTTGCTGTCATTACCTTAATGATTAAAATTTCCTCATATTGTGGTTTTCTGTATAAATCAAGAATGTGATGTAATCATTTTCTAATAGCACTTCTGCTTTTCAACCCCACACAGAGTTTCAAGATATGTAAGAAGGTGTCAAATGCAACAAATGTCACCTTATCCCAGGCACCAAGGTAACCATAGAATGTACTTGTTTTTTTAGGCAGATAAAACAACACCTAATTGTTCATTTGGATTGAATTATTGTTATGATTAATAAGAATAATCACAATGATATTCTGTGCAAAAGTATTATAAAAATAAAAAAAACACAATCAAAGTAAATATACAAGGTTTACTGAAGGGCCAACTCGGAGAGACGTTACTAGATAAATGTCAAACCCTGTTGTCCTTATATAGTGACATTAAACTCAAGGGACTCCTTTATCATGCTACATATACAGCTTTGGAGCCCTTGCAGTGCAGAAAATTAAGAGTAAACCTTTGCTTGGTTGAACAAAATCAGGGGCGGGGCTGCACAAGCGATTTCTTATGCAATCCTAAATAAGGGTAGCGGATGCTCACTGATCACCACAAACATAGGTGGACATGTCACCTGGCTGAGAACAATGTCTCCTCACTGATTAGAGAACATAGGGGCAGAAATGGAATTCTCAATGCAATGCTTAATAATGCATAAAACAATATTTTTGTCTGCTTTTCCTATATTTTACCACTGATGTTTTATTTTCCTTAGAAAATTGTTAGTTTAAAAGATTTCAGAAAAGTAATCTTAAACATTCTACACAGTGATTGCTTGACAGTACAGAAGATTATTTATATTTGTTCCCAACTGGCCAAAAGAAAAGGGGCCACTGTAAACAATATTGCAGAGGTTTTTCAAGGAGTATATCATTGGAATGTAAAACAATGAAAATATGATATTAGGTATACAAGAGTCTCTACTTTGCATACCCCTGGTGAACTAAACTCCATGGCCTGGATTACGTTGTGTGGTATGGCTTTTCTGCGTGCAATATGTTGTTTGCGTGCCGAATGGTCACCTACTTGTCGCGCGGTATGGCTTTACCGCGATCGTTATGGCCTATACTGCAACGATCCATTCCGCATTCAAAGACCTGTAGTTATGTGTTTTGCAAAACAAAAAAGTTTCACAAAACACATCAAAAATATTTTACAAAGTACACTAACACCCATAAACTACCCTATTAACCCCTAATCCGCCATCCCCGCGTTGCAACTAATAAAATAAAGTATTAACCCCTAAACCGCCCCCCCCACATCGCCAACAACTAAATAAACCTATTAACCCCTAAACCGCCATCCCCCACATTGCAACTACTAAAGAAACCTATTAACCCCTAAACCGCCGTCCCCACATCGCAACTACTGAATAAACCTATTAACCCCCAAACTGCAGTTCCCCCCACATTGCAACAACTAAATAAACCTATTAACCCCTAAACCACCATCCCCCACATCGACAGCAAATTAATAAACCCAAATAACCCCTAAACCACCATCCCCCACATTGCCAACAGCTAAATAAACCTATTAACCCCTAAACCGCCATCCTATTGGCTGATTTTACTGATTCTTGAGTACCAATTTTGGGGTTAGTGTTTTTTTGTTTTTTCGGGTTGTGTTTTTTTATATTAGGGCTTTTTTATTTTTAATGGGCAGAAAAAGAGCTGAATGCCCTTTTAAGGGGAATTCCCATCCAAATGCCCTTTTCGGGGGAATGGGTAGATTTGGAATTTTTCGTTAGGTTTTTTATTTTGGGGGGAGGGGGGTTGTAATATCAGGAGTCATTTTTTTTAATTTTTAAGGCAAAAGAGCTGTAAACTTTGGGACAATGCCCTTCAAACGGCAATTTTAAGGGCTATTAGTAGTTTATTTTTAGATTAGGGTTTTTTGGGGTGATTTTTATTTTTGAGGGGTTATTAGAATAGAAACATAGAAACATAGATATTGACGGCAGATAAGAGCCATAGGCCCAGCAAGTCTGCCCGACCTTACCTAAAAGTATAAACTTATCTAGTTCGTAGGATAGCCCAATGCTTGTCCCATGCATTTTTAAAGTCCCCCACAGTGTTTGTTGCTACTACCTCTTGAGGAAGTTTATTCCATAAATCAATCACTCTTTCTGTAAAGAAGTGCTTCCTCAAATTACTCCTGAATCTACTACCCTTTAGCTTGAGCTCATGACCCCTTGTTCTTGAATTTTCCATTTTATGTAAAATACCCACAGCCTCAGTTTTACTAAACCCTTTAATGTACTTGAAAGTTGCTATCATATCACCTCTTTCCCTTCTCTCCTCTAAGCTATACATATTTAGGTCATTGAGCCTATCCTGGTAAGTTTTATTTTTTAGACCATGTACCATTTTGGTAGCCCTCCTTTGCACAGATTCAAGTTTGTTAATATCCTTCTGAAGATATGGCCTCCAGAACTGTACACAATACTCAAGATGAGGCCTAACTAATGATCTATAAAGTGGCATAAGAACCTTACTATTTCTGCTGCAAATACCTCTACCAATACATCCAAGCATTCTGCTAGCCTTACTCGCTGCATTACTACATTGTTTACTAAGTTTTAAATCATCTGAAATAATAATTCCCAAGTCCTGTTCCTCGTCTGTAACAGTCAGTAAAGTGTCATTGAGTCTGTAATTAACATTTGGATTTTTCTTCCCTAAATGCATTATTTTACACTTTGCTGTGTTAAACTTTAGATCCCAGTCGTTTGTCCAATCCTCCAATTGTTGTATATCTCTTCTCATTTTGTCTACCCCCCCTGGAACATCCACTCTGTTGCAAATTTTTGTATCATCTGCAAAGAGACATACTTTCCCCTGTAGCCCTTTGCTGATATCGCAGGTAAATATGTTAAACAAAACAGGCCCCAGAACTGACCCCTGAGGAACACCACTAGTAACAGCCCCCTCTGCTGAATGAACTCCATTTACTAAGACACTTTGTTTTCTGTCCTTAAGCCAGCATTCCACCCAGTTCACAATTTTTGAATCTAGACCAAGGAGATATAGTTTGTGAATAAGTTTATTGTGTGGGACGGTGTCAAATGCTTTGCTGAAATCTAGATATGCTACATCAACTGCTCCTCCCTTGTCTAATACTTTTGTTACATAATCAAAGAAGTCAATTAGATTAGTCTGACATGATCTCCCTGAAGTAAAACCATGCTGATTTTGGTCCTCTAAATTGTTTGTCTTTATGTAAGTCATAATTCTTTTTTTTAAGAGGCTTTCCATTAATTTCCCTACTACTGAAGTTAAACTAACTGGCCTGTAGTTGCCAGATTCTTCTCTACTGCCCTTTTTATGAAGAGGTATTACATTTGCTATTCTCCAATCATCTGGGACAGCTCCTGTTAATAGTGACTGATTAAACAGATCAGTTAATGGGACAGTTAGCACTGATCGAAGTTCTTTTAAAACCCTTGGATGAATATTATCAGGACCCACTGCCTTTGTAACATTTATTTTTGATAATGCTAACAAAACCTCATCCTCTGTAAAAAGATTACTGTTAAGCTTGTTTCTATTTTGCGTAGCATCCCTTAATGTAGACATTGTATCTTCACAATCTTTAGTGAAAACAGAACAGAAGTAATCATTGAGACAGTCTGCAATCTGCTTATCTCCTTCTATTATTCTACCATCAACTGATTTCAATTTTACTATTCCTACCTTATTTTTTCTTCTTTCACTGATATATCTAAAGAATGTTTTGTCCCCATGTTTTACTGACTGTGCTATCTTCTCTTCTGCATGAGCTTTAACCTTCCTAATTAACTGCTTAGTCTTTTTTTGTTGGAGTCTCCATATTTTCATATCATCATCTGCTTGTGTGTGTCTGTAATTTTTATAAGCTATCTTTTTTGTCTTTACAGCATGTGCTACTTCTTTGGAAAACCAAATTGGTTTCCGCTTTCTTTTACTTTTACAGACATGTCTAATACAGTGTGCGGTTGCATCTAAAATGGCACCTTTCACAAATTCCCACTGTTCTTGAACCCCTGTAATAAGAGTTTTCCCCTTTAAATAGTTTTTTAGGTATTCTCCCATTAATGAAAAATCTGCCGTCCTAAAGTCTAAAACTTTTGTTTTAGTCTGGATGGACAGTTCCTGAACATGAATACTAAACCAAACAGATTGATGATCACTGGATCCTAAGTTCTCACCTACAGACACATCTGAAACTGTATCACTGTTTGTAAGTATTAGATCTAATATAGCTTCCTTACGAGTTGGTTCCTTGACTAATTGTTCAAGTGATTCCCCTAGCAGAGATTCAAGAATATACCTGCTTCTAGCCGATCTAGCAGAAGGAATCTTCCAGTCTATATCTGGCAAATTAAAGTCCCCCAGTACTATAACCTTACCCTTCATGGTCATTTTGGTTATTTCATCTAATAACAGATTGTCCAGTTTTTCATCCTGCAATGGAGGCCTATATACAACCCCTATTCTAAAAACATTTTTATCTCCAATTTCCAAAGTCACCCAAATACTTTCCACCTCATCATTTGTTCCTACAATTTCAGTAACCTTTATATTTTCATTTACATACAAAGCAACTCCTCCACCTTTCTTTCCTACTCTGTTCTTTTTAAATAACCTGTATCCAGCTATGACTATGTCCCAGTCATGCAAATCATTGTACCATGTTTCTGTTATAGCTACTAAATCCAATTTGTCCCTAGTCATTATTGAAATGAGTTCAGGTAATTTATTTCCTAAGCTGCGAGCATTTGTGCTCATGGCACGAAGAATTTTTCTACTAGAATTTCTAGAATTGTTACTTGGACTAACAGTTTTGGCATGCTGTGGGGGGCAGGTGGATATATTAATGCTACCCCCCTTTATTAGTTTAAATGTTTTCTAATAAAGTATTTGAACTCCTCTCCCAGATACTCTGTTCCTTTAGCATCCAAATGCAAGCCATCTCTCCTAAATAACCTAGTATCTTTCCAAACAGAGCTATAATGGCCAATAAAACCAAATCCTCGTTCCCTGCACCACTTATCTAACCAAGAATTAAATGTTGTTATCCGCTCCATCTTTCCTGCTTCCTGGTCATACACAGGTAAAATAGCAGAAAATGATAGAGTTGATGCCACAGTCTCTAAATGATTACCTAGGTCACAAAACTCTTTCTGAACAGCAGCAACATGATTACTAGCCAGATCATTTGTTCCTAAATGAACAATCACATCTAACTCACTTCCCTTTCCTGCTGCCTTAACAATTCTCAAAATACGATTCTTATCCCTGTGAGCAGTAGCTCCTGGAAGACATCTAACCTCCCTTGTTTCTCCTTTACTTTCACCTAAATACACATTCCTCAAAATAGAGTCACCCACTAACAGTCTTTTTCTCAAAAACACATCTGCAGTTCTTTCCTGTGTTATGTTACCTGGAGAATCAGGTGCCAATAGATTTAAATTACCTGTTACAGCTTCAGAGGGCTCAGAAACAGCAATCTCCTCATCACAAGTGTATTCAGCAAGAGCAGCATAGGAGTTTTGCAATGGCAGAGGTTGTGGGCAATGCTTCTGGTCTACTGTTCTAATTCTTCCAGAGCCTACAGTGAGCCATCTGCCTCTCCTTGCTGATCTCTGGGGTAGAGGGGCTTCTTTCTGAGGCAGCTTTGTAGAGGTAACAGGTATGTTACTTACCTTAGCTTGAAGTTTAGCTATTTCCTCCCTTAACAGGGAAAACTGCTTACAAACAGGACAGCCCCTAAATCTCCAAAAAGTAGAACGATGAAAAAGTGCAAAACACCCATTGCACTGTATCTGAGACATTTTAAACTATGCAACACTTTAACAATAAGAAAAATATAAGTATTATTTACTACTGAATAAGCCTGAATAACCCTGAATAACTCCTGAAATAACTCAAATATCCTTATGTATTTGATCCTTTTTTAGTTTGATTCCTTTGCTAGGAATATAGGAATATTTTTTATTATTTTGGATAATTTTGTTTGTTATTTTTTGTATTGGTAGCTTTTTTATTTTTTGTAATTTTAGATATTTTTTTTGTAATGTTAGGTTTTTTATTTTTGGTAATCATAGGTTTTTTATTTTTGATAATGTTAGTTTTTTTATTTTTGGTAATGTAGGTTTTTTATTTTTGGTATTTTTTATTTTTTAAACAAGTAATGTTAGCTTATTTTTATTTTAAGCTTTGGTTTTATATTTTTTTCACAGGTAAGTTTTCATTTATTTTAAGGTAGTTAGTATATTGTAACTTTAATTTAAAGTTAGGGGGTGTTAGATGTAGGGTTTAATAGTTTAATTTAGGTAGTCGTTATGTTCACGGGCGGCGGTTAATGTGTTAATATGTTTATTAAGTTCTTAGTGATGTGGGGGTGGCAGTTTAGGGGTTAATAGGTTTATTTAGTTTTTGGCAATGTGAGGGGATGGCGGTTTAGGGGTTAATAGTTTTATTTAGTTGTTGGTGATGTGGGGGGATGGAGGTTTAGGGGTCAATAGGTTTATTTAGTTTTGATGTGGGGGCCAGCGGTTTAGGGGTTTATAGGTTTATGTAGTTGTTGGCGATGTGGGGGGACGGCGGTTTAGGGGTTATTAGACTAGGGGCTTATGTGTGTTAGGTTTTTTGATAATTTTCTTTTCTCCATAGATTTCAATGGGGAATGCGTAAATGCAACAGCGATTTTGCAATCGCGAAAATTTTCTCCATTAATCTCTATGGGGAATACGTGCACGAGTACGCCAAGGCGAAACTTGGTTTGTGTGCAGTTTGCGGGTTACCGCATCATAACACACATGAAAAGAAAGTTTTATTGTAACTTGTAATGGCGGCGCAAGGGAAATTGCGGTACAGCCACATTGTGCACGGTGTGTACGCAATGTATTTACCATACAACTTATAATCTGTCTCCATGATGGGTAAACAAGTACTTTAAGTGTGCATTCTGTGGCATGAAAATTGCACATTTCACCTTAGGCAATGTTGTAAAGAATAAGTAAATGCAAATTCTCACTGGTAATAGAAAGGATGTACATTTGTGTTTTCATGGTAAGTAGGTGAAACCACAGGTAAGAATATTAACCTTTATATGTCAGCCAGGTGTCCAGTATTTAACTCTACAGTCCATTATTTTGACTCCACAACCAGCAAAATATGTACAGAAAACTAGAAAGCTGCAGTCACTCTTACATGTAAGTTACTTGAAGAGGTTGAGACTTGGGAAATGTCATAGACAAGCAGTAAGGCAAAGATGCCAATGTCAGGGCAAGGATAGGCAAAGCAAGGGCTGCCTTCATCCAGCTAAAGAAGATCTGGAACTCCAAGGATCTAATGCTGCAAACCAAGATCAGGTCTTTAAACACCCTTAATTGGTCCTTTTATATGGAGTAGAAACTTGGAGGACAACAGTTACCACCACCATCAAAGTCAAGACCATTATTAACACTAGTCTGGGAAAAATCCTCCAAATCCACTGGTCAAACACCATCAGCAACAACAAACTATAGCAACTCCCTGCCCATGAAGAAATTATGAAAAGACGCTGGCACTGGCTAGACCACATACTCTGCAAGTGTCAGGGTTTTTTCCCTGCTTTGTTTGCCATGTCCTGCTGGCAGCCAATTTACTCACCTCTCTTGCTGAGTCTGGTGCAGAGTGTGTGAGGCTGCTCATTTCCTGCATGCCCTCTAATGGCCAGACTGTTGTACATCATCCGTGTGAGACAGGTTCCAGTCTTATAATTGTGATGTCATCACTTATTATTTAAAGGGCCTATGTTCAGTATGCTTTGCCCTTGCGTTGTCTCAGACCTGTTTGTGAGTTCCTGTGTATTACCTGACTGTCTGACGTCCCTCCTGGTTCCTGATCCCTGGCTTGTTCCTGACTCCGGCTCGTCTGACTACTAGCTTTGGCTCCTGACTCGGCTCGTCTGACTACTCGCTTTGGCTCCTGACTCGGCTCGTCTGACTACCAGCTCTGGCTTTGACTCCTGGTTAGTTATTTGACTTGTGGACTTTTAGTTATTTTTTGTTATTAATAAAGCTGTGATTATTTTTGCACTTTTCGTCTCAATCTGATTCCTGGCACCCTGACAGCAAGCCCATGTTAAATATCACCAGATAAAAGGAATTCCAAGAAACACCTGGCTGACTACAAAGAGATGGGCTACACCTGGAGTCAGATTAAAACAAAAGCACAAGGCAGAGATGGTTGGAGGGTCCTGGTTGATAGGCTATTCTCTGGGGGGGGGGGGGGGGGGGGGGTAGCAGGCATAAGTAAGTACTAGACAGTTTACTGATTTGAAGTCTGATATTGGTATAAAACTTATGGGGCTGTAAGCAATGGTTTTAATCTGAAGTATAATATGGGCATATAGCTAACAGGGTCTAATCTGGTGCTAGATGTTGGCCTATACTTGGCAGGGGTGCAGGCAATCGGATTTGATCTGACATTCAATGTGGGCAAACAGCTGACTGAAGCTTCAGACCACTGGGTCTGATTGGAAGTCAAATCATGACCCCACTAGTCTTTTTCCCTTATCACCCACTAGCCTTTAAAGGGACAGTATACTATAAAATTGTTTTTCCCTTGATGTGTTTCCAATTACTTTTTTTACCAGCTGCAGAGTATAACATCTATGAGATTTGCTTTTTTAAGGCTTATTTGTGCATATGAATTAGCTGATTTTGTGTTTTGAAGCCACAACCTAATAAAATGGGTTGAGCTTATAGGTATAATCAGATCTCATTACTTTATCACATTGTGTAAATATATCTGCTTCTTTATCTTATATCTGTCCATAAACCAATCACCAATACTTGGAGAGAACAATGGAAAATTAAAATCTTATTACCTTATCTCTTCTATAACCCACTGGGAGTGTTATTTCTTCTACTGGCTGTGTTAACGTAGCTTGGCCTTGAGGCCAAAAACTTTCAGGATGGGTGGGGATACCACAGGCTAAATAATCTATTTCAAATGCTAATATAAGGGTAATGGAAATACTTGTAAACATTTAATGCACTCCAGCAGGTAAAGTGGATCATTGGGAACAAATTTAAGGGGAGAACATTTTTGAGTAAACTGTCCCTTTAAGTGTTTTTCTGAATTATACATAACAATCCTAACCACATTTCCCTTATTCTTGCAGCATGACTATTGTGCTACTCAAAATGTAGGTTTCTGCTGGTTTTATCTTATAGTGGATAGGTGGTACCACAATGTAGGAATATTTTGTGTAAATAGAAGTAGCTGCATGCAACATGCAAGTAGCTATGGTAAGTACAGGTGTCTCCATGTTTTGTGCATCTAATATGTTTTCACTCACCTCTCAGATAAAATCAGAGTTAAAGCGACATTAAAATAAAAAATATTTTCATGGTTTATATAATACATAAGTTCCTGCTTTCCAACAAAAGATACCAAGAGAACGAAGAAACATTGATAATAGTAGGAAATTAGAAAGTTGTTCAAAATGAAATGCTCTATCGGAATTGTGAAAGAAAAATTTTGGGTTTCATATCCCCTTAACCCTTTAACGACACATGTCGCACACAACCTGGTCTTTAAAGACCAGCGATGTACCCTGTACGACATTAGGGTTCAAAGCGGCTGGAAGCGATCCTGATCGCTTCCAGCCGCTTTCAAGGTATTGCTGTGAAGCCTCGATATTGATGCATCACTGCAATACCTTTTTTCCCAAACCGATGCAGAGAGAGCCACTCTGTGGCCCTCTCTGCACCGATAGCGATGGGCCCGATCGTTGGTGGGTGGGAGCAGCTGCAGGGAGGCGGGTGGGCAGCCCATCGCTACCCGGCATCCGGTTCCTGAATGTGCAATGTGCACGCCGGGTGCCGGGAGCATGAGGGGGGCCTGCAGGGAGCGCGCGCCCGCGCATGTGTGTGCACGATTGCGTAACAACCACTGCCACCAATGAATGAATGAATGGGAGAGAGGGAGGGGGGGGGGAAATAACAGTCAGAAGGATCTGGGAGGAGGGTATTGAGGGGGGGCAGCTACACTACAGAAAAATTTTAATTACATAAAAAAAAAAAAAAACATTTTTGGGAGGCAAATTGGCTACTGGCAGACAGCTGCCAGTACCCAAGATGGCAGTAAATAGGTTGTGGGCAAGGGTTATAGAGCTGTTTGGGGGGATCAGAGCGGTTGGTGGCTAAGGGGGGGTCCATCATAGCTAAACAGATATTTAAAAAAAAAAATAATAATAATAAAAAAAAAGCCTTTTATTGTAGTACTGGCAGACTTTCTGCCAGTACTTAAGATGGCGGGGACAATTGTGGGGTGGGGGAGGGAAGAGAGATGTTTGGGAGGTATCAGGGGGTGGGATGTGTCAGGTGGGAGGCTGATCTCTACACTAAAGCTAAAATTAACCCTGCAAGCTCCCTACAAGCTATCTAATTAACCCCTGCACTTAGGGTTGCCACCCGTCCCTTAAAATACAGAACACTTATGAGTTACACATGCTGCAGGGTGTGCAGGGAGGAAAATGAATAGTGCTGTCCAGAAACACAATACATGTTCCTCCCTGCACACCCTGCAGCATGTGTAACTCATAAGTGTCCAGGAAAACATGGCTGAGGTGGCAACCCTACCTGCACTGCTGGGCATAATACACGTGTGATGCGCAGCAGCATTTCAGCATTTAGCAGCCTTCTAATTACCAAAAAGCAACACCAAAGCCATACATGTCTGCTATTTCTGAGCAAAGGGGATCCCAGAGAAGCATTTACAACCATTTATGCCATAATTGCACAAGTTGTTTGTAAATAATTTCAGTGAGAAATCTAAAATTGTGAAAAATGTAACATTTTTTTTTATTTGATCGCATTTGGCGGTGAAATGGTGGCATGAAATATACCAAGATGGGCCTAGATCAATACTTGGGGTTGTCTACTACACTACACTTAAGCTAAAATTAACCCTAGAAGCTCCCTACATGCTCCCTAATTAACCCCTTCACTGCTGGGCATAATACACATGTGATGCTCAGTGGCATTTAGCGGCCTTCTAATTGCCAAAAAGCAACACCAAAGCCATATATGTCTGCTATTTCTGAACAAAGAGGATCCCAGAGAAGCATATACAACCATTTATGCCATAATTGCACAAGTTGTTTGTAAATAATTTCAGTGAGAAACCTAAAGTTTGAGAAAAAATTTGTGAAAATGTGAACGATTTTTTTTATTTGATCGCATTTAGCGGTGAAATGCTGGCATGAAATATACCAAAATGGTCCTTGATCAATATTTTGGGATGTCTTCTAAAAAAAATAAATATATACATGTCTAGGGATATTTAGGGATTCCTGAAAGATATCAGTGTCCCAATGTAACTAGCGCTAATTTTGAAAAAAAGTGGTTTGGAAATAGCAAAGTGCTACTTGTATTTATGGCCCTATAACTTGCAAAAAAAAAAAGCAAAGAACATGTAAACATTGGGTATTTCTAAACTCAGGACAAAATTTAGAAACTATTTAGCATGGGTGTTTTTTGGTGGTTGTAGATGTGTAACAGATTTTGGGGGTCAAAGTTAGAAAAAGTGTGTTTTTTTTCATTTTTTCCTCATATTTTATAATTTTTTTTTAGTAAATTATAAGATATGATGAAAATAATGTTATATTTAGAAAGTACATTTAATGGCGAGAAAAACGGTATATATTATGTGTGGGTACAGTAAATGAGTAAGAGGAAAATTACAGCTAAACACAAACACCGCAGAAATGTAAGAATAGCCCTGGTCCTTATGGGAAAGAAATTGAAAAATGGCCTTGTCCTTAAGGGGTTAATAGTCACAGTGCAGGAGTCTTATATACCACAATTAGCAATTTCTAATATGATGGATGGGCTGATGAATTGATACCAATTTTCCATTGTCTGTTTTCATGTCACTGAACAGGAACATAGTTGTGTAACTGCACCAATAAACAAACTTTATGGAAAGTGTATTCTACTTAACAGAGTGTTGTATAGTGCACACCACACAGGTTATTACTGATGATAGAAAACCGGAAAGCCATCAACAGTCAATTATGTTCACATCTATTCAGACATGAACAACATCTCTTTGCTACGGTCTCTGCTACAGTAAATGTTAACAATATGGGCTAGATTACAAGTGGCCCACTAACGTTAGCACACGAGTGATATAGGAATATGGCGGGCTCGTTAATTTGCGCATATATTACAAGTTGAAAGTAAACCCGTTAGTTTGAGCGCAATATAATTTAACACGCACCAGGTTAGCATGACTGAAGACCTCTTGGAAAGGGTTGGGAATAAAATAAAAGTTGCACCAAACACAACATAAATACATTAAAATAAACTGTCACTCATATAAACACTATCTGAAAAAAATTATCAATATAAATTTTAATACTTTTTTTTATAAGGGTTCAAAGATATTCGGTATAAGGCCTTGTATTTGACTGCAAAGGGCTATAATATATAGATTTGCGTCTAAATAATAATTCTATAATAATATTTAACAATGTGTTTTACTATGTATTTACTGTAAATATTTAAAATCCCAATGTTTTTCACATATAGGAAAATGTTATATATATTTTAAATAAATATTTCTATATATATCTATTTATTTATACCTATGTTTCTATTTCTATTGATGTGTATATATATATATATATATATATATTACATTAACTTCAGATATCAGATATATATAGAAACATATTTAATAAAAAAATAAAAAAATCTATGTGAAGAACATTGGATTGCAAAATATGCGTAATGCGCTTCGGGTTTTGCGTTTTAGATCGAACGTGTGTTGGGTTAGCGCATATGAAAAATAAGTTATCTTAAGGAGCGTTATGGAAATTATTAAATATAAAATGTATTCATAATTATATATGTATAGGTATAGATATATATTTTATATTAACTTTATCAGTTATATAGAAACATATTTAATAATAATAATAATAAAAAATTATGTGAAGAACATTGGAATGTATGATCTAATGCGTGTCGGGTTAGCACATATGAAGAATGAGTTAGCTTAAGGAGCGTTATGGAAATATTAAATATAAAATGTATTAATAATTATTATAGGTACTGCAATATATATATATATATATATATATATATATATATATATATATATATTATTTTTTCATGGAATATTTGTAAATTTCACTTATCTATGCTAATTATTTACATAAATTATTTTTATTTTTAAATATTTTATATTTAATAAATGCATAAAGCATCTTAATATAACTCATGTCGGGTTAGTGGCTAAATGTAGCCACCAATCAACAAGCGGTACCCAGGTGCTGAACCATAAATGGGCCAGCTCCTTAATTTATATTCCTGATTTTTCAAATAAAGATACCAAGAGAACAAATAATACACTATCTGAATGATGAAAAAAAATGTGGGTTTCATATCCCTTTAAGAGCAGCAAACCAAAACCTTGAGACTCCTGGATATATATGCCTCTTGTCATTGGCTCACCAGATGTGATTAGCTAAGTCCCAGTAGTACATTGTTCTCCTGGATTTGGATTTTACAATATGTTGTAAATAATCAAAACTGCAATAATAAAATCATGTATTTTAAAACAACATACATTAAATTTGATTTTTACAATAAATACAAAAACATTTCTGTGTACTTTAAATAAGAATTTTATGGAGTAATGTAAATTCATATTTTAATGCAAATTATTAATATGACTTTTTAAATGTGTACTATCAATATTAGGTTTGGGCATTTGTTTTGTTTTCACAAAACGATTATCTGAACGAATACACTAAATTTAAAGAAAAGTAAATATATACTAACAAAATTCATTTGTATACATTAGTTTCCTTTAAAAGGTAAATAGTGCTCTGGGGAGCCTTGCTAATCCTGACCTTTCTTCACAGAGCCCAGGGCCACGCTAATAGAAGTTTAGCGCCCTGGGCTCTGTGAAGAGGGGTCGGGATAAGCCCAACTCCCCTAGCACGCTATAGATAAGTACAAAAGTGCAGTTGATACTTTTTCACCTCCAGTAAAGGAACATTTAGATTCGTCCCACATTTTTTGAGGGAAAGGGAGGAGTGATGTCCAAAGCTGAGGGTGGAACAGTGGATGTTTCAGGTTGGAGCCAGGTGATGCTTCTTCTCAGACTGTTAGGGCGGGAGAGCTCTGGAAAGTCTGAGTATCATGCACATGCAGAGCTGTAGTTTCTGATGGTGCTGCTGACCTCTTGTTGTGTTGAGGTAGATAGGGGCTCAATTACCGCCATGTCCTTAATAAGTTTAGTCTGTTTATATATATATATATATATATATATATATATATATATATATATCAGGTGCGTATTAAGGCATAGGCCAACAAGGCCGGTGCCTAGGGCAGCAGATTTTTAATTGGCAGCAGAATTTTGAGTCCCTAGGGCCACTCTACTGTACTCAGGGCTGGGTGTCTAAATCAACCAATTAGTAATGACTTAAATGGCTGGCCCGGCTATTGCTACCCTATGGGATTGCATGTGGGTGCGCATGACGTGGTGACAGTGGAGGCGGAGCTCAGCCTGGACTGAGAGGGAATGCGGTATTCTTGCTGGCTCCACCGCGTGATTGAGACTCACACAGACTACACAGTGCAGTGTGCACTACAACGTGACCACTGTAAACCAGCACATGCCTTTCTCCCTTCAATATATCTTCATTAGGCATTAAAATACTTAAACAGATTAGTCACTAAATACTTGTACATTTACTGTTTGTCTATCTGTCATGCATGCAAAGAATAAGTATTTATTGCTGAATCTATACAACTATGTGACTTAAAACACAACTGAAAATATGTTGTATGCATTTAATACATTCAGAAACAATACAAGTATATACTTTATTATGATTGTATCATGTGACTTTATCCCCTAGGATACAATTCCTAAACCTATCATAACTACTGTTGTATTTTTTAAGTACTTTTAAAGGCCAGTTTGTATATTCATTACATATTTATCCAAGCAGATATTTTGCTTAAATAACTGTCAATCACCAAAGAAGATGTTTAAGGTTAAACTACCTACTGACAAACTATCATACAGTGAAGGATATTTTTTTCTGATATAAACACTTTAATCATCTGACTTGCAAAATAATGTCTATATATTTGTGTGTGTGTGTGACCAGAGTGAATGCAAGCCCTAGTGATCTACTTAAAAAGACATTTTTTTAATTTTTTATACCCTGCCCCAAAAATATTATGTCTAAAAAAAGGCCTTAAACCTGGGGTGGGGCAGCAGAATTTCGAGTGCCTAGGGCAGCACAAAACCTAAATACGCCCCTGATATATATATATATATATATACAGAGAGAAGTGCACTCACAGGAACGAACAACTGGCTCAATACCATTGTTAGCCTGTTCTATGGCGATTTACCACCTGGGTGCAGCTTTTTAGCCCAGTAATGCTTTTCACAGAGAAGAACTTTCCTGTAGCATATCAGTCTGATCCCGCCTATTATGGTCAGTCCAGCACCAAAATACCAGGCAATTCATCTCTGAACAAGGAACACAGCAACCCCAGACGATCCTTTAAGCCTTCATTGGGCCTCGCCAGTAAAGTGTAGCCATATTCCTCTAAGCACACTGAGCAAGGAGTCCACGTATGGTTGCCCCTTTTTCCCATAGGGAGACTAAATACACACAGAGAGAAGCACACTCACAGGAACGAACAGCTGGCTCAATACCATTGTTAGCCTGTTCTATGGCGATTTATCACCTGGGTTCAGCTTTTTAGCCCATATATATATATTATTATTTAATAAACATGACCAGTGATGGTCTTTGCCTCTAATATTTGTTTCTGTGAGTTATTCATAGTTAGAGTGGGGAAAACATTGAGCTTATGCTTACAAACTCATATTAACCCATTGGTTTATGATGTATTGAATTTTGTTTTATCCAAGAGTAATCTCACAAATTTAACCTTGTAACACGTTTCCATTTTAGAAATGTCAATCAGATGTCATTGAAACTACCACATTATATACTCCCTATATCAAAACAGCAATGTTCCATCTATATGCTAGAACAGTTTCCCTAAAAACTACTATCTATCCTATACTGAAACATTTTACCACCAGCACAAAGTTGGCAGTGCCAGGTTTGTGTCTAGACCATGGAATCATAATCTGGACGCCTCAGACTCCCAAAGCGATCATGTACATATTCCAGGGAGTATGGAAACTTGGGTGAGAAAAAAAAAAAAATATTTTCTTCACTAACCTCTAACTAAAATGGGGCCTTTCTTTTAATTATAAATGGAGGCCTTAAACCACTTTAGTATTGGCACATCACAGATATTTTCATGTTACATTACAATTGTTCCAGATATATCATAAAAATGTACATTTATCACTACTTTGAAATGACAGTAGCTAATAAAACTACCACTAGATAATATGGGGCATATTTATCAAGGTCTGGAGGACCTGATCCGACAGTGCGGATCAGGTCCGCCAGACCTCGCTTAATACGGCGAGCAACACGCTCGGCGTATTCAGCATTGCACCAGCAGCTCACAAGAGCTGCTGGTGCAACGCCGCCCCCTGCAGACTCGCGGCCAATGGGCCGCCAGCAGGGGGGTGTCAATCAACCCGATCGTACTCGATCGGGTTGTATTGTGGCGATGTCTGTCCGCCTGCTCAGAGCAGGCGGGCAGGTTATGGAGCAGCGGTCTTTGTGACCCCTGCTTCATAACTGCTGTTTCTGGCGAGTCTGCAGGCTCGCCAGAAACACGGGGCATCAAGCTCCATACGGAGCTTGATAGATAGGCCCCTATGTGTTTACATTCTTCCTGTTTATAGCTGCTTATGTGACATAAGAAGCCAGCTTTGAATGTTTCAAATGACAACTCTTAACTCTCCATGATGCAGAATAGCCTTTTGTAACAAGAGGTCCATAAACTAGATTGCGAAAAAGCATCAATGTCACAAAAAAAAGTTAGGAAGCCCTCATTTAGTGAGTGTGAACAAATTGACCACAAAGCTAAATAATGGGATTCAGTGGGTATAAATGGAGACCCATTTTCTACTGATTGTTTATACCTTTATTTCTTTTTGTGCCCCTTAGCCATCCATTACATCTCTCCTTGCTCTGTAGAGGAGTGAACATGTGAAAAAACTACTACATCAAAGATCAGCCACTAGGTAACCCTCTTATAAACCAACTCCAATTTTCAAGTTGATTTAACATTAAAGGGACAGTCTACACCAGAATTTTTATTGTTTTAAAAGATAGATAATCCCTTTATTACCCATTCCCCAGTTTTGCATAACCAACACAGTTATAATAATATACTTTTAACCTCTGTGATTATCTTGTATCTAAGCCTCTGCAAACTGCCCCTTTTTTCAGTTCTTTTGACAGACTTGCAGTCTAGCCAATCAGTGCCTGCTCCCAGATAACCTCTCGTGCACAAGCACAGTGTTATCTATATGAAATACGTGAACTAACACCCTCTAGTGGTGAAAAACTGTTAAAATGCAATCTGAAAGAGGTGGGCTTCAAGGTCTAAGAAATTAGCATATGAACCTCCTAGGTTAAGCTTTCAACTAAGAATACCAAGAGAACAAAGCAAAATTGGTGATAAAAGTAAATTGGAAAATTTGTTTAAAATTACATGCTCTATCTGAATCATGAAAGTTGATTTGGCCTAGACTGTCCCTTTAAGGCCTCTGTAAATTGAAACTTAATGAGTGTTAAACATTCATTAAAATGTGGAGAACTGTGTTCTTATATTCTAGCAAATAAAACAAATATGGAAAAAATTACAGTTGAGCTTTAGAAAAACAATACCTTAAACCTAACATAAGAAGCATTATATTTAGACAAATCCTCAATTCATTCATAACTAGTAGATATTGATTTAGAAAAAAACATAATCTACCTGTAATCCTAGCTGAAAAGAAAAGATTCCAGTGGTCTCACAATTGCAAAAGGTCACCAACTTTTTCTCACGCTGCTCCGTCTCAGCGCACTCCACTTAGTCTCAGCGGTGGCTCAGCATTTTCCTCCCATGGCCGTTGCCATGGTTGTGGTGGTTGTTATGGCGATGATGTCATTGCGGCAAGCCGTCTCCTTCCTTTGATGCCACTCACCAGTCTGCTGGCGCGAACCTACGCCTATGTAAGTCTCACCTCACTTCTTATACCTTGCCCAAGTATAGGTTGTACTCTGTATTCCTGAGTGCTCTTTATTATTGCTGACTCTTTGGATTGACTTACTACTGCTGTACTCTGCTTACCTCTGACCACTCTCTGTTGTTTAACCCCTGAACTGCCGGATTGCCTTACTGCTGATGAACTCTGCTGGCCTTTGACCACTCTCTGTTGTTTAACCCTGAACTGCTGGATTGCCTTTTTGCTGCTGAACTCTGCGTACCTCTGACCACTCTCTGTTGTTTTTCCCCTGAACTGCTGGATTGCCTTATTGTTGCCGGACTCTGCCTGTCTCTTACCACTCTTCTGATTAACCCCTGAACTGCTGTTACTGTGGATTGCCTCATTGTTGCCGAACTCTGCTTGTCTGACTACTCTCCAGTTTTTCCCTGCAGTGCCGAGAAGGATTGCCCCTCTACTGTGAGTACTGTTATCTTATTTACTTATATATTCTCTTGTTCTGGTATATTTCCTTATCCTTCCACTTGACACCGGGATAAGAAGATGTAAGGTATTGTTTACCTTTTTAGTAAATGTATGCTTTGTAGCTGAGGTATTGATCACCAAGAGGAATTGGAACCCACATGGTTTTGAATATATCAGCAAGTTAATTATGTAGTACAATTTCCTCAATATATAGGTATTGAAGGAAATTGGAAAATTACCAGAGCAGGAATGAAATGTTAAGTAAAGCTATCTGTAGTTATGCAGCATGTCTCAAAATGAGTAACAAGTATCAAAATATGTTGCAATGCTGTTAATGTATTCAGCAGTGGAGAGTTTGTATCAACTTGATCAATTGTGAGTTCATAAGCGATACTAAGTTACAAGCTTACTTACTGAAACAATGAATCTTACGAATGCAGGTAAATGGTACTAGAAAGTTAGAATAAACTTTACTGTGAAACAATACTTGCGTTTGTCTTGAATTAGACGATAGAGAAACTAGGGATATCAGCGTGGAGTCAGGCGTGACAGAACTACTTGCAAGGATCAACAGAGAGAGCGGATGTCAGCTCGAGGTCCGGTGGAAAAGAGGAAGTTCCGATGTTGGTATTCCACTGAGCAAATACACTGACAGCTAGAACTGAGGCAGTAGTGGAAGTGTTAAGCTGCTGTTTGGAAAAAGCAGGTAGATTGTCACAGGTGGAATTAACTAGACATGTGCAATTTGTTTCGGATCGATTCGGAAATTCAGAAAATTCGGAAAATTCGGAGATTCGGATCGATCCGAATTTCCGAATTAAAATACTGCTGAATTTACTGAATAAATCCGAACTAATTCTGATTTATTCGGTAAATTCAGCAGTATTTTCGTTTCGGATCGATTCGGAAATTCTGAAAATTCTGAAAATTCGGAGATTCGGTTCGATCCGAATTTCCGAATTAAAATACTGCTGAATTTACCGAATAAATCCGAATTAGTTTGGATTTATTCGGTAAATTCGGATGGCAATGGATTACAATAGTATTGTACAGTATGTTAGGTTATATCACTCTGCTATGGGTTACACCTAATATACAGTACATAATACTAGTCTAATACACAGCACACATACCGAAATTCCGAATTTCCGAACCGAATCAAACCGAATCCAGCCGAATTTTTTCGAAACCTGAAACGAATCTGAAATAAATTAATTCGAAGTTTTACGAATTCTAATCGATCCGAAACGAAATTCGAAAAACTTCAAATCGATCCGAACAGAACCAAAACAAAATTTTTTCGATCATGCACATATCTAGAATTAACTATAGCTAGTTGAGGCTGAAAACATTCAGCAAAGCGTGACGATCATGAGAGACAGGAGGGTGGATCCAATCTGTAGCTGGAACAAAATAATCAAGCAAAGGTGTGCAGAGGAAGTGATGTTTTATAGAGAAGGTGGAAAAAAGGTGGGAATTGCTTAAAGGGACCTTACAGAAGATTACTTGTCAAGTTTGGTCTGATAGGGAAATATCCCACGAGCATTACATTATACTTGGGCCATGGACCCAAATGAGGTAGCTAGAGCAATTTCTCTTCAGGGACAGATGCTGGGAACCCACACCTCACACCTGCAAAGCCTGGATTCCAAATTCGAGACTATTACTACTATGCTCTCCTCACTTGTTGCAGAGAAGAATGCTGCGCCTGTTGCCACACAGCCTGTCCCTGCTACTAGTACCGCAACCTCCTCCCCTGTTTCTGGTAGCATACCCCAAATATCATTGCCTGACAAGTTTGATGGCACTACCAACTACAGGGGTTTTCTCAACCAGTGCAGACTGCATTTCCAAAATGACCCTCATACCTTCCAGTCTCATCATTCAAAGGTTACCTTTATCATTTCTTTGTTGAACGACAAGGGTTCTAGCCTTGGTCTCTCCCCTTTTGGAACAGAGTGCTCAACTCCTGAACAATGCTGATACCTTCATTTCTGCATTATCCTCCGTATTTGGGACTTCTGGTCGGACTTCTGCTGCAGAGTACTCTCTCTTGGATCTCCGTCAGAGCAATAGATCTGTGGCACAATACACCATCAAATTTCACACCTTAGCACTTGAGACCAGTTGGGATAGCAGTGCTCTCAAGGCGGCCTTCTGCAGAGGCCTGCATGAGCGCATCAAGGATGAGCTCACTTATCGTGATGTTCCCTCTTCCCTGGATGATTGTATTGCACTCTGCATCAGTCTGGATTCTCGCTTTTAGGAAAGACAAGCTGAGAGAGAGAGAACTCACAGAATCCTTCCCTCTCGTCCTCCTACCCGTCCAGCCAATAGACCGCCCTCTTTCCTTCCAACACCTCCCGTTACCTCTGAAGAGGAACCTATGGATCTCTCTTCCCTTAAATCCTAAGAATATGAAAGATAGAGAAGAAGGAGATTAAGACTGTGCTTCTAATGTGGTTCTAATGCACATCAACTTAAGAATTGTTATATACTGCCGGGAAAAGCCAATGCTTAGAGGATAAGAGTGGGGTACCTCTAAGCATGGCCACTACTGATTCCCTTCACTCTTCTTGGATCTTGGTACCTATTACCCTCACCTTTCCCCCAGAACTCTGTCCATGCTCAGGCCTTTATTGATACAGGGGCAGCCGGAAATTTCCTAGATCACTATTTTATGATTCATGCAGGGTTGCCTCTTCTCCAGAAAAACAATGTCTAAAAATAACCACTCTGGATGGCACTCCCCTTGGATCAAATGTAATCAATTTCGAATCAGCATCCCTAACCATGACTGTGGGGGTCCTACATTCTGAACAGTTGCAATTTGATGTCATCCATTCTCCAGCACAACCAGTTATCCTTGGTCTTCCTTGGCTATGTAAACACAATCCTCAATTTGACTGGACTGAAGGAAAGTTGGCCTCCTGGGGTAAATCCTGTTTTCACTCCTGCTTGGCTATGGTTACTCCTTTACAACACATTCCTATAGCCAGCCTTATGACCCCTTCTAAACTTCCCTCAGTATATGCAGACTTTACGGATGTCTTTGAAAAGAAAGCAGCTGATTTGCTACCACCTCACTGCCCTTATGACTGCAAAATTGACCTCTTTCCTGATGCCCCACTTCCTAAAGGAAGGATTTATCCACTGTCCAAAGCTGAAACCAAGGCCATGGAAGAATATATCCAAGAGAATTTAGCTAAAGGCTTAATTTGCCCTTCCTCCTCTCCTGCCAGGGCTGGGTTCTTTTTTGTTGGTAAAAAGGATGGTGGTTTGAGACCCTTTATCGACTACAGAGCCCTAAACAACATCACAATCAAGAATTGTAATCCTATTCCCTTGATCACTGAATTATATGATTCACTCCAAAATGCGGGGCATACAATATCTATTGCATCTTCCCATGACTTGAGTGGAAGACTGCCTTCGACACAAGATCAGGGCATTATGAGTACCTCGTAATGCCTTTTGGGCTGTGCAATGCCCCTGCTGTCTTTCAAACATGTCTTCCGTGACCTCCTTAATCTTACTGTCATCATCTATCTGGATGACATCCACATATTCTCTGCGACCCTGAAAGAGCATCATGAGCATGTGAGACAGGTGCTTCTTTGTCTCAGAGACAATTCTCTGGTAGCCAAGTTGGAGAAATGTGAATTCGATCAAGTCTGAATTCAATTGCTTGGATATATCATCTCTAAAGAAGGTTTTGCCATGGATCCCACTAAGTTAACAGCAGTTCTGGAATGACCTCAGCCCACCATATTGAAGGAATTACAGAGATTATTGGGGTTTTCCAACTATTACCGCAAGTTTATAAAGAATTTCTCCAAGATTGTTGCTCCACTCACTTAGCTGACTAAATGGAACAGAGATTGTAAGAATTGGCCCCCAGTAGCTGTGGACGCCTTCTCTCGACTGAAAATGGCCTTTTGTACTGCTCCTGTGCTACATCATCCTGATCCTGATTTACAGTTTTTCTAAGAGGTTCATGCCTCTGAAATTGGAGCTGCTGCAGTCTTAACCCAAAGAGACCCTTCAACCTCCAAGTTGCATCCTGTGGCCATTTTCTCTAAGCAGTTTTCTCCTGCAGAAAGGAATTATGATGTGGGAAATTATGAACTCCTAGCCATCAAGATGGCCCTTACTGAATGGCATCACTGGTTAGAGGTTACTACTAAACTGCCCATCGACTCAATCCTCAACAGGCCAGGTGGGCCTTATTCTTTTCACATTTAAACTTTATAGTCTCTTACCTTCCTGGGACGAAGAATGAAAAGGCTGATGCGCTTTCCTGTCAGTTTCCTCAGTCTAAGGACGCTTCTGAAGCTACTATCGAACACATCATACCTCCCTCATGTGTGGTTGCTCAGTTGAACACCTCTCTTCTTCAAAGACTGCAACGTGCCCAGTCAAGAAAACCTTCTGAAGCCCCTGCGGCTCCTGAGAACCTTTCTGTTCCTCCAAACCTTCACTCTCCTGTGCTATCCTGGGCTCATGACAGCAAGCTGTCAGGTCATCCTGGTTTTACAGGAACCTTCAAACTCCTTTCCCATCACATGTGGTGGCCTACCATTAAGTCGGACTCTCAGGATTATGTCAAGGCTTGTCAGACTTGTGCTGTTAATAAGACTCCCCATTCCCTACCTCATGGTCTACTTCAACCATTGTCCATACCTATACAACCATGGACAAACATAGCCATGGATTTTGCTGAAGATCTCCCTCCTCCCTGTTCCATCATACAGTCATATGGGTTGTGGTGGATCGATTCTCCAAACTTGCTCATTTTCTGCCTTTACCTAAGTTACCTACAGCCCAAGGATTGTCCACTCTTTTTCTGTAACACATGGTATGGCTTCAAGGTATACCCGTAAATATCTTCTCTGACAGAGGACCTCAATTTATTTCTACCTTTTGGAGGAGCTTTTGCAAATGGCTTGGAACCATTGTTTCTTTGTCCTCAGGTTATCACCCCCAGACTAACGGGCGGACGGAGAGAACCAATCAGGATCTTTAAGCTTATCTCAGAGCATATGTCAATTCACAGCCTACTAATTGGTCAGGGTTGTTACCCCTAGCTGAACTGGCTAAGAACACCCATTGGCATTCTTCGCTACGATGCTCTCTTTTCCATGCCGCAGCTGGTTATCAACCTCGTCTTCCCTCTTTCTACACATTCTACAGGAGTTTCTGCTGCAGAACGTCACTTTACTGATCTCACTTACCATTGGCAATGTATTCACTCTGTTATGTTCAGCTGTCTCCAGATACAAGAGGTTTGCAGATCATCATTGAGCTACTGTCCGTGCCTTTTCATTGGGTGAATGTGTCTGGGTCTCTCTCCGACATGTTCATTTACGTCAACCATGTCATAAGTTAGGACTTAGGTATATCGGCACTTACAAGGTCCTCAAAAGATTATCTCCTGTTGCCTACAAAGTGACTTTGCCCAGAACCCTGCACATACACACGTTCTTCCACATTTCACTTACATCATGAACAGATACACTCGATTCAGACCTCCTCCTCCGCTATTAATTCATGGTGAATCTAAATATGAGGTCGCTAAAATCCTGGACTCCAGATTCAGGGACAGGCAACTACAATACCTAGTGCACCGGAAGGTTACTCTGTGGCGGATCGGTCCTGGATTCCAGCCTGTGATGTTCATGCTCCATCTTTGGTCTCCAGGTTCTTTGCTACTTATCCCTCCAAGCCAAGTTTGGGTCCCTGAGGTATCCTTTGAGAAGGGGGCTGTGTCCCGCCTCTGTCTCAGCCTACACCACTCAGCCTCAGCAACGGCTCTGCATTTTCCTCCCATGGCCATTGCCATGGTTGCGGCAATGATTTTATCGCCACACGCTGTCTCCTTCCTCTGATGCTACTCATCGGTCTGTTGGCACGAACCTGCGCCTATGTAAGTCTTACCTCACTTCCTATACCTAGCCCAAGTATAGGTTGTACTCTGTATTCCTGGGTGTTCTTTATTATTGCTAACTCTTTGGATTGACTTACTGCTGCTGAACTCTGCTTGCCTCTGACCACTCGCTGTTGTTTAACCCCTGAACTGCCGAATTGCCTTACTGCTGATGAACTCTGTTGGCCTCTGACCACTCTCTGTTGTTTAACCCCTGAGCTGCTGGATTGCCTTATTGTTGCCGGACTCTGCCTGTCTCTGACCACTCTTCTAATTAACCCATGAACTGCTGTTACTGTGGATCGCCCCATTGTTGCCAAACTTTTCTTGCCTGACTACTCTCCAGTTATTCCTTGTAGTGCTGAAAAGGATTGCCCCTCTACTGTGAGTACTGTTATCTAATTTACTTATCTATTCTTTTGTTCTGGGATAGGGAAATATCCGACGAGCATTACACAATTTTTGTAGACCTTATAATTTGTAAAGACAAAGATGATGGCCAAAAAGCTAAATAGTAAGAAAGTATAGTGAGTTTAGCTAATAGAGAATGTCATGTACTTCCTCCCATCTCATGCCAACTGCTTTTATTTCATAACTTCTTTCACTCCATGGGGTCAATTTATTAAATGCCGGGCGGACATGATTCACTGCATCACTAAATGCTGACAGCATACGCTGTCTGCATTTAACATTGCCGCTAGCAAGGGGTGTCAATCATCCGATCGTATCTGATCGGGATGATTGCAGTCTACCAGCTATTGGGTAAGAGGTGTATACGTCACTTCATTGAAAAAACAGTGTTCTGCCGTGGCCGGCCTTAGGTGCTCAGCGCGGAATAAGCTGCAAGTAAACAAAGGAACTTTCAGCATGAAGTTTTTTATACTTCATGACTGAAAGTCCCCTTTATTCCTAGCACTGGTAAATTCCAATGTTTCACAAATGCCTAGGATTTACCATCACTTTAATATATTCTTCCCACCCTTTTTAGCTTTCATTCACCACATTTTCTCCCTTTCATGTTAGTTTACCCTCCAATAAAGAAGATATAATCTTATAAAAATAACTCATAATTGTACACAGTAGCCAGTGTACACTTTTTATAGCCTGTAACTCAAATACAGCAGCTTTATCAACTTTGTTGTTTTTGTTTCTTTTCATTGTCTCCTTCCTATTTGTTATAATTATTGTCATTTATCCTTCTCATTCTCTCTTTTCTTCCTCATTGTTTTCTTTATCTCAGAATATCTCTCTTACTAGTCCATAGTAGAACCTTTACAAAGGGATAGAGAGGTCAGAACTGAAATGTGCAGAAATGCATTCAATTTGAAGCAGAAGCATTTTTGCACTATACTACCATTAGCAAAAATGCTTCTTTGTAAAAGTTATTACTGTTTTTCTGCGGCATACGCACATATCCTGTCATGGCCTGTGCAACAGTATTCAAGGCGTTCCTGACTGTGATCTTGCTATTTAGCATCAATGTTGGACTTCCAATAAATATTCCCTTTCCGCATACGTTCTGCTTATCTCATTGCTCCGTTGTTGTTTGTTCTATAGCGGTTTGGTATACCGCGTTTAAGATTTGCTGCTCATTTGCTGCATTTGTCTTGGACCCCGTGCTCACTCTCCGCCCCCCGCATCTTGCTCCGGACCAGAGCGCCTAGCTACATCACTGGTGACGCACCCGGAAGTGCGCTCTTACTACGATCAAGCCTCTTTGCACGCCAGGAAGGACACGCAGACTGCACCCCCCAGGAAAGGTTTTATCGCCAGTCCGTGAGGAAGTACAGGCGTGTACCCAGGCACCCCACCAGACCAGTGGAGGGTAAGAGACTTTGGCTGTTGACATAGCACCTCATTGACTTACACATATTCACCCACACCTTTGACACCTAGGCTGAAGTGGAGCATATCGACACTAAAGGAACTGTTGGAGGGCTTTTGCCTTGTGGTCCTTGATTTAAATTATTATACTTTTACTTTTGTCCTCTTGTACATGGACAGTATTGGGACACATACCCTCATTTTGAGTCCTCAGTATACACCTTTGGAAATCTCAAGGGTTACCATCTGAACACTTTCCTATTTTTTGCATCCAAAAGTATTCAAGCTCAAATTGCTGAAGATGGTGCGTATTGTACCTGTGAATACATAATTTGTTTCATACAAGCCACTGCTGACTCTCTGAGAAGGTGCACGGCCCTCACAGGATATGTGCCTTGCCGCAGAAACACAGCTATAACAGAATGTTTGCTAATGGAAGTATATTTCAGAAATGCTTCTATTTCATATTTAAATGCACCCATGTCCCATGCACATTTTAATTTTAACCTTGCATCAACTTTCTGTCATTATGGAGATAGAGATGACATACATTATACATGATAATGTCTATAAAAATATGCAGATGTCTTTCTAAGATAAATAGCAATCAAAGGAAGCGCATGATAATCTTTTTTTTAAAGAAAGTGCTGTATTTGATGCCCTTTCCAATATTAATGTCACCATAAATAAATTATATTGCACATGTAAAGCATTATTATGCATGCAAAATGTCACCTCTATCTCGTGGAAACCATCTTCAAAAGACTGTCCATAAATTTGTTTAGGAAATACGTTACTGGAAGAACAGGTACCTACCATCTACATAGAAATATGGAAGCAATACTGAACTATGGTTTGCTGTTCAGGGTTAATGGGCTTGATGAATGGATGCTTGTTAGGCGACCAAGGGGCAAGGCAAGATCAGGTTCAAAATTCACTGAGACTCACTTAGGGGTAAATTTACCATCCCTGCAGGTGGACATGTTTACAAGTAGTGAATCTGTCTGCCTGCAATCGCCACTCACAAAGTTTCATCAAAGGGTGAAATTTAACATAGCACAAGAAGATTCTTGTGTATTGCTGTCTCCTGCTTCGGTGCAACCAATTGAGATAAAGCAGGACATGTCAATCACGCTGAACGAGTGAGTGTCCGGGTGACTGATCTCGCCACTTTGAGGTGGCAGAGAAAAAAGAAGCAGTTTCTTCTTCTTAAATATGTGGCTGCAGGCTCGCTTATGAGAACCTGCTCCACATATCCGTAAAAAAGCTGCAAACACAGCTTAATAAATTTACCGCTCAACCTATTTTTTCTAGACAATTGAAAGTAGACATTTCTGCCATAAACATTTATATTGGTGTTAAATGACCCAGAACATGACATCTCACACAACGAAGGAGAAACTCTAGCAACACGGAAAAACAATAGTTACAACCACAACTCTTACGCCTAGATTTAGAGGCTCCTAACGCTGGTTTTTAACGCCCTCTGGTATTTAGAGTCAGTCAGGAAAGGGTCTAACGCTCACTTTCCAGCCGCGACTTTTCCATACCGCAGATCCCCTTACATCAATTGCGTATCCTATCTTTTCAATGGGATCTTTCTAACGCCGGTATTTAGAGTCGTGGCTGAAGTGAGCGTTAGAAATCTAACGACCAAACTCCAGCCGCAGAAAAAAGTCAGTAGTTAAGAGCTTTTTGGGCTAACGCCGGTTCATAAAGCTCTTAACTACTGTGCTCTACAGTACACTAACACCCATAAACTACCTATGTACCCCTAAACCGAGGTCCCCCCACATCGCCACCACTCGATTAAATTTTTTTAACCCCTAATCTGCCGACCGCCACCTACGTTATACTTATGTACTCCTAATCTGCTGCCCCTAACACCGCCGACCCCTATATTATATTTATTAACCTCTAATCTGCCCCCCACAACGTCGCCGCCAGCTACCTACAATAATTAACCCCTAATCTGCCGACCGCAAAGCGCCGCCACCTACGTTATCCTTATGTACCCCTAATCTGCTGCCCCTAACACCGCCGACCCCTATATTATATTTATTAACCCCTAATCTGCCCCCCACAACGTCGTCGCCACCTACCTACACTTATTAACCCCTAATCTGCCGAGCGGACCACACTGCTACTATAATAAAGTTATTAACCCCTAATCCGCCTCACTCCCGCCTCAATAACCCTATAAGAAATAGTATTAACCCCTAATCTGCCCTCCCTAACATCGCCGACACCTAACTTCAAACATTAACCCCTAATCTGCCGACCGGAGCTCACCGCTATTCTAATAAATTTTTTAACCCCTAAAGCTAAGTCTAACCCTAACACTAACACCCCCCTAAGTTAAATATAATTTAAATCTAACAAAATAAATTAACTCTTATTATATAAATTATTCCTATTTAAAGCTAAATACTTACCTGTAAAATAAACCCTAATATAGCTACAATATAAATAATAATTATATTGTAGCTATTTTAGGATTTATATTTATTTTACAGGTAACTTTTTATTTATTTTAACCAGGTACAATAGCTATTAAATAGTTAAGAACTATTTAATAGCTAAAATAGTGTTAGGTTTATTTAAGGGGGGTTTGGGTTAGATTAGGGGTATGTGGGTGGTGGGTTGTAATGTTGGGGGGGGGTATTGTATGTGTTTTTTTTACAGGCAAAAGAGCTGAATTCTTTGGGGCATGCCCCGCAAATGCCCCTTTTCAGGGCTGGTAAGGTAAAAGAGCGTTGAACTTTTTTAATTTAGAATAGGGTAGGGCATTTTTTTATTTTGGGGGGCTTTGTTATTTTATTAGGGGGCTTAGAGCAGGTGTAATTAGTTTAAAATTGTTGTAATATTTTTCTAATGTTTGTAAATATTTTTTTATTTTTTTGTACTTTAGTTAGTTTATTTCATTGTATTTATTTGTAGATATTGTATTTAATTAATTTATTGATAGTGTAGTGTTAGGTTTAATTGTAGATAATTGTAGGTATTTTATTTCATTAATTTATTGATAGTGTAGTGTTAGGTTTAATTGTAACTTAGATTAGGATTTATTTTACAGGTGATTTTGTAATTATTTTAACTATTTTAGCTATTAAATAGTTCTTAACTATTTAATAGCTATTGTACCTGGTTAAAATAAATACAAAGTTACCTGTAAAATAAATATTAATCCTAAAATAGCTATAATATAATTATAATTTATATTGTAGCTATATTAGGGTTTATTTTACAGGTAAGTATTTAGCTTTAAATAGGAATAATTTATTTAATAATAGTTAATTTTTTTCGTTAGATTTAAATTATATTTAATTTAGGGGGGTGTTAGTGTTAGGGTTAGACTTAGCTTTAGGGGTTAATCCATTTATTACAGTAGCGGCGAGATTCGGCAGATTAGGGGTTAATAATTGAAGTTAGGTGTCAGCGATGTTAGGGAGGGCAGATTAGGGGTTAATACTATTTATTATAGGGTTATTGAGGCGGGAGTGAGGCGGATTAGGGGTTAATAACTTTATTATAATAGCGGCGCGGTCCGGTCGGCAGATTAGGGGTTAATAAGTGTAGGCAGGTGGAGGCGACATTGTGGGGGGCAGATTAGGGGTTAATTAATATAATATAGGAGTCGGCGGTGTTAGGGGCAGCAGATTAGGGGTACATAGGGATAATGTAAGTAGCGGCGGTTTACGGAGCGGCAGATTAGGGGTTAAAAATAATATGCGGGGGTCAGCGATAGCGGGGGCGGCAGAATAGGGGTTAATAAGTGTAAGGTTAGGGGTGTTTAGACTCGGGGTTCATGTTAGGGTGTTAAGTGCAGACGTAGGAAGTGTTTCCCCATAGGAAACAATGGGGCTGCGTTAGGAGCTGAACGCTGCTTTTTTGCAGGTGTTAGGTTTTTTTTCAGCTCAAACAGCCCCATTGTTTTCTATGGGGGAATCGTGCATGAGCACGTTTTTGAAGCTGGCCGCGTCCGTAAGCACCGCTGGTATCGAGAGTTGCAGTGGCGTTAAATTATGCTCTACGCTCCCTTTCTGGAGCCTAACGCACTGAAAACCCTGCCATTCTGTGAACTCTAAATACCAGCGGTATTTAAAAGGTGCGGCCAGAAAAAAGCATGCGTAGCTAACACACCCCCTTGGCCGCAAAACTCCAAATCTAGGTGTTAGGAAGCAAATTTACAAAAGGGGTTCTGTAAATGTGTGTAATTGTCAAAAAAATATTTTTTCTGTTTTTGTTTTTTTCTTGTATGTTAAAGTAATTTCAATCACCAATCTCGTAGGCACCAATAAGAGGCTGACCACAAACATTCTGGGGCATTCCCTTAGCACACAATTGTAAATAGAAAGTAATTTGTCTCACTTTGTTGTTTTTGTTATAGAACTTTTTCAAGTTTTCTTATGTGGATATCTTAAAGTAGAGTTTTATAGAGGTTGCTTTTTTTTTACTTTACTTGTTTGTTTTGTAATGTTTTTAAAAAATATTTTTGGGATACCAATATCCTTCCCAGTGGATGATGCTCTGTGTGGTGAAAGGTTAACGTTTGTAAGATAGAAATGGTTCCATTGATTTTAATCAAGCTGAGAAGCCAATGGCTGCATTGATGAAGAAAAGGTACAAATCTTTCCACAATCTTCAAGCTGTGAAACATATTAACTAGGGATGGATGAATGTTTTGCCACATTCAAAAAATGAAACGAATTTTAACACATTCGTTCATTCGTTTTGAATTTCGAACGTTTGTACAACATTGTAACATTCGTTTAATGTAATAGTATTTCTAATGCTTTCTTTAAATTTAATATTCGATTTGAATAGTTCTAGTTTTTTGTTTCGAATTCTACAATATTTGAATTTGAAAAATTTGAATTTATATATTTGTTGTATTTCTAATGCTTTCTTTAAATGTAATATTCAAATTATGCAATATTCAAAATAGAAAGATTCAAATTTATATATTTGCCTCTATTATGTATTAATTTACGAACTACTGAACTTCTGAATAGTATTTGTTAAATCGAATGTTACATTCGAAATTTCGAATGTGGACATTAGAAATGGAAAGTGACATTCAAAAATTGTAAATAGCATTAGATTATAGAATTTCTAAGAATATTCGTTCTTATCAACATTTGATTATGTAAATCTACAATAACATTCGTTCTAACATTCAAATTTGAATACAAACACATTCGTCCATCCCTAATAGAAACATAGATTTTTATGGCAGATAAGAACCATAGGCCCAGCAAGTCTGTCCGATATTTCCCAAAAGTAGAAACTTATCTAGTTTGTAGGATAGCCTTATTTGTAGGATAGCTTATGCTTGTCCCAGGCATTCTTAAAGTCCCCCACAGTGTTTGTCATTACTACCTTTTGTAGAAGTTTATTCCACCCTTCCTGTAAATAAGTGCTTCCTCAATTTACTTCTGAATATACTACACCTCCTGCCCTCCATTTGCTGTTCTTCCATGCACATAGCCCGCAGCTTGCAGAGAGACGAACCGGGTCCATTGTAAGGATCCTGGAAATCTCTCTCCTTCTGTGCACGGTAAGCTTTTATAAGGTCGCTCCCCTCTCTGCAGTGTCCGGGTAGGGGTGACGTGTGGTGGTGATACTGTGTAAACTGCTGCTGCGGCAGGTGGAAAGATCACTCGGTTCCCCCGTTCCTCTTGTAATCTGGTCTGGGGGGAGACCCGGTTTGTCTCTCCGCAAGCTGCGGGCTATGTGCATGGAAGAACAGCAAGGGGAGGGCAGGAGGGGCAGATGAGAGGCAGTGAGTGCCGGGCAGGCGGCGATGTGATGTGGGTCTGTGCTTGTAACAGCGATAACCAGGTCTACAAGCTGTTCCTGCCCGGCACTCACTGCCTCTCATTCTCTGTAACACACAGCGCTAGAAGTACAGATCAGCCCTGATGTATAAATGCATAATGTGCCTATATCTCGCCGTCAATAGAGCAGCCCTTTCCTTATATACATGGTTTAAATGCAGGCAGTGAACAGACCATTTAAATAATGCTACAAGATATACAATAGATGAGATTTATTAGACAGTGGTGGGAGTTATGGCTGATGTACCTGAAAATATAAAACCCAGAGATTATGTACTGGTAGTGGTGCTGCTAACTCTTTGTTTTTAATCGTCCTTTTGAAATTTATGATCTCAGTAATGCCCTGTGCGTGTAACAGCGTGTGTATCACTGAACTGAATGAAGGAAGACACAAGAGCGCGCAGGGACGAAAGGAAAGGATCCTGTACTAGTGGGAGCTTTTGGGAGACGTCAGAGAAGGAGGGGTCAGGCGGCCATTTCAAAATGGCCAGATGAGATCTAGTAAGTGTATTTTCTGCCAAAGTTTATTTAGATGAAAATTGGGCTACAGTTTACTGTAAAGATCGTTAATTAACTAATCTAAATAAGTTACAGTAATTTTTGGGCTGACTATCCCTTTAAGATCAAGTTTGCGCCAAGTTTTTTTTCAATGAGAAGGATATAGTTTAAAGATCAGGTTTTATTAAATCTACGCCATTGTCTAATAATTGATGAACCACTGGTCTATGTGTGTATTAGTTACTGAAAAATATTTCACTGTTGAGGATTAAATTAATGATCCATAATCATTTCTCTGAAAGGGGCTAAATATGAATTATAATATATTGAATTGCTGCACTTTGTGTGTTTCAGAAGTGGTTCAGAAGTGTTAAATACAGTGTTCTGTGTGCTACTGGTTTAAAATCGGTTATACAACAACTGTTTATTTTTTAGTAGCACTGAGTTGTTCAGTTAGTGCTTTGCATGTTACTGTCTCAAAAGAGGTTAAAAGTTTGTTGATTCTGCTGCTAGTATTTGTTACAAAAAAGTTAAAAGCTCTGTGTTAATGTCACCAAAAATGGTTTAAATCTATTTTAACCAGTTACATTTCTGGCACAGAAGTTAGTGGTTTTGATTTGAATGTAACATTCGGTTTTGAATGTTGGTTTTCATTTTGAATGTTGGTTTTAAAATTGAATATTATATTTATAAAAGATAAATGTAGATTAGAAATACTATTTAAAAATCAAATTGAATTTGAATATTACATTTATAAAAGATAGCTGTAGATTCAAAATACTATTTTGAAATCGAAATCCAATATTAAAAATGCGATTTGCATAAAACAAATTTGAAATCGAATGCTAGTAATATTTTCTAATTTGATGTAAGATACATAGCTAAATATTTGATTATTCAAACAATAAATTTCGAAATTTCTTTAAAATTCAAAAACAAACATTCGAAAAAAAAGAGTGCTAGAATGTTATATGAGCATTCAAAATTCTTTTGAACAAACAAATGTATAAAAGTTTGTTTTAAATTTTGAATGTTTTGAAACATTTGCTCATCACTAAATGTGATGTGAGGTCATATAGCTAGCATTAGGCCTATTTAAAAGACATTGAATTGGTCTGAGATTAGATGGGGCCGTATAGCTCGCAAAAAAGTTAAGTGCTGCTTCACTGGGTTAATGTCACAAAAATGGTTCAAATCTATTTTATCCACTTAAATTTCTGGTACAGAAGCTCATGCTGGAGCCAGTGGTCTCATTTGCCTATTTAGCTGGAATACATTTGCTGCATTAGACACTGATCTGTTCTAGGATCTGATGTGACGTCATATAGCTAGAGTATTTGAAGGGCATTGAATTTGTATGAGGTCAGACCTTATAGCTCTCAAAATTGCCATCAGGGAACATTAGTTTAGTCTGGGTCTGGTGTGTATGCTCATCATAGGCATTTAGGGATTACTAGGGCCTGGGGTCTGGTGTGTGCCCCTACACTGGCATAAAATGTATGTAGGGGCATTGGTCCAAACTCTGATGTAGTTATAAATCTTATGCAAAGAAACACACAAACAGATTTCAATGGCAAATAAAAAAACGTAAGGCCGGGGCATGTCTAGCCGCAGCCATGATAAGTTGCATCTTCTTACAGCTCTAGAAGTGATACAAATATTCTATTGAATATCCCTCAAATCCTACAGAATCTAACATCAACGGATCTTACATGGGCTCCTTGCTGAGTGTTCATGATCTTCCAGACCAGAACTAAGCAGAAGAGACATCAGACGTCGGCCTACCATGATTATTAACACCCCCCCCCCCCCCCCCGAGAATGGGGGTAAACCCGTTCAGTATGGCTACACTTAATAGGGAAGAATTTCATGTAGTACTGTGCACCCTCTTTGGTAACCTGGAGCAACAAATTAACCATAGCTTTGACAACCTGATATCACTAATGCAACACGGAGATCGTGTGAATCCCTCAATAAAAGTCACAGACCCAGAGCCCCCTATACTGACGGGCAACCAGCTAACTGTAGCAACAGATGTGCAGAACACCCCATTTACAGAGAACTGCTAAGAAAGAGTAGCAGAGGTATAACTATAGGAAGCAAGATCCCGGGAATGCCTATGTTTACGCTCACTGTACCCACGTCAGAGTGCAAACATGATGGTACAGATGTAGCTACCTTGTCCCTAGGCTGCCCAAAAGACCCGAGAGCTGCTGTACCTATCATATACATAAAACAGCAAACTGAAGCTCAACCAGTCTCCCATACCTGGTCGAGTGATGGGGACTTTGCCTTGGAGTCTCTTCGGGGGGATGCGGCCGAACCCCTGGAGAGCTGTCTGGACTTACCCTGCCACCTTGCGCTGGAACAGATTGCTATCCAGGACGAGTTGTGGTGTGCAGATGCTACAGGCCAGAACGGAACTAACATCCTAGTAGTCTTTTATAACAATCTTATATTTAAGAGGACTTTACCAACTTTAGAACTGTTGCAAGATCTTCAATTAGCTGGACATTGGAGCACCTTGAATCCCAAAGCCTTACAAATTGCAAACAAGACTGATATAAGGAAGAAATATATGAATGCTCCAAGTTCCACTATCTCAATAGGAGTGGGGTTAGACTTTAACACTCTAAAACATGGCGAGATGTAAAACACACTTCTTGCAACATAACTAGTTCAGATGTTTTGTTTGACCCTTATCACAGTTTATGCTAGTGTTGTTAATCCCAAATTGATGTCCCTTTTCTTTGACTTTTAACTCCAAATTATCACACATTTGCTAATTTATTGTTCATTGTTTTGGGGGTATCGTAGTCATTGTTGAAAGCATTGGTGTTAAGCATCCCCTCAAGTAGTTTTTTTTGTTCTCTTTTCTCTGCACTCACAGCAGGCCTGCTCTTCCTATGTTATTTATTCTAATAACAGCCTAATGTAACCTGCAAATTTATTTAGCTAACCTCCTATCTCCTAAGCCAGGATCACAGATCGCTATGTCAGTTCTTATGCACTTTCTTTACTAATATGTAATACTTATTTAATATGCTCTACCCAGGGAGACCTACCAGCAACCGAACCTGTGCAAACCAATAATGTTATCACATGGCCCTAATACGTTAGAACAGGCTATTTATGAACCTGTAATAAGCTTCGTACATCAGGCTCCAAATGAACATCTACTACCTCATTAGCGTGCTTTAGTCACCATCATTATACAATTGCCGCACACTGAAGATTGAATCAAGGTACTTGTTTTATATAGGGGTACCCTTGCATTCCTATTAGCTGATTTCAATCTTCAAATTCAAATCAGCCAATAGCATGAAAGGAAAAAACTTTCATCCTGTTGGCTAATTTAAATTTGAAGATTCAAATCAGCCAATAGGAATGCAAGGGTACCCTATATAAAAGGGTCTGAAGAGGAGAACCTTACCGCCGACACCGGGAAAAAGATAGAAGATGGACCACCTATGGAAGGAGATGAAGATAAAGCGCGCCGGGATAAAGATGGAGCACTTATATTTTTTTAAAGGGATATTACAATAGGAATATTTTTTTTTATTTTTGGTAATTTTGTTTGTTATTTTTTTTAAGGGTGGGTTTTATTATTTTTGTAAATAGTGGTTTTGAAACAATTTGCGCCAAATCACAGGTATAGGCTCCCCTTGTATAGTATATGTCCCTCACATATAAGAGTATAGAGTGGAAAGAAAAGAGAAACTATCTGCTAGATTACGAGTCTTGCGTTAGCCTTAAAAAGCAGCGTTGAGAGGTCCCAATGCTGCTTTTTAACGCCCGCTGGTATTACGAGTCTGGCAGGTACAGGTGTACCTCTCACTTATCTTCCGCGACTCGAGCTTACCGCAAATCCCCTTACGTAAATTGCGTATACTATCTTTTTAATGGGATTTGCCTAATGCCGGTATTACGAGTCTTGGAAGAAGTGAGTGGTAGACCCTCTCCTGTCAAGACTCCTACAGCATTTAAAAGTCAGTAGTTAAGTGTTTTATGGGCTAACGCCGTAACATAAAACTCTTAACTAAAGTGCTAAAAAGTACATTAACACCCATAAACTACTGATTAACCCCTAAACCGAGCCCCCCCCCCCCACATCGGAAACACTTAAATAAAGTTTTTAACCCCTAATCTGCCGACCGGACATCGCCGCCACTTTAATAAATATATTAACCCCTAAACCGCCGCACTCCCGCCTCGCAAACACTAGTTACATTTTATTAACCCCTAATCTGCCATCCCTAACATCGCCGACACCTACCTACATTTATTAACCCCTAATCTGCCGACCCCAACTTCGCCGCTACTATATTAAATTTATTAACCCCTAAACCTAAGTCTAAACCTAAGTTTAACACCCCCCTAACTTAAATATAATTTAAATAAAACGAAATAAAATAACTACAATTAAATAAATTATTCATATTTAAAACTAAATACTTACCTGTAAAATAAACCATAAGATAGCTACAATATAACTAATAGTTACATTTGTATCTATCTTAGGGTTTATATTTATTTTACAGGCAACTTTGCATTTATTTTAACTAGGTACAATAGTTATTAACTATTTAATAACTTCCTAGTTAAAATAAATACAAATATACCTGTAAAATAAATCCTAACCTAAATTACAATTACACCTAACACTACACTATCATTAAATTAATTACCTAAACTAACTACAATTAAATTAACCCTTTCATGACATAGGCAATTGTTCAAGTTCTGAACGTAAACGAAACCTTGCATTTCAGCTATATGTCTTTTCAACCATAATTTACCCCTTTCACATTAAGTGCACCCACACTAATTATATATTGTTTTTAGAGGACAGATAGGGCTTTCTTTTGGCATAAAAGATTTATTTCTCAACTATAATTTTATATAAAAAAAATCAAAGTAAGTGTGAGAAATTAAGAAATTTGAAGCTTTCCAAATGATTTTATTGTGAATATCATCATCCTGATATATGTTACTGCAATAAAACACCCATACTTGTGTTAAGCGATGTCCCATGAGTATAACGATACCCCCCATGTACAGGTTTTCTGAGTTTTCTGGAATTTACAAGGCCCAACATACGGCCTACCCATTTACATAGAAATCTGGCACATTCATTTTCTGGGCTTAAGTTGCCTTTCATACATTATAGCAGCCCAGGAATGAAAATGACCCCATCATGGCATACCATTTACAAAAGTAAACACCCTAGGGTATTCCAAAAGGGCCATGTCACGTCTTTTTGTGAAGCCCCTTAGTCACAACACCTGGCCAAATGTAGTGGTCATTTTTGTTGTATGCGTTTTTTTACACAAACACTGCACTTTGGCTGTTTCTGTCATCAAGCTTTTATGTTTTACTGCTATAAAACACACATATTTGTGTTTGTCAATGTCCTACGAGTACAACAGTACCCCCCATGTACAGGTTTCATGGGGTTTACAGGAGTTACTGGGCCAAATATGGGGTCTGCCCATTTCAGTCTTTATGCATGGAAATTTGGCACCTTAATTTTCTGTGCCTATGTCCTCTTTGAGACATTATAGCAGCCCAGGAATGAAAATTACCCCATCATGGCATACCATTTTCAAAAGAAGACACCCTAGGGTATTCCAAAAGGGCCATTTCACATCTTTTTGTGAAGCCCCTTAGTCACAACACCTGGCCAAATGTAATGGTCATTTTTTTTGCATGCGTTTTTTGCACAAACACTGCACTTTGGCTGTCTCTGTCATCAACCTTTTATGTTTTGCTGCTATAAAACACACATATTAGGGTTTTTCAAGGTCCTACGAGTAAAACAGTACCCCCCATGTACAGGTTTTATGGGGTTTACAGAAGTTACAGGTACAAATATGGGGTCTGCCCATTTCAGTTTTTATGCATGGAAATTTGGCACCTTAATTTTCTGTGCCTATGTCCTCTTTAAGACGTTATAGCAGCCCAGGAATGAAAATTACCCCATCATGGCATACCATTTTCAAAAGAAGACACCCTAGGGTATTTCAAAAGGCCCATGTCACATATTTTTGTGAAGCCCCTTAGTCATAACACCTGGCCAAATGTAATGGTGATTTTTTTTGCATGCGTTTTTTGCACAAACACTGCACTTTGGCTGTCTCTGTCATCAACCTTTTATGTTTTGCTGCTATAAAACACACATATTAGTGTTTGTCAAGGTCCTACGAGTAAAACAGTACCCCCCATGTACAGGTTTTATGGGGTTTACAGAAGTTACAGGGCCAAATATGGGGTCTGCCCATTTCAGTTTTTATGCATGGAAATTTGGCACCTTAATTTTCTGTGCCTATGTCCTCTTTAAGACGTTATAGCAGCCCAGGAATGAAAATTACCCCATCATGGCATACCATTTTCAAAAGAAGACACCCTAGGGTATTTCAAAAGGTCCATGTCACATATTTTTGTGAAGCCCCTTAGTCACAACACCTGGCCAAATGTAATGGTCATTTTTTTTGCATGCGTTTTTTGCACAAACACTGCACTTTGGCTGTCTCTGTCATCAACCTTTTATGTTTTGCTGCTATAAAACACACATATTAGTGTTTATCAAGGTCCTATGAGTAAAACAGTACCCCCCATGTACAGGTTTTATGGGGTTTACAGAAGTTACAGGGCCAAATATGGGGTCTACCCATTTCAGTTTTTATGCATGGAAATTTGGCACCTTAATTTTCTGTGCCTATGTCCTCTTTAAGACGTTATAGCAGCCCAGGAATGAAAATTACCCCATCATGGCATACCATTTTCAAAAGAAGACACCCTAGGGTATTTCAAAAGGCCCATGTCACATATTTTTGTGAAGCCCCTTAGTCACAACACCTGGCCAAATGTAATGGTCATTTTTTTTGCATGCGTTTTTTGCACAAACACTGCACTTTGGCTGTCTCTGTCATCAACCTTTTATGTTTTGCTGCTATAAAACACACATATTAGTGTTTGTCAAGGTCCTACGAGTAAAACAGTACCCCCATGTACAGGTTTTATGGGGTTTACAGAAGTTACAGGGCCAAATATGGGGTCTGCCCATTTCAGTTTTTATGCATGGAAATTTGGCACCTTAATTTTCTGTGCCATGTCCTCTTTGAGACATTATAGCAGCCCAGGAATGAAAATTACCCCATCATGGCATACCATTTTCAAAATAAGACACCCTAGGGTATTCCAAAAGGCCCATGTCACATCTTTTTGTGAAGCCCCTTAGTCACAACACCTGGCCAAATGTAGTGCTCCTTTTTTTTGTATGCGTTTTTTGCACAAACACTGCCCTTTGGCTGTTTCTGTCATCAACCTTTTATGTTTTGCTGCTATAAAACACACATATTTGTGTTTGTCAATGTCCTAAGAGTAAAACAGTACCCCCCATGTACAGGTTTTATGGGGTTTACAGATGTTACAGGGCCAAATATGGGATCTGCCCATTTACATGGAAAATTGGCACATTCATTTTATTGGACTTTGTCCTCTTTGAGACATTATAGCAGCCCAGGAATGAAAATTACCCCATCGTGGCATACCATTTATAAAAGTAGACAACCCAGGGTATTGAAAAAGGACTATGTTTAGTCTTTGTTTGTAGCCACTTAGTCACAACATCTGGCCAAAGGTAATGTTCATATTTCAGTTTTAGTTTATCACAAAAACACTGCCTTTTTGCTGTTTATATCATCCTTTTATGTTTTACTGCTATAATACACCCATCTTTGTGTTCAGCGATGTCCCATGAGTACAACAATACCCCCTATGTACAGGTTTTATGTGGTTTCAGGAAGTTACAGCGCCCAATATAGGGTCTGCCAATTTGCATGGACATTGGGCACATTGATTTTATGGACCTTTGTTGCCTTTGAGACAGTATGGCAGCGCAGGAATGAAAATTACCCCACCATGGCATACCATTTGCAAAAGTAGACAACCCAGGGTATTAAAAAAGGACTATGTTTTGGCGGTTTCCGGAAGGGGTGGAGCTAGGATACAACCGCTCCAGGTCGGCGTTCAGGTGAACGCATGAGGGAAAAAAAACTAACCCTTAGCTCATAGCCACATAGCCCGCAGAAGTGTGCTGCTTGTCCGGGTTCTAAATATAGTGGCGATACAGGGTGCTTTTATTCGCACCGGAGCTAGAGAAACCTACACGGCCGTTTATGGCCAGCGGCTATACCGCATTGTAACAATTGGCCTAGGATTGGAAGAAAGATGGCCAGAGAGAGCGGGCAATAACCAGTGAGAACGAACATTGCTTGCCTAAAATCTTCGTTTACAAGACTACCCAGTAACAGTTGTTCCCCTGGTGGAAAACCTGCCGCAAAAACTATAGAGGACGTATTCACTGAATACACATCCCCCAGGTGGGGCGAGTCGTGGACGGAGCACCAGGTGACCTGAGACGGATAAAGTGCCAGACCCATCACCCGGCTACAGGTGCAAGACGGGGCCTATTGATAACAGTGAGGCTGGTCCGTGGAAGCTGTTTGACGCTTAGAGGCTGTGAGCACATCAATACTGAGTCGTTTGCATGGAAGGAAGGAGCCGCTGACGCCCGGAGGGATCCGAGCCTCACGATCTAACCTGACAGAAAGTACTCAGTTTCAGAAACAACAGTGCTATAGCTGGAAGTGGGAGCATCCAGGCACAGGTGATAATTGAGTCGTCCCATGCCAAAATTGATCCCATAGTGTCATGCTGAGGTACGCCGGGGCAAAAGGTAACCTGTAACCTGTTGGAGAAATAAGGGAGAACGACTGCCCGCTGAAGATAATCTGCCGAGCTTTGTTGGAGCGCAAGTATTAAACACTGTACTTATTCTTTTCCCTTTCCATAAACGGGATATTTTACTATTGCCTTTTATGACTGCCCGGGGATATAAACGCTAAAAAAGAAAAAAAATGTGGTACAGTGACTTTGACACGGGTATTATATATGTCTAAAGAGGAGGACTTAATTCCGCTAAATGAAGCAATATACAGGCAAGGCGCCTGGTAGCAGTGATGTATACCATTTGAACATTTAAAGTGGATAAATTTGTCCGAGTAGATATTTGAATTTTGCTAGAAATTGGTTTTGGCCTTTTTTTCCTGGCTCTGCATAATAAGAGCTAAAACTGTGTTAGCAAATAACTCTAGGCTTGTATTATAAGAATTGAATTTTTTGGCAACAAATAAGTATAGCCTTTGTATTGTAAGAAATATAAGAGTTGAATTTTTGTCAATAAGTAACACTAGCCTTTGCTTAATAAGAATTGAATCTGTACTGATAAATAATACTAGTCACGGTTTAACTAGAGTGGAACCTGAGTTAACAAACAACAGTTGCTGTGACACCATAAGAGTTGAATATCTGTAAGAAAAATAACATTAGCTCTTGCATAATAAGTCTTGACGCTGTATTGATAAAAAATATTAGCTCTTGTTTAATAAGAGCGGAATAGGTGTGAATAAATAATACTAGCCCTTGTATAATAAGAATTGAATCTGGGTTAATAAATTAGCCTTAGCATCATAAGAGTGGAAGTTGTATCAACAAATAACATTAGCCATTGTATAATAAGACCTGAATCTGCTCTGATAAATAATATTAACTTTAGTTGAATCCGTGTGAAAGAAAATAACACAAGTTAGTCTTGGTAATAGCTTTAAATTTTATTCTAAAGAAGAGGGAAGAATAGCAATTTTGAACTTGGGAAATTCTGAGTCTCAGGCTTAGTCCCTGATATTTAAAGGTTGTAAGCATTGATTTTCTTCTTGTGTAAGGAAATTCATTTGGTCTGCATTTATTACATACACCCACACGTTTTTTTTTTTTTTTTTCCCTTCTCCACACTCACTTCCCCGGCCCCTTTTTTTTTTTTTTTTTTTTTTTTTTTTTTTTTTTTTTTTTCTCTTTTCTCTCTCTCCACTTTTTTAACCATCCAGGAAGACTCACTCAATACACACTTAGGCACATATAGTCAAGGCCATCCACCACTGCCCAGTAATCTAATAATCACCTCACTATCACCCAATCATTTGTTATCACCTTACACCTTTCAATGGAAAGGTTTATTGCACAAGGCAGACAAAGTTCTCCAATAATGCCTACCAAAACAAGAGAAAAGAAAGGTACTAAAATGCCAGAGGCTAGCCTTGAGACTACTAATGAACCTTTAAATGATCCACAAATATTGATTGCCCAAATAAATTTGCTCTTTACACCTCAATTCGAGGCAATTAAACAAGACCTTTCTAATATCTCGACAAATTTAGATATGCTTACTACTGAAGTAAAGCAATTCTCTGCAAGGCTTACAGAAGCGGAGAATAGAATTTCAGATGTGGAAGACTTGGTAAATAATCACGACAGTATTTTAGTTAAACAAGAAACTCAGATAAGAAATTTACAAGCCCGTCTGGAGGATATTGAGGATCGCTCCAGGCGGAATAATTTAAGAATAGTAGGTCTCCCGGAGACAGCAGAGTTCGAAAATATGCTGAATTTTGCATCTAATACTTTACCCCAGCTACTGGGATTTTCCCCCTCTAAACTACCTTTACAGATAGAAAGAGCACATAGGGTAGGTCCAAGGAAATATAACGAAGACGGTTCTCCAAGAATTAGAGTCTGCATATTCAAGGTTTTGAGGTTTCAAGACAAAGTCGAGCTGCTTAAGTTATATAGGAAAACGGATACATTTAATATTGCTAATAAAAGAGTCTTTATATTTCAAGATTTTTCGAATGAGACTTCCTCAAAGAGGAGAAATATGGCCCCCTACTGTTCCCAATTGATAGAGAGAGGTGTAAAAGCACATATGGTTTATCCAGCCAGAATTATTGTAGAAAAGGATGGTACAAAGAAAAACCTAAACTCTGTAACGGAAGCTAAAGAGTTTATAGCTAATCTTGATTCCCTACAGAACTAGAGAGAGATCTCAATTGTAATAAAACTAGGCTACTATGAGTTGTAAGGTGATATGGATTTTATTGTATGTCTTTTTTTTTTTTTTTTTTTTTTTTTTTTTTTTTTTTTTTTTCTCTCTCTCTTTGCTTTTTTTCTTCCCTTTCCCCCCCCCCCTTCTACTAGGTAAATTAGGATTTTAATTGGAGGTTATGACAGAGTTTTGTAAAAACTTTAAGATACTGTCCTGGAACGTGGGGGGTATCTCTTCCCCGGCCAAACGTAAATTGATTATAAAAACGCTAGGTAAATCATCACCAAGTATTGTCTTTCTCCAAGAAACCCACTTAAAAGACAAGGAAATAGTCAAGTTGAAATCAAAATGGGTGGGGGAAGTTATAGGAGCGCCCTGTCTAGGCAGAAAAAGTGGAGTGGCGATTTTATTCAATAAAGACCTGATATATAGTGTCTCATGCATTGAGATAGATGTGGAGGCTAGATATATTATTGTACAAGTCCAAATGAAAAATACAAAATTAATCTTATGTAATATATATGGCCCTAATGGATTCTCTCCCTCTTTCTGGGATAAGATGAAGGCCAAATTATTCCCATACATTAAATATAACCTCATTGTAGCTGGAGACTTTAATATGTGTTTATATCCGGACCTAGAAAGAATGAATGTAGATCATCAAGCCCGATATAATAGACAGGCTAAATATTTTAAAAAGCTGTGTACCTACCTGAAATTAACTGATATATGGAGGGCGAAGAATCCAGATAAAATTAAATTTACGTGTGAATCCAAGTCCTTTAAAACGTTTTCACGAATAGATTATATTCTAATTTCGGAATCCCTCTCTATTATTAAAGCTCAGGCGTCTATAAATGATATAATGATCTCCGACCATGCTATTATATCGCTGTATTTTGACACATTGGTGAAAGCTAAAGACAAAGTAAATACCTTCTATTTCCCTAGATATCTATATAATAATCTTAGGTTTAATAATTGGTTAAGACAGAAGTGGAAAGACTATTGTACATTAAATATAGCGCAATATAATTCGATTGAAAATTTTTGGGAAGCCTCTAAGGCGGTTTTGAGAGGAGAGATTGGCGCTTATGTATACGCTAGAAAGAAAAAAGCAAGCTTGATTGAAAAGCAAATGATGAATAGTGTTAGGAATGCATACAGGAGATTTTTTAATAATCATAGTGAGGAAAACTGGGGAAAATATATCAAGGCTAGACAGGAAAGGGACATATTACTAAAACAAAGAGCGCAGGAGGAAGACATTAGACTCAATATGCATTTCAGGGCTTTTCATGGATGCTCAGCTAAATACTTATCCATGATAGTTCGGAATAGGAAAAAAAAAAATTATATATTGGCAGTTAAGGAGAGAGAGACGAGATGTACGGATAACACAGAGATTATGAGGGTTTTTCATGACTATTATCAGAATTTATATTGCGAGAAGAAAAGTGATGCAGTAAATCTTGAAGAGTTTTGGGCTAAAATTCAAACCCCGAAAATAAATCAGGAAAATTTAAATCTATTAAATGCCCCTATATCATTGGAAGAAGTGACGAAGGCAATAAGAAACGCGAAACTAAATAAAGCAGCAGGGCCAGATGGCTTCCCAGCAGAGTATTTGAAAATCTTAATGGAGGACATTGTCCCTACTTTACAAAAACTTTACAATAATTATTTTATTTCAAATAAGCCCATCTCAAATTATTTTTCTGCTGCAAATATATCTTTAATATATAAAAAAGGGAAAGATCCGGAAGATCCCGCCTCATATAGGCCCATATCAGTATTAAATTCCGATTACAAAATACTAACCTCTATAATCGCTAGTAGACTGGCTCATTGTCTCACCGATCTTATTCATCCAGATCAAACTGGCTTCATGATAAATAGGAATTCTTCGAAAAATATTCGAAAGCTTGTTACATATGTGGATTATATATGGTCTATAAAAGGTACAGCGAATTCCCAACTAATGCAGGATCTAGCAATTCTTACACTGGATGCCGAAAAGGCGTTTGATTCGATCAATTGGGAATATTTATTTAGCTCAGTTTCAAAATTCGGACTCCAAAATCAATTTCTGGGTTTTATTCGTAATCTGTATAAGAACCCTATTTCCTATCTGCTGGTGAACGGCTCCCTTTCATCTAAAATTATAATGGGTAGAGGCACGAGACAGGGTTGCCCCCTATCGCCACTCTTGTTTAATTTAGCTGTGGAGCCTCTTGCAATATGGCTTAGGGATATAATAGTAGGAGTAAAGCTAGGCACGAGTAAATTAAAAATATTACTGTACGCTGATGATTTATTGATTTTTCTGCAGAACACTACACAGTCAATTCCATTAATAGTAGACACTTTACAGTTTTTCGCATCATTTTCCGGATATAATATTAACTGTAATAAGAGTGAAATTATGTGGTTAAATAAAACTAATATTAGTCTGCAACAAATCCCGTTTAGAACCACTGAAACCCTTAATTACTTAGGCATTAAACTTAGTGCCAATCCTAATAAGTGGTACATAGAGAACTTTTGTCCTTTGACCCAAAAAATTATTACGGATTTAAAGTTATGGGTATCTTTGCCCCTGTCAATTTCAGCCCGAGTAAATCTAATTAAGACTATTGTCTTCCCTAGACTAGTATATTCACTCCAAAATTTACCGCTTTTGATTAAGACTTATGATCGACAGAGAATTAACGCTGCTTTTTCTAATTTTATTTGGAAAGATAAGAAACCAAGAATAGCGTTAAAAAAGATGATGCAACCATATAAAATGGCAGGTTTTGCCTTACCAGACATTCACCTTTATAATATTGCTTTTTTAGCTAAAATAGCAATTGAGTGGTTGACAGATATAAATAAGGTCTCATCAAATGATATCGAGAGTTTTTTTGTATATCCTTTTTCTTTGAAAGCGATTTTACATTGTCCCTTGAAAGTACTTCCGAGGAATATAGATTGTTTAATCTCCATTAAGAATATCATCATAGCTTGGTATAAAGTGTGTGGCATATTAGATATGGATCCATATTATTCTGATTTTCTTCCTATAAGGGGCAATCCTAGTTTTACACCTGGAATCAATCAAGCTATATTTAGAAAATGGGCAGACAAAGGAGTGAAGTATATTAATCAGGTATTAACGAATGACTGGTGTGTTGTCTCCTTTGAAACCCTAGTATCACAATTTGAATTACCTAGAACTAGTTTTTTTGGTTATTTACAAGTCAGACATTTTATAGAAGATATGAGAAGGGATAGGGATCAATTTAAGGAATGGACTGAAATCAAAGGTTATATACATCAATATGTGGTGGGCTCTACATCTATCTCTTTGTTATATGATATCTTACTTGCTAAACAAAGCCTTATTTCCTTGAATAAAATACATGATAACTGGAAATATAATTTTCCTAATCTAGAGCTAACAAAAATAAATACAAGTCTTCTGACTACAAGGAAGTTAACTATACCTATGAGCTGGAAAGAATCCCATTATAAACTTATTAATAATTTTTATTTAACCCCAGCCCGATTGACGAAAATGTATCCAGCACAAAGTTTTAGCTGCCCGCGTTGTAACTTTGCGAAAGCGGACATATGTCATATGTTTTATCTCTGTCCTAAAATGAAGCAAGGGTGGGAGAAGCTAGTTTACTGGATCAATAAACTTTATAATTCAAATATATCTATAGACATGGAAACAGTTATGTTTTTAAAAAGGTATAATCCGGATCTAGGAATACAAGTTAAAATTTTAAATATACTTATACTACTGGTAAGACATTTGATCGTAAAAAACTGGAAATCTATAGCTGCACCCTCATTGGCTAGGATAATAAAGGAAATTCAAAACCATATTGTATTTGAATCATTTCATATGAAGAATGTTAAGGAGCATAAAGTAAAAAGATTTATATTAGGATGGTTACCTATAATTAAAACATATACATTACAGATCCAGAAACAAATTTTGTACCCCTTTTTAAGTTCTGAGACGTTCGCAGAACTAGCTACGCTAGACATATTTCCAGCGAATTGGTATTCTTCAAGTAGAGAAATTTAGCTCTCCAAGTCATGAAGTACTAGTAAGATAGGATTAAGAGGATAGAGTAGGACGAGGGGATGAAGGGGGGGGGTTTTGCCCCCCTTTTTCCCTTTTTTTTTTTTTTTTTTTTTTTTTGTTTTTCCTCTCCCACTTCTTCTCACTTTCTCTTCTTTTTCTTTTCTCTTATTTATGTTTATTTTGTTGTATATAATTGGAAAATGTGAGGAACACATTTGGGTTAACAGAAAAAACAATACAGGAAAAATGTAAGACAAATTTGAAAACAAAATGATGTTTAATTTTCTTTGGATGTTTATATATGTTTTGTCCTATTGGAAAATAATAGGCAATGTACGCCTTAAAATGAACAAGTTGCTGAATTTTGATTGTATTATTATAAATGTGTTTCACTTAATAAAGAAATATTAAAAAAAAAAAAAAAGGACTATGTTTAGTCTTTTTCTGTAGCCACTTAGTCACAAAACCTGGTCAAATTTAGTGGTCATATTTTTTTATTTGCTTTTTTCACACAGACTTTGCATTTTTTCTATTTAGATCAACATCATTATATTTTTTACTGCTATAATACACCCATATCTGTGTTCAGTGATCTCCCATGAGTGCAACAATACCCCCTATGCACAGGTTTTATGTGGTTTTAGGAAGTTACAGGGCCCAATATAGGGTCTGCATAGAAATTTGGCACATTGATTTTCTGGACCTATGTTGCCTTTGAGACAGTATGGCAGCCCAGGAATGAAAATTACCCCCCTCATGACATACCATTTGCAAAAGTAGATAACTCAGGATATTCTAAAAGGAGTATTTTAGTTGTTTTGTATAACTTATAATGGCCTTAGAGTGGATGGGCTTAACATATAAAGGGACAGGACAAGGTCAGGGGATTTATGAAGTTAGGAATACAGAATAATAAAATAAAATAAATTAGGAACACATACAGATTGCTTTCAAATTAAAAGTTTAACTCTGTGTGATATATTCGAAAGCAATCAGTGATACAGAGGCCAGGTTGAGAGGGGCAGTCAGGGCAATGGTAACTAGAATCCCTCCTCCCTCCTTTTTTATAGCAGACTGACTGCATCTTTTCTGGGGTGTTAATTTGCAGGCAGTGGGGGGGATCCTAGTGGGAAAATGCCTGCCACAGAGTCGCTCAACATTTTCAGATTGAACAGTGGGAGGATTAGGGGTCTGGTTAAACAAAATATCAGATGTTACATTTAACACAAATTCCAAAAAAGTATAAGTTTTCCCTGTGCCTGTTTTTTTGTACAGCACATATGCATTATATACTGCGATCTGCATAATATAAAAGGCTACTTTTTTGTACCAAGTTCTAGTTTTTCTTTGAATTAGATATGGCTGCAGGCACCGGTCAGCTAAATCTACCCCCCCCATGTTTTTGTTGTACTCCACAATGCACTTTGGCTTTCGGATCTGTGCAGATCTTCCCTTCACAGACACTGGCACTGTAGCTTCATCGTGCATTGTGGAGAGCATGTACACATCTTTTTTATCAGTGTACCGAAGGGCCAGTAGCTCATTGTGGCGTAAAGCTGACGTTGTGCCCCTACTTTTTTTTCCATATGTCAGCTTCTGGGGGAAACCTTTGCGATTTTTTCTTGTTGTGCCACAGGCCACGGTTTCAAAATAAAACAAAAATTTTAATAGCTCTGTGCTGGTGTAAAAATTATCGAGCCACAAATGGTACCCTTTATTTAGCAGGGGTAGTAGGAGATCCCACACAATTTTCCCACTTGTGCCAACTGAATCTGGGCAGCCAGGTGGATCCAAGTGGCTATCCTTTCCCTGGTAGATGCGAAATGCCCAGGTATACCCAGTACTGCATTCACAGAGCTTATAAAATTGTACCCCATAGCGGGACCTCTTGGATGGTATATATTGCTTGAAAAGCAATCTCCCCTTAAATTTCATGAGGGTCTCATCAATGCAAATGTCCTGCTCAGGTATGTAAACTTCTTTAAATTGTTGGGACAGGTGGCTTATCAGGGGCCTTAGTTTATATAACCTGTCATGCAGGGGGTCATTTTTGGGGGGGCACTTGGTATTATCATTAAAATGGAGAAACCGCAGCAATTGTTCATATCTGTCCCTCTTCATAACCCTTGGAAAAAGAGGGGTAGCCAGGATGGGGTTCTGGCTCCAGTATGAACGAATGCTGGGTTTCTTCACAATCCCCATTATTAATGTCAGGGCCCAAAACTTTTTAATCTCTGGTATGTCAGTGGGGTGCCAGCTATTTTTTCTGACATACAGAGATTGGGGATTTTTGGACAGATACTGGCTGGCATATAAATTTGTTTGAACAACTATATGCTCAAACATGGTATCTGTCAGAATCAGGGACATATAGTTTATTGGCTCACATACTGGAACATCACTTGTGATGCCAGGAGTCTCAGTAAATTCTGGCATTTCTGGGGCAGTGAAATTTGGGGGTATCCAATTTTGGTCATTTGTGCGACGCCTCCTTTTAGGTGGCGGGCAGGGAGCACCAGCATCAGATGTATCACTCAGGGGCTCTATGTCTGATGCCGTAAGGGTTGCGCTGTCAGACAGAGCAGAGAGGGTTTCACTCCCTGAATCTGCGGCAAGAATGGCATAAGCCTCTTCTGCTGAATAGCGTGCCATAAGGGATTTTTTTCAGTACAAATTACCACTTCACCACCACCAATTCCCACTTCACCTTCCCCAAAATCCCACTAAACCACCCCAATTACCACCTCCCAATTACCACCCACCTATTCCCACCCACCCTATTCCCTCAGATTTTTTTTTTTTTAAATTATGATTTTTTCTTTATATATATATATATATATATATATATATATATTTTTTTTTTATAAACTAAAAAAAAAAAAGGAACTGGGAAGGGTAGTGATTGGGAACAGCAGGGAAGGGGTTAATAATAACTAAAGATCCCCACAAATAAACTTTTGGGCACTGATCAAAGCCCTGACAGGCTGATCACTGTGATATTAGGCTGATCACAGTAGCAGCTCAGTGATCAGCAGCAAAAACAATATATATATATATTTGTAACCCCCACAAATAAAACCCCAACGCTTTTGATCAACACTGATCAAAGCCCTAACTGGATAACCAAGTTATATTAGGCTGATCACAGTAGCAGCTCTGTGATCAGCAGCAAATATATATATATATATATATATATATATATATATATATATATATATATATTGTATTTATTTTTTATATATATATTTTCCCCTCTCTAGCACTACAAACACTAAACTGTCTTCCTCTCTCTCTCAGATCGCACTGAGAGCAGAGAGGAAGCGGATACCCTTGTAACAGCCAATGATTCCACTCATTGGCTGCTACAGTGTTACAGGGGACAATCGATACACCCCCTCCATGCTGATTGGATCCTGGGGGAGTGCCAGAGGTGCTAGGCACATCCCCCAACCGGATCCACAACAAACAAAATATCGGAGGGGGCACAGGACCTGAAAACCGTTATGCCGTTCTATTCCGTCATAACGGCTCTAAAGCCCAGTGTAATTATGACGGAATGGAATGGCATAACGGCGTTAAAAGGTTAAATAAACTAAAGTACAAAAAACCCCCCACTAAATTACAGAAAATAAAAAAATAATTACAAGAATTTTAAACTAATTACACCTAATCTAATCCCTCTAATAAAATAAAAAAGCCCCCAAAATAATAAAATTCCTTACCCTATACTAAATTACAAATAGCCCTTAAAAGGGCTTTTTGCGGGGCATTGCCCCAAAGTAATCAGCTCTTTTACCTGTAAAAAAAAATACAATACCCCCCCAACATTAAAACCCACCACCCACACACCCAACCCTACTCTAAAACCCACCCAACCCCCCCTTAATAAAACCTAACACTACCCCCTTGAAGATCACCCTACCTTGTGCCGTCTTCACCCAGCCGGGCACAAGTGGTCCTCCAGAGGGGCAGAAGTCTTCATCCAATCCGGGCAGAAGAGGTCCTCCAGACGGCCAGAAGTCTTCATCCAGGCGGCATCTTCTATCTTCATCCATCCGGAGCGGAGCGGGTCCATCTTCAAGCCAGCCGACACGGAGCATCGTCTTCTTCCAACGACTCCTGACGAATGAAGGTTCCTTTAAATGACGTCATCCAAGATGGCGTCCCTTGAATTCCGATTGGCTGATAGGATTCTATCAGCCAATCGGAATTAAGGTAGAAAAAATCAGCCAATAGGATTGAGCTAGCATTCTATTGGCTGTTCCAATCAGCCAATAGAATGTGAGCTCAATTCGATTGGCTGTATAATTGTAATTTAGGTTAGGATTTATTTTACAGGTATATTTGTATTTATTTTAACTAGGAAGTTATTAAATAGTTAATAACTATTTAATAACTATTGTACCTAGTTAAAATATATACAAAGTTGCCTGTAAAATAAATATAAACCCTAAGATAGATACAAATGTAACTATTAGTTATATTGTAGGTATCTTATGGTTTATTTTACAGGTAAGTATTTAGTTTTAAATAGGATTAATGTATTTAATTGTATTTATTTTCTTTAGATTTATTTAAATTATATTTAAATTAGGGGGTGTTAGGGTTAGGGTTAGACTTAGGTTTAGGGGTTAATAAATTTAATATAGTAGCGGCGACGATGGGGACGGCAGATTAAGGTTTAATAATTGTAGGTAGGTTGCGGCGACGTTGGGGGGGCAGATTAGGGGTTAATAAATATAATGTAGGGTTTGTTGATGTTGGGGGCATCAGATTAGGGGTTCATAAGTATAAGGTGGCTGCGGTGTCCGGAGCGGCAGATTAGGGGTTAGTAATATAATGCAGGTGGCGACGATGGCGGGGGCAGCAGATTAGGGGTTAATAAGTGTAAGATTAGGGGTGTTTAGACTCGTGGTTCATGTTAGGGTGTTAGGTGTAGACATAACTTTTGTTTCCCCATAGGAATCAATGGGACTGCGTTAGAAGCTGAACGCTGCTTTTTTAAAGGTGTTAGGTTTTTTTTCAGCCCAATCTGCCCCATTGATTCCTATGGGGAAATCGTGCACAAGCATGTTTTGCAAGCTCACCGCTATCGTAAGCAACGCTGGTATTGAGGTGAGATGTGGAGCTAAATTTTGCTCTACACTCACCTTTTTGCGGCTAACGCAGGGTTTAAAAAAAACCTGTAATACCAGCGTTGTCTTAACCCCTTAAGGACAAGGCCATTTTTCATTTTCTTTCCCTTAAGGACCAGGGCTATTTTAAAATTTCTGCGGTGTTTGTGTTTAGCTGTAATTTTCCTCTTACTGATATGCTGTACCCACACATATTATATACCGTTTTTCTCGCCATTAAATGGACTTTCAAAAGATACCATTATTTTCATCATATCTTATTACATTGGGACACTGATATCCCTGAATATCTCTTGACATGTATATATTTTTTTTTAGAAGACATCCCAAAGTATTGATCTAGGCCCATTTTGGTATATTTCATGCCACCATTTCACCGCCAAATGAGATCAAATAAAAAAAATTGTTAACTTTTTCACAAATTTTTTCACAAACTTTAGGTTTCTCACTGAAATTATTTGCAAACAACTTGTGCAATTATGGCATAAATGGTTGTAAACGCTTCTCTGGGATTCCCTTTGTTCAGAAATAGCAGACATATATGGATTTGGCGTTGCTTTTTGGTAATTAGAAGGCCGCTAAATGCCACTGCGCACCACACGTGAATTATGCCCAGCAGTGAAGGGGTTAATTAGGGAGCATGTAGGGAGCTTCTAGGGTTAATTTTAGCTTTAGTGTAGTGTAGTAGACAACCCCAAGTATTGATCTAGGCCCATCTTGGTATATTTCATGCCACCATTTCACTGCCAAATGCGATCAAATGAAAAAAAAAAAAAAAAAATAGCAGACATATATGGCTTTGGCGTTGCTTTTTGGCAATTAGAAGGCCGCTAAATACCGCTGCGCATCACACGTGAATTATGTCTAGCAGTGAAGGGGTTAATTAGGTAGCTTGTAGGGAGCTTGCAGGGTTAATTTTAGCTTTAATGTAGAGATCAGTCTCCCACCTGACACATCACACCCCCTGATCCCTCCCAAACAGCTCTCTTCCCTCCTCCAACCCACAATTGTCCCCGCCATCTTAAGTACTGGCAGAAAGTCTGCCAGTACTAAAATAAAACGTATTTTAAAAAATATATATTGTTTTTTTTTAGCATATTTACATATGCTGATGTGTAGGATCCCCCCTTAGCCCCCAACCTCCCTGATCCCCCCCAAACAGCTCTCTATCCCTCCCCCTCTACCTTATTGGTAGCCATCTTGGGTACTGGCAGCTGTCTGCCAGTACCCAGTTTACTAAAAAAAAACTGCTTTTTTATATATATATTTTTTTTCTGTAGTGTAGCTTCCCCCCAGCCAAAGAGCAACCCCCCACCCCCCTCCCAGATCCCTTAGATCCCTTTTTGAAATTATTTTGTTCCCCACTCTATTTCACTTTTTTTTTTATATTTCTGTAGTGTAGCCGTTCCCACCTGTTCCACCCCGTGCACGCGCCTGCCCCTGCCCTCCCGTGCACGTGCACGCACCTCCGTGCGCGCTCCCGACGGTCACGCCCGCGATCCCGCCCCCTTCCACGTCATAGCACACATCGATGGTCGCCCACCCGCCTCCCACTGCAGCTCCCACCCACCAACGATACCGGCCATCGATGTCCGGTGCAGAGAGGACCACAGAGTGGCTCTCTCTGCATCGGATGGCCAAGGGGTGTTATTGCAGGATGCCTCGATATCGAGGCATCACCCCTAATGTTGTACAGGATACGTCGCTGGTCTTTTAAGACCAGGTTGTGTGCGATGTACCCTGTACGACATGCGTCGTTAAGGGGTTAAGGGAGCATTGAAAAAAAATGCTTGTTAGCAACGCACCCCTGTTACCGCAAAACTCGTAATCTCGTTGAATGATAGCACTAAAAAGGCAAAATCTGTAGCTCTCACTACAGATTTTGCTTTTTTAGCACTTTCCTAGTTTCTCTTTTCTTTCCTCTTTGTTATTTTTTGAGTAGGTTTTTTTTTTGTAAATTTTAGGTTTTAATTTTTTTGTAATGTAGGTTTTTAATTTCTGGCAATGTTTTTTTTTTTTAATTATTGTTAGTTTTTTTTAGGGTAAGCTTAGGTCTTCATTTAATTCACAGGTAAGTTTTTATTTATTGCAAGGTAGTTAGTATAGTTTTTATTTAATGTATGCATATTTTAATTGGGGTGTTAGGTTAGGGGTTTAGTTGTTGTTTATTACTATGCGTTCTGGGTGGATGGCAGTTTAGGGTTTAACAGTTTTATTCAGTTTTTGCGTTGTGGGGGGGGGGGGGGGGGGGGGCGATTTAGGGCTTAACGGTTTAATTGGTTCAGCCCCCCTGGATTGAGCTTGCTGATTGGTGGCTACATCAAGCCACCAATCAGCAAGTGCTACGTAGGTGCTGAACCTAAAATGGGCCGGCTGCTAAGATTTAATTCAAGAAAAAATAATAATAGAAGTACATTAGAAAGTTGCTTAAAATGGCATGCTCTATCTGAATTATGAAAGAAAAAGTGTGGGTTTAGTGTCCCTTTAAGCATTATATGTAGAACTATGTAAAAAAACATAGTTGCAAACACAGCTGCCATATAGTGCTCAAGACGTGCATGCTCCAGAGCCTACTTAGGTTCAACAAAGGGGATAAAGGTACATTTTATGACAGAAGTAAAAGAAAACTGCTTGATATGTCTCCTATGTCCTGTTCCCTCTTTCAGCAACTGTTTCTTCCTATATACAGATTATCTTAGTTTTATATCTCTCATTATTATTATTTTTTTTTACTAAAACATTATATTTTATCTATTGTCTTTTGCCCTTTTTAAACTATCTTGACTCGTATGCAAAAGATCATGTGATCTTCTTGTCATTAAACAGTGTGTGTATATATACAGTATATATATATATATATATATATATATATATGTATTAAATAATATATATTTGATACACGTAAATGAACTTTTTTTTATTGATTCTAGTGGTTATGTCTGCTTGGCTGGCACAAGATTGCTTTGAGCGTGTGGTTACAAAAGAACACTCACACCCTGATAAGAGATCTTTATTTGGTCTGTCTCCAGAAACATGACAAGTATAAGAACTAATGCCGCTGTTTATAGAACATCCCCCCCCCCCCCCAGTCTCCTTTCTCTACCCTAAAAGCATTTAAAACCTTTTAAGTTGATCAAAACCTGTAGATGAGGACAGCAGAGGGTCAGGTACTGCTAAAGTAAATCAGTTGTGCTTAGACAACCCCTGTGACAGTGATAAAGACAAAAATAACTATATTATTTCCACAGAACTACTGCTTGACAATTAATTTATGCAAAGATGTTGGTTTCCAACATAGGCTATAGCTGATACATTATCTAGTTATAAAACAGGGCTACAATCCTTCAGAAGAGGGAAATGATACTGAACAAAGGGGCATAATTACAAGGGTCTCAGATGTCTCAATTTAGACTGGGCCGACATCTTAAATGACCCATTTGGGCCCTGCATCATGTCTTGCCCCTCTGTGTGCTACCCCCGCCCCATGAAAAAAAAAACAGCTTACCATCTAAGGAAAGTGTATAGATTTTTCATTATAATATAGTAGCAGGGTTTCCAAGATGGCTCCCACAGTGTTTCTGAACAGAAAAATCTGCCTCCATATTGGTACAGGAAGGGTGTGCATTCTCTGGCACAAACTAGCCAAGAAGGAAGGATAACTTACATTTCTAGAGAAGTAGCGCCCCTTTGTAATATGTGGTTACTGACTCAACTTCTGCTGATTTTAAACAGTCAGAAATGGTGTTTGTTGAAATGGGAGGTACCACCGAAGCACTGGCTCTGAGGCCCTGCAAGGTCTAGTTATGCCCCTAACTGAGGTGAATATTTTAGCAAAGCTCTAACATATAATTAACCTCAGTGTAAGAATGGAGATTATGACCTTTAAAATAAATGTTAAACACATTACCATTATTAAACACTGTTACCTGTATTAAAGGTACAAGAAGCATTGATGTCTATTGGGTTAAATCTCATTTGTCTAATTTTCAATATGAAGTACATATGGGAAATTACATTTAAAAGGCTTGGTCCAGTAGACACAATGCAAAAGTGAGCACCTGCAGTGCTCTGCAGTTTACCATGCAGGATTAATTTGTAAGACCTTTCTTATTATGCTTTTTATTTTTTTAAATTAGACTTTTTCAATACATGTGTATTCGTTTTCAGACGAATACGTATTTCTCTGAATCTTGGCCCATTTGTCCCTTCGTCCCCATAATGTGTAGATGAATAAAAATGGGACCAAAATGTAAGAGTAACTTTAATTCTCATGCTTATTAGTCACATTTGTTTTGTTTTGGTTTATCACTTTTGGCGGAAAAAAAAGGACACAGGAAAGGGTGAAGGAGGTGAGATTGTTTGACAAATCAGATAATTTGTTTGCAGTGATGTACAGGGGGGGTCTGAATATTCATGTGTGCAACTTCCCCTATCCAGTCCTGATAGGGCATTAGTAAATGACTGATGTGAGGGCTAGCAAGTCAGGCATCAAATGCCAAACAGGGTTGTCCAATCTACTTTTAAACTAGCATAGCGGGGTGGGTGTCTAAGTAAACATCAGCCATCTTTTAATCAATTTCACTTCAGCTTCTGATCAGTGCAGATGTGTGTGCCTCTGTCAGCTTACTGTGCAGTTTTTATGTGGGAAAATTGTGCAGAATCACATTTTTTGTTGCAGTGCAGTGTAACTGCACATACTACATTATTTTCATTTATTTTTTCACTCTGGGGACCAGGGATTTTTTCTAGTTTAGTGTTAAAGAGTTTTAGCTTAATATTTTAGTGGGACTAGTAGGTAGGTCTCCTGCCTTTGAGGGGGGTGGGGGGAGAAAAAAGTTTAATTTAGCTCTTAGTGTGCAGAATCAGTTTTTTTGTATTGAGTGCATCACACTGGCTGCACATTTATATTGCAGTGGAGGTATTGCTGGAACTGGTTGGTAGGGATGGGTGAATGTGTTTATATTCGAATTTAAATGTTAAAACTAATGTTACTGTAGAAACTCGATTTACATAATAGAATGTCGATAAGAACGAATATTCTTAAAAATTCTATTATCAAATGTTATTTACAGTTTTCAAATGTCACATTCGAATTCGAATGGCACATTCGAATTCGAATATTACATTTTTAAAAACAGTATTAAACTAGAAATACTATTTTGAATTTGAATGTTATATTCAAATTTGAATGTAGCATTCAAATATTATATTTATTAAACAGTATTAGACTAGAAATAAAATTTCGCATTCTAATTATGCATTCAAATTAAAATATTACATTTATTAAACACAGTTGAAGACTAGAAATACTATTTTGAATTTGAATGTTACATTCAAATTCAAATGTCACATTCGAATTTGAATATTAAATTTCTAAATTTAATGAATACATAGCTAAACATTCTATTATTATTCAAACAAATATTTTCGAATTTTATTGAAAAATTCGAAAAACGAAAATTTGAAAATAGAATGTTCAAAATTCGATTCAAACAAACAAGTGTATCAAAATTTGTTTTAAATTTTGAATTTTTAGAAACATTCGCCCATCCCTACTGGTTGGTCTCCTGCCTTTGTTGGTGAAAAAAAGTTTTAGTGGTCAATTTCACACTGGCTGCACACTCAAATTACAGTATGGACATAGCTGGGACTGGTAGGTCCTGCCTTTGTTGGTGAAAAAAAGTTTTAGGGGTCAATTTATCAAGCTCCGTATGGAGCTTGTTGCCCCGTGTTCTCGCCGGAAACAGAAGTTATGAAGCCCGCTGCTCCATAACCTGTCCGCCTGCTCTGAGGCGGCAGACAGAAATCAACCCGATCAAATATGATCGGGTTGATTGACACTCCCTGCTAATCTGCAGGGGGCGGTATTGCACCAGCAGTTCACAAGAACTGCAGGTGCAATGATAAATGCCGACTGCGTATGCTGTCGACATTTATCGATGTGCAGCGGACATGATACGCTACATTGTATCATGTCCACTCGCACTATAATAAATTAACCCCTCAGTTTGACCCCTTATGTGCAGGATCAGATTTTCCTTGCATTGAGTGCACATTACTGCATTTCTTTATCTTTTAGTATCAACAACTGCCCAGGGTGCATTTAAATATAATCCATTGCTCCCCAACAGAAAGCACTCACCAGGTTTTAACGCTGTAGTGAATCATGTCCGCGCGACATCGCTAAATACTGACAGCATACACTGTGGGCTGGTGAAATGCTTGTGCAATGACGCCCCCTGGACATACGCGGACAATCGGCTGCAAGCAGGGGGTGTCAGTCATCCCGATCGTATCTGATCGGGATGATTGCAGAGGTGGCAGACGAGTTAAGGAGCAGCGGTCTTAAGACTCCTGCTTCTTAACTCCTGTTTCCAGAGAGCCAGAATGCTTGCGTGGAATAAGCAGCATCTTCTGCTTAATAAATCGGTCCCTAAGACTGTAAAGGAATTAAAAAATGCCAGGGACATGCACAAGGCAATCCTAAGAAAATAGTTACATGTAATATGGGTAGACGTGATGGGCCTTTTTGATTCTACCATCAAATTCTATGTTTCTATGTTAAAAATTAATGAAAACTGATTAACATACTTCACATCACATGTGTAACATCTGTCAATTCACAGAATATGCAAACATACACTTACCCACAATGCTAAACATGCTATTTTTTCTTGTGTTAGGGACTGGAGTGAACAGAAAAAATACCCTAAGTTAGAGAGAGAGAGAGGGAATAAGACAGAGAGAGAAGGAGAGACAGAGGAAGGGAGAGGGAAAAGGGAATAGAGAGAGAGAGCAAGACTAAGAGAGAGAGAGAGAGAGAGAGAGAGAGAGGGAAGGAGGGAGAGGGTTGGAGAGAGGGAAGGAGATTGTGAAGGAGAGAGAGATATAAAGAGAGAGAAAAAGAGGGAGAGAGAGAGAAAAGGAGGGAGCGAGGAAGGGAGAAAGAGAGAGAGAGAAAGAGGGAGGGAGGGAGGAGAGAGAGTAAGACAGAAAGGGGGAGGGGGAGAGAGAGGTACTCAGCCTATAGGAATGAACATAAAGGTCATTCTGTGCAACTGTCCCTTTGTTAGCCAAACTTACTTTGGCAGCTGCATTGCTATTTTTTTTCTATTAAATAGGTCTCTGCTTGTCTTTGAAATGAGTTACTTCCTTTTGGGTCTACAAATAAAGTTCTCTATATTATTTGCAAAATACACTTTTCTTTCTAGAGACCCTAGCTAGGAGCACACATTTTAAAATGAAGCTTCAAATTGCTAGACCACCAATCATCATCCCAGAGACCTGGATGTACCTACCTAGCACATACCACATGCGTAGTGTCATAATGGATATGGTTTATACAAGTGCCTATAGGATGCACAGTATGGGGTCTATTTATGATAGTGCAGACGGACATGATACGATGTAGCGTATCATGTCCGCCACACATCATTCTTGTGAACTGCTGGTGCAATGCCACTACCCCTGCAGATTTGCGGCCAATTGGCCGCTAGCAGGGGGTGTCAATCAACCTCAGAGCAGGCGGACAGGTTATGAAGCAGCGGACTTTAGACCACTGCTTCATAACTTCTGTTTCCGGCGAGCCTTAATGCTCCCCGGCAACATGGGGCATCAAGCTCCATACGGAGCTTGATAAATTGACCCCTATGCCTTGAAGGGCAAGGGTAAAAAAGTAAGTGAGAATCCATATTTCCATCATGTATGTGTTCCTGTCAGTGGGTGGTATGATACACTATTATTTAGATCAAGATAGCCAAATGGTGGCCCATGGGCTACACCAGTTCTTGTGGTCCCCTGGAAAGCAGAACTTATTAGGTATTATCAGCACTGGATGATATAGATAGTGTTCTATTTCTTGACAAACTGGGCTATACCTGTTATTAACTAATCAGTGGTAAATGATTACACACTGCTGTGCCAGGCAGCCTCTAAAAAGGCATATAATGAGATCAGGTTGATAGGCCACTACCCAGGGTAATATGGGAGCACAAACGTGTCTATGTTAGTTAAACATTGTAAGCCTGATTATCCGTATATCCAGAACTCATGAAAAGTGAGAACTACTTAAAGGGACATGAAACCCAAAAAAAGATTGAAAAATAAATTTAAAAAAATCTCCATTTTTTTTTATTGTCCTTGCTTTTTATTTCAAAGAGCTTTATTGAAAATTACACAGACTTATAGAATGAGATAAATGAACAGGTTATAATTCAAACATATCCCTCTTCCAGTCAGAAGGAAATTTACATTTTACCGACTGTCAATCTCTTTGGGGACTCTTATAACAGGGTCCAAGAGTCTTTTGTACAAAGTCCTGTAACTTGAGTGTTCAAAATGTTGCATTTAACTCAGTTGTTTTGATGATTTTATTTTTTTCTAATCTTATACATTATTAAACTCATAAAGTTAATAATAGTTCTCATTTCTGAGTTTTAACATGGACAAAAACACTTTCGTATTGAATACAGATATGTAGTGAGGGTATTGGGTTATTAATGTGTTAGTTATGGGACATATCTTCAAACCCGTATTTTATAGATATGGTGCAGAAGGACTTTAAGGGAGCAGAAGACAAGGGGGAAAGAGAAGGGAAATATAATGGAGAGAGAGAAAGGGGAAGAAAAAAAAGAGGGTAAGGAGGGGTGTTCCAAGAGTGTCAGAGTTCTCGCTGGATAGCGCTGTATAAATGAATAAATCAATGTTTAAGGAGTCTCTGGGTTAAAAAGGGGTTCAGCTTATAGTACTAGGATTTGTTAGTCACCAATGGATTCCCAGGGCTCCCAGATATGAAAGAATAAGTCTTGTTGTAGCTTGGAGCTATAGACGTACTCTTCCATAAACTTAAAAGGGGATATTTATCAAGCGGTCAACTGCAAATAAGCTGGAATTCCGCAGCGTAATTGTGGCGAGCTTGATTCGTCATAGTTATCAAAGCCTACAGACCGGCAAAAGTTGAAATCTGTGACGTAACATACAATCCGCCGGTCTCAATCCGACACAGATCGATGCTTACATCATTACAGATGTTCCGAATACACATTCGGCTCTATTTGACACTTTTCAAAGTTATCAAATAGTTAACCGGTACGCTCGTGGTTATTCCGGCCCAGCATACCTGGTTTTCAATCCACCACCCTGGAGGCCACAGATGCCATAGGAATCAATGGGAGTCTGAAAGCAGCAAAAGCTCATGTTTGATGCTGCCAGATATCCCATTGATTTCTATGGTAGAAAACCAGTAACGTTTACACCTAACACCCTAACATAAGCCCTGAGTCTAAACACCCCTAATCTGTCGCCCCGACATTGCCACCACCTATATAATGTTATTAACCCCTATACGGCTGCTCCCCGACACCGCCGCAACTAAATAAAAGCATTAACCCACCAGCCCCCCACATTACCATAAACTAAATTAACCTATTGGGGGATATTTATTAAGGGTCTGGCGGACCTGATCCGACAGTGAGGATCAGGTCCACCAGACCTCGCTAAATGTGGAGAGCAATACACTCTCCATATTCAGAATTCCACCAGCAGCTCTTGTGATCTGCTGGTGCAACACCGCCCCCTGCAGATTCGCGGCCAAGTCAATCATACACGATCGGGTTGAATTGCGGCGATGTCTGTCCGCTTGCTCAGAGCAGGCGGACAGTTTATGGAGCAGTGGTCTTTAGACCACTGCTTCATAACTGGTGTTTCTGGTGAGCCTGCAGGCTCGCCAGAAACACGGGCCCTCAAGCTGCATCCAGAGCTTGATAAATGGGCCCCATTAACCCCTAAACCTTACAACCCGCTAACTTTACATTAAAATTACAACATCCCTATCTTATAATAAATTAAAACTTACCTGTAGAATTAAAATAAACTATATTAAACTATTAATTAACCTACCCTAACTAATATACTAAAATTACATTAAACTAACAATTAAATTAACTATATTACATATTAAAAAACCCTAACCCTACTCAAATTATTTAAATCTACTATTAAAAATTACTAAATTACAAAAAAAATATATGCTAAATTACAAAAAAAACCCCACTAAATTACTAGAAAAAAAACACAGTATCAAAAATAATAACGAATTACACCTAATCTAATAGCCCTATCAAAATATAAAAGCCTCCCCCAAAATAAAAAAAAAACCCTAGCCTTCAATAAACTACCAATGGCCCTTTTGCGGGGCATTGCCCCAAAGAAATCAGCTCTTTTACCTGTAAAAAAAAATATAAACACCCCCCAACAGTAAAACCGACCACCCACCCAACCAACCCCCCCAAATAAAAAGCCTATCTAAAAACCTAAGCTCCCCATTGCCCTGAAAAGGGCATTTGTATGGGCATTGCCCTTAAAAGGGCATTTAGCTCTTTTACCTGCCCAGAACCTACTCTAAAAATAAAACCCACCCAAAAAACCCTTAAATAAATCTAACACTAACCCCCAATGATTCACTTACAGTTTTTGAAGTTCCGCTTGAAGGATCTATCCATGCGGCAAGAAGTCTTCATCCGTGCGGCAAGAAGTCTTCATCCGGACGGCCTCTTCCATCTTCATCCATCCGGCGAAGTCTTTATCCATGCGGCCTATTCTATCTTCATCCATCCAGCGCGGAGTGGGTCCATCCTGAAGACATCCGGCGCGGAACTCCTCTTCAATACGGTCGCCGCCATAAACTGGAACTTGAATGCAAGTGACGTCATCCAAGATGGTGTCCCTTGCATTCCTATTGGCTGAAAGGTTCCATTCAGCCAATAGGATTAGAGCTGCTAAAATCCTATTGGCTGTTCCAATCAGCCAATAGGATTTGAGCAGCTCTCATCCTATTGGATGTTCCAATCAGCCAATAGGATGAGAGCTCAATCCTATTGGCTGATTAGAACAGCCAATAGGATGAGAGCTGCTCAAATCCTATTGGCTGATTGGAACAGCCAATAGGATTTTAGCAGCTCTAATCCTATTGGCTGATTGGAACCTTTCAGCCAATAGGAATGCAAGGGACACCTTCTTGGATGGATGAAGATAGAAGAGGCCGCCCGGATGAAGACTTCTTGCCGCACGAATGAAGACTTCTTGCCGGCTGGATGGATCCTTCAAGCGGAACTTCAAAAACTGTAAGTGGATCGTCAGGGGTTAGTGTTAGATTTATTTAAGGGTTTTTTGTAGACATGTGCGGTTCGTTTCGGATTAATTCGGAAATTCGGTAAATTCGGTAAATTCGGAGATTCGGATCGATTCGGATTTCCGAATTGAAATACTTCCGAATCTACCGAATGAATCCGAAATAGCTGCCGTATCTCCGAATAAATCCGAATTAGCTCGTTAAAATTCGGCATTTCCCCATAGGAAACAATGGGAGTTTCGGCTGAAAAAAAACTAACACCGCAGCCCCATTGTTTCCTATGGGGAAACACTAAGTCTGCACCTAACACCCTAACATGTACCCCGAGTCTCTAAACACCCCTAATCTAACACTTATTAACCCCTAATCTGCCGCCCCCGCTATCGCTGACACCTGCATTATTTTATTAACCCCTAATCTGCCGACCGAATATCGCCGCCACCTACATTATAACTATTAACCCCTAATCTGCTGTCCCTAACACCGCCGACCCCTACATTATAGTTATTAACCCCTAATCTGCCCCCCCAACGTCGCCGCAATCTAACTACAAGTATTAACCCCTAATCTGCCGACCCGATATCGCCGCCACCTACATTATAACTATTAACCCCTAATCTGCTGTCCCTAACACCGCCGACCCCTACATTATAGTTATTAACACCTAATCTGCCCCCCCCCAACGTCGCCGCAATCTAACTACAAGTATTAACCCCTAATCTGCCGACCCGATATCGCCGCCGCCTACATTATAGCTATTAACCCCTAATCTGCTGTCCCTAACATTGCCGACCCCTACATTATAGTTATTAACCCCTAATCTGCCCCCCCAACGTCGCCGCAATCTAACTACAAGTATTAACCCCTAATCTGCCGACCCGATATCGCCGCCGCCTACATTATAGCTATTAACCCCTAATCTGCTGTCCCTAACACCGCCGACCCCTACATTATAGTTATTAACCCCTAATCTGCCCCCCCCCAACGTCGCCACAATCTAACTACAAGTATTAACCCCTAATCTGCCGACCGCAAATCGCCGCAACTATAATAAATGTGTTAACCCCTAAACCGCCACACTCCCACCTCGCAAACACTATAATACATTTTATTAACCCCTAATCTGCCCTCCCTAACATCGCCGCCACCTACCTACAATTATTAACCCCTAATCTCCCGCCCCCAACGTCGCCGCTACTATAATAAGGTTATTAACCCCTAAACCTAAGTCTAACCCTAACACTAACACCCCCTAACTTAAATATAATTTAAATAAAACGAAATAAATTTACTATAGTTAAATAAATGAATCCTATTTAAAACTAAAGACTTACCTGTAAAATAAACCCTAAGATAGCTGCAATATAACTAATAGTTACATTGTAGCTATTTTAGGATTTATTTTTATTTTACAGGCAACTTTGTATTTATTTTAACTAGGTACAATAGTTATTAAATAGTTAATAACTATTTAATAACTACCTAGCTAAAATAAATACAAATTTACCTGTAAAATAAATCCTAACCTAAGTTACAATTACACCTAACACTACACTATCATTAAATTAACTAAATAAATGAATCATATTTAAAACAAAATACTTACCTGTAAAATAAACCCTAATATAGCTGCAATATAACTAATAGTTACATTGTAGCTATTTTAGCATTTATATTTATTTTACAGGCAACTTTGTATTTATTTTAACTAGGTACAATAGCTATTAAATAGTTATTGACTAATTAATAGCTACCTAGTTAAAATAATTACAAAATTACCTGTAAAATAAATCCTAACCTAAGTTACAATAAAACCTAACACTACACTATCATTAAATAAATTAACTACAAGTACCTACAATTATCTACAATTAAATAAACTAAAGTACAAAACCCCCCCACTAAATTACAAAAAATAAAAAACCACTAAATTACAAAAAATAAAAAAATATTACAAGAATTTTAAACTAATTACACCTAATCTAAGCCCCCTAATAAAATAACAAAGCCCCCCAAAATAAAAAAAAATGCCCTACCCTATACTAAATTACAAAAGTTAACAGCTCTATTACCTTACCAGCCCTGAACAGGGCCCTTTGCGGGGCATGCCCCAAAGAAAAACATAATTTATGCTTACCTGATAAATTTATTTCTCTTGTAGTGTATCCAGTCCACGGATCATCCATTACTTATGGGATATTAACTCCTCCCCAACAGGAAGTGCAAGAGGATTCACCCAGCAGAGCTGCTATATAGCTCCTCCCCTAACTGCCATTACCAGTCATTCGACCGAAAACATGCAGAGAAAGGAAAACCATAGGGTGCAGTGGTGACTGTAGTTTAATGGAAAAATTACCTGCCTTAAAGTGACAGGGCGGGCCGTGGACTGGATACACTACAAGAGAAATAAATTTATCAGGTAAGCATAAATTATGTTTTCTCTTGTTAAGTGTATCCAGTCCACGGATCATCCATTACTTATGGGATACCAATACCAAAGCTAAAGTACACGGATGACGGGAGGGACAGGCAGGCTCTTTATACGGAAGGAACCACTGCCTGAAGAACCTTTCTCCCAAAAACAGCCTCCGAAGAAGCAAAAGTGTCAAATTTGTAAAATTTTGAAAAAGTATGAAGAGAAGACCAAGTTGCAGCCTTGCAAATCTGTTCAACAGAAGCCTCATTCTTAAAGGCCCAAGTGGAAGCCACAGCTCTAGTAGAATGTGCTGTAATTCTTTCAGGAGGCTGCTGTCCAGCAGTCTCATAGGCTAACCGTATTATGCTACGAAGCCAAAAGGAGAGAGAGGTAGCCGAAGCTTTTTGACCTCTCCTCTGACCAGAATAAACGACAAACAGGGAAGACGTTTGTCGAAAATCCTTAGTTGCCTGTAGATAAAATTTCAGGGCACGGACTACATCTAGATTGTGTAGCAGACGTTCCTTTTTCGAAGAAGGATTAGGACACAAAGATGGAACCACAATCTCTTGATTGATATTCCTGTTAGTGACCACCTTAGGTAGGAACCCAGGTTTAGTACGCAGAACTACCTTGTCTGAATGAAAAATCAGATAAGGAGAATCACAATGTAAGGCCGATAACTCAGAGACTCTTCGAGCCGAGGAAATCGCCATTAAAAACAGAACTTTCCAAGATAACAACTTGATATCAATGGAATGAAGGGGTTCAAACGGAACCCCCTGTAAAACATTAAGAACTAAGTTCAAACTCCATGGTGGAGCAACAGTTTTAAACACAGGCTTGATCCTAGCTAAAGCCTGACAAAAAGCTTGAACGTCCGGAACTTCTGACAGACGTTTGTGTAAAAGAATGGACAGAGCTGAAATCTGTCCCTTTAAGGAACTAGCGGATAAACCCTTTTCTAAACCTTCTTGTAGAAAAGACAATATCCTCGGAATCCTAACCTTACTCCATGAGTAACTCTTGGATTCGCACCAATATAAGTATTTGCGCCATATCTTATGGTAAATCTTTCTGGTAACAGGCTTCCTAGCCTGTAGTAAGGTATCAATAACTGACTCAGAAAAAACACGTTTTGATAAAATCAAGCGTTCAATTTCCAAGCAGTCAGCTTCAGAGAAATTAGATTTTGATGTTTGAAGGGACCCTGGATCAGAAGGTCCTGTTTCAGAGGTAGCGACCAAGGTGGACAGGATGACATGTCCACTAGATCTGCATACCAAGTCCTGCGTGGCCATGCAGGCGCTATTAGAATCACTGATGCTCTCTCCTGTTTGATTCTGGCAATCAATCGAGGAAGCATCGGGAAGGGTGGAAACACATAAGCCATCCCGAAGGTCCAAGGTGCTGTCAAAGCATCTATCAGAACCGCTCCCGGATCCCTGGATCTGGACCCGTAACGAGGAAGCTTGGCGTTCTGTCGAGACGCCATGAGATCTATCTCTGGTTTGCCCCAACGTCGAAGTATTTGGGCAAAGACCTCCGGATGAAGTTCCCACTCCCCCGGATGAAAAGTCTGACGACTTAAAAAATCCGCCTCCCAGTTCTCCACTCCCGGGATGTGGATTGCTGACAGGTGGCAAGAGTGAGACTCTGCCCAGCGAATTATCTTTGATACTTCCATCATTGCTAGGGAGCTTCTTGTCCCTCCCTGATGGTTGATGTAAGCTACAGTCGTGATGTTGTCCGACTGAAACCTGATGAACCCCCGAGTTGTTAACTGGGGCCAAGCCAGAAGGGCATTGAGAACTGCTCTCAATTCCAGAATGTTTATTGGTAGGAGACTCTCCTCCTGATTCCATTGTCCCTGAGCCTTCAGAGAATTCCAGACAGCGCCCCAACCTAGTAGGCTGGCGTCTGTTGTTACAATTGTCCAGTCCGGCCTGCTGAATGGCATCCCCCTGGACAGATGTGGCCGAGAAAGCCACCATAGAAGAGAATTTCTGGTCTCTTGATCCAGATTCAGAGTAGGGGACAAGTCTGAGTAATCCCCATTCCACTGACTTAGCATGCACAATTGCAGCGGTCTGAGATGTAGGCGTGCAAAGGGTACTATGTCCATTGCTGCTACCATTAAGCCGATCACCTCCATGCATTGAGCTACTGACGGGTGTTGAATGGAATGAAGGACACGGCATGCATTTTGAAGCTTTGTTAACCTGTCTTCTGTCAGGTAAATCTTCATTTCTACAGAATCTATAAGAGTCCCCAAGAAGGGAACTCTTGTGAGTGGAAAGAGAGAACTCTTCTTTTCGTTCACCTTCCATCCATGCGACCTTAGAAATGCCAGTACTAACTCTGTATGAGACTTGGCAGTTTGAAAGCTTGAAGCTTGTATCAGAATGTCGTCTAGGTACGGAGCTACCGCAATTCCTCGCGGTCTTAGTACCGCCAGAAGAGCACCCAGAACCTTTGTGAAGATTCTCGGAGCCGTAGCCAATCCGAATGGAAGAGCTACAAACTGGTAATGCCTGTCTAGAAAGGCAAACCTTAGATACCGGTAATGATCTTTGTGAATCGGTATGTGAAGGTAAGCATCCTTTAAATCCACTGTGGTCATGTACTGACCCTTTTGGATCATGGGTAAAATTGTCCGAATAGTCTCCATTTTGAACGATGGAACTCTTAGGAATTTGTTTAGGATCTTTAAATCCAGGATTGGCCTGAAAGTTCCCTCTTTTTTGGGAACCACAAACAGATTTGAGTAAAACCCTTGTCCCTGTTCCGACCGTGGAACTGGATGGATTACTCCCATTAATAAAAGCTCTTGTACGCAGCGTAGAAACGCCTCTTTCTTTATTTGGTTTGTTGACAACCTTGACAGATGAAATCTCTCTCTTGGGGGAGAGTATTTGAAGTCCAGAAGGTATCCCTGAGATATTATCTCTAGCGCCCAGGGATCCTGGACATCTCTTGCCCAAGCCTGGGCGAAGAGAGAAAGTCTGCCCCCCACTAGATCCGTTCCCGGATCGGGGGCCCTCAATTCATGCTGTTTTAGGGGCACCAGCAGGTTTCCTGGCCTGCTTGCCCTTGTTCCAGGACTGGTTAGGTCTCCAGCCTTGTCTGTAGCGAGCAACAGATCCTTCTTGTTTTGGAGCAGAGGAAGTTGATGCTGCTCCTGCTTTGAAATTCCGAAAGGAACGAAAATTAGATTGTCTAGCCTTAGGTTTGGCTCTGTCTTGAGGCAGGGCATGGCCTTTACCTCCTGTAATGTCAGCGATAATTTCTTTCAATCCGGGCCCGAATAAGGTCTGCCCTTTGAAAGGTATATTAAGAAATTTAGACTTAGAAGTAACGTCAGCTGACCAGGATTTTAGCCACAGTGCTCTGCGCGCCTGAATGGCGAATCCGGAATTCTTAGCCGTAAGCTTAGTTAAATGTACTACGGCATCTGAAATAAATGAGTTAGCTAACTTAAGAGCTTTAAGCCTGTGTGTAATCTCATCTAATGGAGCTGATTCAAGTGTCCCTTCCAGAGACTCAAACCAAAATGCTGCTGCAGCCGTGACAGGCGCAATGCATGCAAGGGGTTGCAATATAAAACCTTGTTGAACAAACATTTTCTTAAGGTAACCCTCTAACTTTTTATCCATTGGATCTGAAAAGGCACAGCTATCCTCCACCGGGATAGTGGTACGCTTAGCTAAAGTAGAAACTGCTCCCTCCACCTTAGGGATCGTTTGCCATAAGTCCCGTGTGGTGGTGTCTATTGGAAACATCTTTCTAAATATCGGAGGGGGTGAGAACGGCACACCGGGTCTATCCCACTCCTTAGTAACAATTTCAGTAAGTCTCTTAGGTATAGGAAAAACGTCAGTACTCGACGGTACCGCAAAATATTTATCCAACCTACACATTTTTTCTGGTATTGCAACTGTGTTACAATCATTCAGAGCCGCTAACACCTCCCCTAGTAATACACGGAGGTTTTCCAGCTTAAATTTAAAATTTGAAATATCTGAATCCAATCTGTTTGGATCAGAACCGTCAGCCGCAGAATGAAGCTCTCCGTCCTCATGTTCTGCAAGTTGTGACGCAGTATCTGACATGGCCCTAACATTATCAGCGCACTCTGTTCTCACCCCAGAGTGATCACGCTTACCTCTTAGTTCTGGTAATTTAGCCAAAACTTCAGTCATAACAGTAGCCATATCCTGTAATGTGATTTGTAATGGCCGCCCAGATGTACTCGGCGCCACAATATCACGCACCCCCCGAGCGGGAGATGCAGGTACTGACACGTGAGGCGAGTTAGTCGGCATAACTCTCCCCTCGTTGTTTGGTGAAATGTGTTCAATTTGTACAGATTGACTTTTATTTAAAGTAGCATCAATACAGTTAGTACATAAATTTCTATTGGGCTCCACTTTGGCATTAGCACATATAGCACAGATGTCTTCCTCTGAATCAGACATGTTTAACACACTAGCAAATAAACTAGCAACTTGGAAATACTTTTCAAGTAATTTACTATAATATGAAAACGTACTGTGCCTATAAGAAGCACAGAAAGAGTTATGACAGTTGAAAGTTAATAAACTGAAAGGTTATAGCATCAAATCTTTGTAAAAAACACAATTTTAGCAAAGGCTTGTTCCCATTAGCGAAGGATAACTAACCCTGATAGCAGAAAAAAAAGTTACAGAAATAAACGTTTTTTATCACAGTCAACTACAATCTCACAGCTCTGCTGTGAATGATTACCTCCCTCAAAACAAGTTTTGAAGACCCCTGAGTTCTGTAGAGATGAACCGGATCATGCAGGAAATACAATGAGCTTCTGACTGAATTTTTTGACCTCCCCCTCACACACAACAGTGAGAGAGATCAGTAAACTGTCATAAATTAAATAAAACAACTGCCAAGTGGAAAAAATAATGCCCAAAACATTTTATTCACCCAGTACCTCAGAAAATGAAACGATTTTACATGCCAGCAAAAAACGTTTAACATAAATTAAGTGTTATTAAAGAGCCTGTTGCCAGTCCCTGAAAATTAGGCTAAAGTCTTATGCACACAGTATAATTCCAGTGAAGTGCCATTCCCCAGAATACTGAAGTGTAAAATATACATACATGACAGCCTGATACCAGTTGCTGCTACTGCATTTAAGGCTGAGTTTACATTATATCGGTATGGCAGAATTTTCTCATCAATTCCATTGTCAGAAAATAATAAGCTGCTACATACCTCTTTGCAGATTAATTTGCCCGCTGTCCCCTGATCTGAAGTTTACCTCTCCTCAGATGGCCGAGAAACAGCAATATGATCTTAACTACGCCGGCTAAAATCATAGTAAAAACTCAGGTAGATTCTTCTTCAAATTCTACCAGAGAAGGAATAACACACTCCGGTGCTATTATAAAATAACAAACTTTTGATTGAAGGTATAAAACTAAATATAATCACCATAGTCCTCTCACACATCCTATCTAGTCGTTGGGTGCAAGAGAATGACTGGTAATGGCAGTTAGGGGAGGAGCTATATAGCAGCTCTGCTGGGTGAATCCTCTTGCACTTCCTGTTGGGGAGGAGTTAATATCCCATAAGTAATGGATGATCCGTGGACTGGATACACTTAACAAGAGAAACAGCTCTTTTGCCTGTAAAAAAAAAACACAATCCCCCCCCCACATTACAACCCACCACCCACATACCCCTACTCTAACCCAAACCCCCCTTAAATAAACCTAACACTACCCCCCTGAAGATCTCCCTACCTTGAGTCGTGTTCACCCAGCCGGGCCGAAGTCTTCATCCGATGGGGCAGAAGAGGACATCCAGACCGGCAGAAGTCTTCATCCAAGCGGGGCAAGAAGAGGTCTTCCATCCATCATACAAGTACCAAAATACAAACAAACACTAAATTACCAAAAATAATAAAATATTACAATAATTTTAAACTAATTACACCTAATCTAAGCCCCCTACTAGCTATTAATATAGCTTCAATATAACTAATAGTTACATTGTAGCTATTTTAGGATTTATATGTATTTTACAGGCAACTTTGTATTTATTTTAACTAGGTACAATAGTTATTAAATAGTTAATAACTATTTAATAACTACCTAGCTAAAATAAATACAAATTTACCTGTAAAATAAATCATAACCTAAGTTACAATTACACCTAACACTACACTATCATTAAATTAACTAAATAAATGAATCATATTTAAAACAAAATACTTACCTGTAAAATAAACCCTAAGATAGCTGCAATATAACTAATAGTTACATTGTGCCTATTTTAGCATTTATATTTATTGTACAGGCAACTTTGTATTCATTTTAACTAGGTTCAATAGCTATTAAATAGATATTGACTATTTAATAGCTACCTAGTTAAAATAATTACAAAATTACCTGTAAAATAAATCCTAACCTAAGTTACAATTAAACCTAACACTACACTATCATTAAATAAATTAACTACAAGTACCTACAATTAAATACAATTAAAAAAACTAAACTAAAGTACAAAACCCCCCCCCCACTAAATTACAAAAAATAAAAAAATATTACAAGAATTTTAAACTAATTACACCTAATCTAAGCCCCCTAATAAAATAACAAAGCCCCCCAAAATAAAAAAAATGCCCTAACCTATACTAAATTACAAAAGTTAACAGCTCTATTACCTTACCAGCCCTGAACAGGGCCCTTTGCGGGGCATGCCCCAAAGAAAACAGCTCTTTTGCCTGTAAAAAAAAAACACAATCCCCCCCCCCCACATTACAACCCACCACCCACATACCCCTACTCTAACCCAAACCCCCCTTAAATAAACCTAACACTACCCCCCTGAAGATCTCCCTACCTTGAGTCGTGTTCACCCAGCCGGGCCGAAGTCTTCATCCGATGGGGCAGAAGAGGACATCCAGACCGGCAGAAGTCTTCATCCAAGCGGGGCAAGAAGAGGTCTTCCATCCATCAGAAAAGTACAAAAAAACAAACAAACACTAAATTAGCAAGAATAATAAAATATTACAATAATTTTAAACTAATTACACCTAATCTAAGCCCCCTACTAGCTATTAATATAGCTACAATATAACTAATAGTTACATTGTAGCTATTTTAGGATTTATATTTATTTTACAGGCAACTTTGTATTTATTTTAACTAGGTACAATAGCTATTAAATAGTTAATAACTATTTAATAACTACCTAGCTAAAATAAATACAAATTTACCTGTAAAATAAACCCTAACCTAAGTTACAATTACACCTAACACTACACTGTCATTAAATTAACTAAATAAATTAATCCTATATAAAACTAAATACTTACCTGTAAAATAAACCCTAATATAGCTACAATATAACTAATAGTTACATTGTAGCTATTTTAGCATTTATATTTATTTTACAGGCAACTTTGTATTTATTTTAACTAGGTACAATAGCTATTAAATAGATATTTACTGTTTAATAGCTACCTAGTTAAAATAATTACAAAATTACCTGTAAAATAAATCCTAACCTAAGTTACTATTAAACCTAACACTACACTATCATTAAATAAATTAACTACAAGTACCTACAATTAAATACAATGAAATAAACTAAACTAAAGTCCAAAAAAACAAACACTAAATTACAAAAAATAAAAAAAATTACAAGAATTTTAAACTAATTACACCTAATCTAAGCCCCCTAATAAAATAACAAAGCCCCCCAAAATAAAAAAAATGCCCTAACCTATACTAAATTACAAAAGTTAACAGCTCTATTACCTTACCAGCCCTGAACAGGGCCCTTTGCGGGGCATGCCCCAAAGAAAACAGCTCTTTTGCCTGTAAAAAAAAAACACAATCCCCCCCCCCACATTACAACCCACCACCCACATACCCCTACTCTAACCCAAACCCCCCTTAAATAAACCTAACACTACCCCCCTGAAGATCTCCCTACCTTGAGTCGTGTTCACCCAGCCGGGCCGAAGTCTTCATCCGATGGGGCAGAAGAGGACATCCAGACCGGCAGAAGTCTTCATCCAAGCGGGGCAAGAAGAGGTCTTCCATCCATCATACAAGTACCAAAATACAAACAAACACTAAATTACCAAAAATAATAAAATATTACAATAATTTTAAACTAATTACACCTAATCTAAGCCCCCGACTAGCTATTAATATAGCTTCAAAATAACTAATAGTTACATTGTAGCTATTTTAGGATTTATATTTATTTTACAGGCAACTTTGTATTTATTTTAACTAGGTACAATAGCTATTAAATAGTTAATAACTATTTAATAACTACCTAGCTAAAATAAATACAAATTTACCTGTAAAATAAATCATAACCTAAGTTACAATTACACCTAACACTACACTATCATTAAATTAACTAAATAAATGAATCCTATATAAAACTAAAGACTTACCTGTAAAATAAACCCTAATATAGCTGCAATATAACTAATAGTTACATTGTAGCTATTTTAGCATTTATATTTATTGTACAGGCAACTTTGTATTTATTTTAACTAGGTTCAATAGCTATTAAATAGATATTGACTATTTAATAGCTACCTAGTTAAAATAATTACAAAATTACCTGTAAAATAAATCCTAACCTAAGTTACAATTAAACCTAACACTACACTATCATTAAATAAATTAACTACAAGTACCTACAATTAAATACAATTAAAAAAACTAAACTAAAGTACAAAACCCCCCCCCACTAAATTACAAAAAATAAAAAAATATTACAAGAATTTTAAACTAATTACACCTAATCTAAGCCCCCTAATAAAATAACAAAGCCCCCCAAAATAAAAAAAATGCCCTAACCTATACTAAATTACAAAAGTTAACAGCTCTATTACCTTACCAGCCCTGAACAGGGCCCTTTGCGGGGCATGCCTCAAAGAAAACAGCTCTTTTGCCTGTAAAAAAAAAACACAATCCCCCCCCCCACATTACAACCCACCACCCACATACCCCTACTCTAACCCAAACCCCCCTTAAATAAACCTAACACTACCCCCCTGAAGATCTCCCTACCTTGAGTCGTGTTCACCCAGCCGGGCCGAAGTCTTCATCCGATGGGGCAGAAGAGGACATCCAGACCGGCAGAAGTCTTCATCCAAGCGGGGCAAGAAGAGGTCTTCCATCCATCAGAAAAGTACAAAAAAACAAACAAACACTAAATTAGCAAGAATAATAAAATATTACAATAATTTTAAACTAATTACACCTAATCTAAGCCCCCTACTAGCTATTAATATAGCTACAATATAACTAATAGTTACATTGTAGCTATTTTAGGATTTATATTTATTTTACAGGCAACTTTGTATTTATTTTAACTAGGTACAATAGCTATTAAATAGTTAATAACTATTTAATAACTACCTAGCTAAAATAAATACAAATTTACCTGTAAAATAAACCCTAACCTAAGTTACAATTACACCTAACACTACACTGTCATTAAATTAACTAAATAAATTAATCCTATATAAAACTAAATACTTACCTGTAAAATAAACCCTAATATAGCTACAATATAACTAATAGTTACATTGTAGCTATTTTAGCATTTATATTTATTTTACAGGCAACTTTGTATTTATTTTAACTAGGTACAATAGCTATTAAATAGATATTTACTGTTTAATAGCTACCTAGTTAAAATAATTACAAAATTACCTGTAAAATAAATCCTAACCTAAGTTACTATTAAACCTAACACTACACTATCATTAAATAAATTAACTACAAGTACCTACAATTAAATACAATGAAATAAACTAAACTAAAGTCCAAAAAAACAAACACTAAATTACAAAAAATAAAAAAAATTACAAGAATTTTAAACTAATTACACCTAATCTAAGCCCCCTAATAAAATAACAAAGCCCCCCAAAATAAAAAAAATGCCCTAACCTATACTAAATTACAAAAGTTAACAGCTCTATTACCTTACCAGCCCTGAACAGGGCCCTTTGCTGGGCATGCCCCAAAGAAAACAGCTCTTTTGCCTGTAAAAAAAAAACACAATCCCCCCCCCACATTACAACCCACCACCCACATACCCCTACTCTAACCCAAACCCCCCTTAAATAAACCTAACACTACCCCCCTGAAGATCTCCCTACCTTGAGTCGTGTTCACCCAGCCGGGCCGAAGTCTTCATCCGATGGGGCAGAAGAGGACATCCAGACCGGCAGAAGTCTTCATCCAAGCGGGGCAAGAAGAGGTCTTCCATCCATCATACAAGTACCAAAATACAAACAAACACTAAATTACCAAAAATAATAAAATATTACAATAATTTTAAACTAATTACACCTAATCTAAGCCCCCGACTAGCTATTAATATAGCTTCAAAATAACTAATAGTTACATTGTAGCTATTTTAGGATTTATATTTATTTTACAGGCAACTTTGTATTTATTTTAACTAGGTACAATAGCTATTAAATAGTTAATAACTATTTAATAACTACCTAGCTAAAATAAATACAAATTTACCTGTAAAATAAATCATAACCTAAGTTACAATTACACCTAACACTACACTATCATTAAATTAACTAAATAAATGAATCCTATATAAAACTAAAGACTTACCTGTAAAATAAACCCTAATATAGCTGCAATATAACTAATAGTTACATTGTAGCTATTTTAGCATTTATATTTATTGTACAGGCAACTTTGTATTTATTTTAACTAGGTTCAATAGCTATTAAATAGATATTGACTATTTAATAGCTACCTAGTTAAAATAATTACAAAATTACCTGTAAAATAAATCCTAACCTAAGTTACAATTAAACCTAACACTACACTATCATTAAATAAATTAACTACAAGTACCTACAATTAAATACAATTAAAAAAACTAAACTAAAGTACAAAACCCCCCCCCACTAAATTACAAAAAATAAAAAAATATTACAAGAATTTTAAACTAATTACACCTAATCTAAGCCCCCTAATAAAATAACAAAGCCCCCCAAAATAAAAAAAATGCCCTAACCTATACTAAATTACAAAAGTTAACAGCTCTATTACCTTACCAGCCCTGAACAGGGCCCTTTGCGGGGCATGCCTCAAAGAAAACAGCTCTTTTGCCTGTAAAAAAAAAACACAATCCCCCCCCCCCACATTACAACCCACCACCCACATACCCCTACTCTAACCCAAACCCCCCTTAAATAAACCTAACACTACCCCCCTGAAGATCTCCCTACCTTGAGTCGTGTTCACCCAGCCGGGCCGAAGTCTTCATCCGATGGGGCAGAAGAGGACATCCAGACCGGCAGAAGTCTTCATCCAAGCGGGGCAAGAAGAGGTCTTCCATCCATCAGAAAAGTACAAAAAAACAAACAAACACTAAATTAGCAAGAATAATAAAATATTACAATAATTTTAAACTAATTACACCTAATCTAAGCCCCCTACTAGCTATTAATATAGCTACAATATAACTAATAGTTACATTGTAGCTATTTTAGGATTTATATTTATTTTACAGGCAACTTTGTATTTATTTTAACTAGGTACAATAGCTATTAAATAGTTAATAACTATTTAATAACTACCTAGCTAAAATAAATACAAATTTACCTGTAAAATAAACCCTAACCTAAGTTACAATTACACCTAACACTACACTGTCATTAAATTAACTAAATAAATTAATCCTATATAAAACTAAATACTTACCTGTAAAATAAACCCTAATATAGCTACAATATAACTAATAGTTACATTGTAGCTATTTTAGCATTTATATTTATTTTACAGGCAACTTTGTATTTATTTTAACTAGGTACAATAGCTATTAAATAGATATTTACTGTTTAATAGCTACCTAGTTAAAATAATTACAAAATTACCTGTAAAATAAATCCTAACCTAAATTACTATTAAACCTAACACTACACTATCATTAAATAAATTAACTACAAGTACCTACAATTAAATACAATGAAATAAACTAAACTAAAGTCCAAAAAAACAAACACTAAATTACAAAAAATAAAAAAAATTACAAGAATTTTAAACTAATTACACCTAATCTAAGCCCCCTAATAAAATAACAAAGCCCCCCAAAATAAAAAAAATGCCCTAACCTATACTAAATTACAAAAGTTAACAGCTCTATTACCTTACCAGCCCTGAACAGGGCCCTTTGCTGGGCATGCCCCAAAGAAAACAGCTCTTTTGCCTGTAAAAAAAAAACACAATCCCCCCCCCACATTACAACCCACCACCCACATACCCCTACTCTAACCCAAACCCCCCTTAAATAAACCTAACACTACCCCCCTGAAGATCTCCCTACCTTGAGTCGTGTTCACCCAGCCGGGCCGAAGTCTTCATCCGATGGGGCAGAAGAGGACATCCAGACCGGCAGAAGTCTTCATCCAAGCGGGGCAAGAAGAGGTCTTCCATCCATCATACAAGTACCAAAATACAAACAAACACTAAATTACCAAAAATAATAAAATATTACAATAATTTTAAACTAATTACACCTAATCTAAGCCCCCGACTAGCTATTAATATAGCTTCAATATAACTAATAGTTACATTGTAGCTATTTTAGGATTTATATTTATTTTACAGGCAACTTTGTATTTATTTTAACTAGGTACAATAGCTATTAAATAGTTAATAACTATTTAATAACTACCTAGCTAAAATAAATACAAATTTACCTGTAAAATAAATCATAACCTAAGTTACAATTACACCTAACACTACACTATCATTAAATTAACTAAATAAATGAATCCTATATAAAACTAAAGACTTACCTGTAAAATAAACCCTAATATAGCTGCAATATAACTAATAGTTACATTGTAGCTATTTTAGCATTTATATTTATTGTACAGGCAACTTTGTATTTATTTTAACTAGGTTCAATAGCTATTAAATAGATATTGACTATTTAATAGCTACCTAGTTAAAATAATTACAAAATTACCTGTAAAATAAATCCTAACCTAAGTTACAATTAAACCTAACACTACACTATCATTAAATAAATTAACTACAAGTACCTACAATTAAATACAATTAAAAAAACTAAACTAAAGTACAAAACCCCCCCCCACTAAATTACAAAAAATAAAAAAATATTACAAGAATTTTAAACTAATTACACCTAATCTAAGCCCCCTAATAAAATAACAAAGCCCCCCAAAATAAAAAAAATGCCCTAACCTATACTAAATTACAAAAGTTAACAGCTCTATTACCTTACCAGCCCTGAACAGGGCCCTTTGCGGGGCATGCCCCAAAGAAAACAGCTCTTTTGCCTGTAAAAAAAAAACACAATCCCCCCCCCCACATTACAACCCACCACCCACATACCCCTACTCTAACCCAAACCCCCCTTAAATAAACCTAACACTACCCCCCTGAAGATCTCCCTACCTTGAGTCGTGTTCACCCAGCCGGGCCGAAGTCTTCATCCGATGGGGCAGAAGAGGACATCCAGACCGGCAGAAGTCTTCATCCAAGCGGGGCAAGAAGAGGTCTTCCATCCATCAGAAAAGTACAAAAAAACAAACAAACACTAAATTAGCAAGAATAATAAAATATTACAATAATTTTAAACTAATTACACCTAATCTAAGCCCCCTACTAGCTATTAATATAGCTACAATATAACTAATAGTTACATTGTAGCTATTTTAGGATTTATATTTATTTTACAGGCAACTTTGTATTTATTTTAACTAGGTACAATAGCTATTAAATAGTTAATAACTATTTAATAACTACCTAGCTAAAATAAATACAAATTTACCTGTAAAATAAACCCTAACCTAAGTTACAATTACACCTAACACTACACTGTCATTAAATTAACTAAATAAATTAATCCTATATAAAACTAAATACTTACCTGTAAAATAAACCCTAATATAGCTACAATATAACTAATAGTTACATTGTAGCTATTTTAGCATTTATATTTATTTTACAGGCAACTTTGTATTTATTTTAACTAGGTACAATAGCTATTAAATAGATATTTACTGTTTAATAGCTACCTAGTTAAAATAATTACAAAATTACCTGTAAAATAAATCCTAACCTAAGTTACTATTAAACCTAACACTACACTATCATTAAATAAATTAACTACAAGTACCTACAATTAAATACAATGAAATAAACTAAACTAAAGTCCAAAAAAACAAACACTAAATTACAAAAAATAAAAAAAATTACAAGAATTTTAAACTAATTACACCTAATCTAAGCCCCCTAATAAAATAACAAAGCCCCCCAAAATAAAAAAAATGCCCTAACCTATACTAAATTACAAAAGTTAACAGCTCTATTACCTTACCAGCCCTGAACAGGGCCCTTTGCGGGGCATGCCCCAAAGAAAACAGCTCTTTTGCCTGTAAAAAAAAACACAATCCCCCCCCCCACATTACAACCCACCACCCACATACCCCTACTCTAACCCAAACCCCCCTTAAATAAACCTAACACTACCCCCCTGAAGATCTCCCTACCTTGAGTCGTGTTCACCCAGCCGGGCCGAAGTCTTCATCCGATGGGGCAGAAGAGGACATCCAGACCGGCAGAAGTCTTCATCCAAGCGGGGCAAGAAGAGGTCTTCCATCCATCAGAAAAGTACAAAAAAACAAACAAACACTAAATTAGCAAGAATAATAAAATATTACAATAATTTTAAACTAATTACACCTAATCTAAGCCCCCTACTAGCTATTAATATAGCTACAATATAACTAATAGTTACATTGTAGCTATTTTAGGATTTATATTTATTTTACAGGCAACTTTGTATTTATTTTAACTAGGTACAATAGCTATTAAATAGTTAATAACTATTTAATAACTACCTAGCTAAAATAAATACAAATTTACCTGTAAAATAAACCCTAACCTAAGTTACAATTACACCTAACACTACACTGTCATTAAATTAACTAAATAAATTAATCCTATATAAAACTAAATACTTACCTGTAAAATAAACCCTAATATAGCTACAATATAACTAATAGTTACATTGTAGCTATTTTAGCATTTATATTTATTTTACAGGCAACTTTGTATTTATTTTAACTAGGTACAATAGCTATTAAATAGATATTTACTGTTTAATAGCTACCTAGTTAAAATAATTACAAAATTACCTGTAAAATAAATCCTAACCTAAGTTACTATTAAACCTAACACTACACTATCATTAAATAAATTAACTACAAGTACCTACAATTAAATACAATGAAATAAACTAAACTAAAGTCCAAAAAAACAAACACTAAATTACAAAAAATAAAAAAAATTACAAGAATTTTAAACTAATTACACCTAATCTAAGCCCCCTAATAAAATAACAAAGCCCCCCAAAATAAAAAAATGCCCTACCCTATACTAAATTACAAAAGTAATCAGCTCTATTACCTTACCAGCCCTTAAAAGGGCCTTTTGCGGGGGCATGCCCCAAAGAAAACAGCTCTTTTGCCTGTAAAAAAAAACACAATACCCCCCCCCCACATTACAACCCACCACCCACATACCCCTACTCTAACCCAAACCCCCCTTAAATAAACCTTACACTACCCCCCTGAAGATCTCTCTACCGTGTCTTCACCCAGCGGGCCGAAGTCTTTATCCGATCGGGCAGAAGAGGACATCCAGACCGGCAGAAGTCTTCATCCAAGCGGGGCAAGAAGAGGTCTTCCATCCATCAGAAGTCTTGATCCAGGCGGCATCTTCTCTGTTCATCCATCGGGAGCGGAGCGGCAGCATCCTGAAGACATCCCACGCAGAGCATCCTCTTCTTTCTTGATCCGACGACTAGGTGACTGTACCTTTAAGTGACGTCATCCAAGATGGCGTCCCTTGAATTCCGATTGGCTGATAGGATTCTATCAGCCAATCGGAATTAAGGTAGGAAAAATCTGATTGGCTGATTCAATCAGCCAATCAGATTCAAGTTCAATCCGATTGGCTGATGGAATCAGCCAATCAGATTGACCTCGCATTCTATTGGCTGTTCCGATCAGCCAATAGAATGCGAGCTCAATCTGATTGGCTGATTGGATCAGCCAATCGGATTGAACTTGAATCTGATTGGCTGATTGAATCAGCCAATCAGATTTTTCCTACCTTAATTCCGATTGGCTGATAGAATCCTATCAGCCAATCGGAATTCAAGGGACGCCATCTTGGATGACGTCACTTAAAGGTACAGTCACCTAGTCGTCGGATCAAGAAAGAAGAGGATGCTCTGCGTGGGATGTCTTCAGGATGCTGCCGCTCCGCTCCCGATGGATGAACAGAGAAGATGCCGCCTGGATCAAGACTTCTGATGGATGGAAGACCTCTTCTTGCCCCGCTTGGATGAAGACTTCTGCCGGTCTGGATGTCCTCTTCTGCCCGATCGGATGAAGACTTCGGCCCGCTGGGTGAAGACACGGTAGAGAGATCTTCAGGGGGGTAGTGTTAGGTTTATTTAAGGGGGGTTTGGGTTAGAGTAGGGGTATATGGGTGGTGGGTTGTAATGTGGGGGGGGATTGTGTTTTTCTTTACAGGCAAAAGAGCTGTTTTCTTTGGGGCATGCACCGCAAAAGGCCCTGTTCAGGGCTGGTAAGGTAATAGAGCTGATTACTTTTGTAATTTAGTATAGGGTAGGGAATTTTTTTATTTTGGGGGGCTTTGTTATTTTATTAGGGGGCTTAGATTAGGTGTAATTAGTTTAAAATTCTTGTAATTTTTTTTATTTTTTGTAATTTAGTGTTTGTTTTTTTTGTACTTTAGTTTAGTTTATTTCATTGTATTTAATTGTAGGTACTTGTAGTTAATTTATTTAATGATAGTGTAGTGTTAGGTTTAATAGTAACTTAGGTTAGGATTTATTTTACAGGTAATTTTGTAATTATTTTAACTAGGTAGCTATTAAACAGTAAATATCTATTTAATAGCTATTGTACCTAGTTAAAATAAATACAAAGTTGCCTGTAAAATAAATATAAATGCTAAAATAGCTACAATGTAACTATTAGTTATATTGTAGCTATATTAGGGTTTATTTTACAGGTAAGTATTTAGTTTTATATAGGATTAATTTATTTAGTTAATTTAATGACAGTGTAGTGTTAGGTGTAATTGTAACTTAGGTTAGGGTTTATTTTACAGGTAAATTTGTATTTATTTTAGCTAGGTAGTTATTAAATAGTTATTAACTATTTAATAGCTATTGTACCTAGTTAAAATAAATACAAAGTTGCCTGTAAAATAAATATAAATCCTAAAATAGCTACAATGTAACTGTTAGTTATATTGTAGCTATATTAATAGCTAGTAGGGGGCTTAGATTAGGTGTAATTAGTTTAAAATTATTGTAATATTTTATTATTCTTGCTAATTTAGTGTTTGTTTGTTTTTTTGTACTTTTCTGATGGATGGAAGACCTCTTCTTGCCCCGCTTGGATGAAGACTTCTGCCGGTCTGGATGTCCTCTTCTGCCCCATTGGATGAAGACTTCGGCCCGGCTGGGTGAACACGACTCAAGGTAGGGAGATCTTCAGGGGGGTAGTGTTAGGTTTATTTAAGGGGGGTTTGGGTTAGAGTAGGGGTATGTGGGTGGTGGGTTGTAATGTGGGGGGGGGGTATTGTGTTTTTTTTTACAGGCAAAAGAGCTGTTTTCTTTGGGGCATGCCCCGCAAAAGGCCCTGTTCAGGGCTGGTAAGGTAATAGAGCTGTTAACTTTTGTAATTTAGTATAGGGTAGGGCATTTTTTTTTATTTTGGGGGGCTTTGTTATTTTATTAGGGGGCTTAGATTAGGTGTAATTAGTTTAAAATTCTTGTAATATTTTTTTATTTTTTGTAATTTAGTGGGGGGGGGGTTTGTACTTTAGTTTAGTTTTTTTAATTGTATTTAATTGTAGGTACTTGTAGTTAATTTATTTAATGATAGTGTAGTGTTAGGTTTAATTGTAACTTAGGTTAGGATTTATTTTACAGGTAATTTTGTAATTATTTTAACTAGGTAGCTATTAAATAGTCAATATCTATTTAATAGCTATTGAACCTAGTTAAAATAAATACAAAGTTGCCTGTACAATAAATATAAATGCTAAAATAGCTACAATGTAACTATTAGTTATATTGCAGCTATATTAGGGTTTATTTTACAGGTAAGTCTTTAGTTTTATATATGATTCATTTATTTAGTTAATTTAATGATAGTGTAGTGTTAGGTGTAATTGTAACTTAGGTTATGATTTATTTTACAGGTAAATTTGTATTTATTTTAGCTAGGTAGTTATTAAATAGTTATTAACTATTTAATAGCTATTGTACCTAGTTAAAATAAATACAAAGTTGCCTGTAAAATAAATATAAATCCTAAAATAGCTACAATGTAACTATTAGTTATATTGAAGCTATATTAATAGCTAGTCGGGGGCTTAGATTAGGTGTAATTAGTTTAAAATTATTGTAATATTTTATTATTTTTGGTAATTTAGTGTTTGTTTGTATTTTGGTACTTGTATGATGGATGGAAGACCTCTTCTTGCCCCGCTTGGATGAAGACTTCTGCCGGTCTGGATGTCCTCTTCTGCCCCATCGGATGAAGACTTTGGCCCGGCTGGGTGAACACGACTCAAGGTAGGGAGATCTTCAGGGGGGTAGTGTTAGGTTTATTTAAGGGGGGTTTGGGTTAGAGTAGGGGTATGTGGGTGGTGGATTGTAATGTGGGGGGGGGATTGTGTTTTTTTTTTACAGGCAAAAGAGCTGTTTTCTTTGGGGCATGCCCCGCAAAGGGCCCTGTTCAGGGCTGGTAAGGTAATAGAGCTGTTAACTTTTGTAATTTAGTATAGGGTAGGGCATTTTTTTTATTTTGGGGGGCTTTGTTATTTTATTAGGGGGCTTAGATTAGGTGTAATTAGTTTAAAATTCTTGTAATATTTTTTTATTTTTTGTAATTTAGTGGGGGGGGGGTTTGTACTTTAGTTTAGTTTTTTTAATTGTATTTAATTGTAGGTACTTGTAGTTAATTTATTTAATGATAGTGTAGTGTTAGGTTTAATTGTAACTTAGGTTAGGATTTATTTTACAGGTAATTTTGTAATTATTTTAACTAGGTAGCTATTAAATAGTCAATATCTATTTAATAGCTATTGAACCTAGTTAAAATAAATACAAAGTTGCCTGTACAATAAATATAAATGCTAAAATAGCTACAATGTAACTATTAGTTATATTGCAGCTATATTAGGGTTTATTTTACAGGTAAGTCTTTAGTTTTATATAGGATTCATTTATTTAGTTAATTTAATGATAGTGTAGTGTTAGGTGTAATTGTAACTTAGGTTATGATTTATTTTACAGGTAAATTTGTATTTATTTTAGCTAGGTAGTTATTAAATAGTTATTAACTATTTAATAGCTATTGTACCTAGTTAAAATAAATACAAAGTTGCCTGTAAAATAAATATAAATCCTAAAATAGCTACAATGTAACTATTAGTTATATTGAAGCTATATTAATAGCTAGTCGGGGGCTTAGATTAGGTGTAATTAGTTTAAAATTATTGTAATATTTTATTATTTTTGGTAATTTAGTGTTTGTTTGTATTTTGGTACTTGTATGATGGATGGAAGACCTCTTCTTGCCCCGCTTGGATGAAGACTTCTGCCGGTCTGGATGTCCTCTTCTGCCCCATCGGATGAAGACTTCGGCCCGGCTGGGTGAACACGACTCAAGGTAGGGAGATCTTCAGGGGGGTAGTGTTAGGTTTATTTAAGGGGGGTTTGGGTTAGAGTAGGGGTATGTGGGTGGTGGGTTGTAATGTGGGGGGGGGGGGATTGTGTTTTTTTTTTACAGGCAAAAGAGCTGTTTTCTTTGGGGCATGCCCCGCAAAGGGCCCTGTTCAGGGCTGGTAAGGTAATAGAGCTGTTAACTTTTGTAATTTAGTATAGGGTAGGGCATTTTTTTATTTTGGGGGGCTTTGTTATTTTATTAGGGGGCTTAGATTAGGTGTAATTAGTTCAAAATTCTTGTAATATTTTTTTATTTTTTGTAATTTAGTGTTTGTTTTTTTTTGTAATTTAGTGGGGGGTTTTTGTACTTTAGTTTATTTAATTGTAGATAATTGTAGGTACTTGTAGTTAATTTATTTAATGACAGTGTAGTGTTAGGTTTAATTGTAACTTAGGTTAGGATTTATTTTACAGGTAATTTTGTAATTATTTTAACTAGGTAGCTATTAATTAGTCAATAACTATTTAATAGCTTTTGTACCTAGTTAAAATAAATACAAAGTTGCCTGTAAAATAAATATAAATGCTAAAATAGCTACAATGTAACTATTAGTTATATTGCAGCTATCTTAGGGTTTATTTTACAGGTAAGTATTTTGTTTTAAATATGATTCATTTATTTAGTTAATTTAATGATAGTGTAGTGTTAGGTGTAATTGTAACTTAGGTTAGGATTTATTTTACAGGTAAATTTGTATTTATTTTAGCTAGGTAGTTATTAAATAGTTATTAACTATTTAATAACTATTGTACCTAGTTAAAATAAATACAAAGTTGCCTGTAAATTAAAAATAAATCCTAAAATAGCTACAATGTAACTATTAGTTATATTGTAGCTATATTAGGGTTTATTTTACAGGTAAGTCTTTAGTTTTAAATAGGATTCATTTATTTAACTATAGTAAACTTATTTCGTTTTATTTAAATTATATTTAAGTTAGGGGGTGTTAGTGTTAGGGTTAGACTTAGGTTTAGGGGTTAATAACCTTATTATAGTAGCGGCGACGTTGGGGGCGGGAGATTAGGGGTTAATAATTGTAGGTAGGTGGCGGCGATGTTAGGGAGGGCAGATTAGGGGTTAATAAAATGTATTATAGTGTTTGCGAGGCGGGAGTGCGGCGGTTTAGGGGTTAATACATTTATTATAGTGGCGGCGATTTGCGGTCGGCAGATTAGGGGTTAATACTTGTAGTTAGATTGTGGCGACGTTGGGGGGAGGCAGATTAGGGGTTAATAACTATAATGTAGGGGTCGGCGGTGTTAGGGACAGCAGATTAGGGGTTAATAGCTATAATATAGGCGGCGGCGATATCGGGTCGGCAGATTAGGGGTTAATACTTGTAGTTAGATTGCGGCGACGTTGGGGGGGGCAGATTAGGGGTTAATAACTATAATGTAGGGGTCGGCGGTGTTAGGGACAGCAGATTAGGGGTTAATAGCTATAATGTAGGCGGCGGCGATATCGGGTCGGCAGATTAGGGGTTAATACTTGTAGTTAGATTGCGGCGACGTTGGGGGGCAGATTAGGGGTTAATAACTATAATGTAGGGGTCGGCGGTGTTAGGGACAGCAGATTAGGAGTTAATAGCTATAATGTAGGCGGCGGCGATATCGGGTCGGCAGATTAGGGGTTAATACTTGTAGTTAGATTGCGGCGACGTTGGGGGAGGCAGATTAGGGGTTAATAACTATAATGTAGGGGTCGGCGGTGTTAGGGACAGCAGATTAGGGGTTAATAGTTATAATGTAGGTGGCGGCGATATCGGGTCGGCAGATTAGGGGTTAATACTTGTAGTTAGATTGCGGCGACGTTGGGGGGCAGATTAGGGGTTAATAACTATAATGTAGGGGTCGGCGGTGTTAGGGACAGCAGATTAGGAGTTAATAGCTATAATGTAGGCGGCGGCGATATCGGGTCGGCAGATTAGGGGTTAATACTTGTAGTTAGATTGCGGCGACGTTGGGGGAGGCAGATTAGGGGTTAATAACTATAATGTAGGGGTCGGCGGTGTTAGGGACAGCAGATTAGGGGTTAATAGTTATAATGTAGGTGGCGGCGATATCGGGTCGGCAGATTAGGGGTTAATACTTGTAGTTAGATTGCGGCGACGTTGGGGGGGGGCAGATTAGGGGTTAATAACTATAATGTAGGGGTCGGCGGTGTTAGGGACAGCAGATTAGGGGTTAATAGCTATAATGTAGGTTGCGGCGATATCCGATCGGCAGATTAGGGGTTAAATAATGTTATTATAGGGTTTGCGATGTGGGGGGGCCTCGGTTTAGTGGTTCATAGGTAGTTTATGGGTGTTAGTGACTTAGTGTACTAAATGGGTGTTAGTGTACTAAAAACATACCGAATTTCGGAACGGAATAGAACCGAATTCAGCCGAATCCGAATAAATCCGAAACGAATTTATTCGGATCCGAATAAATCCGAAACGAATTTATTCAAATTTTGCCGAATCCGATTCGATCCGAAACGAAATTCGAAAAGTCCGAATCGATCCGAACCGAAAACTAACCGAATTTTTTAGCCGTGCACATGTCTAGTTTTTTGAGTGGGTTTTATTTTTAGAGTAGGGTCTGGGCAGGTAAAAGAGCTAAATGCCCTTTTAAGGGCAATGCCCATACAAATTCCCTTTTCAGGGCAATGGGGAGCTTAGGTTTTTTTAGAAAGGCTTTTTATTTGGGGGGGGTTGGTTGGGTGGGTGGCGGGTTTTACTGTTAGGCGGTGATTGTATTTTTTTTTACAGGTAAAAGAGCCGATTTCTTTGGGGCAATGCCCTAAAAAATGCCCTTTTAAGGGCCATTGATAGTTTAGTGTAGGCTAGGGTTTTTTTTTATTTTGGGGGGGCTTTTTTATTTTGATAGGGCTATTAGATTAGGTGTAATTCGTTTTTACGTTTGATACTGTGGTTTGTTTGTTTTCGTAATTTAGTGTTTTTTTTGTAACAGCGTTTATTTTTTTGTAATTTAGTAATTTTTAATAGTAGATTTAAATAATTTGAGTCGGGTTAGGGTTTTTTAATATGTAATATAGTTAATGTAATTGCTAGTTTAATGTAATTTTAGTATAATAGTTAGGGTAGGTTAATACCGTTAATTAATAGTTGAATAAAGTTTATTTTAATTCTACAGGTACATTTTAATTTATTATAAGATAGAGATATTGTAATTTTAATGTAAAGTTAACGGGTTGTTAGGTTTAGGGGTTAATAGCTTAATTTAGTTTATGGCGATGTGGGGGGCTGGCGGTTTAGGGGTTAATAGATTTATTTAATGGTAGTGATGTGGGAGGCCAGTGGTTAATAACTTTATTTAGTGGCGACGGGGTCCAGGAGCGATGGGATTGGGGTTAATAACTTTATTTAGTGGTGGCGGGGTCCGGGAGTGGCAGAATAGGGGTTAATAACTTTATTTAGGTTGCGGCGGGGTCCGGGAGTGGTGGGATAGGGGTTAAACATTTTAGTATAGTGGCGGCGTTTAGTGACAGGGTATAAATAAAGTTGGTTAAAATCTGAATAGCAGCGAGATCGATGACTGCTAGTTAACAACAGTCCGATGCTCATCGTCCCGTACTTAGTGCGTGGCTTTTTGACAGCTTTTTTTATAAATATGGAGATCGTATTCAAGTTCGGGGCTGCGATGTTAGGCGAGAGTATTGGTGCCGGCGAATGCAGCATAGTTGAGGCTTTGATAAATATCCCCCAAAGTGTTTAATTACATCAATCAATCCTCTTCAGCAATGGGGCATTAGGTTTCTTCCATTTTCTAGCAATTGTGAGTTTTGCAGCCATTAGAATGGTTATGAGAAGGCAACAGTTAGGTATGGGGTGTTTTTTGGAGAGACAGGTGCAGTAGTGGGACCTCAGAGGGCAGACTCTCAACAAGGCCAAGGAGTCAGCAGAGAATGAGTACTTTAGAGTAGTTGAATAGTGGGACATGACATCCAGACATGGTGAGGTTCTCCATTTTGTAGACAACCTCTCCAGCATAGTGGGGAGCTAGAGGGGAACATTTTGTGTAGTTTTTGTGGTACACAGGGCCATCTGGTGAGCAATTTGTAATACAGTTCGTAAAGTGTCATACTATGAATGTCTTGTTTGGTGTGCTCAATCGTTGTACTCCAGTTTTTCGAGGAATGGGTTTGTTTCCAGTCTCTTTCCCATGCGTGTATGGATTTAGTCTTAGTCAGCTGTTGGGAGTTTAGCAAGCACTGGTAGTGAGCTCACAATGGGGAGAGGAGTTGTGTTCCAGTGGTCAAGCATATTTCCCATATTGTTGGGGGTCTAGGGGTAACACTTAGGAAGCCCCAAGATTTCATCAGGGAGTTGTAGTAGATCAAATTGGGATTTTAGTGGCAAGGCGAGTTTGGTCAGGGTCTGTTCATAAGTTAGGATGTGGTCCTTGAAAAAAGTCAAACAACCTACAACTAGAGAACATAGCTCTCCTACCAGGTCCTATGTCAGAGAGGCCAAAGAGTAGCCCTAGGATTGAATGTATAGGTGAAGGGTGTGGGGAAACTAGAGTGTGATGGCGAAGGGAGAGCCACATTTTCCTACATTGTCCGATTATTTTATTGTGTATAGTTATGGAGGGGGGGGGGGCAGTGGGAGGGGATCCATAAGAGGTTTTCAAGTGTCATATAGGCCGACAGAGAAGCTTGTTCAATTTTAAACCATCTGGGGGGTGAGGAAGGAGCAGCCCAAGCTGACACATGGGTGAGCATTGCATCTTCATAATAAAGATGAACATTAAGAAGGCCTAGGCCCCCCTGCAAGTAGCGGTCGTTGAAGCAGAGTTGTCGCTATTTTTTTACCATTCTATATGTATCTGTTAATTACAGACTGAAATTTATTGAGCGGGGTGGTTGGGAGTTTAATTGGTATGCACCGGAACAAGTAAGTGAGCTTAGGGAGTTGCACCATTTTGATCAGAGAGATTCTGCCAAACCAAGAGATTTCATTGTATCTTTTAGAACTGAGGTCTCATTGGAATTGGGTTAGCAGTTGATTGAAATTTCTGTCAATCATCTCTTTTGGGTCATAGGATAGGAATGCTCCCAGGTGTTGTAGTCCATTAAGGGACCACTTAAAGCCATAAGCTTCCCTAAGGGCTAATATTGTTGATTGAGGTATGTATATGGGAAAGGCTTCTGTTTAGCCTATGTTAAGTTTATAGAAGGACATTGTCCCAAAGAAATCTAGGAGGTCCAATAAGACTGGGAGAGAGGCCTCTGGTTCAGTTATGAATAAGGTGAGATCATCAGAATATAGCGCAATTTTCTGATGGGTATCATGTAAGAGCAGGCCCTGTATGTTAGGTGAGTTTCTGATAGCAATGGCAAGTGGGTCTATGGACAGGGCAAACAGAAAGAGGGACAGAGGGAAGACTCTGGCTGAAGGTGTCGAATACAAGGCTGTTACTGCTTTAGTGAACTCCTCAGGAATGCCATACACTGATACGGCAGCAAACATAGACGTTCTGTGTCCATTGACAGGGTGAGGAGGGGCACGCCCATTTCTGAGGTCTCCGAGAAGATGTTCATGAGGTGTCTTGTGTTATCTGACCCCTGTCTACCTACTATAAAACCCACCTGATCTGGGTTGATTATGGAAGGGATTCTGGCATTTAAGGGGGTTGCTAAAATCTTGGCATATCGATTGATGTCTACATTTATTAGGGAGATAGGTCTATAACTTTCACAATAGGTATAATCTTTACCCTCCTTGGAAATGGTGAATATTGTAGCCTCCAGAAACTCAGGACTCCTTGGGTAAAAGCAGTACAGTATAACCTCAATAGGTAGGGAGCTAATTGTTTAACAAACGACTTATAGAATAAGGGCATAAACCTGTCTGGGCCTGGGGCTTTGTTCAGTTTAAGAGAGGAGATGGCTAGGTTAAGTTCTTCAGGGGTAGGGGGTGCAGATAAGCCCTGAACATCCTCTGGAGCCAGTGTTGGTAGTGCTAGTGAAGTCAGGAACTGCTGTATTTGCGCAGTCGAAGTTTTAGTCTCAGTCAAAGACTGGTCTAGGTTGTAAAGAGACTCATAGTATTGGGCTAATGCCTTCCCTATTTCTTTAGGGGAGAAAACTGGTCCAGTTGGAGTTTTAATGTTTGGGATCCTATGCTGCTGCTTTCTGTTTTTTAATTTGTTTGCAAGAAGACAATATGCTTTATTACCCTTATAGTAAAAAAATGGGCAGAGAGAAAGAAGATTTGCTTTAACTCGTTGTTCTTCTAGGGAGTTATTTTTTAACCTAATCCCTGCTATCTGGTCTGAGACCTGTCTCATGGGAGTTTCTTTATTTCCTCTTTCTAATGTCCAGAGTGTTGCATACATTTGGGCAAGGGTCTGACCACAGTTTCTATGGTCTTTAGCAGCCTTTTCAATGAAATGGTCATGAAGAAATGCTTTAGCTGCCACCTAGAGTGTCGGATCCTCATTTTCATTGTTGTCATTAACTACAAAGAATTTGTTAATAGCTGATGCGTTTTTTTGGCTAGTGAAGAGCCAGATATAAGAGTTGGTGCAAGTCTCCAAGATGGGGGTCCCACATTGGATGTTGAGGTTTGTATTTCCACCAAGACCATGCCATGATCTGACCAGGGGCAAGTTAAGATTTTGGGGCGTGATAGTTTATCCAGTAGCCATGAATGGCATAAGAGATAATCTATTCGGGAAGAGGACTGGTGGGGTTTGGAAAAGAAGGTAGAGTCTCTTTCAGAGGGGGACAGGCATCACCAGGAATCATAGAGGTTATATTGGTACATCAAGGTGCGAAAGGACTGGGCTTGGGAGGCTGTGTCCCTATCTTGGGGTTTGTGAGAGGGATATTTTTTATCTATGGCCGGGTTCCAAGTTAAATTAAAATACCCTCCTATCAGCAAAGTGCCTCCACGGACCTTCTCTATTAAGGGGAGCAGTTTCTTCAGGAATAGGAGCTGTCTGGACTTGGGGCATACACCAATACTAGAGTGTATAGGGTATTGTCGAGTTGGCAGACCATGATGAGAAATCTGACCTCTGGGTCTCTTTCTAGGAAGTGAATATCACAGGAGATTTATCTATGGATCAGGATCGCTACTCCTTGTTTTTTTTTCTGAGTATGAAGCCGTTTGGCATATGGGGTATAATTTGGAGTTTTGGAGAAAAGTGTAGCCATGGAGCCAATGTGTTTCCTGGAGGAATGCCAGTTTTATATTATGATGCACCAGATGTCTAAGTAATAGGCTTCTTTTTGTAGGAGAGTTTAGACCTTGGGTATTTAAGGTGGCGGCTTTAAAAGTCGACATGGTCTACTACTTAGCGGGGGAAAGTTAACCGATAAAGGGTAACCTTGTCTAACCGATAAAGTAGAGCAGATAGTTTTAGAAGGGGGAGAACTACCAGTGTGGAGCCAAAAAAGGAAGGAAAAAAAAGAACCCTGAGCAAGTGGTAGAAGAAACAAAAACATTAAACAAGAACAGTACAATTCAATATTAAACATTAACAGTGAGAATCATAACAGAGTGTCATTGCTATTTCTACATGTGGGTGTCAAGCACAATCTTCGTGCTTGGTACATCTCTCCACATATATCATCATCTGAAGAACACAGCCTATAAAACTCAGGTTTCCTATTCCACTAAGGGAGGAAGAGGTGGGGTGGGGAGAGTGGTGGGAAGGTGAGGGAATGGTTGGGTATTTGGGAAAATTAGTTATGGGAAAGGTGACCTTTTGGGGGGGAGTGTGGAGTAGGCAAAACAAGTGACAATTATGATTTTTGACCTGTAGGGGAAAAAAGGCATTAGGACAAGAAAACGTATGAGGATACATGTTTGCATTGTCCATACAGTGTATGTATAGTATGGATATTTCCTTGTTCTGCTATGAGGATGGAGATACGTTAGTGTAAGGCTTGTCATGCCTCATCAGAGTAAAGATGTTTAGTCAGAGTTTCATGGATTATTCCACCTCTAAAGCTGAGGATAAGGCTGAAGAGCGGTTTATTTGCGAATGTCCCCGTTGTCTCTCTCGGGGAGCTAGTTGTTGCCACGAAGGAGCGTCTGCTCTAAGAGCAGAGAGTGGTTTAATGGAAGGTGGAGTAGTGGACAGTGAAGGTGGCAGAAGGTCACATTTAAAAAGGGGTTCCCTAGCCTGTGAGGGCGAGGTAACAATAAATTGGAGGTCATCTTTTGAAATGAATAGTCGTACTGGAAATCCCCATCGGTATTTGATGCCCTTGGTTCTTTTGGTGTAATCTTGGTATGCCTTCCAAAGCTGAAAAGTATGTGGCAAAAGGTCTGGGAAGACTTGCAGTGAGTGAAATTTACTGGAACGAAGGGCCCCTGATTTGACTGATCTGAGGAGCTTCTCTCTGAGAGTGAAATAATGAAGCCTGGCTAACGTCCCTTGGTTTGTCATCTATTACGGATTTTGGCCTATTTTCCTGATGAACCCTGTCCACTGTGGATTCCTGATCTGTTAATGGGCCCAGCGCTGTGGTGAAGAGATCCTGCAGGTAGGCCTGTAATTTTTGTGGTGAGACTAACTCAGGGATTCCTCTAATCCTAATGTTATTGCGCCTGGAGTGATCCTCTAGGTCAGCCATCTTTGTCTCTAACATTGATATCTGCTCTGCCAGGCTTTGTGAATATGAGACTGTTAGAGTGGTCTACCGCCAGATCCTCCTGCTTGCGCTCCAGAGTATCAGTGCGCTCCCCTATGGACGCTATGTCCCTTTTTATTTCTGAAAAGGATTTATCAAAGCATTTTGTGAGGGAGTCATGATGAGAGGCTAGAAGAGACTTTATGGTATCTATAAGGTAATTATTCGCTCCTGATAGGTCAGGAATATTCATTGTTGCTGCCATTGTTGGATGCAAAGGGTCTGAATTTGTGTCAGGGGAGCTAGCTGTGTCTGAAAGTTCATCATTAGACCTCCCTCCAATGGCAGGTTGTGAATGCTGAAAGTGGTCTGTTACTGACCTCTTTGGGGTCGGCTGACCTCTCAGCTTCTTCTTCAGGGCTTGTGCCATGGTGATTAAGGTGTATACGCTGTCGGCATTTATCATTGCACAAGCAGCTCTGGTGAACTGCTTGTGCAATGCTGCCCCCTGCAGATTCACCCCTGCAGATTGGCTGCTAGCAGGGGATGTCAATTAACCTGATAGTATGCGATCGGCGGATTGCTGTCTGCCGCCTCAGAGCAGGCGGACGAGTTAAGGAGCGGCGGTCTTAAGACCGCTACTTCTTAACTCCTGTTTCCGGCAAGCCTGAAGGCTCGCGCGGAAACAGAGGCATTGGGGCCGATATGGAGATTGTTAAATTGGCCCCTTTGTCTCTGCAGTTGTTTTTAACCACTGACTTCCTGCCTCATTATTTGGCACAGCCAATCAGGGTTTGTTACTGGCATAGACAGAGATTTCCACTGTCTCTTTGTTAGCCAAACTTTCATTATTTTGCAGTATGTTATCTCCTCTGTTACAGCCATTTATGGCAAAATATGTGGCAGAGTTAGTTTGCAGTGTGCACTTTCAATTCTGAGAACTGAAAAATAAAACAACAAATAAACACAATTTAAAAAAATAATGAAATGGAAAAGGAGCAAAAAAATCATAAAAATATATTTACCATGCATAAATATTTATTATATTTTCTCAATCCGCTCTATGTCCCATAAATTATGAAAATAACTGCTCAGATGGGGTGGAGGGGGTGGTGTGATCACTACATGTTGTTTTGGGTCCTAACTAATAAAGCTGTTTTTTTTTATTTTTTTATTTCTTAGATTAACTTTATTTCTTAAATTATTATCAAATATTTCTAAGTTGCAACCAACTTTCATAGTATTTGACTGAAGTAGGCTGGATTTATCATTAGACTGTCACACATGATGACACCTGTCTAGCTGGTGAAGTTACAAAATACAAACTTTCCAATCTACACTTAAAGGGACAGTATACTGAAAAATAGTTTTTCGCTTAATGTGTTTACAATTGCTTTTTTACCAACTGCAGAAAAAAAAATGTATGAAAAATAGCTTTTTATGTTTTTTTGTGTATATTTAAGCTCTGATTTTGTGTTTTGAAGCCACAACCTAATAAAATGGGTTGAGCTTGTAGGTATAATCAGATCTCATTACTGTATCACATTGTGCACATATACCTGCTTCTTTATCTTATATCTGTCCATAAAACAATCACCAGTACTTGGAGAGAACAATGGAAAATCAACATTGTATTACCTTATCTCTTCTATAACCCACTGGGAGTGTAATTTCTTCTGCTGGCTGTGTTTACAAAGTTTATCTATAGCTGGTACGCGCGGCCACAAACTTTCAGAATAGGTGGGGATACCACATGCTAAATCAACAATTTCAAATGCCAATATAAGGGTAAAGGAGCTACTTGTAAACAATTTAATACACTCCAGCAGGTAAAGTGAATCATTGGGAACAAATTAAAGGGGAGAATTTTTTTGAGTAAACTGTCCCTTTAAAATGAGAAAGGGACAAACACACCTGCATTGTGTGACCAAGGAAGGAATACAGTGACTGACACTAGACAAGAAACAGGACGTGACAGTGACTGACAGCTAACTGTCAACAGGACATTAGCCTCTGACTGACAAGAGTATAATAGAAACTGAATACCTCACTCAGACATTCAGATGTTAGGGACTTGCATTTATCTAACAGAGAGACAATGGGGCCCATTTATCAAGCTCCGTACGGAGCTTGTGCGCCCATGTTTCTGGCGAGTCTTCAGACTCGCCAGAAACACGTTAGCCTGCTCTGAGCAGGCGGACAGGAATCGCCGGAAATCAACCCGATCGAGTATGATTGGGTTGATTGACAGCTCCCTGCTGGGTGCCCATTAGCCGTGAGTCAGCAGGGGGCGGCGTTGCACCAGCAGCTCTTGTGAGCTGCTGGTGCAATGTTAAATGTGGAGAGCGTATTGCTCTCCGCATTCAGCGATGTCTTGCGAACCTGATCCGCTCTGTCGGATCAGGTCCGCAAGACCTTTAATAAATAGGCCCCAATGCATTTAGTGACGGAAGAGGGTCAGTGCATTAGTCTGAGGTATTACTTGGTGCATTACTGGCATAAAGTGAGCTGACGTGGAAATACATCTACTATGAGGACGGTATTATATCACCCACTACTAGTATAAAGCATGCTATAAGGGCAATCCTACTGGTTTGAAGTATTATTTGGCCTATAACTGGCATAAAGTGGGCTACAGGGCAATGCATCAGCACTGTAGTATTATTTGGCCCATTACTGGCATAAAGTGGGCTACAGGGCAATGCATCAGAACTGTAGTATTATTTGGACCATTACTGGCATAAAGTGGGCTACAAGGCAATGCTTCTGCCCTGAGGCATTAATATAGCCCATTATTGGCAAAATGTGGAATACAGTGGCAATTGTTTTGCTATGATATTATTTTAGAATTATAATAATGGCATAAAATGAGTTACAGGACAATGCATCTGCCCTTAGTCATTATATGGCTTATTATTGGCATGAAGATGGAACTACGTTTGCTCTGATATATTATCTGGAGTTTTACTACATAAAATGAGTAACAAATTTGTCAGTGTGACAAATCTCAGTGTTATGTCTATTTCCACTCTCCCTGTATCATGTGACAGCCATCAACCAATCACAAATGAATATATGTATATTCTGTGAATTCTTGCACATGCTCAGTAGGAGCTGATAACTCAAAAAGTGTAAATATAAAAAGACTGTGCACATTTTGTTAATATAAAAAATTAAAAGGTTGTTTAAAATTGCATGTTCTATCTGAATCATGAAAGTTTAATTTTTACTTGAGTGTCCCTTTAAAGACAAAATACAGAAATTGTTAAATCTAATGATTAATTAATTGCAGATATTATCGTAACTTGGTTAATATTTTGCTCCACTCCGCTTTTGTAAAAAAAATGGTTAGAATTGGACAACATAACAATTCTTAAAGTATCACTGTAAATTCTTTCCAGTAATTATATACATGTCAACTTGCATATGGCTCTGTGCATTTATTGTACAGTGCAAAGAATTTTAATGGTGAAGTAACAGGGTGTGTGTCTCTGTATAAGTTAAAATTCTTGGTATTTTGTATCCCTATTAGTTGTGAATAAGAACATGTAACAACATGAGATTCCTATGAAATGCCGGATATCTGGAATGCACTGTAGGAAAATAAATCCATCTAAAGGTAAAAATAAACTGGGGCAGAACAATAAAAATGTATCATAATGATAAATTATTTTATTTTACTATTATGAACTTTTTTTTCGTTTTGAGAGAAGCATTGCTGGGTATACATATTTGTCTCTATTATTTATTTAGTTTACAAATCCCCTGTAAAGCTATTTATTTAACCCTACAAATCACACCCGGTGGACTCCCATGTTGTTCAGGAGTAGCAGACATGTATGGCTCACTGGTAGTGTCCTTATCTGGAGCAGCAAAGCACAGCACCTGCACAACTTGACACTGGGGTCTAAAATGTAAAACTCCTGTTAGCAGCCCAGTTTCTTTTCTCCATGTAACATTTATTTATCTCTAGCAGAGTTTCTCTACCTGCTGTGTAAGTACCCAATTTGTCTGATCTTGTGCAAGAAGCACAATTTCTACTGCCTTAGACCAAAAAAGTCCAGATATTTAATGGGAAGATTCTACCTACCCATAATGCACACAGCCTCAGGCACTTTCCTACCTATAATGCACATTACCCCAGGCATTCTTCAACCCATAATGCACACAGCCCCAGGCACTCTCCTAACCATAATGCACACAACCCCAGGCACTCTCCTAACCAAAATGTACACAGCCTCAGTCATTCTCCTACCCCTAATGTACTCAGTCCCAGCCATTCTTCTACCTCTAATGCACACAGCCCTAGGTACTCTCCTACCCCTAATGCACAAAGCCCAAGGTACTCTCCTACACCTAATGCACACAAACCCAGGCACTCTCCTACCCCAAATGTATTCAGCCTCAGGCACTCTTATACCCATAATGCACACAGCCCCAGGCACTCTCCTACCCATAATGCACATAGCCCCAGGCACTCTCCTACCCATAATTCACACAGACCCAGGCACTCTCCTACCCCAAATGTATTCAGCCCCAGGCACTCTCCTACCCATAATGCACACAGACCCAGGCACTCTCCTACCCCTAATGTACACAGCCCCAGGCACTCTTCTACCTCTAATGCACACAGCCCCAGGCAATTTCCTACACATAATGCACACAAACCCAGGCACTCTCCTACCCATAATGCACACAGCCCCAGGGACTCTCCTACCCATAATGCACACAGCCCCAGGTACCCTCCTACCCCTAATGCACACAGCCCCAGGCACTCTCCTAACCATAATGCACACAGCCCCAGGCACTCTCCTACACATAATGCACACAAACCCAGGCACTCTCCTACCCATAATTCACACAACCCCAGGCACTCCCCTACCCATAATGCACACAGCCCAAGCACTCTCCTACCCCAAATGTATTCAGCTTCAGGCACTCTCCTACCCATAATGCAAACAGTTTAGTCATTCTCCTACCCCTAATGCATACAGCCCCAGACATGCTCCTACCCATAATGCACACAGCCCCAGGCACTCTCCAAACCATAATACACACAACCCCAGGCACTCCCCTACCAATAATGCACACAGCCTCAGTCATTCTCCTACCCCTAATGTACTAAGTCCCAGCCACTCTTCTACCTCTAATACCCACAGCCCCAGGTACTTTCCTACCCATAATGCACATAGCCCCAGGAACTCTCCTACCCATAATGCAAGCAACCCCAAGCACTCTCCTATCCTTAATGCACACAGCCTGAGACACTCTGCTACCCATAATTCACACAGCCCCAATAACTCTCCTACCCCTAATGCACACTGCCCCAGGCACTCTCCTACCCTTAATGCACAGTCCCAGGCACTCTGCTACCCATAATGCACACAGCCCCAATAACTCTCCTACCCCTAATGCACACAGCCCCAGGCACTCTCCTACCCCTAATGCACACAGCCCTGGGCACTCTACAAGCCATAATTCACACAGCCCCAATAACTCTCCTACCCCTAATACACACAGCCCCAGTAACTCTCCTACCCCTAATGCACACAGCCCCAGGTACTTTGCTACCCATAATGCAAACAGCCCCAGACAGTCTCCTACCCCTAATGCACACAGTCTCAGGTACTCTCCTACCCCTAATGCAGACAGCCTCAGGCACTATCCTACTCCTAATGTATTCAGCCCTAGGCACTCTCCTACCCCTGCACACAACCCCAAGCACTCTCCTATCCATAATGCACACAGCCCGAGGCACTCTGCTACCCATAATGCACACAGCCCAAATAACTCTCCTACCCCTAATGCACACTGCCCCAGGCACTTTCCTACCCTTAATGCACACACACAGTCCCAGGCACTCTGCTACCCATAATGCACACAGACCCAATAACTCTTTTACCCCTAATGCACACAGCCCCAGGCACTCTCCTACCCCTAATGCACACAGCCCTGGACACTCTCCTACCCATTATGCACACAGTCCCAGGCAGTCTCTTACCCCGATTGCACACAGCTAAATGTACTCTCCTTACCATAATGCACACAGCCTCAAGCACTCTTCTACCCCTAATGTATTCAGCCCTAGGCACTCTCCTACCTATAATTCACATAACCTCAGGCACTCTCCTACCCATAATGCACAAAGCCCCAGTAACTCTCCTACCCATAATGCACAAATCCCCAGACATTCTCCTACCCATAATGCACACAGTCTCAGGCACTCTCCTACCCCTAATGTATGCAGCCCTAGGCACTCTCCTACCCCTAATGCACACAACCCCACACACTCTCCTACCCATAATGCACACAGTCCGAGGCACTATGATACCCATAAAGTACATAGCCCCAATAACTCTCCTACCCCTAATGCACACTGCCCCAGGCACTCTCCTACCCTTAATGCACACAGTCCCAGGCACTCTGCTACCCATAATGCATACAGCCCAAATAACTCTCCTACCCCTAATGCACACAGCCCCAGGCACTCTCCTACCCCTAATGCACACAGCCCTGGGCACTCTCCTACCCATTATGCACACAGCACTGGGCACTCTTCTATTCATGCACCCTGTGCACTCTTCTACCTAATGCACACAGTCCCAGGCAGTCTCATACCCCGATTGCACACAGCTAAATGTACTCTCCTTACCATAATGCACACAGCCTCAAGCACTCTTCTACCCCTAATGTGTTCAGCCCTAGGCACTCTCCTACCCATAATTCACATAGCCTCAGGCACTCTGCTACCCATAATGCACACAGCCCCAGGCACTCTCCTACCCTTAATGCACAGTCCCAGGCACTCTGCTACCCATAATGCACACAGCCCCAATAACTCTCCTACCCCTAATGCACACAGCCCCAGGCACTCTCCTACCCCTAATGCACACAGCCCTGGGCACTCTACAAGCCATAATTCACACAGCCCCAATAACTCTCCTACCCCTAATGCACACAGCCCCAGTAACTCTCCTACCCCTAATGCACACAGCCCCAGGTACTTTGCTACCCATAATGCAAACAGCCCCAGACATTCTCCTACCCCTAATGCACACAGTCTCAGGTACTCTCCTACCCCTAATGCAGACAGCCTCAGGCACTATCCTACCCCTAATGTATTCAGCCCTAGGCACTCTCCTACCCCTGCACACAACCCCAAGCACTCTCCTATCCATAATGCACACAGCCCAAGGCACTCTGCTACCCATAATGCACACAGCCCAAATAACTCTCCTTACCATAATGCACACAGCCTCAAGCACTCTTCTACCCCTAATGTGTTCAGCCCTAGGCACTCTCCTACCCATAATTCACATAGCCTCAGGCACTCTGCTACCCATAATGCACACAGCCCCAGACATTCTCCTACCCATAATGCACACAGTCTCAGGCACTCTTCTACCCCAATGCACACAGCCCCAGACATTCTGCTACCCATAATGCACACAGACCCAGGCACTCTCCTACCCCTAATGTACACAGCCCCAGGCATTCTCTTACCCATAATGCACACAGCCCCAGGCACTCTCCTACACATAATGCACACAGTCCCAGGTACCCTCCTACCCATAATGCACACAGCCCCAGGCACTCTCCTACCCCAAATGTATTCAGCCTCAGGCACTCTCTTACCCATAATGCAAAAAGTTTAGTCATTCTCCTACCCCTAATGTACACTACCCCAGGCACTCTCCTACCCCTAATGCACACAGCCTCAGGCACTCTCCTACCCCTAAGGCACACAGCCCCAGGCACTCTACTACCCATAATGCACACAGCCTCAGGCACTCTCCTACCCCTAAGGCACACAGCCCCAGGCACTCTCCTACCCATAATGTGCACAGCCTCAGACACTCTCCTACCCCTAATGTATTCAGCCCTAGGAACTCTCCTACCCCTAATGCAAACAACCCCAAGCACTCTCCTACCCATAATGCACACAGCCTGAGACACTCTGCTACCCATAATGCACACAGCCCCAATAACTCTCCTAACCCTAATGCACACTGCCCCAGGCACTCTCCTACCCTTAATGCACACAGTCCCAGGCACTCTGCTACCCATAATGCACACAGCCCCAATAAATCTCCTACCCCTAATGCACACAGCCCCAGGCACTCTCCTACCCCTAATGCACACAGCCCTGGGCACTCTACTAGCCATAATTCACACAGCCCCAATAACTCTCCTACCCCTAATGCACACAGCCCCAGTAACTCTCTTATGCCTAATGCACACAGCCCCAGGCACCCTGTAACCCATAATGCACACAGCCCCAGACATTCTCCAACCCATAATGCACACAGTCTCAGGTACTCTCCTACCCCTAATGCACACAGCCTAAGGCACTATCCTACCCCTAATGTATTCAGCCCTAGGCACTCTCCTACCCCTGCACACACCCCAAGCACTCTCCTATCCATAATGCCCACAGCCCGAGGCACTCTGGTACCCCTAATGCACACAGCCCCAGGCACTCTCCTACCCCTAATTCACACAGCCCTGAACACTCTCCTACCCATTATGCACACTGCACTCGGCACTCTTCTATTCATGCACCCTGTGCACTCTTCTACCTAATGCACACAGTCCCAGGCAGTCTCATACCCCGATTGCACACAGCTAAATGTACTCTCCTTACCATAATGCACACAGCCTCAAGCACTCTTCTACCCTAATGTATTCAGCCCTAGGCACTCTTTTACCCATAATTCCCATAGCCTCAGGCACTCTGCTACCCATAATGCACACAGCCCCAGTAACTCTCCTACCCCTAATGCACACATCCCCAGGCACTTTGCTACCCATAATGCACACAGCGCCAGACATTCTCCTACCCATAATGCACACAGTCTCAGGCACTCTCCTACCCCAATGCACACAGCCCCAGACATTCTCCTACCCATAATGCGCACAGCCGCAGGCACTCTCCTACCCCTAATGTATGCAGCCCTAGGCACTCTCCTACCCCTAATGCACACAACCCCACACACTATCCTACCCATAATGCACACAGCCCGAGGCACTATGTTACACATAAAGCACACAGCCCCAATAACTCTCCTACCCATACTGCGCACTGCCCCAGGCACTCTCCTACCCTTAATGCACACAGTCCCAGGCACTCTGCAACCCATAATGCACACAGCCCAAATAACTCTCCTACCCCTAATGCACACAGCCCCAGGCACTCTCCTACCCCTAATGCACACAGCCCTGGGCACTCTCCTACCCCTAATACAAACAGCCCTGGGCACTCTTCTACCCATAATGCACACAGTCCCAGGCACTCTGCTATTCCTAAGGCACACAGCCCCAAGCATGTTCCTACACCTAATGCACACAGCTAAATGTACTCTCCTTACCATAATGCACACAGCCTCAAGCACTCTTCTACCCCTAATGTATTCAGCCCTAGGCACTCTGCTACCCATAATGCACACAGCCCCAGGCACTCTCCTACCCCTAATGCACACAGTCCCAGGCACTGTCCTACCCATAATGCACACAGTCCAGGGCACTCTCCTATCCCTAATTATCACAGCCCCAGGCACTCTCCTACCCATAATGCACACAGCCCCAGGCACTCTCCCACACTTAATGCAAACACAAACATTGTTCTCACCTTTATCCATTATGCAAGTTGTTATCCTACTGTTAGGAACAAACATAGGTGTTCTCTTAGATTTAATCTCACCCACCAGGCACTCACTCATTCTTATGCTCATGCATGATTCTTTGTCAGACTTATAAACAAATATTCATAACTAAACACACAGGTGCTCTTCTCACCTTCATATAACCACCATGCACTCTCTTACTCTTTTAGACACACACCCAAGGTGCTCACCACCCTTATGCACACACGCAGCTGCTCATCCCACCCTTTTGTGCATTCTCAGTTGCTATTTACAAGGCGGGGGGGCACTTCCAGGAGGTCCACCTGTGATTTATGGGAAGGGCCATGATTGGAGGGGTGTGAATGGGTGTGCTGTGGATTGGGTCTTGGTCACCCTTGTGCACACCTTTCAGGTGCTCTCCAACACTTAGGAATGCCCCTGGCGCCCTCCCATTTTATGCACTCCCCCAGGCACTGCTTCACTATTGCACACCTCTTTTGTGAAATTATATAACACTTAAGCTATATATGAGGGACATACACCCAGGCCTGTCTGGGGTTAACTGCCTGTGACTCTGGGGACAGCACAGCTTCCTGTGAGTGCCAGTGAGCACCCAGGGCTGAGCATGTTGCGGGGTCATGGGACGTGTACTCAGTCCAGTCTGGGGGTGCAGTCCCTTTCCATGTTTTGTATATGTCTAGGGTGATTACATAAGCCTGTGCACCCTTCACTTGTTCCCAGTATGTTAGATTGAGAGCTTGCATTGTGTGGCTGTTTTAGGGACCCAGGTTTTGGAAGGGACCTTGACGAGGTACCTGGGCTTGTCCCATTTGGCCAAATGCGGTAACTGAAAAAACAAAATATACAGATATGGTGTGTGGAAGCACACCAATCCTCAAGGGGGCGCTCTCAATCAAAACAAATGTAACACAATGTAATAAGAACAATAGTAATGTATACAACAACACTCTAAAAATAAACAGCAGAATACCAAAGAAAAAAAATATATAACCTTGTGACTGGAAACACAATAAATGTCCAATAACTAAATGATATCCTATAAGTCACAATAGCTCCAGAAAATTGCAAAGGTCAGCTCTCTGTCGTAGGGGGGTCAAAATCCTGATGATAACAGATGGTCTGAAAAAAGAAACACAGAGGCGCCCAATCGCCTAATACCACAATACCAGGGGACAAGCAAAATAAGTAAGACTAATACTCACAAACGAATAGCACCAAAAAGTGCAAGGAAGCAGACTGGAACCTCACAGTTGCCCAGCAAACTGAACAGATGCAGAGATAATTCTGTAGTACTTCTTCACCAGTGAGGTCCTCCTGGTTCCTAAAGGGGAGGATATAGAGCCAACATAGCCCAGTACAGTTTGTACAAATATATGTGTATCCAGGGAATATGCACACTTACAAGTAGCAAAGCACCTCCAGGTGCAATATACGCAGATTGGTACTTCTCAGCAGCCCAGCTGACTGTTTCAAAAGTTTCAGCAAATAAGAAAGCTTCCAAAACTGATGCAGGAGTATAGATGGATTCCCAGATAAAGTCCAGCAGCAAGTGTATTAGTTAAAAAGAATATTTTTATTTTAAAAGCAACATGTTTCTCAGCCTACAACTGGCTGTTTCCTCAGGCTATGATCTAATGCGGTAACTAACCCTTACATTTTTCCTTTTAATCATAGCTGAAAACTTGTAAGTTAGTGCTGGACTATCTATCGGCTAGATCACGAGTTTGGCGTTAGCCTTAAAAAGCAGCGTTGAGAGGTCCCAACGCTGCTTTTTAACGCCCGCTGCAGGTATTAAGAGTCCGTGACTTTTGGCTACCGCAAATCCCCTTACGTCAATCGCGTATCCTATCTTTTTAATGTGATTTTCCTAACGCCGGTATTACAAGTCTTGGAAGAAGTGAGCGGTACAGCCTCTCCTGACAAGACTTTTACCGCATTAAAAAGTCAGTAGTTAAGAGTTTTATGGGCTAACGCCGGAACATAAAACTCTTAACTAAAGTGCTACAAAGTACACTAACACCCATAAACTACCTATTAACCCCTAAACCGAGACCCCCCCACATAGCAAACCCTATAATAAAATGATTTAACCCCTAATCTGCCAACCGGACATCGCTGCCACTTTAATAAATGTATTAACCCCTAAACCGCCGCACTCGTGCCTCGCAAACACTAGTTAAATTTTATTAACCCCTAATCTGCCGTCCCTAACATCGCCGACACCTATCTACATTTATTAACCCCTAATCTGCCGACCCCAACGTCGCTGCTACTATAATAAATTTATTAACCCCTAAACCTAAGTCTAACCCTAACCCTAACACCCCCTAACTTAATATAATTTAAATTAAACAAAATAAATTTACTACAATTAAATAAATTATTCCTATTTAAAACTAAATACTTACCGATAAAATAAACCCTAAGATAGCTATAATATATAACTAATAGTTACATTGTAGATAGTTTAGGATTTATTTTTATTTTACAGGCAACCTTGTATTTATTTTAACTAGGTAGAAAAGTTAATAAATAGTTATTAACTATTTAATAACTAACTAGATAAAATAAGTAAAAAATTACCTGTAAAATAAATCCTAACCTAAGTTACAATTACACCTAACACTGCACTATCATTAAACTAATTACCTAAACTACCTACAATTAATTACAATTAAATGAAATAAACTAAATTACGAAAAAAAAACCACTTAATTACAGAAAATAAAAAAATAATTACAAGATTTTTAAACTAATTACACCTAATCACATCCCCCTAATAAAATAAAAAAGCCCCCCAAAATAAAAAATTTCCCTACCCTAAACTAAATTACAAATAGCCCTTAAAAGGGCCTTTTGCGGGGCATTGCCCCAAAGTAATCAGCTCTTTTACCTGTAAAAAAAATACAATACCCCCCCAACATTACAACCCACCACCCACATACCCCTACTCTAAACCCCCCCCCAATCCCCCCTTAAAAAAAACCTAACACTAACCCCCTGAAGATCACCCTACCTTGAGCCATCTTCACCCAGCCGGGCAGAAGTGGTCCTCCATACGGCAGAAGTCTTCATCCGATCGGGGCAGAAGAGGTCCTCCAGATGGCAGAAGGCTTCATCCAGGCTGCATCTTCTATCTTCATCCTTCCGGAGCGGGTCCATCTTCCATCCAGCCGACGCGGAGCATCCTCTTAAATCGAAGTCCTAAAGAAGAATGAAGGTTCCTTGAAATGACGTCATCCAAGATGGCGTCCCTTGAATTCCGATTGGCTGATAGGATTCTATCAGCCAATCGGAATTAAGGTAGGAAAAATCCGATTGGTTGATGCTATCAGCCAATTGGATTGAAGTTCAATCCGATTGACTGATCCAATCAGCCAATAGGATTGACCTCGCATTCTATTGGCTGATTGGATCAGCCAATCGGATTGAACCTTCATTCTTCGTTAGGACTTCGATTGAAGAGGATGCTCCGCGTCGGCTGGATGGAAGATGGACCCGCTCCGTGCCGGAAGGATGAAGATAGAAGATGGCGCCTGGATGAAGCCTTCTGCCGTCTGGAGGACCTCTTCTACCCCGATCGGATGAAGACTTCTGCCATCTGGAGGACCTCTTCTGCCCCTATCGGATGAAGACTTCTGCCGTATGGAGGACCACTTGTGCCCGGCTGGGTGAAGACGGCTCAAGGTAGGGTGATCTTCAGGGGGTTAGTGTTAGGTTTTTTTTAAGGGGGGATTGGGTGGGTTTTAGAGTAGGGGTATGTGGGTGGTGGGTTGTAATGTTGGGGGCGTATTGTATTTTTTTTTACAGGTAAAAGAGCTGATTACTTTGGGGCAATGCCCCTCAAAAGGCCCTTTTAAGGGCTATTTGTAATTTAGTATAGGGTAGGAAATTTTTATATTTTGGGGGGCTTTTTTATTTTATTAGGGGGATTAGATTAGGTGTAATTAGTTTAAAAATCTTGTAATTCTTTTTTTATTTTCTGTAGTTTAGTGTTTGTTTGTTTTGGTAATTTAGTTTATTTCATTTAATTGTAATTAATTGTAGGTAGTTTAGGTAATTAATGATAGTGTAGTGTTAGGTGTAATTGTAATTTAGGTTAGGATTTATTTTACAGGTAATATTGTACTTATTTTATCTAGGTAGTTATTAAATAGTTAATAACTATTTAATAACTATTGTACCTAGTTAAAATAAATACAAAGTTGCCTGTAAAATAAAAATAAATCCTAAAATAGCTATAATGTAACTATTAGTTATATTGTAGCTATATTAGGGTTTATTTTATAGGTAAGTATTTAGTTTTAAATAGGATTAATTTATGTAATTATAGTAATTTTATTTAGATGTATTTAAATTATATTTAAGTTAGAGGGGTGTTAGGGTTAGAATTAGGTTTAGGGGTTAATACATTTAGTTATAGTGGCGGCGACGTTGGGGGGGGGCGATTAGGGGTTAATAATATAATGCAGGGGTCGGCGATGTCGGGGGCGGCAGATTAGGGGTTAATAAGTGTAAGATTAGGGGTGTTTAGACTCGGGGTTCATGTTAGGGTGTTAGGTGCAGACATAGTTTTTATTTCCCCATAGGAAACAATGGGGCTGCGTTAGGAGCTGAATGCTGTTTTTTTTGCAGGTGTTAGACTTTTTTTCAGCCAGCTCAGCCCCATTGTTTCCTTAAGCAACGCTGGTATCGAGGTGAGATGTGGAGCTAAATTTTGCTCAACGCTCACTTTTCTGAAGCTAACGCCGGCTTTCAGAAAACTAGTAATACCAGCGTTGTCTTAAGTGAGGGGTAAGAAAAAAAGGCTCGTTAGCACCGCACAGCCTTACCGACAAAACTCGTGATCTAGGCGTATATGTGTTGTGTGTGAATATGTATATATATATATATATATATATATATATATATATATATATATATATATATATAGTTAAATTTGGTCTGTGGGATAGATTAGCCATAATCACTAAACTATGTAATTTTTCAGTTCTGTTGTTAAAACATTACGCTTGCGAGAGCCTATGTCATGTTGAAAATGTATGGATTAATGTCACCATGCAGTTAAGCATACCCATGTCTGGTATCTGTCGGCTAGATTTAGAGTTTTGAGGCCAAAGGGGTGCTTTAGCTACGCGTGTTTTTTTTCCCCCGCACCTTTTAAATAACGCTGGTATTTAGCTGCGTTAGGCTCCAAAAAGGGAGCGTACAGGCATATTTACCGCCACTTCAACTCTCAATACCAGCGTTGCTTACGGTAGCGGCCAGCTGGAAAAACCTGCTTGTGCACGATTCCCCCATAGGAAACAATGGGGCAGTTTGAGCTGCAAAAAAACCTAACACCTGCAAAAAAGCAGCGTTCAGCTCCTAACGCAGCCCCATTGTTTCCTATGGGGAAACACTTCCTAAGTCTGCACCTAACACCCTAACATGAACCCCGAGTCTAAACACCCCTAACCTTACACTTATTAACCCCTAATCTGCCGCCCCCGCTATCGCTGACCCCTGCATATTATTATTAACCCCTAATCTGCCGCTCTGTACACCGCCGCCACCTACATTATACCTATGTACCCCTAATCTGCTGCCCCTAACACCGCCGACCCCTATATTATATTTATTAACCCCTAATCTGGCCCCCCCAATGTCGCCGCTACCTTACCTACACTTTTTGACCCCTAATCTGCCGACCGCACCTCGCCGCCACTATAATAAATGTATTAACCCCTAAACCGCCTCACTCCCGCCTCGCAAACCCTATAATAAATTTTATTAACCCCTAATCTGCCCTCCCTTACTTCTTTGACACCTAACTTCAAGTATTAACCCCTAATCTGCCGACCGGACCTCGCCGCTACTCTAATAAATGTATTAACCCCTAAAGCTAAGTCTAACCCTAACACTAACACCCCCTAAATTAAATATAATTTTATTCTAACAAAATAAATTAACTCTTATTAAATAAAGTATTCCTATTTAAATCTAAATACTTACCTGTAAAATAAATCCTAATATAGCTACAATATAACTAATAATTATATGGTAGCTATTTTAGGATTTATATTTATTTTACAGGCAACTTTGTATTTATTTTAACTAGGTACAATAGCTATTAAATAGTTATTAACTATTTAATAGCTACCTAGTTAAAATAATTACAAAATTACCTGTAAAATAAATCCTAACCTAAGTTACAATTAAACCTAACACTACACTATCAATAAATTAATTAAATAAATTACCTACAATTACATACAATTAAATAAACTAAACTAAATAAAAAAAAAACCAAACACTAAATTACAAAAAATAAAAAAAATTACAAGAATTTTAAACTAATTACACCTACTCTAAGCCCCCTAAAAAAATAAAGCCCCCCCAAATAAAAAAATGCCCTACCCTATTCTAAAATAAAAAGTTAACAGCTCTATTACCTTACCAGCCCTTAAAAGGGCCTTTTGCGGGGCATACCCCAAAGAAATCAGCTCTTTTGCCTGAAAAAAACCCATACAATACCCCCCCAACATTACAACCCACCACCCACATACCCCTAATCTAACCCAAACCCCCCTTAAAAAACCTAACACTAAGCCCCTGAAGATCTCCCTACCTTGTATTCACCCAGCCGGGTATCACCGATCCGTCCAGAAGAGGTCCTCCAGAGGGTCCGAAGTCTTCAACCTATCTGTCCAGAAGAGGTCCTCCAGAGGCTCGGAAGTCTTCATCCAGGTGGCATCTTCTATCTTCTTCCATCCAGAGCGGAGCAGGTCCATCTTTAAGCAGCCGGCACGGATCCATCCTCTTCTAACGACGTCCTAAGTCCGAATGAAGCTTCCTTTAAATGACGTCATCCAAGATGGCGTCCCTCAAATTCCGATTGGCTGATAGGATTCTATCAGCCAATCGGAATTAAGGTAGGAAAAATCTGATTGGCTGATTGAATCAGCCAATCAGATTCAAGTTCAATCGGATTGGCTGATCCAATCAGCCAATCAGATTGAGCTCGCATTCTATTGGCTGTTCCGATCAGCCAATAGAATGCGAGATCAATCGTCGTCCTTAGAAGAGGATGGATCCGCGCCGGCTGCTTCAAGATGGACCCACTCCGCTCCGGATGGAAGAAGATAGAAGATGCCGCCTGGATGAAGACTTCCGAGACTCTGGAGGACCTCTTCTGGACGGATAGGATGAAGACTTTGGACCCTCTGGAGGACCTCTTCTGGACGGATCGGTGATACCCGGCTGGGTGAATACAAGGTAGGGAGATCTTCAGGGGCTTAGTGTTAGGTTTTTTAAGGGGGGTTTGGGTTAGATTAGGGGTATGTGGGTGGAGGGTTGTAATGTTGGGGGGGTATTGTATGTTTTTTTTTCAGGCAAAAGAGCTGATTTCTTTGGGGCATGCCCCGCAAAAGGCCCTTTTAAGGGCTGGTAAGGTAATAGAGCTGTTAACTTTTTATTTTAGAATAGGGTAGGGCATTTTTTTATTTGGGGGGCTTTGTTATTTTTTTTAGGGGGCTTAGAGTAGGTGTAATTAGTTTAAAATTCTTGTAATCTTTTTTTATTTTTTGTAATTTAGTGTTTGTTTGTTTTTGTAATTTAGTTTAGTTTATTTAATTGTATGTAATTGTAGGTAATTTATTTAATTAATTTATTGATAGTGTAGTGTTAGGTTTGATTGTAACTTAGGTTAGGATTTATTTTACAGGTAATTTTGTAATTATTTTAACTAGGTAGCTATTAAATAGTTAATAACTATTTAATAGCTATTGTACCTAGTTAAAATAAATACAAAGTTGCCTGTAAAATAAATTTAAATCCTAAAATAGCTACAATATAATTATTCGTTATATTGTAGCTATATTAGGATTTATTTTACAGGTAAGTATTTAGATTTAAATAGGAATACTTTATTTAATAAGAGTTAATTTATTTCGTTAGAATAAAATTATATTTAACTTAGGGAGGTGTTAGGGTTAGGGTTAGACTTAGCTTTAGGGGTTAAGTGTAGGTAAGGTAGCGGCGACATTGGGGGGTCAGATTAGGGGTTAATAAATATTATGTAGGTGTCGGCGATGTTAGGGGCAGCAGATTAGGGGTACATAGGGATAATGTATGTGGCGGCGGTGTGCGGTCGGCAGATTAGGGGTTAAAAAATGTTATTATAGTGGCGGCGATGTGGGGGGACCTCGGTTTAGGGGTACATAGGTAGTTTATGGGTGCTAGTGTACTTTAGAGCACAGTAGTTAAGAGCTTTATAAACCGGTGTTAGCCCATAAAGCTCTTAACTCCTGACTTTTTTCTGCGGCTGGAGTTTTGTCGTTAGAGTTCTAATGCTCACTTCAGCCAAGACTCTAAATACCGGCGTTAAGAAGATCCCACTGAAAAGATAGGATACGCAATTGGCATAAAGGGATCTGCGGTATGGAAAAGTTGCGGCTGGAAAGTGAGCGTTAGACCCTTTCCTGACTGACTCTAAATACCAGCGGGCGGTAAAAAGCAGCGTTAGGACCCCTTAACGCTGCTTTTGACGGCTAACGCAGAACTCTAAATCTAGGCGACTATGTTCAGAAAGCATGAGGCATGCTCACCCATATTTTCCATTGTCTATCACTATGTGCTTAAAAAACAACAACTAAGTGCTTAAAAACCAGCACAATTCTGGAAAAAACATAAACACTTTTTCACAAAAAGAATAAGATTCCTAATTTTTTAGCCAATTACTGGGCAAGTACTTTCTTTAATATGATTGCATTTTTCTTTAGGTACACAGAAAGAGCAAAAAGAAAAACTGTTAACCCCTTATAGAAATAACAAGATGTATACAATTCCACTAACAATTAAGTAATAAAGCAATGTGGTAGAAAGTACTTGCAGATTTAAGTCAGGCATTATAATTCCCTCCACAATCTTAAAATTCCACAAGCGTTCTTGAATTCAATGTGTTAAAAAAGCCTCAAGTCCTGAAAAGGAAACTTTGGGTCCTCCTCGGGCCTGTCGCCCCTTCAGAGAGTGTTCCCGGAAACACTAAGTATAAAATGCAAAATCTCTCTTTTTCTCAATAGTCAAATTACTTAAAGGGACACTGAACCCAAAAAAATTATTTTGTGATTCAGATAGAGCATGCAATTTTAAGCAACTTTCTAATTTACTCCTATTATCAATGTTTCTTCGTTCTCTTGCTATCTTTATATAAAAAAGAAGGCATCTAAGCTATTTTCTTAGTTCAGAACTCTGGACAGCAGTTTTTGATTGGTGGATAAATGTATCCACCAATCAGCAAGGACAACCTAGGTTGTTCACCAAAAATGAGCCGGCATCTAAACTTACATTCTTGCATTTCAAATAAAGATTCAAAGAGAATGAAGAAAATTTGATAATAGGAGTAAATGACCACAGCACTTTTCCATTTTCTGTCCGTTTGGGACCAAGGCTATTTTTACATTTCTGCAGTGTTTGTGTTTAGCTGTAATTTTCCTCTTACTCATTTACTGTACCCACACATATTATATACCGTTTTTCTCGCCATTAAATGGACTTTCTAAAGATAACATTATTTTTATTATATCTTATAATTTACTATAAAAAAAATATAAAATATGATGAAAAAATGGAAAAAAACACACTTTTTCTAACTTTGACCCCCAAAATCTGTTACACATCTACAACCACCAAAAAACACCCACGCTAAATAGTTTCTAAATTTTGTCCAGAGTTTAGAAATACCCAATGTTTACATGTTCTTTGCTTTTTTTTTGCAAGTTATAGGGCCATAAATGCAAGTAGCACTTTGCTATTTCCAAACCACTTTTTAAAAAAAATTTGCGCTAGTTACATTGGAACACTGATATCTTTCAGGAATCCCTGAATATCCCATGACATGTATATATATATATTTTTTTTTTAGAAGACATCCCAAAGTATTGATCTAGGCCAATTTTGGTATATTTCATGCCACTATTTCACTGCCAAATGCGATCAAATAAAAAAAATCGTTCACATTTTCACAATTTTTTTTACAAACTTTAGGTTTCTCACTGAAATTATTTAGAAACAGCTTGTGCAATTATGGCATAAATGGTTGTAAATTTTTCTCTTGGATCCCCTTTGTTTAGAAATAGCAGACATATATGGCTTTGCGTTGCTTTTTGGTAATTAGAAGGCCGCTAAATGCCATTGCGCACCACATGTGTATTATGCCCAGCAGTAAAGGGGTTAATTAGGGAGCATGTAGGGGGCTTTTTGGGGTAATTTTAGCTATAGTGTAGTGTAGTAGACAACCCAAAGTATTGATCTAGGCCCATTTTGGTATATTTCATACCACCATTTCCCCCGCCAAATGCGATAAAATAAAAAAAAAAAACGTAATTTTTTTCCAAATTTTAGGTTTCTCACGGAAATCATTTACAAACAGCTTGTGTAACTATGGCACAAATGGTTGTAAATGCTTTGGCGTTGGTTTTTGGTATTTAGAAGGCCGCACGTGTATTATGGCTAGCAGTGAAGGGGTTAATTAGGTAGCTTGTAGGGTTAATTTTAGCTTTAGTGTAGAGATCAGCCTCCCATCTGACACATCACCCCCCCTGATCCCTCCCAAACAGCTGATACCTCCCCCACCCCACAATTGTCCCCGCCATCTTAAGTACTGGCAGAAAGTCTGCCAGTACTAAAATAAAAGGCATCCTTTTTTTCTTTCTTTTTTTCCCATTTGCATATTTACATATGCTGCTGTGTAGGATCCCCCTTAGCCCCCAACCTCCCTGCCCCCCCCCCCCAAACAGCTCTCTAACCTCCCCCTCTACCTTCTTGGCAGCCATCTTGGGTACTGGCAGCTGTCTTTTTTCTGTAGTGTAGCTTTCCCCTTCCCCCCAGACCAACCCCCACCCCCTCCCAGATCCCTTAGATTACTTTTTGGGGCATTCCCTCCCCCCTTTCTCCCACTTATACTTTATATTTTCTGTAATGTAGCAGTTCCCACCCGCTCCCTCCCCGTGCACGCGCCCGCCGCCCCCGTGCACACGCGCGCGTGTCTGTGCGCGCCCCCGACTGTCCCACCCCCGATCCCGCCCCCCACTCAGGCTCAGAAACGATCGATGGCCGCCCACCCTCCTCCCACTGCAGCTCCCACCCACCAACGAATGCTGCCATCGATGTCCGGTGTAGAGAGGGCCACAGAGTGGCTCTCTCTGCACCAGAGGGGTAAAAATTGTTATTGCAGGATGCCTTGATATCGAGGCATCCTGCAATAACCGGAAAGCAGCTGGAAGCGATCAGGATGCTGCTTTCCAAACCAAGGACATACGCCATACGTCCTCAGGCGTTAACTGTATTTTTTCTGAGGACGTATGGCGTACGTCCTCGGTCATTAAGGGGTTAACATTTCATGCTCTATCTGAATCACAAAAGAAAAAAATTGGGTTCAGTGTCCCTTTAATTTTGAGTATGATTATGTATGATAATTTTGAGTCTATGCAATGTTAATTTATAAATACAAATAAATACCCTTTTAAATCACAGCTACAATTAAACCACAGCAGAAAAGAATGTCTTTGATTTCAACATTAAAAATATAAAACAACGCTAATACATTACCATTAACCAATATGAGAGATCAGCTTTTTCCAAAGTCATACGTTAAGCTATTTTTGCAAACAGGGTTTAACAAACACACGCCTAGATTACAAGTCTTGCGTTAGCCTTAAAAAGCAGCGTTGAGAGGACCCAACGCTGCTTTTTAACGCCCGCTGGTATTACGAGTCTGGCAGGTACAGGTGTACCGCTCACTTTTTTTCCGCGACTCGAGCATACCACAAATCCACTTACGTAAATTGTGTATCCTATTTTTTCAATGGGATTTTCCTAACGCCGGTATTATGAGTCTTTGAAAAAGTGAGCGGTATAGACTCTCCTGTCAAGACTGATACCGCATTTAAAAGTCAGTAGTTAAGAGTTTTATGGGCTAACGCCGTAACATAAAACTCTTAACTAAAGTGCTAAAAAGTACACTAACACCCATAAACTACCTATTAACCCCTAAACCGAGCCCCCCCCACATCGCAAACACTATATTAAAAATTGTAACCCCTAATCTGCCTAACCGGACATCGCCGCCACTTCAATAAATGTATTAACCCCTAAACCGCCGCACTCCCACCTCGCAAACACTAGTTAAATATTTTTAACCCCTAATCTGCCGTCCCTTACATCGCCGACACCTACCTACATTTATTAACCCTAATCTGCCGACCCCAACATCGCCGCCACTATATTAAATTTATTAACCCTAACCCCCCCTAGCTTAAATATAATTTAAATAAATCTAAATAAAAATACTATTATTAAATAAATTATTCCTATTTAAAACTAAATACTTACCTATAAAAAAAAACCTAAGATAGCTACAATATAACTAATAGTTACATTGTAGCTAGCTTAGGGTTTATTTTTATTTTACAGGCAACTTTGTAATTATTTTAACTAGGTACAATAGTTATTAAATAGTTATTAACTATTTAATAACTTCCTAGTTAAAATAAATACAAATATACCTGTAAAATAAATCCTAACCTAAGTTACAATTACACCTAACACTACACTATAATTAAATAAATTACCTAAATTAACTACAATTAATTACAATTAAACTAAATAAACTAAATTACGAAAAAAACAAACACTAAATTACAGAAAATAATAAAATAATTACATTTTTTTAAAACTAATTACACCTAATCTAATCCCCCTAATAAAATAAAAATGCCCCCCAAATAATAAAAATCCCTACCCTATACTAAATTACAAATAGCCCTTAAAAGGGCTTTTTGCGGGGCATTGCCCCAAAGTAATCAGCTCTTTTACCTGTAAAAAAAAATAAATACCCCCCCCAACATTACAACCCACCACCCACACACCCAACCCTACTCTAAAACCCACCCAATCCCCCCTTAATAAAACCTAACACTACCCCCTTGAAGATCACCCTACCTTGAGACGTCTTCACCCAACCCGGGCAGAAGTGGTCCTCCAGATGGTCTGAAGTCTTCATCCAGGCGGCATCTTCTATCTTCATCCATCCAGAGCGGAGCGGGTCCATCTTCAAGACATCCGACGCGGAGCATCCTTTTCATTTGACGGCGACTGGAACAATGATGGGTCCTTTAAATGACGTCATCCAAGATGGCGTCCCTTCAATTCCGATTGGCTGACAGAATTCTATCAGCCAATCAGAATTAAGGTAGAAAAAATTCTATTGGCTGATCCAATCACCCAATAGGATTGAAGTTCAATCCTATTGGCTGATTAGAACAGCCAATAGGATTGAGCTTGCCTACTATTGGTTGAATGGAACAGACAATAGAATGCAAGCTCAATCCTATTGGCTGATTACATTACATTACATTAATTCCGATTGGTTGATAGAATTCTATCAGCCAATCGGAATTGAAGGGACGCCATCTTGGATGACGTAATTTAAAGGACCCGTCAATGTTCCAGTCGCTGTCGAACGAAGAGGATGCTCCGCGTCGGATGTCTTGAAGATGGACCCGCACCGCTCCGGATGGATGAAGATAGAAGATGCCACCTGGATGAAGACTTCTGCCCATCTGGAGGACCTCTTCTGCCCGGATAGGATGAAGACTTCGGACTGTCTGGAGGACCACTTCTGCCCGGTTGGGTGAAGACGTCTCAAGGTAGGGTGATCTTCAAGGGGGTAGTGTTAGGTTTTATTAAGGGGTGATTGGGTGGGTTTTAGAGTAGGGTTGGGTGTGTGGGTGGTGGGTTGGTTATAATGTTGGGGGGGTATTGTCTTTTTTTTTACAGGTAAAAGAGCTGATGCCCCGCAAATAGCCCTTTTAACAGCCTTTTTTTAAATTAGTATAGAGTAGGGATTTTTATTATTTTGGGGGGCTTTTTTTTTTATTAGGGGGATTAGATTAGGTGTAATTCGTTTAAATTTTTTAAAATTATTTTATTATTTTCTGTAATTTAGTGTTTTTTTCCCGTAATTTAGTTTATCTTATTTAATTGTAATTAATTGTAGTTAATTTAGGTAATTTATTTAATTATAGTGTAGTGTTAGGTGTAATTGTAACTTAGGTTAGGATTTATTTTACAGGTATATTTGTATTTATTTTAACTAGGAAGTTATTAAATAGTTAATAACTATTTAATAACTATTGTACCTATTTAAATTTATTAAAAGTTGCCTGTAAAATAAAAATAAACCCTAAGCTAGCTACAATGTAACTATTAGTTATATTATATCTATCTTAGGGTTTATTTTATAGGTAAGTATTTAGTTTTAAATAGGAATAATTTATTTAATAATAAGATTTTTATTTAGATTTATTTAAATTATATTTAAGTTAGGTAGGGTTAGGGTTAGAATTAGGTTTAGGGGTTAATAACTTTATTTATTTAGTGACGGCGACGTTGGGGGCGGCAGATTAGGGGTTAATAATTGTAGGTAGGTTGCAACGACATTGGGGGCGGCAGAGTAGGGGTTAATAACTATAATGTAGATGTCGGCGATGTTGGGGGCATCAGATTAGGGGTTCATAAGTATAATGTAGGTGGCAGCGGTGTCTGGAGCGGCAGATTAGGGGTTAATAATATAATGTAGGTGTCTGCAATGTCGGGGGCGGCAGATTAGTGGTTAATAAGTGTAAGATTAGGGGTGTTTAGACTCTGGGTTCATGTTAGGGTGTTAGGTGTAGACATAAAAAGTATTTCCCCATAGGAATCAATGGGGCTGCGTTAGGAGCTTTACGCTGCTTTTTTGCAGGTTTTAGTTTTTTTTTCAGCCGGCTCTCCCCCATTGATCCCTATGGGGAAATCGTGCACGAGCACGTTTTACCAGCTCACCGCTACCGTAAGCAGCGCTGGTATTGAGGTGAGATGTGGAGCTAAATTTTGCTCACTTTTCTGCGGTTAACGTATGTAGACATAAAATGTATTTCCCCATAGGAATCAATGGGGCTGCATTAGGAGCTGAACGCTGCTTTTTTGCAGGTGTTAGACTTTTTTTCAGCCGAATCAGCCCCATTGATTCCTATGGGGAAATCGTGCACAAGCACGTTTAGCCAGCTCACCACTACCGTAAGCAGCTCTGGTATTACAGTGAAATGTGGAGCAAAATTTTGCTCTCCGCTCACTTTATTCCGGCTAACGCCGGGTTTAAAGAAACCTGTAATACCAGTGTTGTTTGTAGGTGAGCGGTGAGCATATACTGCGCGTTAGCACTGCAAGTCTTACCGACAAAAACTCGTAATCTAGCCGACAGAGAGTTATAACAAACCAGGCCCCAAACCAAAGTGTGTTTTTTTGTGTCTCTTTTTTTTGTCTGTGACTGACTCCACCTTCAATTCTAAATCACCCAATGGAAAAATCTCTGATTACGCCCTTAGCTTTCATTGGTTAATCCATTGGTTATTTAATTTCCCAATTGAATACCTTTGGCTGCAATACTCATATTGGACTCCGGAAGGGGGCAACAGGCAACTGGAATGAAGGTTTATTTTTCAGCTACAGGGAAAATATATTCCCTTATATATTTTTAAAACGTATATTTAATATACTTATTATTCCCTAATATTAATAAACTATCTGGTCAAAACATATGTGAATATTTAATATAACTGAGCATGCACATTTTAAGACTAGCCATGGAGTAATTTATATCTATTATATATATATTTATATATATATATATATATATATATATATATATATATATATATATACATATATATATATATATACAGTATCTCATAAAAGTGAGTACATCCCTCACATTTTTGTAAATATTTTATTATATCTTTTCATGTAAGAACACTGAAGAAATGACACTTTGCTACAATGAAAAATAGTGAGTGTTCAGCTGGTATAACAGTGTAAATTTGCTGTCCCCTCAAAATAACTCAACACACAGCCGTTAATGTCTAAACCGTTGGCAACAAAAGTGAGTACACCCCTAAGTGGAAATGTCCAAATTGGGCCCAATTAGCAATTTTCCCTCCTCGGTGTCATGTGACTCGTTAGTGTTACAAGGTCTCAGGTTTGAATGGAGAGCAGGTGTGTTAAATTTGGTGTTATCGCTCTCACACTCTCTCATACTGGTCACTGGAAGTTCAACAATGCACCTCATGGCAAAGAACTCTCTAAGGATCTGAAAAAAATAATTGTTGCTCTACATAAAGATGGCCTAGGCTATAAGAAGATTGCCAAGACCCTGAAACTGAGCTGCAGCACGGTGGGCAAGACTATACAGCGGTTTCACAGGACAGGTTCCACTCAGAACAGGCCTCACCATGGTCAACCAAAGAAGTTGAGTGCACATGCTCAGTGTCATATCCAGAGGTTGTCTTTGGGAAATACACGTATGAGTGCTGTCAGCATTGCTGCAGAGGTTGAAGGGGTGGGGGGTCAGCCTTTCAGTGCTCAGACCAAACGCAGCACACTGCATCAAATTGGTCTGCATGACTGTTGTCTCAGAAGGAATCCTCTTCTAAAGATGATGCACAAGAAAGCCCGCAAACAGTTTGCTGAAGACAAGCAGACTAAGGACATGGATTACTGGAACCATGTCCTGTGGTCCGATGAGACCCAGATAAAATTATTTGGTTCAGATGGTGTCAAGGTGAGGCATGGTGGTGGGAGTGTCATGGTCTGGGCCTGCATGAGTGCTGCCGGTCTGGGGGGCTACAGTTCATTGAGGGAACCATGAATGCCAACATGTACTGTGACATACTGATCCCCTCCCTTTGGAGACTGGGCCGCAGGGCCGTATTCCAACATGTTAACGACCCCAAAAACACCTCCAAGACGACCACTGCCTTGCTAAATAAGATGAGGGTAAAAGTGATGGACTGGCCAAGCATGTCTCCAGACTTTAACCCTATTGAGCATCTGTGGGGCATACTCAATGGTTTAGACATTAATGGCTGTGTGTTGAGTTATTTTGAGGGGACAGCAAATTTACACTGTTATACAGACTGTACACTCACTACTTTACATTGTAGCAAAGTGTCATTTCTTCAGTGTTTTTACATGAAAAGATATAATAAAATATTTACAAAAATGTGAGGGGTGTACTCACTTTTGTGAGATACTGTATATATAATATACAGAAAGATTAGCACTCACCAGCATCATCAGCCACTCTGTACACGAAATTCGAAATATCACCTTTAATGATTCAAGAAACATAACGTTACGGCCACACACGGCAGACATGAAACATATCACCCAAAGAGTGCTTTAAATACCCCCAGCTAATAACCTGATACGCTAAGAAAACCGCCATAATTAGCACACAAACCAGCTGAGAAACATTAACAACAGCATACGTCATCAACATGAGCTTCCTAGTCATAATGACCATAGTACAACAACCGCACATGTGATGTAGTACACAAGGACAAAGCACATGTGCAAACACACGCCTAGATTACGAGTCTCGCGTTAGCCTTAAAAAGCAGCGTTGAGAGGTCCCAACGCTGCTTTTTAACGCCCGCTGGTATTACGAGTCTGGCAGGTACAGGTGTACCGCTCACTTTTTTTTTCGCGACTCGAGCATACCACAAATCCACTTACGTAAATTGCGTATCCTATCTTTTCAATGGGATTTTCCTAACGCCAGTATTACGAGTCTTGGAAAAAGTGAGCGGTATAGCCTCTCCTGTCAAGACTGATACCGCATTTAAAAGTCAGTAGTTAAGAGTTTTATGGGCTAACGCCGTAACATAAAACTCTTAACTAAAGTGCTAAAAAGTACACTAACACCCATAAACTACCTATTAACCCCTAAACCGAGGCCCCCCCACATCGCAAACACTATATTAAAAATTGTAACCCCTAATCTGCCTAACCAGACATCGCCGCCACTTCAATAAATGTATTAACCCCTAAACCGCCGAACTCCCACCTCGCAAACACTAGTTAAATATTTTTAACCCCTTATCTGCCATCCCTTACATCGCCGACACCTACCTACATTTATTAACCCCTAATCTGCCGACCCCAACATCGCCACCACTATATTAAATTTATTAACCCCAAAATCTAAGTCTAACCCCCCTAGCTTAAATATAATTTAAATAAATCTAAATAAAAATACTATTATTAAATAAATTATTCCTATTTAAAACTAAATACTTACCTATAAAATAAACCCTAAGCTAGCTACAATATAACTAATAGTTACATTGTAGCTAGCTTAGGGTTTATTTTTATTTTACAGGCAACTTTGTATTTATTTTAACTAGGTACAATAGTTATTAAATAGTTATTAACTATTTAATAACTTCCTAGTTAAAATAAATAACTAGGAAGTGGTCCTCCAGATGGTCTGAAGTCTTCACCCTATCCGGGCAGAAGAGGTCCTCCAGACGGGCAGAAGTCTTCATCCAGGCGGCATCTTCTATCTTCATCCAGAGCGGAGTGGGTCCATCTTCAAGACATACGATGCGGAGCATCCTTTTCGTTTGACGGCGACTGGAACAATGATGGGTCCTTTAAATGACGTCATCCAAGATGGCGTCCCTTCAATTCCGATTGGCTGACAGAATTCTCTCAGCCAATCGGAATTAAGGTAGAAAAAATCCTATTGGCTGATCCAATCAGCCAATAGGATTGAAGTTCAATCCTATTGGCTGATTAGAACAGCCAATAGGATTGAGCTTGCATACTATTGGCTGATTGGAACAGCCAATAGAATGCAAGCTCAATCCTATTGGTTGATTGGATCAGCCAATAGGATTTTTTCTACATTAATTCCTATCAGCCAATCGGAATTGAAGGGATGCCATCTTGGATGACGTAATTTAAAGGACACGTCATTGTTCCAGTCACTGTCGAACGAAGAGGATGCTCTGCGTCGGATGTATTGAAGATGGACCCGCTCCGCTCCGGATGGATGAAGATAGAAGATGCCACCTGGATGAAGACTTCTGCCCATCTGGAGGACCTCTTCTGCCCGGATAGGATGAAGACTGAAAAAAGTTAATTTATCTACTCAGATTTTAATTAATTTTTATTGTTGTACCATTGAGAGTATTCTTACTAACTGTATCACAGTATGGTATGGAAACTTTACTAATTCTGATCGCAAAGCTCTGCAATGGGTAGTTAAAACCGCCCAGTATATCAAAGGTGCTCAGTTACCTTCTATCGAAGATCTTCGAAGCAGAAATAGCCTTTTAAAGGCCTACCGAATTACTCACAATCCTTTTCCTGTTAGCAACAGGTTATTTGCCCTTTTACCATCTGGGAGACGTTATAGAAGTTTAAAAGGAAAATCTGCTAGGTTTTGGAATAGTTTTTTTCCAAGAGCCATTACCCTGCTAAATAATAACTAATAACTTTTAAAAATCCTCTCTTATGCTCATATTTTTTTTAAACTTTTTATTTTTTTATCTTTCTTATCTTTTATGATTGGATTTTTTATTTATAACGAAGAAAGTGCTAAATTAATGGTTTTAACTTAAATCTAATTGATTATCCTGTTAATGGTCCTTTTTCACTTTATCTTTTATTCACATAACACACATAATATAAAATACATGATTGATGTGATTTTTTTATATAACACGATTCACATTATATTCATAATGCAAATATACACATGTATCAGTAAGATGAGCAACTTTTTATATTGTATTTTTTACACATATATATATTCCTTTGTATGGAACTGATTTTTTTTCGCACTTGCACTTTATTACACTTGCATTGTGTTTATTTTTGTGGTATAGAAATTTTTTGCACAAGTCACTTGAATTTTTTTTTATTTATCAGTCTTACCATTATAGTGCTATCTGTGTATGGGATTGGTTAGATTTTCAATTATAATTTCGTTGTCTCTGTTTTTTTACTTTGTACAATGACAATAAACGAATCTAATCTAATCTAATCTAAGACTTCGGACCGTGTGGAGGACCACTTCTGCCCGGTTGGGTGAAGACGTCTCAAGGTAGGGTGATCTTCAAGGGGGTAGTGTTAGGTTTTATTAAGGGGGGATTGGGTGGGTTTTAGAGTAGGGTTGGGTGTGTGGGTGGTGGGTTGTAATGTTGGGGGGGTATTGTCTTTTTTTTACAGGTAAAAGAGCTGATTACTTTGGGGCAATGCCCCGCAAATAGCCCTTTTAAGGGCTATTTGTAATTTAGTATAGGGTAGGGATTTTTATTATTTTGGGGGGCTTTTTTATTTTATTAGGGGGATTAGATTAGGTGTACTTAGTTTAAAAAAATTGTAATTATTTTATTATTTTCTGTAATTTAGTGTTTTTTTTCCGTAATTTAGTTTATTTAATTTAATTGTAATTAATTGTAGTTAATTTAGGTAATTTATTTAATTATAGTGTATTGTTAGGTGTAATTGTAACTTAGGTTAGGATTTATTTTACAGCTATATTTGTATTTATTTTAACTATGAAGTTATTAAATAGTTAACAACTATTTAATAACTATTGTACCTAGTTAAAATAAATAAAAAGTTGCCTGTAAAATAAAAATAAATCCTAAGCTAGCTACAATGTAACTATTAGTTATATTATATCTATCTTAGGGTTTATTTTATAGGTATTTAGTTTTAAATAGGAATAATTTATTTAATAATAAGATTTTTATTTAGATTTATTTAAATTATATTTAAGTTAGGTAGGGTTAGGGTTAGACTTAGGTTTAGGGGTTAATAACTTTATTTATTTAGTGGCGGCGACGTTGGGGGCGGCAGATTAGGGGTTAATAATTGTAGGTAGGTTGCAACGACATTGGGGGCGGCAGAATAGGGGTTAATAACTATAATGTAGATGTCGGCGATGTTGGGGGCATCAGATTAGGGGTTCATAAGTATTATGTAGGTGGCAGCGGTGTCCGGAGCGGCAGATTAGGGGTTAATAATATAATGTAGGTGTCGGCAATGTCGGGGGCGGCAGATTAGGGTTAATAAGTTTAAGATTAGGGGTGTTTAGACTCGGGGTTCATGTTAGGGTGTTAGGTGTAGACATAAAAAGTATTTCCCCACAGGAATCAATGGGGCTGCGTTAGGAGCTTTACGCTGATTTTTTGCAGGTGTTAGTTTTTTTTTAGCCGGCTCTCCCCCATTGATCCCTATGGGGAAATCGTGCACAAGTTTTACGTTTACGTTTTACCAGCTCACCGCTACCGTAAGCAGCGCTGGTATTGAGGTGAGATGTGGAGCTAAATTTTGCTCACTTTTCTGCGGTTAACGTATGTAGACATAAAATGTATTTCCCCATAGGAATCAATGAGGCTGTGTTAGGAGCTGAACGCTGCTTTTTTGCAGGTGTTAGACTTTTTTTCACCCGAATCAGTCCCATTGATTCCTATGGGGAAATTGTGCACGAGCACGTTTAGCCAGCTCACCACTACCGTAAGCAGCGCTCGTATTACAGTGAGATGTGGAGCTAAATTTTGCTCTCTGCTCACTTTATTCCGGCTAACACCGGGTTTAAAGAAACCTGTAATACCAGCGTTGTTTGTAGGTGAGCGGTGAGCATATACTGCGCGTTAGCACCGCAAGTCTTACCGACAAAAACTCATAATCTAGCCGACAGAGAGTTATTCCAAACCAGGCCCCAAACCAAAGTGTGTTTTTTTGTGTCTCTTTTTTTTGTCTGTGACCGACTCCACCTTCAATTCTAAATCACCCAATGGAAAAATCTCTGATTACGCCCTTAGCTTTCATTGGTTAATCCATTTGTTATTTAATTTCCCAATTGAATACTTTTGGCTGCTATACTCATATTGGACTCCGGAGGGGGCAACAGGCAACTGGAATGAAGTTCTATTTTTCAGCTACAGGGAAAATATATTCCCTTATATAATTTTAAAATGTATATTTAATATACTTATAATTCCCTAGTATTAATAAACTATCTGGTCAACATATATGTGACTATTTAATATAACTGAGCATGCACATTTTAAGTCTAGACATGGAGTATATATATATATATATATATATATATATATATATATATACAGTATCTCACAAAAGTGAGTACATCCCTCACATTTTTGTAAATATTTTATTATATCTATTCATGTAAAAACACTGAAGAAATGAAATTTTGCTACAATGTAAAGTAGTGAGTGTTCAGCCGGTATAACAGTGTAAATTTGCTGTCCCCTCAAAATAACTCAACACACAGCCATTAATGTCTAAACCGTTGGCAACAAAAGTGAGTACACCCCTAAGAGGAAATGTCCAAATTGGTCATGTGACTCGTTAGTGTTACAAGGTCTCAGGTTTAAATGAAGAGCAGGTGTGTTAAATTTGGTGTTATCGCTCTCAAACTCTCTTATACTGGTCACTGGAAGTTCAACATGGCACCTCATGGCAAAGAACTCTCTAAGGATCTGAAAAAAATAATTGTTGCTCTACATAAAGATGGCGTAGGCTATAAGAAGATTGCCAAGACCCTGAAACTGAGCTGCAGCACGGTGTGCAAGATTATACAGTAGTTTCACAGGACAGGTTCCACTCAGAACAGGCCTCACCATGGTCAACCAAAGAAGTTGAGTGCACATACTCAGTGTCATATCCAGAGGTTGTCTTTGGGAAATAGACTTACGAGTGCTGTCAGCATTGCTGCAGAGGTTGAAGGGGTGGGGGGTCAGCCTGTCAGTGCTCAGACCAAATGCCGCACACTGCATCAAATTGGTCTGCATGACTGTTGTCTCAGAAGGAATCCTCTTCTAAAGATGATGAACAAGAAAGCCTGCAAACAGTTTGCTGAAGACAAGCAGACTAAGGACATGGATTACTGGAACCATATCCTGTGGTCCGATGAGACCCAGATAAAATTATTTGGTTCAGATGGTGTCAAGCGTGTGTGGCAGCAACCAGGTGAGGAGTAAAAAGAGAAGTGTCTTTTACCTACAGTCAATCATGGTGGTGGGAGTGTCATGGTCTGGGCCTGCATGAGTGCTGCCGGCTCTGGGGGGCTACAGTTCATTGAGGGAACCATGAATGCCAACATGTACTGTGACATACTGATCCCCTCCCTTCGTAGACTGGGCCGCAGGGCCGTATTCCAACATGATAACGACCCCAAACACACCTCCAAGACGACCACTGCCTTGCTAAAGAAGATGAGGGTAAAAGTGATGGACTGGCCAAGCATGTCTCCAGGCTTTAACCCTATTGAGCATCTGTGGGGAATACTCAAATGGAAGTTGGGGGAGTGCAAGGTCTCTAACATCCACCAGCTTTGTGATGTCGTCATGGAGGAGTGGAAGAGTACTCCAGTGGCAACCTGTGAAGCTCTAGTGAACTCCATGCAAAAGAGGGTTAAGGCAGTGGAAAAAAATAATGGTGGCCACACAAAATATAGACACGTTGGGCCTAATTTGGACATTTCCACTTAGGGGTGTACTCACTTTTGTTGCCAACGGTTTAGACATTAATGGCTGTGTGTTGAGTTATTTTGAGGTGACAGCAAATTTACACTGTTATACAGACTGTACACTCACTACTGTACATTGTAGCAAAGTGGCATTTCTTCAGTGTTTTTACATGAAAAGATATAACAACATATTTACAAAAATGTGAGGGGTGTACTCACTTTTGTGAGATACTGTATATATGATATACAGAAAGATCAGCACTCACCAGCATCATCAGCCACTCTGTACACGACCATTATAAATGCAAACATAGAAATTGTTGAAGGACAGAACCTGGTGTGAATCCCACTGTATCCACAACAGTAAAAGCCAGCACAAGATATTCGAAATATCACCTTTAATGATTCAAGAAACATAACGTTACGGCCACACACGGCAGACATAAAACATATCACCCAAAGAGTGCTTTAAATACCACCAGCTAATAACCTGATATGCTAAGAAAACCGCCATAATTAGCACACAAACCAGCTGAGAAACATTAACAACAGCATATGTCATCAACATGAGCTTCCTAGTCATAATGACCATAGTACAACAACCGCACATGTGATGTAGTACACAAGGACAAGGCGCATGTGCTTGCGTGATGACGTAACTAAGATGGCGTTGGTTGTCATAGTAACTCATATATACACATACAATACTCTCTTGTCATCATCTAGTCAACTAGTAAGCAGCGGGCAAACCACCCCCAATATATCTAGCACTAGTACTAAAGCCCGTGTACACGGACCATTTTTTGCAGTACAGCGGTCCCACCCCTTGCTCTCTCCCCCTTCTCTTTTGCTCTCTCTTCCCCCCTCTTTTGCTTTCTCTCCCCCCTCTCTTTTGCTTTCTCTCCCCCTCTCCTTTGCGCTCTCTCTCCTCTCTTTTGCTCTCTCTCTCCCCTCTTTTGCTCTCTCTCTCCCCTCTTTGGCTCTCTCCCCCCTTTCTTTTGCTCTCTCTCCCGCCTCTTTTGTTCTCTCCCCCCTCTTTGACTCTCTCCCCCCCTCTTTGGCTCTCTCCCCCCCCTCTTTGGCTCTCTCCCCCCCTCTTTGGCTCTCTCTCCCCCCTCTTTGGCTCTCGCCCCTCTTTTGCTCTCTCTCCTCTTTGGCTCTCTCTTCTCTTTGGCTCTCTTTCCTCTTTGTCTCTCTCTCTCCCCCCTCTTTGGCTCTCTCCCCCCCCCTTTGGCTCTCTCCCCCCCCCTTTGGCTCTCTCCCCCCTTTGGCTCTCTCCCCCCCCGTTGGCTCTCTCCTCCCCTTTTGGCTCTCCCCCCTTTGGCTCTCCCCCCCCCCTCTTTGGCTCTCTCCCCCCCTTTGGCTCTCTCCCCTCTTTTACTCTCTCTCCTCTTTGGTTCTCTCTCCTCTTTGGTTCTCTCTCTCCCCCCCCTTTGGCTCTCTCCCCCCCTCTTTGGCTCTCTCCCCCCCTCTTTGGCTCTCTCTCCCCCCTCTTTGGCTCTCTCTCCCCCCTCTATAGCTCTCTCCCCTCTTTGGCTCTCTCTCCTCTTTGTCTCTCTCTCCTCTTTGGCTCTCTCTCTCCCCCTCTTTGCCTCCCCCCCCCCATTTGGCTTCACCCCCTTTGGCTCTCCCCCCCCTTTGGCTCTCTCCCCCCCCCCCTCTTTGGCTCTCCCCCCCTCTTTGGCTCTCTCCCCTCTTTTGCTCTCTCTCCTCTTTGGCTCTCTCTCCTCTTTGGCTCTCTCTCCTCTTTGGCTCTCTCTCTCCCCCCTCTTTGGCTCTCTCTCCCCCCTCTATAGCTATCTCCCCTCTTTGTCTCTCTCTCCTCTTTGGCTCTCTCTCCTCTTTGGCTCTCTCCCCCCCTCTTTGGCTCCCCCCCCTTTGGCTCTCTCCCCCCCCTTTGGCTCTCTCCCCTCTTTTGCTCTCTCTCCTCTTTGTCTCTCTCTCCTCTTTGGCTCTCTTTCCTCTTTGGCTCTCTCTCTCCTCCCTCTTTGGCTCTCCCCCCCCTTTGGTTCGCTCCCCCCTCTTTGGCCCTTCTCCCCCCCTCTCCTGCTCCCTCTCTGGCTCTGTCTTAATTGAAAGCCTTTGCCTCTCTGGCCACGCCCCCCATCGCGACACCCCTCCCGACCACGCCCCTAACAGCATATGGCCACGCCCCCGTGATGGCCGGCCACGCCCCCTGTGATGCCCGACAACGCCCCTCACGACGCCCGACCACGCCCCCATCACGACGCTCCTGTCAGCCACGCTCCCTGACACTCCGCTTCAGCCTTGCTCTTTGCTGAGTGCTGAGTGTCAGTATCCAAACGGCCAGGTATGTTTGTCACGTGCAGTCTCTACTGCGCATGACTGCATCTGACAAAACATACTTGGCCATTTATCATATAGGATGTGTTGCCATATCAACCGATCAACCACCATGCAATGTGATACATAGCAAAACATAGCATGAGTGTATAGTCCACCCTACTCAAAATGATGTGTGTTGTCCTGGGAACCACTATATAAACCCTATTGTGTTTAATTCAGCCATCTGCTGTAATGTAATCACAATGTTGGACAATCCTCCCATAAAACGGGAACATATGTTGTCATGACAACAGACAATGCTAACAAGTGGAAGATAAAACAAGCATATCAGGGAATTATGGATATAAGTTAAACTTAAAATTTCAATTCTTATGTTTTCAAAATACACAGGTTTTAAAATATTTTCTTAGATACCTTTAACTCAAACAAGGAGTCTAGGGTTTTGTATATTTAACTCAGTATGGAATAATTAACACTTAGATTATAGACATTTACATTTCCTGGCCATCCTGGAAATGTATCTCAAACTGCAGACTTCCGGTCTCTCTGACTACAGGGGTTCAGGTGATCTAATAGGAAATCTTATTACACATTTCTAGGCAGTGATCAAAAGTTTCTTTGAAGTGACCTCATTTCATTTGAGACAACTGTCTTCTCTTTGATTGTGTTTTTCAGATAACCTATGTGTATTCAACTGGCAACTGGTTTGGGTTACATTTTTATTTCAGAAATTTAATGCAACTTAAATTAGCCAAATTTTCACATAATTTTTCTCTACATCATATATGTATGTATGTAAATATTTATATTACATAATGTCACTCACATATTCCCTGACATAAATCCCCCTTTCCATTTTAAGATATGTGTGACACATGTTTTGGAATGGACTGAAATCCAGTGGTAATTGGTGAGTGTATTGATAGTATGCATTATAGACAATCTTACTAAGAAGAGAGTCCGTTATTTTTCAATCCTCATATTTATGCTCTTTAGCTAGATCTCTCATTCATCTTTAAACTACAACACTTCCTTAGTGTGCTTGGGGAAATTACCTTTCATTCTCCCTTTATGACTTGAAGTTGGGACCTAGGATGGCAGGCACGCAATTGGTTAATATGGACCCATTTATCCATAAAAGTATAATTTTTAGGGATCCTAATTTTATAGGCAACTGGAGATATTTTGTCAGTAATGACAAAAGGACTCTTCCATGATGGAAAAAAGTTCTTCTCCTTAACTTGATCTCTCCCAAAGTTATAAAGAGAGACTTGATCATAATAAGTTTTAGCAGCAGTTGCGGCCTTCTCTATGTTCCTTTGAGCAAATGCAAAAGCATATTGCAGATGCTTTCTTAAAATTTCCATATATTGATGTGTGGTAGCAGCATTTATTAAGTTCTAGTCTAATGTATGGTACAGTAAATGTTGAGGTAGAACCATTCTTCTACCAGTCATCAGTTCAAAAGGTTACATCTTAGTAGTACTACTTGGTGTTGCTCTTAATGGAATTAGGACTAGAGGTAATTTTACATCCCAGTCCTTACACCACCACTTGAGGCAGCTCTATATGCTATATGGAGCTTTCTTTTAACCCCTAGTATTTTCCACATTTTTGTCATCACATTACTAGTGAAGTGGGTCCCCTGATCATATTTGATTTGCTGGGGTAAGCCAAATCTGGAAAACACTTGGTTAATGAGCAATGCTGCACAAGTTTCAGGACTATTATTAGGTGCACTGATGCACTCTACCCATTTGGTGAACAGTCATGCTACTGTCAACATGTATCTGTTACATCTAGATGATCTAGTTACTAGACCAATAAAATAAATTTGTATATCTAACCATGGCATTACCATCCCCCTTTTCTGCAATGACGCTCTATGCGTTGGAGCAGTGGGTTGGAACTGTGGACAGATTAAACAACCTTGACAGTAGGTTTGAACATCCTTCAACATATGGGCCAAAAGGCGTAGTCACGCAATATTTCATATGTTAATTTGGCCCCACGATGGCTGGATGTGGAAGCATCATGGGCATGTTGAAGCATGAGACCCCTGAACTGGGTATGTACCACCCATTGTTGGATACCTATTTTGGAGGTTCTAATAAACATACCATCCTGTAATTTGAATTGTGATTTGGACTTCATTAAGGTTCTAAGATCTTCCTTACCAATATAGTCATCTTTTTAGATGGGGTTGTTTTCAGGGTCCTGTATGTGTTTATAGAAGATACCCATAATGGGGTCTTCTTTTTGATTAGTGATCAGGTCCACATTAGGAGAATCCTGACTCCATTGTACCAGGTTATGCTCATACGGTTGTTTAGCCTTTTTTCTGGTAATGGCCTCTACATGAATTGCACCCATTTAGTGGTCAATATTGAGGAGCTCTCCAGTGTACCAGTTAACCCATTGGAAACCACTAATTTATCAATTTCACAGAACAATTTACCATGTTAGATTGGTTTGTTGTTAGTTTTCTGCATGCCATTTATTTTCCAAGTTGGCAGGTATTCAACAATACTGTCACGCACATAATTTAAGTCAGTAATGATCACAATTTTATGACTACCTTGTTCAATAGCCATTTTAATGGGGGTTTTTTAAAAATAGCAGTGAGTTCTGCTACTTAACTGGATCTTAGTCCAATGTTGAATCCTACAGAAATATTTGGGAATCTATTTGCCCAAGCTATACCAATGCCAGCGACTAATCTGCGCTCATTATCAATAGTGGCATGGTAAGAACACCCATCAACATATATCCAAGGTAATGTTTGACAATGGTCCTCATTGAATATTTTATATGGGAAAAGCAATGGTTCCTCCAGGAATCATCTTCTATTAACTCTGCCCCATGATCTTTAGCAGTACAGTCATGGAGCTCAGCAAGCCCCTGTGCGACTGAATTCTTTTTGTTTTGCTTATAGCGAATTTCTAAAGGCCAGCCTTGTAAGGAAAGAGTCCAAGCTGTTATGCGCTATTGGACAGGTTCCCATCTCTTATTTTCTCACTTTGCAAATATAGCAAAGGCTGGTGGGCCGTTTCTACAATAATTTTCTCGCCCTGTATGTAGCTGCGGACATTTTGTAGAGCCCATACAGTAGATAAGAGGGCTTTTTCGCAATCATTAAACTTTATTTCTAAAGGGGATAAAGTTTTGCTCGCATAAGCAATAACTTTGCTTAAATTATGTTTTTGATATAAAACAGTACTCATGCTTACATCAGTGTAGCCTGTTTCTAAGTAGAAGGGTTTACCACCTTCAGGATAAGCTAAGCATGGTGCTCGTGTGAGTTTTCTCTTAAGCTCTCTTATGGCTGTTTCTTAAACCTCACTCCAGTGCCATATTACATCCTTCTTTAGAAGAAGTAGCAATGGTTTAGCTAATTCTGCATAATTATCAATAAATTTGTGAGAATAATTTGTCATACCCAGGAATGATCTTAATTCCTTTAAATTAGTGGGGTTCTTAGCATTTATTATGACTTTCACCTTTTTCTTCTGAGGATTTAATCCTTCAGAAGTAACTTTATGTCCCAAGAAATTGACACAAGTGCGGCACCATTGGGTTTTTTGTAGGGATAATTTGACACCTGCCCTTTTAAGTTGGCTGAGGACATGTTTATGCTCTGTGATGTGTTTTTCAAAGTCTGTGCTTTTGATTAACACATCATCAACATAAGATAACGTCCCCCTTTCTAGTGCATCAGGCATAGCCTGATGCATGAATACAGCAAATTTATGTCCTAAATTTATGTATCCAAACGGAAGTCTTTGGAATGCGTATTAGACCTTCTGGAAGGAAAACGCTAGCTTATACTGGTCTTCCTCATGTACCTTTATGGTCCAATACCCCTGCCCACAATCAATGGCAGTAAATATCTTAGATACCTGCATCTGTGCTAGGCACTGGTCAATGTATGGCACAGGCCAGTCAGACATGTACACCCGTTTGTCCATTGGCATTAAGAATACCTAGAATAGGATTATTATAAGAGCTATGCACCTGTCTGATGATACTCCTTTCTTCCAAGTTCTTTATGATTTCTACAAGAGTTTTATATGAGGCTAAAGGGAGTCCTGCAATTACAGGAGGTGCATTGGAATCTGTTTGGATACTTGCAATGTGTAGGTCTGTAGTTCCACAGTAATAAGAATCCCTAGCAAAAATATCCTGGTATTCCATCAGGAGTTCTCATAGCTGTTAGCATTCATCATCACTGGAACAGCCATTTTCTAAGGAGATTTGCTCCTAGACTATTTGCTGAAATCCAGGAAAGATTTCAGGCTGTCCTATCTCATAGGCTTCTTGAAGCCTAGAGGTGCAGTCCCCACGATTATAATTTACATTACCCCCATGACTCTGGATATTGGGGTATTCTTGTTCTTTGATTATTTGATCAAATACCAGGGAGGCTTCTTCAATTTTACAGATGCCTTCCTCCTAGCTGAAAGGGTAAATAGATTGAATTGTAAATAATCCTTTTGGCATGGATGCAAATGATTGTTGTATTAACTGTTCTTCAGTTAAGTACCCTTCAGGTATTAGCCCAATTACATTATTCTGGAATCCAAATGTATAATAACTGGATTCCAGAGCATATCATATGGTAGTTTCCTTGGATATGGCAATATCCTGTGGGGTCAGGTTATGTACAATAACATGTATTAAAATAGTTCCAATATTTACCATAGGAGTATGGGTCATTTTTATACCCATATTTTGCATTCTCTGGGAGATGCATATTAGTGCTTCAGAAGTTTTTAACTTCTGACTCCTTTTTACCTGTAAGGGTAAGAGAAATTTATCATCCCCAGCAGGGATTACGTTATCACTAGACACCTGCATATTCACAGCATATGGCATTTGCTGGTTTTATTTCAGGGCTGCCTTTTCACCCTGAGATACCTCAGGGTCCCCCTTTAACCTGTTCCAGAGGCAAAGGTTAATCAAATCTATTTGTATGGCATATCTATGCAAGAGATCATTGCCAATATATATTTGATTATGGGGATTATTCAAAACTAAAAACAGGTGTTTTTCTGATTTATTATCTATGGAAATAAATAATAAACACTTAGCTATAATGTTATAGCTTTCAGGGTTATCATCTAGGTAATGGACCCAGTGATCTTGGGGAGAAAGATATTTAATAATTTTATGATCTGACATTTGTGCCTATAAGCCTTCGTTTATGTAGATAGCTTCCTGTTTTTAGTTTAATTTAGCATACTTGGTTTTTCCAAGTTCATGCACTTGCACAGGGATAAATAAATCATCCTTAATTTTCTCAATTTTTGCAAGGAATTAAGAGTGCATGCCCCCTTTAGGGAATTTAGGATCTCCTTTGTGTAGAGATATGGTTAATACATCACCGTCTAGGGAAATATTGGCTATTTTCCTGGGTAAAATTTTAAGGGTATGACCATCAGAGCCACTTAGGGGAGTCTGATTATCTATTTATAGGACAGTTATTTCAGGTACAGAGCTATTCCTGAAATTAATTTCGACAGCATTTGGCTTCTCTTCCACCACATGACAGTTATGTCTGATGTGAGGTATGCTGGACCACTCATAATTAATAGGTCTTTTGACTTGCGACCAAATAATATTATTTATGCAATCAATTACGGTACTTAAATGCTTAAGAAGATCAATACCAATTATTAAACGATCATTGATCAGATCTACTATAATGACAGGATGTCTTATTTCCCTGTTTCCCAGCTTTAGTTTTAACCATACAGAGCCCCAGACTTTGAGAGAGTCACCCCCAACTCCTATTAATAAACCATCAAATTCCCTGAGTTTAGGCTTATGGGGCGTTAGCTCATTTAGCTGTATGTAGTACCTGTGGGATAAAATAGTTGCCTAAGATCCAGTATCAATTAATCCCATGTTAGGGTTGGTAACTGAATCCTGGAGCTCATCTTATACATAATATCTCCCCTCAGTTTCTACCATTTCACACATAAAATTAGCATGATTACACATTTTTGGGCTTCGCCACGAGTTATCTTAATCAACCACGTTACCTGATATGGCATAATTCTTACCCACCGTCTCCTCTGTAATAGGGATAATGGTTTTCCTGCGTATTGCTTCGCAGTCACGGCTCCCTTCTCCAGTTTAGGATTGCTCCGCACGTCCACCTGTGGGAATAAGGCTTAGGGAGAACTGCAAAAGAGGAGAATTATTAGTACTTCCAGACTGGGGACACCTGTCATCACAGTTAGGCCTTTCCGTTGCTGGGCTGTAGGGAGAGAATTTGATTAGTATAATTATTAACATTCATTATCCCCTTTGGTATTTCTCGCCCCCCCCCCCCCCCGAGAATATCTGAGTATTTATGCTTGTGCCTGTGGCGTACTGTTGGCCACTGGCGGTACCCCTAAAAAAGGATTATTAGGTTGCTGAGCCGTAAGAGCTTGACTCATATTAGCAAATTGTTCACATAATTGATTTAACTGCGTACTAAGTTGACCCACTTGATTGTACAAATTATTTATACCCATGGGCCAATTCCTGGATTCTTGGTATCCCTCAGAATCATAGCTATTTTGTCTATCTTGATGCGGTTGTCTTTGGGGTTCAACTTGTCTGGCGTTAACATCCTAGGGGTGCACTATTTAATTGGGGTGTCTGGTTATCCTGAGAGCATCTTCACAACTTATGGTATCTACTTCTACGGGAATACCGATTACCTTGTGGGTATTCGTCTCTTTGGGGATATCTATTTTTTTAGGTATGCCCCCCATTTTGAGTATTTTCCCTTCTATTAGCCTGTGGATTCTGTGCCTCAGCTTTTTGTGGGGGAGGGGCAGACTCAAAACTTTGCAGGGAAGGCCTGTTTTCTCTGGCCACTTACGCATACGTTTTCTTTTTGGATTCAAAATTTAGGGGGCTCGGCTACACCCTGGTTTCTGCCACAATTTTAGGGTTCGACCTTTGCTCTCTTTTAACTCCCTGTTCACTGGACTGCTGAATAGAGTATAATTTTGTACTCTCTCTGATCAACCAATCCAATAAACAGTTATCATCAAAGTCTCTAGCCAGATTTACTTTGATGTGTGAGGGTAATGCTTCATAAAATAAATTTACAAATTCTGAGCTTTCAAATTTGGGATTGTTTTCTGCCATACTGTAAGCACCTTTTAGTGTAGAAAGGAATTTGATTGGGCTTTGATTTGCGCCACATTTTATATTGTATACAGCCACTTTAGCAGTGGTGGTGGTGCGATACTAGCCAAACTCCATTTTACACTGTTGCTTTGTTTCACTTCAAGAGTTGATATTCATATCTTTTAGTGAAGCAAAGAATTTCTGGTGTTTAGCATCAAATACCCATGGCAGAAATTTAATTTTCGACTGCTCACTATTAACATTTAATATAGACAAAGCACTTTCATAGGCCTCTAAGTGATCGATTATAGAAGTGGTCCCCCTTTTGGAGAATACAGGTACTGCACTGCTTAAGAATTTAACTATCTTAGGAGTGTCATACACCTCATTAGGTAAATTTTGGGTTCTCCTAGAGACCTTATTGTATGGGCTGGAGCGTTCCCTATCTGTCCTATTTTTACTACGGGGAGACCCCATATGTGTATTATTATTATATGGGCTATCTGGGTAGCTGGCTCCGCCATTTGACTCACTTTAGTTGAAATAATTTTTGTTGTCATGGATCACATCAAATACAACATAATAAAACAGTGTGCTGGGTTACAATGTCCTAGTATTCTTAAATCAATTAAAGTTTTAGCACACTGTTTATATCATTTTTATCAATTTTCCTCCCCCTTTCCCCTCTGCCTTCCCTAGCTCCCTCTCCACCCCCTCCCCCCTCTTATCCCATTTCCCTAAACCTAAACTTCATAACTGTATACAAAGAAAAACCTTTAACTTTAAACTTTTCCCGTCGAGCAGTGACAATGTTTTAGATTTCTTTAGAACGCTATATCTATATTTAAGAAAGTTCCTATTCTCTCCAATTTAATTGCCCTAAAAAAGCCTTATTGGTTACTTAGTGTTGATCTGTATGTACCTACATATTTCTGTTTATTTAAAATCCAGTGTATCCACATGTTTTGGAATCTCTCAGATGTCCCTTGTATCCATGCAGCTGATTCTAGCATATTATAAACATCTTCAATTTTGGTCATTACCTCACCCCATTCTGGAGCCCCCACTTTCCATTTTATAGCTATACATATTCTGGTAGCTGTACATATAATATTAACCCATCTATTAGTAATTGAGTTCAGTGACTCCTGGGGAATATGTAGTAAGGCCTGTGAGGCTGATAATGTAAAGGAGTCATCTAGAATCACCTTAAATAGTTGAGTAAGCTTGTCCCATGTAGGTTGTATCTTTGGACACTCCCACCACATGTGAAAATAGGTCCCTATCCCTTTACATCCCCGATAACATAATCTACTACCCTGTGTACATTTGACTCACTTTAAAGGGACAGTCTAGTATAAATTAAACTTTCATTATTCAGATAGGACTTTTAATTTTAATGAATTTCCAATTTACTTTTATCATCACATTTGCTTTTTTCTCTTGGTATTCTTAGTTTAAACTAAACCTAGGTAGGCTCATATGCTAATTTCTAAGCCTTTGAGGGCTGCCTCTTATCACAAGCTTTTTAAATCTCTTTTCAACACAAAGAGACAGAAAGTACACCTGGGCCATATAGATAATACTGTGTTCAGGCACAGGGGGTTATTGAAGATTTAGCACAAAACAATGCTAAATTTAAGACAATAGATAATAAACAGTCACAGTCATGTGATCAGGGGGCTGGAAGAAGGTTCCTAGATACAAGGTAATCCAGAGGTAAAAAGTATATTAATATAACTGTGTTGGTTATGCAAAACTGGGGAATGGGTTATAAAGGGATTATCTATCTTTTAAAACAATAACAATTCTATGGTAGACTGTCCCTTTAATAGCTGGCCTCTTCTTCTGAGGTGTAGAAATTCCCTGAATTTAAAACATAAGGTGATTGCCTATTTGTGTGAAGTTTACTTCTGAGCCAATCGGGGTCCTATGTATAAATTCTTCCCTAATGCTTTGTAGTTCACCTCTCATAAATTCTTTTAGGGTTTTCATAAACTCATTATTATTCCCACTATTTTCATCACTAATGAAGGGGGGCTTATTATTTTTGAGCTGCTCATTTGAGCTTTTTATTTTAGCGATTAATTTTTGGTTATGTTTATCTAAGGCGGCCATGTCTTGTTTAAGTGTAACAATTTCATTTTGGACTATTTCTAAATTTTCTTTGCATTTGCGTGATGAGCGAATTTAATCTCTTAGCTGTTGTAATTGCAATTCCTTTTCTATAAGGTGAGTGGACATTTCGTCATTAATGCATATTATCAACGGCCAAGATTTGAGAATTATCTCATCCCATTTTTTAGAATTCTTGCATTGATTAATTTTTAATAATTCCTGGAATACTCCACTTGTTTCGTTCCACATTCTATTATCAATAGCAATATTTTTGGCCTTAGTGGTAAGCATATCAATATACTCGTTTAATTCACCTGAAATATTAAATCTATTTTTGATGTGGCCAATAGCATCCATTCTAAGGGACTCTGTCTTAGTAAGGGGCACATTTTTGGGACACATTTCAATACTGTGTATAGATTCATTTGATTCACTTCTAGTGATAGACATTGTGATTTTAGCTTAGTATTTAATTAACTTAAATCGCCAAAACAATTTAAACATTTTTTTAATAATAATAATAATTTCTATTTACTACAAATTATATTATATCAATGTGATAAAGATGTAATGATCTCAGCAGTGCCTCCAAAAAAATGTTGATACAGCTCAGGAGTGTCCTCCAGTAACGTTGGTGTATTTATCTGCAGCAGTTGCCACCGTGTTACATATTGTAATTATGAATATTAATAATTAATAGCAGTATATAATTATTGTCAGCGATATCTACAATTAATATAGCAGAATTTTGTCAATACAGTAAGATGTTAAATTTAATTAGTAAATTAATTACTATTCAATAAATATTGTCTATTATCTCATGTATGGACACAATATTTCTATAAATTAACCTTAACTCAAAATGAATCACTTAAAAAATATCCCACATGAATTTTACAAAAACAATTTGTATTTAACCAGCATAACTTAGTCCAATGCCAAAATATGGACTACTAACTTAACAATGCTTAGTTAACAATATAATCAAATCTTACCAAATCTCAATAAATCTAATAGAACTTCCAGAAAAATATAATTAAACTATTTGGCCCAAAATAGTCTTATAGTACTTCAAATAATCAACCAGAGATTTAACCACAATAAAAAATGCAATTTTTAAAATATATCACAGTAAATAAGAAAATGACTTTATAAGTATAAAATACAAAATCTCTTTTTTTTTCAATGGTCAAATTACTTATTTTGAGTATAATTATTCTTACCTAAGATACCCTAGTCTATGCAATGTTATTTTTTAAATACAAAATACCCTTTTAAATCACAGCTACAATTAAACCACAGCAATAAAGAATATCTTTGATTTAAAACATTAAAATATAAAAGAACTGCTAATACATTACCAGTAACCAATATGAGAGTTCAGCTTTTTCAATAAGAGTTTTCCAAAGTCATAAGTGAAGGTATTTTTGCAAACAGGGTATCACAAACACATAGAGTTATTCCAAACCAGGCCCCAAACCAAAGTGTGTTTTTTTGTGTCTCTTCCCTTCTTTGCATAGTCTTATTGTCTGTGACCGACTCCACCTTTAATTCTAAATCCTCCAATGGAAAAAACTCTGATTACGCCCTAAGCTTTAATTGGCTAATCCATTGGTTATTCAATTTCCCAATTGAATACCTTTGGCTGCAATTCTCATTTTGGACACCGGAGGGGGCAACAGGCAACTGGAATGTAGTTCCATTTTTCAGCTACATGGAAAATATATTACCTTATATATTTTTAAAACATATATTTAATATACTTAATATTCCCTAGTATTAAAAAAATGTATCTGGTCAACACATATGTGACTATTTAATATAACTGAGCATGCACATTTTAAGACTAGACATGGGGTATTCTATATCTATCATATATATATAGATAATCACAGTAGAAGTAAATGCAGATAGCGGTCAATCGTAAAATATACCAAAGTCTTTATTCAAAAATGTGTTAAAAATTCCTTGGAGCACAACAATGAACATCAGCAATCAGAGAAGTCAGCTAACATGTTTCAGCCTTCAGGCCGTAATCATATATATATATGTATAATACACGTAATAATGAATATACCTATCTGATGTATGCTTCCATACAATTCTACTTATAATATCTTATAAAAAATGTATTTCAATTACATATTTTTTTAATAATATAGATATATTTATATTTGACTTTATTTGTATAACAGCTGAAAATTAGTTCTACTATTATTTGATTTTGATAGAATCATATAATTTCATATCTAGTACATCTCCAATGCTGAGTGTATACAAACATATAATAAAACTTACAGTACAAATTACATAGGCATTTATATACCAGTATATACCAGTCATATTTAGAACCTCATTTGTATATTAGATATCTGAAAAACAAAGATGTTATACATTTTAAACATACAGTTATATATTCATTTCCCTTCATATTAAAGGTATATTAGGCGCTAGACACATCTCCCAGATCCATATACATATTGGTACATTCACCCAATCCTGAGTATATTTTGCATATATCTGCCAATTATGGATATACGTTAAACTTAAAATTTTAATTCTTATGCTTTCAAAATACACAGGTCTTAAAAGACTTTCTTAGATACCTTTAACTCAGACGAGGAGTCTAGGGTTTTGTTTATTTAACTCAGTATGGAATAATTAACACTTAGATGATAGACATTTACATTTCCTGGCCATCCTGGAAAAGTATCTCAAACTGCAGACTTCTGATCTCTCTGACTACAAAAAGTTAGCGCAAATTGAGACCTGAAGTGTTAGGGCTAGAATTAAAGTATCACAAACATGTTAAAATAAAGTATTACACTCATATAAATAAATATTAGAATTTCACATTTCAACATGGCAATAATCCGTATCACACATCTAAATTAACCATTACATGGCTTCAGAAAAGGAAAATCTAAGTCTTGGAATGTCCCAGTTAGAACCCAGGCCTGAATCCCTTGTAAAACCTGTGGAATGACCTAAAGAAAGCTTTACACAGGAGATCCATTCGCAATTTGAAGGAACTTAAAGGGACACGAAATCCAATTTTTTTCTTTCATGATTCAGATAGAGAACACAATGTAAAAAAAGTTTTCAATTTACTTTATTATCAAATTTGTGTCAGTAAAATTTTATAATAGACAAGTATTTTCCAATATAAATTCAAGTAATTCACAGATAAATTTAGTGTGTTTGTCAAATGATTGCCGAAATCTCTCACTAGAGATGGACTTGCAGTGATGTAGAAGGAGGAGGGCTTACTGAGCGCTGCCAAGCCACTCGTTTGTATACGAGCTCTCGATAAAGGGAGTCCCAGGAGGGGATTGTAAGCTGCTCCATCTTTAAGGTCACGTAAGCATTCCACACACTTGCATTTCATCAAGGACTAATCTCCAGTCTGGTTAGACCTTGTGTGCGGTGAAAACCGCGGTCATTTACCGGCACGGTCACTCTGGACATTATTCTCACAGACTTTACATTTGTGCTAACACAGCCCTATCTCATGTTACCACCTGTATTTAAGAGGTTGATCAGCTTCTGATGTCTATGCAGCAAGTTATATGCAGACTCACCTATGAATGTCATGTTCCTTGGAAATTCTTCTCATTTAGAGGATTAATAAAAGAATTTGTGTTAAAATTTAGAAAAGTGCTGAATTCCCTTTCTTTCTAAGAGGGTAAATCTATACTCTTTTTCTTTCTATTTAATATTAAAGATATAAATATACAGTATCCCACAAAAGTGAGTACACCCCTCACATTTTTGTAAATATTTTATTATATATTTTCATGTGACAACACTGAAGAAATGACACTTTGCTACAATGTAAAGTAGTGAGTGTTCAGCCTGTGTAACAGTATAAATTTACTGTCCTCTCAAAATAACTCAACACACAGCCATTAATGTCTAAACCATTGGCAACAAAAGTGAGTACACGCCTAAGTGGAAATGTCCAAAATGGGTCGAATTAGCCATTTTCCCTCCCCGGTGTCATGTGACTCGTTAGTGTTACAAGGTCTCGGGTGTGAATGGGGAGCAGGTGAGTTAAATTTGGTGTTATCGCTCTCACATTCTCTCATACTGTTCACTGGAAGTTCAACATGGCACCTCATGGCAAAGAACTCTCTAAAGGATCTGAAAAAAAGAATTGTTGCTCTACATAAAGATGGCATAGGCTATAAGAAGATTGCCAATACCCTGAAACTGAGCTGCAGCATGGTGGGCAAGACTATACAGTGGTTTCACAGGACAGGTTCCACTCAGAACAGGCCTGGTCAACCAAAGAAGTTGAGTGCACGTGCTCAGCATCATATCTAAAGGTTGTCTTTGGGAAATAGACATATGACTGCTGCCAGCATTGCTGCAGAGGTAGAAGGGGTGGGGGGTCAGCCTGTAAGTGCTCAGACCATTAGCTGCACACTGCATCAAATTGCTCTGCATGACTGTCGTCCCAGAAGAAAGCCTCTTCTAAAGATGATGCACAAGAAAGCCCCCAAACAGTTTGCTGAAGACAAGCAGACTAAGGACATGGATTACTGGATCCATGTCCTGTGGTCCGATGAGACCAAGATAAACTTTTTTTTGGTTCAGATGGTGTCAATCGTGTGTGGCAGCAACCAGGTGAGGAGTACAAAGACAAGTATGTCTTGCCTACTGTCAAGAGTATTGGTGGGAGTGTCATGGTCTGGGCCTGCATGAGTGCTGCTGGCACTGGGGAGCTACAGTTCATTGAGGGAACTATGAATGCCAACATGTACTGTGACATACTGAAGCAGAGCATGATCCCCTCTCTTCGGAGATTGGGCCACAGGGCAGTATTCCAACATGATAACGACCCCAAACACACCTCCAGGATGACCACTGCCTTGCTAAAAAAGCTGAGGGTAAAGGTTATGGACTGGCCAAGCATGTCTCCAGACCTAAACCCTATTGAGCATCTGTGGGGCATCCTCAAACAGAAGGTGGGGAAGCACAAGGTCTCTAACATCCACCAGCTCCGTGATGTCATCATGGAGGAGTGGAAGAGGACTCCAGTGGCAACCTGTGAAGCTCTGGTGAACTCCATGCCCAAGAGGGTTAAGGCAGAGCTGGAAAATAATGGTGGTCAGACAACATATTGACACTTTGGGCCCAATTTGGACATTTCCACTTAGGGGTGTGCTCACTTTTGTTGCCAACGGTTTAGACATTAATGGCTGTGTGTTGAGTTATTTTGAGGGGACAGCAAATTTACAATGTTATACAGGCTGTACACTCACTACTCACTACAAAGTTTAATTTCTTCAGTGTTGTCCAATGAAAAGGTATAATAAAATATTTACAAAAGTGTGTGGGGTGTACTCACTTTTGTGGGATTCTGTATATATATATATATATATATCATTATATATAGGAATAAATATATACAGATACATGTAGGAATATCTATTTATAAATACTTAGAACATATTCTGCGATGTGCAGAACATTGGAATGTGAAATATTTACTGTAAATACACAGTAGAACACTTTATTAAATATGAATATTGCACAAATATGTTTTTATATATTTTCATCTACTTAACTGCAAAGTGCCCCAATGTTAAAGCCCTTTGCCTGCCTTTTTTTTCTAACACCTAAAACCTCATATCTTTAAGCCTTTTATAACTTTTTTCTGCAAAATGTTTCGTTAATCATTTTTATTAGATGGTGTTATTATGAGTGTAAGTGTACTTTGTAATGTATTTTTGATGTATTTTGGGCAACTTATTTATTTTGCAAAACAGTTAACTAGAGCTCTGAGGTTGTGATAAACATTCTAGTGTAAATCATGATTGGGCTCAAGCGATTGCCTTAACTTTCAACTTATTATACGAGCGGAAAACCTGAGACGTGCAAACAACCTCAAAAAAAACCTTGTCGCTCTGCGTAACTGTTAACGCGCCACTTGTAATTTGGTCAAAAATATGCAAAGTTAATAGAGATCTTTTTTGCAAAGACTTTCTGCTATAATAAATGCAAAAAATACTTCCACAAAGTATTACACAAAGCAGACTTATGCAATCAGGGTGCTGTAAGTTTTTTTAATTTAAAATATTCCTTATAATTAATGTTTGACTTTGGCCAAGTGACTAAAATGTGTGCGCACTATCTTGAGTTTAGTCAAACCTGAAAATGTTTATAAAGGTTGTAAACAACTCTGATATTTGCTTCACGTGGGCAAGGATGGTCTGGTATCATATTCTCTATTCAAATATAAACATTAAAAAAATAAAAGAGGAGACAGAGAAGAAAGAATAAGACGACCAAAACCACAGAAGGAGAGACAGGGAGGAGACATTGTAGAGAAAAGAGAAGGACATAGGGGCATATTTATCAAGCTCCGAATGGAGCTTGATGCCCCGTGTTTCTGGCGAGCCTGCAGGCTCGCCAGAAACAGTAGTTATGAAGCAGCGGTCACAAAAACCGCTGCTCCATAACCTGTCCACCTGCTCTGAGCAGGCGGACAGACATCGCCGGAAATCAGCCCGATCGAGTATGATCGGGTTGATTGACACCCCACTGCTGGCGGCCTATTGGCCGCGAGTCTGCAGGGGGTGGCATTGCACCAGCAGCTCTTGTGAGCTGCTGGTGCAATGCTGAATACGGCGAGCGTATTGCTCGCCGTATTCAGCGAGGTCTGTTGGACCTGATCCGCACTGTCGGATCAGGTCCGGCAGACCTTGATAAATAGAGGACATAGGGCCTCATGATCAAAGATTCTCCTGCTTGGAGAGAAATTGTAGTGCAGACTTCAAAGGGGCTGAATTCACTGAACACTCAGCACTGCAAGATTTCTCTCATTTTCGTTGCCCTAATGAACAAAACATTGTCCAACCAATAAAAAATTGCCTTTTTGCCTCGCCAGTTGAAATATTTTTTTAAAAAAGTGGGTTGAACTTCTCTGTTCCCGACGAGTGGCAATGTGTCTCACTTTTATAGTATTGAGATAACAGTGTAACAAACATACAAAAGTTGATCAACGCAGAGGTTGAAAGGAAAAGAATGCATTTATATAGCACTTAACTCTCCATGTATATAGATTAATGTGACATCAAAATCTAAAGGTGTACTAGAGGTGATATGTTTAAAATATAACCTTTATTGGTTCAATTAAAATGTAGAACACACATAAAAACCACACACAGTTAAAATTACAAAAGAGTTTCGAACCTATAGAACAATATATAGGGTAATATCCACAATGGGTTAAGGAAAATTGTGGAGAAGAGTTGCTTACTCTAAAGTTAGGCAAACATCTGGATAAGTACAGATTATAGTAGTGTACTTGTGTAATGATAAATTGTATAGATGCTTGTCAGGTATTACAATTAGGATCTCGTAGGGTTAATATATTAAATGTATACGATGCTCCGTATAATAAGTATATGACAATACTCAAACGGTAGGTATGTTACAAATGGTGAAACAATCACTAAATCACAAGGTATATAACTGATTATATATGAATAGAATGGTTCATGTATCAAAGAAATTGTGTGATCCTCAAATGTTGTAGATTTGTAAACAATAAACATGAAACACACTCTTGTGTCTTTTTTATTGTCTGAAAATAATGAAGTGGTCACTAGTCAGTGGCTCATAGGCATATCTAAAGTTTAAGTTTGGAAATTCACAAATCTTCAATATCCTGAGATTGAAGAGAGATCACCTATCTATGGTTCTTTATTAAAGAAAAGAGTTTGGAATTATAAGATAGTCTCTTGTCGTTGGCTCTTATTTAGAGCAATTGTATTATTGTATAAATCTAAAAAGGTCACTTATCAGTGGCTCATTAATAACATATTATCTTGCTTTATAGCATACACCAACCAATTGCTATGCTATGCATAGGATATTCCTAGGTAGGCATCGCGTTATGTGATTATAATATTGGTCAGTTCAAAGAAACCTATTTATTAGTTGTGTGATCAAAAATTACAAATTCTCAAAAAAAAAAAAGGGGGGGAGATTTTTATTTGTATTATTATCCAATGGATCGTTACTATGTGGACAGATGTTAACAAATTGGTCTGCAATATAATTTTATCAGAACACTGATTGTAGTTTGTGCACAGATCCCACAATATTATAGGTTTTCTCCTGCTAAACAGAAGTATATTGATATGTGGGGTTAAATATAATATATTTATTTGATGTAATATTAGATACTAAACTGTATTGCAATAATGTATTACCAAAATAGTGTTTATTGTAATTACTTGAACATAATATATTCACTTGTGGTTTTGTTGTTGTTATTAGGTTGCACTTATATTTGCAACTTATAAATATCACTTAGATTAAATACTAAAAGTGGTTGAGGCTTTGTGAACTGTTGGTCTTGCTATATAAAGCTTACTACAATTGCGCTTTTGTAAATAAAATGTGAACTTCACAGTTGAAAATCAGTGTTTGTGATATTTATAAGTTGCAAATATAAGTGCAACCTAATAACAACAACAAAACCACAAGTGAATATATTATGTTCAAGTAATTACAATAAACACTATTTTGGTAATACATTATTGCAATACAGTTTAGTATCTAATATTACATCAAATAAATATATTATATTTAACCCCACATATCAATATACTTCTGTTTAGCAGGAGAAAACCTATAATATTGTGGGATCTGTGCACAAACTACAATCAGTGTTCTGATAAAATTATATTGCAGACCAATTTGTTAACATCTGTCCACATAGTAACGATCCATTGGATAATAATACAAATAAAAATCTCCCCCCTTTTTTTTTTTTGAGAATTTGTAATTTTTGATCACACAACTAATAAATAGGTTTCTTTGAACTAACGCGATGCCTACCTAGGAATATCCTATGCATAGCATAGCAATTGGTTGGTGTATGCTATAAAGCAAGATAATATGTTATTAATGAGCCACTGATAAGTGACCTTTTTAGATTTATACAATAATACAATTGCTCTAAATAAGAGCCAACGACAAGAGACTATCTTATAATTCCAAACTCTTTTCTTTAATAAAGAACCATAGATAGGTGATCTCTCTTCAATCTCAGGATATTGAAGATTTGTGAATTTCCAAACTTAAACTTTAGATATGCCTATGAGCCACTGACTAGTGACCACTTCATTATTTTCAGACAATAAAAAAGACACAAGAGTGTGTTTCATGTTTATTGTTTACAAATCTACAACATTTGAGGATCACACAATTTCTTTGATACATGAACCATTCTATTCATATATAATCAGTTATATACCTTGTGATTTAGTGATTGTTTCACCATTTGTAACATACCTACCGTTTGAGTATTGTCATATACTTATTATACAGAGCATCGTATACATTTAATATATTAACCCTACCAGATCCTAATTGTAATACCTGACAAGCATCTATACAATTTATCATTACACAAGTACACTACTATAATCTGTACTTATCCAGATGTTTGCCTAACTTTAGAGTAAGCAACTCTTCTCCACAATTTTCCTTAACCCATTGTGGATATTACCCTATATATTGTTCTATAGGTTCGAAACTCTTTTGTAATTTTAACTGTGTGTGGTTTTTATGTGTGTTCTACATTTTAATTGAACCAATAAAGGTTATATTTTAAACATATCACCTCTAGTACACCTCTAGATTTTGATGTCACATTAATCTATATACATGGAGAGTTAAGTGCTATATAAATGCATTCTTTTCCTTTCAACCTCTGCGTTGATCAACTTTTGTAGTTCAATTCATGCATAAGCACTCCAGCTTCTTGAAATATAAATAATTACTTTTTTCAAGTATATAAGCACTCTCCTAATCATAGTGTAGTGCTGTTGCCATTTGTGTCTACTTCTAGTGTAACAAACATGTTCTTTATTAATAACACGTTTATAACAGTGCGGTCCCAATATTTTTAAAGGGACAGTCTAGTCCAAAATAAACTTTCATTATTCAGATAGGGCATGTCATTTTTAACAACTTTCCAATTTACTTTTATCACCAATTTTGCTTTGTTCTCTTGGTATTCATAGTTGAAAGCTAAGCCTAGGTCGGCTCATATGCTAATTTCTTAGACCTTGAAGGCTGCCTCTTATCTGAATGCATTTTGACAGTTTTTCACCACTAGAGGGCATTAGATCATGTGTGTCATATAGATAACCTTGTGCTCACGCACGTGGAGTTACCTCGGAGTCAGCACTGATTGGCTAAAATGCAAGTTTGTCAAAAGAACTGAAATAAGCGGGCAGTCTGCAGAGGCTTAGATACAAGGTAATCACAGAGGTAAAAAGTGTATTAATGTAACTGTGTTGGTTATGCAAAACTAGGGAATTGGTAATAATGGGATTATCTGGTGTAGACTGTCCCTTTAAGTATAAAATGGAGAACAGAGAGAATTTATATTAGAACTAAAGACTTAAGTTAAAGTCGCAGCTACAGTCTTCTATGAAATACTAATATCACAAATGCAAAATCTTCCTCCTAAAAATCAGATAAAAACACAGCAAAAGCAAAAAACACCATTTTTATTAATATGGCAATAATTGAAATACATATTATATCATTATACAATAAAATACATTGTATACATATGTACAATATACCCACAATCTTTCTGGTGCTTTAAATCCTCCTCCTTTTCTCTTCCCATCTCTTCACTCTCCAGGGCCTCAGGTGGTAGCTGTATAAACTTAAAGGGACAGTTAACTCAAAAATGTTCTCCCCTTTAAGTTGTTCCCAATGATCCACTTTACCTGCTGGAGTGTATTAAATTGTTTACAAGTATTTCCATTACCCTTATATTGGCATATGAATTAATTTATTTAGCCTGTGGTATCCCCACCCATCCTGAAAGTTTTTGGCCTCAAGGCCAAGCTGTGTTAACACAGCCAGTAGAAGAAATTACACTCATACGGCTAGATTTAGAGTTTTGCGGCCAAAGGGGTGCGTTAGCTACGCGTGTTTTTTTCCCCCCGCACCTTTTAAATAACGCTGGTATTGAGAGTTCTCTGAAGGGCTGCATTAGGCTCCAAAAAGGGAGCGTAGAGGCATATTTACCTCCACTTCAATTCTCAATACCAGCGTTGCTTACGGTAGCGGTAAGCTAGGAAAACGTGATTGTGCACGATTCCCCCATAGGAAACAATGGGGCAGTTTGGGATGAAAAAAAACCTAACACCTGCAAAAAAGCAGCGTTAAGCTCCCAACGCAGCCCCATTGTTTCCTATGGGGAAACACTTTCTAAGTCTGCACCTAACACCCTAACATGAACCCCGAGTCTAAATACCCCTAACCTTACACTTATTAACCCCTAATATGCCGCCCCCGCTATCGCTGACACCTGCATTATATTATTAACCCCTAATCTGCCGCTCCGGACACTGCCGCCACCTACATTATACCTATGTACCCCTAATCTGCTGCCCACAACACCGCCGACACCTAGAGTATATTTATTAACCCCTAATCTGCCCCCCCCAACGTCGCCGCTACCTTACATACACTTATTAACCCCTAATCTGCCGACCGGACCTCGCCGCCACTATAATAAATGTATTAACCCCTAAACCGCCGCACTCCTACCTCGCAAACCCTATAATAAATAGTATTAATCCCTAATCTGCCCTCCCTAACATCGCCGACACTTAACTTCAAATATTAACCCCTAATCTGCTGACCGGACCTCGCCGCTACTCTAATAAATGTATTTACCCCTAAAGCTAAGTCTAACCCTAACCCTAACACCCCCCTAAATTAAATATAAATTTAATCTAACAAAATAAATGAAATATTATTAACTAAAGTCTTCCTATTTAAAGCTAAATACTTACCTGTAAAATAAACCCTAATATAGCTACAATATAACAAATAATTATATTGTAGCTATTTTAGGATTTATATTTATTTTACAGGCAACTTTGTATTTATTTTAACTAGGTACAATAGCTATTAAATAGTTATTAACTATTTAATAGCTCCCTAGTTAAAATAATTACAAAATTACCTGTAAAATAAATCCTAACCTAAGTTACAATTAAACCTAACACTACACTATCAATAAATAAATTAAATCAATTAACTACAAGTACCTACAATTAAATAAACTAAACTAAATTACAAAAAAACCCCACTAAATTACAAAAAATAAAAAAAGATTACAAGAATTTTAAGCTAATTACACCTACTCTAAGCCCCCTAATAAAATAACAAAGCCCCCCAAAATAAAAAAATTAAAATAGTTAACAGCTCTATTACCTTACCAGCCCTTAAAAGGGCTTTTTGCGGGGCATGCCCCAAATAAATCAGCTCTTTTGCCTGTAAAAAAAAACACAATACCACCCCCCAACATTACAACCCACCACCCACATACCCCTACTCTAACCCAAACCCCCCTTAAATAAACCTAACACTACCCCCCTGAAGATCTCCCTACCTTGAGTCGTCTTCACTCAGCCGAGCACCGATGGACCAAAAGAAGACATCTGGAGCGGCAGAAGTCTTCATCCTATCCCGGCAGAAGAGGACATCCGGACCGGCAAACATCTTCATCCAAGCGGCATCTTCTATCTTCATCCATCCGACGAGGAGTGGCTCCATCTTCAAGACCTCTGGCGCGGAACAGAAAGCTCTTAACTACTGACTTTTTTCTGCGGCTGGAGTCTTGTCGGTAGAGGGTCTAATGCTCACTTCAGCCAAGACTCTAAATACCGGCGTTAGGAAGATCCCATTGAAAAGATAGGATACGCAAATGGCGTAAGGGGATCTGCGGTATGGAAAAGTCACGGCTTGGAAGTGAGTGTTAGACCCTTTCCTGACTGACTCTAAATACCAGGGGGCCGTAAAAAGCAGCGTTAGGACCCCTTAACGCTGCTTTTGACGGCTAACGCAGAACTCTAAATCTAGGTGATAGTGGGCTATAGAAGAGGTTAGGTAATACAATTTTAATTTTTCATTGTTCTCTCCAAGTATTGGTGATTGGTTTAAAGAAAGATATAAGATATAGAAGCATGTATATGTACACAATGTGATAAAAAAATGATGAGATCTGATTATACCTACAAGCTCAACCCAATTTTTTAGGTTGTGGCTTCAAAACACACAACCAGCTAATTCATATACACAAATAAACCTTATATAGTTAATTCTCATACATTTTATACTCTGCAACTGGTAAAAACAGTAATTGTCAACAAATTAAGGGAAAAACTATTTTACAGTATACTGTCCCTTTGAGGTTTTTTTGGCCCTGTAATAGTGTGGGTCTTACCGCAAGCTGTTGGTGAGTACCATGATATTTTAATCCCTTCAAGCAAAAAACAACATTCAATTTACAGGGTACATCAGGGTTTATTTCACCCCTTTTGTCCCAATTGTATCATGTAGCAGTATGGGCAAATTTGGGATTTGTAAAGTAATAAGGGATTAGCATTAATGGAGCTTTCATTCTATTTGGTTGATTGGACTAAGAATTAAAAGTCAGCGGTGAGCTGGTTGTACGTGCTCGTGCACAATTTCCCCATAGACATCAATAGGGATAGCCAGCTGAAAAAAAGCCTAACACCTGCAATAAAGCAGCGTAAAGCTCCGTAATGCAGCCCCATTGATTCTTATGGGGAAACCAAATTTATGTTTACACCTAACACCCTAACATGAACCCTGAGTCTAAACACCCCTAATCTTACACTTATTAAGCCCTAATCTGATGCTCCCGACATCGCTGACACCTACATTATACTTATTAACCCCTAATCTGCCGCTTCGGACATCGCCGCCACTATAATAAACATATTAACCCCTAAACCGCCGTACTCCCACCTTGCAAACACTAGTTAAATATTATTAACCCCTAATCTTCCGCTCCTAACATCGCCACCACCTACCTACATTTATTAACCCCTAATCTGCCATCCCCAACGTCGCCGCCACTATATTATATTTATTAACCCCTAAAACTAAGTCTAACCCTAACACCCCCTAACTTAAATATAATTAAAATAAATCTAAATAAAACCTACTTTTAATAACTAAATAATTCATATTTAAAACTAAATACTTACCTGTAAAATAAACCCTAAGCTAGCTGCAATATAACTAATAGTTACATTGTAGCTAACTTAGGGTTTATTTTTATTTTACAGGCAAGTTTGTATTTATTTTAACTAGGTAGAATAGTTACTAAATAGTTATTAACTATTTAATAACTACCTAGCTAAAATAAATACAAATTTACCTGTAAAATAAAACCTAACCTGTCTTACACTAACACCTAACCTTACACTACAATAAAATAAATTACCTAAATTAAATACAATTAACTAAATTAAATACAATTACCTAAAATACACAAAATAAAAATCAAATTACAAAATAGTATTTAAACTAATTACACCTAATCTAATAGCCCTATCAAAATAAAAAAGCCCCCCCAAAAAAAAAAAAAAAAACCCTAGCCTAAACTAAACTACCAATAGACCTTAAAAGGGCCTTTTGTGGGGCATTGCCCCAAAGAAATCAGCTCATTTACCTGTAAAAAAAAATACAAACAACCCCCCAACAGTAAAACCCACCACCCACACAACCAACCCCCCCAAATAAAAGCCCTAACTAAAAAAACCTAAGCTCCCCATTGCCCTGAAAAGGGCATTTGGATGGGCATTGCCCTTAAAAGGGCATTTAGCACTATTGCAGCCCAAAGCCCTAACCTAAAAATAAAACCCACCCAATAAACCCTTTAAAAAACCTAACACTAACCCCTGAAGATCCACTTACAGTTTTGAAGAGCCGACATCCATCCTTAACGAAGCCGGGAGAAGTCCTCATCGAAGCGGAAATAAGTCCTCAACGAAGCCGGGAGAAGTCTTTTCCAATTAGCCAATAGAATGCAAGCTCAATCCTATTGGCTGATTGCATCAGCCAATAGGATTTTTCCAACCTTAATTCCGATTGGCTGATAGAATTCTATCAGCCAATCGGAATCTAAGGGATGCCATCTTGAATGACGTCACTTAAAGGAACCTTCATTCGTTGGGTAGTCGTCAGCAGATGAGGATGCTCTGCGCTGGATGTCTTGAAGATAGAAGATGCCGCCTGGATGAAGACTTCTGCCCGTCTGGAGGACCACTTCTCCCGGCTTGGATGAAGACTTCTCCCAGCTTCGTTCAGGACTTATTTCGGCTTTGATGAGGACTTCTCCTGGCTTCGTTGAGGATGGATGTCGGCTCTTCAAAACTGTAAGTGGATCTTCAGGGGTTAGTGTTAGGTTTTTTTAAGGGTTTATGGGTGGGTTTTATTTTTAGGTTAGGGCTTTGGGCTGCAATAGAGCTAAATGCCCTTTTAAGGGCAAAGCCCATCCAAATGCCCTTTTCAGGGCAATTGGGAGCTTAGGTTTTTTTAGTTAGGGTTTTATTTGTGGGTTGGTTGTGTGGGTGGTGGGTTTTACTGTTGGGGGGTTGCTTGTGGGTTTTTTTAAAGGTAAAACAGCTGATTTCTTTGGGGCAATGCCCCACAAAAGGCCCTTTTAAGGGCTATTGGTAGTTTAGTTTAGGCTAGGGTTTTTTTTATTTTGGGGGGGCTTTTTTTATTTTGATAGGGCTATTAGATTAGGTGTAATTAGTTTAAATATCTTGTAATTTGTTTTTTATTTTGTGTAATTTAGTGTTTTTTTGTTTGTTTAATTTAGGTAATTTTATTTAATTTAGTTAATCGTATTTTTTTTAAGTATTTTATTTAATTGTAGTGTAGTGTTAGGTGTTAGTGTAACTTAGCTTAGGTTTTATTTTACAGTTAAATTTGTATTTATCGTAGCTAGGTAATTATTAAATAGTTAATAACTATTTAGTAACTATTCTACCTAGTTAAATTAAGTACAAACTTGCCTGTGAAATAAAAATAAACCCTAAGCTAGCTACAATGTAACTATTAGTTATATTGTAGCTACCTTAGGGTTTATTTTACAGGGAAGTATTTAGTTTTAAATTGGAATTATTTAGTTATTAATTGTAGGTTTTATTTAGATTTATTTTAATTATATTTAAGTTAGCGGGTGTTAGGGTTAGACTTAGGTTTAGGGGTTAATAAATATAATATAGTGGCGGCGACGTTGGGGACGGCAGATTAGGGGTTAATAAATGTAGGTAGGTGGTGGTGATGTTAGAGACAGCAGATTAGGGGTTAATAATATTTAACTAGTGTTTACAATGCGGGAGTAAGGCGGTTTAGGGGTTAATATGTTTATTCTAGTGGCGGCGATGTCGGAAGCAGCAGATTAGGGGTTAATATCAGAATTTGAGAGCTTGCAACAAATTTCATGCCATGACTATTACCCAGAGCTATAAAAGCATATAAACTAAGCCTTAGCCCCTTGCTCCATTTGCCCATCATACTAAGGGAGCACTTACCATATAAAGGCAGATCGCCGATAGTTACAGAGAGTGACACTGTCTGTGTTACTCTTTGTAACGATCATCCGTTGGTGCAGAGGGGGAACGGTGGAAGGAAAAGATGGAGGCTGGTGGACCGGCCCAGTGGAGGAAGGGGGAGGGATGGGAGGGTATTTCCTTTACTACAGAAGATATGTGAGGTTGGGGAGAGGGAGGGATGGGGCCCTACACCATGGCACAAAAAAAACTTGAGGGGGGACCCTACACTACAGAAAAAAAGGGATCTTGGGGGGGGTAGGGTTACACTACGGAAAAGAAAAATAAACAAACAAAAAAAAAAAGTATTTGTTACTGGAAGACTGGACGTTCCAATTCTACCACATACTGTACTCCACATTTACATTTTATAATGTAAATTACATTTTTATCTGTACATATTTTTTAATATCATATGGTTTCCCGGTTAACTTTTGATGTGAAAGTAAAACATCACAGTGTTCAATCACCATTTGTGACTGAAGCTCAGTCAGAAAAAATGTTTAAAGTATGGGGATTTTCTTGATATTATTAATTTCTGCCTAATGATTTTTCTACCAGTAAGGATGGGCATAATTATTGCATCTCCTTAATCTCTATTTATTTACTGAAATATTTAAGAATAATACAAAATACCTTTCTAGAGGAATTGAAGTATTCAAATCTTTTGAGATCCAAACCCATACCCAACCCCAGAAATTAATAACCTTTGGGAATGCCCAAATACAATTTGTAACATATCTGACTATGGAAAACCAAATTTTTCACATTTATTTAGAGTCGATCTAGGCCATATTTTTGTGAGTCAGAAATGCCCTATGGCTAACTTTCATCTGTTCTTCTATAAATTCCATAGCATAGCTTCCAACTTGAGTAAAGCATTTTTGTGACCCCCCCCCCCCCTCTCCAATCTGTATTGTATTTACGTAATGCCTGCATGAAGTTATTAGGTGAATGTCTAGTTTGGCCTATGAATTCTAGGATAGATGTGTCAGAAGGAAAAGTAACCTGCTAGTGAGGAGGTACTTGAAATCCTTATTGACTTGATATAGCCTAAACTATTAGTAGTAATACATATCAGAAATATATTTTATAAGATATAGTAGGCAAGCAAAGATACACAGTTTGTAATTAAATTAATGTATAGTTTGGGACAGCTATGTATTAACATAAATAGCACAGAGGGAAAAGCGTTATAGTAATCCGCTTAATAAGTAAATTTAGGGGAGACAAGTGAGCGTTAGAGCAAAGGGACAAGGTAACAAGCCAACAGAGTTAAGCTACAGCTTTTAGTACTCACAACCGGAATATCAATGAGATCCAACTACAAGGACAAGGTTCAGCACGCTGTGGAGCAAATAGGCATCTTCTGCAGAGACAGCATCTGAAGAGATCCATCCAGTTTGCTGTAAGGTGGAAAGGCGGCTTCTGTGAAGGTAGCGTGTGATGAAAGCAGTGCGGTTGCTGTAGGCAGCGTCTGGTGACGTCAAGAAGAAGCCGGAATGTCCGGAAGGTGGTGGATAGCCGTGCAGCCTGAGTGAAACAGGTAAAGCGTAGAAATACAGGTGGCATTTAAAAAACACTCCAACAGTGCAGTTTTAGTCAATTCTTTCCTGTTCTACCATTTTGACTTTTTTTTTTATATACCCAAATATGGAAGTGTCTGATTTTCTTGAATTGTTCTACAGGTTAGGACTTTGTCTGCAGTCATCATTATTTTTATGTCTTCCAAGACACCCTGTGTGGTGATATGGAAAAAGTAGAATGTAAGTTCTGTTTACTAGCTGCACTGTTGGAATATAAATAAAAATAATTAAAAAAAAAGAAATACAGGTTGCAGTATCGAAGTAAAAGCTGAACTGCTGTTGAAACAGAATGACTTCAGGAATTTATCACAAACTTGCATAGGTGTCCAGAGATAGTGAGCTGACTAGAAGCAGTAATGTGTAGTAACACAGAGACTTCTAAAATAAACCAGCAACAATGGTTAGCTGGTAAGCAATTTATATAGGGAAACTGAGAGATTGGTAATTGATCCTAAAGGTGGTATGAAAGGATTAAGGTAATTTACTTATTAAAGTGGACAGAGACTGACACAGCCCCCCCCCCCTCAAAGAAACCACTGCCAGCTTTCAAAGAGCCGGTCTGTCTGGGTGTCAGCGATTAAATAAGGAGACAAGCTTAGGGGCTGAGAGATTGGTAGCCGGTTCCCATGAATCTTCTGAGGAATCGTATCCAACCCAACGTACTAAATACTGAAGATGTCCACGATGACCATCTGGAGTCGAGAATAGCTTGTACCTCATACTCAACATCAGGTAAAGGAGGGTTAATGGGGAAGTAGGAATGTGATGGAGGCGAACTGCAGGGTTTCAGCAATGACACATGAAACGTTGGATGTATTCAAAATGAGTGAGGTAACTGGAGTTTCGCAGTATGAGGATTGGACATAGCAACAATCGGGAAGGGACCAATGAACTGTTTACTGAGTTTCTTACATGGAGTATGTAATTTTAAATTTCTTGTAGAAAGCCAAACCAATTGACCAATCTTGTATTGAGGCTGGGCACGATGCCTGAGGTCATAGTATTTTTTCTGATTGGCTTGTGTATGTTTAATGTTTTCCTGAATGATGGAGAAGTTTTGTTAGATGGAGTTAATTAGATCAGAGATCTGAGGGGAAGTGGAGTCGGACGCAGGTAGTAAATGCAGATTAGGATGGTACCCATAGTTAATATAGAATGGAGTGTAACCAGTTGTGGAATTGGTTTGGTTATTGTAGGCAAATTCGGCAAAAGGGAGGTAAGTAGACCAAGTGTGTTGTTGATGGGAGCAGAAACAGCGTAGGAACTACTAGTTAGTCCATTCCGTCTGAACATTGGTCTGAGGGTGGTAAGCCATACTGAGTTTTTGATGAATTTGTAAGGACTTACAAAACTGTCTCCAAAACTTAGAAGTGAACTGTGTACCTCTATCGCTAACAACAGAGGTAGGAATACCATGGAGACGAACAACCTCCTTAATGAAAAGTTCTGAAGTTTCTTGAGAAGTTGGTAAGGACTTGACAGGAATGAAGTGAGACATTTTAGAGAAAGAATCAATAAAAATGACAGTGCTGTTAGAGGATTTTGGAAGATCTACTATAAAATCCATGGAAACATTGGACCATGGTTTACCCGGAACTGGAATGGGATGGAGCAGGCCAACTGGACGTTGATGAGAATGTTTGGTTGTAGCACAAGTGGAACATGAAGAGATATATTGTTTTTATGTATTTGGTCATGGAAGGCCACCAAAAGGAACGTTGTGTGAGATCAAGAGTCTTAACTACGCCTAAATGTCCAACCAATGGGGAATCATATGTGGTCTTGAGAATGTTATCTAGGAGAGTGGGGGGTATGTATAGTTAACTTCGGTATCGGAGAAGACCTTTCCTATCACTGTGAAGAAGGGTTGAAGAATTGGTACTATCTGATTGTTGTTCGTACTTTATGTCTTGGAGTATGTATGTTAAGAGACCGATGAAATGATCCTTTGGTATAACTGTGGATGGTTCATTGTAAAAGGCAAGTCTAGGATCCTTCCTAGATAAGGCATCAGCCTTTCCATTTTCTGTTCTAGGGCGGTATGTGATATGATATTGGAAATGAGAAAAAAAAAGACTCCAACGAAGTTGTCTTGCTGAAAGCATACAGTTATCTTGGAGATATTGTAGATTTTTATGGTCAGTGAGGATGACAATTGGGTGAATTTCACCTTCAAGGAGATGTCACCATTGGTCAAATGAGCATTTAATGGCAAGGAACTCATTTTTCCCCAATGGGATAATTGAGCTCAGCTGGGGACATAAGCCTGGAAAAGTATGATATGGGGTATAGGGGATCCTTGAGGGATCTCCTCTGTGAGAGCACAGATGCTATAACATAATCAGATGCATCTACCTCTAACACAAATTGGAAGTTGGTGTCAGGTATTTGCAATATAGGTGATGTAGTAAATTTATTTTCTAGGAGGTTAAATGCCTGTTGAGGACCAGATGAAGCTTTTTTGAAGTTTTGTTAGGTAAGCTAAGGGTTTGGAAATGGCAGCAAAATCCTTAAAAAACTCCTATAAAAATTGGCAAAACCTAGGAAGTGTTGCACCTCCTTCCTGGAAGTAGGTTGAGGCCAATTAGCAATAGCAGAGATTTTATTTTACTCCATCTGGATAGCAGTATTAGAAATGTGATAACCCAAAAAGGAAATTTCATGGGAGTCAAACGAACATTTCTCTAACTTTGCCTAGAGTTTGTGTGCCCTTAATCTGGATAAGATGATATTAACATGTTTTATGTCTTCTTGTATAGTAGGAGAGAATACAAGAATGTTATCTAAATAGACAGCAATGAAAACATCAAGAACATCACAAAATATATAATTAATCAAATTTTGAAATGTTGCCGGGGCATTACAAAGTCCAAATGGCATAACTGCATAATCGAACAGGTCGTAACGGGTCCTGAATGCAGTCAGTCATTTGTCACCAGCTCTTATTCTGACAAGGTTGTAGGCACATCTAAGGTCAAGCTTGGTGAAAACCTTAGCACCATTTAGCCTTTCAATGAGTTTGGGGATTAGAGGAAGAGGATACCCTGTAATCTATTATAGGGCACAGGGTACCATATTTTTTCTTAACAAAAATTATTCCTGCACCTGTAGGGGAAGAAGAGGGTTGTATAAAACCATTCTGGAGATTGTCACCGATATATTGTTTTAAATGATCTAATTCAGGTTTGTAAAGGGGATAAATGTGCTCAAAAGGAATTGAGGCTCCAGGGACCAAGTCTATGGGACAGTCGTATGATCTATGTGGGGGTAAGGTTTCGGCCTCTTTTTTATCAAAGACATCAAGAAAATCCTGGTAATGTTGGGGTATTGGAGTATTGTGAAGATGCAAGATGTTGGAGGAGGAGTAGCAAGCTGAAGTACAATAAGTGGAGGTTAGGGAAAGAGACAGAGTGCTCCAATGGAATGTAGGTTGGTGGACTTTAAGCCATGAGATCCCCAGTACAATAGGATAGAGAGGTGAAGACTAGTGATGTCCCGAACTGTTCGCCCGCGAACGGTTCACAGCGAACATAGCTTGTTCGTGTTCGCGTTTGTGGGCGAACACATGGCGATGTTCGATCCGCCCCTATGTGTCATCATTGTGGATACTTTGACCCTTTATGTCACAGCCGCCTGACACATTAGAGCCAATCAACATCAGACACTCCCTCACAGACACTCCCAGCTACTCGGAATCCGCCATTTTAGACTCATAACGACCTTGCTTTCTTAATGAGAGGACGTGTTGTGTTTTTGCTCCTGACATTAATAGGAAAAACATAGCTAGGCTAGTGTATTTACAGTCCAGAAGGACTCCACTCATCTCTGCTGCAAGCACAGCACCCCAAAAAGCCCTTTTTAGGGCTATATTTCGTGCCGCTTTTTTTTTTTTTTGTCGTTTTTTTTTTTTAATTAGCATTTGCCTGGCTTTCAGCTGTGTGTTTAAGGCTCACAGCATATGCTGTGACTACTGCCACCACTGATATCTCCCTAACAACATTAGTTTAAATTTAACTAACCCAAAAATATAATTATTTTTCTAGTGTAATTTTTTTTCATTTTCTATCAGGCCAGTGTCACACAGCATATACTCTGGTTCATTGCTCTGTGCCAGCCAGCAGCCACCAGTGTTAATATCCGTTTATAACATTATTTTTAATTTAAAAAAAAAAACACAAAAAAATATTTTTCTAGTGTAATCTAATTACATTTACTATCATGCCTGTGTCTGTCAGGCTCACTCAGCATTAATATTCCTTTTTTTTTTTTTCAGTCTTTTGATTAATTGGTCTGTGCCAGGCAGCCACCCACCCAGCACTCATATCTATTTTTCTTTCACCTTAATTTTAATATAAAAAAAAAAAAGTTTAAATTTGTTTGCTAGTGTAATCTAATATAATTTTCTATCCGGGCTGTGTGTTTTGCTGACATAGAGAGCCTACTGTGTTTACTTGCTGCCCTCCCTAGTCTATGAGCCACGACTCATATGTGTTTAACCTTTTTTTAATTCCCCCCCCAAAAAAATAATTTCAATCATTTTTCTAGTGTAATCTAATAGTATTTTCTATCAGGCGTGTGTGTATCCGACATACAGAGCCTACTGTTTTTAATAGCTGCCCTTCCAAGGCTATCAGCCACGACTCATATGTATGTGCTTAACCTTTTTCTTAAAATTTCCAAAAAAAAGTCTTTAAATCATTATGCTAGTGTAATCTAATTGTATTTTCTATCAGGCCTGTGTCTAACTGTCTATCTGACTTACACAGCATACTGTTGTTATAATTGCTGCCCTACGTAGCAGCCAGCCAGTGCGACCACTCATAGAGTCATATGTGCATTGCACTTCTTAACATAATTTTAATATTAAAATCTAAAATTTTTAAATATTTTGCTAGTGTAATGTAACTTAATTTTCTATCAGTCCTGTGTTTTTGTCACTTACACAGCATACTGTGTTAAATTGCTGCCCTACCTACCATCCACGACTCATATCTGCCAGCCTGTCTGCCAGGCCCAAGTAGCCAATTAGTGGCACCAATCACAATTCTTGTAACAGTAATAAAAAAAAAAAAAACATAATTTTTTGGACTGCAAATATTCAGTCTCCTAGTGCCATTGAATTTCATTTACCTCCTGCCTGCCACTGCCACTGTGTTAGTGCAAAACCGCTTGGCTTTTTTTTGGCTTTGGGTGCGGCTATTCATGCAGGACATATAGAGCTGACAACATTCGGTGTCGTATCAGCTATTAAACTAATAAGAACAGTACTACCAAAATACAGCCAATGAAGGGCCTTAGAAAGACTGAGCCAAGGTTGGATTGTAGTATTTGGTTAGGCTAATCATGATGGCCATGTAGACCACCACCACCGAGAGTCCTGGAAGTAACAGGGATGATGAGATGAAAGAGCTAAGAATAGTAGAACTTGAAACAACAGAGTTAGCCATGGGTGTAAGTGCAAAACCGCTTGGCTTTTTTTTGGCTTTGGGTGTGGCTATTCATGCAGGCCATATAGAGCTGACAACATTCGGTGTCTTATCAGCTATTAAACTAATAAGAACAGTACTACCAAAATACAGCCAATGAAGGGCCTTAGGAAGACTGAGCCAAGGTTGGATTGTAGTTTTTGGTTAGGCTAATCATGATGGCCATGTAGACCACCACCACCGAGAGTCCTGGAAGTAACAGGGATGATGAGATGAAAGTGCTAAGAATAGTACTACTTGAAACAACAGAGTTAGCCATGGGTGTTAATCCAAGACCGCTTGGATTTATTTTTGTATTGGGTGCAGCTAATCATGCAGGCCATATAGAGCTGCCACCATTCGGTGTTGTATCAGCTATAAAAATAATAAGAACTGTACTATCAAAATACAGACAATGAAGGGCCTATGAAGACTGAGCAAAGGTTGGATTGTAGGATTTTGTTCGGCTAATCATGATGGACATATAGACCGCCCATAACAGGGATGAAAGTGCTAAGAATAGTACTAATTGAAACAACCGAGTTAGCCATGGGTGTTAGTCTAAGACCACTCGGCTTTTTTTTGGGTTTGGGTGCAGCTAATCATGAAGGCCAGATAGACCTGCCACCATTTGGTGTTGTAACAGGTATGAAAATGCAAAGAACAGTACTACTTAACACAACCTACTTACCATGGGTCCCAGAGCATATGTTTGGTTGTTATATTTTGTAAGGGTAATCATGCAGGCCATATAGACCTCCACCGATAGGGTGAGTATGAGTAACAGCTATTAAAATGCGAAGGACATTACTAATTAACACAACATAGTTACCATGGGTCGCAGACCAAGAGCAGATGTCTTATTATTATATTTTGTATGGGTAATCATCCAGGCCGTATAGACCTCACCAAATAGGGGGAGTTACAGAGATTAAAGTGCTAAGAATGGTAGTACTTAAAACACAACCTCGTTAAAATAGGTAGCAGACCACATGTCTTATTATTATAATTTTTAAGGGTAATCTGGCAGGCCATATAGAACTCCCCCGATAGGGGGGGGGGAACAGGGATTAAAGTGCTAAGAAAAGTACTAATTGACACAAGCTAGTTGGGTCCAAGAACGCATGTTTGATTATTAGAATTTATTAGGGTAATTATATATCTAACAAATCTATCTATTTCTCTTCTATCGATTCGATCTAACTATCAATCTATGTATATCTATCTATCCTATCTATCACTATCAATCTATCTTCTGTCCGGGATGTTTTGAGACAGCCACTTTGGGAATGTTAGTTGATTTAGACCCATTATGGCTTAAAAGCAGACTCTGCATCAACTATGTAATTTTCCATGGGAGTTTTGCCAGGGATCCCCCTCCAGCATGCAACAGTCCAGGTGTTAGTACCCTTGAAACAACTTTTCCATCACTATTGTGGCCAGAAAGAGTCCTTGTAGGTTTTAAAGTTCGCCTGCCTATTCGCGAACAATACCGGAAGTTCGAGTCCGCCGTTCGCGAACCGAAAATTTTAGGTTCGCGACATCACTAGTGAAGACACAGGTAAAACTCGAAAAATTAGAATATCGTGCAAAAGTTCATTTATTTCACTAATGCAACTTAAAAGGTGAAACTAATATATGAGATAGACTCATTACATGCAAAACAAGATAGTTGAAGCCGTGATTTGTCATAATTGTGATGATTATGGCTTACAGCTCATGAAAACCCCAAATCCACAATCTCAGAAAATTAGAATATTGTGAAAAGGTGCAATATTCTAGACTCAAAGTGTCCCACTGGAATCAGCTAATTAAGCCATAACACCTGTAAAGGGTTCCTGAGCCTTTAAATGGTCTCTTAGTCTGGTTCAATAGGAATCACAATCATGGGAAAGACTGCTGACCGGACAGTTTTGCAGAAAACCATCATTGACACCCTCCATAAGGAGGGAAAGCCTCAAAAGGTAATTGCAAAAGAAGTTGGATGTTCCCAAAGTGCTGTACAAAAGCACATTAATAGAAAGTTATGTGGAAGGGAAAAGTGTGGAAGAAAAAGGTGCACAAGCAGCAGGGATGACCGCAGCCTGGAGAGGATTGTCAGGAAAAGGCCATTCAAAAGTGTTGGGGACTTTCACAAGAGCCACCACACACAGACGGATCCTGGAAATGTCGTATTCCTCTTGTCAAGCCACTCCTGAACAACAAACAATGTCAGAAGCGTCTTACCTGGGCTAAAGAAAAACAGGCGATGGGGCATATTTATCAAGCTCCGATTGGAGCTCGATGCCCCGTGTTTTTGGCGAGCCTGCAGACTCGCCAGAAACAGCAGTTATGAAGCAGTGGTCACAAAGACCGCTGCTCCATAACCTGTCCGCCTGTTCTGAGCAGGCAGACAGACATCGCCGGAAATCAACCCAAACGAGTATGATCGGGTTGATTGACACCCCCTTGTTGGCGGCCCATTGGCCGCGAGTCTGCAGGGGGCGGCGCTGCTGAATACGGCGAGAGTATTGGTCGCCGTATTCAGTGAGGTCTGGCGGACCTGATCCGCACTGTTGGATCAGGTCCGCCAGACCATGATAAATAGGGGCCCTGGTCTGTTGCTCAGTGGTCCAAAGTCATCTTTTCTGATGAGTATGAAGGAAGAATAGAGGGGCACACACTGCAAGATGCTTGAAGTCCAGTGTGAAGTTTCCATAGACTGTGTTGATTTGGGGATCCATGTCATCTGCTGGTGTTGGTCCACTGTGCTTCATTAAGTCCAGGGTCAACACAGCCGTCTACCAGCAGATTTTGGAGCACTAAATGCTTCCTTCCACAGACGATGGGGATGCTGACTTCATTTTCCAGCAGGACTTGGCACCTGCCCACACTGCCAAAAGCACCAAAACCTGGTTCAATGACCGTGGGATTACTGTGCTTGATTGGCCAGCAAACTCACCTGACCTGAACCCCATAGAGAATCTATGGGGCATTGCCACAGAAAGATGAGAGACATGAGACCTAACAATGCAGAAGAGCTGAAGGCCGCTATTGAAGCATCCTGGTCTTCCATAACACCTCAGCAGTGCCACAGGCTGATTAACTTCCATGCCACGCCATATTGAGGCAGTAATTGCTGCAAAAGGGGCCCAAACCAAGTACTGAGTACATACAGTATGCATGCTTATACTTTTCAGAGGTCCGATATTGTTCTACAGGTATGTACAATCCTTGTTTTATTGATTGCATGTAATATTCTAATTTTCTGAGATTGTGGATTTGGGGTTTTCATGAGCTGTAAGCCATAATCATCACAATTATGACAAATCACGGCTTGAACTATCTTGTTTTGCATGTAATGAGTCTATCTCATATATTAGTTTCACCTTTTAAGTTGCATTAGTGAAACAAATGAACTTTTGCACGATATTCTAATTTTTCGAGTTTCACCTGTATAATGTCAAAGCCTAAAAGCTCAGTGTGTCTAGTATCTGTAGTAACCATGATAGGAATAGTTTGCTGGGTAACAGGGCCTGAATATAATTGGCTACCATCAATAACAGTCACAGGCACAGGGTTGCTTTTTGAAAGGAAAGGTATTTTTATTAACTTTTACAAACTGAAAATCAATAAAGTTGCCACAAGCACCGGTATCGATTATGGCTTCAGCTGAGATTCTGTGTTTCCCCCACTGTAAAACAAGAGGTAACATAAAATAAGAAGTTGATGCGGTTTTAGTATAACAGGAATAAGCCTGGTAAGAGGACTTACTGGATTTTTTTTTGGAAAGGATTTTTTTTTTTCCCCTTGTGTGAGTAGGGTGTCTTTACCACTTTTTTTGTCTCTATTGATCTCTATGGGGGAATACATGAACGTGAAAACTGAGTTTTACCATGAAAATGTATTTGTTAAAGTATCTTTAGCTGTTTAAATATTGGCAAAATAAGTGTAAGGTTTTAGTGGCTATAAAACAATGGGAGCTGTCATGTTGTAACTTAGGTTACTTTCTCTGCTGTGGCCAATTAGGGACAGTTTTATATAGGTCACTAGAGTGTGCAGCCAATGGCTGTATGGAATATAACAGTGTTCTGCACTCCCATTTCTAACAGCAACTGAAAAGTTCACAATTTCAGAATGGAATTACAGGAAAAGGGGACAAAATAAATAATGAAAGTATATTGCAAAGTTTTATATATATATATATATATATATATATATATACGATTTATCATTTTATATTACCATCTCAAAGTGTTTAATTTTCCTTTAATGTTCCTTTAATCTTTAACTGAATCTGATACCTACTATTACACACACTGACAATACTTTCTGCATCTGAACACGACAATGGTTGTGGCTCCCCTGTTTCCTAGAACTGGGGAGTTAAATGTAAAGTTCTTGTAAGCAAAGCAGCAGCTCAAGCGTATCTATATTAATTGGGTAAACATTGTTATCTGGATCCTGCTTTGTGTGAAGATTTCCAAAGATAATTGCAAACATGTGATCTGCCAACTGGGACACGACATATTACCTGAATCTGAACTTCAGATAGGATATTGAGGGTTTAATGAAAGCCTAACTCCTCATGTGAACAATGCAAATAGGTTTCTACACAGAAACACTTTTGTTAGTGAAAGAACTGGCACTTACATCAACAATATCAAATTCTGTCACATTTATCTTTTCTTTCTCACTGCAATTACTAAGGTAAGAGTCATGTCACATCCTGTCTGTACCTTGCTCTGCAACCTTATACAGAAATGGCATCTTCTAGAGCAATATGATACATTATGGGACCATAGCATATTGAATTACCTCTCATACTGCATCCTGATACATTGGAAGACCATATTACATCCAGTTGGCTCTACTACTGCACTTTGATGCAGTATAGGACAAATATCACAACCAGTTGGCACTCAGTGCAATATTACACATTAGAAAACAATATTTCACCCAGTTGGTCTGCTACTTCAGTGTTCTCCCAAAAGGCCAGCTTTTTATGATATCTTAAAGGGACATAATGCTCATATCTATGCTATAATTGTGTTTGTAATGTCTGTGGCCGTCAGCAGTTGCCCACACATCCTCAATTGAAAGTTAGCAGCGCGAGGCAGCCAACAGAATGTTGGCTGCGCGCGCAGCCAAAATAATTCACCTGGATGCAGCGAAGCTGCATCCCGGTGGTTTCCGAAAATGGCAGGGTGGTGAAAGAGGTGGATTCTTTCACCAGCCTGCCATTTTTGGAAACCACCGGGATGCAGTGAAGGCAAACGGAGCATTGCACGAAGTAAAACAAAAGAAAAACAAACCTCCCACATGAAGTATTAACACCTACACCGCAAACCTACACATCGCAAAATAATAAAGTAATTGACCCCTTAATCCCTTAACCGTCAACCACCCACATCGCAATAAACCTAAACCACAAAACCCCACATCGCAATAAACCTAATTACCCTATTAACCCCTAAACCGCAAAACCCCCACAACGCAATAATTCTAATTACCCTATTAACTCCTAAACCGCAAAACTCCCACATCGCAATAAACCTCATTACCCTATTAACCCCTACACCGCAAAACCCCTACATCGCAATAAATCTAATTAACCTATTAACCTCTTAAACTGCCAAAACCCACAACACAAATAACTAATTAAATTACTAAGCCCCCTAACCTAACACCCTCTAACCTAACAACCCATAAATTAACCCAAATTACCTAAACTAAAAAATACTAAAGTTACAAAAAATAAAAAAAAAGCTATGACTAAAAAAACAAATTACCAAAGTTTAAAAAATTAAACCTACGACTAAAAAAACAAATGACCAAAATTTAAAACATTAAACCTAATCCCTATGAAAATAAAAAAGCCCCCCCAAAATAAAAACACCCTCATATCTAATGCTAAACTATCAATACCCCTTAAAAGGGCTTTTTGTAGGGCATTGCCCTAGGTTAACCAGCTCTTTTAAGAATTAAACATACTAAGACCCCCTAACAGTAAAACCCCCACACACCAAACCCCACAAAATAAAAACCTAAACTATCCATTGCCATGAAAAGGGCATCTAGCTCTTTTGCTGCCCATCCCTAATCTAACAAAAATAAAAATAAATAAAACCTAACAATAAAGCCCCAAATAGATACTCACGGGTCCTGAAGTCCAGCGGAAAAGGTCCTCTTCCATGCGGTGAAGTCTTCTTCCAAGCGGCCGACATCTTCTTCCATCGCCGGTCTTCAGTTCCGCTGTCCTGGATGAAGAAAGAAGAGGTCCCCGCTTGGAAGAAGATGTCAGCCGCTTGGAAGAAGACTTCACCGCATGGAAGAGGACCTTCTCCGCCGGACTTCAGGACCCGTGAGTATCTATTTGGGGCTTAAAGGGACACTGTACCCAAATTTTTTCTTTTGTAATTCAGAAAGAGCATGCAATTTTAAGCAACTTTCTAATTTACTCCTATTATCAATTTTTCTTCGTTCTCTTGCTATCATTATTTGAAAAAGAAGGCATCTAAGCTTTTTTTTGGTTTCAGTACTCTGGAGAGCACTTTTTTATTGGTGGATGAATTTATCCACCAATCAGCAAGGACAACCCAGGTTGTTCACCAAAAATGGGCCGGCATCTAAACTTACATTCTTGCATTTCAAATAAAGATACCAAGAGAATGAAGACCATTTGATAATAGGAGTAAATTAGAAAGTTGCTTAAAATTTCATGCTCAATTTGAATCATGAAAGAAATTTTTTGGGTACAGTGTCCCTTTAAGTGTTAGGTTTTTTTTTTTAATTTTTAATTTTAGATTAGGGATGGGCAGCAAACGAGCTAAATGCCCTTTTAAGGGCAATGCCCATACAAATGCCCTTTTCAGGGCAATGGATAGTTTAACTTAGGGCAATACCCTACAAAAAGTCCTTTTAATAGCTATTGGTAGTTTAGCATTAGATTAGGGGGTGTTTTTATTTTGGGGGGGCTTTTTTATTTTCATAGGGATTAGGTGTTATTTTTATTTTTTGGGGGGTTTTAGACTTAGTTTTTATTTTTACATTTTTTTAGATTAGGGATTGGCAGCAAAATAGCTGAATGCCCTTTTAAGACAATGCCCATACAAATGCCCTTTTCTGAGCAATGGATAGTTTAGGTTTTTTAGTGTTAGGTTTTTTATTTTGGGGGGTTTAGTGGGTGGTGGGTTTTACTGTTAGGGGGGACTTAGAATTTTTTGTAACTGCAAAAGAGCTGTTTAACTTAGGGCAATGCCCTACAAAAGCCCTTTTAAGGGCTATTGTTAGTTTAGCATTAAATTAGGGGGTGTTTTTATTTTTTGGGGAGGGGCTTTTTTATTTTCATAGGGATTGGGTTGAATTTTTTTATTTATGATAATTTTTTTTTTTTTTGTAGTTCTATTTTTTTTTTTATTAACAACACATAGACTGCCCTCTGGGCAGGCTTACCAACTAGTGCTAAATAACTTGAATGTGATGCATGCTAACTGTAAAGCTGACATGAAAATATCCCCTGAACATCTCTTTGTAAAAAGAGAAAGATATTTTACCTCAAAATTTCTTCAGCTCAGCAGATTATGTGCTCCGTGAACAGTTATACTTCAGCTGCTGTCCAGATGAAAATTTTAAAAATAATTAAAAAAACAGCCAATCATCAGCAGTGTTGAGGTCATACTTTGCTTTGCTGTGATCTCATGAGATTTCACTGAAATCTTGTGAGATTTCATAGTAAACTTCCTTAAACTGAATAGGAAAATAACATGACTCTTTCTGCACGTGACAGATGCACACTCCATTGAAAGTCCTGGGACTAGCATCTTGATTGGCTGATAAAAGTCTCTTTACAGTAGGGTGTGAATACTAAGGACATTTTGAGGTAAAATATCTTCCTTTTTTTACATAGAGATGTGCAGGCAATATTTTCTAGTCAGGTTTTTACAGCTTTGCTGCATCACTTTCAATTGTTTCAACATTTGGGTATCATGTCCCTTTAACTATAGCACAAGTGAAATAATCAGCTGATCAGTAACCATGGTTACTGTAGTTCAGAGATGATGAAAATTTGGCCTGTTAGGGGTAAATGAGGACTGCAGTTGAGAAACACTGTACCCACCTCAATATGAATAGGGGGATCAGGAGGCAGCAGATTTTACAATGCCTAAAGAAGATCAACAACTAAATATGCCACTGACATACATTTCACATTTGTGTGTCCCTCTTTTTATATATTTAATTTGCTCCTCTTAAGCAATGCAGTATATCTGTACTCACTAAAGTGAGCTGATTTTAATTTCTATTTGTAGCACTCAAACCTGGCATCTCATTCTACATCATCTTCCTGTCTCTCCCGCCCACTCAGCCACAGAGATTAGAGTCATGCTGAGTTCATATCCCCTGAATTAACAATTCTGCTGCTATTAAGTGTCAGTAGCTAATAATGAAGTATATTATGTGAGATGTTAGTGCCCGCTAGGCTTTCACTTAAAAGCTAATGTATTACTTTTAACTTGATAAATGCTCAACACCTAAAGCTCAACCAGTAATACAGCCACAAAGACATTAGTATAAGTGTCTCGGTAATACAGGAGGTCTGTGTCCTCAGAATTAATTCCCATAGGCCTAGTTTACAAGTGGAGTGCAATTGATATCACAGGGTGCTTTATCCATATCAAGGCCCTGCACAAATAATAGCGCACATTCTGGTATTATAAGTGAATGGCAAAAAAGATTTACCAGAGAATCTTAATGTGCCTAACATTTTTCAATGGATAGTGCAGGGTGTGTTATTATCCCTCATATTACAAGAGAGTTATGAGCAATCAAGCGCATCACTTAATAGCATTTGGAAATCTAGCGCTCTTGGACACCTGAAGTACAGTGTTAAAGTTTGAATATATGCCTAATAAAGCACATGTATACTATTCTAAGATAAAATATTTCATATATATATATATATATATATATATATATATATCGTTTTTGGTTTTTTTTTGTAAAAGAAAAGGTGCCAGTTCTCGAAAAAAAAGGTGCCTGTACTCATTGATTTTTAATTGATATATTCTGCTCAGTAACTTTGATAAAAGCAAAGGGACAACATTATTTTCAACGATGTATTTTGCAGCCCCTCTTGTGAAAACTAGAATATTTACATGATAATTACAATTACCTTATGAGTTGGCAGAGGTGCGGGTACTCAGTACCGGTGAGTACCCCCACAAAAAAGCCATGTATGTAAATATATATATATATATACACAACTGATTCAAAAATAGGGAGAGGAAACCGGTGAGTACCCCCAAAAAAGCCCTGTATATATATATATATATATATATATATATATATATATATATATATATAAAAACATATAAATATATACATTCAAATGATTCAAAAATAGGGAGAGGAAAACTTGAAGCCAGGAACCTTCACTTCCAAGAGGAGGGAATTTATAGCCTGGATAAAATATGTTTTATTATAGGCCTAGTAGGATTTGACCAATCTAGGCTATGGTGCAGACCCCCTTAGGTAATTATCATTTCAGAATCATTAAGGCCTAGATTTGGAGTTCGGCGGTAAAAGGGCTGCTAACGCTCCGCGGGCTTTTTTCTGGCCGCACCATAAATTTAACTCTGGTATCGAGAGTTTAATCAAATGCTGCGTTAGGCTCCAAAAAAGGAGCGTAGAGCATTTTTACCGCAAATGCAACTCTCGATACCAGAGTTGCTTACGGACGCGGCCGGCCTCAAAAACGTGCTCGTGCACGATTCCCCCATAGGAAACAATGGGGCTGTTTGAGCTGAAAAAAAACCTAAAACCTGCAAAAAAGCAGCGTTCAGCTCCTAACGCAGCCCCATTGTTTCCTATGGGGAAACACTTCCTACGTCTGCACCTAACACTCTAACATGTACCCCGAGTCTAAACACCCCTAACCTTACACTTATTAACCCCTAATCTGCCGCCCCCGCTATCGCTGACCCCTGCATATTTTTTTAAACCCCTAATCTGCCGCTCCGTAAACCGCCGCAACCTACGTTATCCCTATGTACCCCTAATCTGCTGCCCTAACATCGCCGACCCCTATATTATATTTATTAACCCCTAATCTGCCCCCCTCAACGTCGCCGACACCTGCCTACACTTATTAACCCCTAATCTGCCGAGCGGACCTGAGCGCTACTATAATAAAGTTATGAACCCCTAACCCGCCTCACTAACCCTATCATAAATAGTATTAACCCCTAATCTGCCCTCCCTAACATCGCCGACACCTAACTTCAATTATTAACCCCTAATCTGCCGACCGGAGCTCACCGCTATTCTAATAAATGTATTAACCCCTAAAGCTAAGTCTAACCCTAACACTAACACCCCCCTAACTTAAATATAATTTTAATCTAACGAAATAAATTAACTCTTATTAAATAAATGATTCCTATTTAAAGCTAAATACTTACCTGTAAAATAAACCCTAATATAGCTACAATATAAATTATAATTATATTATAGCTATTTTAGGATTAATATTTATTTTACAGGTAACTTTGTAATTATTTTAACCAGGTACAATAGCTATTAAATAGTTACCTAGTTAAAATAATAACAAAATTACCTGTAAAATAAGTCCTAACCTAAGATATAATTAAACCTAACACTACCCTATCAATAAAATAATTAAATAAACTACCTACAATTACCTACAATTAACCTAACACTACACTATCAATAAATTAATTAAATACAATTCCTACAAATAAATACAATTAAATAAACTAGCTAAAGTACAAAAAATAAAAAAGATCTAAGTTACAGAAAATAAAAAAATATTTACAAACATAATAAAAATATTACAACAATTTTAAACTAATTACACCTACTCTAAGCCCCCTAATAAAATAACAAAGCCCCCCAAAATAAAAAATTCCCTACCCTATTCTAAATTAAAAAAGTTACAAGCTCTTTTACCTTACCAGCCCTGAACAGGGCCCTTTGCGGGGCATGCCCCAAGAATTTCAGCTCTTTTGCCTGTAAAAGAATAAATACAATACCCCCCCCCAACATTACAACCCACCACCCACATACCCCTAATCTAACCCAAACCCCCCTTAAATAAACCTAACACTAAGCCCCTGAAGATCTTCCTACCTTGTCTTCACCATACCAGGTTCACCGATCCGTCCTGAAGAGCTCCTCCGATGTCCTGATCCAAGCCCAAGCGGGGGCTGAAGAGGTCCATGATCCGGTCAAAGTCTTCATCCAAGCGGGGCAGAAGAGGATCTTCCATCCGATTGAAGTCATCATCCAGGCGGCATCTTCTATGGTCTTCCATCCGGAGCGAAGCGGCAGGATCCTGAAGACCTCCAGCGCGGAACATCCATCCGGACCGACGACTGAACGACGAATGACTGTTCCTTTAAGGGACGTCATCCAAGATGGCGTCCCTCGAATTCCGATTGGCTGATAGGATTCTATCAGCCAATCGGAATTAAGGTATGAATTTTCTGATTGGCTGATGGAATCAGCCAATCAGAATCAAGTTCAATCCGATTGGCTGATCCAATCAGCCAATCAGATTGAGCTCGCATTCTATTGGCTGATCGGAACAGCCAATAGAATGCGAGCTCAATCTGATTGGCTGATTGGATCAGCCAATCGGATTGAACTTGATTCTGATTGGCTGATTCCATCAGCCAATCAGAAAATTCATACCTTAATTCCGATTGGCTGATAGAATCCTATCAGCCAATCGGAATTCGAGGGACGCCATCTTGGATGACGTCCCTTAAAGGAACAGTCATTCGTCGTTCAGTCGTCGGTCCGGATGGATGTTCCGCGCTGGAGGTCTTCAGGATCCTGCCGCTTCGCTCCGGATGGAAGACCATAGAAGATGCCGCCTGGATGATGACTTCAATCGGATGGAAGATCCTCTTCTGCCCCGCTTGGATGAAGACTTTGACCGGATCATGGACCTCTTCAGCCCCCGCTTGGGCTTGGATCAGGACATCGGAGGAGCTCTTCAGGACGGATCGGTGAACCTGGTATGGTGAAGACAAGGTAGGAAGATCTTCAGGGGCTTAGTGTTAGGTTTATTTAAGGGGGGTTTGGGTTAGATTAGGGGTATGTGGGTGGTGGGTTGTAATGTTGGGGGGGGGGGGTATTGTATTTATTCTTTTACAGGCAAAAGAGCTGAAATTCTTGGGGCATGCCCCGCAAAGGGCCCTGTTCAGGGCTGGTAAGGTAAAAGAGCTTGTAACTTTTTTAATTTAGAATAGGGTAGGGAATTTTTTATTTTGGGGGGCTTTGTTATTTTATTAGGGGGCTTAGAGTAGGTGTAATTAGTTTAAAATTGTTGTAATATTTTTATTATGTTTGTAAATATTTTTTTATTTTCTGTAACTTAGATCTTTTTTATTTTTTGTACTTTAGCTAGTTTATTTAATTGTATTTATTTGTAGGAATTGTATTTAATTAATTTATTGATAGTGTAGTGTTAGGTTAATTGTAGGTAATTGTAGGTAGTTTATTTAATTATTTTATTGATAGGGTAGTGTTAGGTTTAATTATATCTTAGGTTAGGACTTATTTTACAGGTAATTTTGTTATTATTTTAACTAGGTAACTATTAAATAGTTCTTAACTATTTAATAGCTATTGTACCTGGTTAAAATAATTACAAAGTTACCTGTAAAATAAATATTAATCCTAAAATAGCTATAATATAATTATAATTTATATTGTAGCTATATTAGGATGTATTTTACAGGTAAGTATTTAGCTTTAAATAGGAATCATTTATTTAATAAGAGTTAATTTATTTCGTTAGATAAAAATTATATTTAACTTAGGGGGGTGTTAGTGTTAGGGTTAGACTTAGCTTTAGGGGTTAATACATTTATTAGAATAGCGGTGAGCTCCGGTCGGCAGATTAGGGGTTAATAATTGAAGTTAGGTGTCGGCGATGTTAGGGAGGGCAGATTAGGGGTTAATACTATTTATGATAGGGTTAGTGAGGCGGGTTAGGGGTTCATAACTTTATTATAGTAGCGCTCAGGTCCGCTCGGCAGATTAGGGGTTAATAAGTGTAGGCAGGTGTCGGCGACGTTGAGGGGGGCAGATTAGGGGTTAATAAATATAATATAGGGGTCGGCGATGTTAGGGGTAGCAGATTAGGGGTACATAGGGATAACGTAGGTGGCGGCGATTTGCGGTCGGAAGATTAGGGGTTAATTATTTTAAGTAGCTTGCGGCGACGTTGTGGGGGGCAAGTTAGGGGTTAAGAAATATAATATAGGGGTCGGCGGGGTTAGGGGCAGCAGATTAGGGGTACATAAGTATAACGTAGGTGGCGGTCGGCAGATTAGGGGTTAAAAATTTAAATAGAGTGGCGGCGATGTGGGGGGACCTCGGTTTAGGGGTACATAGGTAGTTTATGGGTGTTAGTGTACTTTAGGGTACAGTAGTTAAGAGCTTTATAAACCGGCGTTAGCCAGAAAGCTCTTAACTCCTGCTATTTTCAGGCGGCTGGAATTTTGTCGTTAGAGCTCTAACGCTCACTTCAGAAACGACTCTAAATACCAGCGTTAGAAAGATCCCATTGAAAAGATAGGCTACGCAAATGGCGTAGGGGGATCTGCGGTATAGAAAAGTCGCGGCTGAAAAGTGAGCGTTAGACCCTTTAATCACTGACTCCAAATACCAGCGGGCGGCCAAAACCAGCGTTAGGAGCCTCTAACGCTGGTTTTGACGGCTACCGCCGAACTCCAAATCTAGGCCTAAAAGAAAGAAAAACAGTTTAACTAAATGTGTTACTGTGAAAGAGAGGGATTTCAGCACTCTTATTTCCCCATGAAGCTAACCAAAGGGTTAATAGGCTGGAGATTTTTTCAGACAAAGAAACATGTACACACGGGCACTACAAATGCAATTAAGTTTATTTACAATACTTTGTAACAGCAAAAGTTAGGCATCTGTGAAATATCACAGCAGTGGGTGATCAACCAAAGATAATGCAAGCTTTCCTATTTCAAAACATTACTAATAGATTTCAAATCTGTGCACAGATCGTATGAGAAAAGGCAAATACATCAAATAGGGTCAGAGATCAAACCTTGTCTCCAACCGCATAATGGTGGTAGTCACTCAACTATTAACAAACAGGTGGCATAGTAGTAGAGTAGCCACAAAGTCACACTGTTCCATATTATGCGTGAAAAGCCACAAAGATTCATACAACCTGAACCAGGTAAGTTTGACGATCTTCCAAGGAGGATTGCATACGTGTAACCAACACTAAAAGCTCATCATCCAAATGAACTAATGGAAACGAGGTAAAAACGTCCTCTAGTATCCAAGAAGCTGACAGCTTTCAGGCAACAACACTGATGAACCTAGTCGATCTTAAAACAGGTGTACTCATCAACGGTGAGCTGCTAGGAAAACGAGGTAAAGACATCCTCTGGTGTATTGCATCCTATCAACATGTTGGCAGCTTGTAACAACAGCACGAATCCTTCTTGTCGAGTTGGTACAGGTGAATCACTTATAGCACAGATGCCGAGCTTCCAATTTTCAAATTTCAGCAATAACTAGCTGATATGTCCCCTTGTACCTTTTCAGGCAAATGTGTACAGCAAGGTAATTAGCAACTGCTTTAGCCACTTCTCCTCTTCTTGGCTGTCACATCTCCTTGCTCATACAGAGACCGACAGAGTTTGAGTAAAGTCTGTTTACTTGTGTACTTCGGGATAGTCGGTATTGCTGTGCTGTTACAAAGATGTCAGTCGACACGCATTTTGCCACACAATGCTGAGTGAAAGCAGGGGCCTCATCAGGACTGTCTATTGGTTACATTACCAGCCTCTTTATTGGATTCCTCCTTTCCTTGGCGGAACCATGTTCATTGTCCATTGTTTTTCATTTTTCATTGGCTACTTTTTCCAAGCCTCTAAACTTAGTTCACAAGTTTTTAACATAGTAACAGCGATATTTAGTATACAATGTAATTTCAAAAGAAAGCTGATATTTTGTATAACTTAAGTCATTATGTCTACCAATGTGTACTGTTATACAAACATTTCTAAAACATTACAATGGAAGGGGAATTAAATGATATGCTATATGTATTTTCCAGGTCTATATTTAGATACTAGATAAGAGATTGTCACCGTATAACAAAATGGAATACATAATAAAATCCCTTTGTTTCCAAACTATTATAAGCCTTCAAATGTATTTACTAGATTCTTACAAAAGGGGGAACCCATTAGTCAACCTAGATAAAGATGTATTAAACACCCAGGGCTCGATCTGATATGCAGCGTCGCCCGCAAAAGCCGGCGACGCCACATTTTGCATGGGTTTGGTATCACATATACGACGTAACATAGAAGTTACGCTCATATATTCCTGCCTTCGGCAGTAGTTTTTTGGCCCATAGATTGGTATACCAAACCCGCGCAGTTTGGTATCCAATATACAGCGTAAGGACTTACGTGACGAAAATGCAGAAATCTTATTCCATTTTCACCTCGCCACAAATTGCAGGCGTAGTAAGCCTTATGCTGAGTATTGGAGCCCCGTAACTCCCTAAACTACCTGCAAAATAAAACCTAACACCTAACACATGCGCAATGTCTATCTACCTGTCAACCGCAATCCCCCACCGCAATCTTTAATAAAGTGCTTAACCCCTAAACCGCCTCTCCCGGACCCCACTGCCAGCTACATTAAATGTCTAACCCCCTAATGGGATCTCCCTACACCGCCGCCACCTATTTTAACTACATGAACCCCTAATGTGAGCCCCCTAGCCCGCCACCACCTATATTATATGTACTACCCCCTAATCTGACCCCCTTACACTGCCGCCACCTATATTAAAATTATTAACCCCTAATCTGAGCCCCCCTACACTGCTGCCACCTATATTAAAATTATTAACCCCTAATCTGAGCCCCCTACACCGCCGCCACCTATATTCAAATTATTAACCCCTAATCTGAGCCCCCTACACCGCCACCACCTATATTAAATATATTAACCCCAAATCTAATCCCCCTACCCCGCCGCCACCTATATTAAATATATTAACCCCTAATCTAATCCCCCTACACCACCGCCAGCTACATTAAATGTCTAACCCCCTAAACCGCCGCCAGCTATATTAAATGTCTAACCCCCTAATGTGATCCCCCTACACCACCACCAGCTACATTAAAATGATTACCCCCTAATGTGAGCCCCTACCCCACTGCCACCTACATTAAAATTATTACCCCCTAATGTGAGCCCCTATCCCACCGCCACCTACATTAACTATATTACCCCCTAATATGATCCCCCTACACCACCGCCACCTATATTAAATTTATTAACCCCCTAATCTAATCCCCCTACACCGCCGCCACCTATATTAAATATATTAACCACTAAACCTAAGTCTAACCCTAACACCCCCTAATGCAATTATTATTAAAATAAATCTAAATAATATTAATAATATTAACTAAATTATTCCTATTTAAATCTAAATACTTACCTATAAAATAAACCCTAAGATAGCTACAATATAATTAATAATTACATTGTAGCAATTTTAGGGTTTATATTTATTTTACAGGTAACTTGGTATTTATTTTAACTAGGTACAATAGCTATTAAATAGTTAATAACTATTTAATAGCTACCTAGTTAAAAAAATTACCAAATTACCTGTAAAATAAATCCTAACCTAAGTTACAAATACACCTACACTATCAATAAATTAATTAAATAAACTACAATTATCTAAACTAAAATATAATTAAATACACTAAACTATATTACAAAAAAAAAAAACACTAAATTACAAAAAATAAAAAAAGATTACAAGAATTTTAAGATAATTACATCTAATCTAAGCCCCCTAATAAAATAACAAAGCCCCCCAAAAATAAAAAAATGTCCCTACCCTAAACTAAATTACAAATGTAATCAGCTCTATTACGAGCCCTTAAAAGGGCCTTTTGTGGGGCATTGCCTCAAAGTAATCAGCTCTTTTATCTGTAAAAAAAAAAAAAGAACAACCACCCCCCATTACAACCCACCACCCACACACCCCTACTCTAAAAACCCACCCAATCCCCCCTTAAAAAAACCTAAGTCTAACCCCCAAGTGGTCTTTACCTGTCCTGAAGACCGGCGGAGAAGGCCCTGTTCCAGGCGGAGAAGTCTTCTTCCAGGCGGCAACCTCTTCTTCTTCCAGGAACCAGCCGGCGTGGAGCGGAGGAGTGGAAGACTGATGACCGCGGAGCTGAAGACCGTCTTCTCTGGAACTGAAGACCAGCGATGCAGGAACTGAAGATCGGCAACGCTGGAACTGAAGACCGGAGCCATGGAGCGTAGAGGATCCTATTCATACGATCGCCGCCGTACATTGAATAGGAATTCAAGGTACGCGATTAAATTAGGGGGTAATCATTTTAATGTAGGTGGAGGCGGGGTAGGGGGATCACATTAGGGGGTAATCATTTTAATGTAGCTTGCGACGGTGTAGGGGGATCACATTAGGGGGTTAGACATTTAATATAGGTGGCGGCGGTTTAGGGGGTTAGACATTTAATGTAGCTGGCGGGCGGTGTAGGGGGATTAGATTAGGGGTTAATACAGTTAATATAGGTGGCGGCGGGGTAGGGGACTCAGATTAAATTAGGGGGTAATACAGTTAATATAGGTAGCGGTGGGGTCCGGGAGCGGCGGTTTAAGGGTTAATACATTTATTGTTAGGAGTGAGAGGGGCTATTGCGGATAGAGGGGTATATGTGTCAGGTTATGTTTGGGAGGTGTGTTAGACAGTAACGGGAGATTTAGTATTTTAGTACGTTTTTTTATGCGGCGGCAGTTTCTAAAGTGCCGTAAGTCACTGGCAACTCCAGAAATTAGTTATCAAGCCCTAGATACCGGCAAAAGTAGAATTTAGTGACGTAAGCTTCGATCTGCCGGACTCAGTCCGACACAGATCGATTCTAACGTCACTACAGATGTTCCGCACACAAGTGCGGCACAATCTGACTACTTTTGGAAGTTATCAAAAAAATAGCAGGTACGCTCGGCACTTTTCCGGCCCAGCGTACCTGGTTTTCAAACCGCCGCCCTGGAGGCGGCGGATCCCATAGGAATCAATGGGAGTCATCCCATTGATTCCTATGGGAGCTGTCTACACCTAACACCCTAACATGTACCCCGAGTCTAAAGACCCCTAATCTGTCCCCCCTACACCGCCGCAACTAAATAAAGTTATTACCCCCTAAACCACTCTAATAAACTTATTAACCCCTAAACCACCGCTCCTGGAGCCCACCGCAAGCTATAATAAATATGTTAACCCCTAAACTGCCGCTCCCAGTCACCGCTGCAACTATAATTTATGTATTAACCCCTAAACCGCCGCTCCCGGTCTCCGCCGCAACTATAATATATGTATTAACCCCTAAATCGCCGCTCCCAGACCCCGCCGCCACCTACATGATACCTATTAACCCCTATCCTGCCCCCCCAATACCGTCGCCACCTATAATAAAGTTATTAACCCCTATCCCGCCGCTCCCGGACCCCGCCGCAACCTATATTAAACTTATTAACCCCTAATCTGCCCCCCTACACCGTCACCACCTATAATACATTTATTAACCCCTATCCTGCCCCCCCTACACCGCCGCCACTGTAATAAAATTATTAACCCCTAAACCTAAGTCTAACCATAACTTAAATATTAATTAAATAAATCTAAATAATATTTCTCTTATTAAATAAATTAATCCTATTTAAAACTAAATACTTACCTTTAAAATAAACCCTAATATAGCTACAATATAAATTATAATTATATTGTAGCTATTTTAGGATTTATATTTATTTTACAGGCAACTTTCAATTTATTTTAACTAGGTGCAATAACTATTAAATAGTTATTAACTATTTAATAGCTACCTAGCTAAAATAAAGAGAAATTTACCTGTAAAATAAAAACTAACCTAAGTTACAATTACACCTAACACTACACTATACTTTAATAAATTATTTCTATTTAAAACTAAATACTTACCTTTAAAATAAACCCTAAGATAGCTACAATATAATTAATAATTACATTGTAGCTATTTTAGGATTTATATTTATTTTACAGGTAACTTTGTATTTATTTTAGCTAGTTAGAATAGTTATTAAATAGTTATTAACTATTTAATAACTACCTAGCTAAAAGAAATACAAAATTACCTGTAAAATAAATCCTAACCTAAGTTACAATTAAACCTAACACTACATTATCATTAAATTAATTAAATAAATTACCTACAAATAACTACAATTAAATAAACTAACTAAAGTACAAAAAAATAAAAAAGCTAAGTTACAAAAAATAAAAAAATAAGTTACAAACATTTAAAAAATATTACAACAATTTTAAGCTACTTACACCTAATCTAAGCCCCCTAATAAAATAACAAAACCCCCCAAAATAAAAAAAATCCCTACCTTATTCTAAATTAAAAAGTTCAAAGCTCTTTTACCTTACCAGCCCTTAAAAGGGCCTTTTGCGGGGCATGCCCCAAAGAATTCTGCTCTTTTGCCTGTAAAATAAAAATACAACCCCCCCAACATTAAAACCCACCACCCACATACCCCTAATCTGTTCCGATCAGCCAATAGAATGCAAGCTCAATCTGATTGGCTGATTGGATCAGCCAATCGGATTGAACTTCAATCTGATTGGCTGATTCAATGTAGGATGATCTTCAGGGGGGTAGTGTTAGGTTTTTTTAAGGGGGGTTTGGCTTACATTAGGAGTATGTGGGTGGTGAGTTTTAATGTTGGGGGGGTGTATTTTCATTTTACAGGCAAAAGAGCAGAATTCTTTGGGGCATGCCCCGCAAAAGGCCCTTTTAAGGGCTGTAAATGTGTGGAGTGTAGGTGGCGCTAAAAATATACTAAGTATACCTAGCCGTGGGTTAGTAAACCAACTATACAATGTATCAGCAAAAAAAATATCTTAGGACAGTTTTATATAAATCTTCAAACTTGCTTATAAACTTTCTTTCTGATTCAATAATTGGAGGTAACAAATGCTTGGATTAGAAATATGTACAATTTTTATTCTTAAGTGTAATAGTGTAAAAATAGTAAAAACACAATATGAAAACACAATATAAAAAACACAATATAAAAAATGAAATATGAAAAAATAATCTCTCATACAATTGGCGCCACACTCTTCACTTGCAATCGCTTCCAAATTAAATCACTATTAAAAAAGATGTTGGCGGTTCTAATATAACGAAGTTATTAAAAAATTGATGAGACACACTTCAAAGATCAATATGCAAACATGAGATGGTATTTCTAATATGACTATCTGGCTGGGGTTCTGCTTCCCATTATAAGTCACTGTATATATGGCACTTTCTTCTATTGCCGTGACAATCAAGCGTTTGACTGCCTGTCTCCAATGGGCTATAACAACCCGTGATTTAAAATAGTCCTTGTTAAATGCCCTGTTACAAAGGTAAATCCTGCTTTCAATCCTGTGAGAAGGGGGAATTCCCAAGATAAAATCTGTAATCTTTAGCAAATAAGGGCAGATCCTCACTCAAAACAACAGTCTTTTAAAGATTTCAGACAGAAACAGAAACACCGGAGTCTGAATAACTGAACGAATCCCACAGACAGTCTTTGTCCGGTTTTGAGTGGTATGAAATAACACTTTAGCGGGGAGTTACTGACACCATGGACACTCTCACCTGCTGCTCTTTATCTGGGTAAATCAGCTCCTGTGTATACTAGTAGTATGGTTCAAGTTGCGGACCTTCTTGTCCCTGTGGGTAACTTTCTTCACTTGCGCAAGCCTTATCTAAGTTACCTTTTCACCGCAGCCTTTCAGTGACACTCTGCTCTTTAAGTACTTCGTACGCAGAGTGGGTTACTGCCGTTAATCCTCCTTGTTTCTCACCTTTCTACGCGTTTCACCCCTAAGGTGTGGGGCTTTGTCAAGATCTTGAAAAAGCCCCACACCTTAGGGGTGAAACGCGTAGAAAGGGTTGGTAAGGTAAAAGAGCTTTGAACTTTTTAATTTAGAATAGGGTAGGGATTTTTTTTTATTTTGGGGGGCTTTGTTATTTTTTTAGGGGGCTTAGATTAGGTGTAAGTAGCTTAAAATTGTTGTAATATTTTTTAAATGTTTGTAACTTATTTTTTTTATTTTTTGTAACTTAGCTTTTTTTATTTTTTGTACTTTAGTTAGTTTATTTAATTGTAGTTATTTGTAGGTAATTTATTTAATTAATTTAATGATAGTGTAGTGTTTTTATTATTATTTATATTGTAGCTATATTCGGGTTTATTTTAAAGGTAAGTATTTAGTTTTAAATAGGATTAACTTAGTTAATAAGAGAAATATTATTTAGATTTATTTAATTAATATTTAAGTAGGGGTTAATAACTTTATTATAGGTGGCGGTGGTATAGGGGGGGCAGGATAGGGGTTACTAGGTATAATGTAGGTGGCGGCGGGGTCCGGGAGCGGCGGTTTAGGGGTTAATACATATATTATAGTTGCGGCGGGGTCCAGGATCAGCAGGATAGGGGTTAATAACCTTATTATAGAGGGCAGCGGTATAGGGGGGGCAGGATAGGGGTTACTAGGTATAATGTAGGTGGCGGCGGGGTCCGGGAGCGGCGGTTTAGGGGTTAATACATTTATAAGAGTTGCGGCGGGATCTAGGAGCGGCGGTTTAGGGGTTAATAACTTTATTGAGTTGTGGGGGGCTCCGGGGGCTCCGGTATAGGGGGTAGAACAGTGTAGTTAGTGTAGGTGCTTAGTGACAGGCTAGCAATAAAGCTGTAAAAAAGCCGAAGAGCAGCGAGATCGGATGAGTGATAACTCTCACAATCTGCTGCTCATCGCCCCGTACTTGGTGCTCGGCTTTTAGACTGTTTTTTTTTTATAACTTAGGCGAAATTTTGCAGGTCCACGGCGGCGATGGTAGGCGAGCTTAGGTGGGCGTATTGAACCGGCGAAGGCAGGTAAAGTAGACGGCTTGATAACTACCCCTCTATATGTCCATCTAGCTTCTTTTTTGAGGAAGCATTTGTTTTCATCTCCTCCTCTCCCACTGGATAGCCCTCTATCAATTCCTATAAATTTTAAAGAGGTAGTGCTACTGTTATGAACCTGTCTAAAATGACGGGCTACACTAGTATCTCTTTCATAGAGGATGTCATCCCTATGTTCCTGTATTCTGTCCTTAAACATTCTTTTCCTTTTTTCCAACATAAAACAGAGGACAGGAACATTGTAAAAGGCAGACAACCCCTGCTGAATTACAATTTGAGAAACATCTAATGTCAAATTCTTTGCCAGTATTCGCAGAGAATATTTTACACTTTAGCATATAAGGACAACAACCAATACTACATTAAAAATAATCCATGTTCAGAAGGGGCGGTCCTAGGATCTATGGTAGCGTGCTTGACGTAGGCGCACGTATTGCGCGCCAGGGAGAGGAATACGCGGGTGTGTGCAACTGACCCGCGGAGGAAAGCAAGGACGGGAGAACAGACCTAAGGGGACTGAAAGCGGAGGTCGGAATCCACAGCCGACGAGCGGACGGTCTCATTCCCTGTTCCCCGCAAGCAGCTCAGATCTCTTGTTAGGCGGGAGGTGATGGTGAGGAGAGGCGGCTAAGAGGTATAATAAGGTTGTGGGTACCTTCACTGTGTATGTGTTTCCCCCTTGTGTTTTTTTGATAAGCAGTGGTGAACTGTTGTTTCCTCCCAAGGATTCACCGGCTTATCTCTTGTGGGTTATATGTCTGTTTAGCCGTTTCTCTCCTCACTAGACACAATCTGCGCTATGAGATAGCCACCAATAGAGTGTACTGATAGGACCAGTGCCATATAGAATACCAATGGCTATAGGTGCCCCACAAATTTAGGGCTGTGGAACTGAAGGGATACCTCCCCCCCCATCCCCCATAAGTTATAATTATTAAGTGAATACTAAACTGGACTAAGTATAAACAACTTAAAAATAAGTAGCACTAGTACCTTGCAGATTGCAAAGCGTTATTCTATTGGAAGATTAGAAACGCCAGCTCTACAGAATTCAGCGTGCTGAACTGCTGTAAAAGGTCCAGCCTGCTTATGAAGGCACAATGAAGTGTCGCTGCGTTTGTGAGTACCATTAAGAAGACTGTATAGTGATTTATTTACTGTCTATGACTGAGTCACACATGTGCGGTCTCTTTGTGTTTTCTCTCTCCTTATCTCCTTCATGAACCGGGGGAACATGGATCTTCGGCGTATGAGGTCAGCGTGCTAGGCTGCTGTGAAAGGACTAGCTTGCAACATTTGGCACAACAGAGTGCCGCTGTCTTTGTGAGTACCCTGCAGTTGGTTGTGTATGTGTTTGCAAGTTTCTCTAAGCGGATCCACACAGGGTTCTGTTTTCTTGTTTTTTCTTCTTCTCTTCCTCTGCTCTCTCTCTCTCTGCTCCCTCCCCCTCACGTTACTGCTATTCTCGGAGGTACGATATCAACTCTGGAAGGGGTCAGCATGCTGAACTGCTGCTAAAGGTTCAGACCGCAACTACAGGCACAATTGGGTGCCACTGGAATATGTGAGTACCCTGCACAGCTCTGTTTTGTCTCACACGATTGTTGTTTTGGATACACACATGTGGCGTCCCTTTCTTATGTGTCCCAACAGAATTGCTGGAGCAGAAAAAGATTAACATCTAGAATATGGAGAATGATTCTTTCTGAATTCTTGGAATAATGACCCATGGAAAAAGAGCACTTATTTATGAATAAGAACATTGGGACATTTGAGTCTGGGTTGGCTGCTGAAGTTAATTAAGTATCACATTTTTTCTAAATAGTAGTTTTCTACCTACAGATTGCAGAATTTGTATCTTTCTTTTGTTCTTGATGAGGTGCTTATATTGTAGTGTCTGTTCATCTGTATGGACTTCCTACTGTCTCTCCGCTATATTTGTTTAGAATAATGCACTATGTTAATTTTGTATTTTTTTTTTTTTTTAATTTGGGTATTTGATAATTGGAGTATATAAGTTAATACGGAGGGATAGTTCATTGAGTATAAATGATTTTTGAAATTTGACACATAAAAGTAACACTGTGGTTGAAGCTGAGGGGATAGCAGAGGGGCTAAATTAGGTGGTAGGAAAAGAGATTAGGGTGATAGGGGTAGGGTAGAGGAAATAAGAAGCCCATTGAGGGAAAGCAGAAGTATTAGCAGTACGCCTCCTATGGATAAATTTATCCTCTCAACCTCTAGTTTAAAAACAGGAAATATGGCAGGGAGGAGGCAACAAGAGAAAAAACAACCTAGAAGGAGTACAGAATTAAGTATAGAAACCTCGCAGGAGGCAGGGCCAGATATTATAACGAATACTGAATTGTTAAAACAAATGAGCGCACTTTTTATGCCTAAATTTGAGGCGATACAAAATACCGTGGAGGTAATATCGCAGGAAACAAAACATATATCGGCCAGGCTGGGCCTTGTAGAACAACGTATTTCAGACCTAGAGGATAGGGACATTGAGAAGGATCAGAAGCTGGTAGGAATACAAAAACAAGTTAAATTTTTAAGTGAGAAAGTGGAGGACCTCGAAAATAGATCAAGGAGAAATAATCTCAGAGTTATCGGAATACCTGAAACCCTGCTAGAGAAGGAGTTGTTACATTTTGCTGCAGTCCAGTTACCTTCAATCTTGCAAATGTCAGAGGCAAATCAGGCTATTTTAGTTGAACGGGCACATAGGATTGGGGGATTCAGAAATCAGGAGGAGGGTAGGGACCTATAATTATTAAGTACTTAAATTACCAAGATAAGGTAAATATTCTAAAAGCCTATAGGCTTCAGAAGGATGCCCTTTATCAAAATAAGAAATTTCTTATTTTCCAAGATTTTTCATTTGAGACTTCTAATAGGAGGAAACTGTGCGTGCCACTTTGTTCCCGTCTAATAAAGGAAGGTAGATCAGTTAGGCTTCTATATCCAGCGAAAATTAGCATTAAAACCCAGGAGGGGTTTAAAACCTTTGATAGCCCACTAGAAGCAGAAAAGTTTCTTCAGGAAGAAATTAAAGGGTAGGGGTGGCTAGAAGATAAGTGGTAACTTATTGATGTTTAGTACAGGTAAAGAACAAGATTGCAGAACTTTTAGAGGGGGTTGGGGGTTTGGGGGTGATGTGTGGCTTCTTGACTCAGTATGGGACGAATGTGGGGGGGGTTTTCCTTTTTTTTTTTTTTTTTTTTTATTATTATTATTCCTTCTCCTTTTCTCTCTCCCTCCCTATCGCCAATTATAAGTAATAATGATTGGGAAATTTAATATAGGCTCGTGGAACGTGGGGGGTTTTACCTCACCAATTAAAAGAAAAACGGTTTTACAGCATCTGAATAGATTAAAGGTAGATATTGGTCTCCTACAGGAAACACATTTGGATGGTTTTGAGAGCCAGAAATTAAAATGGGGATGGGTAGGGGAGGTAGTGTATGCCCCGGGGAATCATAGGAAGAAGGGAGTGGCGATACTATTTAGGAAAAACATACAATATCAGATTCATAAGAAAGAAATAGACCCTCAAGGCAGGTTCATTATCTTGGAGGTGGAACTTGGGAAGAAAAAGATAACATTGTGTAATATATATGGCCCAAATTAAAAGAAAAGCTCCTTTTGGAAGATACTTCAAGATAAATTGATTGGGTCTGGACAAAATATTATAGTAGGGGGGATTTAAATATGGTGGCATCCGATTTGCTGGATAGGAAAAGAATTGGGGAGAGGAAACAATTGGAAAATAGGGACACCAAAATCTTTAAAAAGTTCTGTTATGAGCTGGATTTATTAGATATTTGGAGAAATAATTTTCCGGATAGCAAGGAATACACGTGTCTATCTAATGCTCATAAGTCCCTTTCGCGCATCGATATGTTTTTGATTAGTAAAAACCTATTTTCCTTAGTTCAAAAGACAACAATAACCCCAATCACAGTGTCTGATCATGCACCAATATTGCTAAATTTAATAGTTAATCATAATGCCTCATCTAGTAATAAGTTCTTTTTTCCAAAATACTTGTACACAAATCTGAGATTTCGGAGTTTTCTGTGTAGTAAATGGGATGAGTATGTAGTTAACAATAAAGACTCAGTTGAGAATAAGGAGGTATTCTGGCAGTGATTCGGGGCAAAATTTTGGCATACTTGGTTAAAATAAAGAAAGTGAACAATAAACAGTGGATGCAACTTACAAATCAAATAATTAATAGATATCAAAAGTACCTCCAAAATAATAGTAATGAGAATTGGAAACAATATTTAGATGCTAAGAAACAGAGGGATGCCTGGTGTATAGCAAAGGAAACACAAGCTGAAATTAAACGAAACAGCAAATTTATGTCATATGGTAATAAAACGGGGAAGTATTTGGCCAGTTTAGTAAAGGCTCAAAAGGGAAGCAAACCCATAACAGCGATTAAAACAAGGGATAGGACACTAAGTCACCCGTCAGAAATTATTCAGGAATTTCAGCAATATTATAAGAAGCTATACGGGGAGAGGGAGGTAGATCAACAGGAAAAATAAATATTTTGGGAGAGCATTAGAGTGCCTCAGATAGTGGAGGAAGATCTGGAAAGTTTAAATGCCCGGATCACTAATGAGGAAATTCAAAAGGCGATGAAAAATTTGAAACTTAATAAGGCCCCTGGACCGGATGATATCCCAGGAGAACTATATAAGATTTTGGAAGATAAAATAATTCCGACAATAAATGGGGTATATAATTCATTTCATATTGAGGGGAAGCCCCCCTCTAAATATTTTAATGAATCAAGGGTAGTCTTGCTTCCAAAAACAAGGGAAAGATCTGAGCCTGATGGATTCATATAGGCCTATCTCACTGTTGAATGTGGATTACAAGATGTTGACATATATTATGGCAAATAGATTGCAAGGAGTTATTAGTTCCCTTATACATGTAGATCAAACGGGATTTATGAAAGGAAGAACATTGGTGAAAAACATTAGAAAATTGGAGGTAGTGATAAACTATTGCGATAAGGCAGCTGGAGAGGGTTCTTTCAAGGCAAAAGATGCGGCGGTGATATCCATAGATACACAGAAGGCCTTTGACTCCCTGATCTGGGACCATATGTTCACCACTTTAAGGAAGTTTGGGATCCAAAGCAAGTTTGCTAATACTGTTTCCCTACTGTATGCTGCACCTACAGCTGCCTTAGTGGTCAACTCTATGTTGTCGGATAAGTTTGTTTTACAGCGGGGAACAAGACAAGGGTGTCCCATTTCACCCCTTCTTTTTAACTTATCTTTAGAATCATTGGCTATATATTTCCGAGATAATTTGGAGGGAATAGATATTGGTGGCTTTAAAGTTCAGCAGGCAATATATGCAGATGATCTTCTCATCTTTACTCAAAATCTAGGAGTTAACCTACCCGTGATTATTGATACTTTGGATAGATTTCAGCTATTTACAGGTTTTAGAATAAATAAGGATAAATCCGAGATTTTGTGGTTGATTAAAGATGAGAACTCACCGGTCACACCGTTTAAAGAAGCAAAGGAGTATATTACATACTTAGGGTTAAAATTTGCATCAGATCCAAAAAATTGGTATAAATTAAATTTCCCACCGCTCATTTGTGCTCTGGGGAAGGATATAGAGAGGTGGATGAATCTACCCCTATCTTTGTCAGGAAGGATCCAGCTTATTAAAATGATCTCACTACCTAAATTCTTATACATATTTCAGGCCATCCCAATAATGTTATTAAAGAAAGATAGTATGTTAATCAATAAACATATAAGACAATTTGTATGGAATAAAAAAAGGCCTAGAATAGCCTTCAAACGTATGTATGCAGGTAGAAGGGGGATGGGGTTAGCAATTCCAGATATAGAGGCATACAATATTGCGGCTAATATGAAGTACGTATTAGATTGGTTCTTAGGAACAGACAATTTTGCTTTGTGTAAAACTGAAGAAGGGATGGGTGCCCCATTCTCCCTTAAAGCGCTGGTTCATATGTGTCAGGTTTCCACCTTTCCATGTCTCCTCCCTCTTCCTCTATAAATCCTGTCAATCAACAACAGACAGGTGCTTAGTATTTTGTTTCAGACACTGGTTTGTTTTCCTGCTGTGAGGTGCTGACAGGCTGCTCTCTATCAGAAGTCACTCACAGTAATCCTACCTACTGGTGCCTATATACTCAGCTATACTTAATATACCCAAAGACTCCTGGACTTTCTACAACTATACTTGTATACTAACAGACTGGAGATCTCCTTAAAGGAAAACGGACTAATACTTTCTCATCCGGATTCCATCTCACAACCTCCTAGTGAATCTCCTCTAAGTCATTTGGGTCATTTCCACAAACCAGGTCCCCTGGTCTCCCCAACTCCGGGACTTACTTTAACCGCTGTGTTTGCCACACACTGTATTGGAAGCAATCCTTATCCACGCCGTGAATCGGCATTAGGCCACGCCCCCTGTGACGTAACAGGCTCCGGGCTGTTTGGCTGCATTCGCTCCGCTCCTCTGAACTGAATTCACACACAGAGCCTGCTACACACTCTGCTGTAGGAACATTACCTAATTTAAACAAATGACTCAGCCTGCACAGAGTCAGAGATAACTGTGAAGCTTGATCCTGTCCTGTGAAGTAACAGGAGATTCAGTTCTGACTAGAGGGGAATTAATTTAGACAACCTTCTGCTGTATGACAGCTTCAGTTAGTTTGTAGAACAGTTTTCTATATAATTGAAATTTGCTTTCCTTTTGTTATAATTATTGCTTACTTTTCAGCAATAATTATTATAATAACTCACTCATTTACCACTGCTGGTACTTTTCACTTTGTGGCAGCAAGGTACATTTGTGATACACACCTCCTATTCTCCCAAGTTCTGCTGCTGAGAATCCTGATAAAATATTATAACTTTGTGATTCCAAGCCAGTCATCACATAATACTAAGCCCAAAAAGATGGATCCAGCGGAACTCCCACAAATTGTCTACAATCTATCTCAGAGAGTAGACCAGCTTAGTCAGGGTTTTAGGGAGTTACAGGTAGAGAATCAGACTCTACGTGGCATTATAAAGGAATCTATTACCAAGACACCGCAGTCTGATAGCACACCTGAACCCCAAGTTTCACTACCGGATCTCTTCTCTGGTAATCGCAAGGTGTACAGGCAATTCAAAAATGCCTGTAACCTGTTGTTTAACCTGAAACCCAAAACATATTACAATGACAAGATAAGGGTTCTGACCATAATCTCTTTCCTAAGAGGTGAACCCCAGGTCTGGGCTGATACTTGTTATGAAGCAAATGACCCCATCCTCTCCTCCCTGGATGATTTCTATGCTACCATGGATGAATTATATCAGGATACTGACGTTCAGCTTACGGCTGAGACAAAGATGAGATGCCTCAAACAAGGACGCTGTGCTGTAGAGGAGTATATAACAGAGTTCAAACAGTTTGCCACGGATTCCCAGTGGAATACTGTTGCTCTGAGGAATCAGTTTCGCCTCGGCCTTTCTGATCAGCTAAAGGATGAACTCGCTAGAACAGACCTACCCTCATCCCTAGAGGCTCTTATGAAACTTTCCATTCAGATAGATAGAAGGCTCAGAGAGAGGAGACAGGAAAGAACCTACACTGATTCATCTAACATCCCACCTCTAGCGAAGTTTTCCCATACTACTCCACCTAAAGTCGGACCTGAACCAATGGAGATTGGTGTCTTACGCGGTCCTCTGTCCCCAATTGAAAGAAGAAGAAGGAGGAATCTGCAATTGTGTATGTACTGCGCTAATCCCTCGCATACAGTGCATGATTGTGAAGTCCTTCTCAAGACGAAGAAAAGTAAGTCTAATTTCTTTTCTACTCATCCATTTGGAAAACAACCTACTTACTGTCACCTTTCTTTACTCCTACAGTGGGGATTAAACAGAACGTTCAACACTGAAGCCATTATAGATTCCGGAGCTTACGGAAATTATATTGACAAGAATCTTGTTGTAAAAAATAAAATTCCACTTGAGTGCAAAAAGAATCCTGTGTCCATTCGTGTCATTGATGGCAACACCATCTCCTCTGGTCCCATTACTCATAACACAGTCCCCTACAAGTAACTTCTGCTGAGGGTCACTTTGAGTTGCTAACTTTTGATGTTCTACCTTCCCCTTTATTCCCAGTTGTTCTGGGGTTGCATTGGCTTCAACTTCATCAGCCCCAGATCAATTGGGAAAACTTACAGCTCACCCTAGCCTCTCCTTTTTGCAAATCCCATTGTTATTCACACAATGAACATTTGCTACAATTAAATGAACCGATCACGTCTCTCCCTCTTCAGTATTCTGACTACGCCGATGTTTTCAGCAAAAAGGAAGCAGAGTGCTTACCACCGCACCGAATATACGATTGCCCCATAGAACTGCAACCCGGAGCGACTGTACCATATGGTCATCTATACCCTCTAAATCAACCTGAACTACTACATCTAAAATCTTATATCGATGACAACTTGCGAAAGGGTTTCATCCGTCCCTCCACATCTCCAGCTGGTGCTGGGATATTCTTTGTTAAAAATAAGGACTCCAGTCTCAGACCGATAATTGACTATCGCGAATTGAACAAACGGACGGTAAAAAACCGCTATCCTCTACTGCTCATTCCCGAACTCATTGAAAGGCTTTATCAAGCAAAGATCTTTACAAAACTTGATCTACGAGGGGCATACAACCTCGTCCGTATTAGAAAGGGGGATGAGTGGCTGACCGCATTCCGTACCAGGTACGGCCATTTCGAGTACCTAGTGATGCCGTTTGGGCTATGCAATGCCCCAGCCACTTTCCAGCATTTTGTCAACGACGTTTTCAGAGATCTTCTTGACATTTGCTTAGTAATCTATCTTGACGATATTCTTATCTACTCCAACTCAGAACAGGAGCATGTAAAACATGTACGGATGGTATTATCAAGATTAAGAGAACACCACTTATATGCTAAACCGGAGAAATGCTCCTTCCATACTACAGAACTCTCCTATCTTGGATATTACATCAGTCCAAAAGGAATAAAAATGGAGGACACGAAAGTTCAAACTGTCAGGGATTGGATCACACCCAAGTCGAGAAAGGAGTTACAACGTTTCCTAGGCTTTGCGAACTATTATAGGAAGTTTATTAAGAATTTCTCCCGTATTGCAAAGCCCCTCTCACGTCTCACAGCAACCACCATTCCTTTTCAATGGAATACCGAGGCTACTGACGCATTCAACAACTTAAAGCAAAGATTCATCACAGCCCCAATCCTTCGTTTCCCAGTTCCATCACTACCCTATATCTTGGAAGTTGATTCCTCCGATTAAGCCGTTGGAGCCATTCTTTCCCAAAGACCCTCACCCTCAGAACCCATACATCCAGTTGCATACTTTTCCAAGATCATGAGTTCAGCTGAACGCAATTACCCTATTGGTGAGAAAGAGCTCCTAGCAATCAAACGTTCTCTGGAACACTGGAGACATCTTCTCGAGGGGGCTGAACACCCTATAACCATCTACACCGATCACAAAAATCTGGAATACCTACAGTCGAATAAAACCCTCTCCTCCAGGCAGATTCGGTGGTATCTATTCTTCACACGCTTCAATTTCATTATAATCTATAAACCAGCTACTAAAAACTGAAAAGCGGATGCATTATCCCGTATGGACGATATCCCCTTCTCACCACCAGTTACAGGTCAGATCATCCCCAGTGAACGTTTCATTGGGCTGACAGATACTTTCACTAAGCTTCTAAGAGATTCCTTACAGGTTGATGATCAGGTTCACCAATTCAAGCTCACCAAAAGCCAAGATGGGTTGTATTACCATAGGGAAAAGCTTTATCTTCCACCTTCTCTACGTTCCTCTATAATATCACGTTTCCATGTCTCCCTGTTAAAACCCGCACATGGGATGAAGAACTCGAGTGTTGTGCTACCGCCTGCTTCTCAGTTACCTACTTCTGAGGAATTCGAGGTCCAAACCTTGCTTGACTCCAGGTTCCGAAGGGGACAGTTGGAATATCTAGTTAGGTGGAAGGGCTTCTCAGTTGAGGAGGATTCCTGGGAGCCCTCTTCTTACCTCAACGCTCCCGCTTTGGTCTCCCTTTTCTATCGGCGGCATCCCGATTGGCCCCGACCACAAGCTCTGGGAGCGCTTCTTTGAGGAGGGGGTGATGTCAGGTTTCCACCTTTCCATGTCTCCTCCCTCTTCCTCTATAAATCCTGTCAATCAACAACAGACAGGTGCTTAGTATTTTGTTTCAGACGCTGGTTTGTTTTCCTGCTGTGAGGTGCTGACAGGCTGCTCTCTATCAGAAGTCACTCACAGTAATCCTACCTACTGGTGCCTATATACTCAGCTATACTTAATATACCCAAAGACTCCTGGACTTTATACAACTATGCTTGTATACTAACAGACTGGAGATCTCCTTAAAGGAAAACGGACTAATACTTTCTCATCCGGATTCCATCTCACAACCTCCTAGTGAATCTCCTCTAAGTCATTTGGGTCATTTCCACAAACCAGGTCCCCTGGTCTCCCCAACTCCGGGACTTACTTTAACGGCTGTGTTTGCCACACGCTGTATTGGAAGCAATCCTTATCCACGCCGTGAATCGGCATTAGGCCACGCCCCCTGTGACGTAACAGGCTCCGGGCTGTTCGGCTGCATTCGCTCCGCTCCTCTGAACTGAATTCACACACAGAGCCTGCTACACACTCTGCGGTAGGAACATTACCTAATTTAAACAAATGACTCAGCCTGCACAGAGTCAGAGATAACTGTGAAGCTTGAACCTGTCCTGTGAAGTAACAGGAGATTCAGTTCTGTCTAGAGGGGAATTAATTTAGACAACCTTCTGCTGTATGACAGCTTCAGTTAGTTTGTAGAACAGTTTTCTATATAATTGAAATTTGCTTTCCTTTTGTTATAATTATTGCTTACTTTTCAGCAATAATTATTATAATAACTCACTCATTTACCACTGCTGGTACTTTTCACTTTGTGGCAGCAAGGTACATTTGTGATACACACCTCTTATTCTCCCAAGTTCTGCTGCTGAGAATCCTGATAAAATATTATAACTTTGTGATTCCAAGCCAGTCATCACAATATGCCGCTATCTAAGATCCCTAAAGGATTAAGACAACTAATAATAATAGAACAGCCGATCAGAGCTTGGCGAAAATTTTGTACAAGAATAGGTTTTAATTTCAGGGTTTCTCCCTATTTAACTATAAGGGGGAAACCTGACTTCTTGGCAGGATATGACTCCTTAAGATTTGGAAGCTGGATGGATGCAGGGGTTAGCTATATGATTCAGGTCATTAATACGGAGAGAAATAAGGTTAAAACTTTTGATGAGTGCAAAACTGAATTTGCGATTGGGAACTCCCAGTTTTTCACTTATTTGCAACTCCGCCACTATGCTGAGCAGATCTTGAGAGTAGAAAATGTGGACTGGCATAACAAAGTCTTAAAACAAATATTAGTGCTATTTGGAATAGGGAAAGTATCGATTTCCCCCACCTATGCCGCACTACTAAGTAGTCAGGAGCAGAGTAATATTAGGTACCTCACTTTAAAATGGGGAGATATTCTTAGCCTGGAAATGGAATCTGAGGTGCTGATAAGCTCCGTTAGAAAGGCGGCTAAAGCTATGAGGGGGGAATATTACAGAGAACAGCAATTTAAGATATTATACCAGTTCTATAGTACCCCCAAGCTTTGCGTATATTGGAAGAGAGAAGGGGAAAAGTTAGTCTGTGGAAGATGTAACTTTCATTTAGCGGATTTGGTCCATCTGTTTTGGTCATGCCCAGTGATCCAGAGATTTTGGGGTAAAATTTATTTTTGGGCTACAAAGACCCTTAAAACACACATTTATTTAACAAGGTTAAACATATTCTTTTTAACATCATATGAGGACGCTGGGGGGAACTCTGTTTTGTTAAATACAGCAATTCTCATAGGTAGGAGAATAATCCTGAAAAATTCGCAATCTCAGAAAGAACCCAGATTCTCAGAATTCAGGAATGGGGTATTACATCAGTTATTTTTAGAAAGGGCTAAAATACAAATGGAAATGGAGGTTAACATAGAGGATTTTTTTGCTAAATGGGAAAAATACATTAGATCACTTGATAACAGTACACAGAAGTTAATTATAGCCCCTTTCCAAAACTCAATGTTCATGCAGGAAGCAAATCTAAGGGGAGAATGGGCAGGCCTGATGCAGTAAGGAGAGGGGCTTTAATTTTTTTCTTTTCTTTTCTTTTTTTTTTTCCTTTGTTTTTATTTTTGGTTTTTGTTTTGTGTGAATGGGGTGGATATGAATGGAATGATTAAAGAATTCAGGTAAATACCCGACAGCGGGGTTTAGAGAGTAACATGTATATTGAGGACTTTTATAGGGTTTAGCATGGCCTGGTGGGGAAGGTTGTAAGATGTGACGGTACAAACCCTTGATTGTTGTAATATGGATAAGGGAATATGGGTTGTTATTGTAAACATATTTGTCCTTTTTCCTCTGTCACTAGAAATTGATGTTATGCTGTCGGTTGGAAAATAAAAATTAAAAAAAAATAAAAATAATCCATGTTCAAAGTACTTTGTTGCTTCACTTATAACCTTGATACTTAAAAAAAAAAATCCAGAAGAGATCGGCTCATATAGACCGATCTCCCTTTTAAATAGTGATTATAAAATCTTTATGTCTATAATTCCGCACAGATTTCAATACCTTATTGGTTCATTAGTCCATAAAGACCAGGTAGGCTTTATGCCAGGTAGAAATTTGACACGTAATCTATGCATGCTTCCGTTAATTCTTAATGTCTTTCAAAATCAAGCAGAGAGGAACCCTTTTATTTCAGGATCAGATGCGGCAATAGTATCAATTGATGCAGAGTAGGCCTTAAAGAAGTATGGGGTTGAAGGTCCCTTCTTTCAATTTATTAATTTATTATATAATTCATCTTCAGCAGGGGTCATTATTAATGACACTATCTCAGTTATTTTTCTTTGTATAAGGGCTCAAGACAGGGATGCCCATTATCCCCTTACTTGCTCAACTTGGCTCTAGAGCCCCTCGCTATTCAGTTAAGGAAGGAACTAGATGGAATTAAAATAGGTAAAAGGAGTGTAACACATTACTATATGCGGATGATCTTACTAGTCTTATTATCAAATACAAAAAAAATTATACCAGCCTTATCCCAAATTTTGCGAGATTTTGGGGCCTTCTCAGGCTATAAAGTTAATTCCCTAAAAACAGAAATTTACTGGTTAAGTAAAAATAAGGCCTCTTTACAATCCCCCCCTTTAAAGAAGCAAAGGAATGTTTTACTTATTTAGGTATTAAACTTTCAATTAATTTTGAAGAATGGTATGATTTCAATTACCCTCCAATTTTTATTAAAATGAAATACGATATGGAAAAATGGGCCAAATTTAAGCTCACCCTAACAGGCAAAATCAACTTAATAAAGATGTTGTTATTCCCGAAATTGCTGTATTTAATGCAAAATCTGCCAATATTAATAAAAAAGCAAGACCTTAAAGGATTTAAACAAGCATGTATACAATTTTTATGGGCTAAGAAAAGAAGGGCAATATCATATAAAAAACTTTCTTTACTTAGAATGGAAGGAGGATTTGCATTACCTGATATAGAGATATATAATTTAGTTTTTTATTGGGAAGATTTATCTAGACTGGCTGACTGGAGCTGATTATTATGCAGTCTTTCCCTTAGAAAAAACCCTAGTATACCCATTTGTACTAAATGCACTTCTCCACACAACTACTGATAAATGTCCCTGCAAAGTTAGACGTTTGCCTGTCATACAGATGGTAATTGTTGCATGGCAGAAAATACTTAAAATATTAGATATTAACCCATCATTCTCTAAATACCTTCCTATAATGGGAAATCCTAATTTTACACCAGCATTAGATTCTAACACATTAAAAATGTGGGCACAGAGAGGGCTTGAAAGGGTCCAACAACTGATAGACAAAGAACTGAGGGTTTGCAAAACCTTTTTTGAAATTAAGCAAGATTTTGATATAATAAATCAGGAATTTTATGCTTTTCTGCAGATAAGGCATTATGTACAAGAGATACTACAAAACAATATAGGGATGGAATCATGGGCTAAAATAGAACCCATTATAAACCTTTTTAAGGCAGGTAAATATAGTATCTCAGCTATATATAATATGATCGTCCTTGTTAACGGTGATAATAATCTACAAAGACTATCTGGCAGGTTCCGTCAGAAAGAATACAGGAAAGCTTTAACCTTATAGATAGAGCAACAATTTCCTCCTTTTGGAGGGAAACACATACCAAACTTATAAATAGAACCTATATCACACCACAGCTGAAGGCTAAATGGGATAAAACTTTGGCACGTTGCCAGAAATGTAAGAGTATTACGGCAGATTTAGAGCATTGTTTTTGGAATTTTCCCAAAGTTAAAAAGTTTTGGTATAAAATAAGCAACTGGGCTAGTAAGGTTAATCAATGTAATATACAAATAACAGACAATAATGTTTTCTTTTTTATTAATCAAGAAGAGTCTCTGTTTAAAAATAGGCGTCAGATAAATATCATAATCATCACAGGAAGACTCCTGATCCTGAAATATTGGAAATCTAATAAAATTCCAAGTTTAAAGGAATTTATTCAGAAACTTAAAAATCAAATAATACTGGAGCAAATTGACACCTCAGTTAACTCGGAGTCACAAGTCAAACAATTTTTCTGTAAGTGGAAGAGTATAATTGTTAGTTTTCCTGAAGAAATACAGAGGCAGATAATTATACCTTTTAGGGGTATGATTTATATGGAATTGGCTATAGCAAATAAGGAATATCTTACTTAATATCAGTTTTAGGGGAGAGGGAGTTAGAGAGAGAGAATGGATTTACCTTCCTTTTTTTTTTCTTTTTTTTTTTGTTTTGTTTGTCTTATTATTAATTTAAGCACCAAGAAAACTACCAATCGTTATACAATTTAAGTTATAATACTAAACCCTGAAGCTACAAAAAGTCAAGAACTGTAATATTTTTTTTTTTTTGTTATTTGTCTAGATTGTCACAATATATTCCTCAAATTGTGAGACAAATTTTCAATTGTTCGATGTAGTTTTCTTTGTACAGTTAAACACATTTTTGACAATGTCGTTATTCTCTGAAGGGAGTATTATTTGTTATGATAAGGGGAATATAATTAACTCATTCATGTAAATTATACTGTGGCATTGTTAGTAATGACGACGATTGTATTGTACTTATAGGGTTATCTGTTTTGATTATCATTTGCTTGTTGAATTGTCTACCGAACTGGTTAAAAAAAAGAAATAAAAAAATAAAAAAAACAACAGTCTTTTCGTTTTTTCCAACATAAAACAGAGGACAGAAACATTATAAAAGGTAGACAACCCCTACTGAATTACAATTTGAGAAACATCTAATGTTGAATTCTTTGCCAGTATTCGCCGAGAATATTTTACACTTTAGCATATAAGGACAATACACACAATGTCCACATGGATAGTTCCCTTGAACCTGTTGGTATTTTTGCAATCAAAAAATACAAATTAAAATCAATATATATATATATATATATATATATATATATATATATATATATATATATGCAAATTAAATTCAAAATATATTTTTTGTTGTTGTAATAAATGTTTTAACTCTGATATAAGATTATGGGGCTGATTTATCAAGGGCCGAATGGCGGGTGACAGGCTTACTCGTATGAGAGTGTCAATCACAGACTCAGAAAAGCCTCTCTGAGCCAGAATTAACCAATTAATAAATTAATCTCCATGAAGCCAACCTAAGAGAGTCATAAAGGAGCCACAACGGAGCAGACAACATTCAAATGAGATCCACATACCAAGTCCTGTGTGGCCATGCAGGAGCGATTATTATAGCTGAAACCCTCTCTTGTTTGAGCCTTACTACTACTCGAGGAAGCAGGACTATTGGGGGGAACAGATAAACCAGATGGAAATCCCAAGGAACCGCCAAGGCATCCACTACCTCTGCCTGGGGATCCTGTAACCGAGATCTGTACCTCAGAAGTTTGTAATTGAGCCGAGATGCCATTAGATCTATCTCTGGAAGACCACGCTGTGAAACAATCTGATTGAATATCTCCTGATTGAGAGATCTTTCGCCTTAGTGAAGAGATTCTCGACTTAAATAGTCGGCCTCCCGATTCTCCACTCCCGGAATGTGAATTGCGGTGATGAGGCACTGGTGACTCTCTGAAAAAGGAGGAAATAAAAAAAATTAAGTTTATTAGAACAAGATTAAAAGCCGCATAGATATGCAGAAGTCAAGGAAAAAGCTATCCTGATGCGTTTCGCGCCTTTAGTGGTGCTTAATCATAGGATACAGAGGTAAGTGACCACAACTTATTTAAGGATGGCCCCCTCTATTCAGAGACTGGACCTCACATGGGAACTCCCATTCCATACATAAGGTGGTATTATACAATAAAGGAAAAACAACAATGATGAATACAAAAACAAAAAATAATGGTTTTCTTGGGAGAATGCTTACAGGATCATAGATATATATATATATGCAAACAAATCATCATAAATGGCCATGTTCGCGTTCGCCGCGGTGGGCGAACATATGCGATGTTCGATCCACCCCCTATTCGTCATCATTGAGTAAAACTTTGACCCTGTACCTCACAGTCAGCAGACACATTCCAGCCAATCAGCAGCAGACCCTCCCTCCCAGACCCTCCTAACTCCTGGACAGCATCCATTTTAGATTCATTCGGAAGCTGCAATCTTAGTGAGAGGAGGGACAGTGTAGCTGCTGCTGATTTAATAAGGAAATCGATAGCTAGGCTAGTGTATTCAGTCTCCACTACAGTCCTGAAGGACTCATCTGATCTCTGCTGTAAGGACAGCACCCCAAAAAGCCCTTTTTAGGGCTAGAACATCAGTCTGCTTTTTTTTTTTTTCCTGTGTAATCTAATTGCAGTTGCCTGCCTGCCTGCCTGCCAGCGTGTGTGTCAGGCTCACAGCGTATACTGTGCCCACTTGCCCAGTGCCACCACTCATATCTGGTGTAACAGTAGTGTACATTTAAAAAAAACAACACTTTTTTGACTGTGTTAAATAAAAGCAGTCAGTTTCCTTCACACGTGTGCGTTTCAGTGCCTGCCTGCCAGGGCACAGTGTCACCCCAGTGCAACTCATATCTGGTGTAACAGTAGTGTACATTTAAAAAAAAAACAAAACTTTTTTGACTGTGTTAAATAATAGCAGTCAGTTTCCTTCACATGTGTGCGTTTCAGTGCCTGCTTGCCAGGGCACAGTGTCACCCCAGTGCAACTCATATCTGGTGTAACAGTAGTGTATTTTTTAAAAAAAACAACACTTTTTTGACTGTGTTAAATAATAGCAGTCAGTTTCCTTCACACGTGTGCGTTTCAGTGCCTGTCTGCCAGGGCACATTGTCACCCCAGTGCAACTGAAATCTGGTGTAACAGTAGTGTACATTTAAAAATAACAACACTTTTTTGACTGTGTTAAATAATAGCAGTCAGTTTCCTTCACACGTGTGCGTTTCAGTGCCTGCCAGGGCACAGTGTCACCCCAGTGCAACTCATATCTGGTGTAACAGTAGTGTACATTTAAAAAAAAAAACACTTTTTTGACTGTGTTAAATAATAGCAGTCAGTTTCCTTCACACATGTGCGTTTCAGTGCCTGCCTGTCAGGGCACAGTGTCACCCCAGTGAAACTCATATCTGGTGTAACAGTAGTGTACATTTAAAAAAAAATACAATTTTGACTGTAATAGATTGAATAGCAGTTAGTTGTCTGCAAGCGTGTGTGTCAGGCCTACAGCATCTACTCTGCCAACTTCTGCCAGTGCACAGTGCCACTCATATCTGTTGTCACAGTAGCTTGCACGCATAGTACCACTAATCAAAAAAAAAATGACAGGCAGAGGCAGGCCACCCCGCAGGGGCCGTCATGTTCGTGGTGCTGTGATTCCCTTTGGCCCTAGAATAATGCCTAGTGTTCAGAGGCCACGTACCCCGAACTCGAACAGTTCTGAGGACATAGTTGACTGGCTAACACAGGACACCCAATCTTCTACAGCTTCCGCTCGGAACCTTGACGCACCATCCTCCTCCAGCTTAGCTTTGGGCACCTCTCAAGTTACCACTCGCCCGCCTGCAGCCACAACCAACACTAGCACCACAGCCGCTTCACTTGATCTGTCAGAGGAGTTATTTACACATCGGTTGGAAGAAATGAGTGATAGTAATGCGCAAACATTATTGCCAGAGGATGTAGATAACAGGGATATGTCTCAGTCAGGCAGCATTACACACATGGACGTAACAGGGATTAAACTGATAAGAATAGAACTACTTAACACACCACTCCTATCTGGTGGCACATTAGATTGCATGCGCAGTGCCCCAAATTTGAAGTAGGTGGACCGACCAAGCATCTTTTTCCATCTCCCGGTTCCTAAAACCGATGCCATATACACATCCCCTGATAGGGGACGTAACAGGGATTAAACTAATAAGAATAGTACTACTTAACACACCACTCCTATCTGGTGGCACATTAGATTGCACGTGCAGTGCCCCAAATTTGAAGTAGGAGGACCGACCATGCATCTTTTTCCATCTCCCGGTTCCTAAAATCGATGCCATATACACGTCCCCTGATAGGGGATGTAACAGGGATTAAACTGATAGGAATAGTACTACTTAACACACCTTATAATAACGCAGAGAGAGGCAACACAGAGAGAGGAGTCTGAAGAAGAGGAGTCAGAGGAGGAAGGTGGCTTTGAGGAGGTGGAAGACCAAACACAGCAGGCGTCCCAGGGGGCTTGTTGTCACCTTTCAGGGACCCTTGGTGTTGTACGTGGCTGGGTGGAGGAAGAGACCTTCAATGACATCAGTGAGGACAAGGAACGGGACATGGCTAGCTTGGTATCCAACCTTGTGCAAATGGGGAGTTTGCGGTTGTGCAAATGGACTGTTTGCGGTTGTTTGCGGTGCGTTAAAGGGACAGTCTAGACCAAAATAAACTTTCATGATTCAGATAGAGCATGTAATTTTAAACAATTTTCCAATTTACTTTTATCACCAATTTTGCTTTGTTCTCTTGGTATTCTTAGTTGAAAGCTTAACCTAGGAGGTTCATATGCTAATTTCTTAGACCTTGAAGCCCACCTCTTTCAGATTGCATTTTAACAGTTTTTCACCACTAGAGGGTGTTAGTTCACGTATTTCACACTGCTCTCGTGCACAAGAAGTTATCTGGGAGCAGGCACTGATTGGCTAGACTGCAAGTCTGTCAAAAGAACTGAAAAAAGGGGCAGTTTGCAGAGGCTTAGATACAAGATAATCACAGAGGTTAAAAGTATATTATTATAAATGTGTTAGTTATGCAAAACTGGGAAATGGGTAATAAAGGGATTATCTATCTTTTAAAACAATAAAAATTCTGGTGTAGACTGTCCCTTTAAACGGGGAGTTTGGTCTGTCACTGTGAAGCGGGCGTAACCCTTACACTACCTGATCGATACAACATCATACCTGATGTTCTAAAGCACGTTATTCCAAACAATTTAGGAATGTTAGGTGATTTATGCCCTTTATGGCTTAAAGCCAGACTCTGCATCAACTATGTAATTTTCCATGGGAGTTTCGGCATGCCACAGTCCAGGTGTTAGTCCCTTGAAACAACTTTTCCATCACTATTGTGGCCAGAAAGAGTCCCTGTGGGTTTTAAAATTCGCCTGCCTATTGAAGTCTATGGCGGTTCGCCCGGTTCGCTCGTTCGCGAACAGTTGTGGAAGTTCGCGTTCGCCGTTCGCGAACCCAAATTTTTATGTTAGCGACATCACTATAAACAAGTTAATTAGTGAATACCCAAACAAGAAAAATCAATTAGTGTATAAACATTAGATTAAACATGATGGATAATCTTTTTCATATTATAATTTGGCCAATATGGTAAGTTTACAAAGATAAAATAATTGATGTGTAAATGAAAATGATATTAGTTGAACTAATTAAATGGAACATTTTGGTGAAATAAATTTTATTATAGTTTAATCTGTAAAATATGAGATGTCCCATTCCAAATTCATACCTTTGGGATGTCTTGTATCTAGTTTTAAAATCCAAAATAATTCCCTTTTGGTGAGTAATTTATGTCTGTCGACCCCCTGGGGTGTCTCATTACAATCTCAATGGTCTGCACTCCAAATTCAGTAACATTGGTAAAGAGCAGGCCATTGAAATATTTAGCTACAGCAGAGTCCTTATTGAAATTTTCAACATCCTTTAGGTGCTCTCTCACTCTATCACGGAGTTCACAGGAGGTCTGGCTGACATATTGATGTTGGCAATGATTAAATGTTAATAAATATATGACCCACCGAGTTCTGCATGTGGCATGGAAGTTGATGTCAAATGTTTTTTTAGTGACAGATGAGGAAAATGTATTTCCTTCTGTTGTCATTTTGCAAGCTTTACAATTGTAATTATTACATTTGAAGTTACCCTTATGATTTAGCCAAGTAGTTGTAGTGGTTTTATTAGTTCAAATCATACTTGGGGATAATTTTGAACCTAGAGTTATGGGTTTTCTGGACACAAATTTATACTTATTTACAAATAGCGCTAGGGCATTATCATTACTTAACAATTTAATGTGTTTTCTCAGAATCTTAACAACTTTGTGATACTGTGATGAATAAGGAGTACTGAAAATGATAGCTCCTTCTGAGAACGAATGTTTGAACCTATTCTTAGGTTTATGACCAACTCTAGCTTCTTCCTGGGCAGTGCAAAGGAGTTTTTGATTATACCCCCTATCCAAAAGTCTAGACTTCAGTTCCTCAGATTGTGTATGGTAAATTTGATCACAGTTGGTGTTTCTCCTTATTCTAAGGAATTGACTCTTGGGTATTGAATCATGAGATGATGTGGATGTGCTGATGTTGCATGTAAAGTAGTATTGCCTGTTGTTGGTTTTCGATATATGCTAGATATAATTTCACCTGTGTCTATCAAACTCTCAAGTGTGAGATCCAAAAAACTAATTTTGAAAGTGTTCATCTCACCAGTGAATCGCAATTGAGCATTATTGTCACTGAGATAATTAAAAAAATCAGTTATAGCAAAACTTTTGCCATCCTTGTTGTCCAGTATAAATTCCATATTGTCTATGAAACGATTATATAAGACAATGGGGCGGGGCCTATTTAACAAATGTCTGTCCGACATGATCCGATCAGTGGATCAAGTCTGACAGACATCGCTGAATGCAGAGAGCAATACGTTCTCCACATTCAGCATTGCACCAGCAGCTCTTGTGAACTGCTGGTGCAACGCCGCCCCCTGCAGATTTGCGGCCAATCGGCCGCTAGCAGAGGGTGTCAATCAACTGGATGGTATTGGATCGATTTCTCGCAATCACTGCCCGCAGCCTCAGAGCAGGTGGACAGGTTATGGAGCAGCGGTCTTTAGACCGCTGCTTCATAATAGGTGTTTCTGGCGGGTCTGAAGGCTCGCCAGAAACACAGCCCTTCAAGCTCCATACGAAGCTTGATAAATGGGCCCCAATATCCTGAATAAATGGGTTATAGTCAGAAAAAATGTATTGGAGTTCCCAACAACCCACAAATAAATTAGCATAAGACAGGGCAAATTGCTTTACCACATAGTTGTAAATAAAATACATTGTCAAACAAAAGATTGTTGTGGGTCAGCAGGAACTCCAAAAATTCACGCAAGAAAATGTTCTCCTCTTTCAAGTAAGATGTATCCCTATCTAGAAACCACCTCACAGCTCTTATTCTCAAGTGATGGGGGATGCATGAATAAAGGGACTCATTATCGACCACTGCCCAACAAAAAGTATCCTTCCATTTTATTCTTTTAACGTTTTCCAATAGATGACTGGAATCTCTGAGATAACTGTATAAATTGAGGACAAGGTACTCTGCTCAACTCAGAATACGAGATACTTCCTTCATTGCCAGCAAACTCCAAGTCCCCCGTTGATGATCAACATACGCTACAGCTGTAACTTTGTCCGACTGAAATGAAATAAATGAGACAAAACGCAGTAGAGCATTGAAGATGGCTCTGAGCTCCAGAATATCAAGAATACCTCTTTATTTATTTTTTATTTATTATCTTACAAACATACCATTACTTATGTTCCTCCACCCACCCGCTAATTTCTGGATTTTTCTTTTTCACAAGTAAGAGCAGTCCCACCTGCTCTTACGTGTTCCTCCGTGCACGCTCCATCTCTATATATCGCTGTGTTTGCTCGTTGTCGAACGTTGTTGTTGAAGTTGGATATGGAGAGCAGGGTCCAGAGGAGGTGGTGGTGAAATATGTCGGGGACAAGCCAAACTCATTATGGCTACTGAATTATGGCTACTGAAGGCAATGAGAGAGGCAATGCGCATGTGTGTCTCATGAACGTGCTTGTTTGTTGTCAGTCAATTCAATGAGACATGCATGCATACTTTAATTTGGGGGCACAGTTAGTCTATTCAGATGCCAGTGGGGGACCTATTAGAACAGAAGACCATCTTCGTCATTTCAAAATAAAAACATTTTTTAAAGCCAGGTGGAGTGACGGCGACTTACAATAGAGGATCTAAAGGTAAAAATATATGGTTATTATGACGAAATTAAGAAAATCATTAATTAAACTCCACCTTAATTTATATGTACTTTGAGTTGTGACATTGTCAGGTTTGTGCAGGAGATGTTTAAAACTTTTCCTTTCTTCCTAATGTAAACCAGATCACAGTTGTAAACCTTAAATAATTGTATTGTTCCACTTGTAAAATAGCAACAACAATGGTCTTGATTGTTGCTCTGATTTAGCAAGTGAAGAGTTATTGCAGAGAGAAATGAAGCTGTAGATAATAACTTTAACAAAGAAAAAAAGGGGGGATACTAATGGCACTGCTTAAATTTACAACTTAGGGTAGCCTAGTGATTTCTGGTTCTGGTAATATGGTATAAATATCCAACCAGATTGGTAGTGTTACCTAAAAAATTGGCTGAGGTGCTGTGTACTTGTTTTGTCAAACGAAAATTATCAATCCTTGGATTGATGGAGTGTACACCTATATAGCACTCATTCCCTAATTGATAGTGACAAAAATTGGACAAGAGCTGTGTCTCCTTGGAGGAGAGTGTGCGTGGGGATGTTTATTAAAATATAACCTTTATTGGTAATCTTTTAAAAATATACGGCAACAAACACAATTGACATACAAACTTTATTAAAAACACAGGTTTGGGTCTTAATAGATTATTATCCGTTATTCACGGAGTACATTACGTGGTTGTGTTGTGTTTCAGAAATTACTTGGGTTGGAGGTCAGGTTAATCCCGGTGATTATATACTTTGAGCTTATATTTGAGAAGGCTGTGGTATTGTGATATTTACTCTGTTGTTATATGAGTGATCTGTGACTCAACTTTCAAATCAAATTTTGATATTAAAGGTATTAGCGTAAATGTTCCATGTTATCACCAATATTTATTATTAATGCTTGTAAAATTGCATTTCATATGTATCTTGGTGAGACACTGCTTAATTTCCTAGTAGTTGTCTTGTTATTTCAGTATGATATTGTGGGAAATATATGTATACTGCTGTTTTAAGTAGCCTCCTAACTATATAGATACTGAAAGTACTTTCTGTGTATAGTATAGTAATTCTGGTCGGTAAGTTAATGTATTAACCCCTGTGATATCTTGGATCGTGTATTTATCAATACTTAGGTATGCACAAGCATTGTGCTTAAATCACAAGCATTGTGCTTGATATCTTAGATCGTATATTTATTAATACTTAAGTATGCACAAACATTGTGCTTGAATCATTACACAGAAATTGTATTTTTTAAATTTCTTGGAATTTTTAAAGTTGATAGTGTGTACTATACTTGTTATAACAGTAGCATATTTAAATAATTTAGTAGCTCTATTGGATCTTAGCGTTAGGATCTTACGATGTAAGAGTTATAATATTCTTGTGAGTATGCTTTAATGTTACAAGAAAGTAGCTATTCTGGTATGAAAATTATGCTCTTAGTATGTATCAACTATTACTAAGTGGTCTTGAATAATTAAAGCATGTTGTCCTCTTAGGCCTTAGGAGTTGTTAGCGGTATTGTGGTGTGAGTTTGCTGAATATTGGCGGTTTTTTCTGTGTATTTAAATATTCGTACTCCTAACCGCTTGCTGAATGCTTGCTTTTGATACTGGTTGTTTTTTAAAATAATTCGCTAAGTACTTGCATTATTATATCTGGGCTTAATGTGTCGCCTATATAACTGTTTGCAATATTTGCAATACTTGCGATATTGTATCTATGTTGATGTATAACAATATTGACCGCTTGCAAAATCCAGGCTTAATGTATCACATGTGTCTAAGCTTAATGTATCACATATATAGCTACTTGCAGTATTTGCAATCCTTGTGATACCGTATCTATATCTGGTTTTTAATAATGTTAACCGCTTACTAAATCCTAGGCTATACCTGTCAATTTGGCGTGGGGTGCTTCGCTAAATATTGACAGTGTTGTATATATCTTTTTAGAGCTCCATAAATCTGGCCGTTGGCCAGTTCTAGGCTTCTAATATCAAATGCTCATGCTACTGAATAAACTCCGTTTACAAGTAAATTTACTTAATATTGTGCACAACCACAATAGTTATATATAATATAAAGACCTCTGTTCCTGCTGATTAAAAAATGCTAACTGGCATTCTACAAACAATTCCCTAACATGTTTCGCCACTAACGTGGCTTTTTCAAAGATAATAACTTTAAATCTACAGTGTTGCAAAGTTTATGTAAAGGTATTGGCAAAAGTGTAACATTCACATGCAGGCCCTTTAGTACTGAGTAAGCTTAGATTTCGTGGCTGATAGTGTTACCTTGAGTTGGGGAAGCGGTAACTTGCAGTGAAGCTGTGTATCGCTACACGCAATCAAGGACTGACAGTCTGGAGAGGTGTGTATCACGCTGGAAGGAAGCGACGGGTGACGTCACCGTATCTCTGCTGTAGTCGGCACCGGACTTAGTTAGCGTGTAAGCAGCTTGAACAACAACTTGTGTTTGTTACAAATTGGTAAGTTTGGATACAAGGAAACTTGAGCGACCTTGGTTGTAATGCTTTAGATTATCTCTTGAGTAAATCCTTTAACGGTGTGAGCTTGATAAAACTGATGAGTGTAGCGGTGCAGCGTTCACGCTGACAGTAGATGAAAACTTGTATTAGTATAAAGTCTCTTTGGGAAATGTCGTATAAACAGGAGCAATTGAGGTTTTACTGCAGGTGAAGATTGAAATCCCACAGACACTTTGACTAGGAATAATCCTCTGGAGAATTGGAGCTTAGAGTGCAGGATGCTATCTCTAACAACATACAAAATTACTAAGCACTAGGAACAGGGCGTGAACAGAATATAAAGGGTTTGTGGGTGGAGATAAGCAGAACTGCAGGTAAGTAAGGTGAAACCTGACAGACCATAGACGTTCATTATAGTTTACTTTTCCTTTAATTAATGTCTGTAACAGTCCCAGGCTCCTGTAAATAAGAAGAACACCAAGTGTTAGTTCTCTGTCACTGACAGGAAGGAACAGGTCCAAGGGAGAAAGGACACAGCTGAACTGTAGGGGAGGCTAGGGAACTTCCCAACGAGACCCTAAGACTGTTGGAGATAAGATCATTTTTAGACCCTTTCTTCAAGGAACTATCCATTGAAGTTGAGCCTTAAATACACATCTTCATTAAAGAACACCTCCATTCTCTGCCTACCTCCTAGATGATGCAAAGAAATACTGGGAGGGAAGGGGAAGTGCGAGGGATACTTGAATGCTCTGGTAGGGGTGTCTTTGCCTCCTCCTGGTGGCCAGATGTTGAATTCCTACTTGTAAGAATATAATTTGTGGACTCTCACTACCATTAGTAATATATATATATATATATATATATATATATATATTTTTTTTTTTATATAACTCTGATATAAAGGAATATGGTTCATGGCAGGGTGCTGGACTGAGTAGATATTCGTAGTAATATGAGCTCAAAAATAAAAGTGCTATTGATTTAACTTGAGTGCCGTTTGAGCACAACATCACTAATATTTTGTGCTCCACTTGTAATCTTGGCCATCATTTTTATAGACATTGCACTAAGACAGTGACGTATAGCAGTTATGCATGGGGGGAAAAAAAACAACAAACGTTAGTAGAGCCAATGATTAAAGGGACAGAGTGCTTGGAGTATTGTTCTGTAAACATCCTATGTAAAAAAGGCAGCTTTTGCACTTTTCAACTCAGAGATTGTTTCACCATTTTCATGTACCTGTGCCAATCTCCAAGCATGTGCATAATCCCATTTAGACAAATGTACTATTCATTAGCTTTATTGAAAAGCCAATGTGTGTTCAATGCAGGCTTCATGTGTGCCAGAAAAAATGGCAAAAGCTGACTTTTTATAGGATGTGTATGACAAGGTGTTTTTTTTTTTTTAAATAATATGATAGGGCTATACAGCTCCAATATATTGTTCACTTTAAAGGAACATAATAAAAGAGTAAAAATAAATAAAATATTTTGCTAGAGCATTTAGTTTTTAAACAGAATCTTTTTTCATAAAGTGTTTAACACCTGTAAAAAAGGTTATGCACACAAAAGCAACTGTATGCGCGGGTCACTTCCTTGTTATTTCTAGTGATGTTGTGAATAGTTTCCATCGAACATAGCATGTTCGCGTTCGCCGCAGCGGGCGAACATATGCAATGTTTGATCCGCCCCCCATTCGTCATCATTGAGTAATACTTTGACCCTGTACCTCACAGTCAGCAGGCACATTCCAGCCAATCAGCAGCAGACCCTCCCTCCCAGGCCCTCCTACCTCCTGGACAGCATCCATTTTAGATTCATTCGGAAGCTGCATTCTTAGGGAGAGGAGGGACAGTGTAGCTGCTGCTGATTAATAGGTAAATCGATAGCTGTATTCAGTGTCCACTACAGTCCTGAAGGACTCATCTGATCTCTGCTGTAAGGACAGCACCCCTGTGTAATCTAATTGCAGTTGCCTGCCTGCCAGCGTGTGTGTCATGCTCACAGCGTATACTGTGCCCACTTGCCCAGTGCCACCACTCATATCTGGTGTAACAGTAGTGTAAATTTAAAAAAAAAAAACACTTTTTTGACAGTTAAATAATAGAAGTCAGTTTCCTTCACACGTGTGCGTTTCAGTGCCGGCCTGCCAGGGCACAGTGTCACCCCAGTGCAACTCATATCTGGTGTAACAGTAGTTTAAATATAAAAAAACAACGCTTTTTTGACTGTGTTAAATAATAGCAGTCAGTTTCCTTCACACGTGTGCGTTTCAGTGCCTGCCTGCCAGGGCACAGTGTCACCCCAGTGCAACTCATATCTGGTGTAACAGTAGTTTAAATATAAAAAAAAACAACACTTTTTTGACTGTGTTAAATAATAGCAGTCAGTTGTTTCCTTCACACGTGTCCGTTTCAGTGTCTGCCTGCCAGGCACAGTGTCACCCCAGTGCAAGTCATATCTGGTGTAACAGTAGTTTAAATATAAAAAAACAACACTTTTTTGACTGTGTTAAATAATAGCAGTCAGTTTCCTTCACACATGTGCGTTTCAGGGCCTGCCTGCCAGGGCACAGTGTCACCCTAGTGCAACTCATATCTGGTGTAACAGTAGTTTAAATATAAAAAAAACAACACTTTTTTGACTGTGTTAAATAATAGCAGTCAGTTTCCTTCACACGTGTGCGTTTCAGTGCCTGCCTGCCAGGGCCCAGTGTCACCCCAGTGCAACTAATATCTGGTGTAAAAGTATTTTAAATATAAAGAAAACCTACTTTTTTGACTGTGTTAAATAATAGCAATCAGTTTCCTTCACACGTGTGCGTTTCAGTGCCTGCCAGGGCACAGTGTCACCCCAGTGCAACTCCTATCTGGTGTCCAGTAACGTGGCAAAAAAATTCCCAGCTCCGCAGAGGCTGTCCTAGCACCCCGTTCATACAAATAGTCGTTAACAGCTTTTTCTTGTTGGATCAGGCGGTCGAAAATTAGGAGTGTTGAATTCCAACGTGTCGGGCTGTCGCAAATCAAGCACCTCACTGGCATGTTGTTTCGCCGCTGGATATCTGAAAAGTGCGCCATGGCCGTGTAGGAACGCCTGAAATGGCCACACACCTTCCTGGCCTACTTCAGGATGTCCTGTAAGCCTGGGTATTTATGCACAAAGCGTTTTACGATCAGATTACACACATGTGCCATGCACGGCACATGTGTCAACTTGCCCAAATTCAATGCCGCCACCAAATTGCGACATAGACCTATTAGAAAAGAAGACCATCTTCGTCATTTCAAAATAAAAACATTTTTTAAAGCCAGGTGGAGTGACGGCGACTTACAATAGAGGATCTAAAGGTAAAATGATATGGTTATTATGACGAAATTAAGAAAATCATTAATTAAACTCCACCTTAATTTATACGTACTTTGAGTTGCAACATAGACGTTCATTATAGTTTACTTTTCCTTTAATTAATGTCTGTAACAGTCCCAGGCTCCTGTAAATAAGAAGAACACCAAGTGTTAGTTCTCTGTCACTGTCAGGAAGGAACAGTTCCAAGGGAGAAAGTACACAGCTGAACTGCAGGGGAGGCTAGGGAACTTCCCAACGAGACCCTAAGACTGTTGGAGATAAGATCATTTTTAGACCCTTTCTTCAAGGAACTATCCATTGAAGTTGAGCCTTAAATACACATCTTCATTAAAGAGCACCTCCATTCTCTGCCTACCTCCTAGATGATGCAAAGAAATACTGGGAGGGAAGGGGAAGTGTGAGGGATACTTGAATGCCCTGGTAGGGGTGTCTTTGCCTCCTCCTGGTGGCCAGATGTTGAATTCCTACTTGTAAGAATATAATTTTGTGGACTCTCACTACCATTAGAAATATATATATATTTTAAATAAATGTTTTAACTCTGATATAAAGGAATATGGTTCAAGGCAGGGTGCTGGACTGAGTAGATATTCGTAGTAATATGAGCTCAAAAATAAAAGTGCTATTGATTTAACTTGAGTGCCGTTTGAGCACAACATCACTAATATTTTGTGCTCCACTTGTAATCTTGGCCATCATTTTTATGGACATAGCACTAAGACAGTGACGTATAGCAGTTATGCATGGGGAAAACCCCCCAAAAACAAACGTTAGTAGAGTCAATGATTAAAGGGACAGAGTGCTTGGAGTATTGTTCTGTAAACATCCTATGTAAAAAAGGCAGCTTTTGCACTTTTCAACTCAGAGATTGTTTCACCATTTTCATGTACCTGTGCCAATCTCCAAGCATGTGCATAATCCCATTTAGACAAATGTACTATTCATTAGCTTTATTGAAAAGCCAATGTGTGTTCAATGCAGGCTTCATGTGTGCCAGAAAAAATGGCAAAAGCTGACTTTTTATAGGATGTGTATGACAAGGTGTTTTTTTTTTTTAAATAATATGATAGGGCTATACAGCTCCAATATATTGTTCACTTTAAAGGAACATAATAAAATAGTAAAAATAAATAAAATATTTTGCTAGAGCATTTCGTTTTTAAACAGAATCCTTTTTCATAAAGTGTTTAACACCTATAAAAAAGGTTATGCACACAAAAGCGTTTGTATGCGCGGGTCTCTTTCTTGTTATTTCTAGTGATGTCGCGAATAGTTCACCGGCGAATAGTTCCTGGTGAACATAGCATGATTGCGTTCGCCGCGGTGGGCGAACATATGCAATGTTTGATCCGCCCTCTATTCGTCATCATTGAGTAATACTTTGACCCTGTACCTCACAGTCAGCAGGCACATTCCAGCCAATCAGCAGCAGACCCTCCCTCCCAGACCCTCCTACCTCCTGGATAGCATCCATTTTAGATTAATTCGGAAGCTGCATTCTTAGGGAGAGGAGGGACAGTGTAGCTGCTGCTGATTAATAGGTAAATCGATAGCTAGGCTAGTGTATTCAGTGTCCACTACAGTCCTGAAGGACTCATCTGATCTCTGCTGTAAGGACAGCACCCCAAAAAGCCCTTTTTAGGGCTGCTTTTTATTTATTTTTTCCCTGTGTAATCTAATTGCAGTTTCCTGCCTGCCAGCGTGTGTGTCAGGCTCACAGCGTATACTGTGCCCACTTGCCCAGTGCCACCACTCATATCTGGTGTAACAGTAGTGTAGTGTTAAATAATAGCAGTCAGTTTCCTTCACACGTGTGCGTTTCAGTGCCGGCCTGCCAGGGCACAGTGTCACCCCAGTGCAACTCATATCTGGTGTAACAGTAGTTTAAATATAAAAAAACAACACTTTTTTGACTGTGTTAAATAATAGCAGTCAGTTTCCTTCACACGTGTGCGTTTCAGTGCCTGCCTGCCAGGGCACAGTGTCACCCCAGTGCAACTCATATCTGGTGTAACAGTAGTTTAAATATAAAAAAAACAACACTTTTTTTGACTGTGTAAAATAATAGTAGTCAGTTGTTTCCTTCACATGTGTGCGTTTCAGTGCCTGCCTGCCAGGGCACAGTGTCACCCCAGTGCAACTCATATCTGGTGTAACAGTAGTTTAAATATAAAAATAACAACACTTTTTTGACTGTCTTAAATAATAGCAGTGAGTTTCCTTCAGACGTGTGCGTTTCAGTGCCTGCCTGCCAGGGCACAGTGTCACCCCAGTGCAACTCCTATCTGGTGTAACAGTAGTTTAAATATAAAAAAACAACACTTTTTTGACTGTGTTAAATAATAGCAGTCAGTTTCCTTCACACGTGTACGTTTCAGTGCCTGCCTGCCAGGGCACAGTGTCACCCCAGTGCAACTCATATCTGGTGTAACAGTAGTTTAAATATAAAAATAACAACACTTTTTTTGACAGTGTTAAATAATAGCATTCAGTTTCCTTCACACGTGTGCGTTTCAGTGCCTGCCTGCCAGGGCACAGTGTCACCCCAGTGCAACTCATATCTGGTGTAACAGTAGTTGAAATATAAAAAAAAAACACTTTTTTGACTGTGTTAAATAATAGCAGTCAGTTTCCTTCACACGTGTGCGTTTCAGTGCCTGCCTGCCAGGGCACAGTGTCACCGCAGTGCAACTCATATCTGGTGTAACAGTAGTGTGGATTTAAAAAAAAACAACACTTTTTTGACTGTGTTAAATAATAGCAGTCAGTTTCCTTCACACATGTGCGTTTCAGTGCCTGCCTGCCCGGGCACAGTGTCACCCCAGTGCAACTCCTATCTGGTGTCCAGTAACGTGGCAAAAAAATTCCCAGCTCCGCAGAGGCTGTCCTAGCACCCCGTTCATACAAATAGTCGTTAACAGCTTTTTCTTGTTGGATCAGGCGGTCGAACATTAGGAGTGTTGAATTCCAACGTGTCGGGCTGTCGCAAATCAAGTGCCTCACTGGCATGTTGTTTCGCCGCTGGATATCTGAAAAGTGCGCCATGGCCGTGTAGGAATGCCTGAAATAGCCACACACCTTCCTGGCCTGCTTCAGGACGTCCTGTAAGCCTGGGTATTTATGCACAAAGCATTTTACGATCAGATTACACACATGTGCCATGCACGGCACATGTGTCAACTTGCCCAAATTCAATGCCACCACCAAATTGCGACATAGACGTTCATTATAGTTTACTTTTCCTTTAATTAATGTCTGTAACAGTCCCAGGCTCCTGTAAATAAGAAGAACACCAAGTGTTAGTTCTCTGTCACTGACAGGAAGGAACAGGTCCAAGGGAGAAAGGACACAGCTGAACTGTAGGGGAGGCTAGGGAACTTCCCAACGAGACCCTAAGACTGTTGGAGATAAGATCATTTTTAGACCCTTTCTTCAAGGAACTATCCATTGAAGTTGAGCCTTAAATATACATCTTCATTAAAGAACACCTCCATTCTCTGCCTACCTACTAGATGATGCAAAGAAATACTGGGAGGGAAGGGGAAGTGCGAGGGATACTTGAATGCTCTGGTAGGGCTGTCTTTGCCTCCTCCTGATGGCCAGATGTTGAATTCCTACTTGTAAGAATATAATTTTGTGGACTCTCACTACCATTAGAAAGAAATATATATATATATATATATTTTTTAAATAAATGTTTTAACTCTGATATAAAGGAATATGGTTCATGGCAGGGTGCTGGACTGAGTAGATATTCGTAGTAATATGAGCTCAAAAATAAAAGTGCTATTGATTTAACTTGAGTGCCGTTTGAGCACAACATCACTAATATTTTGTGCTCCACTTGTAATCTTGGCCATCATTTTTATGGACATAGCACTAAGACAGTGACGTATAGCAGTTATGCATGGGGGAAAAAACCCCAAAACAAACGTTAGTAGAGTAAATGATTAAAGGGACAGAGTGCTTGGAGTATTGTTCTGTAAACATCCTATGTAAAAAAGGCAGCTTTTGCACTTTTCAACTCAGAGATTGTTTCTCCATTTTCATGTACCTGTGCCAATCTCCAAGCATGTGCATAATCCCATTTAGACAAATGTACTATTCATTAGCTTTATTGAAAAGCCAATGTGTGTTCAATGCTGGCTTCATGTGTGCCAGAAAAAATGGCAAAAGTTGACTTTTTATAGGATGTATATGACAAGGTGTTTTTTTTTTTTTTAAATAGTATGATAGGGCTATACAGCTCCAATATATTGTTCACTTTAAAGGAACATAATAAAAGAGTAAAAATAAATAAAATATTTTGCTAGAGCATTTCGTTTTTAAACAGAATCCTTTTTCATAAAGTGTTTAACACCTGTAAAAAAGGTTATGCACACAAAAGCAACTGTATGCGCGGGTCACTTCCTTGTTATTTCTAGTGATGCTGCGAATAGTTCGCCGGCGAACATAGCATGTTCGCGTTCGCCGCGGCGGGCGAACATATGCTATGTTCGATCCGCCCCTATTCGTCATATTTGAGTAATACTTTGACCCTGTACCTCACAGTCAGCAAGCACATTCCAGCCAATCAGCAGCAGACCCTCCCTCCCAGACCCTCCTACCTCCTGGACAGCATCCATTTTAGATTAATTCGGAAGCTGCATTCTTAGGGAGAGGAGGGACAGTGTAGCTGCTGCTGATTAATAGGTAAATCGATAGCTAGGCTAGTGTATTCAGTGTCCACTACAGTCCTGAAGGACTCATCTGATCTAAGCTGTAAGGACAGCACCCCAAAAAGCCCTTTTTAAGGCTGTTTTTTTTTTTCCCCTGTGTAATCTAATTGCAGTTTCCTGCCTGCCAGCGTGTGTGTCAGGCTCACAGCGTATACTGGGCCCACTTGCCCAGTGCCATCATTCATATCTGGTGTAACAGTAGTGTAGATTTAAAAAAACAACACTTTTTTGACTGTGTTAAATAATAGCAGTCAGTTTCCTTCACACGTGTGCGTTTCAGTGCCTGCCTGCCAGGGCACAGTGTCACCCCAGTGCAACTCCTATCTGGTGTAACAGTAGTTTAAATATAAAAAAACCAACACTTTTTTGACTGTGTTAAATAATAGCAGTCAGTTTCCTTCACAAGTGTGCGTTTCAGTGCCTGCCAGCCAGGGCACAGTGTCACCCCAGTGCAACTCATATCTGGTGTAACAGTAGTTTAAATATAAAAAAAAAAACACTTTTTTGACTGTGTTAAATAATAGCAGTCAGTTGTTTCCTTCACACGTGTGCGTTTCAGTGCCTGCCTGCCAGGGCACAGTGTCACCCCAGTGCAACTCATATCTGGTGTAACAGTAGTTTAAATATAAAAATAACAACACTTATTTGACTGTGTTAAATAATAGTAGTGAGTTTCCTTCACACGTTTGCGTTTCAGTGCCTGCCTGCCAGGGCACAGTGTCACCCCAGTGCAACTCCTATCTGGTGTCCAGTAACGTGGCAAAAAAATTCCCAGCTCCGCAGAGGCTGTCCTAGCACCCCGTTCATACAAATAGTCGTTAACAGCTTTTTCTTGTTGGATCAGGCGGTCGAACATTAGGAGTGTTGACAGAGAACTAACACTTGGTGTTCTTCTTATTTACAGGAGCCTGGGACTGTTACAGACATTAATTAAAGGAAAAGTAAACTATAATGAACGTCTATGTCGCAATTTGGTGGTGGCATTGAATTTGGGCAAGTTGACACATGTGCCGTGCATGGCACATGTGTGTAATCTGATCGTAAAATGCTTTGTGCATAAATACCCAGGCTTACAGGACGTCCTGAAGCAGGCCAGGAAGGTGTGTGGCTATTTCAGGCATTCCTACACGGCCATGGCGCACTTTTCAGATATCCAGCGGTTAAACAACATGCCAGTGAGGCGCTTGAATTGCGACAGCCCGACAGTGCAACTCATATCTGGTGTAACAGTAGTTTAAATATAAAAAAACAACACTTTTTTGACTGTGTTAAATAATAGCAGTCAGTTGTTTCCTTCACACGTGTGCGTTTCAGTGCCTGCCTGCCAGGGCACCGTGTCACCCCAGTGCAACTCCTATCTGGTGTAACAGTAGTTTAAATATAAAAAAACAACACTTTTTTGACTGTGTTAAATAATAGCAGTCAGTTTCCTTCACAAGTGTGCGTTTCAGTGCCTGCCTGCCTGCCAGGGCACAGTGTCACCCCAGTGCAACTCATATCTGGTGTAACAGTAGTTTAAATATAAAAAAAACAACACTTATTTGACTGTGTTAAATAATAGTAGTGAGTTTCCTTCACACGTCTGCGTTTCAGTGCCTGCCTGCCAGGGCACAGTGTCACCCCAGTGCAACTCCTATCTGGTGTCCAGTAACGTGGCAAAAAAATTCCCAGCTCCGCAGAGGCTGTCCTAGCACCCCGTTCATACAAATAGTTGTTAACAGCTTTTTCTTGTTGGATCAGGCGGTCGAACATTAGGAGTGTTGAATTCCAACGTGTCGGGCTGTCGCAAATCAAGCGCCTCACTGGCATGTTGTTTCGCCGTTGGATATGTGAAAAGTGCGCCATGGCCGTGTAGGAATGCCTGAAATAGCCACACACCTTCCTGGCCTGCTTCAGGACGTCCTGTAAGCCTGGGTATTTATGCACAAAGCATTTTACGATCAGATTACACACATGTGCCATGCACGGCACATGTGTCAACTTGCCCAAATTCAATGCCACCACCAAATTGCGACATAGACGTTCATTATAGTTTACTTTTCCTTTAATTAATGTCTGTAACAGTCCCAGGCTCCTGTAAATAAGAAGAACACCAAGTGTTAGTTCTCTGTCACTGACAGGAAGGAACAGGTCCAAGGGAGAAAGGACACAGCTGAACTGTAGGGGAGGCTAGGGAACTTCCCAACGAGACTATTGGAGATAAGATAATTTTTAGACCCTTTCTTCAAGGAACTATCCATTGAAGTTGAGCCTTAAATACACATCTTCATTAAAGAACACCTCCATTCTCTGCCTACCTCCTAGATGATGCAAAGAAATACTGGGAGGGAAGGGGAAGTGCGAGGGATACTTGAATGCTCTGGTAGAAAAAAACAACACTTTTTTGACTGTGTTAAATAATAGCAGTCAGTTTCCTTCACAAGTGTGCGTTTCAGTGCCTGCCTGCCAGGGCACAGTGTCACCCCAGTGCAACTCATATCTGTTGTAAAAGTAGTTTAAATATAAAAAAAAAAACACTTTTTTGACTGTGTTAAATAATAGCAGTCAGTTGTTTCCTTCACACGTGTGCGTTTCAGTGCCTGCCTGCCAGGGCACCGTGTCACCCCAGTGCAACTCATATCTGGTGTAACAGTAGTTTAAATATAAAAATAACAACACTTATTTGACTGTGTTAAATAATACTAGTGAGTTTCCTTCACACGTCTGCGTTTCAGTGCCTGCCTGCCAGGGCACAGTGCCACCCCAGTGCAACTCCTATCTGGTGTAACAGTAGTTTAAATATAAAAAAACAACACTTTTTTGACTGTGTTAAATAATAGCAGTCAGTTTCCTTCACACGTGTGCGTTTCAGTGCCTGCCTGCCAGGGCACAGTGTCACCCCAGTGCAACTCATATCTGGTGTAACAGTAGTTTAAATATAAAAATAACGGGGGAACTTCCGGGCGGCGGCCATGACAGGCTGCTTAATTGCTAGCTGCTAAAGGCTTCTACACTAATCTGGCTAAAATTAACCTTTATATACATCATCACTTGGTTAAACACAATACAAGAGGTTCATCTGAAGGAGCCCTTTAATTAAAACTATTACTCTGACCAAAGGCAGCTACAATTTACTGGAGACTTTCTGAGGTTGAGGCCTCATAACTAACCCCCCGGTGGAGCGCGCCTTCGGGCCTCTGTCATTAAGAAGTACTTTGAGTAGTACAGATCCTGCCCATCTATAGCGGAGATTAATTTGTCAAGCATACCAGATGGAGGCCGAGGACGCTATTTTACTTGAGCAGATCACCAACATCTTGGAGGAACATTTTGCTCGTCTCACAAGAGCATTAAGTGCAGCATGGGGAAAAGATGGTGACGCAGTTCCGCAACACAGCGTAGGCATAGTGAATGTGCTACTGCCTAGCCCAGAACATGTTAAGGAGGAGAACCTCTTAGTAACAGAGCAGAGTGAGTTACCACTAACAGATGCGTGCCATCGAGAGAGAATGCTGATACTGGGCGCCGATGCGTGTCCTGAAGAGATGGGGGTAAACTCCGGTATCGCAACCCGACTCCCCGATACCTTACATTCAACCCCTACAATAGTTGTGGATCGTTATGCTGCCCTGAAGAAACAAGAAGCCCAATATAGTACCGTGTCTGCGGATGCTCCACTTCTGCAGGTAGTTAAGACGACCTCAAGAGTGAACGGGCGACTGCCTAACGAGTTAAATAACACAGCAGCGGTCCCGCATTGTATTGAGAACAGCCTGCTATGGAACTCTAGTTCTTCGTGGCTTATTTTGAGAAGTCACTTTCAGAGAGCCTGCTTGGACCTTTGTTGTGGTCCTATATACCCCACGTCCAGCATTGTTGTATTGAAGACCGGCGTAGGTTAGCTGGCAGCATTTATGTGGATTATGGAGACAAGTAGTAAACTCCTTTCAATTTCTTATGTACGCAAACAGGTAAAGCCACACAGACTTTTGACTATTCATTTGTGAACTCAGTATGGCCTGGACTCAAAATTGTTATTTGCTCACAATTGCAAGTTAAATAACGGTCTTTCTATTAGACAACGCTTGAATATGATGCTGCTTGACTATAAAGTTTACCCATTTTTACCGGATAATGGTTTCCTATAGTGGCTGCAGCAGCGACTTGCAGATCTCCTTGATTTGTGTAACTTTGTTTTTTGGTTGTTATACACATCTTGGCTAGTTTCTTACCTACTATGAGAGCTGTAGAAACAAGAGGCTCAGTTTAGCACCTTACCTGCATAGACTTTTTGACCTCTCCTCTGTGAACTAAATGTGATCTGTACTTACAATTATTACTTGCTCAAAATAATAAGCTAAATAGTAGTATTTTTGTTAGACAACACATGATCATGATAATGCTTAATCATAAAGCTCCAGCATTCTCTACTGGGTAATGGTTTGCTATAGTAGTGACTTATAGATGTTATCTCTTTCTGTAACTCTGTTTTTTTGTTTTTTTTTGGTTCCTCTGCACATGTATGCTAGTTTTTTGTTTACTATAAGAGCTTCAATCACATATATTCCCGCAATAACCTTATATAGTCTCACCTACTCAGAAATAACAATTCTATTTCCATGTTGCCTTATCTTGATGTTTTTGGTTGCTTTGAATGGTACCTAATACTTACCTTTTGATGTAGAGGTGAAAGGGGGTCCCGCCGTCTGCGGCCGGGACGGTGGGCCCCCAGCACCAGCGTTATATATGGAGGTATCTTGCGACTGAACGCATGCCTGAGATGGCTTGTTCACCATTAAAGAGACACTGTACCCAATTTTTTTCTTTTGTAATTCAGAAAGAGCATGCGATTTTAAGCAACTTTCTAATTTACTCCTATTATCAATTTTTCTTCGTTCTCTTGCTATCATTATTTGAAAAAGAAGGCATCTAAGCTTTTTTTTGGTTTCAGTACTCTGGACAGCACTTTTTTATTGGTGGATGAATTTATCCACCAATCAGCAAGGACAACCCAGGTTGTTCACCAAAAATGGGCCGGCATCTACACTTACATTCTTGCATTTCAAATAAAGATACCAAGAGAATGAAGAAAATTTGATAATAAGAGTAAATTAGAAAGTTGCTTAAAATTTCATGCTCAATCTGAATCCCGAAAGAAATTTTTTGGGTACAGTGTCCCTTTAATACTAACTTGGAGGCTCTAGATGACTCGCCCCATATGAATAGTATATAGGTTATTTACTGTATCTCTGTACCAGTTAAATGTCTTCCCCTTGAAAACCTATAGCTCACACTACATTATGTGCATACCTCAGGGGAACCACTGACTAATATCTGTATCTATACCCCTATTGATTATATATCTGCAGGAGCCTAGCCTCGTTCTTCCCAGACATATGTACATATTTATAGTCCCATCTAATGTTGGTGCTAACGGTCCGCTTCTCACAGTATAAATCTAGACCTACCCACACATTCTAAACTCACCCACACATTCTAAACTCCTCTGGTAGACCCAGGTTAAAAAAGTTTCCTCTTCCCCCTCCTTGACAAATATTCCACAATATAAAATTAAAACCTGAGGTTCAGATACTGAGATCCAAAAGTGGTCTCCTACAGTTGAGGTAACCTTCTGTTTTTTTATAATTTACTATATATGGTAAGAGGTCCAAGAGTGGCCTTTTTGAAAAGTTAAGAAGGTTCAAACAATATTCTTATGGGCGTACTGTTGAATTGGTTTTCTTCTCTTCACAGCAACTGTAAATATTACTAACTGTACGTTTAATTTTATTGTGTAACCTTTGCAAAGTATTTTGTTGTAAGCAATTTAAAATGCTGTAATTCTCTATTTATATGCCTAAACTGTACCTCAAAAAAAAAAATATATATATAAATATAAAGATAACAACACTTTTTTGACTGTGTTAAATAATAGCAGTCAGTTTCCTTCACACGTGTGCGTTTCAGTGCCTGCCTGCCAGGGCACAGTGTCACCCCAGTGCAACTCATATCTGGTGTAACAGTAGTTTAAATTAAAAAAAAAACAACACTTTTTTGACTGTGTTAAATAATAGCAGTCAGTTTCCTTCACACGTGTGCCAGTGGCGGCTGGTGAAGTTTGAAGTTGGGGGGGGACTAGACCACACACCACGAAATAAAGCCCCACCCCTCCCTCAGATGGCTCCGCCCATGAATTGCTTTATATATATATATATATATATAATATATATATATATATATATATATATATATATATATATTGTAATAAGGGAGGGAGAAATATGTATTATTTACTACCCATAAATCTACAGATTTATGCTCTCAATTCATTCACACATGCCTTGTGTCACAATGCATTATGCCTGCTTCCCTTTGTGAAGCAGAGTGCATAGAGCCAATTTAAATAAAAGCTGCAAAAATTATAAAAAGGTATATCCTGAAACACTTTTTATAACCCCATTATGAAACATATTGCCAAACATGAAACTCATTGCCAAACATCAGATAGTGCTTCCATAGGGAAATGGTTTTGCTTCTGCAGTTCTGCTCAAATTAAATGTACTTAAATTGAAACAATTTTGTTCCTGATAATAAATAGTTAAACAAGGCAGCCAGAAAGGGCTCTAACCCCCACCCCCCACCCCTTCCCCTTGAATGTTTTGTCTGCAGAGAGCTGCCTGTCAAGAGGATATGCAGCCTGAGATAACTCACACAGTAAAAAAACAACTAAGCAGGCATTAGTGTATATTAAAAATAATGTTGTTATTTGCCCATCATTATCATTTTGATGCTATTGGGTATTGCCCCCACCCATACTGCCAAATATATATACAACCTGCTACAGGACCTAGTTGGAACAGGACTCATTTAACAATAAATAAAACTAATTTATTGTGGTCACCTTTCACCCTGCTTCCTTGCTATCTGACCTGTATTGCGTCCCTCAGGCTGCCTCTTACCCGTTCTCTTCACACTCTGCACCATTAATCTTGCTTGCTCTCTGGTTCAGCTCTACTCTAACCTCCCCCTTCACAACTTGCTCAAGACGAAGTAAGCTATGAAGGGGGAGTGCAGAGTACAGCTGAACCAGGCAGCAAGATTAATCTTGCAGAGACTCAAGCACATGGCGAGATGAGGGCTTTGATGTAAACATTTTGCTGAAAACAGCCGGTTCAGCTCTGCTCCTCCTCTCTCCCCTTCACCATTTGAGCCATGATCTCCTGTGTGTGACCGTTAAAATCAATATAGTAATAGTATAACAGTGTTATACAGTACTTACTGTGAATTGTGAAAGCTCTCTCCCAGACTACCACCATTACATTTTCTTCTGCCACTCTGTGCCTTTTCAAAAGGCTTGTGTGCACTGCTCACGCTGGCCAGGCTCCTCCTTCTGGACACCGTCATCACACTGTCTCAATGCACTAGGAGCACAGTCAGAACTGTGCGATTAACAAGCTATAGGGCTCGGTAGGGAGGCGGCGCTACAGTCACTTAAAAATAAGTGCTAAGATCTTGTAGCCTATGCTTCTACCTATCGCACATGCGATGCGATAGATAGAACAGTAACAACAGCATTTTTTTTTTCTAAATTAGCCTGGAACCCTTTTTAGCTGAATAAATATAATTTTTCCAATAGGGAGCTATTGGAAAATTTATATTTATTCAGCCAAAAAGGTTATTTTTTTCCCCCTCTTCCCCCTCTCTCTTTGGGTGTTCACGTGCAATCGTGCTCCTATAGAGGAGCCTCCACTGACGTGTGCGTTTCAGTGCCTGCTAGGGCACAGTGTCACACCAGTGCAACTCATATCTGGTGTAACAGTAGTTTAAATATAAAAAAACAACACTTTTTTGACTGTGTTAAATAACAGCAGTCAGTTTCCTTCACACGTGTGCATTTCAGTGCCTGCCTGCCTGCCAGGGCACAGTGTCACCCCAGTGCAACTCATATCTGGTGTAAGAGTAGCGTAGATTTAAAAAAACAACACTTTTTTGACTGTGTTAAATAATAGCAGTCAGTTTCCTTCACACGTGTGCATTTCAGTGCCTGCCTGCCAGGGCACAGTGTCACCCCAATGCAACTCATATCTGGTGTAACAGTAGTTTAAATATAAAAAAACAACACTTTTTTGACTGTGTTAAATAATAGCAGTCAGTTTCCTTCACACGTGTGCGTTTCAGTGCCTGCCTGCCAGGGCACAGTGTCACCCCAGTGCAACTCATATCTGGTGTAACAGTAGTTTAAATATAAAAAAACAAGACTTTTTTGACTGTGTTAAATAATAGCAGTCAGTTGTTTCCTTCAGACGTGTGCGTTTCAGTGCCTGCCTGCCAGGGCACAGTGTCACCCCAGTGCAACTCATATCTGGTGTAACAGTAGTTTAAATATAAAAAACAACACTTTTTTGACTGTGTTAAATAATAGCAGTCAGTTTCCTTCACACATGTGTGTTTCAGTGCCTGCCAGGGCACAGTGTCACACCAGTGCAACTCATATCTGGTGTAACAGTAGTGTACAATTAAATTTTTTTTTGACTGTAATAGATTGAATAGCAGTTAGTTGTCTGCAAGCGTGTGTGTCAGGCCTACAGTGTCTACTCTGCCAACTTCTGCCAATGCACAGTGCCACTCATATCTGTTGTCACAGTAGCTTGCACGCATAGTACCACTAATCGAAAAAAAAAATGACAGGCAGAGGCAGGCCTCCCCGCAGGGGCCGTCGTGTTCGTGGTGCTGTGATTCCCTTTGGCCCTAGAATAATGCCCAGTGTTCAAAGGCCACGTACCCTGAACTCGAACATTTCTGACTCTGAGGACATAGTTGACTGGCTAGCACAGGACACCCAATCTTCTACAGCTTCCGCTCGGAACCTTGACGCACCATCCTCCTCCAGCTTAGCTTCGGGCACCTCTCAAGTTACCACTCGCCCGCCTGCCGCCATCACCAACACTAGCACCACAGCCGCTTCACTTGATCTGTCAGAGGAGTTATTTACACATCAGTTGGAGGAAATGAGTGATAGTGATGCGCAACCATTATTGCCAGAGGATGTAGATAACAGGGATATGTTTCAGTCAGGCAGCATTACACACATGGACGTACGGTGTGATGATGATGATGTTGTACCCACTGCTGCTTCCTTTGTTGAGTTGTCAGATACAAGTGAAGCGGTTGATGATGACGATGTGTCCGTGGATGTCACGTGGGTGCCGCTAGAAGAGAAGAAGAAGAGGGTGAAAGTTCAGATGGCGAGACAGAGAGGAGGAGGAGATGAGTTGGAAGGAGGGGGAGGTGCTAGTGGCACAGTCAGACAGCATGCATCGGCACCTGGGGTCAGCCAGACAGCACGCCAATCAATGCATGCTGTTGCCACCACCGGAATGCCGTCATTGCAGAGCTCAGCAGTGTGGCATTTTTTTTGAGTGTCTGCCTCTGACAACAGCAATGCCATTTGCAACCTGTGCCAAAAGAAACTGAGTCGTGGGAAGTCCAACACCCACCTAGGTACAACTGCTTTGCGAAGGCACATGATCGCACATCACAAACGCCTATGGGATCAACACATGAGTACAAGCAGCACACAAACTCAAAGCCACCATCCTCCTCCTGGTCCAGCATCTTCAGCCACGTCAACCACTGCTGTCCTCCTTGCCCCCTCTCAACCATCCACCACTCCGTGTCTCGCCTTGAGCAGTTCCTGCTCATCTGCCCACAGTCAGGTGTCTGTCAAGGACATGTTTGAGCGTAAGAAGCCAATGTCACAAAGTCACCCACTTGCCCGGCATCTGACAGCTAGCTTGACTGAACTCTTAGCCCACCAGCTTTTACCATACAAGCTGGTGGAGTCTGAGGCCTTCAAAAAATTTGTAGCTATTGGGACACCGCAGTGGAAGGTTCCCGGCCGAAATTTCTTTGCACAAAAGGCAATCCCCAACCTGTACTCGATTGTGCAAAAGGAAGTAACGGCATATCTGGCACACAGTGTTGGGGCAAGGGTCCATCTGACGACTGATACCTGGTCTGCAAAGCATTGTCAGGGCAGGTATATCACCTACACTGCACATTGGGTAAACCTGCTGACGGCTGCCAAGCATGGAATGAGTGTCTCTGCAGAGGATGAGTTGGTGACACCGCCACGACTTGCAGGCAGGCCTGCTGCCACCTCCTCTACTCCTCCTACTCCATCCTCTTCCATAACCTCCTCAGCTGAGTCCTCTTCTGCTGCTGCGTCTTGCTCCACATCAACGGCACCCCCCCTAGCTCCCCAGGTACTATTCCACATCCCGGATACGGCAGTGTCACGCCGTCTTGGGGTTGACTTGCCTGAAAGCAGAGAGTCACACCGGACCAGCACTCCTGTCCACCCTGAACGCACAGGTGGATTGGTGGCTGACTCCGCACCAACTGGAGATCGGCAAAGTGGTTAGTGACAACGGAAGCAATTTGGTGGCGGCATTGAATTTGGGCAAGTTGACACATGTGCCGTGCATGGCACATGGTTGTAATCTGATTGTACAACGCTTTGTGCATAAGTACCCAGGCTTACAGGACATCCTGAAGCAGGCCAGGAAGGTGTGTGGTCATTTCAGGCGTTCCTACACGGCCATGGCGCACTTTTCAGATATCCAGCGGCGAAACAACATGCCAGTGAGGTGCTTGATTTGCGACAGCTTGACACGTTGGAATTCAACACTCCTAATGTTCGACCGCCTGATCCAACAAGAAAAAGCTGTTAACGACTATTTGTATGAACGGGGTGCTCGGACAGCCTCTGCGGAGCTGGGAATTTTTTTGCCACGTTACTGGACGCTCATGCGCAGTGCCTGTAGGCTCATGCATGCTTTTGAAGAGGTGACAAACCTAGTCAGTCGCACCGAAGTCACCATCAGCGACATCATACCATTTGTTTTCTTCCTGGAGCATGCCCTGAGAAGAGTGCTGGATCAGGCCGTAGATGAGCGTGAAGAGGAAGAGTTGTGGTCACCATCACCACCAGAAACAGCCTTATCAGCATCGCTTGCTGGACCTGCGGCAACGCTGGAAGAGGATAGTGAGGAAGAGGAGTCAGAGAAGGAATGTGGCTTTGAGGAGGAGGAGGAAGACCAACCACAACAGGCATCCCAGGGTGCTCGTTGTCACCTATCTGGTACCCGTGGTGTTGTACGTGGCTGGGGGGAAGAAGATACCTTCAGTGAGATCACTGAGGACGAGGAACGGGACATGAGTAGCTCAGCATCCAACCTTGTGCAAATGGGGTCTTTCATGCTGTCGTGCCTGTTGAGGGACCCTCGTATAAAAAGGCTGAAGGAGAACGACCTGTACTGGGTGTCCACGCTACTAGACCCCCGGTATAAGCATAAAGTGCCTGAAATGTTACCGAATTACCGCAAGTCGGAAAGGATGCAGCAGTTCCAAAATAAATTAAAAAGTATGTTTTACACAGCGTATAAGGGTGATGTCACAGCACAACGGGAATCTAACAGGGGAAGAGGTGAAAGTAATCCTCCTCCCATTACCACGCCGGCAAGGACAGGATGCTTTACAGACGTGTTGTTGATGGAGGACATGCAGAGCTTTTTAAGTCCTGCGCATCGCCACAGCCCTTTGGGGTCCACCCTCAGAGAACGACTCGACCGACAGGTAGCAGACTACCTCGCCTTAACTGCAGATATCGACACTCTGAGGAGCGATGAACCCCTTGACTACTGGGTGTGCAGACTTGACCTGTGGCCTGAGCTATCCCAATTTGCGATAGAACTTCTGGCCTGCCCCGCTTCAAGTGTCCTGTCAGAAAGGACCTTCAGTGCAGCAGGAGGTATTGTCACTGAGAAGAGAAGTCGCCTAGGTCAAAAAAGTCTAGATTACCTCACCTTTATTAAGATGAATGAGGGATGGATCCCAAAGGGACTGACAGTGGGCGATACATTTGACTAAAAAAGGCCTGATGAGATGAGCTGCCTTGGGCTAAAAATGGTCCACACGCTGCTGTATTTGATCTCTGAATGCCGGATGACTTGCGTGACTTATCCGCCACCAACTAGGGTTCAAGCCGCAATGTTTTAGGGCACTTTCTGCGTGGGAAACAAACATCAATTTTTCTGGCCGCTGCTACAATACCTAATTTTTCAGGCATGTGTACATGCCTAATTTTTCTGGCCTCTGGTGCTGCACTGTGGCTTCAAAAACCAAACCAAAAAAAAGGCACATAACAGGGATTAAACTGATAGAAATAGTACTACTTAACACACCATTCCTATCTGGTGGCACATTAGATTGCACGCGCAGTGCCCAAAATTTGAAGTAGGAGGACCGACCAAGCATCTTTTTCCATCTCCCGGTTCCTAAAATCAATGCCATATACACATCCCCTGATAGAGGACGTAACAGGGATTAAACTGATAAGAATAGAACTACTTAACACACCACTCATATCTGGTGGCACATTAGATTGCACGCGCAGTGCCCCAAATTTGAAGTAGGAGGACCGACCAAGCATCTTTTTCCATCTCCCAGTTCCTAAAATCGATGCCATATACACGTCCCCTGATAGGGGACGTAACAGGGATTAAACTGATAAGAATAGAACTACTTAACACACCACTCATATCTGGTGGCACATTAGATTGCACGCGCAGTGCCCCATATTTGAAGTAGGAGGACCGACCAAGAATCTTTTTCCATCTCCCGGTTCCTAAAATCGATGCCATATACACGTCCCCTGATAGGGGACGTAACAGGGATTAAACTGATAGGAATAGAACTACTTAACACACCTTATAATAATGCAGAGAGAGGCAATGCAGAGAGAGGAGTCTGAAGAAGAGGAGTCAGAGGAGGAAGGTGGCTTTGAGGAGGTGGAAGATCAAACACAGCAGGCGTCCCAGGGGGCTTGTTGTTATCTTTCGGGGACCCTTGGTGTTGTACGTGGCTGGGTGGAGGAAGAGACCTTCAATGACATCAGTGAGGACAAGGAACGGGACATGGCTAGCTTGGTATCCAACCTTGTGCAAATGGGGAGTTTGTGGTTGTGCAAATGGACTGTTTGCGGTTGTTTGAGGTGCGTTAAAGGGACAGTCTAGGCCAAAATAAACTTTCATGATTCAGATAGATCATGTAATTTTAAACAATTTTCCAATTTACTTTTATCACCAATTTTGCTTTGTTCTCTTGGTATTCTTAGTTGAAAGCTTAACCTAGGAGGTTCATATGCAAATTTCTTAGACCTTGAAGCCCACCTCTTTCAGATTGCATTTTAACAGTTTTTCACCACTAGAGGGTGTTAGTTCACGTATTTCATATAGATAACACTGTACTCATGCACGAGAAGTTATCTGGGAGCAGGCACTGATTTGCTAGACTGCAAGTCTGTCAAAAGAACTGAAAAAAGGGGCAGTTTGTAGAGGCTTAGATACAAGATAATCACAGAGGTTAAAAGTATATTATTATAAATGTGTTAGTTATGCAAAACTGGGAAATGGGTAATAAAGGGATTATCTATCTTTTAAAACAATAAAAATTCTGGTGTAGACTGTCCCTTTAAACGGGGAGTTTGGTCTGTCACTGTGAAGCGGGCGTAACCCTCACACTACCTGATCGTTACAACATCATACCTGATGTTTTAAAGCACGTTATTCCAAACAATTTAGGAATGTTAGGTGATTAATGCCCTTTATGGCTTAAAACCAGACTCTGCATCAACTATGTAATTTTCCATGGGAGTTTTGCCATGGATCCCCCTCCGGCATGCCACAGTCCAGGTGTTAGTCCCCTTGAAACAACTTTTCCATCACTATTGTGGCCAGAAAGAGTCCCTGTGGGTTTTTAAAGTTCGCCTGCCTATTGAAGTCTATGGCAGTTCGCCCGGTTCGCCCGTTCGCAAACCCTTGTGGAAGTTCGCGTTCGACGTTCGCGAACCCAAATTTCTAGGTTCACGACATCACTAGTTATTTCTGGATAGCACCTAACCATTGATTGGTGGATGCAAAAGTAAGTCATTTCTTATTGACTCAACTCCATAGGAGCAGTATTGCATCTAGGGACACAACTTTTTTTATTATACACTAAAATGCTCATTTTCTAGAGACAAAAGTTTAAAATGTTTACATTGTACTGTTTGGAAACGAACAGAACAATAGGAGATCCTACAGAAACAAAGAAGAGAAAAAATTGTGTCCCGGCTGACCTTGCTTTTAGGTTAAGTGAAGAGGTAAGCAGCCAGGAGTGTGCTTTTGATTCAAAAAGGAACCCTATCAAGGAAAATAGGGAACAATGTATGCTCTTACCAGCACATAAATAGTTAAACACACATAAAATTTAACTTTTACTTATAGTTAACATATAATGACAGCCTCAATGTTTTTCTTTATTTTCCATCATTAATTAATAACCCATATACGGGCCAGATTACGAGTAGAGCTCTATCGTTAGGCTGACCTTATTGCCGCTTTAAAAAGGGACACATAGGAAAAATACATATGTCAGGGCTGTTTACAGGGCTGTTAAAGAAATGTTTTGTATAAGAACCCTGACATATGTATTTTTCATATCTGTCCCTTTTTAAACCGGCAATATGGTCAGCCTATCTATCGTTAGTGCGAGGAAGGTAAACGCGGTTGCGGTGCTCTTTACGCTCTAATCCATATTACAAGTGGCGCGCTGTTTAAATTACCGCAAAAGTGTTTGTGCAAAGTTGCGGTTATTTATGCTCCCCATAGTTTCTATGAGCAGCATTAAGCAACAATGTCCGCTCGTATGTTGAAAGTAAATGTTATTGCTCAAATGCAATCGCATTTAATGCTCAAACTTCAGGTCACGTAAAGAGTTTGGCTAGAGGAAACAGTTGCCCTACACTACTCTATTAACCACTAAACTGCCACGCTCCAACATTGCAAACTACCCCTCTACTCTATTAACCCCTTAACCGCCATACCCCACATCGCAAACTACCTCTCTAGTCTATTAACCCCTAAACCGCCACACCCCCACATCACAAACTACACTTCTACTCTATTATACCCTAAACCACCACACTCCACCCCACATCGCAAAATACCCCTCTACTCTATTAACCCCTTAACTGCGACACCCCCACATCGCAAACTACTCCTTTACTCTATTAAACCCCTAAACCGCCATACCCCCACTTCGCAAACTACCCCTCTACTTTATTAACCCCTAATTCACCACACCCCTACAACGCAAATTACCCCTCTATTCTATTAACCCCTAAACTGCCACACCCCCACATCAAAAACAACCCCTTTACGCTATTAACCCATAAACTGCCACAACCCCATCACAAAATACCCACTAACATCTAAACTCCCTAACCAGCTAACCCCTAACCTAACACCCCTTAAGCTACCCCTAAAAAAAAACTAACCTTACCTTAAAAAAAAACTAACCTAAACTGGAAAATAAAATAACCTAACATTACATAAAAAGATACCATTACAGAAAATAAACCTTTACTAACACAAAACTATAGCAATAGCCCTTAAAGGGGCTTTTTGTAGGGCATTGCCTAAAGTGGCATCTCTTTTTCAAAAAAAAAAAAAAAAATGACTCCATTCTATATGTAACCCCCCCAAAAAAAGACTATTTAAAAAAACTACTCTAAAAATTGCCCTGAAAAGGGCATTGCCCTTAGAAGGGCATTTAGTTATTTTGCAGCCCAAGAAATAAAATTGAAAAAAAAACACAAACAAAAATGACTAAACTCCAAAGATTATACTCACCAAAGTTGAATCCGGCTCCTATGTGGCAGAAGCGCTCCATCTTTATTCTGGCGGTGGTCTTCTATCTTCATCCATCTTATTATCTTCTGACCTACTGTTGCCATGTCCTCTTTATGCGGTCACCTGCCGCACACATTTTAAAATATAAATCAGCCAATAGAATAAAGTTTTTTCTATTGGCTGATGTGAATTTGAAAACAATAAAACATACAAAGAAAGACTCTATGACCTAAATATCTATAGTTTAGAGGAGAGAAGGGAAAGAGGTGACATGATAGAAACCTTCAAATATATGAAGGGACTTAATAAAGTGGAAGCTGAAAGTATTTTCCACAAAAAGAAAAAAGCCAAAATAAGGGGTCACAATCTTAAGTTAGAGGTAGCAGATTCAGGAGAAATGTTAAGAAGCATTTTTTTTTACAGAAAGGGTGGTAGATTCGTAGAATAAACTTCCAATTGAGATGGTAAAAACAAAAGGAATGCCTGGGACATGCGTAAGGCTATCCTTAGAAAACATTAACATGTAATTTGGGTAGACTTGATGGGCCTTTTTGGTGTCCGTCAAATTCTGTGTTTGTATGTCTATTATTTATTGGTATTTTGTGTTTTTAGGACTGTATGTAATGAGTATAATTTATGTTTCATTAGAGTAATCTGTATCTAGTGTGAACAATGTTTTAGCCTGTTAGTTATTGAAGGGTTTCACTATTAGTACTGTACATTGAGAGAATTTCTCAGTGATATTCCAATCCATCATAGCACTATTCAAGCAACTTTTCACACAATGGGGCATATTTATCAAAATGTCAACTATGTTGCATTCGCCGGCATCAATACGCTAGCCTAACATTGCCAAACACCGCAGCCGCGGATCTCATTACGCTCTCCTTATTTATAAAAAAAGCTGTCAAAAACACACACACCCAGTACTGGGCGATGAGCATCGTACTGTTGTTAACTAACAGTCATCGATCTCGGGCGCGATCCGATATACGGCGCAAGCGTGGAAACTTGCGCCGCCTGTAGTTTCAGCTCGCACAGCGAGCTATCACATATACAGCGCCGGCAGTTGCTAAAGTGCCGTAAGTCTGAGAAACTAGCGATGTCCAGAAATCGGCGTAAGTACAAATTTCTGGAGTCGCCAGTGACTTACGGCACTTTAGAAACTGCCGCCACCTACAAAAACTGACTAAAATATTAAATCTCCCGTTACTGTCTAACACGCCTCCCAAACATAGCCCGACACGTATACCCCTCTATCCGCAATCCCCCCTCTCAATCCTAACAATAAATATATTAACCCCTAAACCGCCGCTCCCAGACCCCGCCGCCACCTTTATTAACTGTATCACCCCCTAATGTGAGCCCCCTACACCGCCGCCACCTATATTATACATATTACCCCTAATGTGAGCCCCCACCCCGCCGCCATCTATTTAAACTACATTACCCCCTAATGTGAGCCCCTACCCCACATCAACCTATTTAAACTACATTACCCCCTAATGTGAGCCCCTACCCCGCCGCCACCTATATTAAAATGATAACCCCCTAATGTGAGCCCCTACACCGCCACCACCTACATTAAAATTATTAACCCCTAATCTAATCCCCCTACCCCACCGCCACCTACATTAAAATGATAACCCCCTAATGTGAGCTCCTACACCGCCACCACCTACATTAAAATTATTAACCCCTAATCTAATCCCCCTATACCGCCGCCACCTATATTAAAATGATTAACCCCTAATCTAATCCCCCTACACCGCCGCCACCTATATTAAAATGATTAACCCCTAATCTAATCCCCCTACACCGCCACCACCTATATTAAAATGATTAACCCCTAATCTAATCCCCCTACACCGCCGCCACCTATATTAAAATGATTAACCCCTAATCTAATCCCCCTACACCGCCGCCACCTATATTAAAATGATTAATGCCTAATCTAATCCCCCTACACCGCTGCCACCTATATTAAAATGATTAACCACTAAACCTAAGTCTAACCCTAACACCCCCTAACGTAATTATTATTTTTAAAAAATCTAAATAATATTAATAATATTAACTAAATTATTCCTATTTAAATCTAAATACTTACCTATAAAATAAACCCTAATATAGCTACAATATAACTAATAATTACATTGTAGCTATTTTAGGGTTTATATTTATTTTACAGGTAACTCGGTATTTATTTTAACTAGGTACAATAGCTATTAAATAGTTAATAACTATTTAATAGCTACATAGTTAAAATAATTACCAAATTACCTGTAAAATAAATCCTAACCTAAGTTACAAATACACCTACACTATCAATAAATTAATTAAATAAACTACAATTATCTAAACTAAAATATAATTAAATACACTAAACTAAATTACAAAAAACCCCCACTAAATTACAAAAAATAAAAAAAGATTACAAGAATTTTAAGCTAATTACACCTAATCTAAGCACCCTGATAAAATAACAAAGACCCCCAAAATAAAAAAATCTCCCTACCCTAAACTAAATTACAAAAAGTAATCAGCTCTATTACCAGCCCTTAAAAGGGCCTTTTGTGGGGCATTGCCCCAAAGTAATCAGCTCTTTTACCTGTAAAAAAAAAGAACAACCCCCCCATTACAACCCACCACCCACACACCCCTACTCTAAAACCCACCCTATCCCCCCTTAAAAAAACCTAAGTCTAACCCCCAAGTGGTCCTTACCTGTCCTGAAGACCAGTGGAGAAGGTCCTGTTCCAGGCGGAGAAGTCTTCTTCCATGCGGCGACCTCTTCTTCTTCCAGGAACCAGCCGGTGCGGAGCGGAGGAGTTGAAGACCGAAGACCGCAGAGCTGAAGACCATCCTCTCTGGAACTGAAGACCGGCGATGCAGGAACTGAAGATCGGCGATGCTGGAACTGAAGACCGGAGCCATGGAGCGTGGAGGATCCTCTTCATACGATCGCCGCCGTACACTGAATAGGAATTCAAGGTACGCAATTAAAAATGGCGTCCCTTGAATTCCTATTGGCTGATTTGAGCCTTCAAATTCAAATCAGCCAATCGGATGAAAGCTACTTTAATTCTATTGGCTGATTTGAATAGCCAATAGAATAAGAGCTACTGTAATTCTATTGGCCGATTAGAATAGCCAATAGAATTAAAATAGCTCTTATTCTATTGGCTATTCAAATCAGCCAATAGAATTAAAGTAACTTTCATCCGATTGGCTGATTTGAATTTGAAGGCTCAAATCAGTCAATAGGATTTCAAGGGACGCCATTTTTAATCACGTACCTTGAATTCCTATTCAGTGTACGGCGGAGATCGTATAAAGAGGATCCTCCACGCTCCATGGCTCCGGTCTTCAGTTCCAGCGTAGCCGATCTTCAGTTCCTGCATCGCCGGTCTTCAGTTCCAGAAAGGACGGTCTTCAGCTCCGCGGTCATTGGTCTTCAACTCCTCCACTCCGCGCCGGCTGGTTCCTGGAAGAAGAAGAGGTCGCCGCCTGGAACAGGACCTTCTCCACTGGTCTTCAGGACAGGTAAGGACCACTTGGGGGTTAGACTTAGTTTTTTTAAGGGGGATAGGGTGGGTTTTAGAGTAGGGGTGTGTGGGTGGTGGGTTGTAATGGGGGGGGTGTTCTTTTTTTTACAGGTAAAAGAGCTGATTACTTTGGGGCAATGCCCCACAAAAGGCCCTTTTAAGGGCTGGTAATAGAGCTGATTACTTTTTGTAATTTAGTTTAGGGTAGGGACATTTTTTTATTTTGGGAGCTTTGTTATTTTATTAGGGGGCTTAGATTAGGTGTAATTAGCTTAAAATTCTTGTAATCTTTTTTTATTTTTTGTAATTTAGTGTTTGATTTTGTAACTTAGTTTAGTGTATTTAATTATATTTTAGTTTAGATAATTGTAGTTTATTTAATTAATTTATTGATAGTGTAGTGTTAGGTTTATTTGTAACTTAGGTTAGGATTTATTTTACAGGTAATTTGGTAATTATTTTAACTAGGTAGCTATTAAATAGTTATTAACTATTTAATAGCTATTGTACCTAGTTAAAATAAATACCAAGTTACCTGAAAAAAAATATATAAACCCTAAAATAGCTACAATGTAATTATTAATTATATTATAGCTATCTTAGTGTTTATTTTATAGGTAAGTATTTAGATTTAAATAGGAATAATTTAGTTAATATTATTAATATTATTTAGATTTATTTTAATAATAATTACGTTAGGGGGTGTTAGGGTTAGACTTAGGTTTAGTGGTTAATCATTTTAATATAGGTGGCGGCGGTGTAGGGGGATTAGATTAGGGGTTAATCATTTTAATATAGGTGGCGGCGGTGTAGGGGGATTAGATTGGGGTTATTCATTTTAATGTAGGTGGCGGTGGTGTATGGGCTCACATTAGGGGGTTATCATTTTAATATAGGTGGCGGCGGGGTAGGGGCTCACATTAGGGGGTAATGTAGTTTAAATAGGTGGCAGCGGGGTAGGGGCTCACATTAGGGGGTAATGTAGTTTAAATAGGTGGCGGCGGGGTAGGGGTCTCACATTAGGGGGTAATGTAATTAAAATAGGTGGTGGCCGGGTAGGGGGCTCACATTAGGGGGTAATCATTTTAATATAGGTGACGGCGGTGTAAGGGGATCACATTAGGGGGTTAGACATTTAATGTAGCTGGCGGCGGGGTTCGGGAGTGGTGGTTTAGGGGTTAAACACTTTATTAGGGATTGCGGCGGCGGATTGCGGTTGACAAGTAGATAGACATTGCGCATGCGTTAGGTGTTAGGTTTTATTTTGCAGGTAGTTTAGGGAGTTACGGGGCTCCAATACTCAGAGTAATGCTTACTACGGATGCAATTTGTGGCGAGGTGAAAATGGAGTAAAATTTCTCCATTTTCTCCACGTAAGTCCTTACGCTGTATATTGAATACCAAACTGCGCGGGTTTGGTATACCTGTCTATGGGCCAAAAAACTACGGCCGAAGGCAGAAAAAAAATACGAGTGTAACTTCTAGGTTATGCCGTATATAGGATACCAAACCCGCGCAAAATTTGGCATCGCCGGCTTTTGCGGGCGACGCTGCATATCGGATCGGGCCCCTCGCGTCTATTCTGCTTTTTCCCAACTTTAGGCTAGGTTTTTTTTATTTTGGGGGGCTTTTTTTATTTTGATTGGGTATTAGATTAGGTGTAAAAAAATATATTTTTGATAATTTGGTTTGTTATTTTTCGTAATTTAGTATTTGTTTGTTTTTTGTAACTTATTTTTTTTTTTGTAATTTAGAACTTTGTAATAATGTTTAATTGTATATTTAAATAATTTTAGTAGTGTTAGGTTTTTTAATATATAATTTAGTTTATTTAATTAGTAGTTTAATTTAATTGTAGTATAATAGTTAGGGTAGGTTAATTAATAGTTTAAAATTAGTTTATTTTAATTCTACAGGTAAGTTTTAATTTATTTGAAGATAGGGATCTTGTAATTTTAATTTAAAGTTAAGGGGTTGTTAGATTTAGGGGTTAATAGCTTAATTTATTTTTTTGCGATGCGGGGGGGCCGGCGGTTTAGGGGTTAATTATTATTATTATCATTTATTTGTATAGCGCCGCCTAATTCAATGATAGGGGTATACAATGACAAAGATTTGTGATACAATACAAAACATAACAAGACTAAACAAATCTAGCACAGGAGGAAGAGCGTCCTGCTCCGGAGAGCTCACAGTCTATAGGTTTAAGGTGCAGAGACATAAGGTTGGGGTAGCTTGTTACATCGGTTGTATTTGCAGCAGTGAGTCAGACAGTTCATGTACATGTATTAGCTTGGTTCGGATGCGGGATGGAGGAGAGATGGTAAGCCTCTCTGAATAGGTGGGTTTTCAAGGATCTTCTGAAGCTATACAAGGTTGGAGACAGTCTGATGGAGCGGGGTAGAGAGTTCCAGAGGACAGGAGCAGCACGTGCGAAGTCTTGGAGGCGGGAGTGGGATGTAGAGATAACAGGAGTGTAGAGACGTAGGTCAGAGGTTGATCGAAGAGGACGGGATAGGGAGTATTTCACGATGAGAGAGGAGATATAGTTGAGAGTTAGACTGTTGAGTGCTTTGTAGGTTAGGGCTAATACTTTAAATTGTATTCTGGAGTGTATGGGGAGCCAGTGTAGAGTGTAGAGACTGGCAGAGCGGAGCAGCTGATCGTCGGCTTAGGTGGATGAGTCTAGCAGAAGCATTCATAATAGATTGGATGGAGGAGAGGCGGTGTTTTGGAAGGCCATTTAAGAGTAGATTGCAATAATCAATGCGTGACAGGATGAGGGAATGAATAAGTATTTTTGTAGTATTTTGAGTAAGGAAGGGACGAATTCTGGAAATGTTGCGTAGGTGTGACCGGCAGGATTTGGTAAGCGTTTGTATATGTGGGTTGAATGTGAGTTCTGAGTCTAGTGTGACCCCAAGGCAGCGGACCTGGGGTGAGGTGTTTAGAATAGAGTCTCCAACCATCAGAGAAATGTCAGGTGTTGGATGTCTCGAAGAGGGGGGAATAAGAAGCAGCTCAGTTTTGGACAGATTGAGTTGGAGGTAGTGTGAAGACATCCAAGAGAAAATTGCAGAGAGGCAGTGAGAAATCTGGTTGAGTAAAGAGGGAGAGATATCAGGAGAGGAAAGATAGATTTGGGTATCATCAGCATATAGGTGGTACTGGAATCCAAAGGAGGCTATAAGTTTTCCAAGGCAGGATGTATAAAGAGAGAAAAGCAAGGGACCCAAGACAGAGCCTTGCGGTACTTCAACTGAGAGAGGCATAGGATCACAAGATATGTTGTTAAAGGAAACTGAAAACGAGCGGTTTGAAAGATATGATGCAAACCAGGAGAGGGCTGTGTCTCGGATGCCAAATGAATGTAGTATTTTTAGGAGGAGAGGATGGTCAACTGTGTCAAAAGCTGGGGACAGGTCAAGAAGAATTAGTAATGAGTAATGGCCTTTTGCTTTGGCTGATAACAGGTCATTTGTTACTTTAGCAAGAGCGGTTTCTGTTGAGTTTTTAGGGCGGAAACCAGATTGTAGTGGATCAAGTAAGGAGTTAGTTGTGAGAAATTAAGTTAGCCGATTATAGACTAGTCGTTCCAATAATTTTGAAGCAAAGCGAAGTAAGGAGACCGGTCGATAGTTAAAAGGCGTGGAGGATTCAAGCGAGGGCTTTTTTAGGATTGGTATGATTGACGCATTCTTGAATGTGTCAGGAAATGTGCCAGCAGTGAGGGATTGGTTAAAGAGATGAGTTAGGGTAGGGGTTAGTGAAGCAGAGAGAGGGGGAATAAGTCGTGAAGGAATAGGGTCAAGTGGGCAGGTTGTGAGATGAGCCGAGGATAGGAGTGCAGAGACTTCTTCCTCTGTTACAGGAGGGAAATAGCATAGATTTTTGTTAATAGAAGGGGTGGGTAGGATTGCTGGGTTTGCGGGGTGCGAGGTACAGATCTCTTTTCTAATGGTGTCAATTTTATTTTTGAAGTGATCAGCAATAATTTGAGCAGTGAGGTTGGTAGTGGGCGGGGGGGCAGGCGGACGTAGAAGGGAGTTAAAGGTTGAGAACAGTTTTCTGGGGTTGGATGCGTGAGATGACACGAGGGAGGAGAAATAGACTTGTTTTGCCAGGCTGAGCGCAGAGTTGTAGGACTTAAGGGTGAATTTATAATGTAGGAAATTAGCAAAGGTGCGTGATTTCCTCCACTGCCGTTCAGCGGCCCGTGAGCATCGCTGAAGATATCTGGTCTGTTTAGTGTACCACGGTTGCCGTCGAGTGATTGATGTGCGTCGAAGAGTGGAGGGTGCAGTTTTGTCAAGTGTTGATTTTAGTGCCGAATTATACTGTAGAGTCACGAGGGTTGGACAAAAGAGGGATGAAATGTCAGAGAGCAGAGGACTCAGTTGAGTGGAAACGTCTGAGAGATCCAAGTCATTTAAATTCCTGTGAGGTAGCAGTTTTTGGGGGCTTGCAAAGATGTAGCAGGTAGAGTGAGAGAGAAAGTTAATAGATGGTGGTCAGAGAGAGGAAAGGGAAAGTTAAGGGAGTTGGAAACAGCACAGAGATTTGTGAAGACCAGGTCTATGGAGTTGCCTTCACAGTGTGTTGGAGATGTTGTCCACTGGGACAGGCCTAAAGAGGTGGTAAGGGATAGAAGTTTAGAGGCAGCAGGTGTGTTAGGCTTATCAAGGGGTATGTTGAAGTCCCCTAAGATGAGAGAGGGGACATTAGAAGAGAGAAAATGTGGAAGCCAGGCTTCAAAGTGGTCCAGAAATTGTGATGCTGGGCAAGAGGGCCGATAGATAACTGCAACACGAAGAGCTATAGGGGAGAAGAGGCGGATAGTGTGAACTTCAAAAGATGAGATGGAAAGAGAGGGGGTGAAGGAATGCAGTGAAAGGTACTGTGAGGAGACAGGAGAATTCCTACTCCTCCTCCTTGTTTGTCTCCAGGCCTGGGAGTGTGACTGAAGTGCAGGCCGCCAAAGGATAGAGAGGCTACAGCAGTTGTGTTAGAGGAGGAAAGCCAAGTTTCAGTGAGGGCTAACAGATTAAGTGAACGTGAAATAAATAGGTCGTGAATAGATGTAAGCTTATTGCATACCGAGCGTGCATTTCAAAGGGCACACGAGAATTGGGGTGTAGTAATAGAGGTGCAGTTAATGAGGTTTAGAGGGTTACGTGTGCAAGGTGAATGAGGTGTCATTTGGGGTAGTGATCTGAGGGAAGCAGAGGGTGGACCTGGGTTAGGCGAGACATCCCCAGCTGCAAGAAGAAGGAAGATGGTGAGTGAGAGGAGATGAGAATGTGTCTTATGTGAGTGTTTAAGTTTAGGATCAGTAAAGCATGGCTGGCTGAGGGATGTGAGATAGGAATAAAGTTCATGTGTGTTGTAGAGGGGGGAAGGTAGAAGAGAAGGAGAAATATGAATGTTCTGAGTGCTGTTTGTGAATGGAAGAGTTGTGACTTTAAAGAGAAGGGAGGAAAAGGTTAAAGCAGACATTAGAAAGTGTAGCATGTTTGCATTTAATTGTTGGAATTTAAAAGTACTTATTTCTGTTGTCCACTCCTTTGTCTAACTCCGTTGTTATAACTCTCTCTACACTTATGAACTAGCACACTTAGGGAACTACACACATGCAGTGCTGCTATGATCTAACAAGCTAAGCTAAGGGTTAATAGTTTTAGTTTGTGGTGGTGATGTGGGAGGCCAGAGGTTTAGGGGTTAATAAGTTTATTTAGTGGCGGCGGTACAAGACCGGAGCCATGGAGCGTGGAAGATCCTCTTCATACGATCGCCACCGTACACTGAATAGGAATTCAAGGTACGCGATTAAAAATGGCGTCCCTTGAATTCCTATTGGCTGATTTGAGCCTTCAAATTCAAATCAGCCAATCGGATGAAAGCTACTTTAATTCTATTGGCTGATTTGAATAGCCAATAGAATAAGAGCTACTGTAATTCTAATGGCCGATTAGAATAGCCAATAGAATTAAAATAGCTCTTATTCTATTGGCTATTCAAATCAGCCAATAGAATTAAAGTAACTTTCATCCGATTGGCTGATTTGAATTTGAAGGCTCAAATCAGCCAATAGGATTTCAAGGGACGCCATTTTTAATCACGTACCTTGAATTCCTATTCAGTGTACGGCGGAGATCGTATAAAGAGGATCCTCCACGCTCCATGGCTCCGGTCTTCAGTTCCAGCGTCGGCGATCTTCAGTTCCTGCATCGCCGGTCTTCAGTTCCAGAAAGGACGGTCTTCAGCTCCGCGGTCATTGGTCTTCAACTCCTCCACTCCGCGCCGGCTGGTTCCTGGAAGAAGAAGAGGTCGCCGCATGGAACAGGACCTTCTCCACTGGTCTTCAGGACAGGTAAGGACCACTTGGGGGTTAGACTTAGTTTTTTTTAAGGGGGATAGGGTGGGTTTTAGAGTAGGGGTGTGTGGGTGGTGGGTTGTAATGGGGGGGTGTTCTTTTTTTTACAGGTAAAAGAGCTGATTACTTTGGGGCAATGCCCCACAAAAGGCCCTTTTAAGGGCTGGTAATAGAGCTGATTACTTTTTGTAATTTAGTTTAGGGTAGGGACATTTTTTTATTTTGCGAGCTTTGTTATTTTATTAGGGGGCTTAGATTAGGTGTAATTATCTTAAAATTCTTTTAATCTTTTTTAATTTTTTGTAATTTAGTGTTTGATTTTGTAACTTAGTTTAGTGTATTTAATTATATTTTAGTTTAGATAATTGTAGTTTATTTAATTAATTTATTGATAGTGTAGTGTTAAGTTTATTTGTAACTTAGGTTAGGATTTATTTTACAGGTAATTTGGTAATTATTTTAACTAGGTAGCTATTAAATAGTTATTAACTATTTAATAGCTATTGTACCTAGTTAAAATAAATACCAAGTTACCTGAAAAAAAAATATATAAACCCTAAAATAGCTACAATGTAATTATTAATTATATTATAGCTATCTTACGGCTAGATTTAGAGTTTTGTCGATAACGACCCGCGTATCTAACGCTGGCTTTTTTCTGGCCGCATCTTTAAAATAACTCTGGTATTGAGAGTCCACAGAATGGCTGCGTTAGGCTCCAAAAAAGGAGCGTAGAGCATATTTAACGCCACTGCAACTCTCGATACCAGAGTTGCTTACGGACGCGGCCAGCCTCAAAAACGTGCTCGTGCACGATTCCCCCATAGGAAACAATGGGGCTGTTTGAGCTGAAAAAAAAACTAACACCTGCAAAAAAGCCGCGTTCAGCTCCTAACGCAGCCCCATTGTTTGCTATGGGGAAACACTTCCTACGTCTGCACCTAACACTCTAACATGTACCCTGAGTCTAAACACCCCTAACCTTAGACTTATTAACCCCTATTCTGCCGCCCCCGCTATCGCTGACCCCTGCATATTATTATTAACCCCTAATCTGCCGCTCCATAAACCGCCGCTACTTACATTATTGATATGTACCCCTAATCTGCTGTCCCTAACACCGCCGACTCCTATAATATATTTATTAACCCCTAATCTGCCGCCCACAATGTCACCTCCACCTGCCTACACTTATTAACCCCTAATCTGCCGACCGGACCGCATTGCTATTATAATAAAGTTATTAACCCCTAATCCGCCTCACTAACCCTATAATAACTAGCATTAACCCCTAATCTGCCCTCCCTAACATCGCCGACACCTAACTTCAAACATTAACCCCTAATCTGCCGACTGGAGCTCACCGCTATTCTAATAAATGTATTAACCCCTAAAGCTAAGTGTAACCCTAACACTAACACCCCCTAAGTTAAATATAATTTAAATCTAACGAAATTAATTAACTCTTATTAAATAAATTATTCCTATTTAAAGCTAAATACTTACCTGTAAAAAAAATCCTAATATAGCTACAATATAAATTATAATTATATTATAGCTATTTTAGGATTAATATTTATTTTACAGGTAACTTTGTATTTATTTTAACCAGGTACAATAGCTATTAAATAGTTAAGAACTATTTAATAGCTACCTAGTTAAAATAATTACAAAATTACCTGTAAAATAAATCCTAACCTAAGTTACAATTATACCTAACACTACACTATCAATAAATTAATTAAATACAATACCTACAAATAACTACAATGAAATAAACTAACTAAAGTACAAAAAATAAAAAAGAACTAAGTTACAAAAAATAAAAAAATATTTACAAACATAAGAAAAATATTACAACATTTTTAAACTAATTACACCTACTCTAAGCCCCCTAATAAAATAACAAAGACCCCCAAAATAAAAAATGCCCTACCCTATTCTAAATTACCAAAGTTCAAAGCTCTTTTACCTTACCAGCCCTGAACAGGGCCCTTTGCGGGGCATGCCCCAAGAAATTCAGCTCTTTTTCCTGTAAAAAAACACATACAATACCCCCCCAACATTACAACCCACCACCCACATACCCCTAATCTAACCCAAACCCCCCTTAAATAAACCTAACACTAAGCCCCTGAAGATCTTCCTACCTTGTCTTCACCTCACCGGGTATCACACCAATCTGTCCTGGCTCCGATATCTTCATCTAAGCCCAAGCGGGGGCTAGACATCCATCATCCGACGGCTGAAGAAGTCCAGAAGAGGCTCCAAAGTCTTCATCCTATCCGGGAAGAAGAGTAGATCCGGACCGGCAACCATCTTCTTCCAAGCGGCATCTTCTATCTTCATCCGATGAGGACCGGCTCCATCTTGAAGACCTCCACCACGGACCCATCTTCTTCCGACGACGACTTCCCGACGAATGACGGTTCCTTTAAGGGACGTCATCCAAGATGGCGTCCCTCGAATTCCGATTGGCTGATAGGATTCTATCAGCCAATCGGAATTAAGGTAGGGAAATTCTGATTGGCTGATGGAATCAGCCAATCAGAATCAAGTTCAATCCGATTGGCTGATTCAATCAGCCAATCAGATTGAGCTTGCATTCTATTGGCTGTTCCGATCAGCCAATAGAATGCGAGCTCAATCTGATTGGCTGATCGGATCAGCCAATCGGATTGAACTTGATTCTGATTGGCTGATTCCATCAGCCAATCAGAATTTTCCTACCTTAATTCCGATTGGCTGATAGAATCCTATCAGCCAATCGGAATTCGAGGGATTCCATCTTGGATGACGTCCCTTAAAGGAACCGTCATTCGTCGGGAAGTCGTCGTCGGAAGAAGATGGGTCCGCGGTGGAGGTCTTCAAGATGGAGCCGGTCCTCATCGGATGAAGATAGAAGATGCCGCTTGGAAGAAGATGGTTGCCGGTCCGGATCTACTCTTCTTCCCGGATTGGATGAAGACTTTGGAGCCTCTTCTGGACTTCTTCAGCCGTCGGATGATGGATGTCTAGCCCCCGCTTGGGCTTAGATGAAGATATCGGAGCCAGGACAGATCGGTGTGATACCCGGTGAGGTGAAGACAAGGTAGGAAGATCTTCAGGGGCTTAGTGTTAGGTTTATTTAAGGGGGGTTTGGGTTAGATTAGGGGTATGTGGGTGGTGGGTTGTAATGTTGGGGGGGGGATATTGTATGTGTTTTTTTACAGGAAAAAGACCTGAATTTCTTGGAGCATGCCCCGCAAAGGGGCCTGTTCAGGGCTGGTAAGGTAAAAGAGCTTTGAACTTTGGTAATTTAGAATAGGGTAGGGCATTTTTTATTTTGGGGGGCTTTGTTATTTTATTAGGGGGCTTAGAGTAGGTGTAATTAGTTTAAAATTGTTGTAATATTTTTCTTATGTTTGTAAATAGTTTTTTATTTTTTGTAACTTAGTTCTTTTTTATTTTTTGTACTTTAGTTAGTTTATTTCATTGTAGTTATTTGTAGGTATTGTATTTAATTAATTTATTGATAGTGTAGTGTTAGGTTTAATTGTAGGTAATTGTAGGTATTTTATTTAATTTATTTATTGATATTGTAGTGTTAGGTTTAATTGTAACTTAGGTTAGGATTTATTTTACAGGTAATTTTGTAATTATTTTAACTAGGTAGCTATTAAATAGTTCTTAACTATTTAATAGCTATTGTACCTGGTTAAAATAAATACAAAGTTACCTGTAAAATAAATATTAATCCTAAAATAGCTATAATATAATTATAATTTATATTGTAGCTATATTAGGATTTATTTTACAGGTAAGTATTTAGCTTTAAATAGGAATAATTTATTTAATAAGAGTTAATTAATTTCGTTAGATTTAAATTATATTTAACTTAGGGGGTGTTAGTGTTAGGGTTACACTTAGATTTAGGGGTTAATACATTTACAGGGAGTGCAGAATTATTAGGCAAGTTGTATTTTTGAGGATTAATTTTATTATTGAACAACAACCATGTTCTCAATGAACCCAAAAAACTCATTAATATCAAAGCTGAATAGTTTTGGAAGTAGTTTTTAGTTTGTTTTTAGTTATAGCTATTTTAGGGGGATATCTGTGTGTGCAGGTGACTATTACTGTGCATAATTATTAGGCAACTTAACAAAAAACAAATATATACCCATTTCAATTATTTATTTTTACCAGTGAAACCAATATAACATCTCAACATTCACAAATATACATTTCTGACATTCAAAAACAAAACAAAAACAAATCGGTGACCAATGTAGCCACCTTTCTTTGCAAGGACACTCAAAAGCCTGCCATCCATGGATTCTGTCAGTGTTTTGATCTGTTCACCATCAACATTGCGTGCAGCAGCAACCACAGCCTCCCAGACACTGTTCAGAGAGGTGTACTGTTTTCCCTCCTTGTAAACCTCACATTTGATGATGGACCACAGGTTCTCAATGGGGTTCAGATCAGGTGAACAAGGAGGCCATGTCATTAGATTTTCTTCTTTTATACCCTTTATTGCCATCCACGCTGTGGAGTACTTGGACGCGTGTGATGGAGCATTGTCCTGCATGAAAATCATGTTTTTCTTGAAGGATGCAGACTTCTTCCTGTACCACTGCTTGAAGAAGGTGTCTTCCAGAAACTGGCAGTAGGACTGGGAGTTGAGCTTGACTCCATCCTCAACCCGAAAAGGCCCCACAAGCTCATCTTTGATGATACCAGCCCAAACCAGTACTCCACCTCCACCTTGCTGGCGTCTGAGTCGGACTGGAGCTCTCTGCCCTTTACCAATCCAGCCACGGGCCCATCCATCTGGCCCATCAAGACTCACTCTCATTTCATCAGTCCATAAAACCTTAGAAAAATCAGTCTTGAGATATTTCTTGGCCCAGTCTTGACGTTTCAGCTTGTGTGTCTTGTTCAGTGGTGGTCGTCTTTCAGCCTTTCTTACCTTGGCCATGTCTCTGAGTATTGCACACCTTGTGCTTTTGGGCACTCCAGTGATGTTGCAGCTCTGAAATATGGCCAAACTGGTGGCAAGTGGCATCTTGGCAGCTGCACGCTTGACTTTTCTCAGTTCATGGGCAGTTATTTTGCGCCTTGGTTTTTCCACACGCTTCTTGCGACCCTGTTGACTATTTTGAATGAAACGCTTGATTGTTCGATGATCACGCTTCAGAAGCTTTGCAATTTTAAGAGTGCTGCATCCCTCTGCAAGATATCTCACTATTTTTGACTTTTCTGAGCCTGTCAAGTCCTTCTTTTGACCCATTTTGCCAAAGGAAAGGAAGTTGCCTAATAATTATGCACACCTGATATAGGGTGTTGATGTCATTAGACCACACCCCTTCTCATTACAGAGATGCACATCACCTAATATGCTTAATTGGTAGTAGGCTTTCGAGCCTATACAGCTTGGAGTAAGACAACATGCATAAAGAGGATGATGTGGTCAAAATACTCATTTGCCTAATAATTCTGTACTCCCTGTATTAGAATAGCGGTGAGCTCCAGTCGGCAGATTAGGGGTTAATGTTTGAAGTTAGGTGTCGGCGATGTTAGGGAGGGCAGATTAGGGGTTAATACTATTTATTATAGGGTTAGTGAGGCGGATTAGGGGTTAATAACTTTATTATAATAGCGATGTGGTCCGGTCGGCAGATTAGGGGTTAATAAGTGTAGGCAGGTGGAGGCGACGTTGTGGGCGGCAGATTAGGGGTTAATAAATATAATATAGGGGTCGGCGGTGTTAGGGACAGCAGATTAGGGGTACATATCGATAATGTAAGTAGCGGCGGTTTACGGAGCGGCAGATTAGAGGTTAATAATAATATGCAGGGGTCAGCGATAGCGGGGGCGGCAGAATAGGGGTTAATAAGTGTAGGCAGGTGGAGGCGACGTTGAGGGCGGCAGATTAGGGGTTAATAAATATAATATAAGGGTCGGCGGTGTTAGGGGCAGCAGATTAGGGGTACATAAGTATAACGTAGGTGGCGGTCGGCAGATTAGGGGTTAAAAAAATTGAATCGAGTGGCGGTGTTGTGGGGGGACCTCGGTTTAGGGGTACATAGGTAGTTTATGGGTGTTAGTGTACTTTAGAGCACAGTAGTTAAGAGCTTTATGAACCGGCGTTAGCCCAGAAAGCTCTTAACTACTGACTTTTTTCTGCGGCTGGAGTTTTGTCGTTAGATTTCTAACGCTCACTTCAGCCACGACTCTAAATACCGGAGTTAGAAAGATCCCATTGAAAAGATAGGATACGCAATTGACGTAAGGGGATCTGCGGTATGGAAAAGTCGCGGCTGAAAAGTGAGCGTTAGACCCTTTTTTGACTGACTCCAAATACCGGCGGTAGCCTAAAACCAGCGTTAGGAGCCTCTAACGCTGGTTTTCACGGCTACCGCCAAACTCCAAATCTAGGCCTTAGTGTTTATTTTATAGGTAAGTATTTAGATTTAAATAGGAATAATTTAGTTAATATTATTAATATTATTTAGATTTTTTTTAATAATAATTACGTTAGGGGGTGTTAGGGTTAGACTTAGGTTTAGTGGTTAATCATTTTAATATAGGTGGCGGCGGTGTAGGGGGATTAGATTAGGGGTTAATCATTTTAATATAGGTGGCGGCGGTGTAGGGGGATTAGATTAGGGGTTAATCATTTTAATATAGGTGGCGGCGGTGTAGGGGGATTAGATTGGGGTTATTCTTTTTAATGTAGGTGGCGGTGGTGTAGGGGCTCACATTAGGGGGTTATCATTTTAATATAGGTGGCGGCGGGGTAGGGGCTCACATTAGGGGGTAATGTAGTTTAAATAGGTGGCAGCGGGGTAGGGGTTCACATTAGGAGGTAATGTAGTTTAAATAGGTAGCGGCGGTGTAGGGGGCTCACATTAGGGGGTAATGTAATTAAAATAGGTGGTGGCCGGGTAGGGGGCTCACATTAGGGGGTAATCATTTTAATATAGGTGACGGCGGTGTAAGGGGATAACATTAGGGGGTTAGACATTTTATGTAGCTGGCGGCGGGGTCCGGGAGTGGTGGTTTAGGGGTTAAACACTTTATTAGGGATTGCGGCGGCAGATTGCGGTTGACAAGTAGATAGACATCGCGCATGCGTTAGGTGTTAGGTTTTATTTTGCAGGTAGTTTAGGGAGTTACGGGGCTCCAATACTCAGAGTAAGGCTTACTACGGATGCAATTTGTGGCGAGGTGAAAATGGAGTAATATTTCTCCATTTTCTCCAAGTCCTTAAGCTGTATATTGAATACCAAACTGCGCGGGTTTGGTATACCTGTCTATGGGCCAAAAAACTACGGCCGAAGGCAGAAATATACGAGTGTAACTTCTAGGTTATGCCGTATATAGGATACCAAACCCGCGCAAAATTTGGCATCGCCGGCTTTTGCGGGCGACGCTGCATATCGGATCGGGCCCCTCGCGTCTATTCTGCTTTTTCCCAACTTTAGGCTAGGTTTTTTTTATTTTGGGGGGCTTTTTTTATTTTGATTGGGTATTAGATTAGGTGTAAAAAAATATATTTTTGATAATTTGGTTTGTTATTTTTCGTAATTTAGTATTTGTTTGTTTTTTGTAACTTATTTTTTTTTTTGTAATTTAGAACTTTGTAATAATGTTTAATTGTATATTTAAATAATTTTAGTAGTGTTAGGTTTTTTAATATATAATTTAGTTTATTTAATTAGTAGTTTAATTTAATTGTAGTATAATAGTTAGGGTAGGTTAATTAATAGTTTAAAATTAGTTTATTTTAATTCTACAGGTAAGTTTTAATTTATTTGAAGATAGGGATCTTGTAATTTTAATTTAAAGTTAAGGGGTTGTTAGATTTAGGGGTTAATAGCTTAATTTATTTTTTTGCGATGCGGGGGGCCGGCGGTTTAGGGGTTAATTATTATTATTATCATTTATTTGTATAGCGCCGCCAAATTCAATGATAGGGGTATACAATGACAAAGATTTGTGATACAATACAAAACATAACAAGACTAAACAAATCTAGCACAGGAGGAAGAGCGTCCTGCTCCGGAGAGCTCACAGTCTATAGGTTTAAGGTGCAGAGACATAAGGTTGGGGTAGCTTGTTACATCGGTTGTATTTGCAGCAGTGAGTCAGACAGTTCATGTACATGTATTAGCTTGGTTCGGATGCGGGATGGAGGAGAGATGGTAAGCCTCTCTGAATAGGTGGGTTTTCAAGGATCTTCTGAAGCTATACAAGGTTGGAGACAGTCTGATGGAGCGGGGTAGAGAGTTCCAGAGGACAGGAGCAGCACGTGTGAAGTCTTGGAGGCGGGAGTGGGATGTAGAGATAACAGGAGTATAGAGACGTAGGTCAGAGGTTGATCGAAGAGGACGGGATGGGGAGTATTTCACGATGAGAGAGGAGATATAGTTGAGAGTTAGACTGTTGAGTGCTTTGTAGGTTAGGGCTAATACTTTAAATTGTATTCTGGAGTGTATGGGGAGCCAGTGTAGAGTGCAGAGACTGGCAGAGCGGAGCAGCTGATTGTCGGCTTAGGTGGATGAGTCTAGCAGAAGCATTCATAATAGATTGGAGGGAGGAGAGGCAGTGTTTTGGAAGGCCATTTAAGAGTAGATTGCAATAATCAATGCGTGACAGGATGAGGGAATGAATAAGTATTTTTGTAGTATTTTGAGTAAGGAAGGAACGAATTCTGGAAATGTTGCGTAGGTGTGACCGGCAGGATTTGGTAAGCGTTTGTATATGTGGGTTGAATGTGAGTTCTGAGTCTAGTGTGACCCCAAGGCAGCGGACCTGGGGTGAGGTGTTTAGAATAGAGTCTCCAACCATCAGAGAAATGTCAGGTGTCGGATGTCTCGAAGAGGGGGGAATAAGAAGCAGCTCAGTTTTGGACAGATTGAGTTGGAGGTAGTGTGAAGACATCCAAGAGAAAATTGCAGAGAGGCAGTGAGAAATCTGGTTGAGTAAAGAGGGAGAGATATCAGGAGAGGAAAGATAGATTTGGGTATCATCAGCATATAGGTGGTACTGGAATCCAAAGGAGGCTATAAGTTTTCCAAGGCAGGATGTATAAAGAGAGAAAAGCAAGGGACCCAAGACAGAGCCTTGCGGTACTCCAACTGAGAGAGGCATAGGATCACAAGATATGTTGTTAAAGGAAACTGAAAACGAGCGGTTTGAAAGATATGATGCAAACCAGGAGAGGGCTGTGTCTCGGATGCCAAATGAATGCAGTATTTTTAGGAGGAGCGGATGGTCAACTGTGTCAAAAGCTGCGGACAGGTCAAGAAGAATTAGTAATGAGTAATGGCCTTTTGATTTGGCTGATAACAGGTCATTTGTTACTTTAGCAAGAGCGGTTTCTGTTGAGCTTTTAGGGCAGAAACCAGATTGTAGTGGATCAAGTAAGGAGTTAGTTGTGAGAAATTGAGTTAGCCGATTATAGACTAGTCGTTCCAATAATTTTGAAGCAAAGCGAAGTAAGGAGACCGGTCGATAGTTAAAAGGCGTGGAGGATTCAAGCGAGGGCTTTTTTAGGATTGGTATGATTCAAGCATTCTTGAATGTGTCAGGAAATGTGCCAGCAGTGAGGGATTGGTTAAAGAGATGAGTTAGGGTAGAGGTTAGTGAAGCAGAGAGAGGGGGAATAAGTCATGAAGGAATAGGGTCAAGTGGGCAGGTTGTGAGATGAGCCGAGGATAGGAGTGCAGAGACTTCTTCCTCTGTTACAGGAGGGAAATAGCATAGATTTTTGTTAATAGAAGGGGTGGGTAGGATTGCTGGGTTTGCGGGGTGCGAGGTACAGATCTCTTTTCTAATGGTGTCAATTTTATTTTTGAAGTGATCAGCAATAATTTGAGCAGTGAGGTTGGTAGTGGGGGGCAGGCGGACGTAGAAGGGAGTTAAAGGTTGAGTTTTCTGGGGTTCGATGCGTGAGATGACACGAGGGAGGAGAAATAGACTTGTTTTGCCAGGCTGAGCGCAGAGTTGTAGGACTTAAGGGTGAATTTATAATGTAGGAAATCATTCGGCCCGTGAGCATCGCTGAAGATATCTGGTCTGTTTAGTGTACCACGGTTGCCGTCGAGTGATTGATGTACGTCGAAGAGTGGAGGGTGCAGTTTTGTCAAGTGTTGATTTTAGTGCCGAATTATACTGTAGAGTCACGAGGGTTGGACAAAAGAGGGATGAAATGTCAGAGAGCAGAGGACTCAGTTGAGTGGAAAAGTCTGAGAGATCCAAGTCATTTAAATTCCTGTGAGGTAGCAGTTTTTTGGGGGCTTGCAAAGATGTAGCAGGTAGAGTGAGAGAGAAAGTTAATAGATGGTGATCAGAGAGAGGAAAGGGAAAGTTAAGGGAGTTGGAAACAGCACAGAGATTTGTGAAGACCAGGTCTATGGAGTTGCCTTCACAGTGTGTTGGAGATGTTGTCCACTGGGACAGGCCTAAAGAGGTGGTAAGGGTGGTAAGGGATAGAAGTTTAGAGGCAGCAGGTGTGTTAGGCTTATCAAGGGGTATGTTGAAGTACCCTAAGATGAGAGAGGGGACATTAGAAGAGAGAAAATGTGGAAGCCAGGCTTCAAAGTGGTCCAGAAATTGTGATGCTGGGCCAGGGGGCCGATAGATAACTGCAACACGAAGAGCTATAGGGGAGAAGAGGCGGATAGCGTGAACTTCAAAAGATGAGATGGAAAGAGAGGGGGTGAAGGAATGCAGTGAAAGGTACTGTGAGGAGACAGGAGAATTCCTACTCCTCCTCCTTGTTTGTCTCCAGGCCTGGGAGTGTGACTGAAGTGCAGGCCGCCATAGGATAGAGAGGCTACAGCAGTTGTGTTAGAGGAGGAAAGCCAAGTTTCAGTGAGGGCTAACAGATTAAGTGAACGTGAAATAAATAGGTCGTGAATAGATGTAAGCTTATTGCATACCGAGCGTGCATTCCAAAGGGCACGCGAGAATTGGGGTGTAGTAATAGAGGTGCAGTTAATGAGGTTTAGAGGGTTACGTGTGCAAGGTGAATGAGGTGTCATTTTGGGTAGTGATCTGAGGGAAGCAGAGGGTGGACCTGGGTTAGGCGAGACATCCCCAGCTGCAAGAAGAAGGAAGATGGTGAGTGAGAGGAGATGAGAATGTGTCTTATGTGAGTGTTTAAGTTTAGGATCAGTAAAGCATGGCTGGCTGAGGGATGTGAGATAGGAATAAAGTTCATGTGTGTTGTAGAGGGGGGAAGGTAGAAGAGAAGGAGAAATATGAATGTTCTGAGTGCTGTTTGTGAATGGAAGAGTTGTGACTTTAAAGAGAAGGGAGGAAAAGGTTAAAGCAGACATTAGAAAGTGTAGCATGTTTGCATTTAATTGTTGGAATTTAAAAGTACTTATTTCTGTTGTCCACTCCTTTGTCTAACTCCGTTGTTATAACTCTCTCTACACTTATGAACTAGCACACTTAGGGAACTACACACATGCAGTGCTGCTATGATCTAACAAGCTAAGCTAAGGGTTAAGAGTTTTAGTTTGTGGTGGTGATGTGGGAGGCCAGAGGTTTAGGGGTTAATAAGTTTATTTAGTGGCGGTGGTACAGGGGAGCGGCAGAATAGGGGTTAATAATATTATGTAGGTGGCGGCGATGTCGGAGGGTGGCAGATTAGGGGTGTTTAGACTCTGGGTTTATGTAAGGGTATTAGGTGTAAACGTAACTTTTTTTTCTACCATAGAAATCAATGGGGTATGCTTCATTCTCTTACAGCATCGAACATAAACTTTCGTTGGTTTCAGACTCCCATTGATTTTTATGGCATCCGCAGCCTCAAGGGTGGCGGATTGAAAACCAGGTACGCTGTGTCGGAAAGCGTGCCTGTTAAAAGTTTGATAAATGGGGAAAAGTGTCAAATTGAGCTGAATGTGTATTTGGAACATCTGTAATGACGTAAGCATCGATCTGCGTCGGATTGAGATTGCGGTGATCGTATGTTACGTCACAAATTTCAACATTTGACGATCTTGAGGCTTTGATAACTGGGACCGATCAATCTCGCAACAATTACGATGCGGAATTCCAGCTTATTTTTGGTTGACACTTTGATAAATAGGCCCCAATGTTTGGATCTTTCTAAATCAACACTTTCAGCCACTAATTTTCGCCTGTATATGTCAGCATTTTTTGGATGTTCAAACAAGTTTTTTTTTTCCAATATAAATTTTTTTGATCCAGCCCAGGTATGGCCAGATTATGAGAGATGCGGTAACTGTTACGCACGAACGATAATGGGTTTATTTGTGGGTATTGGCATCAGAAGTAGAGCACATGTTACAAGTTGAAAGTAGACTTGCTTTCTCAAGCACAATTTAATTTAACGTGCGTCGGGTTATTGTGACCTCAGAGCTCTGGTTAACTGTTACGTTCAAATAAAAAGTGTCCCAAAAAACATCAAAAATACATTTAAAACTACAGTTACACTCAAAATAACACTAATAAACATAATTTAAAATATTGCATTAAAACATTTTAATGGCTAAAAACGATGGCCTAGATTTAGAGTTTGGCGGTAGCCGTCAAAACCAGCGTTAGGGGGTCCTAACGCTGGTTTTTACCGCCCGCTGGTATTTAGAGTCAGTCATTAAAGGGTCTAACACTCACTTTGTAGCCGCGACTTTTCAATACCGCAGATCCCCTTACGTCAATTGCGTATCCTATCTTTTCAATGGGATCTTTCTAACGCCAGTATTTAGAGTCGTGGCTGAAGTGAGCGTTAGAAATCTAACAACAAAACTCCAGCCGCAGAAAAAAAACAGGAGTTAAGAGCTTTTTGGGCTAACTCCGGTTCATAAAGCTCTTAACTACTGTGCTCTAAAGTACACTAACACCCATAAACTACCTATGTACCCCTAAACCGAGGTCCCCCCACATCGCCGCCACTATAATACATTTTTTTAACCCCTAATCTGCCGACCACACACCGCCGCCACCTACGTTATCCCTATGTACCCCTAATCTGCTGCCCCTAACACCGCCGACCCCTATATTATATTTATTAACCCCTAATCTGCCCCCCTCAACGTCGCCGACACCTACCTACACTTATTAACCCCTAATCTGCCGACCGGACCTCACCGCTACTATAATAAATGTATTAACCCCTAAAGCTAAGTCTAACCCTAACACTAACACCCCCCTAAATTAAATATAATTTAAATCTAACGAAATAAATTAACTCTTATTAAATAAATTATTCCTATTTAAAGCTAAATACTTACCTGTAAAATAAACCCTAATATAGCTACAATATAAATAATAATTACATTGTAGCTATTTTAGGATTAATATTTATTTTACAGGCAACTTTGTAATTATTTTAACCAGGTACAATAGCTATTAAATAGTTAATAACTATTTAATAGCTACCTAGTTAAAATAATTACAAAATTACCTGGAAAATAAATCCTAACCTAAGTTACAATTAAACCTAACACTACACTAGCAATAAATTAATTAAATAAAATACCTACAATTATCTACAATTAAACCTAACACTACACTATCAATCAATAAATTAAATAAAATACCTACAAATAAATACAATTAAATAAACTAACTAAAGTACAAAAAATAAAAAAGAACTAAGTTACAAAAAATAAAAAAATATTTACAAACATTAGAAAAATATTACAACAATTTTAAACTAATTACACCTACTCTAAGCCCCCTAATAAAATAACAAAGCCCCCCAAAATAAAAAAATGCCCTACCCTATTCTAAAATTAAAAGAGAAAAGCTCTTTTATCTTACCAGCCCTTAAAAGGGCCATTTGCGGGGCATGCCCCAAAGAATTCAGCTCTTTTGCCTGGAGAAAAAAAGCATACAATACCCCCCCCAACATTACAACCCACCACCCACATACCCCTAATCTAACCCAAACCCCCTTAAATAAACCTAACACTAAACCCCTGAAGATCTTCCTACCTTATCTTCACCACACCGGGTATCACACCGATCCGTCCTGGCTCCGATGTCTTGATCCAAGCCCAAGCGGGGGGCTGAAGACATCCATCCTCCGGCTGAAGTCTTGATCCAAGCGGGCAGAAGAGGACATCTGGACCGGCAAACATCTTCATCCAAGCCGCATCTTCTATGTTCTTCCATCCGATGACGACCGGCTCCATCTTGAAGACCTCCAGCGCGGATCCATCCTCTTCTTCCGACGACTAGACGACGAATGAAGGTTCCTTTAAGGGACGTCATCCAAGATGGCGTCCCTCGAATTCCGATTGGTTGATAGGATTCTATCAGCCAATCGGAGTTAAGGTAGGAAAATTCTGATTGGCTGATGGAATCAGCCAATCAGAATCAAGTTCAATCCGATTGGCTGATCCGATCAGCCAATCAGAATTGTGCTGACAGTCATAGAAGGTCATAGCAGACCTGGAATTTTTTTTTAAAAATAATTATCATCTCTCCCTACTCACTCTTAACTATCTTTCTTGACTATCCTCTCCCTTCTCACTCAGGCCATATCTTCTCTTTACACCCTTTCCCCTCTCTGATATCCCTTCAGTCTTTTTCTCCATTCTCTCTAAACTCTACCTTCTTCTCCACTTCCACTTTTTCTCTACAATCTCTCTTTGTCCCCGTTTGCCCTCTCAGATGTTACAGTCTAAGCACTAATGGGGTCACTACAGCCCAAGAGGAATAACATATCCTTGCACTTTCATGGCTTTATCATATACTGTACCTTTAGGTAATAGTTTTAGCACATAGTACAAAATGTGTGTTTGTCAGTGCGGCAATAGGAATGTACATTCTGCAAATAAAATGTTCTAACTTTGCTACTTACAACATGCAACCATATTATAGACTCAATATACACTAACTAACTTTCACTCACCAATAGTTAGTGAGCTAGTGGAAATTTTAAGCTCTGTATAGCTCAAGTACCTGGGCACCTTACAGTCATTGAGTTGACCATGAACTCCTCTGTATACCAAAGTATTCTAGTGTCCAATGTGAGTCCATCTGTCTGACAGCTAAAGCTTGGCCAAAATTGGGTCATGAACAGGACAATGAGCCCAAGCACACCACCAAATCTACAACAGAATGGCTGAAAATTAAAGAATCAAGGTGTTGCAATAGCCCAGTTAAAGTCCAGACCTCAACCCGATTGAAATGCTGTGGCGGTACTTTAAGAGAGCTGTGCATAAACAAATGCACGTAAACCTCAACAAACTGAAGCAACGTTGTAAAGAAAAGTGGGCCAAAATTCCTCCACAATGATGTGAGAGACTGATAAAGTAATACAGAAAACAATTACTACAAGTTATTGCTTCTAAAGGTGGTTCTACAAGCTATTGAATTGAATCATAAGGTGTACTTAGTTTTTCACATATGGCTTCTCCATTTTGGCTTTATTTTTGTTAAATAAATATGTCATACATTTTAAAACCTGCAAAGGACCAGATTATTTTTATTATGTCCTGATACGTAAAACAATAGAATTTAAAGAGGGTGTACTTTCTTTTTCACATGACAGTAAATAAGATATTAACATGTATAAAATGGGCCGCTCCTATGTAAATCCCTGGTAATACCTCTCTTTGAGTATGGAGTACAGTTTTATGGATGGTTCTGTAAACACATCAAGAAATCAGATTTAGAGCATGGTTTTGTATGATTTAAAAATGTAACTTTGTGTGGGGGGGGCGGAGCGAGCTCTGCATCTGAGCGGCCGCACATTACAACAGCTCCGGACCTATACTGAAAATTTAAACATTTCCGACCGCTCAGGGCAGCCCAAATTACACCTAAGTTATGGCTGACACCCAGGGGAAACACAACAAACAATCCCAATTGAGAAAGTGGTCTGACTGAAGGAACCCGTCACCCACTATCTCCATGGCGAGCTCAGTGGGGAGAATTTTCTCACTCCTGTGACGTTTTGACTTTTGCCTGCTGACAAGTGATGGCTCTTCAACCAGGGTAAGCGGATCCTCAAGACTACAAGAACCACCAGAAATTGCCCTACAAGGTGTATTTATCTCGCATGCAGTGAGGAAAAAAGACGCCACGCCACTCCGACCAAGCCTGACTAGGCAGGGATAAGTTAGCGATAAAACCTCGATGGAACAGCACAATCCACAGCCACGTTGCAGACCCTGTATCGACCTACCAGTACATCCTCAGGATTGGGGACTACATGCCACCCCTACAACAGATCTCAACGAGGCTCCTGAAGACCTGGTGCTTGCAGCACTTCCCAGGATCTCTTCTACACAGTCCCAGGCCATTTTGCAGCCTCCTTTTCAAATACTATCTTGATAGCTACACCTCTCTACAGTTATTGCCCCAGAAACCTATTGTTTCACTTCCCTCTGAGCCTAAGACCTATAATTTCACATTTAACTCCCACCAACCTCTATTTGGTCTTGTAGAGGGACTCTATAAAATAGATATGCCTAGGGGACTAATATAAACCATATAAACAAGTGGACTCTGGGGGCAAAACTTGTTTATAATACAGGCAGTGTGCCTTCCTCTCTCCCTTTCCCGCTCAGTAGATCTGAATGAGTCATACCCTCTCATCCTTTCCCGTCTGTGTCCAGTAGAGAATAGAACCCTAGAGAGGAGGTACACCCAACCTAAAGCCTCTAAACCTCTCAAACCCTCCATTTTTCTAATGAGCAAAGCAGCTTACACTATGCTTCTTGCCTAGGCAACAATGGCCCTAACCTCTCAGGATACCCATTTTGATGCATTGATATATGGGTAGCTACACCGCTGCCTACATTCCTTAGCTCTTAGATGTGACCAAAAGTACTTCCTACAACCGACTACTCTACCATAATGCAGCAAAGCTCAAAATGAAATCAGCCTCATCCGCACTTCTTAAAAAGTCAGTTGCTGACCAATTTAAACCTAAACCACTCCTTGCTATTATGTCTACAGATATGGCATAGACCCTGCAACATGAGGAGGAACAGGTTACTTTAGATCTCAGCCAACCATCTCATACAGGGATGGAAGATTTTGCAGCAGCAGAAATAGTGGATACACTAACTCTAAGGCTTAACGCACTACAAGATTCTCTTACTAAGGCAATTAGAGGCTCAGTGGCTCAATTGCGAAGGGACATTGGAGCTATCAGTGAACGAACTGAGGCAGAACCTAGTTGATCATATAGATTCCTTGGAGGCGAAGATAGCAGATCTAGAGGACTGATCCCACCGCAATAATGTGAGATTTCAGGGGATTCCAGAAGACATCCTTAATGTCGACCTGGAAGAGTTTATCTTAGAATTCTGCCGCCACCTACGCCCACCAAAGTCCCAAGCGGAAAGCCAAGACCAAGTTCACAGAATACCTAAAGGAAAAAACATCCCTGCTGATAGACCATGAGATGTCATTGTCTGATTCCACTACTTTACAAATAAAGAACTGATCCTCAAAGCAGCATTCTCAAACCGACCTATGCCTATAGGAGTACAGTAGATCCAGCTATTTCCAGATCTTTCCCAATTTAACTTGAGGAAGAGGGCGACATTCAGAGACATTACAACAGCCCTCAGGCAGAGATGAATAAGCTACCGATGGGGATACCCCACTAAACTTTTGATCAACAAAGGAGGCTCCCTCATTACAGTTGACACACCTGATAAAGAAAGAGAACTGCTTAAGCATTGGTCAACTGAATAAGAAACTCTGCCTAGTTTCTCTTCCAATTAATACAGCCAAGATAGAGCTAACTATGATGCTTCAACAACATGAAGAGGTGATCTCAGGCCCACTGCGAAAGAGGGGGACCCTCTTCCACAGAAACTGTCTCTCAATAAATGCCAGAATATAGGAATGGACTCTCAAACCCGGGAACCAGGATGAGCTTTGAAGCTATAATATACTGTCTATGTTTAGTGTGCTTCTACTATGTTTTCTTATTTCCTCTATAGACACCCTAAATTCGTATGGTGATCCTTATGTTTTAGAAATGTACTGTTACACCATTCAATTGTATTATATGCTTATAATGTTTGCCAAAGTCTTATATAGTCCTAACTCAACGTAACCGACAACTGACTGCTTAGTTGTTAACTATAGATAACTATAATAAGTAGTGTATCTTAGAATCACTAATTTGAGCCCAGATTAGACACCACAACACTCCCTCTAAAAAATGACTAAGGGATTTTCCTCCGAGCAGGACTCACTACGACTCAAACCTTTCTCCAAGAGCTAGGCAGCTAATGTTGTATGTCTCTTAACTACTTTTACCCTATGTTACTTACACAAATAATCATCTGTTCTGAATAACGAACGACTTTAGGCCAGAATAAGCTTAACTATAGTATTAGTTTCAGGCCCTAGGGCCTGGAACAATAGTATACTGTATATATATATTGCAGTTCTATTGTATTTTCTTCTCTCCTTTATAGACACCCTAAGATAGAAGGGTGATCTTGATTTTCTACCAATATCAGGATACTCCATTTAATAGTATTATATGTTCATTATGTTCCCTAATGTTTGGTATATTCCTTACTCCACTTAGCTCCCGATTGACTGCTCAGTGATTAGCTGTAGATAACTACAATGAGTCATGCCTCTGTACAACACTAATACGAGCCTAGACTAGACACCACCACACTCCTAAAACATGACTAAGTAGTTCTCTTCTGACTAAGACATACCACTATTACGGACCCTTTAACCCAGAGTTGAGAAGATAATGTGATATGTCTCTCAAATAATCTTAACCTATGCTACTTACACAGTAAATAATTTGTCCAGAATAGCAAATTACCAAATGTGCTTAAATGTAGTATTTATTTCAGGCCTTAAAAACTTTAATAGACTCTACAGCAGCTACAGCCTATATCACTCATACTGACAAATACATTTTCATAATATCTAGCGTATTTAAGTTACACTGTACTCTATCAATGTGCTTTTTGTCTAGTAAATGCTTAACTTCTAAGATAGATCACAGGATTGCTTTACAAGATTAGGAGATAATGGGTTACTAATTAAAATTTGTACTGCATGGTTGTTCCTTTTCAGGACCTATACTCTCTTGAATTATTCGTTAACGTTATAATGTTATTGTTTTATGCATAGTTGATTGCTATCACTTACATGGTCCTTATTGTGGATTTATAGTATATTCTCCAGTCTTTACAAGCTTTGATAGCTCCCAAAATTATTGCATCACCCAGTACCGACTCTTCATGCTATCTAGGTCTCACCCACTTAGTTCTCATTATGCAAAATGGCCGACTCTTAGAGTTGAATAGAACCAGCTTAACTCAGATACATGCTGCCCTGTTGAAACATCACTCACAAATCTCTTTCACTTGATTACTATAGGTTCCTGGGAGCTGAGCTATACTCTTGCCAACCTTCTAGGCTTTACTATCCCTACAGTCCTCTAGCACGCACACCCCCTCTCCCACATCTCCCCAGAAACCCACTATACATATTTGTCACAATATAGATGCCCCCCCCCAAGAGTTTACTTTGTAAACATAGGAAAAATTTAGATTGACCTTCCCTATCACTTCAGCCGCAACTACATAAGATATCCATAGGAAACAACTGATCAGACATTACTATACCTTATTCCCACCAGAGTCCAATGGATTGGAAACCCATACTAGATTATATATTTGGTATCAGATAAATTGTCTCTAGTCCGGGACCGAAAAGCTCCAGAGGACATAAGCCCAAGAAATTTAGAGAGTCACGATCAGGTTTGATTGGTCTGAATCAAGTCTTTTGATATTACTCTCTCTTATGTTACTTCAGGTAAAGTTGTTTCCTACTCAACTGAAAGCTATTACATTTCAGATAGGATAATGTTAATCTCTGAAATATGCAATTGTACTACATATTGAAATGTTTGTGTTCAAGTTTGTAACTTTGTGCTAATAAATTGTTTTGCTATTGAGATGTTAATAATTTCTTCTAAAATGAATAACAATAACCAGTTTAAAAACAGATTTCCAGATTTATTTCACAGTGTTTATTATGTTTAGTAAAGATACAGAAAATTAAAAAATGAAAAATAGATTGGAATCTAATGTCATCTGCAAGTATGTATAGTAATATTTGAATTTGTACAACTTTTATCAGTAAATTCATGATTCAGCAATACACAAATTAATAATTTTCTTTTCTTCATAGTGATTTCTGTTAACACATTTATTTTGGCCTATTTCTATGCTTTGTAAAAGAGCATACCTAGGTAGGCTTAAGAGCCTTTTTCTAGATAAAACACACCCAGTTTGGCTAACCTCTCCTTATATCTAAAATTCTGCATTCCACTTATTAGTTTTTTTACTCTTCTCTGAACTGTCTGCAATGTATTTTTTTGCTATTGGTCCCCAGAACTGTACTCGATACTCAAGGGGAGGTCTTACTAGGAATTTCATATAGTGACATAATTATGCTTTCCTCCCTTGCATCAATGCCTCTGTTAATACATGCTAGTATCTCATTAGCCTTAGAAGCCACTACCCTGCATTGTGCACCCACCTTTAGCTTGTTATCTAATACTACTCCCAAATCCCTTTCCTCCTCTGTTTTGCTAATTCTAGTCATTAAAATAATAGGTTGCCCACTTATTTTTACTTCCAAAATGTAGAACCTTGCATTTTCCAGTGTTAAATCTATTTTTCCATTTACCTGTCCATTCTTCTATTTTTTGCAGATCCCCTTGAGAAGCAATTTCATCTTGCACTGACCTAATGACCTTACTCAACTTTGTATCATCTGCAAAAATAGAGATGTTGCTCTTTAATCATTGCTCCAAGTCATTAATAAAAATATTAAAAAGAACAGGGCCCAGTACTGATCCCTGGGGACTCCACTGATTACTTTTGTCCAATCTGAGTATGATCCGTTTACTACTACTCGTTGCTCCCTGACTTTATCAAGTTATTTATCCATGAGCTATCATTTTCAGCTATTCCCAGTCCCTTCATTTTGTGCATTAATCTCTCATGTGGCACTGTATCAAACGCCTTTGTAAAATCCAAGTATATCACATCAACTGATTCACCTTTATCTATATTTTTACTTACTTCCTCATAGAATCTAATTAGCTTAGTTTGACATGATCTACTTTTCGTAAAACCATGATGATTTTAACTAAAATTCTTGTTTACATAAATATACTCATCAATATAATCCCTTACAATCCCTTTAAAGGGACATTAAACACTAAATACATGCTAGATTGAATGATGCATTCAAAGAAAAGATTAGTCCATGAGTAACTTTTTTAAAGTTTCATTAGTTGTTTAAAAAGTGTCAAAATAAGTGTAAAGCTTTAGTGTCTATAAAACACTGGGAGCTGCCATGTTGTAACTTGTATTACCTTCTCTGCTGTGGCCAATTAGGGTCAGTTATAAATAGGTCACTAGAGTGTGCAGCCAATGGTTGTGCTGGATTTAACAGTGTTCTGCACTTCCATTTCTAAGAGGAACTGAAAAGCTCACAATTTCAGAATGGAATTACAGGCAAAGAGGTCAAAATAAATAATGAAAGTATATTGCAGTGTTGTTTTATATATACAATTTATCATTTTATATTACCATCTCAAAGTGTTTAATGTCCCTTTAAGTATCTTCCCCACTATTGATGTCAGACTTACTGGTCTATAGCTTCATTGATCAGCCCTGCTTCTCTTTTTAAAAAGTGGCACCACATCAGCTAGTCCTGGGTTACTGTGCCTGAGGATAATGAGTCTTGAAAAATGAAGAGTAGAAGTTTGGCTATAACCGTGGTAAAGTCCCGTAAAACCCTTGGGTGTATTCCATGTGGGCCTGGAGTTTTATTTACCTTAATACTGTCCAGTGTTTTCTTGATATCCTCTAGAGATAACCCAGTTAATGGTATGGGCTTGTATGTTCTAGTTTGTTTCAAAGTATCTCCCATTGGTTCCTCTCTTGTGTATACGGAAGAAAAGAACCGGTTTAGTGCCTCAGCCATATCTTCTTTTTTAGTTGCATGCTCTGGTCCCTATTTAAGAAAGGTCTTGCGGACCTGATCCGACACTGCGGATCAGGTCCACAAGACCTCGCTGAATATGGAGAGTAATATGCTCTCCGTATTCAGCATTGCACCAGCAGCTCACAAGATAAATGCAGACAGTGTATGCTATCGGCATTTATCGATGTGTGGCAGTCATGATCTGCAACAGCGGATCATGTCTGCTCGCACTTTGTTAATTCAGTCCCTAAGGGCTCGCTTTTATTGATTCATTAAAAATTGAGCCGTTAGCTACCGAAGTGGCTGACAGCTAAAGGTAATTTATGGCTCCATTTTAGTACCAGGTTTCCATTTCAATATTTTTCGCATTGCGTGCAGTCGCTCTTTTCGGGTAGGTGTAAGTTAACGTTGTGTTAACGATTCCATCTGACATTTTTAAAATCAATTAGTTGTTATGGATACCCAACCTTACACTATAAAATGTATGTTTAACGTCTGATCTCCTTACCTGTGATCACCTCTAAAGAGAAACAAAAACAAAGATACACTTATTTATAATACATATTTTTTAACTATAAGCAAATATTATTTTTTATTATAATTATATTTTCCACTTTATTAATATAAGTAATATGCATTGCTGCCCTAGGCATAGGTCTAGCTTGAATTCTGTAGATATGTGCTTGCATATAATTTTATATTTAAATACATACTGATATTTCCATAAGAACATAAGTGCAACTATTTCTATACATGGGACTACAATAAATATTACATATTACAATTTATTTTTACCTGAAACACTTGCATTTAAGAGCAGGCGGACAGGTTATGGTGCAGCGGTCTTTAGTCTGAAGGCTCGCCATAAACACAGGGCTTTAAGCTCCATACGGAGCTTGATAAATGGACCCCTATGCATAAATACACGTTATGTCAAAATTAAGCTTAAAGGGATACTAAACCCAATTTTAGGTTCAGCACCCTGGATAGCACTTGCTTATTGGTGGCTACATTTAGCGAACCAATAAGCAAGCATAACCCAGGTTATCAACCAAAAATGTGCAGGCTCTTAAGCTTCACATTGCTGCTTTTTAAATAAAGATAGCAAGAGAATGAAGAAAAATTGATAATAGGAGTAAATTAGAAAGTTGCTTAAAATGTTATGCTCTATCTGATTCATGAAAGAAAAAAACTAGGGTTTAATGTCCCTTTAACTGGATTGGAAAGAGCATGAGATTTTACTTATATAGCCAATTTTAGATCTCTTAGTATCTTTTGTTAAAGATAATACTGGGTAAGTTCAGGAGTATGCAGATATTTTTAGTCATCTGACAGCAGTGCTTGCTACATGTTTATAGTAATGTTATCAAACGCTGTTGCAATAGAATGCTAATGACAGGCGCGCTGCTAAACTCTTATTGGTCCCCTACCTGGATTTAATTTGCTTCATTCTCTTTGTATCCTTTGTGGAAGAACCAGCAGTGCACTACTGGGAGCTTGCTGAACACGTAGGGTGGAGCTAATAACATGACGTATATATGTGCAGCCACTAATTAACAGTTCCTGAGCCTACCTAGGTATCCTTTCCAATAAAGGATAACAGGAGAAGAAAATAAATGAACTAATAGAAATAAATTGGAAAGTTTAATAAAATCACCTACTCTATCTGAATCATAAAAGAAAATATTTGGGTTTCATGTCCCTTTAATATGCTTCCAAGTAAAACCATTTAGCATGTCAGCAAATACTTAAAATGCTCTGTAAATACTAAAACCCCTAGTGTAAGCTTGCTGGAATTTGATCTGTGAAATACAATGGAAATTGCCAAAACGTGTCTGTTTTATAAAGAAAAGGGGATTAGGCAATATTGAAGATATATAAGGCTCTCCATTAGCATGATCCCTGAGTAATATCCAAATAGACAATACAATTAAAGGGACATTAGATTCATTTGTTTATTCTTTCCCGCAAAAAAAAGATCATTTTAAAATATATAACACTTTTTCTTTAAATGATTTGTTGCTGTGCTGAGTGAACCAATATTATAAATAGGAGTTGTCCCTGTCAGCCAGTTAACCACAGATTCCTATGTATTAATTGAACTTCCTGCTAGCTTCCCTTTCAATTGAAAAAGCTTTTAAAGGGACATGAAACTCAAAATGTTTTTTTTTCATAATTCAGAAAAAGCATGCTGTTTTAAACAACTTTCTTTTTAGTTCTATTATCTAATTTGCTTAGTTCTCTTGATATAATTTGTTGAAAAGCAAATGTAGGTAGGCTTAGGAGCAGCAACGCAATACTGGGAGCTAGCTGCTGATTGATTGCTGCACATATATACCTGATGTGTTTAGCTAGATCCAAGTAGTGCATTGCTGCTCCTTTAACAAAGGATACTAAGATAATGAAGCAAATTTGATTATATAAGTAAATTGGAAAGTTGTTTAAAATCACATATAGATGGCTAAATAGATAGATATCCATCCACCTAGGTACAGTACATATAGCTATCTATCTATCTATCTATCTAACTATCTATCTATCTATCTATCTATCTGTCTGTCTGTCTGGATACTGCTGCAGCTATGCAGATGGATAGCTAGATAACTAAATAGACAAAGACATTTAGAAAGTATTATTTTAGTTACACTTTAGTATGATGTAAGCTACAGTATCTATTTATCTATCATCTAACTATCCAGCTATCTATTGTCTATCTAGCGATCCATCTGCCTAGCTACATTATCTAAATAGATAGATAAATAGATAGATAGATCATAGGTAGAAAGACCATAGATAGATAGATGATTGATAGATATATCTGTCATTCTGCCTAGCTATTGTATCTATCTATCTATCTACCTATATAGATGCTGTAGCTAGGCAAATGGATAGATAGATAGATAGATAGATAGATAGATAGACAAACAGCTAAGTAGATACATAGACAGATAATGAAAAAAATACATAAGCTTATTGTGTTATAGAATACAGCATAATACTTTTAAAGTAGGTGGACATGGCAATTAGTGTGTTTCTTTATTTAGCAATTACTGACAAAACTTTAAAGTGAGTGGGAGTTCCCCGTGACTTCCCATGTATGATTTTTTTTGTACATTATCGGATCTTATTTTAGTCTATACATGGCAGTGAGAGGGAACAGGAAGTCTTCATTATGAAACTAACCATCGAGTTTCATAACAGTCAGAACAATAGCACTTATGTCTAACATTGGATAGCAAAATAGATATATAGATAGATAGATAGATAGATAGATACACCTAGCCATCTGCTTCAGTATCTATCATCTATCTATAATCTATCTTTCAAGATACTGTAGCTATGTAGATGGATAGCTAGATAGATGCTTAATAGCTAAATAGACAGAAAGACAGACAGACATCGATAGATTTATTTTATTTACACTAAAGTATGATGTAAGCTACTTTATCTATGATCTATCTGTCTGTCTATCTGTCTATCTGTCTATCTATCTATCTACAACCCAAATTCCGAAAAACTTGTGTCAGTATAGAAAATGAAAAGAACAAACAAAAAGAGTCATTTAAAAATGAAATTCTCCCTGTACTATATTGAAAACACATTATTAACATCTTATTTGATGTTTTACTTTGTGAATTTAATGTATTTTTGAAAATATACACTCATTTCAAATCTGATGACTGCAACACACTCCAAAAAATGGGACATTCGACTGTTTACCACTGTGTAACATCAATGTTTCTTTTAATAACACTTATAGGGGCCCATCTATCAAGCTCCGAATGGAGCTTGAGGCCCCGTGTTTCTGAAGACCGCTGCTTCCATAACCCTGTCCGCCTGCTCTGATGAGGCGGACAGGAATCGCCGAAATTCAACCCGATCGAGTATGATCGGGTTGATTGACACCCCCCTGATGGAGGACAATTGGCCGCGAGTCTGCAGGAAGCAGCGTTGCACCAGCAGCTTTTGTGAGCTGCTGGTGCAATGCTGAATACGGAGAGCGTATTGCTCTCCACATTCAGCGATGTCTGTCGGACCTGATCCGCACTGTCTTATCAGGTCCGACAGACATTTGTTAAATATGCCTCATAAAGCGTTTGGGCACTGAAGACACCAGTTGGTTAAGTTTAGCAAGCATAATTTCCCCCATTTATCCATTATGTCTTCAACTGTGCAACTGTACAGGGCCTTCGTTGCCTTAATTTGTGCTTCATAATGTACCACACATTCTCAATCGGAGACAAGTAGGACTGCAGGCAGGCCATGGTAGCACCCGTACTCTCTGCTTACGCAACCATGCGCTTGTAATCTGGGCATTGTCCTGCTGGAAAATGCAGGGACGTCCCTGGAAAAGGCGACATCTGAATGGCAGCATGTGTTGCTCCAAAAAGTATACATATCTTTCTGTATTAATGGTGCCCTCACAGATGTGCAAGTTACCCATGCCATGGGCACTGATACCCCCCATACCATGACAGATGCTGGCTTTTGGACCTGAGACAGCTTGAATGCTCCTTTTCCTCTTTGGCCCAGAGAACACGACGGCTGTTTTTTTTTCAAAAACAATTTGAATGTGTTGACTTGTCGAACTACATAACACGATTCCACTGTGTTACTGTCCATCTAAGATGAGACTGAGCCCAGAGAAGTCAGCGGCACTTCAGGACAGTGTTGATGCGCGGATTCTGCTTTGCATAGTAAAGCCTTAACTTGCATCTTTGGATGCAGTAGTGAATGGTGTTGACTGACAAAGGTTTACCAAAGTATTCCCGAGCCCATGTCTGGATATTAATTATTACAGATTCATGACGGTTTTTGAGACAGTGACGTCTGAGGGATGGGAGATCACACGCATTCAGAAGTGGTTTTCGGCCTTGCCCTTTACACACCGAGATTTGACTGGATTCCTTGAATCTCTTAATTATATTGTGCACTGTAGAAAGGGAAATACACAAAATCCTACCGATTTATCATTGGGTTATGTTGTTCTCAAAGTTTTGGATTATTCCCTGATACATCTGTTGTCAGATTGGCGAGCCTTAACCTATCTTTGCTCTTGAAGGACTAGGACTTTTTTGGAGGCTCCTTATATACTATGATTACACGATTTCCTCACCTGTTTCACATCAATTTCTTATTTCAACTTGTTACAACATCGCTATTAGTCCTAAATTGACCCGTCCCAAATTTTTTGGAACGTGTTGCTTTCATCAGATATGTAATGAGTGCATATTTTTAAAAATACATTAAATTCACAAAGTAAAACATCAATTAATGTGTTAATAATGTGTTTTCAATATAGTACAGGGTGAAATGAATTTTAAATTACTTTTTTTTTTTTTTTTAATTTTCCATACTCTCCGAACTTTTACAGAATTGGGGTTGTATTTATCTATCTCTCTATCAGCTAACTATCCAGCTATCTATCCATCTGACTAGCTAGAGTATCTATCTATCTATCTATCTTTCTATCTATCTATCTATCTATCTATCTATCTAGATGATAGATAGATAGATAGATAGATAGATAGATAGATAGATAGATAGGGTAGCAAGGCAGATAATTAGCTTAATACGTAGATGGATCAAAGATATAGCTGTTATCTTTCTAGCTATCCATCTGTCTAGCTACATTATCTATCTATCTGTCTGGCTGTCTATCTATCTATAATCTCTTTATCTATATTTCTATTTATGTATCTATCTATCATATATCCTATCTAGCTATCTATCTAGCTATCTATTTTCTATCATCAATCTATTTAAATAATGTAGCTAGGCAGATGGACAGCCAGAAAGATGATAGGTAGCTAGACAGACAGCTAGACAAATAGATATATAGATAGATAAATAGATAATGAATACATTTCAGTAATACATCAAAAGTACATAAGGATATTGTGATAATAGAATACAGCAGAATACTTTAAAAGCAGGTGGGCATGACCATTAGTGTGTTTCTTTATTTAGAAACTATTGAGAAAGCGTTTATGTGAGTTCCCAGTGACTTCCCTTGTATGATTTTTTTTGTACATTATCCAATCTTATTTTAGTCTAAGCATGGCAGTGAGGGGGAAACAGGGAGTAAATATGAAACTAACCATCGAGTTTCACATCAGTCAGAACAATAGCACTTATGTCTAACATTGGATGGAGTCCAGCACGGTGTGGGGAGACATCATTCTGGCTGACTGGGCCTTGTGTCATCATTACCTACTTTATAAACCAATGCCTCATCTACAGGAGCGAAACTCTGCGGGTAAAATTAATATAAATATCAAGACAGGCTGTGAGAAGTCAGGTGACACATAAAAGAGGCAAAATAGCTGTGTCATGTATTAGTTTTTCTTTGGGGTGACAGTGACACAATGAGGTATGAAATAAATAGAGTTTGTTCTTTCTACAGTATGAAACTGATGGCAGGGAGCCAGAGTACATGGGCTTTACAATGAAAAAAGAGAGTAATGGAACATTGGTCGCTCCTTTACTGAGTGACACCGAAGAAGAAGAATAACTTATGTGATCTGTGCTTCCCATCATAAGTTGACACAATGACACAGATAAAAGGAATCTGCGGGAGGGGAGAATACACAGCACAGTCAGTACTTTACAAAAGACCCTGGATATGTGACATGTAGAAATGATGTGCAATTAAAAATATACATAAAAGGGACATAATACTCATATGCTAAATCACTTAAAGTGATGCAGCATAACTGTAAAAGGCTGACAGGAAAATGTCACCTGAAGATAGAGATGTAAAAAGGGAAGATATTTTACCTCAAAATTTCTTCAGCTCACCAGAGTAAGTGCTCAGTAAACAGTTATACTTCATCTGCTGTAAAGCTGCAAGTTGGAAAAAACAAACTAAAAATCCCAATACCCAATCAGCAGTGCTGTGGTCATGCATTGTTTAGCTGTGATCTCATGAGATTTCACAGTAAACTTCCTTAAACTGAATAGTTGTAGTTCATTTTGATCAGTACAAGCACCATCCCCCTATGAGATAATTACTATTAAAGGGACACTAAACCCAAAAGTTTTCTTTCATGATTCAGATAGAGAATACAATTTTAAACAACATTCCAAGTCACTTCTGTTATCTAATTTGCTTCATTCTTTAGATATCCTTTGTTGAAGAAATAGCAATGCATATGGGTGAGCCAATCACACAAGGCATCTAAGTGCAGCCACCAATCAGCAGCTACTGAGCCTAGCTAGATATGTTTTTCAGCAAAGGATATAAAGCGAATGAAGCAAATTAGATAATAGAAGTAAATTAGAAAGTTGTTTAAAATTGCATGCTCTTTCTAAATCGTGAAAGAAAAAAATTGGGTTTCATGTACCTTTAAGTAACCACATATACGGGAACGTTTATTTAATTATGACTAGTGCCATTGGTATTTCCGTCATATTTGTAGTCCATGGCCATATCCATTGGAAATCCTTGTATGTATATCGTTACCTCTTTCCTGCAGCCAGCACAAATATGAATGAGCTCTTGCCCTGATAAATCATTGTGCATGATGTTGCAGGGTCAGTGTTCTGAGTCTTGCATAATCCAGCCCTTCCTGGTCTCAGGATTAAAGGGACAGTCAACACCAGAATTGTTTGTTGTTTAAAAAGATAGATAATCCCTTTATTACCCATTCCCCAGTTTTGCATAACCATCATAGTTATAATCATACACTTTTTACCTCTGTAATTACCTTGTATCTAAGCCTCTGCAAACTGCCCCCTTATTTCAGTTCTTTTGACAGACTTACATTTTAGCCAATCAGTGCTTATTCCTAGCTAACTTCATGTGTGTGAGCTCAATGTTATCTATATCACACACATGAATTAACGCCCTCTAGTAGTGAAAAACTGTCAAAAAGCATTCATTTAAGATGCAGCCTTTAAGGTCTAAGAAATTAGCATATGAACCTCCTAGATTTAGCTTTCAACTAAGAATACAAAGAGTAAAAAGCAAAATTGGTGATAAAAGTAAATTTGAAAGTTGTTTAAAATTACATGCCCTATTTGAATCATGGAAGTTTATTTTGGACTTAACTGTCCCTTTAATTGCAGTAATGTTGTCAGGGAAATATTATGGATGAGATCTCTGCTCCTCTGGTCGTAAACACTACTCGCTCAAACTTGCTAACTGTCCCTTTCTTTCTTTCTTTCTCCCTCTCTCTCTCTCTCTCTCTCTCTCTCTCTCTCTCTCTCTCTCTCTCTTTCTTTCCTGGTTTTTGATCTTTAAATTGTATAATTTTCCTGGCACTATCCAGCAGTTTAAATTTAATAAAACAATACTGAACATTTTGTGAGCAATACACATTTTTGTGGGTGAAGCTATTAAAATGTCGGTATTTTTGGTCTGCACTCCTACAATCTGTTTGCAAATTTAAAAAAATAAATAAATGTTGATGCTTTCTTACTGTAAAATACATCTGACCGTCTGTAATGATATTTCTTACTTCTGCAAGCTGTAAAATAACCAGCAATTATTAGCAGCTTATAGAGCTCTGTCTAGCACACAAATCCCCATGTGCCTTTAATTGCTGCTATTTCACAATCACAAAACTCTGTGTCATTGTCAGACTGCCCGGAGACAGGATATATGGAGAACTTGTGACTCACACCAAAACAGTTCAACAGCAAGAAATGTGGCAATCACCGAGATGTGACAATGATGTAATTGATCAGAAGTGAGTGCGAAGATAATGTATATGAAGATGACTTTTATTGCAAAGCTCAAGAATAACTGAAACAAGTCCATGTTCTACAGTAGATTTGTGCAGCCAATAATTTTTTGTAACACATATTTTGTGAAATTTGTTTCCCTGAATATTTGTTTGCTGAGTATTAATTAATTAATTAATTAATTAATTAATATCTATGTAAAAACAAACGTGAATGTTCAAAGCGCTACAGGTGAAAATTTCACCTGTAGCTTTAGATTTACCTTTTGCGTGCTGGGGATTGCGTTAACCCAATCTTTTCCTTGGAACAATACTGTTCATGTTTGGAACTTTTTTAATTGTGAATAAAATTTGGATGTTTATATATATACACATGCTTTTGAATCTACTGTGTCCAGGATCTTGTGCGCTACTACTCCGAGAATCATATATATATATATATATATATATATATATATATATAATATATATATATATATATATATATATATATATATATATATAAAACACGGAAGGGGACTGCACTCTCATACCGGTCCGGGTACACATCCTATGACCCTGCAACATGCTCAGCCCTGGCTGTTCAGGGGCACTCACAGGAAGCTGTGCTGTCCCCAGAGTCACAGGCAGTTAACCCCAGACAGGTCTGGGTGCAAGAACCATAGGGAAAATTACAAAACAAATTAATACAACACACAGAGAAAGCCCAGCACTCACTTACAAGCTCTCAGCTAAGATTTAAAAGCAAAAATGGAAATGTTAGTTACCGCATCTGGCCAAATGGGACAAGCTCATGTACCACGTCAAGGTCCTTTCCAATACCTGGGACCCTAAAATAGCCACACAATGCAAGCTCTCAAATCCAAACAAAATGGGAACAAGGGAAGTGTGCACAGGCTTATGTAATCACCCTAGACATATACAAAACACGGAAGGGGACTGCACTCTCATACCTGTCCGGGTACACATCCCATAACCCTGCAACATGCTCAGCCCTAAGTGCTCACGGGCACTCACAGGAAGCTGGACAACAGGTCTGGGTGCAAGAACCATAGGGAAAATTACAAAACAAATTAATACAACACACAGAGAAAGTACAGCACTCACTTACAAGCTCTCAGCTAATATTTAAAAGCAAAAATGAAAAGGTTAGTTGAGCACCCAGGGCTGAGCATGTTGCAGGGTTATGGGATGTGTACCCGGACCGGTATGAGAGTGTAGTCCCCTTCCGTGTTTTGTATATGTCTAGGGTGATTACATAAGCCTGTGCACACTTCCCTTGTTCCCAGTTTGTTTGGATTTGAGAGCTTGCATTGTGTGGTTGTTTTAGGGTCCCAGTTATTGGAAAGGACCTTGACGTGGTACCTGGGCTTGTCCCATTTGGCCAGATGCGGTAACTAACCTTTCTATTTTTGCTTTTAAATCTTAGCTGAGAGCTTGTAAGTGAGTGCTGGACTTTCTCTGTGTGTTGTATTAATTTGTTTTGTAATTTTCCCTATGGTTCTTGCACCCAGACCTGTCTGGGGTTAACTGCCTGTGACTCTGGGGAGAGCAAAGCTTCCTGTGAGTGCCCGTGAGCACCCAGGGCTGAGAATGTTGCAGGGTCATGGGATGTGTACCCGGACTGGTATTAGAGTGCAGTCCCCTTCCGTGTTTTATATATGTCTAGGGTGATTACATAAGCCTGTGCACCCTTCCCTTGTTCCCAGTTTGTTTGGATATGAGAGCTTGCATTTTGTGGCTGTTTTAGGGTCCCAGGTATTGGAAAGGACCTTGACGTGGTACCTGGGCTTGTCCCATTTGGCAAGATGCGGTAACTAACCTTTCTATTTTTGCTTTTAAATCTTAGCCGAGAGCTTGTAAGTGAGTGCTGGACTTTCTCTCTGTGTTGTATTAATTTGTTTTGTAATTTTCCCTATGGTTCTTGCACCCAGACCTGTCTGGGGTTAACTGCCTGTGACTCTGGGGACAGCACAGCTTCCTGTGAGTGCCCGTGAGCACCCAGGGCTGAGCATATTGCAGGGTCATCGGATGTGTACCCGGACCAGAATGAGAGTGCAGTCCCCTTTTGTGTTTTGTATATGTCTAGGGTGATTACATAAGCCTGTGCACACTTCCCTTGTTCCCAGTTTGTTTGGATTTGAGAGCTTGCATTGTGTGTCTGTTTTAGGGTCCCAAGAAGGGTTGCCACCCTTCCCTTAAAATACAGAACACTTATAAGTTACACATGCTGCAGGGTGTGCAGGGAGGAATATGAATAGTGCTATCCAGAAACACAATACATGTTCCTTCCTGCACACCCTGCAGCATGTGTAACTCATAAGTGTATAGGAAAACATGGCTGAGGTGGCAACCCTAGTCCCAAGTATTGGAAAGGACCTTGACATGGTACCTGGGCTTGTCCCATTTGGCCAGATGCTGTAACTAACCTTTCTATTTTTGCTTTTAAATCTTAGCTGAGAGCTTGTAAGTGAGTGCTGGACTTTCTCTGTGTGTTGTATTAATTTGTTTTGTAATTTTCCCTATGGTTCTTGCTCCCAGACCTGTCTGGGGTTAACTGCCTGTGACTCTGGGGACATCAAATCTTCCTGTGAGTGCCCGTGAGCACCCAGGGCTGAGCATGTTGCAGGGTCATGGGATGTGTACCCGGACCGGTATGAGAGTGCAGTCCCCTTCCGTGTTTTATATATGTCTAGGGTGATTACATAAGCCTGTGCACCCTTTCCTTGTCCCCAGTTTGTTTGGATTTGAGAGCTTGCATTGTGTGGCTGTTTTAGGGTCCCAGGTATTGGAAAGGACCTTGACGTGCTACTTGGGCTTGTCCCATTTGGCTAGATGTGGTAACTGACCTTTCCAGTTTTTGCTTTTAAATCTTAGCTGAGAGCTTGTAAGTGAGTGCTGGACTTTCTTTGTGTGTTGTATTAATTTGTTTTGTAATTTTCCCTATGGTTCTTGCACCCAGACCTGTCTGGGGTTAACTGCCTGTGACTCTGGGGACAGCAAAGCTTCCTGTGAGTGCCTGTGAGCACCCAGGGCTGAGCATGTTGCAGGGTCATGGGATGTGTACCCGGACCGGTATGAGAGTGCAGTCCCCTTCCGTGTTTTATATATGTCTAGGGTGATTACATAAGCCTGTGCACCCTTCCCTTGTTCCCAGTTTGTTTGGATTTGAGAGCTTGCATTGTGTGGCTGTTTTAGGGTCCCAGGTATTGGAAAGGACCTTGACGTGGTACCTGGGCTTCTCCCATTTGGCCAGATGTGGTAACTGACCTTTCCAGTTTTTGCTTTTAAATCTTAGCTGAGAGCTTGTAAGTGAGTGCTGGACTTTCTTTGTGTGTTATATTAATTTGTTTTGTAATTTTCCCTATGGTTCTTGCACCCAGACCTGTCTGGGGTTAACTGACTGTGACTCTGGGGACAGCAAAGCTTCCTGTGAGTGCCAGTGAGCACCCAGGGCTGAGCATGTTGCAGGGTCATGAGATGTGTACCCGGATCGGTATGAGAGTGCAGTCCCCTTCCGTGATTTGTATATGTCTAGGGTGATTACATAAGCCTGTGCACACTTCCCTTGTTCCCAGTTTGTTTAGATTTGAGAGCTTACATTGTGTGGCTGTTTTAGGGTCCCAGGTATTGGAAAGGACCTTGACATGGTACCTGGGCTTGTCCCATTTGGCCAGATGTGGTAACTGACATTTCCAGTTTTTGCTTTTAAATTGTAGCTGAGAGCTTGTAAGTGAGTGCTGGACTTTCTTTGTGTGTTGTATTAATTTGTTTTGTAATTTTCCCTATGGTTCTTGCACCCAGACCTGTCTGGGGTTAACTGCCTGTCACTCTGGGGACAGCACAACTTCCTGTGAGTGCCCGTGAGCACCCAGGGCTGAGCATGTTGCAGGGTCATGGGATGTGTACCCGGACCGGTATAAGAGTGCAGTCCCCTTCCATATTTGTGTATGTCTAGGGTGATTATATAAGCCTGTGCACACTTCCCTTGTTCCCAGTTTGTTTGTATTTGAGAGCTTACATTGTGTGTCTGCTTTAGGGTCCCAGGTATTGGAAAGGACCTTGACGTGGTACCTGGGCTTGTCCCATTTGGCCAGATGGGGTAACTAACCTTTCCATTTTTGCTTTAAAATCTTAGCTGAGAGCTTGTAAGTGCGTGCTGGACTTTCTCTGTGTGTTGTATTAATTTGTTTTGTAATTTTCCCTATGGTTCTTGAGCCCAGACCTGTCTGGGGTTAACTGCCTGTGACATCTGGGGACAGCACAGCTTCCTGTAAGTGCCTGTGAGCACCCAGGGCTGAGCATGTTGCAGGGTCATGAGATGTGTACCCGGACCGGCATGAGAGTGCAGTCCCCTTCCGTGTTTTGTATATGTCTAGGGTGATTACATAAGCGTGTGCACACTTCCTTTGTTCCCAGTTTGTTTAGATTTGAGTGCTTGCATTTTGTGGCTGTTTTAGTGTCCCAGGTATTGGAAAGGACCTTGACGTGGTACCTGGGCTTGTCCCATTTGGCCAGATGCGGTAACTAACCTTTCCATTTTTGCTTTTAAATCTTAGCTGAGAGCTTGAGAGTGAGTGCTGGACTTTCTCTGTGTGTTGTATTAATTTGTTTTGTAATTTTCCCTATGGTTCTTGAACCCAGACCTGTCTGGGGTTAACTGCCTGTGACTCTGGGGACAGCACAGCTTCCTGTGAGTGCCTGTGAGCACCCAGGGCTGAGCATGTTGCAGGGTCATGAGATGTGTACCTGGGCCGGTATGAGAGTGCAGTCCCCTTCCGTGTTTTGTATATGTCTAAGGTGATTACATAAGCCTGTGCACACTTCCCTTGTTCCCAGTTTGTTTGGATTTGAGAACTTGCATTGTGTGGCTGTTTTAGGGTCCCAGGTATTGGAAAGGACCTTGACGTGGTACCTGTGCTTGTCCCATTTGGCCAGATGCAGCAACTAACCTTTCCATTTTTGCTTTTAAATTTTAGCTGAGAGCTTGTAAGTGAGTGCTGGACTTTCTCTGTGTGTTGTATTAATTTGCTTTGTAATTTGCCCTATGGTTCTTGCACCCAGACCTGTCTGGGGTTAACTGCCTGTGACTCTGGGGACAGCACCGCTTCCTGTGAGTGCCCGTGAGCACCCAGGGCTGAGCATGTTGCAGCTTCATGAGATGTGTACCTGAACCGGTATGAGAGTGCAGTCCCCTTCCATGTTTTGTATATGTCTAAGGTGATTACATAAGCCTGTGCACACTTCCCTTGTTCCCAGTTTGTTTGGATTTGAGAGCTTGCATTGTGTGGCTGTTTTAGGGTCCCAGGTATTGGAAAGGACCTTGACGTGGTACCTGGGCTTGTCCCATTTGGCCAGATGCAGTAACTAACCTTTCCATTTTTGCTTTTAAATTTTAGCTGAGAGCTTGTGAGTGCTGGACTTTCTCTGTGTGTTGTATTAATTTGTTTTGTAATTTGCCCTATGGTTCTTGCACCCAGACCTGTCTGGGGTTAACTGCCTGTGACTCTGGGGACAGCACAGCTTCCTGTGAGTGCCCCTGAACACCCAGGGCTGAGCATGTTGCAGGGTAATGGGATATGTACCCGGACCGGTATGAGTGTGCAGTCCCCTTCCGTGTTTTGTATATGTCTAGGGTGATTATATAAGCCTGTACACACTTCCCTTGTTCCCAGTTTGTTTGGATTTGAGAGCTTGCATTGTGTGGCTGTTTTAGGGTCCCAGGTATTAGAAAGGACCTTGACGTGGTACCTGGGCTTGTCCCATTTGGCCAGGTGCGGTAACTAACCTTTACATATTTGCTTTTAAATCTTAGCTGAGAGCTTGTGAGTGCTGGACTTTCTCTGTGTGTTGTATTAATTTGTTTTGTAATTTTCCTATGGTTCTTGCACCCAGACCTGTCTGGGGTTAACTGCCTGTGACTCTTGGGACAGCACAGCTTCTTGTGAGTGCCCGTGAGCACCCAGGGCTGAACATGTTGCAGGGTGATGGGATGTGTACCCGGACCGGTATGAGAGTGCAGTCCCCTTCCGTGTTTTGGATATGTCTAGGGTGATTACATAAGCTTGTGCACACTTCCCTTGTTCATAGTTTGTTTTGATTTGAGAGCTTGCATTGTTTGGCTGTTTTAGTGTCCCAGGTATTGAAAAGGACCTTGACGTGGTACCTGGGCTTGTCCCATTTGGCCAGATGCGGTAACTAACCTTTCCATTTTTGCTTTTAAATCTTTCTCTGTGTGTTTTATATATATATATATATATATATAGGTGCACTCTCCCTACTTACGGCTAGATTACAAGTTTTGCGTTATGGGTGAAAAAGCCTCATAACGCTGCTTTTTCACTACCGCTGGTATTACGAGTTTTGCAGGTATATCTGTACCGCACACTTTTTTTGGCCGTCACGCAACGTAACTACCGCAGCTTTCCAAAAGTCCTTTTTCAATGGGACTTCCATAGCGCCGGTATTACGAGTTTGCCTGTCCGGCCAAAAAGTGAGCGGTACAGTCTATAACTACAAGATCATACCGTAAACTGAAAGTCAGTAGTTATGGCTTTTATGTTACAAAGCCGTAACATAAAACTCATAACTAAAGGGCTAAAAAGTACACTAACACTTATAAACTACCTATTAACCCCTAAACCAAGCCCCCCCCCGCATCGCAAACACTAAAATAAAATTATTAATCCCTAATCTGCTGCTCCCGACATCGCCACCACTAGAATAAACATATTAACATCTAAACCGCCATACTCCTGCATCGCAAGCACTAGTTAAATATTATTAACCCCTAATCTGAGGTCCCAAACATCGCCACAACCTACATTACTGTTATTAACCCCTAATCTGCTGCCCCCAAAATCGCCACCACTATACTAAAGTTATTAACCCCTAAACCTAACCCTAAGTCTAACCCTAACACCAACTAACTTTAATATAATTAAAATAAATATAAATAAAAATTACAATTAATACCTAAATAATAAGTTTCTATTTATTTTAACTAGGTAGACTAGTTAGTAAATAGTTATGAACTATTTACTAGCTACCTAGTTAAAATAAATACAAATTTACCTGTAAAATAAAACCTTACCTGAGTTATACTAACACCTAACCTTACACTACAATTAAATAAATTACATTAATTAAATACAATAAACTAAATTACAAAAAAACAACACTAAATTACACAAAATAAAAAAGAAATTATCAAATATTTAAACTAATTACACCTAATCTAATAGCCCTATCAAAATAAAAAAAGCCCCCCCCCCCAAATAAAAAAGGGCCTTTTGCTGGGCATTGCCCCAAAGAAATCAGCTCTTTTACCTGTAAAATCAGCCAATAGGATTGAGCTTGAATTCTATTGGCTGATTGGAAGACTTCTCCCGGCTTCGTTGAGGATGGATGTCCGGTCTTCAAAAACTGTAAGTGGATCTTCGGGGGTTAGTGTTAGTTTTTTTAAGGGTTTATTGGGTGGGTTTGATTTTTAGCTTAGGGTTTGGGCTGAAAAAGAGCTAAATGCCCTTTTAGGGGCAATGCCCATCCAAATGCCCTTTTCAGGGCAATGGGGAGCTTAGGTTTTTTAGATAGGATTTTATTTGGGGGGTTGGTTGTGTGAGTGGTGGGTTTTACTGTTGGGGGGTTGTTTGTATTTTTTTTTACAGGTAAAAGAGTTGATTTCTTTGGGCAATGCCCCGCAAAAGGCCCTTTTAAGGTCCATTGGCAGTTTAGTTTAGGCTAGGTTTCTGTTTTTATTTTGGGGGGACTTTTTTATTTTGATAGGGCCATTAGATTAGGTGTAATTAGTTTAAATATTTGATGATTTCTTTTTTATTTTGGGTAATTTAGTGTTTGTTTTTGTAATTTAGTTAATTGTTTTTAATTAATGTAATTTATTTAATTGTAGTGTAAGGTTAGGTGTTTATTTTACAGGTAAATTTGTATTTATTTTAGCTAGGTAGTTAGTAAATAGTTAATAACTATTTAGTAACTAGTCTACCTAGTTAAAATAAATACAAACTTGCCTGTGAAATAAAAATAAAACCTAAGATAGATACAATGTAACTATTAGTTATATTGTAGCTAGCTTAGGGTTTATTTTATAGGTAAGTATTTAGTTTTAAATAGGAATTATTTAGGTATTAATTGTAATTTTTATTTAGATTTATTTTAATTATGTTCAAATTAGTGGGTGTTAGGGTTAGGGTTAGACTTAGGGTTACGGGTTAATAACTTTAGTATAGTGGCGGCGACATTGGGGGCGGAAGATTAGGGGTTAATAAGTGTATGTAGGTAGCGACGACATCGGGGGCGGCAGATTAGTGGTTAATAAATGTAGGTAGGTGGTGGCGATGTTAGGGGCGGCAGATTAGGGGTTAATAAGTGTACTGTAGGTGGACGTGGCGGCGATGTCGTGGACGGCAGATTAGGCGTTAATAAATGTAGGTAGGTGGCGGCGATGTTAGGGACGGCAGATTAGGAGTTAATAAGTATACTGTAGGTGGCGGCGATGTCGGGGGCGGCAGATTAGGGGTTTATAAGTGTAATGTAGTTTGCGGCGATGTCGGGGGCGGCAGATTAGGGGTTAATAACATTACTTATGTCAGCTGTTCCATTTACCACCGTAAAAATCTGAGGAAACAGACTAACATAAGGATCCGGTTCCAGATACAGCTTGACACACAAACACTCTTTTTAATTATGTTGAATCAGTAGAGCGATACAAAGTTTCTTTGCTGACAGCTATTCAAACGGATACATAATATAGTTCTCTTGGCAACTATTGGACCATCCTAACAGGTCAGGTGACGCAACGTCACAAACCACGGCTCTTTCCTACAGCTACTTCTAACGGACACATCACCGGGTCTGTAGCTTTGCCTTATTTCCCGGTTCCAGGACTGCCTTACAATAGTCTGTGCACAGCGAATTATATTTTTGCATCTAGAGGCAAGTAATACAAATAGAGTTCATATCTGTTATTTTATCGAATTTATATCTCTGTCTATGCGCTAGGTTATAAGCTATTACTATTATTACAATGGTTGTTTGCACACTGATCTACTAGGAATTGTATCTGCTAGTAATTTTTCTATATACTAGTTTTTTAGGATTATTGTTTTCTCTCATACTAATATGATTCACTTTTAATTCATTTTTAGATTGATGCCGGCATCTCTATATTAAAATAATTTTTTAATTATTATTTTTTAGTTACAAAATTATTTTATATTTTATAAATTGTTTGTATATTGCTGATGCATATTAAATGTTACATAATCAATGTATTTATCCTTTAGTCACTTGTTCTTAATTCACATCGATTATTCTCATTCACACTAATTATTTCATTTTGTTAGCTTCTTCCACACTATGTTATGTGTTATGTGTGGGTGTTATGTGTAAACATAATTTTTTTTTCCCCATAGGAATTAATGGGGCTGCATTACGGAGCTTTAAGCTCCTTTATTGCAGGTGTTAGGCTTTTTTTTAGCTGGCTCTCCCCATTGATGTCTATGGGGAAATCGTGCACGAGCACGTAAAACCAGCTCAAAGCAGCGCTGGTATTTGAGTGCGGTATGGAGCTCAATTTTGCTCAACGCTGACATATTGCCTGTTAACGCCGGGTTTATGAAAACCTGTAATAGCTGCGCTATAGGGAGGTGAGCGGTGACAATAACTTGCAAGTTAGCACTGAGCCGCTCATAATAACGCAAAACTCTTAATCTAGCCGTTAGATAGCAAACATACCAGGGTGCCAAATTAATCATATATCCAAATGAAATAAACGTATGTTATGTGAATTAACAGAGCATTTGGTTTCACTTAAAATCCAGCAAGTGCCATTAATTTCATTTGGATATATATATATATTTGATATATATATATATATATATATATATATATATATATATATATATATATATATATATATACACACACACACATATATATATATATATATATATATATGCACATATATATGTACACACAAGTATACCTAAACACATACAAATACACACAAATACCTTTGAACCCTTCCCAGTCCAACACCTTGTTGTATAACATATCTCTATATTTTACTTTTAATATGTATAGATATGAGTAATGTAATTTATTTAAACATGCTTTATATTTTTACATGTGTTATGATATATTTTTATTTTAGCCCCAACAGGGGCTGTTATTTGTTGAAAAACACTTATCTCACCATTTGTAATATAAGTGATTTTAGCATGGCTGCACTATCCATTGAAAGTATAAAAATATAGTCCACATTTAAATTCTCTAGTAAATGTATTTTATCCTTTGCTTGTAATACCAGATTGTGCGCTATTCTAAGTGCAGGGCTGTGATAAGGATAGTGCACCCCATGCTATCTACCGCTCCACTTGTAATCTAGTCCATTATACATAAGTAAAATATGTCATGCATAGTTTAAAGGGACAGTCTACTCAAAAAATGTATTGCTTAAAAAGATAGATAATCCCTTTATTACCCATTCCCCAGTTTTGCATAACCAACACTGTTATTTTAATACACTTTTTACCTCTGTGATTACCTTGTATCTATGCCTCTGCAGACTGCCCAATTATTTCAGTTCTTTTGACAGACATGCATTTTAGCCAATCAGTCCTGACTCATAAATAACTCCACGGAAGTGAGCACTATGTAATCTATATTGCCCACATGAACTATCACTGTCTAGTTGTGAAAAACTGTCAAAATGCACTGAAATAAAAGGCGGCTTTAAAAGGCTTGGATATTAGCATATGAGCCTACCTAGGTTTAGCTTTCAACTAAGAATACCAAAAGAACAAAGCACATTTGATGATAAGTAAATTGGAAAGTTGTTTAAAATTGCATGCCCTATCTCAATCATGAAAGTTGAATTTTGACTAGACTATCCCTTTAAGTTCTGAGATGAAGCGTTTATTACCTTATCGAATGCTAACCTCTTTTGAGGTTATGGGTCTCCTAATTCAGTATAAAGACAACCAGTTGCTATAAGTGAGTAAACAGATCATTGTACAGGCAGAACAAATTAAAGGGACAGTAAACACATTGAGATTTTTTATATATAATGCTTATTTATGTGTAATGAATCAACTTTGCAATATACTTTTATTCATTTTACCCCATTCCATGCAGTTTAGCTATGAAAACAGAAGATTTTCTACATTTCAGAACATGATATGCACCCTGCTGATTTTTCAAGGCTAACCCTTCTACATGTCTATCCAAGGGCAGAACTACAATTGGTGCAGCAGGTGCAGTGGCACCAGGGCTCAAGGGCTGGGGGGCCCCATTGCAGTCAGTCTATACATAGGCTTGGGCAGAATTTGTACAATCCTAATACAGGGGAGCCTTTTATACTACAGGTGTAGCTACCTATCTATGCTCAAAATCATTATACATAGATACCTTTTGGGGACCCAAAACAATTTTTGCACCAGGGCACTCTGTTGAGTAGGGTCGCTACTGTTTCTTTCCCTAATTGGATATATCAGATAACGACTACAAAACAATGTACTTTATACTAACATTATGACCATGGCAAGCCTTGTTGTCTGAAGAATAAAGCCCAGATTGGCTCCTGCAAATAAAAAAAATGGTAGGTAGAGCCTGGCTCTGGAAGAACAATTACAGTAAAAAGGATGTTATTCTATAGCAACATAATATAAATCAAAAGGTGTTTACTTTGCCTTTAAATGAACATGAAATGATTCAGATAGAGCATTCCATTTTAAAGAACTTTATAATGTATTTCTATTACCTATTTGTTTTGTTTTCTTTGTATACTTCTTGAAAGGTATACCTAGTTAGGCTCAGAGGCAGCTGATTGGTGGCTGCACATAAATTACTTTTGTCATTGGCTTTCAGCTAGCCCCCAGTAATGCATTACTGCTCCTTCAACAAAGGATATCAAGAGAATGAAGCAAATGAAATAATTAGATGAAAAAGTACATTTGAAAGTTTAAAATCGTATTATCTATCTGAATCATGAAGAAATTATTTGGGTTTCATGTCCCTTGAAGTATAATAGAAATAGAGAGGGCACAGCATAGGTACTGCAATAATCAGTGTGCACGTTCCCAGGTTCTGCCAAAACCTTAAATCCAACGACAATCCAAAAGGAGGAACAGCACCACAATAATAATGCTTATAAAATTATTTATTGGGACATCAAATAAACACACCACGACGTTTCGGTCCTAATAGACCTTAATAGGTCTATTGGGACCGAAACGTCGTGGTGTGTTTATTTGATGTCCCAATAAATAATTTTATAAGCATTATTATTGTGGTGCTGTTCCTCCTTTTGGATTGTCCTTGAAGTATAAGCCCAAACCTGACTGTTGTTCTTTTGCTTCTTTGCTTAGGGTAACATTAAACATGATATCATACTAAATAAGCACTCAGAGACAAAAGGGACTATGTGAATAATATGGAATATATGTGAAGTAGATGATTAACAAGAAGATCATGGTTTAATAATGATTTGGCAGGCAGAGAAAAACTAATTGTAGAATCAGTAGAAGGGATAATAAGAAAAGGGTTACTTTTTCCAATGCTCACCCTGTTCCCTTAATAAAGAATTAATAGCTGGACAGAGGAGTCATAGTGAAGTAAAATGCCAACCACCAAATGGATTGTAGTTTCTGTGCCAGGCTTAAAGGGACATTAAAGTCAAAATTAAAGGGACATGAAACCCAAATTTTTTCTTTCATGATTCAGATATAGAGGCCCATTTATCAAGCTCCGTTTATCAAGCCTGTGGGTCTGTGTTTCTGGCGAGTCTTCAGACTCGCCAGAAACAGCAGTTATGAAGCAGCGGTCTAAAGACCACTGCTCCATAATCCTGTCCGTCTGCTCTGAGCAGACGGACAGGTATCGCCATAATTCAACCTGATCGAGTACAATCGGGTTGATTGACACCTCCCTGCTGGCGGCCCATTGGCCGCGAGTCTGCAGGGGGCGGCGTTGCACCAGCAGCTCTTGTGAGCTGCTGGTGCAATGCTGAATACGGAGAGCGTATTGCTCTCCACTTTCAGCGAAGGTCTTGCGGACCTGATCCGCACTGTCGGATCAGGTCCGCAAGACCTTTGATACATAGGGGCCAGAGAATACAATTTCAAACAACTTTCCAATTTACTTCTATTATTTAATTTGCTTCTTTCTTTTGTTATCCTTTGCTGAAATGTTTATCTAGGAAAGTTTGTGTGCAGCAGAGAACCTAGGTTCTAGCTGTTGATAGGTGGCTGCATATATAAACTGAATTTCATTGGCTCGCCCATGTGTTCAGTTAGAAACCTACTGGTTCTTTCATGATTCAGATACAGAATACAATTTTAAACAACTTTCTACTGTTTTATTCTCTTGGTATCATTTGTTGAAGGAGCAGTAATGCACTACTGTGCATTACTGCTCCTTCAACAAATGATACCAAGAGAATAAAACAGTAGAAAGTTGTTTAAAATTGTATTCTGTATCTGAATCATGAAAGAACATTTTTGGGTTTCATGTCCCTTTAAACTTTCATGATTCAGATAGGGCATGCAATTTTAAACAACTTTCCAATTCACTTTTATCATCAAATTTGCTTTGTTCTCTTGGTATTCTTGGTTGAAAGCTAAACCTAGGTAGGCTCATATACTAATTTCTAAGCCCTTGAAGACTGCCCCTTATTTCAGTGCATTTGGCAGTTTTTCACAGCTAGAGGGTGTTATTTCATTCATAGCTAGAGGGCGTTATTTCAAGTGTGCCATTTAGATAACATTGTGACAATGCCCATGGAGTTACAAATGAGAGGGCACTGATTGGCTAAATGTAAGTCTGTCAAAAGAACTGAAATAAGGGGGCAGTCTGCAAAGGCTTAGATACAAGGTAATCATAGAGGTAAAAAGTATATTAATATAACAATCGGCTACATTACGAGTTTTGCGGTACAGCTATACCGCTGAAAAATTAGCCATTTTGCGTGCTATGGCCAGGAATGCATATTACAAGTCGTGGCGGTATAGATATACCGCAAGCATTTTAGCCTGTAACGCAATGTCCATTCCGCACTCAAAAAAATGACATTTGAGTGTGGGATTTTCATAGTGCCGGTATTACAGGTTGTGCATACCGCCATCTGAGACCAGTAGTTATGGATTTTGCGAAACAAAAATGTTTTTCATAACTAAATGGTTACAAAGTACACTAACACCCATAAACTACCTATTAACCCCTAAACCGCCGCCCTCCCGCATGGCAAACACTATATTACACTTATTAACCCCTAATTTGACGCCCACTCACCCACATCGCAAATATTAAATAAAGTTATTAACCCCTAATCTGCCGCCCACCCACATCGTCAACACTATTTAAATATATTAACACCTAAACCGCCGCTCCCCGATATTGCCGCCACTAAATAAACCTATTAACCTCTAAACCTCCAGCCCCCCACATCTCCGCCACTATATAAACCTGTTAACCCCTAAACCTCCGGCCCCCCACATCATAACTACAAAACTAAACCTATTAGCCCCTAAACTGCCTGCCCCCACATCGCAAAACACTAAATTAAACTAATAACCCCTAAACCTAACACCCCCCTAACCTTTAAATTAAATTTACAATATAACTATCTTAAAAAAAATAAAAACGTACCTGTGAAATAAAAAAAACTAAGTTTAAACTATAAATTAACCTAACATAACTATTCTAATAAAATTAAAAAATCTACCAATTAAGAAAACTAAATTACAAATTTAAAAAAACCTATCACTACTAAAAAATTAAAAAATCTAAAATTACCAAAAATAATAAACACTAAATTACGAAATATAAAAAACACTAAGATTGCAAAAAATAATAAACGAAATTATCAAAAATAAAAACAATTACACCTAATCTAATAGTCCTATAAAAATAAAAAAAAATAAAAACACAACAAAACACCCCCTAACCTACAATAAACTACCAATAGCTCTTACCAGTAGCTCTTTTGAACAGCCAATAGGATTTCAGAAGCTCTCATCCTATTGGCTGATTTGAATTTGAACAATAAAATCAGCCAATAGGAATGCAAGGTACACCATTTTGAAACGGCTACCTTGCATTCAACTTCAGTGTACAGTGGTGACCATATGAAGAGGACGGCGGTCCAGTATAGCTCTGCGCTGCCGTGATGAAGTTAGAAGGCACCCCCACGATGGATGAAGATGTCGCCGCCTAGATGAAGACTTCTCGCCGCCTGGTTGAAGACTTCTCGCCACCTGAATGGAGATGGAAGTCTGGACTTCAGGAATCGTGAGTAGATATTCTGGGGTTAGTGTTAGGTATTTTTTTATTTTTGGGGGTGTTTTATTTTCAGATTAGGGCTTTGGGCAAAGTGTAAAAGAGCTGAATGCCCTTTTAAGGGCAGTGAAAAAGAGCTGAATGCCCTTTTAAGGACAATGCCCATACAAATGCCCCTTTAGGGGCAATGGGTAGGTTAGATTTTTTTAATGTTAGGTTTTGTATTTTGGGGGGTTGGTTGGGTGGTAGGCCCTTTTAAGGGCTATTGGTAGTTTATTGTAGGCTGGGGGGGTATTTTGGGGGGCTTTTTAATTTTTATAGGGCAATTAGATTAGGTGTAATTGTTTTTATTTTTTAAAATTTAGTTTATTATTTTTTGTAATATTAGAGGTTTTTTATTTTTCATAATTTAGTATTTATTACTTTTTGTAATTTTAGATTGTTTACATTTTTTAGTAGTTAGGTTTTTTTAAATTTGTAATTAAGATTTTTTAATTGGTAGTTTTTTTTATTTTATTAGAATAGTAATGTTAGGTTAATTTATAGTTTAAACTTAGTTTTTTTTATTTCACAGGTAAGTTTTTATTTTAAGATATTTATAATGTAATATTGTTTTAATTTAAAGTTAGGGGGGTGTTAGGTTTAGGGGTTAATAGTTTAATTTAGTGTTTTGCGATGTGGGGGGGGGGGGGTTTAGGGGTTAATAGGTTTATTTAGGTGTCGGGGAGTGGCAGATTAAGGGTTAATAACTTTATTTAGTGGCGACGATGTCGGGGAGCCACGGAATAGGGGTTAATAGCTTTTATTAGTGTCGGCGATGTCGGGGGGGCGGCAGATTAGGGGTTAATAGCTTTTATTTAGTGTCGGCGATGTCGGGAAGTGGCAAATTAGGGTTTAATAATTTTATTTATTGTTTGCGATGTCAGAAGCGGCGGATATGGGTGTTTAGACTAGGGGTTTATGTTAGGGAGTTAGGTTTAAATGTAATTTTCTTTTCCTCATAGACATCAATGGGGTTGCGTTACGGCAATCTCCATTCTGCACTTCAGGTGTTATTTTTTTTTCTTACACTTTCTCCTCATTGATGTCTATGGGGGAAAGCGTGCACGAGCACGTAAACTCAGCCCTTGGCTTTTGTGAGGTATGGAGCTACCATAACGCACAGCACAAGGTGGCTTTTCAGTATCTCGTAATCGCAGCGCTATGGAGAGTGAAATAACGCAATTTTTTTTGCCTTATTTTCGCACCCTGTTTAGCGCAAAACTCGTAATCTAGGCGAGTGTTAGTTATGCAAAACAGGGGAATTGGTAATAAAGGGATTATCTATCTTTTAAAACAATAACAATGCTGGAGTAGACTGTCCCTTTACGCAGGCAGGCATCAAACAAAGCAAAACATTAAGGCCTGATGATAAAAGATTCTTCTGCTTGGAGATAAATTGTAGTGCAGACTTCACAGGGGCTAAACTCACTGAGGCCCTGATAATCAAAGTATTGTGGTGATGGCAATATTTTAAAAAGTAATCCATTGCGCAATTGAGATTGACTGAATATTAAAATAAAGGCTGAAATCAGTGTTTGACGGCAGTCTTGCCAAGAGGCCTTGTGCTATACAGTAGTGGACCTACTCAACTGAGGCCATGGGGCAAGATTTTTTTGGGGCCCCCAAATGGTAACTCAATAGAAAGCAAAAGTATTAATATACATTCTGGTCTGTATAATGATTTTGATGATAAATGGACAGATAGATAGACAGATAGATAGATGTCCTACAAGCTGCACTAATAAAAGGCTCCCCTGCTGTTATGGGCCCCTCCAGCTCTTTGGCCCTGGTGTAACTGCACCAATGCTAGTACCGCCCCTGGCACTATACATTTATGTGGGTGACAATGCTTTTTGATACTGATGAACCTTTATTATTATTATTATTATTATTTTTATTATTATTGGTTATTTGTAGAGCGCCAACAGATTCTAAACAGCATTGCCACCTACATGGAAGATGTAATGTATCTGATAACTTCTAGACATGTTAGATATGTACATTGCCTAATTCATGCATTCGGTACACAAGCCTACACGAATAAAAAGAATAATGTATGTTGAATAGTGGATTGTTGAGTATATTAAATATGTGGATTATATTGGACCAAGAAACAAAAAGACTTTTCTAATGGTGAGTAATACAAATTTGAGGGTTTTTGAGGGGTCTTTATTTTTAGTATAGACTTTTTATTTTTTATTTTTAGGATAGGGGTATTTTCTAAAAATACAATAGCAGTCGGTATGTAAAGAATATAATTATTATGATAATGGAGTATAATTAATGTGGGGGGTTTTTTGTTTGTTTTTTTCAATTTTTTTATTGAGATCAGCAAAAAGAAAATATTACAAACCATTGAAAGATTACAGGTTAAGAAATGTTGCTAATTAATTCCATTACCATTATAAGTGACCCGCCAATGTCCAGTTTAATTGAGTTTTAGTCCTTAAGCAGGTACAACATAATAGTTATACATTTACTGCAGCACTCTGCTCTATCAAAGTCACTAAAACAACTGTATCTAGCTTGCTATATCTTATTTTGTTGGGCTAATAAGGTCGCCGCCAGTACCAAAGTATGAGGGGGAGAGGGGGAGGGAAAGTACGAGGGAAGGGGTGTAGGTTGGGGGAAGAAAGACATAAGTCAGATATATTTGTGAAGGTATTAATGTTGCTGTTCTTGTTTCCATATGATGAGCATCATGTCATGCGTTTCAACTGTATTGCTTCTAATGTAATGGTACCTTTCCAATTGTAGGAGTGTGTCTACTTGTTTCTCCCATTCCCTAAATGTGGGGATCGTGGTGGATTTCCAATATCTGGGGATTAACATTTTTGCACTACTTATCATCGTTAGTAATAATTTTCGTTTCTCAGTGTCTTTTAGTTTGGGGAGGCTTGTGAAGAGTAACATTTTTGGGTCTCTAGGCACTATAGTCTCCAGAACCCTACAGATGTGTGTAATAATATCTTCCCAGAAATGTTGTAGTTTAGGGTAGTTCCACCAGATGTGTTGTATGGTGCCTTCTTCTGTGCAGCCCCTCCAGCATTTGCCCGTCACTTTTAGCCTGGCCGGGGTCAGGTACAACCTTGTTAGGAATTTAAACTTAGTCTCCTGAACTTGGGCTGAGATGGATGCTACTTTGTTATTGATAAATATATTTTTACAGCTTTTTAGTGTCAACCCTAAGTTCTCTGTCCCATGTCCTCATATACGTTGGTAGATGGTCTTCACCAGAAATCTGTAATTTCTTATAACGAATATAAATTAAATGTGAGGGTGACTGGCTTGCCAGACATAGTTTCTCAAAATCAGCCACTTGCCTAAGGAGTGTTTTTTATGCTTGTGTGAGGCAACATAGTGATTTATCTGTGCATATGTCATCCATGTCATGGGGTATCTGTTTCTAATATATCTTCCAACTTTTTAAATTTGTGTTGATGTTGTTGTGTCAGGTGGTATATTGTGTTTTTCTTAATGTGTTTACCAGTAAGAGCATACTGTTTTATCAGATTCAATTTCAATTCAGGATTACCTATGTAAGGTGTCAGTGATGATGTTGATTTTGATAATATGAGTGGAAGTGTGGATGATTTTATTCCAGGTTACAAAGAGTTCCCTCATTAGAGGATAATCCTCCACTAGGGAAGGTCTGTCTTTTTTTGTTGTCCATGCCAAGTGTCCTGGGTTGTTTGTGTGTAAAATAGATCTATCTATCTGAATCCAATGTTTTTTAGGGTCATTAGCACACCATTCCACAAGTCTCTGCAAAAGTATTGCCTGTCTGTATAACTGCAGGTTTGGAATGCCCAGCCCTTCTCTGTCTTTGGGTAGGTATAATGTTTGTTTAGCTATCCTTCGTTTTATACCATTCCAGATGAATACCTCTATTGCATTTTGTAACTTTGTTATATAATCTATTGGTAAGGGGATGGGGAGGGTCTGCAAAATATAAAGAATTCTGGGTAAGACATTCATTTTTATAACACCGATCCTGCCCAACGATGAAAATTTTTTATTTTTCCAATTAGAGAGATCCCTAATCAGCGACCCCTTCAGTTGCTTATAGTTAGCCTCGAATAGAGTTTCTGTGTTTACCGAAAGGTATATCCCTAGGTATTTCATCTTATCAGGCTGCTGTTTTAACGGGCAATCTGACAGTAGCTGCGATGCCTTTTCTTTAGGCATTGTAATATTTAAAAATTCAGATTTATTAACATTTAATAAGAAGTTGGAATGTTTGCCATATTCACTGAAAATTTGCAAAGCTTGTGGAAGGGATGTTTCCGTGTTTGTGAGTGTAAGTAAGATATCGTCGGTGTACATTGCCATTTTATGTTCTGTGTGATCTAATGTAACCTGCGCGCATCCACGAATTTTGAGAGCCAGAATCTATATAGAGATTGCAAACAAAATTGGCGAGAGAGGACATCCCTGCCTGGTTCCATGTGTGATTGTAAAGCTATCCGATAACCCCCCCATTAACCTTTATTTTTGCAGTTGGTGTAGTGTATAGGTTGAAGATCATTTCTATAAAGAGGTGACTGAACCCCATTTTCGACAAAGTGGCCCTTGGAAAGGGCCATTTCACTCTGTGGAATGCCTTTTCGGCATCTGTGGAGGTGAGTGATAGGGGTATCTTATTTTTTTGTGCATGAGAAATGAGTTGTAATACTTTTAGGGTATTATCTCTTACCTCTCTGCCCGGGATAAAACCCACTTGGTCTGGGTTGATTATCTTTGGGAGAACTTTATTTATGCGTATAGCTAAAATATTTGCGTATATTTTTATGTCAGAGTTGAGTAAGGAGATTGGATGGAAATTTTCTGTTTTATTGGGCGATTTGCCTGGTTTTGGCAGAACAGTTATATGAGCTTTGATTAAGTTTTTGGAGAAACCGCCTTCTTTTTTTTTTTTTTAAATATTTTTTTTTATTGAGGTTTAGTGACATGAATAACAGACAATGAACGCCTTATAACATCCAATATAAACACAGTATTGTTCAGATTAGATTCTTACTTTCACAAAAAAGGAAAAATATAACCGTGCAATACACACGATAGGCTTTTCAAACCTCCATTTTTTTTATACTATAGCATAGTTGGCTGACTGGCTGGATGACCACATGTGGGTCAAATGATCATGAAAATAAAGAGTCATTTAATAGTCAGGTAATTTGCCATAATTTGGCCATGTGGATATAGTATGGTTATGTGGGAGGGGGGGGAAAGATATCAGCGGGCAAGAGCCGCTCAGAAAATAGGGGAAGGTGGGGGGGGGGGGGGGCGGAGTGCGGAGCCAAGTAAAAAATATAACACACTAGGGGGATGATATTAGAGTAGTTGTGGCTTCTTTAAGAGGCCTAGGAAAACATGTTAGTAAATGAAAAGGGTAAGGGAAATGGTTACAGATATGTTTATGAGTACAGTAATCGCCTAACTGAGCTTTAGTAGATATAAGTAGTAATAAAAGCAAGCCCTGAAGTCCTATACTAGAGCCTTGGTCATAGGTAATGTATCAACTTAGGGACATCTCCTGAAATGTAATAATATAGTTGTTCAGTTTCATTAATGGGAGACAATATGACTATATTTTAAAGGTATGTTGACAGCCGTGCCGGGAGCGGGGGGGGCGCCGTCCCCCCCTCGCCGCCCCCGTGCTGCTTAAAAATCTAGTCTTAGTAAATATGAGATCTTAGCTACAGTATATTCCAAACTAAATGTTGGGAGAGACAGATAAACCAGTCTTCAAGTAAGGGTTTAGTGCGCCAAGATAAATATAATATGATATAGCCATAATGTAAATGCCCATTGAGGTGCTCGTTCAGCAATAATACGTGAATGACTTGGTAAATACCCTTCAGCTAGAGGAATGATGAATTATGAAATTAGGGTAGACTGTAAAGCACTCAGCTAATCTAGATAAGTGCCAAATGAGGGCTAATATTAAAATACAGAAATTCGTATAAACTTTAAGAGCATGTCTAATATCCTAGCTAATATACAAAACAAACCAAGAACAATGTAAACTAGACAAACTATAAAATAGTGTAGTAGGTGTACAGTGTCAATTAGACTTGGACAAAAAGACCTTTGGTACATAACAGGACCTGTTCCCTTATACAAACAGCTGTTGTCTGCACCTCTCTAGTAGGGTGTTACATACTTAACAAGTGTAGATGTAAACAACTAAGAAGTTTACTAATTTGATGTGATTTACAGGCCATTCTCTTAGGTTCTCTGCAGAACTGTCATTTAGCCCATTGTCGTTAAGATCTTCTGTAGTTGGAAAAAGTTTTCTATAGGTTAGTGGCTATATGGCTAAGTACAATCGAGTAGTAGTCATACTCCAGCACATCATATCAGCTGGGAAGGATTTACCCCACTCCAGTCTTGAGGTCAGATGACCAACCCATAGGAACCTGTAGATCGCGTTGTAGTACTAGTTGACACTTATTTAGCCTAAGAGAAGAGGAAGGCAAGGTGGGACCCAGAAGCAGTGATCTATCCTTCCATAACCATGACATAGGGCCCCCGCGGGATGCCAGAAGATTAAAGGGCTCCAGACCCGATCTCCCCTCCGCGGTCTAGGGGCAGGTGCAAGTAAGGCTTTCTCTGCACTATTTTGGAGGTAGGCTTCGGCTCAGGGTATAGTTGTAAGGCCAAGAGCTGTGCGCATCTCTCCGGTCGAACTATGTTGCTCCTGATGGCTGCCATTTGTAGAGGTTTTCTTGTGGGATAGTCAGGTAAGTGTGTGTTAGCCGGTTGTTGCCCCATGCTCACAATATCCAGATTAAAGCTACCGCATGCTGGGCCACTCTGCGATGTCTCAGATCGATTTTCTGGGAGCTGCTCCTCAATCGTGTCATATTGCTCGACACGATAAAGTTTCTTGTCCACCACTCCTCGGGTCACCATTTCCAAGGTGTTGTACAAGTCCATAAAACATCTGTCCAGCTGATGATCAAAGATCTGTAGTAGAGCCTGCAATGACTTGTGTTTCTCCATCTCCAATGTAAGCGAGTTACATTAAATAAATAGCTAAGAGACAGTTATTATGTTCGATGCACCGGGGGGGAAAAAAATGGCGGACGTTTCGCAGAGAGGCCTCAATAGACCAGCTCAGGGCATGGACTGACAACTTGCCAAAACGGGTACAATAGGGCTATTGTAGGCTCCTACACTCCCCATCAGAGTGTCTTATGCAGTTGGGGTGGTCCTCAGATCTAGTATGAGCTGAAAAAAACATTTAAATAAGTCCTATTTTATATATCTGGAGCTAGGAGCTCTGTATAGATGCAACCTTCCACTTCAGCGGTTAGCCCGCCCCCCCAAAACCTCCTTCTTTTTATTCTATTGGCTGATCGGAACAGCCAATAGAATGCAATCTCAATCTGATTGGCTGATTCAATCAGCCAATCAGATTTTTCCTACCTTAATTACGATTGGCTGATAGAATCCTATCAGCCAATCGGAATTGAAGGGACGCCATCTTGGATGACGTCCCTTAAAGGAGCCTTCATTCGTCGTTAGTCCGACGGGGAAGAAGGATGTTCCGCGTCGGCGGGATGAAGATGGATCCTGAAGAAAGAAGATTGAAGACCCCGCTTGGAAGATGACATCACCTGGATGGAAGACTTCTTCAGCGCCGCTTGGAAGATGACATCGCCCGGATGGAAGACTTCTTCAGCGCCGCTTGGAGGATCCCTTCATCGGATGGAAGACTTCTTCAGCGCCCCTTGGAGGATCACTTCTGCCGCTCCGGATCTCCTCTTTGGTTCCATCGGTGGCTCGGCTGAGTGAAGACGACTCAAGGTAGGATGATCTTCAAGGGGGTAGTGTTAGGTTTATTTAAGGGGGGCTTGGGTTAGATTAGGGGTATGTGGGTGGTGGGTTTTAACATTGGGGGGGGTTGTATTTTTTTTTACAGGCAAAAGAGTTGAATTCTTTGGGGCATGCCCCGCAAAAGGCCCTTTTAAGGGCTGGTAAGGTAAAAGAGCTTTGAACTTTTTTAATTTAGAATAGGGTAGGGCATTTTTTTATTTTGGGGGGCTTTGTTATTTTATTAGGGGGCTTAGATTAGGTGTAATTATCTTAAAATTGTTGTAATATTTTTGAAATGTTTGTAACTTATTTTTTTTATTTTTTGTAACTTAGCTTTTTTATTTTTTGTACTTTAGTTAGTTTATGTAATTGTATTTAATTGTAGTTATTTGAAGGTAATACATTTAATTAATTTAATGATAGTGTAGTGTTAGGTTTAATTGTAACTTAGGTTAGGATTTATTTTACAGGTAATTTTGTATTTCTTTTAGCTAGGTAGTTATTAAATAGTTAATAACTAGCTAAAATAAATACAAAGTTACCTGTAAAATAAATATAAATCCTAAAATAGCTACAATGTAATTATTAATTATATTGTAGCTATCTTAGGGTTTATTTTACAGGTAAGTATTTAGTTTTAAATAGGAATAATTTATTAAAGTATAGTGTAGTGTTAGGTGTAATTGTAACTTAGGTTAGTTTTTATTTTACAGGTAAATTTCTCTTTATTTTAGCTAGGTAAGCTATTAAATAGTTAATAACTATTTAATAGCTATTGTATCTAGTTAAAATAAATTGAAAGATGCCTGTAAAATAAAAATAAATCCTAAGATAGCTACAATATAATTATTATTTATATTGTAGCTATATTAGGGTTTATTTTATAGGTAAGTATTTAGTTTTAAATAGGATTCATTTAGTTAATAAGAGAAATATTATTTAGATTTATTTAATAAATATTTAAGTTAGGGGGGTGTTAGGTTTAGTGTTAGACTTAGGTTTAGGGGTTAATACATTTATAAGAGTTGCGGCGGGGTCTAGGAGTGGCGGTTTAGGGGTTACTAACTTTATTTAGTTGCGGGGGGCTCCGGGGGCGCTGGTATAGGGGGTTAACATATTTATTATAGTGGCGGCGGGTCCGGGAGCGGCGGTTTAGGGGTTAATCAGTTTATTATAGCTTGCGGTGGGCTCCGGGAGCGGTGGTTTAGGGGGAAAACACTTTATTTAGTTGCGGCGGTGTAGGGGGGGCAGATTAGGGGTGTTTAGACTCGGGGTACATGTTAGGGTGTAAGGTGTAGACAGCTCCCATAGGAATCAATGGGATGTCGGGCAGCAGCGAACATGAACTTTCGCTATGGTCAGACTCCCATTGATTCCTATGGGATCCACTGCCTCCAGGGCGGCGGATTGAAAACCAGGTACGCTGGGCTGGAAAAGTGCAGAGCGTACCTGCTAGTTTTTTTATAACTAGCAAAAGTAGTCAGATTGTGCCGCACTTGTGTGCGGAACATCTGGAGTGACGTAAGAATCGATCTGTGTCGGACTGAGTCCGGCGGATCGAAGCTTACGTCACAAAATTCTACTTTTGCTGGTATCTAGCCTTTGATAACTAAGGCGAATCAGCCTTGCCACAAATACGCTGCGGAATTCCAGCGTATTTGAGGTTGACGGCTTGATAACTACCCCCCTTAGTGTTAGGGAGTTTGTAGGATACTGTTAGTTTGGGATTAGAGACTAGTAGGGAGGAATGGAGGGGGGGGGGGGAGTAAGGGTTAACTGATGGCAGATATGCAGTTGAGATTGGGATGGCAGCAACCTCCGCCCAGGTAGCTCTGTTGGTGTAACAGTATAACAATAAAACCGATGGATTGGGTAATCTGGGAAGAGGTATAGATAACGAGTACAATGACTGAGGATGGTATCCCTTACCCCCAGTCCGATGTATTTATAATAAATAACAATTTAATAACAGGTATAGATTTTTTTTTGTAAATTTTCTGCGAATGCCCAATTGCGTTAACATTAATGTTTGCATTTAGGTTTAAGTTTAACTTGCTAGTCACATCTGCGTATACATATATTGGTGTCACCTATGTGCTTTCCATAACCCCCATGTCAGTGCTAGTACAAGGCCATGGTGTTATCAATGTTATTTAACCTATATTAGGTGAGCTGCTAAAGTATACTATCCATTAGAGAGTTGTGTTATATAATGAGTCATGTATGACAGCAATCAGTGAGAGAAATTCAGATTGAGTATGTATTTATGTCTTAATATAGAAAGGAAAATCCAACAAACAGCCATAGGTAAATCAAACGAGGTGTAGCTTTATTCCAGGTTAAAACAAACAGGACATGCTGTTAAAATTTTCAAATCATTGTCTGACCGGTTTCAGTCTCTCTGACCGTAATCATAGACTAATACCTAACATGTGTAACATTCCTTTAAATAACATGCAGCATCTCCTGATTGGCTAAAATCAAAGCATAATATGAAAATTAACTCCATGTATTCCAAAACTTAGTAAGTTCCTTAGAACAAATGTAATAGAGCTAGTAGTATATAGAAGAAGAGACATAATCATGTTTATAGACCTATACATTTATAGATTAGGGCCGTACATGTACTATGTATTTATGTGTTGTCTTCGTGATCCCATTTGTTGTGTGATATGTAACTCTTCGTATCTCAGTGTGTTGGAGTGGATCTGTCGAATTGTCCATCTTTTAAGTGTCTGGTTGTTCCCCTATGGTGGATAGTGTAAGTGCTGTGTTGCACTTTATCAAGGTGAGTAGAATATTATTAATACACAAAATATAATAAACATACCAAAAAAAATCAATAAGACATGTTATGTGAAACACGGGACAATCGCTGGCTCAAGGGTAAACATCATATAATTCAACATTTAAATATGCAGTGTATACATAAAATCCTAAGTTTAAACTATTCATATAAAGTACATGATGTCATCAGAATACATTATAAAACTACATTTTTGCCAGAGACGTGCTTCGAAACTGACTGTGTCAATTGATGAAATATCATGGATGTCTGTTATGTGCGTACTATTTTCAGGTTGCATGTGGGTTTTTGAGTTTGTTCTGTGGTCTTAGCATTTTTACATGTTCTAATCTATCCTAAGCAATATAACTATTATGTGTAGCAGCTTTGTGAGTGTTGTCAGGTCTGTGAGTGAGAATCATGTCATTGGTGTTGAGTTTTTGTGGGTGGAGAAATACATCATACCATAAACTCTTAAACAGGGTAAGCTAAGTAATAATAACAAACATTGAAGACACACCACATCAACAATTACATAATAACTTTGCCCAGCCGTTGAATGAATGTCTTTTTGTAGTTACCACCTTCTAGATCTTGTAGTGGACGGTGTAAGTTCTTACTTCTTATTCACAGGTATAGGTATAGGTATAGGTATGTCCAACTATAGACACATCAGTCTCCTAAGATTTTTTGTTTGTCTCCTTGAGTGATGTTGTCAGGTGTGTTAAATTGATCTCTTGGAGGCGTAACTATTATTTGTAGTGTCTCCCAATTTTCAGGTCATCTAGGCTCCTATAGGTGGATGACTTGTCTCCTCTTGTGGCAGTTATACTAACCGGGAAACCCCATCTGTAGGGTATCTTCTGTGATCTTAATACTGAGGTGATAAATTGTAGTTCTCTCCTCTTTTGAAGTGTGGTAGGGCTGAGGTCAGCGAACACTTGGATTGGTATTCCAGCATGTGTGAGTTGAGGTTTTGTCGTGTATGTCACAATATTTGCTCCTTGTCCTGATGATTCAGAAACTTCACTATATCATCTCTCGGAGGTGCTTTGGCCGATGGTTTAGCTCTTAAAGCTCGATGCACTCTTTCCATGACGATATCTGGAGAAGTGCTGGTGCCCTTAATTGTTCTGTATGAATCTTGCAGGTAGCCTTGAAGCACATTTGGTAGGATGATCTCTGGAGTACCTCTAATGCAAAGGTTATTCCTGCGACCTCTATTATCTAGGTCTTCTATTTTTTCAAGTAGGTTCTGAATGGTTTCTTCTTGGTTGTACATGAGTTGTGATAGATGTTGTACATCCTGAGTTGTTGTGTTATGACTTTCTTCCAACGTAACTACTTTTTGATCTATGCGCTTAAGATCACTTTTCATTTCCTGAAACATATTTCGCATATCTGCCATGGCTGTCTTTATATCCTCCTTTGATGCCAGAAGCTTTAAGTTTTCTTGTGTGATTTCTGAAGATTGTATGGTGGACGTGGAAGAATTAGATGAAGCGACAGGGGTCTCCATTGGAGGTGGTGCATCATGAGGAGTATCTGCTTTTGCATGTGATGTCCCCTCTGCTGCCTTTAGGTATTGGTTTATCATTTTTAATTTAGGTTGTGTATCCACTTTTTGAGACCTTTTGGCTGGCATTCCCTTTTGGAGAGCTGATTTATTGTTCCTTTTGTGGTGCCCTGCACTTAAGTAGCTAGGATGTTGGTTTTCTATAGATGTGATTGCCTTGGTGCATAGTATGTCGCCAATAGTTTCATTTCACCCCAGAGCTGCAGCATCAGGCCTTTTGCTGCTTTACAGAATAAATGGTGTTTATCAAAGTCTGTGACCTTTTTATGCCAGGGTGGCTGGCAAGGAGGGTTGATATTTTGCTTTGTCCCTTTGTGGCATGCGTTTCTTATATACCCTCCAAGGTGTTTGGGATTTCAAGGTCTTTTTGGACTGCTTGTGCTGTCCAGAAGAGCATGCTTTATATCAGCCTGTTTTCAGGGCCTAGCTTTTGTGTGCCTGGGTGTTGCTTACTGTTTGGGGCTTCGGTTCTTGCTTATATGTGTGGCCAGCTCTTTTGGAGGTAAAACCCAGCAGTCCTGCTATTTAGTTTTCCCCTCTGCCTGTTGTTTTACCATGAAGTGCCGATCCATACCTGTGGTAGGTCACCTTTGCAGTGCCATGTGGCTGTCTGTTGTGGAGTAGATTTGGCTCCTATGTGCCCGCCTGATGTGAGCTACCTCTCCGGTGTTAGGGCCGTTTTCCTGCTCTTCCTCCTCAAGGTGCTGCGGATCGTTCTGCCAGATGATCGCTACGCAGTTCAGTTGGCAGGCCTGCGTACAGAACCCATCTCCGCTCCGGGGTTAATGGCGGGGTGATAGTAGTCTATAATCCGGAGCTGGTTGTGCCCCTTTACTGTATGAGTTTGCTCGCTGCTAATATGGGCTCATGCACCTGGTTATAACTGTGGATACGTCAAACTGGGGGATCAGGGCCAAGGAGCTATTCTAAATGTCGGCCATCTCGCTGCGTGGCCAAGCTTCGCCCCCCATAATGAATGTTTTTTTGAATATGTATTATGTGTCTGATTATGTTTATTCTACTGCTTTAGAATGGGTTTTTTTTGGCTGGGGGATTTTTTAATTTTTGAAAACCATACTGCTCTTTTATTATTTAGGGGGTCTTAAGTAAGGAGTCTTGGGGGCCTAGCAGTTAGGTTATTAATAACATAGTGGGATTAATTTGCAATTGGGTTGAGGCAGTTTAGGGGTAACTAGTGTAGGAGGTTTACATTGTGATGAGGGTTGTGGTGTTTAGGGGCTAAAAGTGTAGTGAGGTTACATTTTTGTGGTGTTGTGGTGTTTTAGGGGTTAATAGTGTAGTGGAGTTATATTGTGATGGGGTTTTGGTGGTTTAGGGGTTAATAGTGTAGTGGAGTTATATTGTGATGAGGTTGTGGTAGTTTAGGGGTTAATTGTGTAGTGAAGATATATATTGCAGTAGGGTTGTGGTGGTTTAGGGGTTAATAATTTAGTAGGGATATATTGCAATGTGACTTCTGGCGGATACATAAGCGAAACTAGGACATGAATAATACATCTATAGGAGTTGTGGGGAGGTGGGTACATTATACATGTACAGTATATACAATGTTTTAGTTATGTGTATTTTATTATATAATGCTATCTATTTTAAGTGTTGTAGTGATTTTAAAAAGATTTTTCTTTTTTTTTTTTTCTTTTTCTTTTACTTCTTTTTTTAGGAAGAAGATTTTGTGTTTGTGATATAAATATGCCATAGAAAACAGTATCCGCGACTTTCTAGTTTTACCAAAGTGAACTTTTTTTTAACTTTTCACTCTTTAAAAAAATGCAATTCAGTAAAACTAGAAAGTTACGGATGCTGTTTTCTATGGCATATTTATATCACAAACACAAAATCTTCTTCCTAAAAAAAGAAAAACACGCTGAAAGCAAAAAAATCTTTTTAAAATCACTACTACACTTAAAATACAAATAATAGCATTATACAATAAAATACATATAAATAAAACTTTGTACAGGTAGCCCAGGTAGTTTACGCCGGGGTAAGGTTCCAGAAGGAATGGTTGTAAATCGAAACCGTTGTAAATTGAAACCCAGTTTATAATGTAAGTCAATGGGAAGTGAGGGAGATAGGTTCCAGGCACCTCTCAATATTGTCATAAGTAACACATAATACATTATTTTTAAAGCTTTGAAATGAAGACTTTAAATGCTAGACAGCATTATAAGCCTAATAAAATAATCACACAACACAAAATATATAATAAAACTAAGTTAAATGAACAAAAACATTTGCTAAATAGCATTATAAACCTATTAAAATAATCACACAACACACAGACTTCACTTGCATTTTTCTGCAAACAGTTCTTTCTATGCATTCCAATCTGGACTGAGTTATAGACAGGAAGATCTTGTTCCTTTGAAATCTGCTCCTCGATAGCTCAGGTCTGGTTAAGCTGATTAATTTCAGCTTGCTTGGCTTTGCTGCAACACAAGCGGACAGCTCCACCTACTGGATATTTTAATAAATGCACTGCTTCTCAATGCTTTTCAATAGCATTCACATGACTGGAAAAAAAGGTTGTTATTCTGAAACGGTATAAATTGAACCGTTGTAAAATGAGGGCCACCTGTATATACAGGTATAATATACCCACAATCACCACAGCGGCTATAGGGTTATTTGTTTTTTGTTTGTTCTTTATTAACTATAGAGATCGCAGACTTAATGAATATATAGGGGTTCTGTGAGAGTTTAATGGGTGTTCCATGGAAGTAACCTGTATATAAATGGGGAAACATTGCTGGGAGTTTCTAATTTTAAAAACACTGTCCTCCATGTTAGATGCACTTTTTCTGCCATATCAGTCTCGCCAGCATTTCAGTGGCAAGAATTTCCATCGGGAGATATCTAGTGAATGTACAGTAGTGAAACTTAATTTACATATGCATTATTTGAAGTGTTACTACACAGAAACCATTTTTAGTTTTAGTAAACGCACACATTTGTTTATGTGTATATGCATATATTAACACATAAATATATTTGTATATAATCATATACATATATATTTAATCTCTGATGAAGCGCATGTACGCATGCGCGAAGCGCATCAGATGCTAGGGAGTCCACCGCTGTATTTGTTGGCTCACATCCAATAAAGCATTGGATTCTACTTAACTTTGGACTCAGTATCTTGTTCTTTTTCCATATATATTTAAAATTGCTGCCATCGCTGCGCTACTTATCCCCTTCACTGGACTGAAGTTCTGATGCCGTCTCTGACAGCATCATAACGAGGCTCCCATAGGAGCCTAAGGAAGCCTGCTTTCGACGTCGCGTTCACATTGCTGTGAACTTTTAATACAAGCGCACATTAGCGTGCGCTGGTATTACACAGTGGAGCGCAAATATTGCTGTCATGAAAGTGATATTTAGTGCTCCACTTGTAATCTGCCCCTACGATGTACAGGGTACGTCTTACAAAAAACGGTTGTTAACGACCAAGGATGACCCTGTACGTCCTAAGGTAATCTGAGAGCTGGAAGCCTCAACATCAAGCCACGAGGCATCCTGCAATACTGTTCCCGTCTGCTGGGCCCCGGATTGATCACTCCCCATGAGTGATTCCTTCCGGTTTCGCTCTACGTGGAGCCTAACAGTCTAGCAGTGCATCGGAAGCAATTAGACAGACTTCCGATGCTCTGCTTGTGTTCTGAGTGCCTCAGTGGGTCGAGGCACTCAGTATCTATTAAAATAATATAAAAATGTAAATAAAAAAATGATTTTTCAATATTATAAGCCCCATATAGCCCCGCCTCCGCCACCCCCATGAGGCTTCAAAGATGGTGATGCCCACTGCATTATGGGGCTTCTCGGGGTGTCCCTAGCCTGTCTCATCATAGGGGCAGGCTAGGGTCATCCAATCTGAGCCTGCTCTATAATTTATTTTTTAATAATAAAATATCCCATTTGTCTGATCATGTCAATATTTGTAAATATTGACTCTGATCAGTGTGGATCCCCATGAGGCTTCAAAGATGGTGATGCCCACTGCATTATGGGGCTTCTTGGGGTGTCCCTAGCCTGCCTCATCATAGGGGCAGGCTAGGGTCATCCAATCTGAGCTTGCTCTATAATTTATTTTTTAATAATAAAATATCCCATTTGTCTGATCATGTCAATATTTGTAAATATTGACTCTGATCAGTGTGGATCTCCCTCCATCTCCTCACTTTGAGAGACACTTTGTCCAACTCTTTTGGCTAAAACCGTTGCATCAAAGGCATCAAAGCACACCATATATAATACCTTGGGGTGTCAACATTTCAAATATATACACTTTCATGGAAATAAATAAAACTGGGGTATGTCATAGGCCCCAAACTAAAGATAGACCTATCAGAAGAAATACTCTCACTTTTAACTAAAATTACAAGTCATAAAATTGTAACAGAACCTTCTCAAAATTCTGGCAAACCTATGTATAGGGGGCATAGGTGTACTCAGGAGATCTTGCAGAAAACAACCTGGAGTGTTTTTTTTGCAATAACTTACAACAGGCTCTCCTAAATCATAGCCAAAAAGTAATGTGTGTGTAAAAATAAAAAAATACCACCACACACTTTCTCCATTTTTTTTGGGCTAAAACAGTTGCATTAAAGGCATCAAAACACCCCATATACAATACCTTGAGGTCTCAACTTCTGAAATATATGCACGTTCATGGGGGTAAATTACATTGGCCAGCTTCAGAAATGTCCCAAATAGGACATGGGTGCATGATGACAGATGTGAAAATTCCAAGTTGGAAAACTGGAATGCACCCCCTACAAATAAAGCCTTTTAGCCCCCTGAGAACCTGACAAACCTATTCATGGCTGGTATCACTGTACTCAGGAGATGTTGTTGAACACATATTGAGGAGTTTTTTTGGCAGTAACACATAACAGGAACTGAGAATCCATGCCTAAAGTACAATGTGTGTGAAAAATAACACAAACAAAATGATAACCCAAAAGTTTGACAAAGACTGGTGGTTGAATTAGTGCATGGAAAGTGTTAAAATACCACCATTTCAAATTCCCTATTTTACACAACTTTCTAATGTACTCTAATTTGCTTCATTCTCTTGATATGATTTGCTAAAAAACATATCTATATAGGCTCAGTAGCTGCTGAATGGTGGCTGCACATAGATGCCTCGTGTAATTGGCTCACCCATGTGCATTGCTAGTTATTCAACAAAGGATATATAAAGAATGAAGCAAATTATATAATATTAGTAAATTGGAATGTTGTTTAGAATTGTATTCTCTATCTGAATCATGAAAGGAAAATTTGGGGTTTAATGTCCCTTTAATGTGATTGCCAAAATTCAAAAGGAATGATAAATATCATATGTAAGAAACACTATAGAAACGCTCCATCTTCAAAATATATCGGTTAACCAGATTACATGGTTAGTAACGGCAAATGCTGAAGCTCTGTAGACCACTATTAAGCATGATTTAGGAATCTCAGCAGTAGAGGTTTTTTTTTTTTTTTTTTTTTTTAATATGGCATCAGGAGAAGATCCATTACACTTTTATATTGAAATTATTGAAATTTGTGTTGAAACATCATTTTTTTCTTTGATGAGAAATTCTCTCTGCATAAGGGGAACAGTGTGTGTCCCAACATACACAAATTTGTTCCTGTGGTGGTGGAAGCAGCAAGTGATATTTATAGATGTAAAGGCTCCATTTACAAAATCCCATATCTATATGGCTCAGGTATATTGATTATGTGTTTTTCATATGGTAAGGTCCCAAAGAACAACTGCAAGTTTTTCTACAAAATTTTAATAAGAACAATTTAAACATTACATTAATATTTGATATGAGTTTAACAGAACATATTTCAGGATTTACAGATCAAGAAACATAAAGATGGAAGATAATCTACAGAAAAGAAACAGCTACTAAAAGTATCCAGTGAGGGAATTTCTGAAACTGAGATGAAACTGTTCAGACATATATACATTCAAGATGAGAGCCAAAGAAGTAAAAAAAAAAAAAAGATCAAAACAAAGGGGTTATTGTAACAGGTGAATAAAAAAAAACTAAACAAAGATTGGAGTTGTCTATTAGGGAAGATCTAATAAGTAAAAATAACAAAAAGCAGCAGATAATACAGGATTAATACACAACAGTCTACTTCAGAATTGTTTGTGATTAAAAAAAAAAGATAATCCCTTTATTAACCTTTCCCCAGTTTTGCATAACCAACATTTTAGCCTTGCATTTTAGATTTGCATGTTAGCCAATTAATGCTGACCCATAGGTAGCTCCACTGGAGTGAGCACAAAGTTATCTATAGGGCACATATGAACTAGCACTGTCTAGCTATGAAAAACTGTCAAAATGATGATTAGTTTGTTTCTGGCCAAAATAATATCTTAATACTGGGTACTGATGATTTAACTTTTTGTATGTCTTCTTTTTACTAATACAATAATCAGTAAAAGAATATTAAAGTAATGGATAAAATAAAAAAGCTAGTTTTAGGAGGCAGTTAACCTTAAACTCTAGAGTGTATTTCTTTTTTCTTTTATTGTTATTCAGTTTTCAGTCATTTCAAAGGAGAGATTTACAAAATAGGGTAAAATATTTAAGTTATTTATACATTCAAGCAATTAAAAATAAAAGTAGTAGTTAAAGGGATATTAAACTGAAAAACAACTTTAGAACATTAAAAAGAACATTATAAAAATATTTTTCATAATAACATAATATTTCCGTTTTTCTTCCGTTTTGGAATAATTTATTACAACAGAAATGGTCTTTTTTTCCAAAGCCTCCCATGGGACTCATTTTACAAATAACTTTTTACTTCTTAAACCAACTTAAAAATGTTGGCCTGTCTAAAAAACTGTTAAACTTTTATTCAGCCATCTTCAAATCAGTTTTATCATCCTCTATTTTAACCTGGTATAGCTCTGCTACATTTTCCTTAACCCCTTATGGAGGTGTTTTAATAAGGTTTCTATTACTAATAGCGCGGCAGCGTGACCCGTCCTATTATTAACAAGGAAATCCTTAACAACCAGCAACATACATGGTATGTCGCTGTCGTTAAGGGGTTAAAGGAGAAAATACACTGAATTGTGTAATCTGCAAAAAAATATTGGGTGTCTACTTATTTCTCTTAACCCCTTAGTGAACAGACCATTTTTCAATTGTCTTACTGTTAAGTACCAAGGCTGTTTTTACATTTTTGCTGTGTTTGAGTTTAGATATTCCTCTTACTCATTTACTGTACCCACACATATTATATACTGTTTTTCTCGCCATTAAATAGACTTTATAAAGATACTATTATTTTCATCCTATCATATAATTTACTATAAAATAAATTATAAAATAAGATTAAAAAATTTAAAAAAAACACACACTTTTTCTAACTTTGACCCCCAAAATCTTTTACACATCTATAACCACCAAAACACACATGGTAAATAGTTTCTAAATTTTGTCCTGAGTTTACAAATACCCAATGTTTACATGTTCTTTGCTTTTTTTGCAAGTTATAGGGCAATAAGTACAAATAGCACTTTGCTTTTTCCAAACCATTTTTTTCAAAATTAGCACTAGTTACATTGTAACACTGATATCTGTCAGGAATCCCTAAATATCCCTTGACATGTATATATATTTTTTTTTAGTAAACAACCCAAAGTATTGATCTATGCCCATTTTGGTATATTTCATGCCACCATTTCACCGGCAAATGCGATCAAATAAAAAAAATCGTTAACTTTTTCACAAACTTTAGGTTCTCACTGAAATTATATGCAAACAGCTTATGAAATTATGGCACGAATGGTTATAAATGCTTCTCTGGGATCCCCTTTGTTCAGAAATAGCAGACATATATGGCTTTGGCATTGCTTTTTGGTAATTAGAAGGCCGCTGAATGCCAGTGCGCACCACACTTGTATTATGCCCAGCAGTGAAGGCGTTAATTAGGTAGCTTGTATGGTTAATTTTAGCTTTAGTGTAGAGATCAGCCTCCCACCTGACCTCCCTCCCCCTGATTCCTCCCTGACCCCTCTCAAACAGCTCTCTTCCCTCCCCTATCCCACAATAGTCACCCCCATCTTAAGTTAAAATTAAAGGCTTTTAAAATAATAATAATAATAATAAAAAATATATATTCTGCAGTGTAGGATCCCCCCTTAGCCCACAACCTGCCAGTACCCAGTTTGCTAAATATAGTGTAGCTGCCCCCTCAATACCCTACTCCCCTCCCCCTCCCAGATCCCTTTCCCAACACTTATCCCCCCCCTCTCCCTCCTTCCCTTTCACTAAAGATTATCCGTTGTGTAGCAGTCCCAATCGCTCCCTCACGCGTGCTCCTGCCCCCTTGTGCTCACTCCCGCCCCTCACGCACGCTCCCAAACCTCTCATCACCGCTCACCAGAACTCCTCCAGCTATGGGCCGTACACCCACTTCCCTCCTATCCCTCCCATGCCAACAACGATCGGCACCATCGCTGGCCAATGCAGAGAGGGCCACAGAGTGGCCCTCTTTGCATCGGATGCTTACCAGAGGGTTTTTGCAGGATGCCTCAATATCAAGGTATCACTACAATAGCCTGAAAGCGGCTGGAAGCGATCACGATCGCTTCCAGTGCTTGAAACCCCTGAGTACGTGCCAGGCACGTCCTTGGTCGTTAACCACCGTTTTTTGTAGGACGTGTCTGGCAAGTCCTTGGTCGTTAAGGGGTTAAGGACATTAAATTTTCAAGGATGAAAAAGAGAGTTAGAAAAATTTGATCTGATTCCCCTAACCCTGGAAATTGTTTTTTTAATCATCTTTTTATCCTAGGCCAAGACTGAGTATCTTATGAACTCAGACACTCAGACAAACCGTTTTCTGAATTCTCTTATTTTACTTTTGGTACGATAAATTGCACTTTAGTCATTCTTTGTGAAAATATTTGATGATTAGATTTTTACACTTCTGTATGTATTTGTTTGTTTATTGTCATCTGATACATTTGTATCATGAAAAATTCCTTGTATAATTTTGTTTTTTTTCTACTTGGTCAGTGGAGGATCCTCCATTAGGGCAGTAGGGGCATAACAGTTTTTTGAGAAAAAAGTAAATAGGTTTTAGTAAAAAAAAAAAAAAAAAAAATGCCATTTTAAAGTCAGTGGTACAGTTGGTTTACAATTTTTTTCAGGAGAGGGGGGGTGCAAAAAATGAATATGATATGAACTGATATTTTGATATAAAAAAACCCACACATTATAAAGAGCATTAAGATCTATAGGAGGGACTTTTTTTTTTTTTTTTTAAATCTGCCCTGTTTCAGACCACCTTACACATGCCCAGTTTGCCTTTTTAATAGACTTTTTATGTAATCTCATTTTGTTCTATTAGGGACGTTTAAGCACAGACGTCCCTGAAAAAAAAAAGGTCATAAGCCTCCCATTGGTTAACAGCAATGAGGAGGCGGTGTTATACATAAGGAAGCTATGCAACAGAAGCTAGAAGACAAAGTGAAAGGGAACTTAATAATGGCATTAATTGAAGTCTTATTTGACTGTATTGCAGTTTTACAAACTATTCACAGATGTAAACTCGGTGTTGGATAAAGCACAATGCTATTTCTTTCTGTTTGATAACTAGCTGTCTAGCCAGGTTTAATGAGGACAGCATAGTAAAATGCATACGTATAACAGGCAAATATACAAGAGCTGCATTTTAAAGGGACATGAATCACAACATTTTCTTTCATGATTCAGATAGAGAATACAATTTAAAAAAAGTTTCCTATTTATTTCTATTATCAAATTAGCTTAGTTCTCTTGTTATTCTTTGTTGAAAAAGATATCTAGATAGGTAGGGTGCACATGTCTGGAGAACTTCATGACAGGAATTAGTGCTGCCATCTAGTGCTCTTGTTAATGTATAACATTTTTGCAAAACTGTTGCCATACAGTACTGCAGACACGTGCACGTGCCTGAATTTACCTTCCTGCTTTTCAACAAAGGATAACAAGAAAACAGAGACATTTTGATAATCGAAGTAAATTGGAAAGTTGTTTAAAATTATATGCTCTATCTGAATCATGAAAAAAACTTTTGGGTTTTATGTTCCTTTAAAGTAAAAGCAGTAAAAAGCATCTGCACAAGAACTGGATTTAAAATATTAAAGGGACAGTCAACACCAGAATTGTTGTTGTTTTAAAAGATAGATAATTCCTTAATTACCCATTCCCCAGTTTTGCATAACCAACACAGTTATAATTATACACGTTTTACCTCTGTAATTACCTTGTATCTAAGCCTCAGCAGACTGACCCCTTATTTCAGTTCTTTTGACAGACTTGCATTTTAGCCAATCAGTGCTCACTCCCTGGTAAATTCATGTGCCTGAGCTCAATGTTATCTATATTAAACACATGAACTAATGCCCTCTAGTGGTGAAAAACTGTCAAATGCAGAGGCGGCCTTAAAGGTCTAAGAAAACAAAGCAAAATTGGTGATAAAAGTAAATTGGAAAGTTGTTTAAAATGACATGTCCTATTTGAATCATGAAAGTTTTTTTTGGAATTGACTGTCCCTTTAAGCTACTTTAAGCTGATCACCATGAATCCATATAAGAGTATTGATATCACGTAGCAATCTTTAGAAACCAAGCTTCATGCTCCTGGCTCCAAATATTTAGTAAGCTCCATCAGATCATCAGCCAGTTCTGCAGCCACGAGAGCAAAAGCAAAGGCAGAAGAGAATGAGCAGAAGCTTCTTATGCTGAAAAAGAGGCAAACATGATGAGGTAAAAAGCAGCACTGGAGGCAGAAGCAGTGAAGCAGAAATCGAGTCAGAAGCAGCGCAGCTCAAGGCATAGGTAGAAGCTTATTTGCATGTGCTTCAGATTCAAAGAGCAGTGGTTGCAGCCTATGCAGAAGCAGCAGTTTATGAAGCAGCAGCTGAATTGGAAGAGGAACTGCTTCAAGATTTTGCAGAAATAGCTACTCACGATCCAGTACAAAGGACTCGTGAGTGTGTAAAACCATGCTCTGGACCAAGATAAAACAGAGTACACTTTTATCAAACCAATGCCTAGCACAATACACAGTTTCCTGACTCAATGTATCTTTAAGTCCACTCAAAATATTCCTGAGTTGCACCTTCCTCCCCGCATTGACATTGCAATTGTCTGAACACAAAGGGGTCAATTTATTGATGTGCGAGTGGACATGATACGATATAGCGTATTATGTCCGCTGCACATCGATAAATCTGATAGCATACACTGTCGGCATTTATCATTGCACCAGGAATTCTTGTGAACTGCTGGTGCAATGCCGCCCCCTGCAGATTCAATCCAATCGTCCGCTAGCAGGGGGTGTCAATCAATCTGATCGTATTCTATAGGGTTGATTTCTGTCCGCCACCTCAGAGCAGGGCGGACAGGTTATGGAGCAGAGGTCTTAAGAAACAAGGGGCATCAAGCTCCGTATGGAGCTTGATAAATTGACCCCCAAGGGTGCAGATTCAAGAAAGCAGAGCCTACACTAATCCAAAGCATTCATCACATTATGTAGATAATCATCGATCTTCTTTAAGAGATGGCCCATTGGATAGACTACCGGGAATTGAACCAAATCACTGTGAAGGACTCTTACCCTCTTCCACTCATCCTTGAGCTCTTTGATTATCTAAGAGATGCCACAATATATACCAAATTAGACTTACGTGGGTCTTATAATCTTATACGCATAAAGGAAGGAGATGAGTGGAAAACTGCTTTTATTACTCGCCTAGGGCATTTTGAATACCAAGTAATGCCCTTTGGACTCTGTAATGCTCCAGCTGTGTTTCAGCATTTTATAAACAAAATATTTCGGGACTTTATAAATAAGTTCATTATCATTTACTTAGACGACATACTTATATACTCTAAGAAATTGGTACTACACAGACTACTGGAGAATCGTCTCTATGCCAAGTTGGAAAAATTACTTTTTCACCAATCTTCAATTCCCTTTCTGGGTTATATCATCTCATCCTCTGGATTTGCTATGAATCCCTGAAAATTAGCCGCGATCCAGCAATGGCCACAACCTACCTCCCTAAAGGTATTCAACGCTTCCTGGGTTTTGCGAACTACTACAGACGTTTTATCCGGGGTTTCTCTTTCATCACCGCACCCATAGTGGCCTTTACCAGGAAATTCACCTCCTGTAAGACATGGCCCAAGGAAGCCATGGATGCCTTTCAGAAACTTAAGTGGCTTTTCAGTACAGCCCAGATTTTGCAACATCCGGATCCTTCCCTTCAGTATATTTTGGTGGTGGATGCTTAAGATATGGCTGCAAGGGCAGTTCTCTCTCAGAGAAATCCTAAATCCGGATGTGTCCAGGGAGGTAAAACCATTCACATGGAGAGGCGTCATGGCTACGGTAAACAGTCTTTATGACCCACTTGGGTTTGTGGCCCCCAATCACTATGCAGGGTAAAGCCTTAGTTAGACTGCTCTCATTGATCAGTGTGACTAGCATTCCCCACTGTCTACAGATAAAGAAGCTCAGTGGAGAGCATAGACAGAAGACTTGATTAATCTCAAAGATCTCAGTATTCACAGACCAGTGTCACTATTATCCACAGTGCGAAAGCAGGTATGAGTTTTTTTCTGATGCTTCTACTATAGCGATAGCTGCTGTGGCATATCTTAGAGTCATATATAGTAATGGTCATTGTCCTGTAGGCGTTATTATGGTCAAATCGAAACTAGCTCTAAGACCAAACCACACACAGTGCCACGTTTAGAGTTATGTGTCAGTTGAGCTTACAAAACTTATTACTGAAGAAATGGACATTGAACTTTATGCAGTTAAAGGGACATGAAACCCCAAAAATTTCTTTCATGATTCAGATAGAGAATACAATTTTAAACAACTTTCTAATTTACTTCTATGACCTAATCTGTTTTATTATCTTGGTATCATTTGTTGAAGAGGCAGCCGTGCACTACTGTGGTTTCTAACTGAACACATAGGTGAGCCAATGGCAATCAGTTTATATATATATGCAGCCACCAATCAGCAGCTAGAACCTCTGCTGCTCCTGAAGTTGCCTAGATAAAAATGTCAGCAAAGGATAACAAGAGAAAGAAGCAAATTAAATAATAGAAGTACACTGGAAAGTTGTTTGAAATTGTATTCTCTATCTGAATCATGAAAGAAAAATTTTGGGTTTCATGTCCCATTAGATATTACAATTACAGCAAAATTGTGTTAGTTTATATTCTTCTTCTAGAAGTTCTTATGTATATGTTTCAATCAAACAGAATAATTTGTATTTAAAAATCCACTAATCCAGTTCAGTGGCACTACATCACCACCAATCAGAATCCAGCATATCACAATAGCAGACCATTTGAGGCAGCTCATCTAAAACACCCCAACTGTTTCTCAGGCCCAGATTTCTTACGTCATGAGGATACCAGTGATCAATCTGAAGCCAAAGGGCCCCATTTATCAAGCTCCGGATGGAACTTGAGGCCCCGTGTCTCTGGCGAGCCTGCAGGCTCTTCAGAAACACCAGTTATGAAGCAGCGGTCTAAAGACCGCTGCTCCATAACCCTGTCTGCCTGCTTTGAGCAGGCGGACAGACATCGCCACAAGACATCGCCACATCGAGTACGATAAGGTTGATTGACAACCTCCTGCTGGTGGCCGATTGGCTGCGAATCTGCAGGGGGCGGCGTTGCACCAGCAGCTCACAAGAGCTGCTAGTGCAATGCTGAATACGGAGAGCGTATTGCTCTCCGCATTCAGCGAGGTCTGTCGGACCTAATCCGCACTGTCGGATCAGGTCCGACAGACCATTGTTAAATAGTCCCCATAGTGTTTGACCTTGTTGAACCAGATTCTGACAGTGAGATCAGAAATGAAGTGACAGTCTTAACAAATGAAGTTTATGAACGCCAGTTAGACTTAGATTTCTCAGATTCTGTAATGTGTCCAACAAGAGATGTTTCTAGAAGAGATAAAGTCTTTATTAAAAGAAAAGAATATTTCAGATCACAAACCAATTTTGGGCCACATTACAAGTGTAGCGTTAATTATTGTTCTCGCTCAAGCATTAATTGCGCTAGAAATAAGCTTTTTGTACGTGTCGGGTTGCGCTCGTAATATGAGTTGAAAGTTATTCGGCCAGATTACGAGTTTTGCGTTATGAACTGTGCGGTGCTAACGTGCAGTTTTTTCTCACCGCTCACTTACCTACAGCGCTGGTATTACGGGTTTTTACAAACCCAGCGTTATTAGGCAAGAAGTGAGCGTAGAGCAAAATTGAGCTCCATACCGCACTCCAATAACAGCGCTGCTTAAATCAGCGGTGAGCTGGTTGTACGTACTCGTGCACGATTTCCCTATAGACATCAATGGGGAGAGCCAGCTGAAAAAAAGTCTAACACCTGCAAAAAAGCAGCGTAAAACTCAGTAACGCGGGCCCATTGATTCCTATGGGGAAACACATTTTATGTTTACACCTAACACCCTAAGATGAACCCCAAGTCTAAACTCCCCTAATCTTACACTTATTAACCCCTAATCTGCCACCCCGACATCGCCAACACCTTCATTATACTTATTAACCCATAATCTACCACTCCGGACATCGCCGCCACCTACATTATACTTATGAACCCCTAATCTGCTGCCCCCAACATCGCCGAAACCTACATTATTCCTCCCCCGATGTCGCCACAACATACCTACATTTATTAACCCCTAGTTATTTTTATTTTACAAGCAAGTTTGTATTTATTTTAACTAGGTAGAATAGTTACTAAACAGTTATTAACTATTTAATAACTACCTAGCTAAAATAAATACACATTTAACTGTAAAATAAAACCTAACCTAAGTTACACTAACACCTAACACTACACTACAATTAAATAAATTACCTAAATTAAATACAATTAAATAAATTAAATACAATTAGCTAAATTACAAAAAAAACAAACACTAAATTACAGAAAATAAAAAACAAATTACAAGATCTTTAAACTAATTACACCTAATCTAATAGCCCTAAAAAAATACAAACACCCATCCAAACGGCAAGATATCCTCAACGAAGCCGGCAGAAGTGATCCAGACAGACAGGCAGAAGTGGTCCTCCAGACGGGCAGAAGTCTTCATCCAGACGGCATCTTCTATCTTCATCCTTCCGACACGGAGCAGGTCCATCTTCAAGACATCGGTCCTCTTCATTTAAAGGTACATTCATTCCGAAGAAGCCGTCGATTGAAGAGGATGCTCCATGCCAGATGTCTTGAAGATGAACCCCTCTGCATCGGGAGGATGAAGATAGAAGATGCCGTCTGGATGAAGACTTCTTCCGTCTGGAGGACCACTTCTGCCAGCTTCGTTGAGGACATCTTGCCGCTTGGATGAAGACTTCTCCTGGTAAGTGAATCTTTGGGGGTTAGTGTTAGGATTTTTTAAGGGTGTATTGGGTGGGTTTATTTTTAGGTTAGGGCTTTGGGCTGCAATAGAACTAAATGCCCTTTTAAGGGTAATGCCCATCCAAATGCCCTTTTCAGGGCAATGGGGAGCTTAGGTTTTTTTTAGTTAGGCTTTTATTTGGGGGGTTAGTTGTGTGGGTGGTGGTTTTACTGTTGGGGGGGTTGTTTGTATTTTTAGGTAAAAGAGCTGATTTCTTTGGGGCAATGCCCCGCAAAAGGCCCTTTTAAGGGCTATTGATAGTTTAGTTTAGGCTAGGGTTTTTTTTCTATTTTGGGGGGGCTTTTTTATTTTAATAGGGCTATTAGATTAGGTGTAATTAGTTTAAAGATCTTGTAATTTGTTTTTTATTTTCTTTAATTTAGTGGGGGGGTTTTTTGTAATTTAGCTAATTTTATTTAATTTATTTAATTGTATTTAATGTAGGTAATTTATTTAATTGTAGTGTAGTGTTAGGTGTTATTGTAACTAAGGTTAGGTTTTATTTTACAGGTAAATTTGTATTTATTTTAGCTAGGTAGTTATTAAATAGTTAATAACTAGTTACTAACTATTCTACCTAGTTAAAAGAAATACAAACTTGCCTGTAAAATTTAAAAAAAAAAAGCTAAGCTAGATACAATGTAACTATTAGTTATATTGTAGCTAGCTTAGGGTTTATTTTATATGTAAGTATTTAGTTTTAAATATGAATAATTTAGGTAATGATAGTAATTTGTATTTAGATTTATTTAAATTATATTTGTTAGGGGGGTGTTAGGGTTAGACTTAGGTTTAAAGGGTTAATAAATTTAGAATAGTGGCGGTGACGGCAGATTAAGGGTTAATAAATGTAGGTAGGTGGCGGCGATGCTGGGGGCAGCAGATTAGGGGTTAATAAATATAATGTAGGTGGCGGCGATGTCCGGAGTGGAAGATTAGGGGTTAATAAGTATAATGTAGGTGGCGGCGATGTTGGGGGCAGCAGATTATGGGTTAATAATATTTAACTAGTGTTTACGAGGCGGGAGTGCGGCGGTATAGGGGTTAATAGGTAGATTATGGGTGTTAGTGTACTTTGTAGCACTTTAGTTATGAGTTTTATGCTACAGCTTTGTAGTGTAAAACTCATAACTACTGACTTTAAAATGCGTTAGGAATCTTGTCGGTATAGGCTGTATCGCTCACTTTTTGGCCTCCAAGAAAAAAATCGTAATACCAGCATTATGGAAGTCCCTTAGAAAAAAGGCTTTACGAAATTTACGTAAGCTGATTTGCGGTAAGGCCAAAAAAGTGTGCGGGACACCTATACCTGCAAGACTCGTAATAGCAGCGGGCATAAAAAAACAGCGTTAGGACCTGTTAACGCTGCTTTTTTACCCTAACGCACAACTCATAATCTAGCCAATTGTTTCCTGGTGGTGCGCTAACCCGACAAGCGCAATAAGCCGAACTTGCAATATCACGTGCGCGCTCACACTTTCCCCCAGCCATAGTCAATGGAGAAAAAACTAACACCCTACTCTCCAGCAAACCTGATCGATTATTCTCATGTGCGCTAACCCAACATGAAAATATGAATATTCCACATTCCAATGTTCTTCACATACAGGAATATGTTCTATTTATTCATAAATAAATTTCTCTACATATATCTGATGGTATTTTGGTACAATATATATTTCTGCCCATTCACACTTAGAACATATTTTGCTATGTACATAACATTGGAATGTGAAATATTTATAGTAAATACACAGTATAACACTTTATTAAATAAGAATATTGCATAAATATGCTTTTTCATGTTAACTGCAAAGGGCTCCAATGCATGTATGTATATGTCTATATATGTGTACATATGTATTTATGTTTTTATATGTGTGTATATATGTCTATAAATACATATATACACATATAAATACATATGTGTTGCTTGGGTGTTTCTTGATCTGCGCTGTGTACGTTGCAAATGGTTATTTTGCTCTAAATAGTTCCTCCTGATATATTTCAATGGCAGCTAGTTTCTGAATATTCCACTATCATCAAATGGAATGTGAAGGAAAAAGGTAGGGAGTTGAGTTTCAGAGTTCAGCGCACATAGAATGGAGAAAAACAAAAACAAAAACAAATTATGGTGCAGTATGTCAGTACTAGGCAATCAAAAACTAAAAGTGAGATTTAAATGTGCTCACCTTGTTTAACATGTGAGGTATGTTGGAAGCATGGAGGGGATGTAATCCCTATCTGTGGTAAAGATGTTTCCAGCTGGTATGCAGAAACTTTTAGCAGGTGGTAATCTTGATATCCCTGGAGTAGAAATATGTTGGTATTTCAGACAAACTTCTCCTCTCTGGAGTTAGGTAGAGACACTTTAATTCTTTTTGCTGGATTTCTTTCCTTGTTGCTGTTTATTTCTTTTCCCCTTCTTTATACTAGAAAGGCTTCTCCTCTCTGGAGTATGGTATAAACTTTATGTATGCAAACCAATTAGTGCTCAGTTTACATACTATGAGATCAATTGTGGATATTAATTGCAGCACTCATGAGATGTGTATAAATGATGTTTGCAAGGACACAAAGTGAAATTTAAAATAAAAACACTTTTATTTTCCAATGTCCAATAAAAAATGATAAACAGAAATCCTCTTTGATAATAGTCCAGATCAGGGACAGAAATAGGTGAGCAGATGAAATATAGTATATTTCTTTAAATCCGGTAGTGAGTTTTTTTTATCAGGGCTGGTGCAAAAAACAGCTAGCTGATAAAAATTGGTGATATTGTGGTATAGGATGCTGTAAGTACAGCTGGAGGTAAATTCCTTATGGTGGTTTTGAGCTCTGAAAAGCTCCCAGAGTTCAGGTGGATAAGTTGGTGTATGATGGAAAACCGTAATAAATAGTTACATGAACTGCTGTAAATACAGCTAGATGATGATTCCTTGTGGTATTTTGAGCTCTAGATAGCTCACAATATCTCATAGTATGTAAACTGAGCACTAATTGGTTTGCATACATAAAGTTTATACCATACTCCAGAAAGGAGAAGCCTTTCAAGTATAAAGAAGGGGAAAAGAAATAAACAGCAACAAGGAAAGAAATCCAGCAAAAAGAATTAAAGTGTCTCTACCTAACTCCAGAGAGGAGAAGTTTGTCTGAAATACCAACATATTTCTACTCCAGGGATATCAAGATTTCCACCTGCTAAAAGTTTCTGCATACCAGCTGGAAACATCTTTACCACAGATAGGGATTACATCCCCTCCATGCTTCCAATATACCTCACATGTTTGAGGTTAAACAAGGTGAGCACATTTAAATCTCACTTTTAGTTTTTGATTGCCTAGTACTGACATACTGCACCATAATTTGGTTTTGTTTTTGTTTTTCTCCATTCTATGTGCGCTGAACTCTGAAACTCAACTCCATATAAATACATATGTATACATATATATATATATATATATATATATACACACACCTGAGATCTCATCTTTGAGATCAAGAGCTACCTGCTGGATTAGGGATGCACCTGAACTTTCAATGCCACCGACGCATTTTATGTGGAAGTAGTGTGGAAGAGAATGATCGGCATGGCTAGACGTATTCTAGGCACAATGTTGGTGAAAACAAGAACACTTGACTGTCACATGAGGTGCTTACTAGATTGATGACTGAAGTTACAGCTACAATGAATCCTAGACCAGGGCTCAAAGTCCTAAACTACTAGCCAGGACAAAATGTCGCCACTTCTAATCCCACCCACACCACACCCACAACTCCCCCCCCTTTTTTGCATATGATTAGCTATTGTGAAACATTTTGTAATATTGTTTTTATTTTATACCATAACAAATGAAATAATGCTACATACAGTAATACATTAACAAAATAAGTTCATAGCAGCAACATCACCTATTGCTTCTGGGGAAGACAACAGCTGGATAGAAAAAGGAAGTTGTTGAACTGAGAGAATGCTGACAGTCATGGAAGGTCATAGCATATATTTTTAATAATTATCATCTCTCCCTTCTCTCTATTAAAAGGATATGAAACCCAATTTTTTTCTTTCATGATTCAGATAGAGCATGCGATTTTAAGCAACTTTGTCATTTACTCCTATTATCCTTTTTTCTTAGTTCTCTTGGTATCTTTCTTTGAAAAAGCAGGAATGTAAGCTTAGGAACCAGACCATTTTTGATTCAGCACCCCTGGGAGTGCTTGCTGATTGGTAGCTACATTTATCCCTTTAACTATCTTTCTCAACTACCTCCTCTCTTCAATCTCTCTTTTTACCCTCTCCCTTCTTTCTGAGGCTATGGGGCTAATTTATCATAGGTCTGTCTGACATGATCCGCTCAGCGGATCATGTCCGACAGACATCGATGAATGCCGTCGGCATTTATCATTGCACAAGCAGTTCTTGTGAACTGCTTGTGCAATGCCGCCCCCTGCAGATTCACGGTCAATCGGCCGCTAGCAGGGGGTGTCAATCAACCCGATCGTATTCGATTGGGTTGATTTCTGTCCCCTGCTCAGAGCAGACGGACCAAATAAGGAGCAGCGGTCTTAAGACCGCTGCTTCTTAACTGCTGTTCCCGGCGATCCTGGAGGCTCGCACGGAAACAGGGGCATCAGGGACTTTTCGGCCCTTGATAATTCAGCCCCTTTATCTTCTCTCTACACTCTCTTTCCCCTATCTCATATCTTTTCACTCTTTTTTCTCTCCATTCTCTCTTAACTCTACCTTCTTCTCCACTTTCACTTTTCCTCTGCAATCTCTCTCTCTCTGCCCAATATACCCTCTCAGAAGTAACAGTCTAAGCACTAATGGGGTCCCTACAGCAATAGAGGTATAACATATCCTTGCAGTTTCATGGATATATAATATCCCTTTAGATAATAGTGTTAGCACATAGCACAAAATTTGTGTTTGTCAGTGCTGCAATAGGAATGTACATTCTGCAAATAAAATGTGTCAACTTTGCTACTTACAACATGCCACCAGACTTCAGACTTTCACTAACTAACTTTCACTTGCCACTATTACATTTCCACTCACCAATGGCTAGTGGACTAGTTGAGATTTTGAGCCCTGCATTGGTTCCCATTACAACAGACCCGGAGAGACCTGAAATTCTTACACCAGCAATACTCTTGAATCAAAAGGCTTGCACAATATCAGCTCCCCTTGGTGAGTTCACCTTGAAAGGAAGTAGAAAGAGGAGAAACCAAATGTTCAAGAAGGATATTTTGTATTGTTGGAAAAACTCTCAAGTAAAGCACAATTAATGGCCAATGGGTCTTATTGTAAAAGCCGTTCCCAGTAGTGATGGTAGAATTTGCAAATTAGAGATGAAAATCACCAAACAATGGACTGCTAAAGTACTGTATATCTTAGACATGTATCATATTTGATTGTTCTTGTTCCAATGAAAGAGTTACCTGGTTGAATGTTATAGTAATTCATAGATTATGTAGTAGTGGTGTATATTTATACCTGGCGGTGAGAGTACCGTTCATTATATGGTTATCATATTAACCCTTTTTTAACTTTTTTATTATTTTTTTCAGACCCTCAAGACTTACACCGTTGGAAAGGTGAGACGATTACCTTTCCAATGGTTTTGGGGGTCTGTAGCTGCTTAGATGCCTGAGATACAGCCTTCTAAGCAGCATGCCCCTGCTCCTATACTTAACATTAAGTATAAATAAAGTTGCGCAGTGACGTCATCACATTATTGCGCATGCCGTCACCATGCAAAACGGGAAGCCCCGGCAATGACTGTCACTTTACAGGCACGATTGCTGGGGTAGGAGTGGGTGGGAGCCCCCAGATCTCCCTCAAGGTGGGAGAGTGCTCATGACGGCTCTGAGCCGTCATTAGCACCAGAGTGGGAAACTCTGTGACGGCTCAGAGCCATCATTAGCACTCAAAGGGTTAAAGACATCTAGTGCTTATTTACTGCAATTGCAGTTTATTCCTCATAGGAATGAAACAGGAAGTGTAATCCTGCATTTTGTTAATAAAGTTTAGTTTGTTTGCAGAAGCCAGCTTATTGATTAGAAGCATTCAAGTGCACCCCCTTCAATGTTTGCCTCCAGATACACATAGGCCTGTAAGTTCTTTTATTATTTACTAAAGTTTATTGTACATTTGGATTGCATTGTTATATGATTTAATATAAGTTCTCTGTGTTAGAAATGCTTAAAGGGACATGAAACCCAAATTTTTTCTTTCATGATTTAGAAAGAGCATGTCATTTTAAATAACTTTCTAATTTACGTCTATTATCTAATATTGCTTCATTCTCTTGATATCCTTTGCTGAAAAGCATATCTAGATAGGCTCAGTAGCTTCTGATTGGTGGCTGCACATAGATGCCTCATGCGATTGGCTAAGCTATTTGCATTGCTATTTCTTCCACAAATGATATCTAAAGATATTGTAAAGCATCTTTACTACTAATCTAAACATAAGTACGCACTTGAATCACTCTTGATGACAGCAATAAATATATTGTAATACAAACATTTACTTCAACTCAGTGTGTACATGAAACACCAATTTTCTTTTCTTTATTATAGAATTAAACATATTTTTAAAACTATATTCATACCTCCCAACTGTCCCGAATAGGATGGGACTGTCCCGATAAGAGTGCCGCCTGTCCCGCATTGCCTCAAGTCGGCGGCATGACGCCCCTCACAAGAGCTGCTGGTGCAACGCCGCCCCCTGCTGACTCGCGGCCAATGGGCCCGCCAGCAGGGGGTGTCAATCAACCCGATCGTACTCGATCGGGTTGATTTCCGGCGATGTCTGTCTGCCTGCTCAGAGCAGGCGGACAGGTAATGGAGCAGCCGTCTTTGTGACCGCTGCTTCATAACTGCTGTTTCTGGCGAGCCTGCAGGCCCCATGATCTGACATAGATACATACAAAACAAACATAGAACAAAACGAATACTGGGCGTCCCCAGTTACCTAGAAATTGCAAAGTCAGTCCAGACTGTAGTGAAAATATGTAAGCTTATAAGCAATGCGAAAACTGCAGCAGGATTTATGAAAGGCAATAGTAGAGTTGGATGCAAGCAGTAATATGAGGCAGTTCATGCATATACATCCACATGCTATATCACAATTTGCAGCAACTCGAAGATGATAAGGCAATGCATGCAAAGTGACAATTTTGTAGCAATTTGAAAGAAGTATGAAGCAATTCATGCAGTATACTTCTTGCCCATGGCAGAGTAATAAGCAGCATGATAAGTATAAACGTATGGATAAACAGTTCCTGTCATTCATCTGTCTAATATCAGGATATACTGGTGATGTTCTAAAGTGATGGACCATGTGTGTACGAAGGATTTAACACCGGCACTCCAGGACCGAAGTCCGCTAGTGGAACACAGGAAAATGCACTTCAATTACGCTCAGTGAGCAATCTCACCCAATCCATCTGGAATACAGGGTAGCTGGGCAATAGTCCCGCTGGTATACACACTTATCTGGAAATCCAACACCACAGTGATGAAAAAATAAAGTGGGTAGTTTCAAACAAGCCCGCTTGCATCGGGTTCAGTCTGGAATCTGACGTCACAACAGGCAGGCCCTTCAACTTGGCCTGTCATTCCAAGAAAGCTTCCTTCCTTTAAGGTTAGTATAACCACGCCTCCTTGACGTCACAGCCATAAGATAGCATTGTTCAATGTAACATGTTCACAAGCGGATACATAAATGCAAAAGGTGCAACGTATACATGTTAACAATATCGCTAAATAAATGGCTGTAATTTGGAATATATAAATAAACACATTAAAGATTAAGAATAAAATAACGAGGACAAGGGGAAAAATAATAATAAGTTATGGCAACATTATTGAGATTTTTCTACAAGATAATTGACTATACAGGGAGTGCAGAATTTATTTGGCAAGTTGTATTTTTGAGGATTAATTTTATTATTGAACAACAACCATGTTCTCAATGAACCCAAAAAACTCATTAATATCAAAGCTGAATAGTTTTGGAAGTAGTTTTTAGTTTGTTTTTAGTTATAGCTATTTTAGGGGGATATCTGTGTGTGCAGGTGACTATTACTGTGCATAATTATTAGGCAACTTAACAAAAAACAAATATATACCCATTTCAATTATTTATTTTTACCAGTGAAACCAATATAACATCTCAACATTCACAAATATACATTTCTGACATTCAAAAACAAAACAGAAACAAATCAGTGACCAATATAGCCACCTTTCTTTGCAAGGACACTCAAAAGCCTGCCATCCATGGATTCTGTCAGTGTTTTGATCTGTTCACCATCAACATTGCGTGCAGCAGCAACCACAGCCTCCCAGACACTGTTCAGAGAGGTGTACTGTTTTCCCTCCTTGTAAATCTCACATTTGATGATGGACCACAGGTTCTCAATGGGGTTCAGATCAGGTGAACAAGGAGGCCATGTCATTAAATTTTCTTCTTTTATACCCTTTATTGCCATCCACGCTGTGGAGTACTTGGACGCGTGTGATGGAGCATTGTCCTGCATGAAAATCATGTTTTTCTTGAAGGATGCAGACTTCTTCCTGTACCACTGCTTGAAGAAGGTGTCTTCCAGAAACTGGCAGTAAGACTGGGAGTTGAGCTTGACTCCATCCTCAACCCGAAAAGGCCCCACAAGCTCATCTTTGATGATACCAGCCCAAACCAGTACTCCACCTCCACCTTGCTGGCGTCTGAGTCAGACTGGAGCTCTCTGCCCTTTACCAATCCAGCCACGGCCCATCCATCTGGCCCATCAAGACTCACTCTCATTTCATCAGTCCATAAAACCTTAGACAAATCAGTCTTGAGATATTTCTTGGCCCAGTCTTGACGTTTCAGCTTGTGTGTCTTGTTCAGTGGTGGTCGTCTTTCAGCCTTTCTTACCTTGGCCATGTCTCTGAGTATTGCACACCTTGTGCTTTTGGGCACTCTAGTGATGTTGCAGCTCTGAAATATGGCCAAACTGGTGGCAAGTGGCATCTTGGCAGCTGCACGCTTGACTTTTCTCAGTTCATGGGCAGTTATTTTGCGCCTTGGTTTTTCCACACGCTTCTTGCGACCCTGTTGACTATTTTGAATGAAACACTTGATTGTTCGATGATCACGCTTCAGAAGCTTTGCAATTTTAAGAGTGCTGCATCCCTCTGCAAGATATCTCACTATTTTTGACTTTTCTGAGCCTGTCAAGTCCTTCTTTTGACCCATTTTGCCAAAGGAAAGGAAGTTGCCTAATAATTATGCACACCTGATATAGGGTGTTGATGTCATTAGACCACACCCCTTCTCATTACAGAGATGCACATCACCTAATATGCTTAATTGGTAGTAGGCTTTCGAGCCTATACAGCTTGGAGTAAGACAACATGCATAAAGAGGATGATGTTGTCAAAATACTCATTTGCCTAATAATTCTGCACTCCCTGTATGGCAAAAAGAAAATAATAATGGCAATTTATTAATGTAGCTCTGAAAAATCTTCAAAAAGTGCGCCCCAAAAGTAGCAATACAGCTACCATTAACCATAAAACACAATATACAATAAGTAAATAGGGCGTGAAAAAATTCATATGACAATATTTTTCAAAAATAATAATGGACCTAATAAAGTCAAAAAATTTATATAAAAAAGAGGAACCAGAGTTGACTCGACTACACAAACGAATCAACACAATTCCAGGATAAAAGTGTGTGGATAGAGCACAGCCACTATATAAATGTACCCCAAGTGATTTCCCTATTTAAACCATAGGGAGTCATAGAATCCAATTTTTGTATCCATAATGCTTCTTTCTCAAATAACAGTTTTTGTCTATTCCCACCTCTCCTCAAAGGACCTACACCATCTACAACCTGGAATTTCAACTGACATTTATTGTGTCCCAATAGTGGGAAATGGTTAGCTACAGGGGCCGAAGGCTCCAATTTACCTATGGCTGTTTTGTGTTGTTGAATCCTTTCTTTTATGGCTTTGGTGGTCTCACCAACATAGGCCAGACCACACGGACATTTAATTACGTAAACTACAAATTGTGATTCACATGTATAGTGACCCTTGATAGGAAAACGTTTACCAGTTCTTGGATGGGTAACACTATTTCCTGATTGAATTGAATTACACTGTGCGCAATTATTGCACGGAAAGGTACCGTTAGGTGTTTCCACATCAACAACTCTACTCTGAGTCGGGCCCACATCAGCCTTAACTAAAGTATCTCTTAAGTTGCGATTTCTTTTATATGCGAAAAGGGGAAAATCTTTGAAGGTGTCAGCTAAAATCCTATCCTCAGATAACAAAGACCAGTGTTTTTTAAACACTTTCTTCAAAGGCTGAATGTGGTACCCAAAGGGCACTACAAATGGAATTCTATCATTTGGCATTTTCTTTCTGACTTGTTTCTTAATTAGTTGTTCACGAGGAATAAGTTCTACTTTCAGCTTATGTGTCTCCAATAGTTCTAGTGGGTAACCCCTACTTTCAAACCTTAAAAAGAAATCGTTAAATTGATCATTCAACCGTGTTTCGTCGTTGATTATCCTCTTAGCTATATATATATTGAGATTAATTTCTAAGTGCCATCCTTTAGGAAGCAAATACTATAAATCAGCAGTATAAGCATGGAGCAGTAGCCCCTCCAAAATAAGAATATAGACCACAGCAGTACAGCAGAGCAGGTTCCCAGGAAAACTGACAATGTGGGAACGTACAGCAGATATCAGTGAGGCTGTACATGAACCTGTCCTCGTGCACAGTTATTTATGTTCATTCTTCTATGTGAGGTTGTTTTACATATAACAACCTGCCTAATGCATCTGTGAGTGGACCCATAGGGGCATATGTATCAATGTGCGAGCGGACATGATACGAAGTAACGTATCATGTCCGCTGCACATAGCTACACATCGATATGCTGTCTGCATTTATCATTGCACCAGCAGTTCTTGTGAACTGCTGGTGCAATGCCGCCCCCAATCAACCCGATCGTATTCGATCAGGTTGATTTCTGTCTGCCGCCTCAGAGCAGGTGAATAAGTTATGGAGCAGCGGTTTTTATACTGCTGCTTCATAACTTCTGTTTTTACATGTAGATGTATTTTTTAAAGTTTCATTAGTTGTTTAAAAAGTGACAAAATAAGTGTAAAGTTTTAGTGTCTATAAAACACTGGGAGCTGCCATGTTGTAACTTGTGTTACCTTCTCTACTGTGGCCAATTAGGGACAGTTATAAATAGGTCATTAAAGTGTGCAGCCAATGGTTGTGCTGGATTTAACAGAGTTCTGCACTTCCATTTCTAACAGGAACTGAAAAGCTCACAATTTCAGAATGGAATTACAGGCAAAGAGATCAAAAGAAATAATGAAAGTATATTGCAGAGCGGTTTTATATATACAATTTATCATTTTATATTACCATCTCAAAGTGTTTAATGTCCCTTTAACAGCAACTTAGTTGTCCCTTCTGTATTATACAAATGTCTATGCTATGCCTAGAAATACTAGAATTTGCATGTTTGTGTGTATGTTGTGTGTCTGCATGTATGTGATGTGTTTATGTTGTGTGTCTGCATATATGTGGTGTGTGTCTGCATGTATGTGATGTGTGCATGTTGTGTGTCTGCATATATGTGGTGTGTGTCTGCATGTATGTGATGTGTGCATGTTGTGTGTCTGCACGTATAAGTGCTATGTAGCGTGTGCTGCTGTGTGTGCGCATGTTTATTTGTATGTTCTGCAGTAAATGTGTCAGGATTTGGGGACAGACATGAGGCTTCCAGTCTCAGTGAGTGTTAAATTGCTAAGAGTATTTAAATATATATTTGTGACACATGATTTACAGGATTTTTTTTTTTAATATAATTTTATGTCGGTCTCATGATTTATTTAAGCCATTTTCCATTCCTGCTCCTGCCCACAACATCACACTTTTGGTCAGGGGAAAGGTCCCTCTTTCAAATTTGGAAATCTTGAGTGGTATAAATAATTCATTAGGTTCTACAATATTTTTTAAATCTGCTCCTACAGTGACTATGTGTATTGAACATGACAGTGAAAACAGCAAACCTTTTAACGCTTTGATTCATTTTGCATTATTGTGGGTGAGAAAAACTGTTAATTAGTTGTGTTGATGTGGAATTTTGCAACTTTGCTCATAGTTTTGTAATTGCTGTAAAACAGGAAGTGAAACAAAAGATGAATAATTTATAAGTCCCTTCCAGCAGTGCTGAATATGCACATTTACCATGAGACTACAGTATAATATCAAATGACAATTATATTCCATTAGTCTCATGAATACTCATCATATGACTGCCTTTTAGGGCTAGATTTTTGAGTGGACCACTGTTTTGAGGGAGCGGATAAGGAGTTCTTTGTGCGCACTGGAGTAGTGTGCGTTGAAAGTAAACGCACGTCAATTGAATTTAACGTGCATCAGGAAAGAGAGGTATAGATATATCCTATATAATAAAAGGCCAAGTGTCTTTGTCCGAAGCTGTCATGCGCAGTAAAGACAGCACGAGGACAAACACATCTGGCCTTTGAGTCCCTAGCTAAGCTGCGGCAGAAGTGGGCGTGACCGGGCGTGAAGGGGGCATGGCGGACGTGACTGGGTGTGAAGTGGGCATGGCCGGGCATGAAGGGGGCGTGGCCGGGTGTGGTCGTGCGATAGAGGGGAGAGAGATAGAGAGGAGAGTGAGATAGAGAGGGGAGAGGGATAGAGAGAGGGGGATAGAGAGAGGGGGAGAGAGAGGGGGGAGAGAGAGAGGGGAGAGAGACAGCAAAAGAGAGGGGGAGAGAGACAGCAAAAGACAGGGGGAGAGAGACAGCAAAAGAGAGGGGGGAGAGAGACAGCAAAAGAGAGAAGGGGAGAGAGACAGCAAAAGAGAGGGGGGAGAGAGAGCGCAAAAGAGAGAGGGGAGAGAGACAGCAAAAGAGAGGGGGGAGAGAGAGCGCAAAAGAGAGAGGGGAGAGAGCGCAAAAGAGAGGGGGACAGAGCGCAAAAGAGAGGGGGGAGAGAGAGCGCAAAAGAGAGGGGAAGAGAGAGCGCAAAAGAGAGGGGAGAGAGAGTGAAAAAGAGAGGGGGAGAGAGAGAGCGCAAAAGAGAGGGGGAGAGAGAGCGCAAAAGAGAGGGGAGACAGAGAGGGGGAGAGAGCACAAAAGAGATGGGGAGAGAGAGGGGGAAGAGAATGCAAAAGAGATGGGGGAGAAAGAGAGCACAAAAGAGATGGGGGAGAGAGAGCGCAAAAGAGAGGGGGAGAGAGGGAGAGCGCAAAATAGAGGGGGGAGAGCGCAAAAGAGAGGGGGAGAGAGAGAGCGCAAAAGAAAGGGGGGAGAGAGCTCAAAAGAGAGGGGGGAGGGAGCTCAAAAGAGAGGGGGAGAGAGAGAGAGCAAAAGAGAGGGGGGAGAGAGAGCGCAAAAGAGAGGGGGGAGAGAGAGAGAGCGCAAAAGAGAGGGGGAGAGAGAGAGAGCACAAAATAGAGGGGGGAGAGAGAGAGCTCAAAAGAGAGGGGGGAGAGAGCGCAAAATAGAGGGGGGAGGGAGAGCGCAAAAGAGAGGGGAGAGAGAGAGGGGGGAGAGAGCACAAAAGAGATGGGGAGAGAGAGGGGGGGAGAGAGCGCAAAAGAGATTGGGGAGAGAGAGAGCACAAAAGAGAAGGGGGAGAGAGAGCGCAAAAGAGAGGGGGAGAGAGAGAGTGCAAAAGAGAGGGGGAGAGAGAGCACAAAAGAGAGGGGGGAGAGAGTGCAAAAGAGAGGGGGAGAGAGAGAGCACAAAAGAGAGGGGGGAGAGAGAGAGCTCAAAAGAGAGGGGGGAGAGAGAGAGCTCAAAAGAGAGGGAAGAGAGAGAGAGCAAAAGAGAGGGGGGAGAGAGAGCGCAAAAGAGAGGGGGGAGAGAGAGCGCAAAAGAGAGGGGGAGAGAGAGAGCACAAAATAGAGGGGGGAGAGAGAGAGCTCAAAAGAGAGGGGGGAGAGAGAAAGCTCAAAAGAGATGGGGAGAGAGAGCAAAAGAGAGGGGGGGGAGAGAGAGCAAAAGAGAGGGGGAGGGAGAGAGCGCAAGGGGTGGGACCGCTGTACTGCAAAAAATGGCCCGTGTGAACGGGCTTTAGGACTAGTAGATATATATTGTATTAAATAGCATTAGATATATGTAGAAATATATATTTATGAATAAATAGAACATATTCTCCTATGTGAAGAACATTGGAATGTGAAATATAAATATTTCATGTCGGGTTAGAGCACTTGAGAAAATGCGATTGAGTTTGTGCGACTTGTTGGGTGTTTTTACCCACATTTCTGCTCCATTGAAGTCTATGGGGTAATACGTTAACGCGGTCGCAAGTTCGGCTTTGTGCGTGCATTACGTTAGCTCACGAACGAAAACTTTTTACTCTCAACTAATGTGATTGCAACCCGAAGCACGCAAAAAGTCGAAGTCGAGCGGAATAAACACGTGAGCAGAAGCACAAACTAACCATCCACCCGTAATGTAGCCTTAGATTAGATAATAATGTAATTAATATTTCTTTATTGGATTGCATTTTTTTTAATCAGATTGTAGGTTTAATACAATGATGAATAATACTTGATGATAATACCGGAATACATTTAGTGTCTTCAACATTAGTCAATTTACATATCTCATTTATTATATTTATAAGATATTCAAATAAAACTGGTCTAGATTTACTAGGTTTCAGAGCAATTTGTGACAGTTCTCATGCTGTTAATCTGTTTTCACAATATATGGAGAACTTTTCCAAATTTAAATTGCTCTGGAGTATCAAACAATATTGCTTCTTTTTCTGAATTCTTATTGTATATAGCTGAACATCCTCTCATTGTAGTAAGTACTGCTATGTATTAGGATATGCTACCCTCTGCTGGCCAAATATCAGAATGCATAGAAATAATCATCCCTAGGCCTGATTACAGGTATAGTTCATTCAATTTTAATACACTTCTCAATGTACATCTATTATCAAATGTACTTTGTTCTATTGGCATCCTTTGTTGAAAAGCATACCTTTTTGTAGGCTCAGGAACAGCAATGCACTACTGGGAGCTAGCTGGTGACTTAGTTACATATATATTCTTCTTATAATGTCTGTGATTTACTAAAGGAAAATGCTTTCATGTCATTGATGCTGTGGACGTTCTATTTCTTTATGGATGTGTTGGAGAATGGAGTAGAGTCTCCTGTCTTCACTTGTGTCTTTTTTTTATTTATTTTTTTATTCAAGGTTCATTTTAAGGCAGACAGCAGTAAGACAATAATTCTTGTATCACATTATACAAATAGAAATGTCGAGTTAACAATAACATGGATAGGGTGAAACTTGTAGCTTGGATACAATATATAAGTAATTTCAGAGCTGGCTCAACCATGGGCCCAAGTGGGTCCAATGGACCCAGGCGTCACTTGACAAGGGGCAGCACTTCAGTGACTAAGTTATTCACTGTCAGACCCAGACCCATGCTGTCTTCTGTCTCTGTGGGGGAAATCACAGGCTGCCAGCAGCATAATCTCATCATGCACAAAGACATAATACTGGTCAGGGGTGACATTCAAAGGGGGACAAGTGCATCTCTTACCTAACTTACTTTGCACTTTTTGTGCAACTGTGCATAAGCATTAGTTGCATGCAGGTAGGCAGGCTTAGTAAGGTCAGCGGCCAGGCCTAGTAGGTTGATATGCTATTCAGTGATGTTACTACTGGGGAGAGGGCGTCATTGCATTCTCAATGTTCCGATCAGCCAATAGAATGCGAGCTCAATCTGATTGGCTGATTGGATCAGCCAATCGGATTGAACTTGATTCTGATTGGCTGATTCCATCAGCCAATCAGAATATTCCTACCTTAATTCCGATTGGCTGATAGAATCCTATCAGCCAATCGGAATTCGAGGAACGCCATCTTGGATGATGTTCCTTAAAGGAACCGTCATTCGGCTAGTAGGCGTCGGGAGAAGAGGATGTTCCGCGTCGGAGGTCTGCAAGATGGATCCGGAAGAAAGAAGATTGAAGATGCAGTTGATAGAAGACTTCATCCGGATCATGGACCTCTTCAGCTCCCGCTTGGATGAAGACTTCATCCGGATCATGGACCTCTTCAGCCCCCCGCTTGGGCTTGGATCAGGACATCGGAGGAGCTCTTCAGGACGGATCGGTGAACCTGGCAGGGTGAAGATAAGGTAGGAAGATCTTCAGGGGCTTAGTGTTAGGTTTATTTAAGGGGGGTTTGGGATAGATTAGGGGTATGTGGGTGGTGGGTTGTAATGTTGGGGGGGGTATTGTATGTTTTTTTTTACAGGCAAAAGAGCTGAACTTCTTGGGGCATGCCCCGCAAAGGGCCCTGTTCAGGGCTGGTAAGGTTAAAGAGCTTTGAACTTTAGTAATTTAGAATAGGGTAGGGCATTTTTTTATTTTGGGGGGCTTTGTTATTTTATTAGGGGGCTTAGAGTAGGTGTAATTAGTTTAAAATTGTTGTAATATTTTTCTTATGTTTGTAAATATTTTTTTATTTTTTGTAACTTAGTTCTTTTTTGTTTTTTGTACTTTAGCTAGTTTATTTAATTGTATTTATTTGTAGGAATTGTATTTAATTAATTTATTGATAGTGTAGTGTTAGGTTAATTGTAGGTAATTGTAGGTAGTTTATTTAATTAATTTATTGATAGTGTAGTGTTAGGTTTAATTGTAACTTAGGTTAGTATTTATTTTACAGGTCATTTTGTAATTATTTTAACTATTTTAGCTATTAAATAGTTCTTAACTATTTAATAGCTATTGTACCTGGTTAAAATAAATACAAAGTTACCTGTAAAATAAATATAAATCCTAAAATAGCTATAATATAATTATAATTTATATTGTAGCTATATTAGGATTTATTTTACAGGTAAGTATTTATCTTTAAATAGGAATAATTTATTTAAGAGTTAATTAATTTCGTTAGCTGTAAATTATATATAACTTAGGGGGGTGTTAGTGTTAGGATTAGACTTAGCTTTAGGGGTTAATACATTTATTAGAGTAGCGGTGAGCTCCAGTCGGCAGATTAGGGGTTAATAATTGAAGTTAGGTGTCGGCGATGTTAGGGAGGGCAGATTAGGGGTTAATACTATTTATTATAGGGTTAGTGAGGCGGATTAGGGGTTAATAACTTTATTATAGTAGCGCTCAGGTCTGCTCGGCAGATTAGGGGTTAATAAGTGTAGGCAGGTGGATGCGACGTTGAGGGGGCAGATTAGGGGTTAATAAATATAATATAGGAGTCGGCGGTGTTAGGGGCAGCAGATTAGGGGTACATAAGGATAACGTAGGTGGCGGCGCTTTGCGGTCGGCAGATTAGGGGTTAATAAGTGTAGGCAGATGGAGGCGACATTGAGGGGGGCAGATTAGGGGTTAATAAATATAATATAGGGGTCGGCGGTGTTAGGGGGATGCAGATTAGGGGTACATAAGGATAACGTAGGTGGCGGCGCTTTGCGGTCGGCAGATTAGGGGTTAATAAGTGTAGGCAGATGGAGTCGACGTTGAGGGGGGCAGATTAGGGGATAATAAATATAATACAGGGGTCGGCGGTGTTAGGGGGAGCAGATTAGGGGTACATAAGGATAACGTAGGTGGCGGTCGGCAGATTAGGGGTTAAAAAAATGTATTCGAGTGTCGGCGATGTGGGGGGACCTCGGTTTAGGGGTACATAGGTAGTTTATGGGTGTTAGTGTACTTTAGAGTACAGTAGTTAAGAGCTTTATGAACCGGCGTTAGCCCAGAGAGCTCTTAACTACTGACTTTTTTCCTGCGGCTGGAGTTTTGTCGTTAGATGTCTAACGCTCACTTCAGAAACGACTCTAAATACCGGAGTTAGAAAAATCCCATTGAAAAGATAGGATACGCAATTGACGTAAGGGGATCTGCGGTATGGAAAAGTCGCGGCTGAAAAGTGAGTGTTAGACCTTATTTTGAGTGACTCCAAATACCGGCGGTAGCCTAAAACCAGCGTTAGGAGCCTCTAACGCTGGTTTTCACGGCTAACGCCAAACTCCAAATCTAGGTCTAAGTTATAAAAAAGAAAAAAGAAATTATCAAAGATTTAAACTAATTACACCTAATCTAAGGGCCCTATGAAAATAAAAAATCCCCCCAAAATAAAAAAACCCTAACCTACAATAAACTACAAATAGCCCTTAAAAGGGCCTTTTGCGGGGCATTGCCCCAAAGAAATCAGCTCTTTTACCTGTAAATAAAAAATACAAACAACCCCCCAACAGTAAAACCCACCACCCACACAACCAACCCCCCAAATAAAAGCCTAACTAAAAAAACAAGCTCCCCATTGCCCTGAAAAAGGCATTTTGATGGGCATTGCCCTTAAAGGGCATTTAGCTCTATTACAGCCCAAACCCTAATCTAAAAATAAAACCCACCCAATAAACCCTTAAAAAATTCTAACACTAACCCCTGAAGATTCACTTACAGTTTTGAAGATCTGACATTCATCCTCCAAGAAGCCGGCCGAAGTCTTCATCCAAGCCCGCAGAAGTCTTCACCCAGACAGCATCTTCTATCTTCATCCATCCGGCGCGGAGCAGCTCCATCTTCCAGACATCCGACTTGGTGCATCCTCTGTCATCGATGTCTTCTTCAGAATAATGTTCCTTTAAATGACGTTATCCAAGATGACGGCCCTTAGATTCTGATTGGCTGATAGAATTCTATCAGCCAATCAGAATTAAGGTTGAAAAAATCATATTGGCTGTTGCAATCAGCCAATAGGTTTGAGCTTTCATCCTATTGGCTGATTCCAACAGCCAATAGGATTTATTCAACCTTAATTCCGATTGGCTGATAGAATTCTATCAGCCAATCGGAATCTAAGGGACGCCATCTTGGATGACGTCATTTAAAGGAACATTCATTCCGAAGAAGACGTCGATGGAAGAGGATGCTCTGCGTCAGATGTCTGGAAGATGGAGCCGCTCCACGCCGGATGGATGAAAATAGAAGATGCCGCTGGGTGAAGATTTATGCGGGCTTGGATGAAGACTTCGGCCGCTTGGATGAAGACTTCTGCCGGCTTCTTGGAAGATGGATGTCGGATCTTCAAAACTGTAAGTTGATCTTCGGGGGTTAGTGTTAGGATTTTTTAAGGGTTTATTGGGTGGGTTTTATTTTTAGGTTAGGGTTTTGGGCTGCAATAGAGCTAAATGCCCTTTTAAGGGAAATGCCCATCCAAATGCCCTTTTCAGGGCAATGGGGAGCTTAAGTTTTTTTAGTTAGGCTTTTATTTGGGGGGTTTGTTGTGTGGGTGGTGAGTTTTACGGTTGGGGGTTGTTTGTATTTTTTATTTACAGGTAAAAGAGGTGATTTCTTTGGGGCAATGCCCCGCAAAAGGCCCTTTTAAGGGCTATTTGTAGTTTATTGTAGATTAGGGTTTTTTTTTATTTTGAGGGGGCTTTTTATTTTCATAGGGCCCTTAGATTATGTGTAATTAGTATTAGTTTAAATCTTTGATAATTTCTTTTTTGTAACTTAGTGTTTATTTTTTGTGTGTAATTTAGTGTTTGTTATTTTTTGTAATTAAGTTGTTAGTTTTTTTTAACTTAGTAATTTTTTAGTGTAGATTTAAATTATTTGAGTAGGGTTAGGTGTTTAAATATATAATATAGTTAATTTGTAGCTTAATGTAATTTTAGTATAAAAGTTAGGTTAGATTAATTATTAATTTAATATAGTTTAATGTAATTTTATTATAATAGTTAGGGTAGGTTAATTATTAGTTTAATATAGTTTAATGTAATTTGAAAGGTAAGTTTAAATTGATTATAAGATAGGGATGAGTTAATATTTAATATAAAGTTAGCGGGTTGTTAGGTTTAGGGGTTAATAACTTTATTTAGTTGTGGTGGGCTCCGGGAGCGGCGGGATAGGGGTTAATAACTTTATGTAGGTGGTGGCGGTGTCAGGGCGGCAGATTAGGGGTTAATAAGTATAATATAGGTGGCGGCGGTAGCGGGGCGGCAGATTAGGGGTTTATAAGTATACGCTGGGCTGGAATAGTGGCGAGCGTACCTGTTAGATTTTTGTTAACTTACAAAAGTAGTCAGTGCCGAATTTACATTCGGAACATCTGTAGTGACGTAAGCATCGATCTGTGTCGGACTGAGACCGGCGGATCGTATGTTACGTCAAAAAATTCTACTTTTGCCGGTCTGTAGGCTTTGATAAATAAGGCGAATCAAGCTCGCCACAATTACGCTGCGGAATTCCAGCGTATTTGCAGTTGATGGCTTGATAAATAGGCCTCTGGATCTTCAATGCAAGGGAGCCTTTTTAAAATGGCGTCCCTTGCATTCCTATTGGCTGATTTGATTCTTGAAATTCAAATCAGTCAATAGGATGAGAGCTATTTTTTTAGATTAGGGTTTGGGCTTCATGTAAAAGAGCTGATAGCCCTTTTCAGGGCAATGTAAAAGAGCTGAATGCCCTTTTAAGGGCAATGCCCATACAAATGCCCTTTTCAGGGCAATGGGTAGCTTAGGTTTTTGTTAGAGTTAGGTTTTTTATTTTGGGAGGTTGGTTGGGTGGTGGGTGGGTTTTACTGTTGGTGGGTCTTTTTTATTTTGAGGGGGGCTTTTTTTTTTTTATAGGGCTATTAGATTAGACTTAAATTTTTTTAGTAGTGTTAGTTTTTTTATGTAGTTATTTTAATTTTAGTGTAATAGTTTATTATAATAGTTATGTAAGGTTGTTAGTTTAAACTTAGGTTTTTTTAATTTCACAGGTACATTTTTATTTATTTTAAGATAGGGATATTGTAATTTTAATTTAAAGTTAGTGGGTGATAGGTTTAGGGGTTAATAGTTTAATTTATTAGTAGCGATATAGGGGATCTGGTGGTTTAGGGGTTAATAGGTTTATTTAGTAGTGACAATGTGGGGGGGTGCGGTTTAGGGGTTAATAGGTTTAGTTAGTGGCAGCAGGTTTGGGGAGCGATGGAATAGGGGTTAATAACTTTATTAATGTGGCGGGCATGTTGGGGGGCAGATTAGGGGTTAATAGGTTTTAAATAGTGTTTGCGATGCGGGAGGGTGGCAGTTTAAGGGTTAATAGGTAGTTATGGGTGTTTGTGTACTTAGTAACATTTTAATTCTGAGTTTTGTGAAACATTTTTGTTACACAAAATCCATAACTACTGCTTTCAGATGGCGGTATGGATCGTGTCGGTATAGGCTGTAACGCAAGCATTTTAGCCTCACCGCACAACCTGTAATACCGGCACTATGGAAATCCCACACAAAACATAATTTTTTTGAGTGCGGGATTGACGTTGCGTTACAGGCAATAATGCTTGCGGTATTGCTATACCGACACGACTGGTAATGGCTGCGTTATTGTTTTTACGCTGAAATGGCCATTTTTTCAGGGTTAAAACCATAACGCAAATCTCGTTATCTAGGTATTATATGGAGTATTAGAAGTATTATATGGAGCAAAACTTTTACACATTACAAGTGTAAAATAAACTATAAGCACACAACTGGGTTTCAGTGCTATAACTGGAAATTTTAAGAAGATACAAGTAGATTTGGCACGTACTGTATATCTACCATTCAAGGAAAAGTTGGTAGTCACGTGGAAGGAGAAACCATGGCTTCAACTTAAGGGATCCCTTAGATAAAATATGTGTAGGGGGCAAACTATAAATGTATTTGTCAAAAAGGGTAGGTTTCGTATTATACATTCTCATTTATAATCCGACACGTAAGGCATACACTTTGCCTCTGGGATTAGATTATTCAAGACTAGGAGGGATATTTATCAAGCCGTCAACCGCAAATACGCTGGAATTCCGCAGTGTAATTGTGGCGAGCCTGATTCGACCTATTTATCAAAGCCTACAGACCGGCAAAAGTTGAAATTAGTGACGTAACATACGATCCGCCAGTCTCAATCCAACACAGATCGATGCTTACGTCATTACAGATGTTCCGAATACAAATTCGGCACTATCTGACAATTTTTGCCATTTATCAAACTTCTAACAGGTACGCTCGCCACTATTCCGGCCCAGCGTACCTGGTTTTCAATCCGCCACCCTGGAGGCCGCGGATGCCATAGGAATCAATGGGAGTCTGAAAGCAGCAAAAGCTTTTGTTTGCTGCTGCCAGATATCCCATTGATTTCTATGGTAGAAAACAAATTACGTTTCCACCTAACATGTTCCCCGAGTCTAAACACCCCTAATCTGCCGCCCCAACATCGCCACCACCTACATAATGTTATTAACCCCTATCCCGCTGCTCCCCGACACCGCCGCAACTAAATAAATGTATTAACCCCTATCTCGCCGCTCCCGGACCCCGCCGCAACTAAATAAATGTATTAACCCCTATCCTGACGCTCTCTGAGCCCACCTCAACTAAATAAATGTATTAACCCCTATCCCGCCGCTCCCGGAGCCCACCGCAACTAAATAAATGTATTAACCTCTATCCCTCTGCTCCCGGATTCCACCGCAACTCTAATAAAGTTATTAACCCCTATCCCGCCGCTCCCAGGCCCCTCCGCAACTAAATAAATGTATTATCCCCTAAACCCCTGGCCTCCCACATTACTACCACTAACTAAACCTATTAACCCATAAACCGCCAGCCCCCCACATCGCCATAAACTAAATTAAGCTATTAACACCTAAACCTAACAACCCGCTAACTTTACATTAAATATTTAACTCATCCCTATCTTATAATAAATTTAAAATTACCTTTAGAATTAAAATAAACTATATTAAATTACTAATTAACCTACCCTAACTATTATCCTACTATTACATTAACTATATTAAACTATTAATTAACCTACCATAACTATTATACTAAAATTACATTAAAATAACAATTAAGTTAACTATATTACATATTTAAAAACCTAACCCTACACAAGTTATTTAAATCTACTATTAAAAATTACTAAGTTACAAAAACATATCAAATAAGTTACACAAAATAAAAAACACTGTTACACAAAATAAAAAATAAATTATCAAATATTTAAACTAATTACACCTAATCTAATAGCCCTATCAAAATAAAAAAGCCCCCCAAAATAAAAAAAAACCCTAGCCTAAACTAAACTGCCAATAGCCCTTAAAAGGGCCTTTTGCGGGGCATTGCCCCAAAGAAATCAGCTCTTTTACCTGTTAAAAAAAATACAAATAAACTCGCTCCCCGGCATATAAGATACATACGATCCTGATATCTCTTCCTGAGACCCATCTTTCAGCGTGGGCCGATGCGGCGGACCTCCTCATTTCAGACCTATATAGTGACGGGAAGATAATTGATTTTTCTTCTGCTGAGAGAATGTTCTCTCTCCCCTGGACATTGCATTTCGAGTATCTTCGCTTATCAAGCCTCCTTACCTCCTGGGGGCTAGATGGGCGCAATGTTAGAAAGCTTACTAAGTGGCTACTAGGAAGATCTACCAGAGGTGCCTTATCTTTTAATTATAGTATCTTAACCACACCTCCAACTCTGATTAAACATATTCAGTATTATACATGGGACAGAGATCTCCATACAGAGACTACTCCGGAGGAGTGGTTTCGAGAGCTGGTGGCAGCTAAACAACTTCTACACTGTGCTACGTTATGGGAACTGTATAAAATTACTGTAAGATGGCATTTGGTCCCCACAACATTGCATACGTTTTATGTCCTCACCTCTGTGCTGGAGAGATTGTGGAAACTTGGGTACCCCATTACATATATGGTGGGAATGTCCTAAGATAAAGAGCCTGTGGAGGCTGACATTTCAGACACTTTGCGACTTGGGCATTCATGTACAAATCACTCCTGCCTTGGGTCTTCTTCATAATGGGGTGCCTGACCTTAGCGGACCAGATAGATCTCTCACAATATATCTTTTAGTAGCCACTAAACTGGTTATAGCAAGAGACTGGAAGCAACCATCCCCGCCCCTTTTTTCAAAGATTGTGGCCATTATGAAATATATTAAAGAAATTGAGTTATGCCTTCAAGACGCTGAACAAATTAGACCTTCACTATAGTATATGGGATGCATGGGATAAATACCAGCGCAAATCTAGAGGGGGGGAGGACAAGTGAGAGGAGCAGTGATTTTGTAGACATACACACCTTTCATCTAGCTGGTTTTTTTGACATTCCTTTTTTTTTTTCTCTTCCCCCCATTGAGGTACACCAATAAGCCTAGGATACAGGTGTCAGACAAATTGCAGATAGCCAATTATATTAGAATAATATTATTTGGACTTTGTAACTATGTTATCTTTATGGTTATTATACTGTATGTTTTGTTGCCTATATCAGTTGGTTCATATCCATCGCACTAACCATTGTTTTATCGATATTATGTTTTACCTATTGGTTAAAGATAATTTTGAGTCTTAACTGTCCCTTTAAGAAGAAAATGAGATTCTCAAAGACTTTATTGCTCAGCAATTCATATATATTTATTTCTGCGGACTAAAACTATGACCGACAAACCTCTTACATTCTTACATTCTATCAGCCAATCGGAATTAAAGGGGAAAAAATCCTATTGGCTGTTGCAATCAGCCAACAGGATTGAGCTTTCATCCTATTGGCTGATCCAATCAGCCAATAGGATTGAGCTTGCATTCTATTGGCTATTCCAATCAGGAAACTTCATTCTTCAAGAGACGTCGGAAGAGGAGGATGCTCTGCGCCGGATGTCTTGAAGATGGAGCCGCTCCGCACCGGATGGTTGAAGATAGAAGATGCCATCTGGATTAAGACTTCTGCCCGCTTGGATGAAGACTTCGGCCCGCTTGGATAAAGACTTCTGCCGGCTTCGCTGAGGACTTCTGCCCCTTGGATGAGGATGGATGTCCGGTCTTCGAAAACTGTAAGTGGATCTTTGGGGGTTAGTGTTAGGTTTTTTAAGGGTTTATTGGGTGGGTTTTAATTTTAGGTTAGGGACTTTAGGCAGTAAAAGAGCTGAATGCCCTTTTAAGGGCAATTTCCCTATACAAATGCCCTTTTCAGGGCAATGGGGAGCTTAGGTTTTTTAAATAGGATTTTATTTGGGGGTTTGGTTGTGTGGGTGGTGGGTTTTATTGTTGGGGGGGGTATTTGTATTTTTTTTAACAGGTAAAAGAGCTGATTTCTTTGGGGTAATGCCCAGCAGTTTAGGCTAGGTTTTTTTTTTAGGCTAGGTTTTTTTTAATTTTGGGGGGGCTTTTTTATTTTGATAGGGCTATTAGATTAGGTGTAATTAGTTTAAATATTTGATAATTTATTTTTTATTTTGTGTAACTTAGTTATTTTTTTTATTTTTTTAATAGTAGATTTAAATAACTTGAGTAGGGTTAGGTTTTTAAATATGTAATATAGTTAATTTAATTGTTAGTTTAATGTAATTTTAGTATAATATTTAGGGTAGGTTAATTAACAGTTTCATATAGTTTCATGTAATTGTAGGATAATAGTTAGGGTAGGTTAATTAGTAGTTTAATATAGTTTATTTTAATTCTATAGGTAAGTTTAAATTTATTATAAGATAGGGATGAGTTAATATTTAATGTAAAGTTAGCGGGTTGTTAGGTTTAGGGGTTAATAGCTTCATTTAATTTATGGCGATGTGGGGGACTGGCGGTTTAGGGGTTAATAGGTTTAGTTAGTGGTAGTGATGTGGGAGGCCAGGGGTTTAGGGGTTAATACATTTATTTAGTTGCGGAGGGGTCGATAGTAGGGTGCATATCTATGTGTGTGTGTGTGTGAGGGTATGTATGTGTGTGTGTAAAAGGGTGTGTGTGAGTGTGTGTATATATGTGTGTGGGAGAGGGTGTATATGTCTGTATGTAAGAAGGTATGTATGTATGAGTGTGTGTGTATATATGTGTGAGTGTTTGTATAAGTGTGTGTAACACATAACCAGCCAATCACTGTTAAGATCACTGCTCAGATATACCCACCCTCAGGATGGCCCATATTGCTAGCAGGAGTTTTAGTAAAATCTTTGACTTCAGGGGACTCCCACAAACGTTTCCTAACATGTCCAAACATGGCACTCACTATAAGGCAAACCACTGACCACTTTTACATGAGCTGGTCGACAGGGCAGATAGACTTGTGTGCTAGGTTGGTTGATGTCACTGTAGGCATTTTCAACAATTACCTCCCAAATACTGCCACTATTAAAGGAACAGTAAAGTCATAATTAGACATTAATGATTTGGATAGAGCATACACTTTTAAACAACTTTCCAATTCACTTATATTTAATTTGCTTTATTCTCTTGTTATCCTTTGCTAAAAGGTTTATCTAGGAAAGCTCAAGAGCATCAAATAACCTATGTTCTAGCTGCTGATTGGGTGCTGCACATTGGCTCACCACTGTGTTCATTTAGAAACCAATAGTGCATTGCCGCTTCTTCAACAAATGATACTAAGAGAAAAAGAAAAATTTGGGGTTTCATGTCCCCTTAATCTCTATATTTGAACTGCCTTTTAGGATGCAGCTTTTAGCTAGTAGTTTTTCTCTTGTTAGATAAGTATCTTCTCAACAAGAGGAACTTCTTCCCAAATTATTATAGGCCAGATTACGAGTGGAGCGCAAAATATGTGTGCTCCACTTAGTAATACCAGCACACGCAAATGTGCGCAGGTATTACAAGTAAAGCGCAATGCGAACATGACCTCGAGTTCACATTACATGGAAGCTTTGTGCTCACAAGAGCAATGGGAGCCTCATTCTCATGCCGTGAGACACCGCAGAGATCCTAGCGCAGCGAAGGGGGTAAGTTGTGCAGTGTTGGGCAGCAAATATTAAATATATATGTATATAAGCATATACATATATATATAGAGAGAGAGAGAACACACAGTTCCCCATGGACCGCAATGTAAAGGCATTTTTCAGTGCTGTTTTTTTTTTTCTAACACCCGCTCACTTTAACCCCTAAAAACTGCTTCATGCTGGGGGTTTTTTTGTTTGTTTTTTAAAGATGCTACAATTTTATTAAAAAACAAATGGACCTCACACTTAATTTTGGGGGCAATTGGGGGATATTTTTAAAATTAACCAGAGGTCTGATCTATGGTTAATCTTTGGAGCGCTATTTGCTACCGCAAGCATGCGGTAGCATTAACCAGCCACTTGTAATGACTGGTTATTTATTGTGCGCCCATAAATGGCCAAACTAGCCCGTTTACGGGCGTGCGATAAAATAGCCCCCCACTTGTAATCTAGCCCTATATGTTATTTTTGAGCACTTTTATTAAATAAGTGTTGTACAGACAATTTGTTTTTCGTTCATATTAACCTTTAATGCACATTTCAACCTATGACCCTATTAAAAGAAAGATAGGAGACATTAGTGATGAAATTATAAAGGTCAATTTATTAACCAAGCAGAATTAAATAAAGGGAATGAGTCCCTTAATTAAGGTCCAGTAATTGTGGCGGGAGCCTACGCTCCTCCTACTAGTATTTTAGGTGCCCAACAGACGGCACTAGCAAATCATGTCCGCCCGACATCGCTAAACGCAGACCGCATACGCTGTCTGCATTTATCATTGCACAAGCATTTCACAAGAAATGCTTGTGCAATGCCGCCCCCTGCACATTGGCGGCCAATCGGCCACTTGCAGGAGGTGTCAATCATCCTGATCGTCATAAGTCCGCTGCTTCTTAAATCCTGTTTACGGCGAGCCAGAAGGCTCGCGCGGAATAAGCAGCATCGACTGCTTGATACATGTACCCCCAAGTGCGTCAGTGTTCACGTGGAAAATCCAGGCTCACCTTTAAGGGTCACTGATCTACACTTCCACTTACACCCTGTGCACCTCTACACTACTTGGCCCACCATGCACCTATACCAGCCACTAGTTACTGCCAACATAAAAAGAAGGGACTGTCTTGCCATTGCAAAAGCTTCAACAATGCACTTTAGAGACCTTTACTCATCACTTTTTCTTGTGTACCCTGGATGTCCTTGAGGAAGAAGTATATTCTGATGTCTAAGAGATGTACATCCTCAAACCTATACAACTCCTCACAGCCTGCCCTCTGTCATGCTTGTCTACCCTATGTGTGCTTGGTGTTCCTAACTGCCCTTTCATCTCTAAATGTAAAGAGAAGAAACAGGGGCAATAGTTCAAATTAGAACAACCCCTTAAGCTATACCAAACGGAGACAACAAATGAATATGTTCATGTGTTGCTCCAGCGTGTTCTGCTGATGTTTCTGCCCGAATCCTAAATTAGTGTGTTTCATATTTGGCTGTTTCCTGTCCTAATTTTCTTACAAATCTCTGACGTATTCTCCTGAATTGTAAAGTTGTTACTGGTGTTCCCTCCTTGTATATAAAAAATGTTTTTTTATATTTATTCATACGCCTAACAGGGCAAGAGGGGGTACCTTCCACCTGTAGTGGTGTTACCCAAATCCCCTTTAAATAATGTTCATTAGGCAAGACTGGGTTTCTCCTCTTCCCTGGTTGAGCCAAAAGGATGTTTTCATGCGTCTAAGTTAATCTACACCTGGATGACCCCCTTTCAAGTACCTACATATGTGCTTAAATCTATAGTTTGTTGTCTTGCATTTTTCACCATCAAAAGTCCAGCAAACCTTTTTATTAATATCACTAAATAAAGCAGCTGAAAATGTGTTAAAGGACAGCCCTGGCCTGTGTTTTTTCATGATCTGTTTTAACTAGCCTGCTCCACATGTCTACCTCCTTCAGGTTGAAATGTTTTATACTTGCTCTCCGCCATTTTTTCTTAAACTCCACATCATAGTCCCTCTGTGACTCCATTCCATTCTGTTACACTCACCACTGTTTCCATTCATATCCTGTTTTTCCTGGTTATCTGCTTGAAACCATAAGGTTTATTTCTATCTAATTGTCAGCAGCTTGGTTCTGTACAGTTGCCTGGGAGTCTCTGAAATTAGAAGGTGAAAGTGAGACCCATGCCCCCCAGCAAGTGTGTTATACCCATGGAACATATGTTGAGCAGGAGGGGGAAGAAGAAGCCAGAAAGGGATAGGGCAACCCCCATGGTGTCCAGTTGAAACATGGTTGGCTGGGAGATGTAGCCTGGGAAAAGTAGCTGCTATAAGGGGCGGTAGGAAAAGTATTGTTGGGGTAGGAAAATTATTCTACCTGCAGTGTAAGGCATGAAGGGTCCTGGGGGGAAGGGAAATGAAAATGTAGTTTTCTGGGCCTGACCTAGCCCTCCTATTGAATGGCGGGAAGTGGTTCTTAAGACAGAGAATTATTAATCTTTTTTATATCTGCTGCTTTGGGCAGATGTACTGGCTTACCTCACATTTTCAGTAATTGCGTATTTGCAAATGGCATGTACACCACATCTGCTCCCCTTTTCTGGGCTCTGGGGGGAAGCAGGATGACACTGGAATATGGCAGGGGTGGTAGAATGTTTGTGCAGTATCTGCTGAGTGTAATATGCCCCTTGGGAGGAGAAGGGATAGGGACTGCCAGGTTTGTTGCATTGGAAGTAGAGGGGACCTGGATATGGCATACCTAACTAAAGCCTTAACTATTATTTGTTTTCTGACTGAAGATTTTTGAGTGATCACAATGCTATATTGTTTTGCTGTTAAAACCCCACCAGCGCAAACAAGATCACTTAATCGCAACTTTAAAAGGAACCTATTGTAATTTGTTTCCATCCGCACTACTGCTAAATATTCTGAATGCATCTTTTAGGATGTCAGGATAGGCAGACTGTGTTATTTACTATATGGATGATTTTAAACGTTGACAAGTATTTTTACAACAATATTTACAACTATTGTTTGTTAAAACTCTGTTTCCCTTTTGGCGTGAACTAAAAACAGAATAGCAACTATAAGTTTCTATGCAAAGGACTTAAAAAATCTTTTTTTTTTACTGGATTTCAAAATTCTTTAAACTGTAAATTGTGAGCTTGCATATTAGCTACATTGCATCTGCCTCGGAAACACCTAAACAAGGTTGCGTCTCTATGACCAGGTTTTTATAGGGGACGCACCTCTATGTATGCTAAGTCCAAACTCTTTCACAAGAGTGTCTTTCAAAGTGCTTGGACCTACATTAGTGAACTCATGGTCACAAATTCTGATTCCAGTTTACAAGTTCAATAATGTAGTCGCAGGTACTTTGAAAGGAGATGGAGGGAGATAAAGAGGCTTGCGACTCCAACTTACCCACAGTGTTTTTAATCCTCCTAGGGAGCTCTATCTGTACAACGCTGTACAGTAGGCAACAAGGGGAGACCTGAGTCCTTTGTACATGTTGTTCCATTAAAGAATCTTGGTTCCTGCTGTGGTGAGAAAGAAGAAGAAATTAAAAATCTACCCAGCTCAGGTAAGTCCTTATAACCCTCTTGCTTGCTCTCAATTCCACCTTACTTGTCACCTGCCCCTATTGTCTAGCTAACATAGGACAAACAATATCAGACTTACAAGCATTACATAAAATACACGTATAACAGGACACCCAGCCTGACGCGTTTCAGTGTCAGTTGTATTCATAGACTGTTTTTCTTTGAACTCCCTTTAATTTATACCCATTTGTAATCAATTAAATCCAACACATGTCAATTTTAACTCTTTACATAATAATAATTTTTTTTTTTTTATTGTTATCAGTTATTCGTAGAGCGCCAACAGATTCCGCAGCGCTAATTAATCTTTATCTCCTCCTTTATGTTTAAGAGTAGGTTCTTGTATTACAGTCCAAGAAACTGTATCCACACTCTTTCCATGAACTGTAATTAAATGTTTAGTAAAGGGAGAATGGTAATCGCATGAAAAACTGTCAGATGTAAAATCTGAGAGATGCTCTCCTGCTTCTCTGGTAGTTTTACCTATGTACTGTAGGTGGCAGTGTTTACAAATTATAAAATAAACTGTATATGTAGAGTAATTACAAGTTGTTAGCAACAAGTGTTAGTATTTACCTGCTTTACAGTCAACATTGCCACACTTTAATGCACTCCTAGAGGATAGACAATAATTAATGTAGGTTTTCTGTTGTTTTATTACTGTAGGTGACACCCTGTTTCCTATAGTTACTCCACCCCCCATAGGAAAACCTACATCCTGAGGTGACTATCTGTTAACGTATGGGCCCCCATTTTATTATTTATTATTCTGCATACGGACAAGATTCATGTAGAACACACACATTTGGGGAGTTGATCACTTGACTTTGCTGGTTTCTACAGACATAAAGAAGGTCGCTTCTATAGATTACCTTGCAATATCTAAATGTATCTGTTTAACATTATACTTTTATTCCTTATAGTTTACAAAATGCAGAAATAATAGGTAACATTTTTTCATTTTTGGCTTCTGAAAATTTTTATCTTGTTGCAGTTACACTAAATTGTAAATCCACAGGAACACAAATGACGGATCTTTTCCAGATAAGCCCCGCCACTAATGCAAAAAGTGCATGCGCGAAAAGTTAAGCCCCGCCACTTTTGCCAGCTCTATTTAATGCACGCACGCATGCTACGCAACCTTGACCTTTGAATAGCGTAATTGTTGTTTTGCAAAATATAGAAATTTCAGGGGAGTATATATAGAAGTGTCTATTGTATAAAAAATATTGTACTGCAGATCTCAGTTGTTTGTCAGATCTTATCAAACTAAAAATATTATATCATTCTCTTGGACAAAAATTATCCAAAGCCAAGATCGGTGACCTGCTTATAGCGATGTGACGGTGACGTTAGTTCCCTACAGATGTTCAGCTGTTCTCTCTGGTCGGGTAAAAACAAAAATAACCCAACAGTCAAGCTGAGACAGCCGCGGTCAGGTGAATCCTGAAACCCAAACCCAGCGCCGCTTTCCGAGGGATCCTCCTGCTCTAGTGACGACAGCGGAAGCTGCAGCTGCCCAGAATCAAAGCAGCAAATAGTGTGCTCACCCTGGCATCGGGGCTTAGTGTAGTCCGCTCCTAGCTACTGAGCTGCAGCTGCCCGTGGGGTCAGACAAGGATAAGGATCGGGCTGTGTGGGTTTTCTGCCGGGAGCACCGTGTGATGCGCTTACTAGGGCCGGGACAAGGGCTTCGCTACGGAAATAACAAAACTTTGTTCAATAAAAACTCAAAGTACAAGTTTCATATCCTCCCCTCTTCAATAAAAACTCAAAGTACAAGTTTCATTTCACCGTGTTCAATAAAAAAATAAAAGTACAAGTTTCATATCCTCTTTTTTATAATCTTTTTTGGGTGGCGGGGGTTAACTTTTTGGCGGGGCTTATCTGGAAAAGATCCCAAATGACTTAGTCTTGGCTAATCTTCCAGCAGGGAGAGTGGCCAAATTTGGATCCAGAGGTCTACCCCAAGGCAGAACCTGCTGTGATCTGAGATGTTATCGCAGAAAATATTTTGACTAAAAAAATGTAATTGCAGAAAGTGAAAAAAAGTTCTGCCTCTGGGGAGGTCTGCACCTATGATGCATTGACCCTGTCCCCTCGTTTAAATATCCAGTGCATTATAATTATGCAGTCTATAAGCCCCATGTATTAAAGTGTGTGCAGACAAGGTTCTCAACTTGATTGAGAAGGGCCTGTCAATCACTCACGAGCGAGCTAATTTGGGATAATGTCTCTCCGCTAACTCAGAGATGGTGGAGAATGTAAGAAACTGCTTCTTACATTGCAGCAAGCAGACTTGCATGTGTGAAACTGGCCCTCTAGGGCTCCAAAGTAGCTTGCACCTTACGCTGCTTAGTACATGGAGCCCTAGGAGTACACTTTTCATGAATATGCTGCACTGCAAAATAATATATGTGTCTTGCCACATACAAAGATATTATTTTTCTTTCTCAGTGAACAGACAAAGAGTGTTAAAGGGACAGTAAAGTTAACATTAAACTTTCATGATTCAGATAGAGCATGCAATTTTAAACAACTTTCCAATTTGCTTCTGCTATCAATTTTGCCTTGTTCTCTTTGTATCTTTTATTGAAGAGTAAAACTAAGTAGGTTCATAACAGCTCAGAAGTGTGCACGTGTCTTTAGTACTCTATGACAGCAGCGTTTTGCAATATTATTTGTAGCTTTTTTATACAATGTGGCAAAACACTGCTGTCATAGAGTACTAAAGACACGTGCACACTCCTGAGCTGTTATGAGCCTACCTAGTTTTACTCTTCAATAAAAGGTACCAAGATTATGAAGCATAATTGATAATAATAAATATTCCTCAGCCAGCTCTGCAGACCTATACATGTACAATATAGAAAACCCTCAGCATACATATTTGTATACATTTCTGCATGTAACTGTATACTGTACACTCAGACTTTAATGAGGTATAAAACACAACATTTCTCTTTCATGATTCAGATAGAGCATGCCATTTTAAAAGGAGATTTAACAAAATAACCTTTGCTAACCAATCACAAACTTATACGAAGATATAGCATGAACTCTGTTTGCACATGCGCCGTTAAGGAAAGAGACTGAGGTAGCCAGTCCTCTTCTATTCCCTTAAAGTGATGGTAAATTTCTCAAAAGTCGATAACTGCAAATGACAAAATAATGTTAAAGCTGTTGTCACTATATATTTTTTTTAAATATAATATTACATTACTTAATATCGACTTACTATGTATTAGAGTCCGACAAAGATACGCTGCGCCTCCCCCTTCAACATACTTCTTCTAGCAGCACAATGTAGAGCTCGGTCCAGCCCGCTCTCTAAATATTGATGACGAGATGCGGACGTCTCATACATTTTCCGTTCATGCTCTATGCTCCTCGTCCGGCTATAATGCTGGTGCAATGCTGAATGCAGAGATTGTATTGCTCTCCGCATTCAGCGAGGTCTGTCGGACATGATCCGCAATGTCGGATCATGTCCGACAGGCCTTTCATAAATAGGCCCCTAAGTGTCGGGGCTGCCGGAGCGTGCACTATAACAGGAGCTGTTTAAAATAAAATACAGAAGTAAGCTTGCAAATGTAACGTTTTCCTGAATTAAACTAATATTCTTTTTTTATTTTACATCAGATGGTAAAGAGGACTCCTTGTGAATTTACCATCACTTTAAGGTGGTTAGAACTGATTCAGTTTAATTAATCAGTAAAAAAATGTCTTTAACAGGTATTTAAATAAACAGACATATGTTCCTTTTTAATCTTTATCTAATAGCTAAATATATATTTATATATACACAATCATATTAACACTTAAACTACCTTGTAAAAGTGCAATTTCAGATGGATTTTAAAGCAAAAGGAAGCAAAATAAATAAGGAATCTATGTGTATGCGCGTTGTTAAAATGCGGAGTTTAATTGTCCTTTGAGTAATGTGATAACAGGTGGTTATGGATCTCGTAAAGTAACAGGAATTGCGCTCTGTTAATAATTGCATCTGTTATGTCTTCATATTAGTATAGAGTGCCATCTGCTGGTAAAGTATTAGAATGCATGCACTTTAAATACTGCCAATTGGCTCATGTCCAGCTTTAACTGTCTAATTTTTGTGAAGGGGGGTTAGCTCATCAGTGGTAATTTATGACTTAAACATATAAAATTAATGCGGATCTCCTTTTATATCTTCTACTGTTCACACCTTTATATTTTATTTGTTGAATAAAAAGAAGCTCATTATTGCTGCAATGTTACCTTGCTGAAATGTATAGCAGAATCAATATTATTAATTATATATGATTGGGAATTTGTTCAATAGCCTATTCTAGGCAAAAAGCTACATAGTGCAATAAAAATTTTAATGCAGGCACATTTTCGGTTGTATGGGTTAATTTTTATCACTTTGTGTTTATGTGAGATATACAGTATATAAATCTATATAATTTTTAAGTGTATTTATTTTAAAAAAAATTGGAACAAAGAAAAGTTTTCAGTATTATATGTTCCTTAATAAAAGACATTTGAGATTAACTCTAAAATAACTGTGCTTTACACCAGGGGTCAGCAATCTTGGACCCCCAGATGTTTTGGAACTACATTTCCCATGATGCTCAGACAGCCTAAAGAGTGTCTCAGCATCATGGGAAATGTAGTTCCAAAACATCTGGGGGCCCAAGTTTGCTGACCCCTGCTTTACACCACTCAATTGGCTGGTAACAAAACTACTGTTTTTATTATTTTGTTTTTTAGAAAACAAATCTGCAGGAGAAACACAGGAATAAGTTATAGCACTTTTTTTTAACAATCTCCAGAACAAAAGCTATCACTACAATGCAATATTAGCAAAATTATATAAACCGTCAATCATGTGAGTCCAACTAAGCTTCCAAAGCCTCATTATTTGTTCGTTTTTATGAAAAGCTTGTATTTTGTATCTACATTTTTTTTTCATAAACTTTTTTAATGATTTCTTATTAACAATTTTATTTCTCGCCAAGTTTCAATATACATAAGGTTTAAAGGGACATTAAGTTTTCTTTTTTTGTGGTTGAGATAGAGCAGGGGTTTTTAAACCTTTCCTTGTGTCTCCCTAACAGGTCAGATTTTCTGGATATCTGAACTGAAGCACAGGTGGATAATCAGCTTATTAATCAACATAGTTATTAACCTGCCCTCACCCAAGGTAATCCTTAAAATCTGGACTGCTAGGGAGGTCCGAGAACAGGTTTGAAACCTCCTGAGATAGAGCATACAATTTTAAACAGCATTCCTATATACTTAGACTGTCTAATTTACTTTGTTCCTTCTGCATCCTTTGTTGGAAAGCATACTTAAGTAGGCTCAGGAGCAGCAATGCATTACCGGGAGATAGCTTCTTATTTTTGTCATTGGCACACCTAAGGTGCTCAATTAGCTCCCATGAGTGTATTGCTGCTCCTTCAACATAGGATACAAAGAGAATAAAGACAATTTGATAATAGAAGTAAATTGGAATGTTGTATAAAATTGAATGTTATATCTTAATCTTGACAGAGAAATGTGTTTAGTGTCTCTTTAAGTACTACTTAGGGTCATCAGCAGTAAAGGCTTATATTATTTTTGGCTAATTGCACCTGTGAGAGTAATTTTACCTATACATACAAAACAAGGCAAAGGATATACCCTTTGGAGTGCACTGGATATGGATATACATCCCATTCCCCTGGCAGCACTAACAGAATAACTGGGTGCATTTTCTACAGCATGGAAAATTCTTTAAGAGTAAACCTGATGCACATCCAGAATTATAAGGCAGTTTAGATTAGTTTGGGTGCATCATACCCCACTCCCACATATACAAGAAGCTACAAATACTAAAAGCATAAAATGGAAGATTTTTTGGCAGTTTCTTGTATGTGAGAGAGAGGCAGTTTTTCTGTTTCTATAGTTTCAAATCATGCAAAAGGTTAATGCACATTCCCATTGGCATTTTTAACCATGAACTCAAATATGGGAAAGAAAAATATCGGATATAACAGTAGACAAATGCTGTAAGCGAGGCAGAATGCAGAGAGGGGCAATAAGAAGAGGGCTGGGCAGTCTGGCTTAAAGGGACAGTCAAGTCCAAAATAAACTTTCATGATTCAAATAGGGCATGTACGTTTAAACAACTTTCCAATTTACATTTATCACCAATTTTGCTTTGTTCTCTTGGTATTCTTAGTTGAGGCTAAACCTAGGTAGGCTCATATGCTAATTTCTTAGACCTTGAAGGCCGTCTCTAATCTGAATGCATTTTGACAGTTTTTCACAACTAGAGGGCGTTAGTCCATGTGTGTCATATAAATAACATTGAGCTCAGGCACGTGAAGTTACCTAGGAGTCAGCACTGATTAGATAAAATGCAAGTCTGTCAAAAGAACTGAAATAAGGGGGCAGTTTGCAGAGGCTTAGATACAAGGTAATTACAGAGGTAAAACGTGTATAATTATAACTGGGTTGGTTATGCAAAACTGGGGAATGGGTAATAAAGGGAATATCTATCTTTTTAAACAACAACAATTCTGGTATTGACTGTCCCTTTAAGATTATAGACACTACTGTACAGAAGAAGACTGGATGGTAAGCAGAACAGGGTGTTTTTTACCCTTTTTAATGCAGTGATTTTATAGTAACTTTTTTATATAACTTACAGGATTAGGAGTCAGCAATATGATAGGGTCAGGTTTGATAGAGGGTCTTGTGGTGGGGGGCCATAGTGTTGGGTTGCATTAGGTAGGGGGGTCCATGGTAGGGGGATGATTATACATTAATGGGTTAATAGCAAAGGGGGATTTTTTTTAAGTGGTAGTTTAAATGCAACGTGGAGTGGTGGGGATTGGAGTTAATTGTATTTGGAATTCCAGCAGTTTAGGGGTTGATAGCGGTTAGGAGAGTTTAGTGGTTATGGAACTTTAGTGTTGGGGCTTAATAGCGATGAATGCTATTGTGATTAGGGGTTAAGTGCATTGGACTGCCTGCTGGAATAGTGGTTAGGGGGTATAGCATGGTAGGGTTAACTGCTATGTGGTTATGGAAGATAGGGGTTTAATTGCACTGGGGGTCTAGCAGTTAAAGGGTTATCAGTGCTTGGAATGTTTAGTGGCTATGGGCCTTATTTCTAGGGTTAACTGTAATGGGGGTTCTGGTGGTTAAGGGGTTAATTGTGTTGGGGGGGTCTTCTGTGGTCACAAGGAGGGGTTAAATATACCAGTCCACTCAGCCACATTTACAAAGTGACTCTTAAACTGGAGTTTGAACAGTTGGAGACAGCGGGCATTGTCAGTGGCACCATGGGTGACGTTTATGCAGATTATATTGTTTTCATCCATTTTAATAAATGTTTTTAAGCCTAGTTTTTACCAGAGGTTTTCTGATTTGGGCTATTGTCTTAGAGCTACAGTAGCTCTATACTACGTGAGTACTAACTTGGTTGAAGTTTATTTCTGTTGGTCGTTACAGCATTGTACTATATTTCTTTTAATTTGTTTGAGGTACACACTGTAACAGATACATCAGAATATTGATTGGTTGGTTATATTCATTTAAGGCTGCTGAGTTTAGAAACATGCCTGATGAGTCTGTGTTTGCCTGAAACGCGTTGTATGCAGGGGGCTTGTAAGCTACTATTTAACTCATGTTGATGTACACACTGGTTTTAATATTGTAATTTTGTTTTTAATACATTTATAATTGTATTTCACTGTGAGTGGCAGTGTGTAACATTTTAGTTACCAGCAACCTTACATTGACATGAGGATTTGTCATCCCGAGCAGGTTTGCATGTCCAAGCAGTCCTGGGTCACTGAGCTGAAGCACTGTTAATCTTCAGCACGCTTCTGACAGAATATATGGGTTCTGCATAAATATGTAAGTGCCCTGTTATCCTGTTTAGATGTCTGTATAAAAGATCTACTGATATGTACACTAAACGCCTTCTTTGTTTGCTATGATTTTCAGATCGTTTAACCCCTTAGTGACCAGGCCATTTTTCAATTTTCTTACCGTTAAGGACCAGGGCTGTTTTTACATTTTGGCGGTGTTTGTGTTTAGCTGTAATTTTCCTCTTACTCATTTACTGTACCCACACATATTATATACCGTTTTTCTAACCATTAAATGGACTTTCTAAAAATACCATTATTTTCATCATATCTTATAATTTACTATAAAAAAAAAAGTATGATGAAAAAATTGAAATAAACACTCTTTTTCTAAATTTGACCCCCAAAATCTGTTACACTTCTACAATCACCAAAAAACACCCATGCTAAATAGTTTCTAAACTTTGTCCTGAGTTTAGAAATACCCAATGTTTACATGGTCTTTGCTTTTTTTTCTAGTTATAAAGCAATAAGTACAAACAGCACTTTGCTATTTTCAAACTATTATTTTACAAAATTAGCGATAGTTACATTGTAACACTGATATCTGTCAGGAATCCCTGAATATCCCTTCACGTGTATATATTTTTTTTAGTAGACAACCCGAAGTATTGATCTAGGCCCATTTTGGTATATTTTATGCGACCATTTCACCGCCAAATGCGATCAAATTAAAAAAAAAATTGTTCACTTTTTCACAAACTTTAGGTTCTCACTGAAATTATTTACAAACAGCTTGTGCAATTATGGCACAAATAGTTGTAAATGCTTCTCTGGGATCCCCTTTGTTCAGAAATAACAGACATATATGGCTTTAGCATTGCTTTTTGGTAATTAGAAGGCCGCTAAATGACGCTGCACACCACACTTGTATTATGCCCAGCAGTGAAGGGGTTAATTAGGTAGCTTGTAGGGTTAATTTTAGCTTTAGTGTAGAGATCAGCCTTGCACCTGACACATTCCACCCCCTAATCCCTCCCTGACCCCTCTCAAACAGCTCTCTTCCTTCCCCCACCCCCCAAAGGTTACACCATCTTAATTACTGGCAGAGAGTCTGGCAGTATAAAAATAAAAGTTGTTTGTTTTTGTTTGTTTTTTTTAAAGTTTTTTTTATATATTTACTGCAAACTAAGATTCCCCCTTACCCCCCTTCCTCGCTTCCAGTACTTGAAACCCCAAAGGACGTGTCTGGCATGTCCTTGGTCGTTAAGGGATTAATGTCCTGGTTTGGGAAGAAGACAAGCTTTAGGGGCCAATTATCATTGTGTGGGTGGACATAATCCGCTGTAGCGGATCATGTCCTCTGCTGCTCTGCACATCAATAAATGCAGACAGTGAAATGCTTGTGCAATGATGCCCCCTGCAGATTTGCGGCCAATCGTGTCAATCAACCCAATCGTATCGGCTGTCTCAGCGCTGGGGGACGAGTTAAAGGGACACTGAACCGAAAAAAAATTGTACGTGATTCAGATAGAGCATGCAATTTTAGGCAACTTTCTAATTTACTCCTATTATCAATTTTACTTCGTTCTCTTGCTATCTTTATATGAAAAAGAAGGCATCTAAGCTTTTTTTCTTGGTTCAGAACTCTGGACAGCAGTTTTTGATTGGTGGATGAATTAATCCACCAGTCAGCAAGGACAACCTAGGTTGTTCACCAAAAATGGGCCGGCATCTAAACTTACATTCTTGCATTTCATATAAAGATACCAAGAGAATAAAGAACATTTGATAATAGGAGTAAATTAGAAAGTTGCTTAAAATTTCATGCTCTATCTAAATCATGAAAGAAAAAATTTGGGTTCAGTGTCCCTTTAAGGAGCAGAGGTCTTAAGAATGCTGCTTCTTAATTTCTGATTCCGGCAAGCCTGAAGGCTCGCGTGGATTTAGAGGCATTCAGGGGTTGATAAATCGGCCTAATTCATCCTTGAACTGTTCATATTTGAAATTTGTGTTTTCCAAAATATTTTTTTTTTTTTTAACTTTTTTAAATTTGTGTTCATGGACATTTACTTTTAGATGTTTGTATTTTTTTATTATAATAACCTCAGTAATATATTATTTACAGTCCTTTTTCTAATTTGTTGGTTATATCACACTCAGTACTATGAGTTACAATGCCTTGCAAAAGTATTCAGTATTGACTTTTTACCTATTTTGTTACATTACAGCCTTAAAGGGACAGTCAAGTATAAATTAAACTTTCATTATTCAGATAGGACTTTTAATTTTAATTGACTTTCCAATTTACTTTAATCATCAAATTTGCTTTTTTCTCTTGGTATTCTTAGTTTAAACTAAACCTAGGTAGGCTCATATGCTAATTTCTAAGCCTTTGAGGGCTGCCTCTTATCACATGCTTTTTAAATCTCTTTTCAACACAAAGAGACAGAAAGTACACGTGGGCTATATAGATAACACTGTGTTCAGGCACGGAAAGTTATTTAAGATCTAGCACAATACAATGCTAAATTTAAGACAATAGATAATAAACAGTCACAGTCATGTGATCAGGGGGCTGGAAGAAGGTTCCTAGATACAAGGTAATCACAGAGGTAAAAAGTACATTAATATAACTGTGTTGGTTATGCAAAACTGGGGAATGGGTAATAAAGGGATTATCTATCTTTTAAAACAATAACAATTCTATGGTTGACTGTCCCTTTAAGTTTTATTAATCTGAATTTTATGTGATGGATCAGAACACAATATTCTAAGTTGGTGAAGTGAAATGAGAAAAATATATACATAAAACTATTTTTTAGAAATAGAAAACAGAAAATTGGCATGTGCGTATGTATTCACCCCCTTTGTTATGAAGCCCATAAAAAAGCTCTGGTGCAACCAATTACCTTCAGAAGTCACATAATTAGTGAACTGATGTCCACCTGTGTGCAATCTAAGTGTCACATGATCTGTCATTACATATACACACCTTTTTTGAAAGGCCCCAGAGGCTGCAACACCTAAGCAAGAGGCACCACTAACCAAACACTGCCATTAAGACCAAGGGACTCTCCAAACAAGTAAGGGACAATGTTGTTGAGAAGTACAAGTCAGGGTTAGGTTATAAAAAAATATCCAAATCTTTGATGATCCCCAGGAGCACCATCAAATCTATCATAACCAAATGGAAAGAACATGGCACAACAGCAAAACTGATAAGAGACGGCCCCCCACCAAAACTCACGGACCAGGCATGGAGGGCATTAATCAGAGAGGCAGCACAGAGACCTACGGTAACCCTGGAGGAGCTGCAGAGTTCCACAGCAGAGACTAGAGTATCTGTACATAGGACGACAATAAGCCGTACGCTCCATTGAGTTGGGCTTTATGGCAGACTGGCCAGAAGAAGGCCATTACTTTCAGCAAAAACCAAAATGGCATGTTTTGAGTTTGCGAAAAGGCATGTGGGAGACTCCCAAAATGTTGTCCTATTTGTTGTTTGCTTCACAATAATAAAAAAAAAAAATCTTCAAAGTTGTGGGCATGTTCTGTAAATTAAATGATGCAAATCCTCAAACAATCCATGTTAATTCCAGATTGTGAGGCAACAAAACACGAAAAATGCCAAGGGGAGTGAATACTTTTGCAAGGCATTCTAGTTCTTTTAGTGCTCCCTTATGATTTTTTTTTTATCACAGATATTTAGAGGCATTGTTGGAATCGCTACAGCTGTTCATGAATTCCTTTCCTCAAAAACTGGGGCTTTGGAAGTTTATTCATTACTTAGTGCATAGTGATTTTTTTCACATTATTTGGGCTTTTCATTGTGATTAATTCACTGTTTGTGATCACTTCAATTTTTATTTAATTGTTAAAGGGACAGTCTACTGCAGAATTTTTATTGTTTAAAGAGATAGATAATCCCTTTATTACCCATTCCCCAGTTTTGCACAACCAACACTGTTATAATAATACCATTTTTACCTCTGTAAATACCTTGTATCTTAACCTCTGCAGACTGCCCCCTTATCTCTGTGCTATTTAAACACTTGCATTTTAGCTTGAGTTGCCACCTCGGCCATGTTTTCCTGGACTCTTATGAGTTACACATGCTGCAGGGTGTGCAGAGGGGAACATGAATTGCAACCCCTGCACAGCACACGAATAGTGATCCTAGACAGCATTATCCATGTTCCTCCCTGCACACCCTGCAGCATGTGTAACTCATAAGTGCTTAGGAAAACATGGCCATGGTGGCAACCCTAATTTTAGCCTATCAGTGCTGACCCATAAATAACCTCACAGGAATGGTCACAATGTTATCTATATGGCATATATGAACTAGCTATTTCTAGCTGTGAAAAACTGTCAAAATGCACTGAGATAAGAGGCTGCCTTCAAGGGCTTAGACATTAGCATATGAGTCTACCTAGGTTTAGCTTTCAACAAATAATACAAAAAGAACATAGCAAATTTGATGATAAAAGTAAATTGGAAAGTTGTTTCAAATTGCATGCCCAATCTGAATCATGAAAGTTAAATTTTGACTAGACTGTCCCTTTAAAGTAGGACATTTGCAACTCACTGGGTTTTCCAGATTTAGACCCTTTTTAGAGAATCAATAACACAAAAATAGAGCATGTAATTTTTGGATTACAATGAAACTTTTATTTTATTAACGTTATATAGAAGTCCCCAAAAAAAGTTATAATGTGTTAGAGAGTTTTATAATTTCTCATGTTTAACACCTAGTTAACCCTTTAAGAACGATGATGGGCGTTGTACTTTGGACATCGCAAGGGCCTTCCAGAGCTGTACAAGCCAAAGAGAAATAGTGAATGGCATGCAAAAATATCGGAGTCTCACCACTGTCGGTGAGACCCACTCTCTTACAGTCGATGTACTGTACAGGGACATATAAGATGTAGCAATGCATATTGGGACATAACTGAAGTTAAGCCAATGTGCATAACAACCAATCACTAGCTAGATCCTAGTAGTGCATTTTTAAAAACATTTATGACATTTTTGTCTGTGGGACAAAATTTTAACATTTACCATTATTGAGATAAATTTTGCATAGGCAGACATCACTCAATTGTTTAAAAAAGGGGGCTGTGCCTAAAGGTCCCAGCAAGTGCCTAGCTCATATTTATCAATTGCCCTGTTTTTCCCGGGACAGTCCCGGTTTTTGGCTTCCTCTCCCTGTTTTTCAAGCTTGTTCCTTTGTTCAAGTCAATCTGTATATAGTTTATCAATATTGCGTGCAGGGCAGTACTCCGACCACAGAGGGTGCTGTGATATTAGTCTTATTGCTTCGAGTATTTTTTTTCTGCAGGTTTCTGTGGTCTTCTGTTACACTGAAGTTTACCCATGTGAGGTCAGGTGTCGGGTAAGGAAAGCCATGATATGATATATAATATAATAATACCAGGGAAGGTAGGAGACAAGGGAAGCCAGGCAGTTCAGTAGTGTTAAGCAATTTGTAACTTGTAATTTCCTCCATGTATTTACTGAGGCTTTGTTTAGCAGGGGCTTAAAGGGACACAAAAGCCATTTTTTTTATTTCACAATTATGATAGAGCATGCAATTTTAAGTAACTTTCTAATTTACTCCTTTCATAATTTTTTCTTCATTCTCTTGCTATTTTTTAGCCACCAATCAGCAAGCGCTACCCAGATGCTAAACCAAAAATGGTCTGGCTCCTATGCTTACATTCCTGCTTTTTCAAATAAAGATAGCAAAAGAATGAAGTAAAATATATAATAGGAGCCAATAGAAAGTTGTTTAAAATGGCATGCTCTATTTGAATCAGGAAAGAAAAAAAAATGTGTTTGTGTCCCTTTAATACATCATACTTTTTCGCGTGCTGGGACTGGAGTTCACAGAACATACAAAAAAAAATCAGATTTACTAGAGCATTTCTGGATCTATTAACCTATTGCTATCAATCAATGCAGCAGGAAAATAAAAGTCAAACTAACGCTACTCAAGAGGTAGTAATGACAAACACTGTGGGGGACTCTTGGGACAAGTATAAGGCTATCCTACGAACTAGATGAGTTTATAGTTTTAGGTAATATCGGCCAGACTTGCTGGGCCTATGGCTCTTATCTGCCGTCAATATCTATGTTTCTATGTTTAAAAATATGACTATTTACCTCATAAAATGTCACATACTGAAACTTTCAATAGTGTCTAAACAAGTCCTTAACATATCTGCATATATTGTTCTCAGCAGCTCCAAGACAGCGGTTAGCAAGGTTTTATTATATTAAATTCAGGCTGTGTAACATCTATATAAACTAGAGTGTATGTGGTGTCCTGCTATACCGATGCTGAAGGGTTAATAATTTAACCCTTGTTTGTTTATTTTGGTACTTGCTGTAAAGCTATTCTTCCTATGTCAGTTATGTGCTTGAGAGTAAGGGGGGTGATGATGAGCTTGATGCTTTAACCTGCATTAAAGGGCTAATATGTTATAGCAATTTTCTTATTGCACTATTAATTGCATACAGCCCAGCGTTTAACCTCTGCAAAGTGATAAAACACATACGGCTAGATTTAGAGTTTTGTCGGTAACGACCCGCCTAGCTAACGCTGGCTTTTTTTTCCCTGCACCTTTTAAATACTGCTAGTATTTAGAGTTCACAGAAGGGCTGCGTTAGGCTCCAAAAAGGGAGCGTAGAGCATAGTTTACCGCCACTGCAACTCTCAATACCAGCGGTGCTTACGGGACGCGGCCAGCTTCAAAAACGTGCTCGTGCACGATTTCCCCATAGGAAACAATGGGGCAGTTTGAGCTGAAAAAAACCTAACACCTGCAAAAAAGCAGCGTTCAGCTCCTAACGCAGCCCCATTGTTTCCTATGGAGAAACACTTCCTACGTCTGCACCTAACACCCTAACATGTACCCCGAGTCTAAACACCCCTAACCTTACACTTATTAACCCCTAATCTGCCGCCCCCGCTATCGCTGACACCTGCATTATACAATTAACCCCTAATCTGCCGCTCCGTACACCGCCGCAACCTACGTTACCCATATGAACCCCTAACCTGCTGCCCCTAACACCGCCGACCCCTATATTATATTTATTAACCCCTAATCTGCCGCCCCCAACGTCGCCTCCACCTACCTACAATTATTAACCCCTAATCTGCTGACCGGACCTCGCCGCTACTCTAATAAATGTATTAACCCCTAAAGCTAACCCTAACCCTAACACCCCCCTAAATTAAATATAATTTAAATCTAACGAAATAAATTAACTCTTATTAAATAAATTAATCCTATTTAAAGCTAAATACTTACCTGTAAAATAAATCCTAATATAGCTACAATATAAATTATAATTATATTGTAGCTATTTTAGGATTAATATTTATTTTACAGCAACTTTGTATTTATTTTAAACAGGTACAATAGCTATTAAATAGTTAATAACTATTTAATAGCTACCTAGTTAAAATAATTACAAAATTACCTGTAAAATAAATCCTAACCTAAATTACAATTAAACCACTACACTATCAATAAATTAATTAAATACAATACCTACAAATAAATACAATTAAATAAACTAACTAAAGTACAAAAAATAAAAAAGAACTAAGTTACAAAAAATATTTTTTTTTTTACAAACATTAGAAAAATATTACAACAATTTTAAGCTAATTACACCTACTCTAAGCCCCCTAATAAAATAACAAAGCCCCCCAAAATAAAAAAATGCCCTACCCTATTCTAAAATAAAAATAGAAAAGCTCTTTTACCTTACCAGCCCTTAAAATGGCCTTTTGCGGGGTATGCCCCAAAGAATTCAGCTCTTTTGCCTGAAAAAAAACATACAATACCCCCCCAACATTACAACCCACCACCCACATACCCCTAATCTAACCCAAACCCCCTTTAAATAAACCTAACACTAAGCCCCTGAAGATCTTCCTACCTTATCTTCACCATGCCGGGTATAACCGATCGGTCCAGGCTCCGATGTCTTCATCCAAGCTTAAGCGGGGGCTGAAGACGTCCATCCTCCGGCTGAAGTCTTGATCCAAGCCCAAGCGGGGGCTGAAGATGTCCATCCTCCGGCTGAAGTCTTGATCCAAGCGGCGGCTGAAGAAGTCCATCATCGGGCAGAAGTCTTCATCCTATCCGGGCAGAAGAGGAGATCTGGACCGGTAGACATCTTCATCCAAGCGGCATCTTCTATCTTCTTCCATCCGATGACGAGCGGCTCCATCTTCAAGACCTCCGGCGCGTATCCATCCTCTTCTTCCGACGACTAGAAGACGAATGAAGGTTCCTTTAAGGGATGTCATCCAAGATGGCATCCCTCGAATTCCGATTGGCTGATAGGATTCTATCAGCCAATCAGAATTAAGGAATTGGCTGATCGGAACAGCCAATAGAATGCGAGCTCAATCTGATTGGCTGATTGGATCAGCCAATCGGATTGAACTTGAATCTGATTGGCTGATTCTATCAGCCAATCAGAATTTTCCTACCTTAATTCCGATTGGCTGATAGAATCCTATCAGCCAATCTGAATTTGAGGGACGCCATCTTGGATGACGTCCCTTAAAGGAACCTTCATTCGTCGTCTAGTCGTCGGAAGAAGAGGATGGATCCGCGCCGGAGGTCTTGAAGATGGAGCCGCTCGTCGTTAGATGGAAGAAGATAGAAGATGCCGCTTGGATGAAGATGTCTACCGGTCCAGATCTCCTCTTCTGCCCGGATAGGATGAAGACTTCTGCCCGATAATGGACTTCTTCAGCCGCTGCTTGGATCAAGACTTCAGGAGGACGTCTTCAGCCCCCGCTTGGGCTTGGATCAAGACTTCAGCCGGAGGATGGAGGTCTTCAGCCCCCGCTTGGGCTTGGATCAAGACATCGGAGCCTGGACCGATCGGTGATACCCGGCATGGTGAAGATAAGGTAGGAAGATCTTCAGGGGCTTAGTGTTAGGTTTATTTAAGGGGGGTTTTGGTTAGATTAGGGGTATGTGGGTGGTGGGTTGTAATGTTGGGGGGGGGTATTGTATGTTTTTTTTTCAGGCAAAAGAGCTGAATTCTTCGGGGCATGCCCCGCAAAAGGCCCTTTTAAGGGCTGGTAAAGTAAAAAGAGCTTTTCTATTTTTATTTTAGAATAGGGTAGGGCATTTTTTTTTATTTTGGGGGGCTTTGTTATTTTATTAGGGGGCTTAGAGTAGGTGTAATTAGCTTAAAATTGTTGTAATATTTTTCTAATATTTGTAAATATTTTTTTATTTTTTTGTAACTTAGTTCTTTTTTATTTTTTGTACTTTAGTTAGTTTATTTAATTGTATTTATTTGTAGGTATTGTATTTAATTAATTTATTGATAGTGTAGTGTTTATTTTACAGGTAAGTATTTAGCTTTAAATAGGAATAATTTATTTAATAAGAGTTAATTTATTTTGTTAGATTTAAATTATATTTAACTTAGGGGGGGTGTTAGGGTTAGGGTTAGACTTAGCTTTAGGGGTTAATACATTTATTAGAGTAGCGGTGAGGTCCGGTCGGCAGATTAGGGGTTAATAATTGTAGGTAGGTGGAGGCGAAGTTGGGGGGCGGCAGATTAGGGGTTAATAAATATAATATAGGGGTCGGCGGTGTTAGGGGCAGCAGATTAGGGGTACATAGGGATAATGTAGGTGGCGGCGGTGTGCGGTCGGCAGATTAGGGGTTAAAAAAAATTTAATAGAGTGGCGGCGATGTGGGGGGACCTCGGTTTAGGGGTGCATAGGTAGTTTATGGGTGTTAGAGCACAGTAGTTAAGAGCTTTATGGACCGGCGTTAGCCCAGAAAGCTCTTAACTCCTGGCTTTTTTCTGCGGCTGGAGTTTTGTCGTTAGATTTCTAACGCTCACTTCAGCCAAGACTCTAAATACCGGCGTTAGAAAGATCCCATTAAAAAGATAGGATACGCAAATGGCATAGGGGGATCTGCGGTATGGAAAAGTCGCGGCTGCAAAGTGAGCGTTAGACCCTTTCCTGACTGACTCTAAATACCAGCGGTAGCCCAAAACCAGCGTTAGGAGCCTCTAACGCTGGTTTTTACGGCTAACGCCAAACTCTAAATCTAGGCGATAATTAAAGTCACTTCCAGAGTAGCAATGCACTATTGGGAGACACATCTGGCGAGCCAATGACAAAAGTGTGTAGCCACCATCAACAGCTAGCTCCCAGTAGTGCACTGCTGCTGCTGAGTTTTGGTACACATCCTTTTTAACAAAGGTACCCAAAAGAACAAAGTAGAAGATAATTTAAAAATCACATCCTCTGTCTGAATCATATCATTTTAATTTAATCTTTCTTGTACCTTTAAGCAATCGGTATGGCTAAATGATATTACTAGAATTTGATGTGCTTGTTTTTGGGGATGAATGGGTGGAGCTAAGCAAACCATAATTGGACGTGGCTATGCTGCAATGTGTCCCTGGAAATGTTTTTCAAATGTAATACAATTCTATGTAATGCAGATTTTAGCAGGGGAGATCAAATGTGCCGGGAAGCATCCAAATACTCTTTTCAGTGTACCTTGCATTACACAAGTGCATTACACATTTTTAAACAAACTCACCAGCCTTTATTTTTGAGATAAAACAATGAGAGCTTCAGATGTAAAATGCTTTGAAACACATCTGTTGTGAGTATAGTGATAGACAACTAATAATTTTATAGCACATTTCCAATATAGAGGCATTAAAAGGGACACTAAACCCAAAATTTTTCTTTCATAATTCAGATAGAGAACACAATTTTAAACACCATTCCAATTTATTTCTATTCTCTTATTTGATTCATTCTTTAGATATCTTTTGTTGAAGAAATACTAATACTCATGGGTGAGCCAATGACATGAGGACTCTATGTGCATCTACCAATCAGCAGCTACTGAGCCTATCTAGATATGCTTTTTAGGAAAGGATATAATGAGAATGAAGCAAATTAGATAATAGAAGTAAATTAGAATGTTGTTTAAAATTGCATGCTCTTTCTAAATCATTAAATAAAACATGTGGGTTTCTTGTCCCTTTAAATTGACATTTACCCCAGCATTTTTTTACCCTTTAATTTGTTCCCAATTATCATTTTACCTGCTGGAGTGTATTAAATTGTTTATAAATAGCTCCTTTGCCTTTATATCTGATTTTGCCTGCGGTATATACTGAACGTTTCTATAATTAAGTATAGGCTATTGAAAAGATATGTAAACACATCAAGCAGAAGCAATTGCACTTCCAGTGGAAAGTGGGGAGATACATTTCTTAAAATGTTGATTTTTAATTATTCTTTCTAAGGCCCCGATGATTGAAAGTGCTACAAGGCTATAAAATATTGAAAAGGGATCTGTCGCAATGTTAAGAAAGCCGGCAAAATATTCAAAAGGGCTGACAGTACTGTTTAAAGGTAGCATCACTTAAAGGCGCTTTAGCATACATTTCAGTGGGTGGAGATCTATATATAGAAACACTACGGCCTAGATTTAGAGTTTGGCGGTAGCCGTCAAAACCAGCGTTAGAGGCTCCTAACGCTGGTTTTGGCCGCCCGCTGGTATTTGGAGTCAGTGATTAAAGGGTCTAACGCTCACTTTACAGCCGCGACTTTTCCATACCGCAGATCCCCCTACGCCATTTGCGTAGCCTATCTTTTCAATGGGATCTTTCTAACGCTGGTATTTAGAGTCGTTTCTGCAGTGAGCGTTAGAGCTCTAACGACAAGATTCCAGCCGCCTGAAAATAGCAGGAGTTAAGAGCTTTCTGGCTAACGCCGGGTTTATAAAGCTCCTTAACTACTGTACCCTAAAGTACACTAACACCCATAAACTACCTATGTACCCCTAAACCGAGGTCCCCCCCACATCGCCGCCACTCGATTAAAAATTTTAACCCCTAATCTTCCGACCGCCACCTACGTTATACTTATGTACCCCTAATCTGCTGCCCCTAACCCCGCCGACCCCTATATTACATTTATTAACCCCTAATCTGCCCCCCACAACATCGCCGCCAGCTACTTAAAATAATTAACCCCTAATCTTCCGACCGCAAAGCGCCGCCACCTACGTTATCCCTATGTACCCCTAATCTGCTACCCCTAACACCACCGACCCCTATATTATATTTATTATCCCCTAATCTGCCCCCCTCAACGTCGCCGACACCTGCCTACACTTATTAACCCCTAATCTGCCGAGCGGACCGCACCGCTACTATAATAAAGTTATTAACCCCTAACCCGCCTCACTAACCCTATCATAAATAGTATTAACCCCCTAATCTGCCCTCCCTAACATCGCCGACACCTACCTTCAATTATTAACCCCTAATCTTCCGATCGGAGCTCACCGCTATTCTAATAAATGTATTAACCCTAAAGCTAAGTCTAACCCTAACACTAACACCCCCCTAACTTAAATATAATTTTAATCTAACGAAATAAATTAACTCTTATTAAATAAATTAATCCTATTTAAAGCTAAATACTTACCTGTAAAATAAATCCTAATATAGCTACAATATAAATTATAATTATATTATAGCTATTTTAGGATTAATATTTATTTTACAGGCAACTTGGTATTTATTTTAACTAGGTACAATAGCTATTAAATAGTTAAGAACTATTTAAATAGTTACCTAGTTAAAATAATAACAAATTTACCTGTAAAATAAATCCTAACCTAAGATATAATTAAACCTAACACTACCCTATCAATAAAATAATTAAATAAACTACCTACAATTACCTACAATTAACCTAACACTACACTATCAATAAATAAATTAAACACAATTGCTACAAATAAATACAATTAAATAAACTAGCTAAAGTACAAAAAATAAAAAAGAACTAAGTTACAGAAAATAAAAAATATTTACAAACATAAGAAAAATATTACAACAATTTTAAACTAATTACACCTACTCTAAGCCCCCTAATAAAATAACAAAGCCCCCCAAAATAATAAATTCCCTACCCTATTCTAAATTAAAAAAGTTACAAGCTCTTTTACCTTACCAGCCCTGAACAGGGCCCTTTGCGGGGCATGCCCCAAGAAGTTCAGCTCTTTTGCCTGTAAAAGAAAACATACAATACCCCCCCCCCCAACATTACAACCCACCACCCACATACCCCTAATCTAACCCAAACCACCCTTAAATAAACCTAACACTAAGCCCCTGAAGATCTTCCTACCTTGTCTTCACCATACCAGGTTCACCGATCCGTCCTGGCTCCGATATCTTCATCCAACCCAAGCGGGGGCTAGACATCCACTGAAGAAGTCAGAAGAGGGTCCAAAGTCTTCCTCCTATCCGGCAAGAAGAGGACATCCGGACCGGCAAACATCTTCTCAAGCGGCATCTTCTATCTTCTTCCATCCGGTGCGGAGCGGGTCCATCTTGAAGCAGGCGACGCGGATCCATCCTCTTCTTCCGATGTCTCCCGACGAATGACGGTTCCTTTAAGGGACGTCATCCAAGATGGCGTCCCTCGAATTCCGATTGGCTGATAGGATTCTATCAGCCAATCGGAATTAAGGTAGGAATTTTCTGAATTGGCTGATGGAATCAGCCAATCAGAATCTAGTTCAATCAGAAAATTCCTACCTTAATTCCGATTGGCTGATAGAATCCTATCAGCCAATCGGAATTCGAGGGACGCCATCTTGGATGACGTCCCTTAAAGGAACCGTCATTCGTCGGGAGACATCGAAGAAGAGGATGGATCCGCGTCGCCTGCTTCAAGATGGACCCGCTCCGCACCGGATGGAAGAAGATAGAAGATGCCGCTTGGAGAAGATGTTTGCCGGTCCGGATGTCCTCTTCTTGCCGGATAGGAGGAAGACTTTGGACCCTCTTCTGGACTTCTTCAGTGGATGTCTAGCCCCCGCTTGGGTTGGATGAAGATATCGGAGCCAGGACGGATCGGTGAACCTGGTATGGTGAAGACAAGGTAGGAAGATCTTCAGGGGCTTAGTGTTAGGTTTATTTAAGGGTGGTTTGGGTTAGATTAGGGGTATGTGGGTGGTGGGTTGTAATGTTGGGGGGGGGGTATTGTATGTTTTCTTTTACAGGCAAAAGAGCTGAACTTCTTGGGGCATGCCCCGCAAAGGGCCCTGTTCAGGGCTGGTAAGGTAAAAGAGCTTGTAACTTTTTTAATTTAGAATAGGGTAGGGAATTTATTATTTTGGGGGGCTTTGTTATTTTATTAGGGGGCTTAGAGTAGGTGTAATTAGTTTAAAATTGTTGTAATATTTTTCTTATGTTTGTAAATATTTTTTTATTTTCTGTAACTTAGTTCTTTTTTATTTTTTGTACTTTAGCTAGTTTATTTAATTGTATTTATTTGTAGCAATTGTGTTTAATTTATTTATTGATAGTGTAGTGTTAGGTTAATTGTAGGTAGTTTATTTAATTATTTTATTGATAGGGTAGTGTTAGGTTTAATTATATCTTAGGTTAGGATTTATTTTACAGGTAAATTTGTTATTATTTTAACTAGGTAACTATTAAATAGTTCTTAACTATTTAATAGCTATTGTACCTAGTTAAAATAAATACCAAGTTGCCTGTAAAATAAATATTAATCCTAAAATAGCTATAATATAATTATAATTTATATTGTAGCTATATTAGGATTTATTTTACAGGTAAGTATTTTAGCTTTAAATAGGATTAATTTATTTAATAAGAGTTAATTTATTTCGTTAGATTAAAATTATATTTAAGTTAGGGGGGTGTTAGTGTTAGGGTTAGACTTAGCTTTAGGGGTTAATACATTTATTAGAATAGCGGTGAGCTCCGATCGGAAGATTAGGGGTTAATAATTGAAGGTAGGTGTCGGCGATGTTAGGGAGGGCAGATTAGGGGTTAATACTATTTATGATAGGGTTAGTGAGACGGATTAGGGGTTAATAACTTTATTATAGTAGCGCTCAGGTCCGCTCGGCAGATTAGGGGTTAATAAGTGTAGGCAGGTGTCGGCGACGTTGTGGGGGGCAGATTAGGGGTTAATAAATATAACATAGGGGTCGGCGATGTTAGGGGCAGCAGATTAGGGGTACATAGGGATAACGTAGGTTGCGGCGGTTTACGGAGCGGAAGATTAGGGGTTAAAACTGTAATGCAGGGGTCAGCGATAGCGGGGGCGGCAGATTAGGGGTTAATAAGTGTAAGGTTAGGGGTGTTTAGACTCGGGGTACATGTTAGGGTGTTAGGTGCAGACGTAGGAAGTGTTTCCCCATAGGAAACAATGGGGCTGCGTTAGGAGCTGAACGCTGCTTTTTTGCAGGTGTTAGGTTTTTTTTCAGCTCAAACAGCCCCATTGTTTCCTATGGGAGAATCGTGCACGAGCACGTTTTTGAGGCCGGCCGCGTCCGTAAGCAACTCTGGTATCGAGAGTTGCATTTGCGGTAAAAATGCCCTACGCTCCTTTTTTGGAGCCTAACGCAGCATTTGTTTTAACTCTCGATACCAGAGTTAAATTTATGGTGCGGCCAGAAAAAAGCCCGCGGAGCGGTTAACAGCCCTTTTACCGCCGAACTCTAAATCTAGGCCTACCTCATTGAGAAAATAGCGTTTTGCCTTGGGCGGCCGGAGGCACTCAGCTTGGCAAAAACAAGCTGCAAATAAAGGATAGAGCATTTTTTTATACTTCATGACTGAAAGTCCCCTTTATTTATAGCACTGGTAAATCCTAAGGATCAGAATTGCAGTCAAAGGGGCCAATTTATTATGTTGCAAACGCAGCAATTTCTGTGCAAGTCTTCAGGCTCGCCGGAAACATAAATTAAAGGGATAGTTAAGTCAAAATTAAACTTGCATGATTCAGATAGAGCATGTAATTTTAAGACACTTATAAATTCACTTCTATTTACATATGTGCTTAATTTTCTTGGTATCCCTTGTTGAAAATGAATACGCACATATCCTGCACTAGTGGGAGCTAGCTGCTGATTGGTGCCTGCACACCATGCAAAATAGATAGACCTTTAGAGGATTAGCTGGAGTCAGGGACAAGGGATATTGAAATCACAATTAAACTTTCGTGATTTAGATGCAGCTTACACTTTAAAAAATTATAAATCTACTACTGTTGTCAAATTTACCTCTTTCTCTAAGTCTTCTTTGTTGAAACTTTTGAGAACAAGATAAATAACATTATTACAAACTATCGCCTAGATTTAGAGTTCTGCGTTAGCCGTCAAAACCAGCGTTAGGGGGTCCTGGTATTTAGAGTCAGTCATTAAAGGGTCTAACGCTCACTTTCCAGCCGCGACTTTTCCATACCGCAGATCCCCTACGCCAATTGCGTATCCTATCTTTTCAATGGGATCTTTCTAACGCCGGTATTTAGAGTCTTGGCTGAAGTGAGGGTTAGAAATCTAACGACAAGACTCCAGCCGCAGAGAAAAGCCAGGAGTTAAGAGCTTTCTGGGCTAACGCCGGTTCATAAAGCTCTTAACTACTGTGCTCTAAAGTACACTAACACCCATAAAACTACCTATGTACCCCTAAACCGAGGCCCCCCCCACATCGCCGCCACTCTATTAAATTTTTTTAACCCCTAATCTGCCAACCGCACACCGCCGCCACCTACAATATCCCTATGTACCCCTAATCTGCTGCCCCTAACATCGCCGACCCCTACATAATATTTATTAACCCCTTATCTGCCCCCCCCCCACGTCGCCGCTACCTACCTACAATTATTAACCCCTAATCTGCCGACCGGACCTCACCGCTACTATAATAAATGTATTAACCCCTAAAGCTAAGTCTAACCCTAACACCCCCCTAAATTAAATATAATTTTAATCTAACGAAATAAAATAAATCTTATTAAATAAATTATTCCTATTTAAAGCTAAATACTTACCTGTAAAATAAACCCTAATATAGCTACAATATAAATAATAATTATATTGTAGCTATTTTAGGATTTATATTTATTTTACAGGCAACTTTGTATTTATTTTAACCAGGTAAAATAGCTATTAAATAGTTAATAACTATTTAATAGTTACCTAGTTAAAATAATTACAAAATTACCTTTAAAATAAATCCTAACCTAAGTTACAATTAAACCTAACACTACACTATCAATAAATAAATTAAATAAACTATCTACAATTATCTACAATTAAATCAACTAAACTAAATTACAAAAAAAACAAAACACTAAATTACAAAAAACAAACAAACACTAAATTACAAAAAATAAAAAAAGCTTACAAGAATTTTAAACTAATTACACCTACTCTAAGCCCCCTAAAAAAATAACAAAGCCCCCCAAAATAAAAAATGCCCTACTCTATTCTAAAATAAAAATTGTAAAGCTCTTTTACCTTACCAGCCCTTAAAAGGGCCTTTTGGGGGCAGGCCCCAAAGAATTCTGCTCTTTTGCCTGTAAAAAAAAACAATACAATACCCCCCCAACTTACAACCCACCACCCACATACCCCTAATCTAACCCACCCAAACCCCCTTAAATAAACCTAACACTAAGCCCCTGAAGATCTCCCTACCTTGTCTTCATCACGCCGGGTATCACGATCCGTCCAGAAGAGGGTCCGAAGTCTTCATCCTATCCAGCAAGAAGAGCTCCTCCAGAGGGTCCAAAGTCTTCATCCTATCGGGCAAGAAGAGGACATCCGGACCGGCAAACATCTTCATCCAGGAGGCATCTTCTATCTTCTTCCATCCGGCGCTGAGCGGGACCATCTTCAAGCAGCCGATGCGGAGCCATCCTTCTTCACCGACGGACTAACGAAGAATGAAGGTTCCTTTTAGGGACGTCATCCAAGATGGCGTCCCTCGAATTCCGATTGGCTGATAGGATTCTATCAGCCAATCGGAATTAATGTAGGAAAAATATGATTGGCTGATTGAATCAGCCAATCAGATTCAAGTTCAAGCCGATTGGCTGATCCAATCAGCCAATCATATTGAGCTCTCATTCTATTGGCTGTTCCGATCAGCCAATAGAATGCGAGCTCAATCTGATTGGCTGATTGGATCAGCCAATCGGATTGAACTTGAATCTGATTGGCTGATTCAATCAGCCAATCAGATTTTTCCTACCTTAATCCCGATTGGCTGATAGAATCCTATTAGCCAATCGGAATTCGAGGGACGCCATCTTGGATGACGTCCCTTAAAGGAACCTTCATTCGTCGTTAGTCCGTCGGTGAAGAAGGATGGCTCCGCGTCGGCTGATTGAAGATGGTCCCGCTCCGCACCGGATGGAAGAAGATAGAAGATGCCGTCTGGATGAAGATGTTTGCTGGTCCGGATGTCCTCTTCTTGCCCGATAGGATGAAGACTTTGGACCCTCTGGAGGAGCTCTTCTTGCCGGATAGGATGAAGACTTCGGACCCTCTTCTGGACGGATCGGTGATACCTGGCGTGGTGAAGACAAGGTAGGGAGATCTTCAGGGGCTTAGTGTTAGGTTTATTTAAGGGGGGTTTGGGTTAGATTAGGGGTATGTGGGTGGTGGGTTGTAATGTTGATGGGGGGGTATTGTATGTTTTTTTTTACAGGCAAAAGAGCAGAATTCTTTGGGGCATGCCCCGCAAAAGGCCCTTTTAAGGGCTGGTAAGGTAAAAGAGCTTTACAATTTTTATTTTAGAATAGGGTAGGGCATTTTTTTATTTTGGGGGGCTTTGTTATTTTTTTAGGGGGCTTAGAGTAGGTGTAATTAGTTTAAAATTCTTGTAAGCTTTTTTTATTTTTTGTAATTTAGTGTTTTGTTTTTTTTGTAATTTAGTGTTTGTTTGTTTTTGTAATTTAGTTTAGTTGATTTAATTGTAGATAATTTGTAGATAGTTTATTTAATTTATTTATTGATAGTGTAGTGTTAGGTTTAATTGTAACTTAGGTTAGGATTTATTTTAAAGGTAATTTTGTAATTATTTTAACTAGGTAACTATTAAATAGTTATTAACTATTTAATAGCTATTGTACCTGGTTAAAATAAATACAAAGTTGCCTGTAAAATAAATATAAATCCTAAAATAGCTACAATATAATTATTATTTATATTGTAGCTATATTAGGGTTTATTTTACAGGTAAGTATTTAGCTTTAAATAGGAATAATTTATTTAATAAGATTTATTTTATTTCGTTAGATTAAAATTATATTTAATTTAGGGGGTGTTAGGGTTAGGGTTAGACTTAGCTTTAGGGGTTAATACATTTATTAGAGTAGCGGTGAGGTCCGGTCGGCAGATTAGGGGTTAATACTTGAAGTTAGGTGTCGGCGATGTTAGGGAGGGCAGATTAGGGGTTAATACTATTTATTATAGGGTTTTTGAGGTGGGAGTGAGGTGGATTAGGGGTTAATAACTTTATTATAGTAGCGGTGAGGTCCGGTCGGCAGATTAGGGGTTAATAATTGTAGGTAGGTGGCGGCGACGTTGGGGGCGGCAGATTAGGGGTTAATAAATATAATATAGGGGTCGGCAGTGTTAGGGGCAGCAGATTAGGGGTACGGGATAACGTAGGTTGCGACGGTGTACAGAGCGGCAGATTAGGGGTTAAAAATAATATGCAGGGGTCAGCGATAGCGGTGGCGGCAGATTAGGGGTTAATAAGTGTAAGGCTGCGTTAGGAGCTGAACGCTGCTTTTTTGCAGGTGTTAGGTTTTTTTTCAGCTCAAACTGCCCCATTGTTTCCTATGGGGGAATCGTGCACGAGCACGTTTTTTAAGCTGGCCGCGTCCGTAAGCACCGCTGGTATTTAGAGTTGCAGTGGCGGTAAATTATGCTCTACGCTCCCTTTTTGGAGCCTAACGCAGCCCTTCTGTGAACTCTAAATACCAGCGGTATTTAAAAGGTGCGGGGGGAAAAAAGCATGCGTAGCTAACGCACCCCTTTGGCCGCAGAACTCTAAATCTAGCCGTTAGTAAATATTAGGGGAGAGAGGTGTAAATACTACTATTTCAAAATTGATTCACGGTGCAAAAATTAATAAAATGGAAATTATAAGAGAGAGTCAAATGACATACATTACTATCCTTTGAAAGAGAGGATATACAGAACTTGTTAAATTGAATCAAAAACACCTTTTATTTATCGTTAGACACATGCAAACTCCGGTGAGCATACATTCAGTAGACGTATAACCTGTTTAAAATAGAGGACATAGCATAACCGCTCTCATTATAAATCTTGCAAACACATACTCAATACATGTATTTACTAGAAAGGATAAGTTTCATCTACTGACCAAAGATAACCTTCGTATTGATTCTCCTTAAGATGGCAAGTGTATTCTGACATAAACGTATCGTACAATACACTAAAGCCTGTCAGCGGTCCTGTTGTGTGATCAGCCCGCACTGTGTGGAACACATAGTGCTTACATTTCTGTGTGGCTTGCTCTGGGGTAATTTAGCTCCCCTCAGCAGAAATAGGACCATTGCACCTTAAAGGGACACTAAACCCAATTTTTTTCTTTCATGATTCAGATAGAACATGCAATTTTTTTTTTTTTTTTTTTTTTTAGGCATAGCCTCTCATCTACAAGAAATAGGTCTATTCTAGACAGGGTTTTATGTGCCCTAGATAGACACGTAAAATCTTGCACATCTGGGTTCTGAAGCCGCCATAGGTCTTTAACTAATAAATTTTGGTAAAGAGTTTTGAAAATTTTTGTTTCTAAATTGTCCTTTTTAGATTTTACTTGTTTAGAGTTACTTCTCATCCTATCTAAGGGAGATTGTGGAGCCATGTTGAAGTCCCCGCCTATGATTAGAAAGCCTTCAGTATGCATCAGTATATTAGATTGCATCTGATTCCAGAATTCATGGTTTAACTCATTAGGTGCGTACACATTGTAAAGTGTGTAGATTTGCTTAGCTATTCGAACTTTCATCATTACAAATCTACCCTCCGGGTCACTATTTGTCTGAAGTATGTCGTATTGCAAACTCTTGCCTATCATAATTGCCACTCCTCTCTTTCTTCTAATACTAGGTGAGGAGACTATTTCTTTGATCCAAGAACCCTTGAGTTTCATTGTTTCCTCTGTGTTTAGGTGTGTTTCTTGTAGAAACATAATATCAGCTTTTAATTTACGCATGTGAGAAACTATAGCTTTTCTCTTTATGGGAGTTGAGATTCCTCCCACATTCCAAGATACTATCTTAACCTTATTTTGTGAAAAAGACATAATCAACTATTCTGAAAAAAGGGAGCGGGAGAGAGAGCGCAGGGGAGGTGGGGGGAAGAGGGGAAAAAAAAATAAAATAAAATAAAATAAAAAAAAATAAAAAGGGGGAAAATTTTTTTTTTTTAAACCATGACACTCAATTATTTGATTGGGGGGGGGGGGACCCCCCCCTGACTTTACCCCTAACATGAGGGGACATCCTTTTCGAGGATCGTGATCCTAACAATACGGCCATATTATACTTTAATAATAAGCAACAAAACAACAAGGTGGTATAATCTAAGACTCCTAATTTTGTAATCATTAGATTCCTGCTAAAAAGAAGGAAGAAAGAATAACAAAGAAAGAAAAAACATTTATCCCACAGATTCTAATTCTGTGAAGAACCTCTCTGCCTCTGTGACATTATCAAAGCAGTGAGTTCTGTCTCCAATAGTTACCTTTAATTTGGCTGGATAGATTAAAATTGCCCTATAACCCTTTTGAATAAATTTTGAGCAAATGGGTGTTAGATCTCTCCTTTTTGATGAGGTTTCTGCTGAGTAATCCTGAAAAATCAAGATTTTGGCCCCATCTACACTTATTGGCTGTTTTTTTCTGTACTGTTGTAACAATCTAACTTTGTCTAGGTAATTCAGAAATCGGACAATGACTGGCCTAGGTCTTTTATTGATGTTACTTTCTGTCTGAGGGGGACCAATTCTATGTACTCTTTCAATTATTACCTGTGAATCTGGTAATTCCAAAATTTGACCCAGGGTCACTGTTATAAATGCTGTTAAATTTTCAAATTTTTTCCCTTCGGGTATGCCTATTATCCTTAAATTATTTCTACGAAACCGATTTTCTAGGTCTTCTAGTCTCATCTGTATTTTTTGTATTTTACTTTCTGCCTCATCAAGTTTGGAACCTTGGGCAAGAGTGAGGTCTTCCAAGTCAGACACCCTTTGCTCTGCCTCTTGCATCCTATTCGAAAATTGTCTGATTTCCACTGATAGCAATTCTATGTCCTGTTTAATTTCTTTTCTAAGGGTGTCAAACTTAGGGGTCAGAGCTTCTGAGATATTGGAGACCAGACTTTGCAGATTTAACACTTCGCTTGTTGGATTTAAATTAGTTGTGAGATGAGTTTCTGCGGTAACCTCAGCCAGGCCTTTGGTTTTTTTATCTCTATGCTTATTCGCCATACTTGGGGATGTGATTTTAGAAGAAGTGTTAAGAAACTTATCCATGTGCCGGGTGTCCGCGTGAATATTTAATTAATGTAAGAAAGACACCAAAAAATGGTGAGATGTGATAATAGAATGTGCTTGTGGTAGAAAAAAAAAAAAAAAAAAAGTAGGGGGGTGAAGGAAGTGTTTGTGAGGGTGATCAAGGGGAATAGGGAGTGCAAGAAAAAAGAAAAAGAGAAAAAAAAAAAAGAAAAGAAAAAGAGGGGAAAAAAAAAAAATTTCTTCTTCCTCCTCTTTTCCTTCAATCTTAGTGGCTAGTTATAAGTGCATTTAAGAGAGTAGAGACTCTTAAGTGAGGTTGTGAGGAAAGCTTTCAAAGTGAATTTGTCAAGTAATGACGTGTTTGTTTAGTGTTACAGTGAGATTAAATCCAAATGGCCTGGCTCAATCCTCCAGGCTTTGGCCCTTGTCGCCTCTGGTTTTAAGTTTTATACAGAAAAAATAAAATATTTCTCTGCCCACGTGGGCTTATATTTTAGTCCGTCCTAAAGGGGGTTGTTTGTAACAATACTTATCAAAGAATAGTATTACTAGTCACAGAGTGTTACCTCTTATCTGAGAGTTAATGTTTTAAACTAAGATCTTAACTCTTAAGACCTGGGCATAGAAAGTTCAGTGTAAACAACAGATATCTTGGCACAGGTAGAGAATAAACATTAGCTAGACAGAAAAGAAAAAAAAAGGGAAAAAGAAGAAACAGGCAAATTCCTTCACTACTTATTTAGGCAAACTTTCTTTACCCTTCCCCCCTCCTTCCCTGCTTCCCTCCCTCCTTTACAGAAAGGTTTAGGATTTTGAGAAAATTTTGTGTGTGTACACCTGAGTGCTGCCCTTTCCCCAAGGAGCCTATCAGTATAGCTAATGTCCAGTTTTACAGGAATCCCACCATGGAGCTGTTACATATATACAGCAAACAGTAGCCTGTGAACATTAGCTCTTATAACCATAGACCAGCCCCTCTAAAAAAAGATAAAGAGAAATATCAAAAAATGATGACAGGGCAATATAAATCTGAGCAAGAAATGGCAAGGGAGAGAAGGGCTTTTTTTTTTTTTTTTATATCTGTCTCCTTTTTCCTTTCTCTCACTCCCCCCCCCCCCCCCCCCTTGAGAACCAAGGGAAGAGGTTAGATAGTCCTTTTCCTTTATTTCAACAGGATACAACCATCCCAGCCTAGGACAAAATTTTTGGTAAAAGTTAGGGTTTCTTTTTTCTGTACAGTTCTGTTCTGGCAGATGTTAATGCAGGGAGGGGGAATGTGATTCTTATAAGAGATTTATAGAGCTTAGCAACTTTTCGACACTTGTATCTTGTTACTGATACATTTTGACAGGCAAATATAAGAGGATCTGTTCCATTTTTTTCCCTCCTTCCTAACCCCCCCTCCCTTCGCTCCTTGTTCATATGTTTGCTGAGGGTGAGACTCTCCTGTAACAGTCAAATCTGCTTTAAACGTTATACCCAAATGGGGAGATTTTTTCTCACTTTTTTCTTTTTCTTCCTCCCTTCAATTTGTAAAGGGTTTCAGTCCAACTTGCACTATGCTTCTGCCCGGGTTCCCCCTATTGCGTCTCCCTTTCCTTCACTCTTTCTTCTCTTTCCTTGCTCCTCACTTTCCTTTAATTTATTTCAAAAAGAACTTCCCTCGTTAAAGGGAGTGTACTCACCCTCCGGTGTATTTCTGGCAAGCCACGAACTGGGTAACTTCAGGGAATCCGCTCCCTCAAGAGATGTCCAGGGGGAGAGAGAGGGATCTTTAAGACTTGTGAGGTGTGTAATGACGGGGAAGGAGCGTTGCTCTTACTTGACCCACCTCCTCCTGTGCAGCAACGGTGAAGGAGGAAGTGCCCACAGATCGCCTCTGTGTAGAATCCCAAGTCAGCCCCACGGATGTCAAAGTCAGGCCCGCCGTCCTCCCGGAGCAGCTCCAGCCAGACTATCCCGATGCGGGTCCACTCTCAGAGCAGCGCAAGGTGCACACACAGACCTCTCCTCCCATGCAGCACCGGTGGGGGAGGAGAAACCGCCGACAAACTCTCTCCAGAGATCCGGGCTCTACCCACGGCAGGCCCGCCAGCCTCAAAAGTTCAGCGCAGAAGGTATGCCAGCACCGGGGAGGAGGAGGGAGACACAGTTAAGTTTGACCGGAGGGAATAAGGAAAAAGCAGGAGCAGGGTAACAATTCTCGGAAAGGTTTATTAGGTGCTAGGTCTTGTCATCTTTACTCCACTTCTCTAAGGGGAATTGTAGAGCCGTGCGTGGAACTCTGCACAGAGTCAAATTTTGATAGAGAAAAGTTTATATTTGACATTAAATTCCTCCTGTAAAGGGTATTTTTTTTTTTTTTCCAGTGGGTTGGATTTTCCACTAAGCGTTCCGGCAGCAGTTAGCATTTGCTGTCCTTGTAGCAGCCCTCTCTTCTCAGGGCTTGGCGCGTGGGAGACACCGCCAGGTGCTTGCAGCAGGAGAACAATTGCACAGCTACCTGTGCTAAGCTCCTCCTCCGGAACCCCTAGAACATGCAATTTTAAGCAACTTTCTAATTTACTCCTTTTAGCAATTTTTCTTCGTTCTCTTGCTATCTTTATTTAAAAAGCAGGAATGTGTTGCATAGGAGCCCGGACCATTTTTGGTTGAGAACATGGGTTATGCTTGCTTATTGGTGGGTAAATGTCAGCCTCCAATAAGCAAGCGCTATCCATGGTGCTGAACCTAAAATGGGCTGGCTGCTAAGATTTACATTCCTGCTTTTAGAATAAAGATAGCAAGAGAACGAAGAAAAATTGATAATAGTAGTAAATTAGAAAGTTGCTTAAAATGTCATGCTCTATCTGGATCATGAAAGAAAACAAATTGGGTTCAGTGTCCCTTTAAGTGGATGAGACTCTGTGACAGAGAAGGAGTCTCAAGCCCAAAGGCAACCATTCAACCCTTAATTGTGTGTGTGTATGTAAGTGTGTGTATAAAACAATATTAATTGTGAAGGGGTGGAAGTCTTGGTGAATTCCCACACTTTTTTTTAGTAGGACTTGACCCTAAATAGTAAAAAGAAAAGTTAAAAGGTCTCAAAGGTATATGGTACATGACAAGGTGTTTGACTGCAAAGGGCTATTGTGTATATATACATACATATACATGTCATATAAATATATATATATATAGAAATCCAGATGAAAGAGAGGATATCAACTTTTTCATCAACTGTTCCACGACACATGTTATATATTTATTAACGGAGTTGGCACAGACCAACTCCGGTAGCATAAAAAGTAATTATTTATTATCCAAAAAGAATAAAAACATATTATTCCTCCGGTCAGAGTAAAAGCAAAGAATTGTTCAGGTGTGTGAACAGGAGCTCCACGCAGACGCGTTTCGTGCGGCTGCTCACTTGATCACTGCATACTGGAGATCCTGCTCATACATCCCTTTATACCATTTAGAGGTGTATTCAGTCTAATCAACACACCTGAACGTTAATTGACCCCTATCTTTTTAAACAGACAATATATAAGAGTTAACCACAACAGTATTTTAGTTATTAAAGGGCCATAATACCCAAATGTTTAAACACTTGAAAGTGATGCAGCATAGCTGTACAAAGCTGATTAGAAAATATCACCTGAACATCTCTATGTAAAAAAGAAAGATATTTTACCTCAAAAGTTCCTCAGTAGCCACCTCCCATTGTAAATGACTTCCAAGCAGCATTTTAGTATGTCTGTCCCGGGACATCTTAGGGGCTGAGCATCGTGCACTCTCATATTATTTCACCAATCAGGTAAAGGAAGCTTACTATGAAATCTCATGAGAGTTAAGTCAAATCTCATGAGATCACAGTAAGAGTTCATGACCTCAGCACTGATGATGCTGATTGGCTGCTGTTCATTTCTTCATTTTTTTTTATTTTTACCTGCAGCTGGCTGCAGCTGAGTATAACTTTTTACACAGAACTTACTCTGCTGAGCTGAGGAGATTGTGAGGTAAAATATCTTCCTTTTTTACATAGTGATGCTCAGGTGATAATTTCCTGTCAGCTTTTTACAGTTATACTGCATCAGTTTCAAGTGATTTAGCATATGAGTATTATGTCCCTTTAATCTATAGTAATGCATAAATATAGTGGCTTTATGCTGCAATATACAAACAAACTTTCTACATACTTGTATATCATCCTGTTTTTGGAGTCATGTGTTTAGGGAGGAGTAGTACAAATCTGAAAATAAGGTCATAAGGTAATAAGGTAATAATTTTTATACTCCTTTTAAATATTGCAATGTCTATGGTTAATTATATTCACTAATGTGTGAGGTTTTCAATATTAAATAACCTTTTACAATCTCTTATGAAGAATTTTATATCTTAGTAAATAACTAAGATGTATTGTTCTATTAAGATATCACTCTCAGATATCCCTACCACACTACAAAAAACTAGGTAAAGAGATCTAAGTCTCGTCTCATATTAAGTCCATTTGGATGACTTGTCTGTAGGGAAAAAATCCAAAAGACCTCCCTTTTATTGAGGACTGTTTCTCTGTCACCCCCTCTCTTAAGTAAGGGCACAAAGTCTATGCCTTGAACAGATAATGCCTGTGAATCTGCATTATGTTTTGTTTTAAAGTGCCTAGCAACAGGGGTATCAGAGAAGTCATCCTCAATTGACCTGATGTGTTCCAAGAATCTTTCTTTCAATGGTCTAATTGTTTTCCCTGTATATTGTATCTTACAAATATTACACGTTAATAAATATATAACATGTGTTATAAAAGTCAAGCCTCAACTGTTATACCTTAACTGATATGCATGCTGCGAAAAAAGCGTAAGCCTCAAAGGTAAAGGAAAGAGAGCGCCTGCAACACGTCTCTATTGAAAGGCACCGATCTGGTGAGCAGTTATCGTGTATTTATGGATAAATATTGTCTGTTATGTTGCGTGTACCTATACGTGGCAAACTTACAATAGCAACGGGTAATAGTAATATTGCACTCTCTTACCCCATCTGCCACCGGTCACTACGCTCCTTCAGAATAGATCCATATACTCTGTTTGGGCTGCTTCAAATCTAAATCCAGCAGCGCTTCCTCTCCTTGAGACGTCAGGTGCGCCTTCTGATGATGCCACTCAATGGCAGGAAGAAAACTTGGTAAGTGCCGAGCTACCCCCTAAGCGATCTCCATCGCTATTAGACAGAAAAACAGAAAAAACTAACAAAAGGGAATTGCTTAAAGCTCCTTACTTTAATGAAAGTTCAAGGACAATGTGACAGCATCTTAAAGCAGAACGAAATGGCAAGCTAAAAACAAGAAGAGCGGCAAAAGGTCTCAAGTTGCGCTAAATATTCTAGATTCGGCTTGCGCAACCTATAACTTTAAAAATGTAATACCAGTGCTATATAGCGTGGTTGCCATCTCCATTGAAAGTATAGGTTGCGCTAGAGCGATATTGGCGCTAACCCTTCTTTGGTAAATGGGATTTACCATGGACTTGTAATTTCAAGTTGCGTGCTAATGTCCAGCAATAATGCAACTTGTTATCTGGCCCTTACAGTCTCTCTAGTATTAACCGAATAATAAACTAGCTCAAGTTACTCTAGAAGATTTAAGACATCTAGCTAGATAAGCCATCCTGTAAAGACCACAGCCTCCTTGTAAAGGCTATGGCAGGAAGTAAAGGACATTGCACAAAGTTAAAAAAAAGAAATAAAAGGTAAAATCCTTTTAAAATGATGAATAATACATATTGCTTTGATTTATATTAAGTAAAAAATACTGCTTAATGCGTTTTTATTACAACAATGAAACAGACTGTTTTATATCCCTTTAAAGAGAAGGCCAAAAGAAGTATTTTGATTTTATGCTACCCTAGGCTAGTTGTAATGTGCTGACCCATCTAGTTTGTCTTTCTTTTTTTAACTTATGTCTTTTTTTTCTGTGTCTCTTATTTCTAATTGATATCATCTTAATTGTTTTAAGACCTGAGGAAAGCACAAAAAAGTAAAAAAAATAGATGCAGGAATAGTCTGTAGGATATTTGACTCTAGTTGAATTTCTGCTGATCTATCAATAGTAAACTCATAGGCCCCATATTCCTTTCGTCTTGTGTCAGGAAAGGCGAAAGAGTTCCTAAATACTGCCATTGCTCAAGTTAATACCAAATAAAACAGCATTTACACCATTTGTTTTCAAATAATCATTTTAAGCATTCACATATTATTTTCTTTACCACAATAAAAATAATTATTGCATCATTACATGCGTATGGGCCTTGGAGATAGAAGTAGATAAAGAGGGAACTATACGCACTTATTGTATTATATTTTTTTGTGTTTACTCTGATTATAAACTGTTGTCCATGTATACAGTACTGTGCAATAGTCTTAGGTCACCATTTGTTGTTTAACCCCTCTTAATGACCGGACCATTTTTCAATTTTCTTACCCTTAATGACAATGGCTATTTTTACATTTCTGCAGTGTTTGTGTTTAGCTTTAATTTTCCTCTTACTCGTTTACTGTACCCACACATATTATATACCGTTTTTCTCGCCATTAAATGGACTTTCTAAATATACCAATATTTTCATCATTTCTTATAATTTACTAAAAAAAAAAAAAAAGATAAAATATGAGGAAAAAATGGAAAAAAACACACTTTTTCTAAATTTGACCCCCAAATCTGTTACATATATACAATCACCAAAAAACACCCATGCTAAATAGTTCTACATTTTGTCCTGAGTTTAGAAATACCCAATGTTTACATGTTCTTTGCTTTTTTTGCAAGTTATAGGGCAATAAGTACAAGTAGCACTTTGCTATTTCCAAACCACTTTTTTTCAAAATTAGCGCTAGTTACATTGGAACCCTGATATCTGTCAGGAATACCTGAATATCCCTTGACATGTATATATTTTTTTTTAGAAGACAACCCAAAGTATTGATCTAGGCCCATTTTGGTATATTTCATGCCACCAATTTACTGCCAAATGCGATAAAAAAAAAAGTTCACTTTTTCACAAATTTTGTCACAAACTTTAGGTTTCCCACTGAAATTATTTACAAACAGCTTCTGCAATTATGGCACAAATGGTTGTAAATGCTTCTCTGGGATCCCCTTTTTTCAGAAATAACAGACTTATATGGCTTTGGGGTTGCTTTTTGGTAATTAGAAGGCCGCTAAATGCCGCTGTGCACCACACGTGTTTTATGCCCAGGAGTGAAGGGGTTAATTAGGGAGCTTGTAGGGTTAATTTTAGCTTTAGTGTAGTGTAGTAGACAACCCCAAGTATTGATCTAGGCCCATTTTGGTATATTTCATGCCACCATTTCACCGCCAAATGCGATAAAAAAAAAAGTTCACTTTTTCACAAATTTTGTCACAAACTTTAGGTTTCCCACTGAAATTATTTACAAACAGCTTCTGCAATTATGGCACAAATGGTTGTAAATGCTTCTCTGGGATCCCCTTTTTTCAGAAATAACAGACTTATATGGCTTTGGGGTTGCTTTTTGGTAAATAGAAGGCCGCTAAATGCCGCTGTGCACCACACGTGTTTTATGCCCAGGAGTGAAGGGGTTAATTAGGGAGCTTGTAGGGTTAATTTTAGCTTTAGTGTAGTGTAGTAGACAACCCCAAGTATTGATCTAGGCCCATTTTGGTATATTTCATGCCACCATTTCACCGCCAAATGCAAGCAAATAAAAAAAAAACTTTACATTTTTCACAATTTTAGGTTTCTCACTGAAATTATTTACAAACAGCTTGTGCTATTATGGCAGAAATTGTTGTAAAAGCTTCTCTGGAATCCCCTTTGTTCAGAAATAGCAGACTTATATGGCTTTGGCGTTGCTTTTTGGTAATTAGAAGGCCGCTGAATGCTGCTGCGCACCACACGTGAATTATGCGCAGTAGTGAAGGGGTTAAATTAGGTAGCTTGTAGGGAGCTTGCAGGGTTAATTTTAGAGATCAGCCTCCCACCTGACACATCCCACCCCCTGATCCCTCCCAAACAGCTCTCTTCCCTCCCCCACCCCACAATTGTTACCGCCATCTTAAGTACTGGCAGAAAGTCAGCCAGTACTAAATAAAAGAGGTTTTTTTTTTTTAAAATAAATATAATAAAATATTTTAGCTGTGATGGACCCCTGCCTTAGCCCCAACCTCCCTGATCCCCCCCTCCATCTCTCTAACCCTCTCCCCTACCTAATTACCGCCATCTTGGGTACTGGCAGCTGTCTGCCAGTACCCAGTTTGGCCCCAAAAAAACAAAGTATTTTTATTTTATTTTTAACTTAACTTTTTCTGTAGTGTAGCAGCCCCCCCCCACAATACCCCCACCCCCCTCCCCCTCCCAGATCCATTTATATTTGAAAACATTTTTTTTACCTTTCTCTCCCTTTCTGCCCTCATTGGTGTCAGTGTGGCTAATGCGCGCATGCGCGTGCACGTGTACATGTGCGTGCCTCGTGCACGCGTGCAACTCATGCACACGCGCCCCGTGCATGCGCACTGTTCATGCGCACGCACGCTCCCTCCCACCCGGACAACGGCACCATCGCTACCGGTGCAGAGAGGGCCACAGAGTGGCTCTCTTTGCATCGGAGGCTTCTAAAGGGGTATTGCAGAATGCACTGATAGAATTCTATCAGCCAATCGGAATTGAAGGGACGCCATCTTGGATGACGTCATTTAAAGGAACCTTCATTCTTCGTTAGACGTCGGATGAAGAGGATGCTCCGTGCTGGATGGATGAAGATAGAAGATGCCGTCTGGATGAAGACTTCTGCCCGTCTGGAGGACCACTTCTGCCGGCTTGGATGAAGACTTCTCTCGGCTTTGTTAAGGACTTCTTGCCACTTGGATGAAGACTTCTCCCGGCTACATTGAGGATGGATGTCCGGTCTTCAAAACTGTAAGTGGATCTTCGGGGGTTAGTGTTAGGGTTTTTTAAGGGTTTATTGGGTGGGTTTTATTTTTAGGTTAGGGTTTGGGCAGCAATAGAGCTAAATGCCATTTTAAGGGTAATGCCCATCCAAATGCCCTTTTCAGGGCAATGGGGAGCTTAGGTTTTTTTAGATAGGATTTTATTTGGGGGGTTGGTTGTGTGGGTGGTGGGTTTTACTGTTGTGGGGGTTGTTTGTATTTTTTTTTACAGGTAAAAGAGCTGATTTCTTTGGGGCTATGCCCCGCAAAAGGCCCTTTTAAGGGCTATTGGTAGTTTAGTTTAGGCTAGAGTTTATTTTTATTTTGGGGTTTTTTTTTTATTTTGATAGGGCTATTAGATTCGGTGTAATTAGTTTAAATATCTGATCATTTGTTTTTTATTTTGTGTAATTTAGTGCTTGTCTTTTGTAATTTATGTAATTGTATTTAATTTATGTAATTTATTTAATTGTTGTGTAATGTTAGGTATTAGGTCAATTAACTTTCTGTATTACTGATTGGCTGCACGATCATTTATAGGCTTCCCTGCACCTAGAATTGTCAGCCTCTGATGAAGCGCATGCGCGAAACGCGTCAGGTGTCCATTTGCTAAATCACCTGCACTTTGGCATTTGTGCTGAATAAACTCAACTTTTGATCAAGTTTTGTCTCCAGATCGGCCATTCTTTTTCCCGTTTGGGATCAACTTTTACTTCATACAGCGGAAGGGATACCGATTGTGGCTGTCTGCGGACTTAAGCCCTGCCATTCGAAGAAGCTATTTATATTTTTCTTTACTTGGATCTTGTCATCAAGCGCTGACTGTGCAGTGCACACCTCTGACGTCAGAGCGGGAGGAATACTCACCGAGGACGGGGTGTGGTGTCGATGCAGCCATTGCCTGCTGACGGGACTGGAGGGTTTCTTACCTGACCACGAACATCAGCGGAGGTTGTCCACATTAGTCATACACATGGAGTGGTACAGTGATCAGATCCTTAAAGATTGGACACTTTCCAAACGTCAGTTACTTCCGGCTCCTTCGGTTATAGTGGAGATAACATAAGTATCGGCTTATACTTATACTACTTTAGTGACTGTTCCTTGGACTTTCCCTTATATACGATGCTTTACACATCATATAGCATTTTAAATGTGGAAATAACTGGACGTTACTAGCTTACAGCACCACATAGGATAAAAGTCACTTATAACGGAACACTGTTTAAGGAATATGATTTCTGCCTTGGAACTTTCATTTGAGAATTAGCCCTACGTATTTGTCTTATTCATTTGCTCTTGGTTCATTGTGATATATGGTATATATATATATATATATATATATACTTGTGTGTATATATATATATATATATATATATATACCTACAAATAATCATCTATATACAGTATATATACCTATAAATAATCATCTATAACTATATATATCTATATATATATATATATATATATATATATATATATATATATATATATATATAGTTAAACAAACATAAAAGACTATGAAAAACTATCCTTGCTATCCTCTATACTACTGCTAGTAAAAAATCTAAAAATAAGTAAAAGATTCAAATTACGGGAGTGGCTAAGAGGCGGCCATGATCAGCCGCATTTCATGAAGCTCCTGGGAATACTCTTTTGGATTATAAATTTCCTTGGGATATAGCTTTTGTTTTCATCTACTCTTATAGTAACCTATTACTGCTCAGTCTGTAGCATTGAAATTCTCTGTTATTCCCACTACTTAGCACCCAGGAGCTGAACTAGCCTATTATGATCTTAGGCCGTCATCTCTAGTGGGAGCCTACAACAGCATACATTGACCATCTATTCTGTATAGTTGTCTCTCTGAGCTCCAGGATCGTTCTATACAGCTGTTATTCACCTGAGGACTGTGGCCCTAACAGGATTATAGCACCCAGCAGACTTTACGGAATAACCGCATGCATCAGTAGACGGCCTATAAACTTTCATTCTGCTATACCATCAACCCCCCCCGGTAAGCCGGGTTCTATTGGCCTAAGTGATTGTTGGCTTTTGATGGCAAGATGGAGGAGTTTAATCTCACAGCACTAGCCTTACTCCGAGACCTAGACCGCAAGATGGACTTACAGTTTGAGGATCTTAGGGCTTGTATTGGAGAGGCCTGTATAGAAGATGGTGTCCGGATGTCCACATCAGTTTTGACACTGCACCATAGCTCCGGAGAGCCTCAAATGACCCCGAGATCAGTGGTGGCCGATGGCTCAGAAGGAAGCCCAGATATATTCTACTTAGGAGTCTCACATGCTCAGACGGAGACACGGCGGCGACTGCAGTCGCTGGGGCATGACTGAGAGCGATCTACACCTGGAGAGCATGTGCCGAGCTTCCAGCCACCTACTTTGAGATCGAATAACAACCAGAAATTTACCCCTTCACCCTCGGTGGCCTGTTCCGGGGATGCGGCCGGCTCCTGGATAGGTCACTGGGGACTCTTCCATTCTCAATTTGCAATAGAGCGATTACATGAACGGGTCACGATCCGGACATTTGCCCCTTCAAGACAACTCTATACAAGGGGCTTCTATGACCTAACACTGGTTCCGGACATATACTTCTACACAGTGGGGGTCCTTTCACGCAACGGAGTGGACTTTAGCAGAGCCGGTATTGGATAGACTCAAAAACCTGTTTTTTATTTCTCTCTTATTTTTGATTTTCTTTTTGATAGGGAAATGCATATGGGGTCTGTAATCTGGTGTGTACTGTGTGTGGACCCTACTAATGAATATACCTTTCCTCTCATTTAACATCCAGCCAATAGTTGAATTTGGTATGTCTTACATGCAGCATTCATGTCCTATTATTATACCTCTTTGCATAGCCAGTTTTTTCATTTCTTTTTTTCAGTTCACAATCATATAGTAATACTAAACATAGCTCCCTAACACATAATTCAGACTTAACCTTTTCTATTTATAGCCCTTTAGTAGACATAGCTTTTCCCACATATTTAGAGATGAGATGATGGAAAGTTCTGACCTTAGCTGGCTCACCCACACTACCCATATACCCAAGCTCTTGCTGTAAAAAGCATACAATACCGCCTAAGATGTCCCACACGCACCTACTTTAGGATTCTAGATATATACTAGTTGCCTGTCTTTGGAACTAAATTTAGTTTATCTCACTTCATATGTGTCTAAGTTATACGCTTATATGTACTAATGTCAAGTAACCCCCCCTATTTGCCCTTGATCTTATATGCCCTAATATTATTTAATGCCTCCCATCTGTCCTTGATAGTATATAGCCTAATATTATTTAACACCCTCCATTTGTCCTTGATCTTATATACCCTAATATGGACTGACACCCTCCATCCACCATACATCTCAGCTCAATGACCGCCCCTCTTCTAAGAAATAGGAGATTGTCTTTTAATGTTCTAACCTATTGGTCTTCTCTTTACAGTTACCCATTACTCTCACGAATAGGCATTTTTTTTACTTTTATTATTGTTCATATATATATTTTAACTCACAATGGATAGACACTCCATCCTGCTTATTTTATGAAGCAATATCTTGCTAGCAACTCTGGCCTCAGTCCCCCTCCCTACCCTCATATTCGAGCAGCTCTTGACTGCTGATCCCCTCCCCACATAACTAGGCCCAAAAGTGGCCATTCCATACTCTAATTTCCTCCTCTAGATTATTTCACTCCTCATGGGTCCAAGAGTGATCCCTCATTTTAAAAGAGGAAGCAAACATAAGGAAAAAATTAAAAAACTGAGATTTAAAATACTCCTCCACAACACTCTATGCTCCGCTATTTTTATCTGCTGTTACATGTTAGCTCTATTCCCATGTGGGTACATATGATATATTGCCATTGTTCCTTGAGTGATGTGAAGTTTCATTCTTGTCGTTTTTTTTATTGTTACATGTTTAACCTGAATAAAAAATGATTTAAAAAAAAAAAAAAAAGATTCAAATTACAAAAAGTACATAAAAGTCCACAGGATAATATATATCCAAAAAAAGGCTGTAAGACAAAAGAAGTATATGAAGACTCCCAAGATGCCTTCACAAGAGGTAGATGTGTACAAAAGACTGTCAGCGCCTTCCTTCTGTAGTATTCAGGTTTAGCAAATATAGACAAAACCAAGAAAGAGTGTGGGGTAACACATCCCTCTGAGGAAGAAGGTAACTTTGAAACGCGTCAGGGACGCTGTACGGATGGTACTGAGTCATTAGAGACTCTGAGGTGTTGTATTTGCTTGTTCTCCACCTTACCTATCTGATGATATCTGCTATATTCTTACCTCATAACGATTGAGGTTTTATATTTTGAGTGGGACTGTGATCGTTTTTCTTGTATAGTCACTTGTAATAAACGTACTTCACTATTTTGGGTCATTTCCCTTTTTTTTCCCACCTGCATATGATCTGAGATACAACAGAAGGGCACACTGTGGGGACTCGAAAAAGCACTTACAGCACAGCTGATCAACTTTGCCTGTGTTCCGGATTTACCATACTTCGGACCTGGATTTTTCAGCTATTCCGGGCATTTTATGAATGGTGACTACTTACCTCATATAGATTGAGGTTTTGAGAAGTAAGTGCATGGGGATAGGGGATTTGTTACCCCACACTCTTTCTTGGTTTTGTCTATATTTGCTAAACCTGAATATCACAGAAGGACGTCACTGACACACAGTCTTTTCTACATATATATAAATATAGGTATAGATATATATTGTACCAATATACCATTTTATATATATATATATATATATATATAAAAAGGTGAAGAAAGAATTCGATCCGTAGGTCAGATAAGTAGGTTAAAAACAACTTTATTTGTTCTCCATTAAAAAGTCCCTGGAGGGGTCCTACAGCAAAGAAACATTGAGCACTGTGTACTCAAGCTGACATGTTTCGGCTGTGTGCCGTAATCATAGCTTGATTGAGTGCATCAGTGCTAACCATTTAAAAGACAAAGTTAATTCCAATTGGTTAAAACATAATTGCACATTTACAATGTTAGAACTAAAGTGCTGTGTTAACCTATTCCCTGCCTGATTATTTTATGCTACTGATCAACTACTAACTTTTGTTGAAGAGTTACATTCTTGTGTTTGTATATACGTGTGGATATGGAAAAATTATGAAAAGTTATTTGGGATTTGGGACCTAATGCACTGTATGACCATCATAAAGGTGTTTAAAGTAAATTATGTATACTACTTTGCGTTGTATTTAAACCCTCTATTTAGCGCAGCACCCATGTTCTGTGCGTTTACTATGTACCTAAATCATAACACTAACTGATTAAGAATCGTACCTATAGTGAATAAAGTTCTTATTGTGGTTTTTAAATATCTACTTTGAAGACCTCTGATAAGTTTCACTGGACTGGTGACTTATTGTACATTATGCTTACTAATCAATATCCTTATGTAAGTGCATAACAGAGACACTTCTATTTCTTCTCTATTGTTTTATTCTGTTTACTGCTGAGGTACGTGAGAGTGTATGTATTACCCATTTGTCTAAATGCTCTGTCTAACAATTAAAGCTTTTACTCAATAGTATATTATGGGAATTTTCGAGATCTATAAATCTGTGGTACCTAGTGGTTGCTTAGTAATATTATGTGAATATATATATTATTCTACAATGCTGTTTATTGTTATTGCCAATAGTTAATTAGATCATATTCGGAGTTAAGACCCCTTGGCACTCTTGTTTGGAGTTTAAAGATCCAATACATCTCTCTTTTTCCCAAAATTAAGTTCCTGTCCCCACCTCTTAAAGGGGTTTTGATTTTTTCAATGGCTTGCCATCTCAGAGTGGTACTGCTTTTGTTGTGTGAATCTTTAAAATGTCTGACCAAGGGGGTAGTTGCCTCTCCCATTTTGATGGTGGACAAATGGTTACGTATTCGGACGTTAACCTCAGTTGAGGTGAGTCCTACATATTGCAGCTTACATTCCACACAGGACAGAACGTATATGACATAGGAGGATGTACAGTTTAGGCAGGAGGTTATTTTGAACACTTCACCTGTGACTTCTGAGCGAAATTCATTCGAGATAGTGGCTTTGTCACACGGTTTACATCTGGCCCTGCCACATCTGTACATCCCCCTATGCCTCAGCCAAGAGCTTTCTTCTGTGGCTGTTATTCTGGGTAATTCAGAGGGTGCCAAATAATTACCTATGGTCTTGCTTTTCCGATAAGAGCATCTGAGGCCCCTATCCACACTATCTACAAGTCTGTCGTCAGCTTTGAGTAGATGGAAGTGTTTGTTGATTATACCACAGATGTTCTTATAATCTGTGCTATAATCGGTTACAAATGTGACCTTTCCTTCCTGAGTGGATGGGTTGGAGGATCTTAGTGATCCCTGTAAGAGTGCCTTCCTATCCAGTCTATCTACCTGTGACTTCGCTTGCTTGACAGTATATTTGGCATAGCCCCTTTTCAAGAGTCTCCTCTCCAGATCTCTGCTTTGTGCCTGATAGGTGCTCTCATCTGTACAGTTTCTTTTTGTTCTGATAAGTTCACCTTTAGCCACTGCAAGTGGAACTTGCTTAGGATGGCAACTCTTTGCATGAAGCAAAGTGTTTCTTGTAATCGGTTTCCGATAAGTACTAGTTCTGACTCTTTCATTTTCAGCAACTGTTAGGGTAAGGTCTAGAAAATGTATCTGACTAGTATTGGTCTCATGAGTAAATCTGAGACCTATGCTGTTGTTATTCAGTTTGGTCATAAAGTCAGACATTTCATTGTCTGTACCCTGCCAGACAAGCAAGAGATCATCTATGTATCGCCTATAGAAGGCGATACATAATCTGTGATCATTTTCCTCTCCATAGATGTGGGACAGCTCCCACCAACCCATAAAAAGGTTGGCGTATGAGGGCGCAAATTTGGCCCCCATTGCTGTCCCACACCTCTGGAGAAAAAAGTCTTCATTAAACCTAAAATAATTATGCTTGAGGAGAAAGTTAGTGACTCTCAGAATATACCTGATGAATGTTTCATCAAAATAGGAAGATTCCTCTAGAAAAAAGGTTATAGCTTTTATTCCTTCTTCATGTGGAATGGAAGAGTACAGAGCCGTGACATCAATTGTCAGCCACTTAAACTGGCTTTCCCAATTGAAGTCTTCCATAAGATTTAATAAATCTTTCGTATCTCTTATGTGGCTCTGTAAGCGGACCACAAACGGATAGAGGATTGCATCAAGCCATTGTGACAGATGCTCAAGGAGGGACCCTATGCCGCTCACAATGGGCCGTCCCTGAACATCCGTCAAGCTCTTATGCACCTTTGGAAGATGGTGGAAGATGGGCACAACAGGATTCTTTACAAAAAGAAAATCATGTGTGTTTAGATTCAGGTGCCCATCCTCCAGACCATCATCCAAAAGTGATCGTAGTTCCTTTTGAAAAGGAACGGTGGGATCCCTTGTTAGTCTTACATAATTGTTAGTATCATTGAGTTGTCGCTCTGCTTCACTAATGTAAGCACTTCTGTCCTGGACTACCACTGACCCCCCTTTATCCGCTGAGCGGATGATAAGGTTTTTGTTTTTCTGTAACTCTAGTAGAGCTTGTTTCTCTTTGTGGGACAAATTTGCTTTGTGCTCACCTCCATCCGTCATATGTGACAGCTGTGTGAGATCTTGTTCTATCCTGTTGTAGAAAGTTTCCAGGATGGGGCCCCTAGACTGTATGGGATAGAATGTTGATTTATTCTTGAAACCATTAAAATTCTTAATCGTATGTGTGGGATTATCATTTTCCCCTACACAGGCCAAGTTTTGTAGTGTGATCAGATCACAAGTTTCTGAAAAATCCAAGAGCTGTGAATTTTCAGGGCCATGCTGGAATGATGTTATGTTCTCAGGGTCCTCAGCCCTCCTCTCATTACTCCCCTGAAAATATTTTCTAAGGGTGAGGTTTCTGATTAGTCTGTTTACATCCAGCATGGTCCTGAAAAGGTCAAATGAGCAAGAGGGGGCAAAATTTAAGCCCAGACTTAGTACTTTCAATTGTGTATGTGTCAAAGTAATTGAGGAAAGATTGATAACATTATACTCTTTTATTGGTATTTCGTAGCTCTGTTTCCTCTCTTGGGATACCTGTTCTGTTTGTGCTGACCTATTCCAGTTTTGTCCTGAGCCTGGTGAAAAACCTGCTCGAACTCCCTGCGGTCTTCTCCCACATTGGAAATGTTGCTACTTGTCTGTTGACTAGTACTACCCACATACTTAGATACTGTGCCACTTTTCTGTGTGTTATGTGAATGAGGATTACTTTTGGGATTACTTTTATTCTGTTTCACTTGTATTATTTCTGGGGCACTTTCTTGAAGTGTAACCTGCTTGTGTGTATTTTTTAGTATCCCCTTGGGTGCAATCTCCTGCTCTTCCCCACTTGAGGCTCCCATTTCTCCTCCTGATTCGAATTCACTATCTGTGGTTCTGCCTGGGCCTGTATGAGTACTATTGAAGTTAGAATTGGTCCCTCTCCCTCTTCCTCTGTTCCTGCTCCGTGATCTCCCTCTCCTACTATTAGACCTCCCACCTTGTCTCCTATTGGTGTGACTCCATATATAAACTGATTGTGTGTCATAATCAAGTTGATCTCTTTGATACTTTATATGTTTACGGTTGAGGATAATATTTTTTGACTCTGTGAGTGCAGATCTTAAAATGCAATCAAATTTGGGATAATCTATCTCCATTCTTTTGCTATTCAATACTTGTTGCAATTCATCTATTTCTTGCCTAATATTTTCAAGCATTTTACTTTTGTAATTGATAAGCAAATTCATTAATCTTAATGAGCATTCTGTTAATACAAAGTTCCATTTAGTAATAAACTCAGAGTCCTGTGTTTCGAATGTTGGAAACTTGCTTATCCTCAAACCCCTTGGTATGATGTTAAGTTTGATGTACTTTTCAAAAGTCCATATATCGAACTGGAGCTTATGTTCCCTAACAAGTAGTTGCTCCATTCTATCAAATAATTCACTTAATGAGTATGTGGAAATGTCCAAAGAAAATACTGTATCAAAGTCCTGGTCTCCATATCCCCTCTCAGCAGCCGGTAGTAGGGAATAAAAGTTAGCTACGGACCCCTCCATTTTGTAAGTGAGCTCTTAATGTTGTGCTACACAGTAATGCTGCCAGATAGCATTCAATACAAACAACAAACATCAAAGTCTGTATATATTTATATATTAGCGCACATGAGAAAATTTGATCAGGTTTTGTCATGTGTTTAGTTACTTGTGGGTTCCTGTCTTTTTAAGGGAAGTCTATAAATTCCCATGATTCCTCTGGCTAATTGCCAATAGTTCTAAGTTTGTGTAGCTATAGGATCTCTGTTCCAAGCCTGCAAAACTTCAAGGTCTTTCTACAGTTTTCTAGCTGTTACCAACTTCAAATTTAACCTTGCTATTGTTGGACATTTCCAAGGACATTATTTGGGCTGCTTTTGCTAACACAGCTTATTTCCAAGCAGACAAACATTTCAATTGCTTTCACTCTCTCACATAACAAACTGCAGCTGAATCTGGACAACCTACTAAACAACTGTGACAAGCAGGTGAAATACAGCAGAACTCGTTAAATAACAGACTTTACTATCAAGAGCTCAAGTCGCTAATTGAACCGTTTGTAGCTTCAGTGTCTTAGAGAGTATTGACTGCTCTCCCCTCTCACAGCCTGTCAGCATTTCCACGATTCCCATTGGTTCAGCCTCACACACCCTCAGGGTGACGTCACAAGCACTCCGCTGTGCTCTCCGACACAGACAAGCTCTGCAGATCAAAGGAGCGGCTCACACAGTAAGATACCAGCACAAATACCTTTGATAATACTATCATTTAACTCTCCATAATATCTGAGACAAATACAGAGGATTAATTGCAACTACGTAACTTGTATATGCTGTCTACAAAAGTTATCAATTTCACCAACTGTGAACATATCCTCTACTGTAACCAACTAAACAGGAGATATTCATATATATTTTCTCTTACATTTCTCTCTCTGGTTAACTCTGCAGTTGTGATCCAATTATACATTATACCTTATTATTGAATAAAGATTACAGCTACCTTACATAACTATTGGCCAAAAGGAATGGATCCAGCAGACATACCTACAGTTGTTTATAATTTAAGCCAACGTGTGGATCAATTAACACAGGGCCTTAAGGAAGTACAATTTCAAAATGATACTCCGGACTATGATCAAGGATAATACCCCTGAGCCCCAGGCCTCTATGCCAGAGAAGTTTTCTGGAAACCGCTCTATGTTCAGACAATTTAGGAATTCTTGCTATCTACTTTTTCAGATGAGGCCAGAGACTTACTTTAATGAAAGAATTAAAGTTATGACAGTTATTTCCTTTTTGAGAGGTGAGCCCCGCAGTTGGGTAGATATGTTTTTTGAAAATGATGATCCAGTACTTGGATCTTAATCTGATTTTTTTTCTTGCATGAGTACCCTTTATGAAGACACGCAAAAGCAAATTACTGCAGAAAATTTAATGCGTTCTCTAAAACAAGGCCGTAGGCCAGTAGAATACCTCACTGAATTTAAACTTTACTCAAAGGATTCCGAATGGAGTGATGTGGCACTCCGCAATCAGTACCGAATTGGACTTAGTGATGCACTGAAGGACGAATTAGCCCGTGCAGATACTCCAAGATCTTTACAGGCATTGATTGAGCTCACCATCAAGATTGACAGGCTCCTCAGGGAGAGGCGTGCAGAACGCCAACATTCAGATGCCCCAACTACCAAGGAGTCACCTGTTCCTATGGAGATATACTTTATCAAAGGTCCTTTGTTACCTGAAGAAAGGTTGCGTAGGAGGAGGATGAATTTATGTATGATTTGCGCTTCTCCTGCCCACTCTGTCAGAGAATGCACAGTTCTTCAACGTCAAAAACCTAGTAAGTTATCACCTGTTACAAATTGTTTCTCAAATCGCATCATTGATTCAGCTTATTGTACTTTATCTATCTCTTTGCAGTGGGGTTGCAAGGCAGTATCAACTAACGCCATCATTGACTCCGGGGCACAGTCCAACTTCATTGATGTTAATTTGACTAAAGTTAATAAAATACCACTGCAAAAGAAAGATACCCCAGTATCCATTTGTGTTATTTATGGCTCTGTTGTTACTCTTATTACACACGAAACTGTTCCAATAATGATGATTACTTCTACAGGTCATTCTGAGTTGATTACATTCGATGTTATCCCATCTCCCCTTTTTCCGCTAGTTTTGGGGTTAAGTTGGCTACAGAAACATCAGCCTAATATTATATGGAAAGATTTGCAAGTTGAGTTTGTTTCTCAGTACTGTAAGGACAATTGCATTCATTATCAAATCTCTCTTCAAAGTGAAATAGTACCTATTCCCAACATACCAGATGTTTACAAGGATTATATAGATGTGTTTGATAAGAAGGAGGCAGACACCCTACCACCACACCGCATCTATGATTTCCCCATAGAATTACTACCCGGATCATCAATTCCATTTGGGCACATATACCCACTTTCACAACCCGAACTTGAACATCTGAAGATTTATCTGGACGAAAACCTAAAGAAGGGTTTCATCAGACCGTCAACTTCTCCTGCAGGAGCTGGCATATTTTTTGTCAAAAATAAAGACAATTCTCTTCGACCAATTATAGACTACCGCCAACTTAAATAGGTATCCTCTACCATTGATTCCTGAGATGGTAGAAAGGCTTAGTGAAGCAAAGATATATACAAAGCTTGATTTAAGAGGTGCCTATAACCTTGTGCGCATTCGTAAAGGAGATGAGTGGTTGACCGCTTTCCGGACAAGCTACGGCCTTTATGAGTATCTTGTGATGCCTTTCGGCCTTTGCAATGCCCCAGCCATGTTCCAACATTTTATTAACAACATCTTCAGAGACTTGTTGGACGTGTGCTTGGTGGTTTATTTAGACAACATCCTTATATACTCAAGGAACATCTGAAGCATGTACAATGGGTTTTGGATAGACTTCGCACCCATCATCTCTTTGCTAAACCGGAAAAATGTCTTTTTCATGTTACAGAACTCTCTTTCTTAGGTTACCAAATCACACCAAATGGTCTCAGAATGGAAGATAACAAAGTCGATGCCATTCTAAATTGACCTATTCCTACCTCTAAGAAGGAGGTTCAACGCTTTCTCGGTTTCTATAACTTTTACCGGAAATTTATTAAAGGTTTTTCTCAGATTGTTAAACCTCTCTCTTCTCTCACCGGTAATCATTCTTTTGTTTGGAATGAAGACGCACAAGCAGCATTTGTGTTACTCAAGAAATCATTCTCTTCAGCACCTATACTACATTTTCCCAACCCAGAATTGTCTTATATTTTGGAGGTTGATGCTTCCTACTACGCTACTGGAGCCATACTCTCTCAACAGGTCTCACCCACAGATCCCATTCATCCAGTGGCTTTCTTCTCAAAATTAATGTCAGCACCTGAGAGGAATTACTCCATAGGAGAAAAAGAACTCCTCGTCATTAGGAAGTCATTAGAACACTGGCGCCATCTATTAGAAGGTACAGCTATTCCCATAACCATTTATACCGACCACCGTAATCTGGAATACCTACAAACAAGTAAGACTCTTTCTGCTAGACAACTCAGATGGAGTTTATATTTTACCAGATTTAACTTCCATATAACCTATCGTCCAGGTTCAAAGAATGAGAAAGCTGACGCTCTTTCAAGATCTCCAAAACCTCCTCCAGATGATATTCCACCACAAACAATACTATCTCCGAAACACTTTCTTGGTGTTACCCATCTATCTACTGATATTATTTACTCTTCTCAAAAACAAGATATTTCCATACCAAAGGAGATCCTTCGCAGGGGCAATGATGGGTTGTACTATCATGAAGATAGGATCTATATTCCACCTAACCTCAGGTCTACTTTGACTGCAACTCATCATGATTCTCTTCTAGCAGGACACCCTGGCATAGCTAGAACTATTGAACTATGGAATTGATTGGAAGAAATTATTGGTGGCCTAACATGGCCTCTTATGTGAAGGATTTTATAAATTCTTGTCTGGTTTGTGCGACCTTAAAACCACAGAAATTCTGTCCATATGGGTTCTTAAAACCTTTACCCATACCTACCCGTCCATGGATCATGGTTGGGATGGATTTCATTGTTGATCTGCCACTCTCATCTAATTTCAACACAATATTAGTAGTGGTGGACCATCTTATGAAAATGGCACATTTTATTCCCTACAAAAAACTTCCTACAGCATCAGAGACTGCCTATCTCTTCATGAAAGAAGTAGTTAGATTACATGGTATACCTAATATCATTATTACGGATTGAGGTACCCAGTTCACCTCAAGGTTCTGGAAAGAGCTTTGCACCATTCTCAAAATTGAACATTGCTGCAGCACTGCTTACCATCCACAGACAAATGGACAGACAGAGAGGGTAAACCAGTGGTTAGAACAGTATATCCACTGTTACTGTTCTTTCCAACAGGACCATTGGTCAGATAATTTATATACTGCAGAGTTTGCCTACAATAATTTACGGAGCACTTCCACAAAATGTTCCCCGTTCTTCGCTAATTATGGGTTCGATCCAGTTTTCCAGTTGTATACTCATTCACCATCCTCTTCACCGCATGTTGATGACACAGTTAATTCACTTTCTGATACTTTCTCACAACTAAAAGATAATATTAAAGCAGCACAATATTGTCAAAAATATTATTATGATAGCAAGAGAAGAAGCCCTCCTAAGTATAAAGTAGGTGAGAAGGTGTGGTTATCAACCAAGTACCTCAAACTAAAAACACCTTGCAAAAAGTTTTCTCAGTTGTTCGTTGGACCTTTCACAATAACAGGTGTTGTTAACGAAAATGCTGTTAAATTGGATCTACCGTCATACTATCGTATTCATTCGACATTTCATGTCTCGCTCCTTAAACCATTCTATCCAACCAGACAGCAGACATCTGTCGATATTCCAACCCAAATCGTCGACGATGAAGATATTTATGAAATCAAGTCTATCTTGGATTCTCGTTGGCATAAGGGTTCTTTGCAGTATTTGGTACGCTGGAAGGGTTTTTCCCCTGAGGATGATTCTTGGGAACCTTCCTCTCATCTTAATGCTTCACGTTTGGTTTCCCGTTTTCACCAATCTCATCCTGATAAACCTGCTCCGATGGCTGCAGTGCAGCCCCTTTGACGGGGGGATTTGTCATGTGTTTACTAGTGGGTTCCTGCCTTTTAAGGGAAGTCTATAAAGTCCCATGATTCCTCTGGCTAATTGACAATAGTTCTAAGTTTGTGTAGCTATAGGATCTCTGTTCCAAGCCTGCAAAACTTCAAGGTCGTTCTACAGTTTTCTAGCTGTTACCAACTTCAAATTTAACCTTGCTATTGTTGGACATTTCCAATGACATTATTTGGGTTGCTTTTGCTAACGCAGCTTATTTCCAAGCAGACAAACATTTTAATTGCTTTCACTCTCTCACATCACGAACTGCAGCTGAATCTGGACAACCTACTAAACAACTGTGACAAGCAGGTGAAATACAGCAGAACTCATTAAATAACAGACTTTACTATCAAGAGCTCAAGTCGCTAATTGAACCATTTGTAGCTTCAGCGTCTTAGAGAGCATTGACCGCTCTCCCCTCTCACAGCCTGTCAGCGTTTTCACGATTCCCATTGGTTCAGCCTCACACACCCTCAGGGTGATGTCACAAGTGCTCCGCTGCGCTCTCCGACACAGACAAGCTCTGCAGATCAAAGGAGCGGCTCACACAGTAAGATACCAGCACAAATACCTTTGATAATACTATCATTTAACTCTCCATAATATCTGAGACAAATAAAGAGGATTAATTCCAACTACGTAACTTGTATATGCTGTCTACAAAAGTTATCAATTTCACCAACTGTGAACATATCCTCTCCTGTAACCAACTAAACAGGAGATATTCATATATATTTTCTCTTACATTTCTCTCTCTGGTTAACTCTGCAGTTGTGATCCAATTATACATTATACCTTATTATTGAATAAAGATTACAGCTACCTTACAGGTTTGCAGGGTGTTAGTTAGTTGTGGGGGGTTTTTTTGCATTTTTTGTGCTCCACTGAAGTCTATGGGGGAATACGTGAACGCGGTCGTGATATTCGGACTTCAGATTTTTTGCACTAGTTCGAAATATTTTTTACTTTCAACTTGTAATATGTGTGCTACTAGATGCGCACAAAAATCCTTCTTTTAACAGAGTTAACGCTGGAGCGCAAACTACTGCTCCACTTCTAAACTAGCCCTATGTATTTAACTCCCATTAACCCCTTAAGTGCTGATGACAACACATTCTCATCTTCAACACAAAGCCCAGAGTGAGGATGATATGTCATCATCCTGAGGGGTTCTCCTTTAGATCCGGATACTGGGAAACACCCTGAAGGTAAGGATACAGGAGTTTTATTTCCTGATCGTCTTATAAGGATAGGACACTGAGTTTGGTCACATCAAAGGGGTTAAAAACTCCCTGCAGATGCAGACAACTCCAGGAGGATTTTCTAGAGATAGGGGAAGATCATTGAAAACCCATATCTCAGCCCCAGACTACTTAACGGAACAAAACAAAACAAAACAAAACAAAAAACCAATATAAGAAACTGTCCATTTGGGATGGTAACTATTTGCAAGTAACAAACGGCCAGATTACGAGTTTTGCGTTATGAGGGGTGCAGTGCTAACTTGCACGTGATTGTCACCGCTCACTTACCTACAGCGCTGGTATTACAGGTTTTTACCAACCCGCCGTTAAAAGGCAAGAAGCGTAGAGCAAAATTGTGCTCCATACCGCACTCCAATGCCGGCGCTGCTTAAGTTAGCGGTGAGCTGGTTGTACGTGCTCGTGCACGATTTCCCCATAGATATCAATGGGGAGAGGCAGCTGAAAAAAAGTCTAACACCTGCAATAAAGCAGCATAAAGCTCCGTAACACAGCCCCATTGATTCCTATGGGGAAATAAAATTTATGTTTACACCTAATACCTTAACATGAACCCTGTTCCAATCAGCCAATAGAATGTGAGCTCAATCTCATTGGCTGATTGGATCAGTCAATAGGATTGAAGTTCAATCCTATTGGCTGATTGCATCAGCCAATAGGATTTTTTCAACCTTAATTCCGATTGGCTGATAGAATTATATCAGCCAATCGGAATCTAAGGGACGCCATCTTGGATGACGTCATTTAAAGGAACCTTCATTCCAGAAGAAGCCTTCGATTGAAGAGGATGCTCCGCGCTGGATGTCTTGAAGATGGAGCCGCTCCGTGTCGGAAGGATGAAGATAGAAGATGCTGTCTGGGTGAAGACTTCTGCCCGTCTGGAGGACCACTTCTGCCAGCTTCGTTGAGGACATCTTGCCGCCTGGTTGAAGACTTCTCCCGGCTTCGATGAGGATGGATGTCGGCTCTTCAAAACTGTAAGTGGATCTTCGGGGGTTAGTGTTAGGATTTTTTAAGGGTGTATTGGGTGGGTTTTATTTTTAGATTAGGGGTTTGGGCTGCAATAGAGCTAAATGCCCTTTTAAGGGCAATGCCCATCCAAATGCCTATTTCAGGGCAATGGGGAGCTTAGGTTTTTTTAGTTAGGGTTTTATTTGGGGGGCTGGTTGTGTGGGTGGTGGGTTTTACTGTTGGGGGGTGTTTGTATTTTTGTTTACAGGTAAAAGAGCTGATTTATTTGGGGCAATGCCCAGCAAAAGGCCCTTTTAAGGGCTATTGGTAGTTTAGTTTAGGCTAGGGTTTTTTTATTTTGGGTGGGCTTTTTTTATTTTGATAGGGCTATTAGATTAGGTGTAATTAGTTTAAAGATCTTGTAATTTGTTTTTTATTTTCTGTAATTTAGTGTTTGTTTGTTTTTTGTAATTTAACTAAATTCAATACAATTAACTAATTGTATTTAATTTAGGGAATTTATTTAATTGTAGGGTTAGGTAAGGTGTTAGTGTAAGACAGGTTAGGTTTTATTTTACAGGACAATTTGTATTTATTTTAGCTAGGTAGTTATTAAATAGTTAATAACTATTTATTAACTATTCTACCTAGTTAAAATAAATACAAACTTGCCTGTAAAATAAAAATAAAACCTAAGCTAGGTACAATGTAACTATTAGTTATATTGTAGCTAGCTTAGGGTTTATTTTATAGGTAAGTATTTAGTTTTAAATAGGAATTATTTATTTATATTAATAGTAGGTTTTATTTAGATTTATTTTAATTATATTTAAGTTAGGGGATGTTAGGGTTAGACTTAGATTTAGGGGTTAATAAGTTTAGAATAGTGGCGGCGACGTTGGGGGCGGCAGATTAGGGGTTAATAAATGTAGATAGGTGGCGGCGATGTTAGGGACAGCAGATTAGGGGTTAATAATATTTAACTAATGTTTGCAAGGCGGGAGTATGGCGGTTTAGGGGTTAATATGTTTATTCTAGTGGCGGCAATGTCGGGAGCGGCAGATTAGGCGTTAATCATTTTATTATAGTGTTTGCGATGCGGGAGGACCTCGGTTTAGGAGTTAATAGGTAGTTTATGGGTGTTAGTGTACTTTTTAGCCCTTTAGTTATGAGTTTTATGCTACGGATTTGTAGTGTAAAACTCATAACTACTGACTTTAAAATGTGGTACAAATCTTGACGGGATAGGCTGTACCGCTCACTTTTTGGCCTCCCAGGACAAGCTCGTAATACCGGCGCTATGAAAGTCCCATAGAAAAAAAGACTGTACACAATTTGCGTAAGTTGATTTGCGGTAAGGCTAAAAAAGTGTGTGGTGCCCCTAAATCTGCAAGAATCGTAATACCAGCGGTAGTAAAAAAGGCAGCGTTATGAGGCTTAACACTGCTTTTTTACTCATAATGCAAGACTCGTAATCTAGCCAAAAGTTTTTCTTGCAGTTGATTTTCTATATATACTTGCTATTAATTCTTCACCTTCATTATTGATTTTTAAATCCAAGAAGGTCATTTCAGTTTTATTACTTTGATATATGAACTTCAGATTGAAGTCCTTTTTGTTTGTTTTCATAAATTTATGTAGGGCCTGTTTAGACACAGAAGAAACTGTACCAGTAAGGAGACATTCCAAAAAGAAGCACTAGATTTAAGAAGTAGATTCAAAACCAGAGGATATTCACAAAATTGTTTAAAATCAGCATATACTACAGCTGTAAAAAGTGACAGACACATTATTATATTAAGAAAAAAAATAAAATTAAAGAGGAAAATATTTGATTTCTTTCACAATATAATAATAAATGGCAATATATACCAGCAATATTACAGAACCACTGGGTTGTAATAACGATTGATAAAGATATCATTCATTTTGTATAAGATAGACCTCTTATGACAGCTCGTAGGGCACCAAATTTAAAAGATTTACTAGTCCATAGCCCATTTGTGAAGATACCAGATAAAAACAATTGGTTACAACAATGGAATAAAGCAGAGGGTAACCTCAAATGTCCTAACTGGTTAGTCTGTGAAAATATGCAACAAGGCAAATTCTTCCTGGACAAATTCGGGAAATATCATAAAGTCAAGGGGAGAAATAACTGTAGAAGTAGGGAGTAATATATCTAGTGTTCTGTAATTGTCCCATGTATTATGTAGGTAAAACCTACAGGGAGCTGAAAGAACGAATAAAGAACACAAGAGAGATATTACAAATAAAATCATGAGTAGTAGTGTGTCCCGTGACTTTAAGAAATTTCATAACAGCAATGCAGACATCATAAGGTTCTTAGGATTAGAAAAAATAGACATCACAATGAGAGGGGGTAACCTTAATAAGATGTTACTGCAAAAGAAGTGCAGGTGGATTTATGAGCTAAAATCCTTAAAACTCCAAGGGCTTAAAGGGCCACTAAACCCAAAATCTTTCTTTCATGATTCAGATAGAGAATAGAAAATTAAACAACATTACAATTTACTTCCATTATTTATTTTGCTTCATTTTTTAAATATCCTTAGTTGAAGAAAAAGCAATGCACATGGTGAGCCAATCACACGAGGCTTCTATGTGCAGCAACCAATCAGCAGCTACTGAGCATATCTAGATATGCTTTTCATCAAAGAATATCAAGAGAATAAAACAAATTAGATAATATAAGTAAATTAGAAAGATGTTTAAAATTGCATTCTCTTTCTAAATCATAAAAGAAAAAATGTGGGTGGCATGTCCCTTTAATGAAGAAATAAACTAAGCTCTATTCCTATAAGAAATAAAATATACAAAATTAGAATAAATTGAAGGATGCCATTGAATAAGTTAGTCTGGTTACTGCAGATACTTGTATATAAATATGCATATAGTGTAGATCAGGGGTGGGCAAGAGGTAGATCGCGGTCTACCAGTGGACCACGAGTGAATTTTGAGGTGACCGCCTGTAAGATTTCAAAAGTCTGCATGATAAGAGAAAGATTTCTCAGACATCTACGGCGGCGAGGCTCTTCACTGAGAATCTAGAATCTAGATTCTGAGTGAAGAGCCTCGCCACCCTAGATGTGTGAAAAATCTTTCTCTTATTCAGACTTTTGAAATCGGCTATGTGTAGGACAGCGGTATGGGCACTGTACTTCAGCATGCGCGACCCAGCTGTAGCTGAACTCGCTGCCCCAGCTTTGGTTACAGGACCTGCCCCCTAATCAACCTGACATGGCATCCAGCCAATAAAGCTACAGTCTCGAGCTGTCTTGATTGCGATACTACTTATCATACACAGGCGTGCAACACAGATAAGGTTGCTTGACGGTCCCAGCGTGACGTAAAGAGAGAGCTCTCGCAGTAAGTAAAGACAGAGCGCTGCTGTATTGGTTATTAAAGATCGCGGATGATTTTTAAAGCTGTATTATTTGTGTTAAAAATACAATTTTCAGCCAGAAGGTCCTATTTGTGACAAAAATAAAAATTTTGCACCCGGTTACACAGTGTATGCTGGACTATTCTTTGTGTTTTTTGAATAAATTACATTATTGTAATTATTATTATCAAAACTGGTGGGTTTTTTTTTAGTTAGGTGACCACGTCACTTGGAATAAAATTAGAGGTAGGCCTTGCCTTACAAAATTTGCCCACCCCTGGTGTAAATGATACTTTTGTGGCAGGAGATTTAGAAGCATCATTTAGAAAAAGAAAAAAAGCAATTTCCTCTTTTTTTCATGGAAGTAAAATAACATTTGTAACGATATGTTAGTAGAATTAGAAACAAACGCCTAGATTTAGAGTTTTGCCACCAAAGGGGTGCGTTAGCTATGCATGTTTTTTCCCCTGCACCTTTTAAATAACGCTGGTATTGAGAGTTCTCTGAAGGGCTGCGTTAGGCTCCAAAAAGGGAGCGTAGAGGTATATTTACCGCCACTTCAACTCTCAATACCACCGTTGTTACGGTAGCGGCTAGCTGGAAAAACGTGCTCGTGCACGATTCCCCCATAGGAAACAATGGGGCAGTTTGGGCTAAAAAAAAACTAACACCTGCAAAAAAGCAGCGTTCAGCTTCTAACGCAGCCCCATTGTTTCCTATGGGGAAACACTCTCTAAGTCTGCACCTAACACCCTAACATGTACCCCGAGTCTAAACACCCCTAACCTTACACTTATTAACCCCTAATCTGCCGCCCCCGCTAACGCTGACCACTGCATTTTATTATTAGCTCCGGATACCGCCGCTACCTACATTATACCTATGTACCCCTAATCTGCTGCCCACAACATCGCGGACCCCTATATTATATTTATTAACCCCAAATCTTCCGCCCCAACATTGCCGCTACCTTACCTACACTTATTAACCCCTAATCTGCCGACCGGACCTCGCCGCCACTATAATAAATGTATTAACCCCTAAACCGCCGCACTCCCGCCTCGCAAACCATATAATAAATAGTATTAACCCCTAATCTGCCCTCCCTAACATCTGCGACACCTAACTTCAAGTATTAACCCCTAATCTGCCGACCGGACCTCAACGCTACTCTAATAAATGTATTAACCCCTAAAGCTAAGTCTAACCCTAACCCTAACACCCCCCCCTAAGTTAAATATAATTTTATTCTAACGAAATAAATTATTTCTTATTAAAAAAATGAATCCTATTTAAAGCTAAATACTTACCTATAAAATAAACCCTAATATAGCTACAATATAAATAATAATTACATTGTAGATATTTTAGGATAACTGAGCTCGCATTCTATTGGCTGATCGGAACAGCCAATAGAATGCGAGCTCAATCTGATTGGCTGATTGGATCAGCCAATCCGATTGAATTTGAATCTGATTGGCTGAATCCTATCAGCCAATCGGAATTCGAGGGACGCCATCTTGGATGACGTCATTTAAAGGAACCTTCATTCTTCGTTAGGACGTCGGAAGAAGAGGATGGATCCTCGCCGGCTGCTTGAAGATGGACCCGCTCCGCTCCGGATGGAAGAAGATAGAAGATGCCGCCTGGATGAAGACTTCGGACCCTCTGGAGGACCTCTTCTGGCCGGATAGGATGAAGACTTCGGACCCTCTGGAGGACCTCTTCTGGCCGGATAGGATGAAGAGTTTGGACCCTCTTCTGGACGGATCGGATGGTACCCGGCTGGGTGAAGACAAGGTAGGAAGATCTTCAGGGGCTTAGTCTTAGGTTTTTTAAGGGGGGTTTGGGTGGGTTAGATTAGGCGTATGTGGGTGGTGGGTTGTAATGTTGGGGGGGTATTGAATGTTTTTTTTACAGGCAAAAGAGCTGATTTCTTTGGGGCATGCCCCACAAAAAGCCCTTTTAAGGGCTGGTAAGGTAATAAAGCTGTTAACTTTTTATTTTAGAATAGGGTAGGGCATTTTTTTATTTTGGGGGGCTTTGTTATTTTTTTAGGGGGCTTAGAGTAGGTGTAATTAGTTTAATATTCTTGTAATCTTTTTTTTTTGTAATTTAGTGTTTGTTTGTTTTTTGTAATTTAGTTTAATTGTAGGTAATTGTAGGTAGTTTAGTTAATTAATTTATTGATAGTGTAGTGTTAGGTTTAATTGTAACTTAGGTTAGGATTTATTTTACAGGTAATTTTGTAATTATTTTAACTAGTTAGCTATTAAACACTTAATAACTATTTAATAGCTATTGTACCTAGTTAAAATAAATACAAAGTTGCCTGTAAAATAAATATAAATCCTAAAATAGCTACAATGTAATTATTATTTATATTGTAGCTATATTAGGGTTTATTTTACAGGTAAGTATTTAGCTTTAAATAGGATAATTTTTTTAATAAGAAATAATTTATTTTGTTAGATAAAAATTATATTTAACTTAGGGGGGTGTTAGGGTTAGGGTTAGACTTAACTTTAGGGGTTAATACATTTATTAGAGTAGCGGCAAGGTCTGGTCGGCAGATTAGGGGTTAATACTTGAAGTTAGGTGTCGACGATGTTAGGGAGGGCAGATTAGGGGTTAATACTATTTATTATAGGGTTTTTGAGGCGGGAGTGAGGCGGTTTAGGGGTTAATACATTTATTATAGTGGCGGCGAGGTCCGGTCGGCAGATTAGGGGTTAATAAGTGTAGGTAAGGTAGCGGCGACGTTGGGGGGGCAGATTAGGGGTTAATAAATATTATGTAGGTGTCGGCGATGTTAGGGGCAGCAGATTAGGGGTACATAGGGATAATGTAGGTGGCGGCAGTGTGCGGTCGGCAGATTAGGGGTTAAAAAATTTATTAGAGTGGCGGCGATGTGGGGGGCCTCGGTTTAGGGGTACATAGGTAGTTTATGGGTGTTAGTGTACTTTAGAGCACAGTAGTTAAGAGCTTTATCAACCGGCGTCAGCCCATAAAGCTCTTAACTACTGACTTTTTTCTGCGGCTGGAGTCTTGTTGGTAGAGGGTGTACCGCTCACTTCAGCCAAGACTGTAAATACCAGAGTTAGGAAGATCCCATTGAAAAGATAGGATACGCAATTGGCGTAAGGGGATCTGCAGTATGGAAAAGTTGAGGCTGGAAAGTGAGCGTTAGACCCTTTCCTGCCTGACTCTAAATACCAGCGGGCGGTAAAAAGCAGCGTTAGGACCCCTTAACACTGCTTTTGACGGCTAACGCAGAACTCTAAATCTAGGCGAAATGTAATATAGATTTATTATGATGTTGAAACACTATCCCAAATATAAAGTTTTCATTGCATTAATGATAGAACACTAAGGGGTAAATTTATTATTGTGCGGACAGACATAATACGATGTAGTGTATCATGTCCACCGCACATCGATAAATGCTGACAGGATACGCTGTTGGCATTTATCATTGCAACAGCAATTCTTGTGAACTACTGGTGCAATACCGCCCCCTGCAGATTCGCGGCCAATCAATAAATGTAAATATTGTAAAAAAAAAAACAATACTCTTAGGACCGCTGCTTCCTAACTTCCGCTTCAGGCGGAACTGAAGCAGAGTGGGTCGGAAGCAGCATCTGCTGCTTCATAAATCAACCACTAAAGGATTATTACTATGCTACAATGAATATTTCACCTGGAGGGGCGGTACTAATATGACACTTTAAAAGTCAGGAACTTGACTGTGCCGGAAGAAGCCCTGGATATACTCCCCGAGGGTGAAACGTGCGTTGCTTCTGTTTGCATATGTTCTTGGGAGTTATCAGCTGAGCCCCTTAAATGAACAAATAAATGGATAACAAACTACATAGGTGGTAGAGATATGGGCGCTCTCTAAAGAATTCAGCCATGGACAGCCTGTGAGGAATATAATTGGGTTAGAGGAATTACTTATATGTTCCATTCGGTCTCACAAAATTATCGGGATTGATAGTATAATAATCCCTGTTCTGATCCTAGACTGAGGGCCCAAATGGGGAGTTAGCATAAGAATGTGTCTGAGATGTGTAACAGGCAGTGAAACTCACTATATGTCTCTCCAGAATCCCAGCCAAGTAACAGATGTGAGAACAGGGGATGTCACAGAGGAGAAGTTATTACATATGGATAATTCACACTGTAAGTCTTATCTCATATATATGGGATGCTCAAAGGTAGAGTCTGTTCTGAATAATGATTGATAACAATGGAATAACCTGACAGTCTGTGAACAGCGATAAGCAGGAGGATTATAATTAGGTTAACACAGTTCCGTTTTGGCTTAGAAATACTTCAGTAAACTTTAAGCAGGTTGATGCCTGCGTACACTTAAGAGACAATGAATTTAATCAGTACCCGATATCGATATTTGTGGTTCTTGGAGCGTTTAGTCAGTGCAGATAAGGATCGTAGTTTCAACTCACAAGCCACCGGAAGCTGAACATAAGCTGGAGAAGGTGGGTTAAACTGGCGTCCGTGTTTCGGTTTTCCTTTACTAATGACGTGGGTAGGTCTGTAAATTGGAAGCAGAGGTAACGCTGTTATAAGTAAATTTATGAGAATACAGCTCAGACAGAAGTTGTGAAATGACAGCTGTTGATATCCAGGACTAAAGCTGTTTTCCAACTAAGTGCAACCACACAAAAGAAGTACAAGGGCTTAGGGAATCTCAGGCTGCAGCAAGACTATCAGCTTAACAGTCAAAATACTAAGCATAGGAAGTTGAGAGGAGGAGACTTTTATAGGGAGAAGATTGAGAATTTAAAGAGACAGTGAGCAACATAGGCATCTCATGACTGAACCCCCCATCCAAGGAGCCACTCCGAGGCTCAAGGTTTGGGGTGATCGGGATTCCTGCAGTGGAACAAAGAGACGAGTCTGGGAGCTGAGAGATTGGAGGAAGGCTCCCAAGAATCTTCATCATGACCAAACCCTTTCCAGTGAATGAGGTATTGTAGGGTATTCCGATGGAACCTGGAATCCAGGATGGAATCCACCTCATAGTCGGACTCAATGAGATCAGTAACGGGGAAGTTGGAACAACTATCAGGAGGTCTGAGCGAGGTATAGGGCTTCAAAAGGGAAACATGAAACGAAGGATGGATAGAGAGAGTCTTTGGTAGATCCAGAGTGACAGCATTAGGATTAAGGACTTTGATAATCCTGAAAGGGCCAATAAAGAGAGCTTCCAGTTTTCTTGTTGGAACCTTAAGGCTTAAGTGTCTAGTAGAGAGCCAAACCAGATCACCAATGCTATAGGGAGGAAGTTGGCGTCTTCGTAAATCGTAGAAGGATTTTTGATGGGCTTGAGCTTGTTTAAGATTATCCTGAATAACCGAAAACCATTGAGCAAGTTCATTTATCGTGTCATTAACCTGTGGTGATGAACTTTCTTCTCTAGGGTATAAATGAAATCTGGGGTGGAATCCATAGTTTGCAAAAAAAGGAGACAGTTTAGTTGAGACGTTTACAGAGTTGTTAAAAGCAAATTCTGCGGTGGGCAAGAGGGATAACCAGTTGTCCTGTAGGTAAGAGCAATGACATCTAAGATATTGTTCGAGAGTTTGGTTAGCCCTCTCAGTTTGTCCGGTGGTCTGGGGATGATGAGAGGTACTAAGCCTGCGTTGTATTTTCAGGATGAGACAAAGTTGGGTCCAGAACTTGGAGGTGAATTGAGAGCCTCTATATGATGTGATAGAATCTGGACGTCCATGTAGTCTTACAACGTGAGAAAGAAATAGTTGTGCAGTTTCATATGCAGTAGGTAAGGGTATAAAATGTGCCATTTTAGTGAATAAGTCCACTACCACCATTATACAGTTGTGGTTATTAGAGAAAGCTAAATCCACGATAAAGTCCTTCCAAGGTCTGTCTGGTACAGGTAGAGACAGTAAGAGACCATAAGGATGTGCTTTAGAGGTTTTGGTTGTCACACAAATGTTACATGATTTGATATACTTGAAAACATCAGAAGACATATTCACCCACCAAAAATCTCTTTTGAGTAGATGGATTGTTTTATGAACTCCTGGATGACCAGAAATGATTGAGTTGTGTGCAGATTGAAGTAGTTCTTTGAGTAGACTAGGAGGTATGTACATTGTTTCTTGGTGAAAGAACAACCAATCTTTACCTTTGGTTAAAATGTCTTTTGGTAAATCAGGATCTTGTTGTTGAGAAACGCGGATCTGGGATGTAGAGTCGATGGATAAACCAATGAATCTGTTCTGTGGGATGATGGATATCACTGGAGATGAGTAGTCAGGTCTTGGATCTTTTCTGGATAGAGAATCAGCCTTTCCATTTTTCCTTCCTGGTCTGTATGTAATAATGAAATCGAATCTCGTAAAGAAAAGACTCCATCTGATCTGATGGGAAGTTAACGTTAACGTCTTGTTGGATTTCAGATACTCAAGGTTTTTGTGATCCGTGTAAATCAGAATTGGAATGGTAGTACCCTCGAGTAGGTGTCTCCAGAACTCCAAAGAACTTTTGATAGCTAGGAGCTCTTTTTTCCCGATTGGGTAGTTTACTTCGGAGGAAGTCATGACTCTGGAGAAGAAGGCGATAGGATGAACAGGAGCTTTTGGAGTTTTACATTAAGAAAGGATAGCCCCTAGGGCATAATCTGAGGCGTTTACCTCCAGAATGTATTGGAGTTTGGGATATGGGAACTTGAGTATTGGAGCAGTGATAAAACATTGTTTTAGTCGGCTTGTGTTGTCCAAACAAATGTTGGATGATTACCAGTGAGTGTAGTTAAAGGTCTAGCTATGAGGGAGAAATTCTTGATGAATTTTCTGTAAAAATTTGCGAAACCGATGAAACACTGTATGTCTTTTTTACTTTTAGGAGTAGGCCAAGATGTTATAGCCTCAATCTTTTTTATTTTCCATCTATATACCTAAAGGAGATATAAGATACCCTAGGAAGGAGATGGTATCAGTATTGAATATACATTTTTCTGGTTTTGCATATAACAAGTTTTGTCTAAGACGTTGCAAAACCGTTCTGACTTGGAGTACATGTTGGTCTATGTTCTTGGAATAAATAAGTATATCATCAAGATATATAATCATACAGACGTCTAGCAAATCTCGAAAGAGGTCGTTAATGAAACACTGGAATGTAGCTGGGGCGTTGCATAATCTGAATGGCATGACAGTATACTCGAACAAGCCGTACCTTGTCTGGAATGCTGTCAGCCATTCGTGCCAAGATTTAATCCTGATCAGATTGTAGGCCCCCCTCAGGTCAAGTTTAGTGAAAAGAGTAGCCCCTTGAAGTCTTTCTATGATTTCAGGTATAAGGGGTAAAGGGTACCTGCTCTTCTTTGTGCGCCTGTTTAACTCCCTATAGTCAATTATGGGTACCAAGGTGTTATCTTTATTGCGCACAAAGAATATACCAGCACCAGCAGGGGAGGTGGAAGGCCTTATGAAACCCTTACGTAAATTATCTTCTAAGTACTGTTTCAGATGAAGTAACTCAGGTTCAGAAAGGGGGTATATATGCCCGTAGGGAATGTCGGAACCTGGTAACAATTCTATTGGGCAGTCATATGATCTGTGGGGTGGAAGGTTTTCCGCTTCTATCTTATCAAAAACATCAGAGTAGTCAGCATAACAGTCAGGTATAGGAACTTCTACAGTCTTTGTATGAAAAATATGAGTGGGAACATAGCAAGTCTTGGTACAGAAGTCTGAATTAAACACTATGTCTGAGGTTTTCCAAACAATCTGTGGTTCATGAGTTTGTAACCAGCATAGGCCTAAAACAATGGGGAAAAGCGGTGAGGCATGAGTAATTGGGCCGGATGAAATAAAAGAACCATCGATTACATGAATAGCCAGTGAATCAACTTTCTTTATTAGTGGGATATGATACAACTTAGTGAATTTCTTATCTATAAAATTGCCAAGGGTGCCAGAATCAATAATGGCTTGGGTCGGTATTCTTTGGGTTTCCCACTGTAAAGAGATAGAAATGTTACAATGAGTACTGGTAGATAACTGATTGGTACAACTGATATAACTTGTACTTCTCTTACCCTTCTGCTTTAGGAGACTGGGACACTCCTTGACTGAGTAAGCTTTTGAGGCACAGTATGAACATAGGTTATTAACCCTCCTTCTATTTTTCTCCTCGGTAGTGAGAGGTCCTTTTGTAAAAGCTATTTCCATAGGTTCCTCTGTACTCCGTTGGGCTGATGATGGGTAAGAGGTAGTGGGATTCTTCTTCCAGGGCTGTTCTGTAGAACCCTTTTCATGTCTACGTTCACGTATACGACGGTCAATAGAAACTGCTTAAGTCATGAGAGAATCCAGGGTAGAGGGGAGTGTACCCCTAGCTAGCTCGTCCTTGACAAACTCTGATAACCCGAGTCGAAACTGGAAATGGAGTGCTGCTTCGTTCCAAAGCGTGTCTGGTGCCCATCTCTTAAAGTCTGAGACATAGTCTTCGGCGGGTCTTTTGTTTTGTCTAAGAGCCCGGAGGGCGTTTTCAGCGGTGTTCTGCTTATTCTTATCTTCATATAAGAAAGACATTTTTTCAAAGAATAAATGCAAAGAGTCCAGTATTGGGTCATTCGTCTCATAAAAATTAGTAGCCCAAGCCTTAGGTTCTCCTTTTAGGTATGATATCACAGTAAGCACTTTCATTTGTTCTGTAGGATAAGTTTTGTGTTTCAGGGAGAAATACAATAAGCAGGAATTTTTAAAATCCCTAAATTGAGTTCTGTCCCCTGAGAACCTTTCAGGGGGGCATACCTGGGGTCTGGGTGTGAATTCGGCACAGCAGGCCTATTGTCTATGTTATCTCTAATAACAGTTCTCAGGTACTAATTTTCTGTTTGAATCTCCCTTATCCCTTGTATCAAAAGATCCATATTCTGAGACAGTGAGGTTACTTTGTGAGTTCTGCCAACTCCATATTAATTCCTTGTTTTTTAGGCTTAGTATTATGTGAGGAATATAATTGGGTTAGAGGAATTACTTATATGTTCCACTCAGTCTCACAAAATTATCGCGATTGACAGTATAATAATCCCTGTTCTGATCCTAGACTGAGGGCCCAAATGGGGAGTTAGCATAAGAATGTGTCTGAGACGTGTAACAGGCAGTGAAACTCACTATATGTCTCTCCAGAATCCCAGCCAAGTAACGGATGTGAGAACAGGGGATGTCACAGAGGAGAAGTTATTACATATGGATAATTCACACTGTAAGGGGACTATCTATCAAGCTCCGAATGGAGCTTGAGGCCCTGTGTTTCTGGCGAGCCTGCAGGCTCTCCAGAAACAACAGTTATGAAGCAGAGGTCACAAAGACCGCTGCTCCATAACCTGTCCGCCTGCTCTGAACAGGCGGACAGACATTGACGGAAATCAACCCGATCGAGTACGATCGGGTTGATTGACACCTCCCTGCTGGTGGCCGTGAGTCAGCAGGGGGCGGCGTTGCACCAGCAGCTCTTGTGAGCTGCTGGTGCAATGCTGAATACGGAGAGCGTATTGCTCTCCGCATTCAGCAAGGTCTTGCGGACCTGATCTGCACTGTCGGATCAGGTCCGCAAGACCTTTCATAAATAGAGGCCTAAGTCTTATCTCATATGTATGGAAGGCTCAAAGGTAGAGGCTGTTCTAAATAATGATTGAAAACAACGGAATAACCTGACAGTCCGTGAACAGCGATTAAGCAGGAGGATTATAATTAGGTTAACACAGTTCCTTTTTGGCTTAGAAATACTTCAGTAAACTTTAAGCAGGTTGATGCCTGTGTACACTTAAGAGACAATGAATTTAATCAGTACCTGATATCGATATTTGTGGTTCTTAGTGCGTTTAGTCAGTGCAGATAAGGATCGTAGTTTCTACTCACAAGCCACCGGAAGCTGAACACAAGCTGGAGAGGGCGGGTTAACCTGGCGTCCGTGTTTTCCTTTACTAATGACGTGGGTAGGTCTGTAAATTGGAAGCAGAGGTAACGCTGTTATAAGTAAATTTATGAGAATACAGCTCAGACAGAAGTTGTGAAATGACAGCTGTTGAAATCCAGGACTAAAGCTGTTTTCCAACTAAGTGCAACCACACAAAAGAAGTACAAGGGCTTAGGGAATCTCAGGCTGCAGCAAGACTATCAGCGGCACTTTAGCTTAACAGTCAAAATACTAAGCATAGGAAGTTGAGAGGAGGAGACTTTTATAGGGAGAAGATTGAGAATTTAAAGAGACAGTGAGCAACATAGGCATCCCATGACACAGCCAGAGGTAAGCGACGACACAGGATGAACGAGTGATAGACGGAGAAGAGCAAGCAGCAACTGCCCGTATTGCTTCATGTCAAGCGCCAGTCTGCTCTGATTTCCAGATCCACGTAAGGCTATGTATTTCTTTAGCAATATATGTATGGTAATTTGCTACTAGTGGGTCCACTAGATTATTGTGTTTTTATCCATGGAAATAAAGCATGCATAGTAGTTTAAATATTTTCAGGTGTCTGTTTTTCCTCATGTAGCGAACAGTATTTTTTAATTGTTGGTAATATACTTCGGTGCTGGACAAGGGAGGTCTTTCTTTTCTCTGGGAAGTTTCCTTAGGAACTTTCTATATGTTTGTGTATATATATATATATATATATATATATATATATATATGTGTGTGTATATATATATATATATATATATATATATATATATAAAGTTCATAAAAGGAGCACTCTCACCACAATAACAGCTGCCAGGGTGCCAACGGTTAAATATAGCTGATAAAGGACTGCACTCACTGGTCTTTCCAAAGTGTACTTTTAATAGAAAAAAGTGACGTTTTGGGGACACACTGGTGAAGGGGATTGTGTCCCCGAAACGTCACTTTTTTTCAATTAAAAGTACACTTTGGAAAGACCAGTAAATGCCATCCTTTATCAGATATATATATATATATATATATATATATATATATATATATATATGTGTGTGTGTGTGTTTGTATGTATGCGTGCATAAAAAAAAAAACCACACAAAAAAAAAAAAAAAAAAACTAACACTAACCCCAGAAAATCTACTCACAGTTCCTGAAGTCTGGACATCCATCTTCATCCAGACGGTGAGAAGTCTTCATCATTTTTATTATTTTGGATAATTTCGTTTATTATTTTTGCAATCTTACGGCTAGATTTGGAGTTTTGTCGGTAACGCCCGCGTTTTACTGGCCGCACCATAAAAATAACTCTGGTATCGAGAGTCCACATAAAGGCTGCGTTAGGCTCCAAAAAAGGAGCGTAGAGCATTTTTAACGCAGCTTCAACTCTCGATACCAGAGTTGCTTACGGACGCGGCCAGCCTCAAAAACGTGCTCGTGCACGATTCTCCCATAGGAAACAATGGGGCTGTTTGAGCTGAAAAAAAAACTAACACCTGCAAAAAAGCCGCGTTCAGCTCCTAACGCAGCCCCATTGTTTGCTATGCGGTAACCCTTCCGACGTCTGCACTTAACACTCTAACATGTACCCCGAGTCTAAACACCCCTAACCTTACACTTATTAACCCCTAATCTGCCGCCCCCGCTATCGCTGACCCCTGCATATTATTATTAACCCCTAATCTTCCGCTCCGTAAACCGCCGCTACTTACATTATCCCTATGTACCCCTAATCTGCTGCCCTAACATCGCCGACCCCTATATTATATTTATTAACCCCTAATCTGCCCCCCACAACGTCGCCGCCAGCTACCTACACTTATTAACCCCTAATCTGCCGACCGGACCGCACCGCTATTATAATAAAGTTATTAACCCCTAATCCGCCTCACTAACCCTATAATAAATAGTATTAACCCCTAATCTGCCCTCCCTAACATCACCGACACCTAATTTAAATTATTAACCCCTAATCCGCCGACCGGAGCTCACCGCTATTCTAATAAATGTATTAACCCCTAAAGCTAAGTCTAACCCTAACACTAACACCCCCCTAAGTTAAATATAATTTAAATCTAACAAAATAAATTAACTCTTATTAAATAAATTATTCCTATTTAAAGCTAAATACTTACCTGTAAAATAAATCCTAATATAGTTACAATATAAATTATAATTATATTATAGCTATTTTAGGATTTATATTTATTTTACAGGTAACTTTGTATTTATTTTAACCAGGTACAATAGCTATTAAATAAGAACTATTTAATAGCTAAAATAGTTAAAATAATTACAAATTTACCTGTAAAAGAAATCCTAAACTAAGTTACAATTAAAACTAACACTATACTATCAATAAATTAATTAAATAAACTACCTACAATTACCTACAATTAACCTAACACTACACTATCAATAAATTAATTAAATACAATTGCTACAAATAAATACAATTAAATAAACTTGCTAAAGTACAAAAAATAAAAAAGAACTAAGTTACAAAAAATAAAAAAATATCTACAAACATAAGAAAAATATTACAACAATTTTAAACTAATTACACCTACTCTAAGCCCCCTAATAAAACAACAAAGACCCCCAAAATAAAAAATGCCCTACCCTATTCTAAATTACTAAAGTTAAAAGCTCTTTTACCTTACCAGCCCTGAACAGGGCCCTTTGCGGGGCATGCCCCAAGAAGTTCAGCTCTTTTGCCTGTAAAAAAAAAACATACAATACCCCCCCCCCAACATTACAACCCACCACCCACATACCCCTAATCTAACCCAAACCCCCCTTAAATAAACCTAACACTAAGCCCCTGAAGATCATCCTACCTTGTCTTCACCTCACCAGGTATCACCGATCCGTCCTGGCTCCAAAATCTTCATCCAACCCAAGCGGGGGTTGGCGATCCATCTTCCGGTGCCTGAAGAGGTCCAGAAGAGGCTCCAAAGTCTTCATCCTATCCGGAAAGAAGAGGCGATCCGGACCGGCAACCATCTTGATCCAAGCGGCATCTTCTATCTTCATCCGATGACGACCGGCTCCATCCTGAAGACCTCCACCGCGGACCCATCTTCTTCCGGCGACATCCAACTGCAGAATGACGGTTCCTTTAAGGGACGTCATCCAAGATGGCGTCCCTCGAATTCCGATTGGCTGATAGGATTCTATCAGCCAATCGGAATTAAGGTAGGAATATTCTGATCGGAACAGCCAATAGAATGCGAGCTCAATCTGATTGGCTGATTGGATCAGCCAATCGGATTGAACTTGATTCTGATTGGCTGATTCCATCAGCCAATCAGAATATTCCTACCTTAATTCCGATTGGCTGATAGAATCCTATCAGCCAATCGGAATTCGAGGGACGCTATCTTGGATGACGTCCCTTAAAGGAACCGTCATTCTGCAGTTGGACGTCACCGGAAGAAGATGGGTCCGCGGTGGAGGTCTTCAGGATGGAGCCGGTCGTCATCGGATGAAGATAGAAGATGCCGCTTGGATCAAGATGGTTGCCGGTCCGGATCGTCTCTTCTTCCCGGATAGGATGAAGACTTTGGAGCCTCTTCTGGACCTCTTCAGGCACCGGATGATGGATCGCCAACCCCCGCTTGGGTTGGATGAAGATTTTGGAGCCAGGACGGATCGGTGATACCTGGTGAGGTGAAGACAAGGTAGGATGATCTTCAGGGGCTTAGTGTTAGGTTTATTTAAGGGGGGTTTGGGTTAGATTAGGGGTATGTGGGTGGTGGGTTGTAATGTTGGGGGGGGTATTGTATGTTTTTTTTTTACAGGCAAAAGAGCTGAACTTCTTGGGGCATGCCCCGCAAAGTGCCCTGTTCAGGGCTGGTAAGGTAAAAGAGCTTTTAACTTTAGTAATTTAGAATAGGGTAGGGCATTTTTTATTTTGGGGGGCTTTGTTGTTTTATTAGGGGGCTTAGAGTAGGTGTAATTAGTTTAAAATTGTTGTAATATTTTTCTTATGTTTGTAGATATTTTTTTATTTTTTGTAACTTAGTTCTTTTTTATTTTTTGTACTTTAGCAAGTTTATTTAATTGTATTTATTTGTAGCAATTGTATTTAATTAATTTATTGATAGTGTAGTATTAGGTTAATTGTAGGTAATTGTAGGTAGTTTATTTAATTAATGTATTGATAGTATAGTGTTAGTTTTAATTGTAACTTAGTTTAGGATTTCTTTTACAGGTAAATTTGTAATTATTTTAACTATTTTAGCTATTAAATAGTTCTTAACTATTTAATAGCTATTGTACCTGGTTAAAATAAATACAAAGTTACCTGTAAAATAAATATAAATCCTAAAATAGCTATAATATAAATATAATTTATATTGTAGCTATATTAGGATTTATTTTACAGGTAAATATTTAGCTTTAAATAGGAATAATTTATTTAATAAGAGTTAATTTATTTTGTTAGATTTAAATTATATTTAACTTAGGGGGGTGTTAGTGTTAGGGTTAGACTTAGCTTTAGGGGTTAATACATTTATTAGAATAGCGGTGAGCTCCGGTCGGCAGATTAGGGGTTAATAATTGAAGTTAGGTGTTGGTGATGTTAGGGAGGGCAGATTAGGGGTTAATACTATTTATTATAGGGTTAGTGAGGCGGATTAGGGGTTAATAACTTTATTATAGTAGCGCTCAGGTCCGCTCGGCAGATTAGGGGTTAATAAGTGTAGGTAGCTGGCGGCGATGTTGTGGGGGGCAGATTAGGGGTTAATAAATATAATACAGGGGTCGGCGGTGTTAGGGGCAGCAGATTAGGGGTACATAGGGATAATGTAGCTGGCGGCGGCGTGCGGACGGCAGATTAGGGGTTAATAAGTGTAGGTAGCTGGTGGCGACGTTGTGGGGGGCAGATTAGGGGTTAATAAATATAATACAGGGGTCGGCGGTGTTAGGGGCAGCAGATTAGGGGTACATAGGGATAATGTAGCTGGCGGCGGCGTGCGGACGGCAGATTAGGGGTTAATAAGTGTAGGTAGCTGGCGGCGACGTTGTGGGGGGCAGATTAGGGGTTAATAAATATAATACAGGGGTCGGCGGTGTTAGGGGCAGCAGATTAGGGGTACATAGGGATAACGTAGGTGGCGGTCGGCAGATTAGGGGTTAAAAAAATTTAATCGAGTGGCGGCGATGTGGGGGGACCTCGGTTTAGGGGTACATAGGTAGTTTATGGGTGTTAGTGTACTTTATAGTACAGTAGTTAAGAGCTTTATGAACCGGCGTTAGCCCAGAAAGCTCTTAACTACTGACTTTTTTCCTGCGGCTGGAGTTTTGTCGTTAGATGTCTAACGCTCACTTCAGAAACGACTCTAAATACCGGAGTTAGGAAGATCCCATTGAAAAGATAGGATACGCAATTGACGTAAGGGGATCTGCGGTATGGAAAAGTCGCGGCTGAAAAGTGAGCGTTAGACCCTATTTTGAGTGACTTCAAATACCGGCGGTAGCCTAAAACCAGCGTTAGGAGCCTCTAACGCTGGTTTTCACGGCTACCGCCAAACTCCAAATCTAGGTCTTAGAGTTTTTTATTTTTCGTTATTTCAGAGTTTTTATTTTTTTTGTAATGTAATTTTTTTTTATTTTTTCGTAGTATTATGATTTTTTTTAATTTGTAATTTAGTTTTTTTTTAATTTTTAGTTAATTTTATTGTTTTAAAATAGTTAAGTTACTTTATAGTTTAAACTTAGTTTCTTTTTATTTCACAGGTAAGTTTTTATTTATTTAAAGATAGTTATATTGTAAATTTAATTTAAATTAGGGGGGGTGTTAGGTTTAGGGGTTAATAGTTTAGTTTAGTATGTTGCGATGCAGGGGGATGGTGGTTTAAGGGTTAATAGGTTTATTTTATTAGTAGTAATGTCGGAAGCGGCGGTTTAGGGGTTAATAGGTTTATTTTGTTTTGGCGATGTTGGGGGACCGGCGGTTTAGGGGTTAATCATGTTACTTAGTGTTGCCGATGTTGGGGGGGGTGGATTAGGGGTTAATCATTTTATTTAGTGTCGGGGAGTGGCAGATTAGGGGTGTTTAAGGGTTTATGTTAAGGTGTTCTTTTCCCCATAGGCAACAATCCTCTAGAAATAGCACATAATAAATTTGGTTCCACCCCTCCAAATTCCTGTCTTCTACCTGTTTAACCACTTCTCTGCCAGAACTGATAAATATGAAATGCAGTTCACCGGCAGCTATGAGGTTAAGAAAAGGATCTCATTACAGACAGTGCTTATATGTTATGAAGCATCTCTCATATATATATTTTATTATTTTGTTATGTTTAGGTAACCTTTTCTTCTCTGCTATTGCCTTATTCAAAAGAAGCACTTATGAAAAACTTAAAGGGACATTCCAGTCAACTTTCTAAAGATACCATTATTTTCATCATATCTTATAATTTACTATAAAAAAATTATAAAATATGATGAAAAACACACAATTTTTCTAACTTTGACCCCCAAAATCTGTTACACATCTACAACCACCAAAACTACCAATGCTAAATAGTTTCTAAATTTTGTCCTGAGTTTAGAAATACCCAATGTTTACATGTTCTTTGCTTTTTTTTAGCAAGTTATAGGGCAATAAATACAAGTAGCACTTTGCTGTTTCCAAACCTTTTTTTTTTTTTTCAAAATTAGCGATAGTTACACTGATATCTGTCAGGAATCCCTGAATATCCCTTGACATCTATATATTTTTTTTAGTAGACATCCCAAAGTATTGATCTAGGCCCATTTTGGTATGTTTCATGCCACCATTTCACCACCAAATGCGATCAAATAAAAAAAAATCGTTCACTTTTTCACAAACTTTTTCACAAACTTTAAGTTTCTCACTGAAATAATTTACAAACAGCTTGTGCAATTATGACACAAATGGATGTAAATGTTTCTCTCTGATCCCCTTTGTTCAAAAAAAGTCATATATAGCTTTGACATTGCTTTTTGGTAATTAGAAGGCTGCTAAATGTAGCTGCGCACCATACGTGTATTATGCCCAGCAAGGAAGGGGTTAATTAGGGAGCTTGTAGAGAGCTTGTAGGGTTAATTTTAGCTTTAGTGTAGTGTAGTAGACAACCCCAAGTATTGAGCTAGGCCCATTTTGGTATATTTCATGCCAACATTTCACCGCCAAATGCGATCAAATACAATTTTTGTTTTTAATTTTTCACAATTTTAGTTTTCTCACTGAAATTATTTCCGACATCCCAACTCTCCCTGAAGTTCAGGGAGTCTACCTGATTGTAATAGTGGCTCCCTGACGCCCGCAAACGAAATGCAATCTCGCTGAAACTACAAGTACCATGATCCAAAGTGGCCCAAATCTGGAAAAAGTGTTTCTTTAAGGAATGCCTCTAGTTCCGGTGACATCATCGAGCAGGAAGGTGTTGTCACAAAAAGTCTGTCTTTACTTTCAGCGTACTGCGTGTCTAACACCCTCCCTTTTGCTGTTTGGAGGCGGCAATAAGGCTCTTGGGGGTGGAGGAGAATCAGCAGCAGGCAACATCGGCTGCAGCATAGGCTGAGTGAGAACTGAGAAAGAGGGCAAAGAGAGTGCACCCCTGTGAGGGAGAAGATAGACACCCCTGCTGTCAGGTCCTTTTCGACTCTACTGTGAGTACAAAACATAATTACAAATAGCCTCTCAAACTCAAAATCGCACTCGCCCCCAGACACAAAATCCAAAAAGTCGTACAGGGACAACTATACTGAATACTTCACAAGCTGGGACGCTATGGAACCCTTAAACCATGCATCAGTAACCAAAAAGCTCCCATTGATATTAATAAAATAAAACACAAATACTACCTTATTTACTGCACATAATTAAACTTTTAATATAAGTTTAGTGGGAAGCGACTATAATGATAAGTCTCTATCTTATTTAGGGTTTCCAGGTGTCCAGTATATAACCGGGGGGTCATCGCGCAGAGCGGTATCCAGTGAAGCCACCTCCCTGAAATTATTAGAAATTTTGAAGGTTGGGATGTCTGTTATTTACAAACAGTTAGTGCAATCATGGCACAAATGGTTGTAAATGCTTCTCTGGAATCCCCTTTGTTCAGAAATAGCAGACATATATGGCTTTGGCATTGCTTTTTGGAAATTAGAAGGCTGCTAAATGCCGCTGCGCACCATACTTATATTATGCCCAGCAGTTAAGGGGTTAATTAGGTAGCTTGAGTTAATTTTAGCTTTAGTGTAGAGATCAGCCTCCCAACTGACACATCCCACCCCCTGATCCCTCACGGACCCTCCCTCAAACAGCTCTCTTCCCTCCCCCACCTCACAATTGTTACCGCCATCTTAAGTAATGAATTTAAAGCCTTTTTTTTTATAGTATTCTTTTTTCTAGCCATTCTGCAGTGTGGGATCCCCCTTAGCCCCCAACCTCCCTGACCCCCCCCCCCCCAAACAGCTGTCTAAACCTTCCACCTCTTCTTAGTTGCTGCCATCTTGCGTACTGGCAGCTGTCTGCCAGTACCCAGTTTGTTAAAAATAATAACCTTATTTATAAATAAATAAATAAAAAAACATTTTTCTGTAGTGTAGCTGCCCCCCCTCATTTCCCTCCCCCCTCCCAGATCCCTCTACAAATAGGTATTCCCCCCCTCTCCCTCTATCACTTAGACTTTTCTGTAGTGTAGCGGTCCCTGTCCCACCCATGCACTCCCACCAACCAGCGCACGGTTTCTGCTCCCGGCACCTGGAAGGAAGTGGACCAGCGATGGGCCGCCCACCCGCCTCCCTGCTACAGCTCCCACCCACCATCGGCACCATTGCTGGCCGATGCAGAGAGGTGGTGGGGTAAAAAGGCTATTGCAGTGATGCCTCAATATCGAGGCATCACTGCAATACCCTGGAAGCGGCTGGTAGCGATCACGATCGCTTCCAGAGCTTCAAACCCCAGAGGACGAGTCAGACACATCCTTGGTCGTTAACTGACATCCAAATGAGGACGTGCCTGACACGTCCTTGGCCATTAAGGGGTTAAAAAATTATTGTGTGACCAATCTGAGGCTCCATAACAATGCAATAGAGAGAGAACAGCATAAACTCAATACTTTATTGTCATATAAAAAAAAAGGGTATGGCACAAGGCAATTTGCGCCCTTAGCTGCTCTTTCTCAAATAGTTATCATATTTCTATAATTTAAGGTGAGGATGCATTTTTATGATGTTGTTATTTTTACTGCAGTCTAAGGGCCAGATTACAAGTGGAGCACTAAATATCCCTTTTTTTATTAAAGCACAAAAGTAAACGTCCACAGCACTTGTCTTATCTATACTATAATTGCGTTTGTAATGTCCGTCGCCGTCAGCAGTTGCGCACGCATCCTCAATGGAATGTTGGCAGTGCGAGGCAGCCAACATAATGTTAGCTTTGTGCGCAGCCAAAAGAATTCACCTGGATGCAGTGAAGCTGCATCCAGGTGAATTCCGAAAATGGCAGGGTGGTGAAAGAAGCCACGAAGGTGGATTCAAACAGCCAATAGGATTTCAAACAGTTGATTTAGACAGCGAATAGGATTTCAGTATCTCTCATCCTATGGGCTGATTTGAATTTAAAGAATCAAATCAGCCAATAGGAATTCAAGGGACGCCATCTTTAATCGTGTACCTTGAATTCACTATTCAGTGTATGGCAGCAATCGTACGTAGAGGATCTTCCACGCTCCATGGCTCCACGTTCGCCGGTCTTCAGTTTCAGGGTCGCCGGTCTTCAGCTCCAGGGTCGCCGGTCTTCAGTTCCAGGGTCACCGGTCTTCAGCTCCGCCCTCCGCTCGGCGCAGGATTGTTCCTGGAAGAAGAAAAAGGAGGTTGCCGTTTGGAAGAAGACTTCACCGCCTGGAACAGGACCTTCTCCGTTGGACTTCAGGAACAGTGAGTACCAATTTTTTAATTTTTGGGGGTTAGACTTAGGTTTTTTTTTTAAATATTTGTGTTTTTTTTAGATTAGGGATGGGCAGCAAAAGAGCTGCCCATAAAAATGCCCTTTTCAGGACAATGGATAGTTTAGGTTTTTTAGTGTTAGGTTTATTTATTTTGGGCATTTGGTGGGTGGTGGGTTTTACTGTTAGGGGGGGACAATGCCCTACGAAAGCCCTTTTAAGGGCTATTGGTAGTTTAGCATTAGATTAGGGGGTGTTTTTATTTTGGGGAACTTTTTTTATTTTCATAGGGATTAGGTTTTATTTTTTTTATTTTTGAAAATTTGTTTATTTTTTTCTGTAGTTTTTTTTTATTAACAACACAGACTGAGAGGGTAGAGAGAACAAATTAGAGGGGATAGAGAGAAAATGAGCGTGGAGAGAGATAGCAAAAGAGAGGGGAGATATCAAAATAGAAGGGGGAGAGAGAGCAAAAGAGAGGGGGAGAGAGAGCAAAAGAGAGAGGGAGAGAGAGCAAAAGAGAGGGGAGAGAGAGCAAAAGAGAGGGGAGAGAGAGAGCAAAAGAGAAGGGAGAGAGAGCAAAAGAGAGAGGAGAGAGAGAGAGAGAGAGAGAGAGAGAGAGAGAGAAAGAGAGGGGGAGAGAAAGAGAGCAAAAGAGAGGGGAGAGAGAGAGAGCAAAAGAGGAGGAATAGATAGAGAGAGAGCAAAAGAGAGGGGAGAGAGAGAGCAAAAGAGAGGGGAGAGAGAGAGAGCAAAAGAGAGGGGAGAGAGAGAGAAAAAAAAAGAGAGGGGAGAGAGAGCAAAAGAGAGGGGAGAGAGAGCAAAAGAGAGGGGAGATAGAGAGCAAAAGGGAGGGGGGAGAGAGAGCAAAAGAGAGGGGGGGAGAGAGAGCAAAAGCGGTGGTGAAAGAATCCACCTGGATGGATTCTTTCACCACCTTGCCATTTTCGGAATCCACCTGGATGCAGTGTAAGCTGCATCCAGGTGGATTCCAAAAATGGAAGGTGGTTTCGTCACCACAATAGACTGCCCTTCCGAAAATGGCAGGGTGTTTTGGTAGTTCCGTCACCACAATAGACTGCCCTCTGGGCAGGCTTTTCCACTAGTTTATATATAAAAGGCTGTATTACTTGACAAAAAAACAAGCAGTGTTTTGGGATCAATATCCCTTATACATGCTATCAGCATGAATAAGGGATATTGATCCCGAAATGTTGCTTGTTTTTTTGTCAAGTAATAAAGCCTTTTATATATGAATAAGACAAGTGCTGTGGACGTTTACTTTTGTGGATTGATGTTGGTGGAACAGGCAGTTTCCACAGTCTTCAAGTGCACTTACTGGTTCCTAGCAGCTGTTCCATCATAAGGACATTTTTTATTTAAGTGATATTTGTGCTCCACTGTGTAATACCAGCGCACGCTAATGTGCACTGGAATGACAAGTTATCAGCAATGCGAATGTGAGCTCCCATAGACCGCAATGTAAAGGGACTTTTCAGTGCCATTTTTTTTCTTACACCCTACACTTGCCAACTTTAGCACCAAAATACTTATTAAAAAATAAAGAATAAAATACACTACACTGTATTTTGGGGGCATTTGGGGCACATTTAATTAACTAGAGATCTGATCTCTAGCTAATTGCTACTGAGAGCTCGGGGTAGCAATAACCAGCCACTAGTATTGGCTGATTAATTATCGTGACCGCAAACGGGCAAATTTTGTATGCATATTTATATTAGTATTGTAAAACATTTATCCTATAACTTTGTTATCTATTTTATATGATAATAAAGAGAATTACTGGCAAAATCTATAAATGAGAGTAGATGGGGCATCTAATTCATCATGTATCATTAAAGCATAATAATGACACTATGAGATGTATTAGCATGATAGCTGTTGTCACGGCGATCCTCTGCATCATCAAGTAATTGCAGATTCAGTTACTGCGGATTTCTCTGTCATTAGAGTAGAGCTTCAAGAGAAAAGAAATGCCATTATAGGGACTACTGTGATTTCTCCTGGGACTTGGACTGGAGACATCTCAATACATAAAAAGTCAGATTGCTATTAAAGCTGACCATGAAAATCTCTTCTAGGAATCAGGACAATTCAAAAGACAAACTGAAGCACAGAATTGTAAGGTCTTAACATTTTGTATCTATATTAAGAAGGTACTACCATGACAAAACAGAAGTATATAAACAAAGTGCAGGATAAGCAAAGGGCATGGAGATAACTTGGTTATCAAATGAATAGAAGACAACAGAACATAGAAATCACTGTAAAAAAAAAAGAAGTAAAAAGCACAGCATGCAATGTTAGTAGAATACAAATAAGCAGAATGGGATTTATTTTTATGCAAAGTAAGTGGCACAGGGTGAAAAATGAGACTATAGAGCAAAATTAAAGAAAACCCGGATACTGCATAGGCATGGGTGTGTGTCCAGAAAAGGAGCAGAAAGATAAAATGCCGTAACCAAAATATTAAAGGGACACTGAACCCAAATTTTTTCTTTTGTAATTCAGATAGAGCATGCAATTTTAAGCAACTTTCTAATTTACTCCTATTATCAATTTTTCTTCGTCCTCTTGCTATCATTATTTGAAAAAGAAGGCATCTAAGCTTTTTTTGGTTTCAGTACTCTGGACAGCACTTTTTTATTGGTGGATGAATTTATCCACCAATCAGCAAGGACAACCCAGGTTGTTCACCAAAAATGGGCCGGCATCTAAACTTACATTCTTGCATTTCAAATAAAGATACCAAGAGAATGAAGAAAATTTGATAATAGGAGTAAATTAGAAAGTTGCTTAAAATTGCATGCTCAATCTCAATCACGAAAGAAAATTTTTGGGTACAGTGTCCCTTTAATGGGGACAACATGCTAAGCAGGGGAAATTTGCTTGTTATACACATGTAATTCAATTAATTGTTAACCCTTTAAGTGCAAATGACTACAAATGTCATCATCCAGGGTAGGGGAAGGCTTTCAGAGCTCATCATGGCCACCCCCTACCCTTACATCATATCACTCGCGGTCTAGGGCTCCGGCATCGCCCGAGGTATCCAATCCTGTAAGGAAATGCAGGGCTTAAGGGAGCTGGTTGGAGGGGTTGGTATTCAAACTTTATGATCCACTGTTTGAAAGCTAATCATATGCTCTTTCAAATGATGTGTGTTGTGGGGGTTAAAATGTAAGCGCTTTCAAAAAAAGTTTAAAGGGACATGAAAACCAAAATGTTTCTTTCATGATTCAGCTAGAGCATGCAGATCAAAGTTACTTAACTATACAGAAATGCCTTAATTGTATAATGATAATCCCTTCTTTTTACTATAGAGTTTAGGGAAAAACATGCACATGTTCACACACACACACACACACACCTTCTCACACACACACTATTGTTTCTGAACTTGTTTATTCAATTTTTAATTAAAAAACATAATTTATGCTTACCTGATAAATGTATTTATTTCCAGATATGGTGAGTCCACGGAATCATCAATTACTAGTGGGAATATCACTCTTGGCCAGCAGGAGGAGGCAAAGAGCACTACAGCAAAGCTGCTATATATATCACTCCCCTTACCCATAATCCCCAGTCATTTGGCAGAAGGAAAAATGGAAAAAGAAGATAACACAAAAGCGTAGAGGTGCCTGAGGTTTTAAAAAAATTACTGTCTTAAATAAAGGTTGGGCCGTGGACTCACCATATCCGGAAAGAAATACATTTATCAGGTAAGCATAAATTATGTTTTCTTTCCTAAGATATGGTGAGTCCACAGAATCATCAATTACTAGTGGGAATCAATACCCAAGCTAGAGGACACAGATGATAAGGGAGGAAGAAGACAGGTAGACTAAACAGAAGGCACCACTGCCTAAAGAACCCTTCTCCCAAAAGAAGCCTGAGCCGAGGCAAAAGTATCAAATTTATAAAATTTTAAAAAAGTATGCAAAGAGGACTACGTTGCAGCCTTGCAAATCTGTTCCACATAAGCTTCTTTTTTTTCACTTCCCAAGAAGAAGAAACAGCCCTTGTGGAATGAGCAGTGATTCTCTCAGGGGGTTGCTGACCAGCAGTCTCATAGGCCAAACGAATAATACTCCTTAGCCAAAGAGAAAGAGAAGTAGCTGTAGCTTTTTGACCCTTCCGCTTCCCAGAAAAACAAACAAACAAAGCAGAAGACTGACAAAAGTCCTTAGTCACCTGAAGATAAAACTTTAAAGCACACACAACATCTAGGTTGTGCAACAAACGCTCCTTAGGAGAAGAAGGATTAGGACACAAAGAAGGAACCACGATCTCCTGATTAATATTCTTGTTAGAAACAACCTTAGGTAGGAAACTAGGAAACCTATTTTAGTACGTAAAACCACCTTATCAGAATGAAAAATAAAATAAGGAGAATCAAACTGCAGAGCCGAGAGTTCCGAAACTCTCCGAGCAGAAGAAATAGCAACAAGAAACAAAACCTTCCAAGATAACATCTTAATATCTAAGCATAGGTTCAAACGGAGCCCGCTGTAAAACTCTAAGAACAAGGTTAGGGAGGAGTAACGGGCTTAAACACAGGCTTGATCCTAGGAATCCTAACCTCTGGATTCACACCAATACAGATATTTACGCCATATCTTATAGAAAATCTTTCTTGTCACAGGCTTACGAGCCTGGATCATGGTCTCAATGACCGACTCTGAAAACCCACGCTTAGATAAAATGAAGCGTTCAATCTCCAAGCAGTCAGCTTCAGTGAAACGAGATTTGGATGAAGTAAAGGACCCTGAAGTAGAAGGTCCTTCCTCAGATGGAGTCTCCACGGAGGAAGAGATTACATTTCCACTAGATCTGCATACCAGATCCTGCGAGGTCACCCCAGCGCTATGAGAATCACAGGCGCCCTCTCCTGCTCAATCCGAGCAATGACTCTTGGCAGGAGAGCGAACTGAGGAAATATGTAAGCTAGACTGAAATTCCAAGGGACAGCCAGGGCATCTATCAAGAAAGCCTGTGGATCTCTTGACCTCGAGCCGTACCTCAGAAGCTTGTCATTCTGCCTAGAAGCCATGAGATCCAGTTCTGGCTGCCCCCAATTTAGGATTAAACTGGAAAATACTTCCGGATGGAGTTCCCACTCCCCCAGATGAAAGGTCTGTTGGCTCAGAAAATCCACTTCCCAATTGTCCACTGCTGGGATGTGGATCGCAGAAAGACAAGTTGTGAGACTCCACCCACTGGATTATCTGGGCCACCTCTGTCATGGCCAAGGAACTCCGAGTTCCCCCCTGGTGGTTGATGTATGCCACCGATGTTATGGTTTCCAATTTGAACCTGATAAACCGGGCTAAGGCTAACTGAGGCCAGGCTAGTAGAGCATTGAAAATCGCTCCCAGTTCTAGAATGTTTATAGGGAGAACTGACTCCTCCCGAGTCCAAAGACCCTAAGTCTTCAATGACTCCCAAATTGATCCCCAACCTAGAAGGCTGGCATCCATGGTCATCACAATCACTCAGGAAGGTCTGCGAAAGCCCTTTGAGAAAATTCTGGGAGCTGTGGCAAGGCCGAATGGAAGAGCCACAAACTGAAAATGATTGTCTAAGAAAGCAAACCTTAGAAACTTGTGATGATCCCGGTGAATGGGAACATGAAGGTACGCATCCTTTAGGTCTATGGTTGTCATAAACTGACCCTCTTGAACCAAAGGAAGAATGGAACGTATAGTCTCCATCTTGAAGGACGGTACTCTGAGGAACTTGTTTAAACACTTTAGGTCTAAACTAGGTCTAAAAAGTCCCCTCTTTCTTGGGAACCATAAACAGATTTGAATAAAATCCCAGACCCTGTTCCTGCGGAGGAACTGGAACAATAACTCCCAGGGAAAAATGATCCTTGATACAATTTAAGAACGCCTCTCTTTTTATCTGGTCTACAGATAGTCTTGAGAGAAGAAACCTGCCTCTAGGAGGAAACCCCCTGAGATACAATTTCCATGGCCCACAGGTCTGGGACATCGCATATCCAAGCCTGAACAAATTAAGAAAGCATGCCCCCTACTAGATCTGTTCCTGGATCGGGGTCGACCCTTCATGCACTTGGAGCCAGCCGTAGGTTTTTTAGACTGTTTCCCTTTGTTCCAAGACTGAACAGACTTCCAGGAAGACTTGGATAGTTCCTGCTTCAAAGAGGAATCGGAGGGTTTACCTCTAAAGTAACGAAAGGAACAAAACATTACTCTGACGCCCTTTCTGCTTATTCTTCTTATCCTGAGGAAGAAAAGATCCCTTTCCTCCTGTGATATCTGAAATAATTTCAGCCAAACCGGGCCCAAACAAGGTCTCACCCTTGTAGGGAATAGCTAATAACTTAGACTTAGAAGAAACATCCGCAGACCAGGATTTTAACCAAAGGGCTCTGCGAGCTAGAACAGCAAAACCAGACATTTTTGCTCCTAGTTTAATGATCTGTAAGGAAGCATCCGTAATAAAGGAATTGGGACGCTTGAGGAGACAGCTGCATCACATCTGAAACAGAAGGTTCCTGAACAGCATCCACCTTAGCTAATGATGGCTCAGGGTCAAAAAGTCTATTTCTATAAGCTAAAGTTCTTTCAATACATGAAGAACTAAAAGGTACTGGGGGTTCCATCTGGGCATAAAAATATAAGCTACTGGTAACATCCTGCACAGCTTCTTGATCCATAATACAAAAAAAAGAAGCAAATAACAAATTCTAACTCCTTTTTTTTTTTTTTTACTTTTTTTTTTAAACCTTTTAACAAAGGATATAATACAGAACAAAAAAACATTCATAAATAAATGCTCCTTTTAAATTTACCAAATCAAGAAAAACATACTCCAGGCAACACTCTACACCTCAGCAGAATTACTTAGGTGTCCTACCTGTCCTGCAATCCGCAGGAAAAAAACGATCCCGTTTACAATCCGAATTCCAGAGAAGCAAAAACAGCAAGAAGCCGTCTAAACAGCAGAGCATCAGAAATATGCACACCTCACTCTACAGGAAGTGAAGAAAAGTGCCAAAAAATGCTCTGACATCAAATAATTAGAACCTCCCTAAAAGGGGTGGTCCTACAGCTGATAGAAAAGCCATTTTTATTTTTTTAAACAACTTTCTTGAAAACAGGCAAAAAAGAAACAAAAAAAAACAATCAAAGTACATAATCCGTTACTAAAAATGGATCCTCACTGAGCAATCAATAAAATAAATAACTCCTCACACTAACAGTGCCTGCAAAAACTGCCATAAAAACCTGCACCCTGAAAGGAATAATAAAAAACGTCCCCCTACAGCGTTTCAGCTAAATAAGTGCCAAATTTTTCCCTGCTCACATAGAAAAATAAAACTGGCACTTACCTTAACATTTATCTGTCCGGCAGTAGAACAGCTCACCTGGTTTGAGAGGATTCAGACATACTAACTCTCCCGGAAGTTCCGGGAGTCTCCCGCATTGAAATAGTTCCCGGAAAGAGCAGTGCTAGAGAAAATCAAATTTGTGCCTGCACTTTTCATTTCTACCTGTAGGTGTCACTGTTCCATTATAGCTCAATGTAAATAGTTACTGCGTTCATCTCTTGACTTTCTCCCCCTTCCTGATCTCTAGTGCGGTGCGAGACATAGCAGACCTGATACAGGTGAGATGTGCAGACTCCCATGCTGTATCTTGTGTCAGACTCCCATACTTTATAGCTATAAAATGGTTATATAGATATTTATACATGCAAGGTTCATCTTGTCTTTAGATGGGTGTATTTCCCCCCCACATCCCCTGAATTATGACAGGGGGGAACGGTTGGGGGGGGGGAGGTTGAGGGGGAGGAGTCAGGATTTTTTTTAAATAAAAAAATCTTTATTGTAGATCAGACACCTTCCCCTGTACCACAGGCAAAGAGAATGACTGGGGATTATGGGTAAGGGAAGTGACATATATAGCAGCATTGCTGTAGTGCTCTTTGCCTCCTCCTGCTGGCCAGGAGTGATATTCCCACTAGTAATTGATGATTCCGTGGACTCACCATATCTTAGGAAAGAAAACAATTTTTTTCACACTTTTTATTGCAGGTTTCTTACACATCATGATATATACATAAAATAATGGTAATGTTTGAATCTGCTGGCTCTCCTGAAAATAAAAAGGATATATTATGTGTGGGTTTCTAATAAAAATTGATGTACAGTGGGGCTTAAATGTGAGTAGCATCGCAAGAGAGGGCGATAGAATAAAAACACAAGAATAATGCATAGATCAAGGATTTATTTGTTTTTCCTCGTAGTTTACATACAGGCAAATGCTTAGTTTTATATTTCAGCACAAACATCACAGAAACATGATTAGACTTTTAATCAACTTTGAAGTCATATGCACTCCCCCCACACACACACAACCATTAGCCATGTGTTATTGATTATATATAAAATTTTGACCACACCACCTCCAGGACATTTTCCAAGCTATATAGACAGCTGGGGAAAGGACCTATGTATAATCACTTTACCCCCATTAGCTCAATCCATTTTTTTTTTAAACACAATGAAATCTTCAGTTTCCATATCAATGTTAGAATTCAATTATAAAATCTTATTAGGATGGTATTTTACACCTAAAATATTACATAAACTTAAGTAATATGTGCATAGTCTTATTGTTTTTTCTGATAGAAAGGATGGTGCAGTCTACTTGACAAATCTATTTTTAAAAAATATTTTTGAGTTTTCAAATGTTACAACAAAGGGAAAAAAGTGAAAGACATAGCACAAACAATATAAATACACAAACCTTGAACAGATTGTCAAATATAGTCATAAGGAACGTCAAATTATTTCCCAACCATAATAAACAGCCCTCCCACTAGAGTAATAGGCCACTCATGGACTCTCACCCAAAGACAAGTTTTACTTGATATAGGGAGAGAATGCCAAAAACAGCATAAACTATAAAACTTACAAAAACGTAACAAACGAGGTACACTGCAAATTCAGTTAACTAAAATAATGACACACTCCAATGCAGATTGAAATCATAAATCCCCTCAATCACTTTTAACTGGAACTACTGGACGGAAATGTATTATAAAAGGGTTACTTACTGAAATCATAATAGGTCTATAAGGTCTAGTAAATATAACATTTGTGACTGGCCAATGGCCAACAAAGAATCAATACAAATGACATGGAGTCAGTTGAAATATGAACAAAATCCTAATAGGCATTGTGAACAGGGAGATGTGTACTAAGTTATAGAGGAACTTACTACTGAACATGCCAGAGCCAAAATGACGCTTGTTTTAAGGATAATTAAACATAGACTTGCATAATCAACAGATGCATAATAAAAAGACAATGCAATAACACTTAGGGTTCGATTTATTAAGCAGCAGAAGATGCATCAACGCCTCATCGTTACTGGTCCGCCAGAAACGGAAGTTAAGAAGCAGCGGTCCTTTACTTTGCCGCCATGATCGGGATGATGGATGGCCCCTGCTAGTGCAGAAATCTTGTGCAATGTTAAATGCTGACAGCATATGCTGTCGGCATTTAGGGAGATTGAGTGGACATGATTCGCTACAGCGAATCATGTCTGCTCAACCTTTGGTAAATCTACCCCATTGGGGCCTATTTCCTATAGTGCAAGCGGACATGATCCGATGTAGCGTATCATGTCCGCTGCACATTGATAAATGCAGACAGCATATGCTGTCGGCATTTATCATTGCACCAGCAGTTCTTGTGAACTGCTGGTGCAATGCCGCCCCCTGCAGATTTGCGGCCACTAGCCTACCGCTAGCAGGGGTTGTCAATCAACCCGATCGTATTCGATCGGGTTGATTTCTGTCCGTGGCTGTCCACTAATGTGCTAAGTACACAAATAAGCATCTGCTTACCCTATGCACAGGAACAGAACTAAATGACCCAAGAGCAGACAAAAATAGAACTGTAGCTTTTACTTATCAGATCATTAGGCATGTTCTATAAGATTAAAGGGACATGAAACCCAACAATTTTCTTTCATAATTCAGATAGAGCATGCAATTTTAACCCCTTAACGACCAGCGGCGTACCCTGTACCACGCTGGTCGTTATGCCCTTAAGGACCAGCATCGTACCCTGTACCACGCTGCTGTCCTGGGCCTCTCTCTGTTACGATCTCGCTAAAAGTAGCGAGATTGTGCCATTTCTGCATGCCCCATGAGTGTGGCAGTGAAATAGATGGGCAGAGTTACCGATGCAGAGAGGGCCACTCTATGGCCCACTCTGCATCAGACAGCGGTGATGTGGGAGGGTTAGGAGGGAGGCAGGTGTGCGGCCCATCGCTGGAGGGGGGCGGGAGCGGGTGAGATCGCTACACTATGGAAAAAAAATTAGAGCGGCAGTGAGGGGAAAGGAGGGGAGGGGTTGGAGAGGGAAGGAGGGAGAGGGGGCTCCTATGGTAGAAAGGGATGGAAAGGGTGGGAAAATGATCTGGGAGGGGGAGGGTAATGAGAGGGAGCAGCTACAGTACATTTTTTTTTTTAATAAGTAAAAGGTATATTAAACAGCTGCCAGTACCTAAGATGGCAGCTAATAGGTAGAGGGGGAGGGTTAGAGAGCTGTTTGGCGGGGATCAGGGAGGTTGGGGGTAAGGAGGGATCATACACTGTAGAAAAAAAAAAAAAAAAAAAAAAAAAATATATATATATATATATATATATATATATATATATATATATATGAAAAGTGGGTGACAAGACAGGCGCACAAGGCACACTTTGTGTAATACGTTCAGTTGATAAATGCAGATAAAGGGTGAAAAATCCACGCTCACCTGGTATACCCTCACGATATGAGGTATTTTAAAAGCCTTTGTGTTAGTATGGTCTTCCTCCTCCTGATCCTCTTATTCATCCACGGTCCTCAGATGTCTTGGAAACTTCCCCTATTAGCAGGGAGCTTGTAACATCAGACTGGTTAATTGTGAGTAAAGTGGGATATGGGACAGGGGAGACCAGTGTATTGATAACCAATAATTATCGTATAAATAATACTAACACAGTGAGGTAAAATATTACTAAAGTTTAATAGCCTCTGATACAGGATCTTACACCCGGTCTGACTACGGCTCTGTAGACTTATATGTTTATATATTGTTATGTTGCCTACTGCCTGTTTATGCAAATAAGTGGGTATTTTATTTGATCTCTTCATGGATACTATTAAACTTAAGTAATATTTTACCTCACTGTGTTAGCACAAGCTGTTTGTAAATAATTTCAATGAGAAACCTAAAGTTTGTGAAAAAGTTAACAATATAAAAGGGCTCTATTTCTGTTTAAATGTAGTGATAGCAAAGATGCTAAAAATGCTCTGGTCTTTTGGGGAAGTTTTAGTCTGAAATGCCTGGTCCTTAAGGGGTTAAACAAATTTCTAATTTATTTCTATTGTCAAATTTTCTTTGTTTTCTTGGTATCTTTTGTTGAAAAGTAGGGACGTCTGCTTAGAAGCCGGCCCATTATATATGGCAGCAGTTTTGCACGAATGTTATACATTTGCAAGAGGCCAGCACTATTTCCTGCCATGTAGTGCTTTAGATGCCTATCTAGGTATCACTTCAACACCAAATATCATGGGAACAAAGCAAATTTGATAATAAAAGTATATTGGAAACTTTTGTAAAATTGTATGCTCTGTCTGAATTATAAAATACATTTTTTGGGTTTCATATCCCTTTAATATATATTAAAACTGTAAGCAAAACTTATTTGAAGAGCAGATTTAGGGCAAGGTGATCTAAGAAGTAGTGATGTCGCGAACTGTTCGCCGGAGAACAGTTCCCGGCGATCTTAGCTTGTTTGCGTTTGCCGCGGCGGGCGAACATATGCAATGTTCGATCCGCCCCCTATTCGTCATCATTGAGGAAACTTTGACCCTGTGTCTCACAGTCTGATGACACATTTCAGCCAATCAGCAGCAGACATCCCCTCCCAGCTACTGGGCAGCAGCCATTTTAGAATCATTACGATCCTGCATTCTTAGTGAGAGGAGGTTTAGTGCTGCTGCTGTTGATTTTATAGGAAAATAGATAGCTAGGCTAGTGTATTCAGTGTCCACTACAGTCCTGAAGGACTCATCTAATCTCTGCTGTAAGGACAGCACCCCAAAAAGCCCTTTTTAGGGCTAGAACTTCAACCCAAAAAGCCCTTTTTAGGGCTAGAACTTCAGTCTTTTTTTTTTTTTGTAATTTTATTTGCATTTGCCTGCCTGTCAGCCTGTGTGTGAGGCTCACAGCATATACTGTGATTAATTATTCAACTTATATCTGGTTAACATTAGTGTAAATTTAAAAAACTAAAACTTTTACTTCATTTTGCTAGTGTAATCTAATTTCATTTTCCATCAGGCCTGTGTGTCAGGCCCACAGCATATACTGTGCCTAATTGCTCTGTTTTCCATCACTTATATCTGGTGTAACATTAGTGTAAATTAAAAAAAAAAAATAAACTTTTACATCAGTCTGCTATTGTTATTTAATTTTAGTTGCCAGGCCAGCGTGCCACTAGTGCCAGCCTGTGTGTCAGGCTCCAAGCATATACTGTGCCTACTTCCATCCTCAGTGCCACCACTCATATCTGGTGTAACATTAGTGTAACTTTTTAAAAAAAAAAAACGTTTACATCAGTCTGCTAGTGTTATTTAATTGCAGTTGCCTGCCTGCCAGCGTGTGTGCCAGGCCCACTTTCCAAGTAGTGCCACCAATCATATTTGTTATAACAGTAGTGTAAATATTTTAAATAAAAACTTTTTTGACTGTGAAACATCAGTCTGTTAGTGTAATCTAATTATAGTTGCCTGCCTGCCAGCGTGTGTGCCAGGCCCACTTGCCAAGTTAGTGGCACCACTTATATTTGTTGTAACAGTAGTGTAAATATTTAAAATAAAAACGTTTTTGACTGTGAAACATCAGTCTGCTAGTGCAATTGAATTGCAGTTGCCTGCCTGCCAGTGTGTGTGCCAGGCCCACTTGCCAACTAGTGCCACCAATCATATTTGTTATAGCAGTATTGTAAATATTTAAAAAAAAAATTTTTTTTACTGTGAAACATCAGTCAGCTAGTAATCTAATTGCAGTTGCCTGCCTGCCAGCGTGTGTGCCAGGCCCACTTGCCAACTAGTGCCACCAATCATATTTGTTATAACAGTAGTGTAAATATTTAAAAAAAAAACTTTTTTGACTGTGAAACATCAGTCTGCTAGTGTAATCTAATTGCAGTTGCCTGCCTGCCAGCGTGTGTGCCAGGCCCACTTGCCAAGTTAGTGCCACCACTCTTATTTGTTGTAACAGTAGTGTAAATATTTTAAAAAAAAATTTTTGACTGTGAAACATCAGTCTGCTAGTGTAATCTAATTGCAGTTGCCTGCCTGCCTGCCAGCGTGTGTGCCAGGCCCACTTGCCAACTAGTGCCACCACTCATATCTGTTTTAAAGCACATTATTCCAAACAATTTAGGAATGTTAGGTGATTTATGCCCTTTATGGATTAAAACCAGACTCTGCATCAACTATGTAATTTTCCGTGGGAGTTTTGCCATGGATCCCCCTCCGGCATGCCACAGTCCAGGTGTTAGTCCCCTTGAAACAACTTTTCCATCACTATTGTGGCCAGAAAGAGTCCCTGTTGGTTTTAAAGTTCGCCTGCCTATTGAATTCAATGGCGGTTCGCCTGGTTCGCGAACAGTTGCGGAAGTTCGAGTCCGCCGTTCGCGAACCAAAATTTTTAGGTTTGCGACATCACTACTAAGAAGTCTTGTCCATACGTCAAGGCCCCCCAAATGGGCCTGTGTATTCCTACAGTACAACATAAGGTATAAAAAAATCCCCAAGATTTTGTGTGATTTCTCTCCATGCCGGCAAGTTTTTGCTTAAATGTCTCTTTTACTTGATCAATCCATTTTATTTCTCTGAACTTAGTATCTAAGGAGCTTGATAAATATGCCCCAAAGTGATAACCACATATTCACATAACCCCTCACCTCAAAGAGGAGATTTTAAGTAAGAAGTCTCATGGGTGTAAATATTTTTTCAACAGTTTGAGAGCTTTCGCTCATTTGTTTCCTTTTTTCTAAATTTGTCAGTTAACCGTTTAAATACTGAATTTCCCCACAGTCCATGTTACAAACAGAAGTTTTATTGACCCCTCGATTGAAAGAAGAGATTCTCATCATGCCCCTCTAAGTTGCGCGGGGGCGGAGTGAGGAGCACTTAAACTTCCTTTCCTGAGGATCAGGCTCTAGTGTGCCTGGAAGGGGGGGGGGGTTACCCCTCCCCTGTGGCCCCTCATTACCAGAACTAGATGGAAGAACCATATATTCAAATTGTCAGGAATTGCAGGTTATAGTTTTAAGCAGAAAAGAGAAGTAAAACACATTAAGCAAGATTTATAAAGCGCTATCACAATTCTCCTATGAGAATTTATCAAAAATTTGTATTATTTTGTTGTGCTTTTTACAAGTTAAGGCAAAATAACGATAAGTTTCTCCGGTAGAATTAGTATAACAAACTAAATCGCTAGTTATGTGAAAATCTTGCTTACAGAAATACCCATAAATAGCATGTGATTTACTTTTTTTGCATCTTTTTTTGTGCCCTTTTACAGAACATATTTTTATGACTTCTGTCACTATTGAAAATGGAAGAAATGTCCAGTTCACGCTTCCAGAGAATTCTATTATTGTTAAAAGAGTGCACCAGCATTATGACGAGCTTACATGTAAAACAGGTTTACCTAATTGTTTTAAATGTAATATCCATAATAAAACAAAGCATATTAGTAAAGTGTTAAATTATTCCTCCCTCCCAAAAAAATAGACAACAAAAAATACCCTCGGCACCCATTTGCTGTTTCCAGGAGCCTTGCAACAGGAATTCCTGCTAACATCAACAAAAATTCCATGATGTGCACACAACACAAGCTTAAAGGGACACTGAACCCAATTTTTTTATTTCATGGTTCAGATAGAGCATGCAATTTTAAGCAACTTTCTAATTTACTCCTATTATCACATTTTCTTCATTCTCTTGTTATGTTTATTTGAAAAGCAAGAATGTAAGTTTAGATGCCGGCCCATTTTTGGTGAACAACCTGGGTTGTTCATGCTGATTGGTGGATTAATTTAACCGACCAATCAGCAAGTGCTGTCCATGGTTCTGAACCAAAAATAGATTAAATACCTTCTTTTTCAAATAAAGATAGCAAGAGAACAAAGAAAAATTGATAATAGGAGTAAATTAGAAAGTTGCTTAAAATGGCATGCTCTATCTGAATCACAAAAGAAAAAAATTGGGTTCAGTGTCCCTTTAAAGGGATAGGAAAGTCAAAATTAAACTTGACATGATCAGAGCATGTCATGTTAAGACATTTTTAAATTCACTTCTATTTTCAAATGTTCTTTGTTCTCTTGGTATCCCTTGTTGAAAACGAATACGCACATATCCTACACTAGTGGGAGCTGGCTGCTGATTGGTGCCTGCACACATTTGTCTCTTGTGATTGGCAAACTGGATGTGTTCAGCAAGCTGTCCGCAGTGCACTGCTGTTCCTTCAACAAAGGATAACAAGAGAATGAAGCAAATTTGATAATAGAAGTAAATTGGAATGTTATTTAAAATTGTATGTTCTTTCCAAATCATGAAAGAAAATGTTGGCGTTTTCTATCCCTTTAAATAAAATGATTTCTAATGAACTTTCCACAGAACTTATGGAGAACTTCAGTGCACGCATTTGTAGTTCTCTATAGGTGCAAAAAAAATGATAAATAAGTAACTAGTCGATTTGATAAGGCATACTATAAAGAATACGACAGACAATCTAAAGATATACTGAACCCAATTTTTTTATTTTATGATTCAGACAGCACATGCAATTTTAAGCAACTTTATAATTTATTCCTATTTTTTATTTTTTTTCGTTCTCTTAGTATCTTTATTTAAAAAAGCAGGAATGTAAACATAGGAGCATTTTTGGTTCAGAACACTGGATAGCGCTTGCTGATTGGTGGCTACTTTTAGCGACCAATCAGCAAGCGCAACCCAAGTTCTCAACCAAAGATGGGCTGTCTTGTAAGCTTTCATCCCTGTTTTTTCAAATAAAGATATAAAGAGAACAAAGACAAATTGATAATAGGAATAAATTAGAAAGTTGCTTAAAATCGCATGCTCTATCTGAATCACGAAAGAAAAAAATTGGGTTCAGTGTCCCTTTGACCCTTTTTTGGTACTCCTCTGCACCTAGGCGAACGCAAACCGAGTAGTAGATTTTAATAGTCGAACTTGCCTAATTTCAGGAGCATTTTTAAATGATAAATAACGTCATTAATTCTCAAGCGTATAGTTAGGCGCAATGAATATTTAGAAATAGCAACAAGAAATAAAACAAAAATCAATGAATGCAATGGGGCATATTTATCAAGCTCCAAATGGAGCTTGATGCCCCGTGCCCTGCAGGCTCGCCAGAAACAGCAGTTATGAAGCAGCGGTCACAAAGACCGCTGCTCCATAACCTGTCCGCCTGCTCTGAGCAGGCGGACAGACATCGCCGGAAATCAACCCGATCGAGTACGATTGGGTTGATTGACACCCCCCTGCTGGCGGCCCATTGGCCGCGAGTCTGCAGGGGGCGGCGTTGCACCAGCAGCTCTTGTGAGCTGCTGGTGCAATGCTGAATACGGCGAGCGTATTGCTCGCCGTATTCAGCAAGGTCTGTCGGACCTGATCCGCACTGTCGGATCAGGTCCGACAGACCTTGATAAATAGAGGCCAATGTCTGAAAAGTTGTTTTGTGTGATTTTTTTTGCTCGGGTAAGAGAAGTTTAAATTATAAACCCTTTGATCATGATGAGAAAATTAAGCATTATGAAACCTAAGTCAAAAGTCTGCATAAGCACTAATTATAGCAACTACTAATGCTAACACTAAGCAGAAAAATGGTAAAAAATTCTCCCCTCTGTGCTATTTTTAATATCTCTTTTTCTTTTTCCATAATCAATGTAGTTATGCTGTAACCTAATAACCCTGCTGTCACAAGATCCTTTATTAGAAAGGCTGGCTACATTACAGCCATGCTTTTTAATACATAAAATGCTTTACATTTAATGATTGCAGTGATCGTATCATATCAATAGGGATAAGAACACTGTAGTATGAAATAATAGCCTTTACAGTAAGGGATTTTATGTCCTATAAGGCGTCAGCCTTATGGGTAGTTTTACTGCTCCCACTTGCAGCCCTCTGTAAGTGGAAACTGAGTATTTTAAAAGAAACTATTGATTCTGACCATTCACCAAGAAATTATAAAACTGCAGTTGTAATAAATCTCTAACTTTTATATAATAATAATAAAGTAGCTTAATAATCATAAAGTTATTTCTCTTGTTGTGTATCCAGTCCACGGATCATCCATTACTTGTGGCATATTCTCCTTCCCAACAGGAAGTTGCAAGAGGATCACCCACAGCAGAGCTGCTATATAGCTCCTCCCCTCACTGCCATATCCAGTCATTCTCTTGCAACTCTCAACTAAGATGGAGGTCGTAAGAGGACTGTGGTGTTTTATACTTAGTTTATTTCTTCAATCAAAAGTTTGTTATTTTTAAATGGTACCGGAGTGTACTGTTTATCTCAGGCAGTATTTAGAAGAAGAATCTGCCTGCGTTTTCTATGATCTTAGCAGAAGTAACTAAGATCCTTTGCTGTTCTCACATATTCTGAGGAGTGAGGTAACTTCAGAGGGGGAATAGCGTGCAGGTTTTCCTGCAATAAGGTATGTGCAGTTAAAATATTTTTCTAGGGATGGAATTTGCTAGAAAATGCTGCTGATACCGAAGTAATGTAAGTAAAGCCTTAAATGCAGTGATAGCGACTGGTATCAGGCTTATTAATAGAGATACATACTCTTATAAAAGTGTATTTTAAAACGTTTGCTGGCATGTTTAATCGTTTTTTACATATGTTTGGTGATAAAACTTATTGGGGCCTAGTTTTTTCCACATGGCTGGCTTGAATTTTGCCTAGAAACAGTTCCCTGAGGCTTCCCACTGTTGTAATATGAGTGGGAGGGGCCTATTTTGGTGTTTTTTTGCACAGCATAAATTACAGACACAGACATCCAGCTTCTTCCTGCATGATCCAGGACTTCTCTGAAGGGCTCAAAAGGCTTCAAAAGTCGTATTGAGGGAGGTAAAAAGCCACAGTAGAGCTGTGGCAGTTGTGACTGTTTAAAAAACGTTTTTGTCATTTGTTATTCCGTTTTTGGTATTAAGGGGTTAATCATCCATTTGCAAGTGGGTGCAATGCTCTGCTAACTTATTACATACACTGTAAAAATGTTGTTAGTGTAACTGCATTTTTTCACTGTTATTTCAAAATTTGGGAAAATTTGTGTTTCTTAAAGGCGCAGTAACGTTTTTTATATTGCTTGTAAACTTGTTTTAAAGTGTTTTCCAAGCTTGCTAGTCTCATTGCTAGTCTGTTTAAACATGTCTGACACAGAGGAACCTACTTGTTCATTATGTTTAAAAGCCATGGTGGAGCCCCATAGGAGAATGTGTACTAAATGTATTGATTTCACCTTAAACAGTAAAGATCAGTCTTTATCTATAAAAGAATTATCACCAGAGGGTTCTGTTGAGGGGGAAGTTATGCCGACTAACTCTCCCCACGTGTCAGACCCTTCGCCTCCCGCTCAGGGGACGCACGCTAATATGGCGCCAATTACATCAGGGACGCCCATAGCGATTACCTTGCAGGACATGGCTGCAATCATGAATAATACCCTGTCAGAGGTATTATCTAGATTGCCTGAATTAAGAGGCAAGCGCGATAGCTCTGGGGTTAGGAGAGATACAGAGCGCGCAAATGCTGTTAGAGCCATGTCTGATACTGCGTCACAGTATGCAGAACATGAGGACGGAGAGCTTCAGTCTGTGGGTGACATCTCTGACTCGGGGAAACCTGATTCAGAGATTTCTAATTTTAAATTTAAGCTTGAGAACCTCCGTGTATTGCTTGGGGAGGTATTAGCTGCTCTGAATGACTGTAACACAGTTGCAATTCCAGAGAAATTGTTTAGGCTGGATAGATACTATGCGGTGCCGGTGTGTACTGACGTTTTTCCTATACCTAAAAGGCTTACAGAAATTATTAGCAAGGAGTGGGATAGACCCGGTGTGCCCTTTTCCCCACCTCCTATATTTAGAAAAATGTTTCCAATAGACGCCACTACACGGGACTTATGGCAGACGGTCCCTAAGGTGGAGGGAGCAGTTTCTACTTTAGCAAAGCGTACCACTATCCCGGTTGAGGACAGTTGTGCTTTTTCAGATCCAATGGATAAAAAATTGGAGGGTTACCTTAAGAAAATGTTTTTTCAACAAGGTTTTATTTTACAGCCCCTTGCATGCATTGCGCCTGTCACTGCTGCGGCGGAATTCTGGTTTGAGGTCCTGGAAGAGGCCATCCAGACAGCTCCATTGAATGAAATTATTGACAAGCTTAGAACGCTTAAGCTAGCTAACTCATTTGTTTCTGATGCCATTGTTCATTTGACTAAACTAACGGCTAAGAATTCCGGATTCGCCATCCAGGCGCGTAAGGCGCTATGGCTTAAATCCTGGTCAGCTGACGTGACTTCAAAGTCTAAATTACTCAACATTCCTTTCAAGGGGCAGACCTTATCCGGGCCTGGCTTAAAGGAAATTATTGCTGACATTATTGGAGGCAAGGGTCATACCCTTCCTCAGGACAGGGCCAAATCAAAGGCCAAACAGTCTAATTTCCGTGCCTTTTGAAATTTCAAGGCAGGAGCAGCATCAACTTCCTCCGCTTCAAAACAAGAGGGAACTGTTGCTCATTCCAGACAGGCCTGGAAACCTAACCAGTCCTGGAACAAGGGCAAGCAGGCCAGGAAGCCTGCTGCTGCCCCCAAGACAGCATGAAGGAACGGCCCCCTATCCGGAAACGGATCTAGTGGGGGGCAGACTTTCTCTCTTCGCCCAGGCGTGGGCAAGAGATGTTCAGGATCCCTGGGCGTTGGAGATCATATCTCAGGGATATCTTCTGGACTTCAAAGCTCCTCCTCCACAAGGGAGATTTCATCTTTCAAGGTTATCATCAAACCAGATAAAGAAAGAGGCATTCCTAAGCTGTGTGCAAGACCTCCTAGTAATGGGAGTGATCCATCCAGTTCCGCGGACGGAACAAGGACAGGGATTTTATTCAAATCTGTTTGTGGTTCCCAAGAAAGAGGGAACCTTCAGACCAATCTTAGATCTAAAGATCTTAAACAAATTCCTCAGAGTTCCATCATTCAAAATGGAAACTATTCGGACCATCCTACCCATGATCCAAGAGGGTCAGTACATGACCACAGTGGACTTAAAGGATGCCTACCTTCACATACCGATTCACAAAGATCATCATCGGTTCCTAAGGTTTGCCTTTCTAGACAGGCATTACCAATTTGTAGCTCTTCCCTTCGGGTTGGCCACTGCCCCGAGAATTTTTACAAAGTTTCTGGGCTCACTTCTGGCGGTTCTAAGACCGCGAGGCATAGCGGTGGCTCCGTATCTAGACGACATCCTGATACAGGCGTCAAGCTTTCAAATTGCCAAGTCTCATACAGAGATAGTTCTGGCATTTCTGAGGTCGCATGGGTGGAAAGTGAACGTGGAAAAGAGTTCTCTATCACCACTCACAAGAGTCTCCTTCCTAGGGACTCTTATAGATTCTGTAGAGATGAAAATTTACCTGACGGAGTCCAGGTTATCAAAACTTCTAAATGCTTGCCGTGTCCTTCATTCCATTCCACGCCCGTCAGTGGCTCAGTGCATGGAAGTAATCGGCTTAATGGTAGTGGCAATGGACATAGTGCCATTTGCGCGCCTGCATCTCAGACCGCTGCAATTATGCATGCTAAGTCAGTGGAATGGGGATTACTGAGATTTGTCCCCTCTACTAAATCTGGATCAAGAGACCAGAGATTCTCTTCTCTGGTGGCTTTCTCGGGTCCATCTGTCCAAGGGTATGACCTTTCGCAGGCCAGATTGGACGATTGTAACAACAGATGCCAGCCTTCTAGGTTGGGGCGCAGTCTGGAACTCCCTGAAGGCTCAGGGATCGTGGACTCAGGAGGAGAAACTCCTCCCAATAAATATTCTGGAGTTAAGAGCAATATTCAATGCTCTTCTAGCTTGGCCTCAGTTAGCAACACTGAGGTTCATCAGATTTCAGTCGGACAACATCACGACTGTGGCTTACATCAACCATCAAGGGGGAACCAGGAGTTCCCTAGCGATGTTAGAAGTCTCAAAGATAATTCGCTGAGTCTCACTCTTGCCACCTGTCAGCGATCCACATCCCAGGCGTAGAGAACTGGGAGGCGGATTTTCTAAGTCGTCAGACTTTTCATCCGGGGGAGTGGGAACTCCATCCGGAGATGTTTGCTCAACTGGTCCATCGTTGGGGCAAACCAGAACTGGATCTCATGGCGTCTCGCCAGAACGCCAAGCTTCCTTGTTACGGATCCAGGTCCAGGGACCCGGGAGCAACGCTGATAGATGCTCTAGCAGCTCCTTGGTTCTTCAACCTGGCCTATGTGTTTCCACCATTTCCTCTGCTCCCTCGACTGATTGCCAAAATCAAACAGGAGAGAGCATCAGTGATTCTGATAGCGCCTGCGTGGCCACGCAGGACCTGGTATGCAGACCTAGTGGACATGTCATCTCTTCCACCATGGACTCTGCCTCTGAGGCAGGACCTTCTAATACAAGGTCCTTTCAATCATCCAAATCTAATTTCTCTGAGACTGACTGCATGGAGATTGAACGCTTGATTCTATCAAGGCGTGGCTTCTCAGAGTCAGTTATTGATACCTTAATACAGGCTCGGAAGCCTGTCACCAGGAAAATCTACCATAAGATATGGCGTAAATATCTTTTATTGGTGTGAATCCAAGAGTTACTCATGGAGTAAGGTTAGGATTCCTAGGATATTGTCCTTTCTCCAAGAGGGTTTGGACAAAGGCTTATCAGCTAGTTCTTTAAAAGGACAGATCTCTGCTCTGTCTATTCTTTTGCACAAGCGTCTGGCAGAAGTTCCAGACATCCAGGCATTTTGTCAGGCTTTGGTTAGGATTAAGCCTGTGTTTAAAACTGTTGCTCCCCCGTGGAGCTTAAACTTGGTTCTTAAAGTTCTTCAGGGAGTTCCGTTTGAACCCCTTCATTCCATTGATATTAAACTTTTATCTTGGAAAGTTCTGTTTTTGATGGCTATTTCCTCGGCTCGAAGAGTCTCTGAGTTATCTGCCTTACATTGTGATTCTCCTTATCTGATTTTTCATTCAGACAAGGTAGTTCTGCGTACCAAACCTGGGTTTTTACCTAAGGTGGTTTCTAACAGGAATATCAATCAAGAGATTGTAGTTCCATCATTGTGTCCTAATCCTTCTTCAAAGAAGGAACGTCTTTTGCATAATCTGGACGTAGTCCGTGCCTTGAAGTTTTACTTACAGGCTACTAAAGATTTTCGTCAAACATCTACCCTGTTTGTCGTTTACTCTGGACAGAGGAGAGGTCAAAAAGCTTCGGCAACCTCTCTCTCCTTTTGGCTTCGGAGCATAATACGCTTAGCCTATGAGACTGCTGGACAGCAGCCCCCTGAAAGGATTACAGCTCATTCTACTAGAGCTGTGGCTTCCACCTGGGCCTTTAAAAATGAGGCCTCTGTTGAACAGATTTGCAAGGCTGCGGCTTGGTCTTCGCTTCACACCTTTTCAAAATTTTACAAATTTGACACTTTTGCTTCTTCGGAGGCTGTTTTTGGGAGAAAGGTTCTTCAGGCAGTGGTTCCTTCCGTTTAAGTTCCTGCCTTGTCCCTCCCATCATCCGTGTACTTTAGCTTTGGTATTGGTATCTCACAAGTAATGGATGATCCGTGGTCTTCCTCCTCCTGATCCTCTTATTCATCCACGGTCCTCAGATGTCTTGGAAACTTCCCCTATTAGCAGGGAGCTTGTAACATCAGACTGGTTAATTGTGAGTAAAGTGGGATATGGGACAGGGGAGACCAGTGTATTGATAACCAATAATTATCGTATAAACAATACTAACACAGTGAGGTAAAATATTACTAAAGTTTAATAGCCTCTGATACAGGATCTTACACCCGGTCTGACTACTGCTCTGTAGACTTATATGTTTATATATTGTTATGTTGCCTACTGCCTGTTTATGCAAATAAGTGGGTATTTTATTTGATCTCTTCATGGATACTATTAAACTTAAGTAATATTTTACCTCACTGTGTTAGCACAAGCTGTTTGTAAATAATTTCAATGAGAAACCTAAAGTTTGTGAAAAAGTTAACAATATAAAAGGGCTCTATTTCTGTTTAAATGTAGTGATAGCAAAGATGCTAAAAATGCTCTGGTCTTTTGGGGAAGTTTTAGTCTGAAATGCCTGGTCCTTAAGGGGTTAAACAAATTTCTAATTTATTTCTATTGTCAAATTTTCTTTGTTTTCTTGGTATCTTTTGTTGAAAAGTAGGGACGTCTGCTTAGAAGCCGGCCCATTATATATGGCAGCAGTTTTGCACGAATGTTATACATTTGCAAGAGGCCAGCACTATTTCCTGCCATGTAGTGCTTTAGATGCCTATCTAGGTATCACTTCAACACCAAATATCATGGGAACAAAGCAAATTTGATAATAAAAGTATATTGGAAACTTTTGTAAAATTGTATGCTCTGTCTGAATTATAAAATACATTTTTTGGGTTTCATATCCCTTTAATATATATTAAAACTGTAAGCAAAACTTATTTGAAGAGCAGATTTAGGGCAAGGTGATCTAAGAAGTAGTGATGTCGCGAACTGTTCGCCGGAGAACAGTTCCCGGCGATCTTAGCTTGTTTGCGTTTGCCGCGGCGGGCGAACATATGCAATGTTCGATCCGCCCCCTATTCGTCATCATTGAGGAAACTTTGACCCTGTGTCTCACAGTCTGATGACACATTTCAGCCAATCAGCAGCAGACATCCCCTCCCAGCTACTGGGCAGCAGCCATTTTAGAATCATTACGATCCTGCATTCTTAGTGAGAGGAGGTTTAGTGCTGCTGCTGTTGATTTTATAGGAAAATAGATAGCTAGGCTAGTGTATTCAGTGTCCACTACAGTCCTGAAGGACTCATCTAATCTCTGCTGTAAGGACAGCACCCCAAAAAGCCCTTTTTAGGGCTAGAACTTCAACCCAAAAAGCCCTTTTTAGGGCTAGAACTTCAGTTTTTTTTTTTTTTTGTAATTTTATTTGCATTTGCCTGCCTGTCAGCCTGTGTGTGAGGCTCACAGCATATACTGTGATTAATTATTCAACTTATATCTGGTTAACATTAGTGTAAATTTAAAAAACTAAAACTTTTACTTCATTTTGCTAGTGTAATCTAATTTCATTTTCCATCAGGCCTGTGTGTCAGGCCCACAGCATATACTGTGCCTAATTGCTCTGTTTTCCATCACTTATATCTGGTGTAACATTAGTGTAAATTAAAAAAATAAAATAAACTTTTACATCAGTCTGCTATTGTTATTTAATTTTAGTTGCCAGGCCAGCGTGCCACTAGTGCCAGCCTGTGTGTCAGGCTCCAAGCATATACTGTGCCTACTTCCATCCTCAGTGCCACCACTCATATCTGGTGTAACATTAGTGTAACTTTTTAAAAAAAAAAAACGTTTACATCAGTCTGCTAGTGTTATTTAATTGCAGTTGCCTGCCTGCCAGCGTGTGTGCCAGGCCCACTTTCCAAGTAGTGCCACCAATCATATTTGTTATAACAGTAGTGTAAATATTTTAAATAAAAACTTTTTTGACTGTGAAACATCAGTCTGTTAGTGTAATCTAATTATAGTTGCCTGCCTGCCAGCGTGTGTGCCAGGCCCACTTGCCAAGTTAGTGGCACCACTTATATTTGTTGTAACAGTAGTGTAAATATTTAAAATAAAAACGTTTTTGACTGTGAAACATCAGTCTGCTAGTGCAATTGAATTGCAGTTGCCTGCCTGCCAGTGTGTGTGCCAGGCCCACTTGCCAACTAGTGCCACCAATCATATTTGTTATAGCAGTATTGTAAATATTTAAAAAAAAAAATTTTTTTACTGTGAAACATCAGTCAGCTAGTAATCTAATTGCAGTTGCCTGCCTGCCAGCGTGTGTGCCAGGCCCACTTGCCAACTAGTGCCACCAATCATATTTGTTATAACAGTAGTGTAAATATTTAAAAAAAAAACTTTTTTGACTGTGAAACATCAGTCTGCTAGTGTAATCTAATTGCAGTTGCCTGCCTGCCAGCGTGTGTGCCAGGCCCACTTGCCAAGTTAGTGCCACCACTCTTATTTGTTGTAACAGTAGTGTAAATATTTAAAAAAAAAAATTTTGACTGTGAAACATCAGTCTGCTAGTGTAATCTAATTGCAGTTGCCTGCCTGCCTGCCAGCGTGTGTGCCAGGCCCACTTGCCAACTAGTGCCACCACTCATATCTGTTTTAAAGCACATTATTCCAAACAATTTAGGAATGTTAGGTGATTTATGCCCTTTATGGATTAAAACCAGACTCTGCATCAACTATGTAATTTTCCGTGGGAGTTTTGCCATGGATCCCCCTCCGGCATGCCACAGTCCAGGTGTTAGTCCCCTTGAAACAACTTTTCCATCACTATTGTGGCCAGAAAGAGTCCCTGTTGGTTTTAAAGTTCGCCTGCCTATTGAATTCAATGGCGGTTCGCCTGGTTCGCGAACAGTTGCGGAAGTTCGAGTCCGCCGTTCGCGAACCAAAATTTTTAGGTTTGCGACATCACTACTAAGAAGTCTTGTCCATACGTCAAGGCCCCCCAAATGGGCCTGTGTATTCCTACAGTACAACATAAGGTATAAAAAAATCCCCAAGATTTTGTGTGATTTCTCTCCATGCCGGCAAGTTTTTGCTTAAATGTCTCTTTTACTTGACCAATCCATTTTATTTCTCTGAACTTAGTATCTAAGGAGCTTGATAAATATGCCCCAAAGTGATAACCACATATTCACATAACCCCTCACCTCAAAGAGGAGATTTTAAGTAAGAAGTCTCATGGGTGTAAATATTTTTTCAACAGTTTGAGAGCTTTCGCTCATTTGTTTCCTTTTTTCTAAATTTGTCAGTTAACCGTTTAAATACTGAATTTCCCCACAGTCCATGTTACAAACAGAAGTTTTATTGACCCCTCGATTGAAAGAAGAGATTCTCATCATGCCCCTCTAAGTTGCGCGGGGGCGGAGTGAGGAGCACTTAAACTTCCTTTCCTGAGGATCAGGCTCTAGTGTGCCTGGAAGGGGGGGGGGGGTTACCCCTCCCCTGTGGCCCCTCATTACCAGAACTAGATGGAAGAACCATATATTCAAATTGTCAGGAATTGCAGGTTATAGTTTTAAGCAGAAAAGAGAAGTAAAACACATTAAGCAAGATTTATAAAGCGCTATCACAATTCTCCTATGAGAATTTATCAAAAATTTGTATTATTTTGTTGTGCTTTTTACAAGTTAAGGCAAAATAACGATAAGTTTCTCCGGTAGAATTAGTATAACAAACTAAATCGCTAGTTATGTGAAAATCTTGCTTACAGAAATACCCATAAATAGCATGTGATTTACTTTTTTTGCATCTTTTTTTGTGCCCTTTTACAGAACATATTTTTATGACTTCTGTCACTATTGAAAATGGAAGAAATGTCCAGTTCACGCTTCCAGAGAATTCTATTATTGTTAAAAGAGTGCACCAGCATTATGACGAGCTTACATGTAAAACAGGTTTACCTAATTGTTTTAAATGTAATATCCATAATAAAACAAAGCATATTAGTAAAGTGTTAAATTATTCCTCCCTCCCAAAAAAATAGACAACAAAAAATACCCTCGGCACCCATTTGCTGTTTCCAGGAGCCTTGCAACAGGAATTCCTGCTAACATCAACAAAAATTCCATGATGTGCACACAACACAAGCTTAAAGGGACACTGAACCCAATTTTTTTATTTCATGGTTCAGATAGAGCATGCAATTTTAAGCAACTTTCTAATTTACTCCTATTATCACATTTTCTTCATTCTCTTGTTATGTTTATTTGAAAAGCAAGAATGTAAGTTTAGATGCCGGCCCATTTTTGGTGAACAACCTGGGTTGTTCATGCTGATTGGTGGATTAATTTAACCGACCAATCAGCAAGTGCTGTCCATGGTTCTGAACCAAAAATAGATTAAATACCTTCTTTTTCAAATAAAGTTAGCAAGAGAACAAAGAAAAATTGATAATAGGAGTAAATTAGAAAGTTGCTTAAAATGGCATGCTCTATCTGAATCACAAAAGAAAAAAATTGGGTTCAGTGTCCCTTTAAAGGGATAGGAAAGTCAAAATTAAACTTGACATGATCAGAGCATGTCATGTTAAGACATTTTTAAATTCACTTCTATTTTCAAATGTTCTTTGTTCTCTTGGTATCCCTTGTTGAAAACGAATACGCACATATCCTACACTAGTGGGAGCTGGCTGCTGATTGGTGCCTGCACACATTTGTCTCTTGTGATTGGCAAACTGGATGTGTTCAGCAAGCTGTCCGCAGTGCACTGCTGTTCCTTCAACAAAGGATAACAAGAGAATGAAGCAAATTTGATAATAGAAGTAAATTGGAATGTTATTTAAAATTGTATGTTCTTTCCAAATCATGAAAGAAAATGTTGGCGTTTTCTATCCCTTTAAATAAAATGATTTCTAATGAACTTTCCACAGAACTTATGGAGAACTTCAGTGCACGCATTTGTAGTTCTCTATAGGTGCAAAAAAAATGATAAATAAGTAACTAGTCGATTTGATAAGGCATACTATAAAGAATACGACAGACAATCTAAAGATATACTGAACCCAATTTTTTTATTTTATGATTCAGACAGCACATGCAATTTTAAGCAACTTTATAATTTATTCCTATTTTTTATTTTTTTTCGTTCTCTTAGTATCTTTATTTAAAAAAGCAGGAATGTAAACATAGGAGCATTTTTGGTTCAGAACACTGGATAGCGCTTGCTGATTGGTGGCTACTTTTAGCGACCAATCAGCAAGCGCAACCCAAGTTCTCAACCAAAGATGGGCTGTCTTGTAAGCTTTCATCCCTGTTTTTTCAAATAAAGATATAAAGAGAACAAAGACAAATTGATAATAGGAATAAATTAGAAAGTTGCTTAAAATCGCATGCTCTATCTGAATCACGAAAGAAAAAAATTGGGTTCAGTGTCCCTTTGACCCTTTTTTGGTACTCCTCTGCACCTAGGCGAACGCAAACCGAGTAGTAGATTTTAATAGTCGAACTTGCCTAATTTCAGGAGCATTTTTAAATGATAAATAACGTCATTAATTCTCAAGCGTATAGTTAGGCGCAATGAATATTTAGAAATAGCAACAAGAAATAAAACAAAAATCAATGAATGCAATGGGGCATATTTATCAAGCTCCAAATGGAGCTTGATGCCCCGTGCCCTGCAGGCTCGCCAGAAACAGCAGTTATGAAGCAGCGGTCACAAAGACCGCTGCTCCATAACCTGTCCGCCTGCTCTGAGCAGGCGGACAGACATCGCCGGAAATCAACCCGATCGAGTACGATTGGGTTGATTGACACCCCCCTGCTGGCGGCCCATTGGCCGCGAGTCTGCAGGGGGCGGCGTTGCACCAGCAGCTCTTGTGAGCTGCTGGTGCAATGCTGAATACGGCGAGCGTATTGCTCGCCGTATTCAGCAAGGTCTGTCGGACCTGATCCGCACTGTCGGATCAGGTCCGACAGACCTTGATAAATAGAGGCCAATGTCTGAAAAGTTGTTTTGTGTGATTTTTTTTGCTCGGGTAAGAGAAGTTTAAATTATAAACCCTTTGATCATGATGAGAAAATTAAGCATTATGAAACCTAAGTCAAAAGTCTGCATAAGCACTAATTATAGCAACTACTAATGCTAACACTAAGCAGAAAAATGGTAAAAAATTCTCCCCTCTGTGCTATTTTTAATATCTCTTTTTCTTTTTCCATAATCAATGTAGTTATGCTGTAACCTAATAACCCTGCTGTCACAAGATCCTTTATTAGAAAGGCTGGCTACATTACAGCCATGCTTTTTAATACATAAAATGCTTTACATTTAATGATTGCAGTGATCGTATCATATCAATAGGGATAAGAACACTGTAGTATGAAATAATAGCCTTTACAGTAAGGGATTTTATGTCCTATAAGGCGTCAGCCTTATGGGTAGTTTTACTGCTCCCACTTGCAGCCCTCTGTAAGTGGAAACTGAGTATTTTAAAAGAAACTATTGATTCTGACCATTCACCAAGAAATTATAAAACTGCAGTTGTAATAAATCTCTAACTTTTATATAATAATAATAAAGTAGCTTAATAATCATAAAGTTATTTCTCTTGTTGTGTATCCAGTCCACGGATCATCCATTACTTGTGGCATATTCTCCTTCCCAACAGGAAGTTGCAAGAGGATCACCCACAGCAGAGCTGCTATATAGCTCCTCCCCTCACTGCCATATCCAGTCATTCTCTTGCAACTCTCAACTAAGATGGAGGTCGTAAGAGGACTGTGGTGTTTTATACTTAGTTTATTTCTTCAATCAAAAGTTTGTTATTTTTAAATGGTACCGGAGTGTACTGTTTATCTCAGGCAGTATTTAGAAGAAGAATCTGCCTGCGTTTTCTATGATCTTAGCAGAAGTAACTAAGATCCTTTGCTGTTCTCACATATTCTGAGGAGTGAGGTAACTTCAGAGGGGGAATAGCGTGCAGGTTTTCCTGCAATAAGGTATGTGCAGTTAAAATATTTTTCTAGGGATGGAATTTGCTAGAAAATGCTGCTGATACCGAAGTAATGTAAGTAAAGCCTTAAATGCAGTGATAGCGACTGGTATCAGGCTTATTAATAGAGATACATACTCTTATAAAAGTGTATTTTAAAACGTTTGCTGGCATGTTTAATCGTTTTTTACATATGTTTGGTGATAAAACTTATTGGGGCCTAGTTTTTTCCACATGGCTGGCTTGAATTTTGCCTAGAAACAGTTCCCTGAGGCTTCCCACTGTTGTAATATGAGTGGGAGGGGCCTATTTTGGTGTTTTTTTGCACAGCATAAATTACAGACACAGACATCCAGCTTCTTCCTGCATGATCCAGGACTTCTCTGAAGGGCTCAAAAGGCTTCAAAAGTCGTATTGAGGGAGGTAAAAAGCCACAGTAGAGCTGTGGCAGTTGTGACTGTTTAAAAAACGTTTTTGTCATTTGTTATTCCGTTTTTGGTATTAAGGGGTTAATCATCCATTTGCAAGTGGGTGCAATGCTCTGCTAACTTATTACATACACTGTAAAAATGTTGTTAGTGTAACTGCATTTTTTCACTGTTATTTCAAAATTTGGGAAAATTTGTGTTTCTTAAAGGCGCAGTAACGTTTTTTATATTGCTTGTAAACTTGTTTTAAAGTGTTTTCCAAGCTTGCTAGTCTCATTGCTAGTCTGTTTAAACATGTCTGACACAGAGGAACCTACTTGTTCATTATGTTTAAAAGCCATGGTGGAGCCCCATAGGAGAATGTGTACTAAATGTATTGATTTCACCTTAAACAGTAAAGATCAGTCTTTATCTATAAAAGAATTATCACCAGAGGGTTCTGTTGAGGGGGAAGTTATGCCGACTAACTCTCCCCACGTGTCAGACCCTTCGCCTCCCGCTCAGGGGACGCACGCTAATATGGCGCCAATTACATCAGGGACGCCCATAGCGATTACCTTGCAGGACATGGCTGCAATCATGAATAATACCCTGTCAGAGGTATTATCTAGATTGCCTGAATTAAGAGGCAAGCGCGATAGCTCTGGGGTTAGGAGAGATACAGAGCGCGCAAATGCTGTTAGAGCCATGTCTGATACTGCGTCACAGTATGCAGAACATGAGGACGGAGAGCTTCAGTCTGTGGGTGACATCTCTGACTCGGGGAAACCTGATTCAGAGATTTCTAATTTTAAATTTAAGCTTGAGAACCTCCGTGTATTGCTTGGGGAGGTATTAGCTGCTCTGAATGACTGTAACACAGTTGCAATTCCAGAGAAATTGTTTAGGCTGGATAGATACTATGCGGTGCCGGTGTGTACTGACGTTTTTCCTATACCTAAAAGGCTTACAGAAATTATTAGCAAGGAGTGGGATAGACCCGGTGTGCCCTTTTCCCCACCTCCTATATTTAGAAAAATGTTTCCAATAGACGCCACTACACGGGACTTATGGCAGACGGTCCCTAAGGTGGAGGGAGCAGTTTCTACTTTAGCAAAGCGTACCACTATCCCGGTTGAGGACAGTTGTGCTTTTTCAGATCCAATGGATAAAAAATTGGAGGGTTACCTTAAGAAAATGTTTTTTCAACAAGGTTTTATTTTACAGCCCCTTGCATGCATTGCGCCTGTCACTGCTGCGGCGGAATTCTGGTTTGAGGTCCTGGAAGAGGCCATCCAGACAGCTCCATTGAATGAAATTATTGACAAGCTTAGAACGCTTAAGCTAGCTAACTCATTTGTTTCTGATGCCATTGTTCATTTGACTAAACTAACGGCTAAGAATTCCGGATTCGCCATCCAGGCGCGTAAGGCGCTATGGCTTAAATCCTGGTCAGCTGACGTGACTTCAAAGTCTAAATTACTCAACATTCCTTTCAAGGGGCAGACCTTATCCGGGCCTGGCTTAAAGGAAATTATTGCTGACATTATTGGAGGCAAGGGTCATACCCTTCCTCAGGACAGGGCCAAATCAAAGGCCAAACAGTCTAATTTCCGTGCCTTTTGAAATTTCAAGGCAGGAGCAGCATCAACTTCCTCCGCTTCAAAACAAGAGGGAACTGTTGCTCATTCCAGACAGGCCTGGAAACCTAACCAGTCCTGGAACAAGGGCAAGCAGGCCAGGAAGCCTGCTGCTGCCCCCAAGACAGCATGAAGGAACGGCCCCCTATCCGGAAACGGATCTAGTGGGGGGCAGACTTTCTCTCTTCGCCCAGGCGTGGGCAAGAGATGTTCAGGATCCCTGGGCGTTGGAGATCATATCTCAGGGATATCTTCTGGACTTCAAAGCTCCTCCTCCACAAGGGAGATTTCATCTTTCAAGGTTATCATCAAACCAGATAAAGAAAGAGGCATTCCTAAGCTGTGTGCAAGACCTCCTAGTAATGGGAGTGATCCATCCAGTTCCGCGGACGGAACAAGGACAGGGATTTTATTCAAATCTGTTTGTGGTTCCCAAGAAAGAGGGAACCTTCAGACCAATCTTAGATCTAAAGATCTTAAACAAATTCCTCAGAGTTCCATCATTCAAAATGGAAACTATTCGGACCATCCTACCCATGATCCAAGAGGGTCAGTACATGACCACAGTGGACTTAAAGGATGCCTACCTTCACATACCGATTCACAAAGATCATCATCGGTTCCTAAGGTTTGCCTTTCTAGACAGGCATTACCAATTTGTAGCTCTTCCCTTCGGGTTGGCCACTGCCCCGAGAATTTTTACAAAGTTTCTGGGCTCACTTCTGGCGGTTCTAAGACCGCGAGGCATAGCGGTGGCTCCGTATCTAGACGACATCCTGATACAGGCGTCAAGCTTTCAAATTGCCAAGTCTCATACAGAGATAGTTCTGGCATTTCTGAGGTCGCATGGGTGGAAAGTGAACGTGGAAAAGAGTTCTCTATCACCACTCACAAGAGTCTCCTTCCTAGGGACTCTTATAGATTCTGTAGAGATGAAAATTTACCTGACGGAGTCCAGGTTATCAAAACTTCTAAATGCTTGCCGTGTCCTTCATTCCATTCCACGCCCGTCAGTGGCTCAGTGCATGGAAGTAATCGGCTTAATGGTAGTGGCAATGGACATAGTGCCATTTGCGCGCCTGCATCTCAGACCGCTGCAATTATGCATGCTAAGTCAGTGGAATGGGGATTACTGAGATTTGTCCCCTCTACTAAATCTGGATCAAGAGACCAGAGATTCTCTTCTCTGGTGGCTTTCTCGGGTCCATCTGTCCAAGGGTATGACCTTTCGCAGGCCAGATTGGACGATTGTAACAACAGATGCCAGCCTTCTAGGTTGGGGCGCAGTCTGGAACTCCCTGAAGGCTCAGGGATCGTGGACTCAGGAGGAGAAACTCCTCCCAATAAATATTCTGGAGTTAAGAGCAATATTCAATGCTCTTCTAGCTTGGCCTCAGTTAGCAACACTGAGGTTCATCAGATTTCAGTCGGACAACATCACGACTGTGGCTTACATCAACCATCAAGGGGGAACCAGGAGTTCCCTAGCGATGTTAGAAGTCTCAAAGATAATTCGCTTAGTCTCACTCTTGCCACCTGTCAGCGATCCACATCCCAGGCGTAGAGAACTGGGAGGCGGATTTTCTAAGTCGTCAGACTTTTCATCCGGGGGAGTGGGAACTCCATCCGGAGGTGTTTGCTCAACTGGTCCATCGTTGGGGCAAACCAGAACTGGATCTCATGGCGTCTCGCCAGAACGCCAAGCTTCCTTGTTACGGATCCAGGTCCAGGGACCCGGGAGCAACGCTGATAGATGCTCTAGCAGCTCCTTGGTTCTTCAACCTGGCCTATGTGTTTCCACCATTTCCTCTGCTCCCTCGACTGATTGCCAAAATCAAACAGGAGAGAGCATCAGTGATTCTGATAGCGCCTGCGTGGCCACGCAGGACCTGGTATGCAGACCTAGTGGACATGTCATCTCTTCCACCATGGACTCTGCCTCTGAGGCAGGACCTTCTAATACAAGGTCCTTTCAATCATCCAAATCTAATTTCTCTGAGACTGACTGCATGGAGATTGAACGCTTGATTCTATCAAGGCGTGGCTTCTCAGAGTCAGTCATTGATACCTTAATACAGGCTCGGAAGCCTGTCACCAGGAAAATCTACCATAAGATATGGCGTAAATATCTTTTATTGGTGTGAATCCAAGAGTTACTCATGGAGTAAGGTTAGGATTCCTAGGATATTGTCCTTTCTCCAAGAGGGTTTGGACAAAGGCTTATCAGCTAGTTCTTTAAAAGGACAGATCTCTGCTCTGTCTATTCTTTTGCACAAGCGTCTGGCAGAAGTTCCAGACATCCAGGCATTTTGTCAGGCTTTGGTTAGGATTAAGCCTGTGTTTAAAACTGTTGCTCCCCCGTGGAGCTTAAACTTGGTTCTTAAAGTTCTTCAGGGAGTTCCGTTTGAACCCCTTCATTCCATTGATATTAAACTTTTATCTTGGAAAGTTCTGTTTTTGATGGCTATTTCCTCGGCTCGAAGAGTCTCTGAGTTATCTGCCTTACATTGTGATTCTCCTTATCTGATTTTTCATTCAGACAAGGTAGTTCTGCGTACCAAACCTGGGTTTTTACCTAAGGTGGTTTCTAACAGGAATATCAATCAAGAGATTGTAGTTCCATCATTGTGTCCTAATCCTTCTTCAAAGAAGGAACGTCTTTTGCATAATCTGGACGTAGTCCGTGCCTTGAAGTTTTACTTACAGGCTACTAAAGATTTTCGTCAAACATCTACCCTGTTTGTCGTTTACTCTGGACAGAGGAGAGGTCAAAAAGCTTCGGCAACCTCTCTCTCCTTTTGGCTTCGGAGCATAATACGCTTAGCCTATGAGACTGCTGGACAGCAGCCCCCTGAAAGGATTACAGCTCATTCTACTAGAGCTGTGGCTTCCACCTGGGCCTTTAAAAATGAGGCCTCTGTTGAACAGATTTGCAAGGCTGCGGCTTGGTCTTCGCTTCACACCTTTTCAAAATTTTACAAATTTGACACTTTTGCTTCTTCGGAGGCTGTTTTTGGGAGAAAGGTTCTTCAGGCAGTGGTTCCTTCCGTTTAAGTTCCTGCCTTGTCCCTCCCATCATCCGTGTACTTTAGCTTTGGTATTGGTATCTCACAAGTAATGGATGATCCGTGGACTGGATACACTTAACAAGAGAAAACATAATTTATGCTTACCTGATAAATTTAATTCTCTTGTAGTGTATCCAGTCCACGGCCCGCCCTGTCCTTTTAAGGCAGGTCTAAATTTTAATTAAACTACAGTCACCACTGCACCCTATGGTTTCTCCTTTCTCGGCTTGTTTCGGTCGAATGACTGGATATGGCAGTGAGGGGAGGAGCTATATAGCAGCTCTGCTGTGGGTGATCCTCTTGCAACTTCCTGTTGGGAAGGAGAATATCCCACAAGTAATGGATGATCCGTGGACTGGATACACTACAAGAGAAATAAATTTATCAGGTAAGCATAAATTATGTTTTCTATTTTCCTCATTTATATTGCTTATTGCTTACAGTGATAGAAATCAGTGAGTTGTGTGTATATATACAGCATATATTGTATATATATATATATATATATATTATATATATATATTATGGGCTAGATTACAAGTGGAGCGCTAATTTTACGGGTGCCCGATAAATAACCAGCCATTACAAGTAGCAATTAGTGCTCAAAAAATTAACCAGAGGTCAGACCGCTGGTTTATTTTTTAAATGTGCCCCAACTGCCCCTCCCCCAAAAATAAAAATGTGTAGTGCCTTTTTTAAAATAGAACATTGTAGCATCTTTAAAAAAAAAAAAAACTAACTGCACTATGCAGTTTTGGGGGGCTTTTGGTGTGTTAAAAACTCTGTGTTCCCTGTAAATATATATGTATATGCTTATATACATATATATTTATGTGTTAAGATGTGTAAATACACATATTAACAGTATATACATATATATTTATATTTGCTGAATTAAAGGGACAGTCTACCATAGAATTGTTATTATTTTAAAAGATAGATAATCCCTTTATTACCCATTCCCCAGTTTTGCATAACCAACACAGTTATATTAATATACTTTTTACCTCTGTGATTACCTTGTATCTAGGAACCTTCTTCCAGTCCCCTGATCACATGACTGTGACTGTTTATTATCTATTGTCTTAAATGTAGCATTGTTTTGTGCTAGATCTTAAATAACCCCCTGTGCCTGAACACAGTGTTATCTATATGACCCACGTGTACTTTCTGTCTCTTTGTGTTGAAAAGAGATTTAAAAAGCATGTGATAAGAGGCAGCCCTCAAAGGCTTAGAAATTAGCATATGAGTCTACCTATGTTTAGTTTAAACTAAGAATACCAAGAGAAAAAAGAAAATTTGATGATAAAAGTAAATTGGAAAGTTGATTAAAATTACAAGTCCTATCTGAATAATGAAAGTTTAATTTACTAGACTGTCCCTTTAAACTTGCATGAATCAGATAAAGGGGCCAATTTATCAAAGTGCAGTGGACATCGATAAATGTCGACAGCATATGCTTTTGCGGAAACAGGTGTATACGGCCCCATTCAGGCAGTGATAAATCGGCCCCAATGCATGTAATTTTAAGACACTTTTAAATTCACTTCTGATTTCAAAAGTGCTTCGTACTCTTGGTATCCTTTGTTGAAAAACAATACGCACATATCCTACACTAGTGGGAGCAATGTGAGTGCAATGCTGTTTCTTCAGCAAAGGATGACAAGGGAATCAAGCACATTTTAAAACGACATGCTATTGTCAAATTTGCTAATAGAAGTAAATTGGAAAGTTGATTAAAATTGTATGTTCTATCCAAATCATGAAAGAACATTTTTTGGGTTTCATGTCCCTTTAAGATTTCATGATTTTGATTAAATGCACATTTAAGAAAAAAAATAATTCCATTTTACTTCTATTAACAGATTTTCTTTGTTTTCTTCATATGCATTTTTTTTACACACAGCTCCCTTCCTATAAATGTAGGTCCTTTTCATGACAGCATACTGAGGTATGCTCAGAGGCGTGCATGTGAGCTGAGCACAATATGTATAAAATTGTTACAAACATTGTTGTAAAGACCCTTGACCAGACACTTATATGCTGCATAGTCTATTCCAGTTTGCTCTCGAGGAAAAAAGCTACATTTTAACAAAGCGTACTAAAAGAAAGAGTTAACCTTTCTCAACTAAGTAAACTGGATAGTTTAAAAAAAAAAAAAACTCTATGGGGCCGAATTATCATTGTGCGAGGGGACATGATCTGATATTGCAGATCATGTCCGCTGCACATCGATAAATGCCGACAGTATACGCTCTCTGCATTTATCATTACCCCAGCAGTTCTTCTGAACTGCTGGTTCAATGCCGCCCCCTGGGCATGGGGGCATCAAGCTCCATACAGAGCTTGATAAATATGCCCCTATATGAATCATGAAAGTTTTGTTATCATGGGATTTTTCACTTTTCACGCTCCATTGTAGTCTATGTTGGCAATACATTAACGCAGTCGCAATATTCGAAGTTAGGCTTTTTGCAGGCGTCGGGTTAGCACATAAACAAAACCTTTTAACTTTCAACTTGAAATATGTGTGCTACCCGGCGCATGCAAAAAGCTTACTACTAACGGAGTTAACGCACAAGCGGGAGCCCAAAATACTCCTGCACACGTATTCTAGCCCAATGTGGGCGTGCTTTAAAAGGATGAAAAATTGGGGAAGAAAAGTATGAGAACTGTAAAATTGTGTACATATACAGATTAGTTTAGTATGTGAAGATATATTGCTACATACATTTCCACTTATATATTAACAAGTTCAATTTATAGTTCAGATTAACAAAGATATTAAAAAAATCCTGTTGCAACATTAAATTAAATTACTAATGAAATACATTTTTCTTATAGAAAAAGAAAAATATTTTGCAAAAGAATTTGAATAAACAAATTAAGACATACGATTTGCAATCCATGGATAGAAGTAAATGCTTGATTGGTCCACCAATGTGTTCAGCTAGCTCCCAGTAATGCTGCTTCTTCAACAAATGATGCCAAGAGAATAAAGCAAATTTGACAACAGAAGAAAATTAGAAAGTTGTTTAAAATTGTATGCCCCGAATCATTTTTTTTTTGTCCCTTTAATCTCTTTGTAAAGGGTTAAAAACATTCTAAGCTTGAGTCAGTATTGTAATAATTACATGTTCTTATATTGTTTGCATTAAAATTTCCCTAGAAAATAGAGGATTCTAACAAATATTCCTACAAGGCTAAGTATCAAAGGTGAAGGTGGTATAATTGTGTGGGGCATAATTTTCTGATATAAACACCCTTTTTTTTTAATTAAAGGAACAGTCTTTTCCAGAATTTTTATTGTTTAAAAAGATAGATAATCCCTTTATTACCCATTCCCCAGTTTTGCACAGCCAACATGTTTATATTAATATACTTCTTACCTCTGTGATTAACTTGTAACTAAGCCTCTGCAGACTGCCCTATTATCTCAATTCTATTGACAGACTTGCATTTTAGCCAATCAGTGCCCTCTCATAAGTAACTCCATGGGAGTGAGCACAATATTATCTATATGACACACATGAACTAGCACTGTCTAACTGTGAAAAACTGTCAAAGGTTTTGAGATAAGGCCTTCAAGGGCTTAGAAATTAGCATGTTAGCCTACTTAGGTTTAGTTTTCAACTAAGAATACTAAGAGAACAAAGCAAATTTGATGAAATAAGTGAATTGGAAAGTTGTTTGAAATTGCATGCCCTATCTGAATTATGAAAGTTTAATTTTGACTAGACTGTCCCTTTAAATCACCCTTTTCTTCTTACCTTTTCCTAGAGACGTAAAGAAAGGCATGTAAAAAAGGATAGCTTGGTACATTTATGTAGACTGTAGAGCCCTTTATAAAGCAGAGGGTTTACAATAATGACCTGAGAGCTTATTAGCATCACTTTAGCAACCTCTTTGAATCTCTACTGGTAGCAAAATGCTCAATGCTTCCAGTACAAGAGATAAGATAAGTTGCAAACAAATGAGGGTCACAGTGTGTCGTGTTTTTAGGAAAAAAAGCACATTGTGCATTTGGGATAAAAGTACAGAGCAAGTTCTGTCAGCAATGAAGAGATATTCAAAACCCTGAATTTGCCAGCAATACATTACGGGCTAGATTACAAGTTTAGCACAAAATATTGCTTCCGCAAAAGCAATATTTGCGCTCAACTTAGTAATACCAGTGCAAGCAAATGTGCGCTGGTATTACAAGTGAGGTGCAATGCGAACACGACCTCGCGTTCACATTGCATTGAAGCATTGCGCTTATATATTTACAGGGAACACACAGTCCACATAGACTGCAATGTAAAGGCACTTTTCAGCGCAGTTATTTTTCTAACACACCCACCAACTTTTGGCCACCAAAACTGCTTAGTGCAGTTTTTTTTTTAAAAAGGGGACCACACATGTTATTTTGGGGGCAATTAGGGGATATTTAAATAATTCACCAGAGGTTTGACCTCTGGTTAATTTTTTGAGCATTAATTGCTACCACGAGCTTGCGGTAGCAATAACCAGTCACTTGTAATGGCTGGTTAATTATTGCACGCCCCCCCTTAAATGGGCGAATTTGCTAGTTTGCGGGAGCACAATAAGTTAGTGCTCCCCTTGTAATTTAGCTCTATCCATTGTTAGTAGTTAGTTGAGACCAGGAAAACAGTACAGCTCTTCCTGTCTAAATAATTCTTCTTAATCATTATTTATTTGTTTTTATTTTATCTTTGCTCCAGAAAACAATCAAAATACAGAAATATGTTTGTAGCATATACACAAAGCAGCATGTACCTTGCGACACATAAGAGGTTAATCCACTTCTCTGCTCTTAGCAATGTAACAGCAAGAGGCATTAATTCCTGACCCAGTTGCCAAGCAGAACTTTGCAGTATCCAGCAGTGAGTGAGTTAAGTTAGAGCGTCCCCACCCTGCCTGTGATTTCACAACTGCAATGCAGAAGAGGGGGCTGAGAGATAGGGTAGATACAGTGCTGCCTAGATAACAAACGCCTATAGTCATTATTACACAGTGGTAGGACCCCTACAATAAGGGGAAAAATATAAACACACACTCTCTAAGGTTTACACAGTGACACACATGATACAGTGTTCTAACAACTATACATATACACTAGAATGTATATACAGACATCCATAAACTCTAAAGTACATAGAACTACATAAACCACACAACATCTAGGGTGCACACAGTATTACACACACTGCAAGGTGCAGATATGAATTAACAGATAATAAATGGGGATTAAGATATAATTCCCAACTACTTACTCCAAAATTTATGTAGAAACATCACCTACAAAATAATGTACAAAAGTGATATGGCACTTAAAATTCTATATTTGCAAAAAAAATTCGGCTAGATTACGAGTTGTGCGTTATGGTGAAAAAGCAGCGTTATGGCTCTTTTTCACTACCGATGGTATTACGGGTGTTGTAGATATAGCTGTACCGCACACCTTTTTGGCCGTAACGCAACGTAACTACCGCACCTTTCAAAAAGTCCTTTTTCAATGGGTCTTTCCCAGCACCGGTATTACGAGTTTGCCTGTCCGGCCAAAAAGTGAGCGGTACAGCCCATAACTACAAGATCTGTACCGCCCACTTGAAAGTCAGTAGTTATGGGTTTCACGTTACAAAGCTGTAGCATAAAACTCATAATTAAAGTGTTACAAAGTACACTAACACCCATAAACTACCTATTAACCCCTAAACCGAGGCCCTCCCGCATCGCAAACACTAAAATAAAATTATTAACCCTTAATCTGCTGCTCCGGACATCGCCACCACTATAATAAGCATATTAACCCCTAAATTGCCGCACTCCCGCATAGCAAACACTAATTAAATATTATTAACCCCTAATCTGCTGCCCCCAATGTCGTTGTCACCTACATACACTTATTAACCCCTAATCTGCTGTCCCTAACATCGCCGCAACCTACATTACTGTTATTAACTCCTAATCTGCTGCCCCCAATGTTGCCGCCACTATACTAAAGTTATTAACCCCTAAACATAACCCTAAGTCTAACCCTAACGTAACCCTAACCCTTACACCCACTAATTTTAACCTAATAAAAAAAATCAAAATAAAAATTACAATTAATACCTAAATTATTCCTATTTAAAACTAAATAAATACTTATCTGTAAAATAAAACCTAAGCTAGGTGCAATATAACTAATAGTTACAGTGTAGCTATCTTACGCCTAGATTTAGAGTTCTGCTCCCAAAGGGGTGTGTTAGCTATGCTGGCTTTTTTCTGGCCACACCTTTTAAATACCGCTGGTATTTAGAGTTCACAGAATGGCTGGGTTTTCAGTGCGTTAGGCTCCAAAAAGGGAGCGTAGAGCATAATTTAACGCCACTGCAACTCTAAATACCAGCGTTGCTTACAGACGCGGCCAGCTTCAAAAACGTGCTCGTGCACGATATCCCCATAGAAAACAATGGGGCTGTTTGAGCTGAAAAAAAACCTAACACCTGCAAAAAAGCCGCGTTCAGCTCCTAACGCAGCCCCATTATTTTCTATGGGGAAACACTTCCTACGTCTGCACCTAACACTCTAACATGTACCCCGAGTCTAAAAACCCCTAACCTTACACTTATTAACCCCTATTCTGCCGCCCCCGCTATCGCTGACACCTGCATATTTTTTTAACCCCTAATCTGCCGCTCCGTAAACCGCCGCTACTTACATTATCCCTATGTACCCCTAATCTACTGCCCCTAACACCGCCGACCTCTATATTATATTAATTAACCCCTAATCTGCCCCCCACAACGTCGCCTCCACCTGCCTACACTTATTAACCCCTAATCTGTCGACCGGACCGCGCCGCTATTATAATAAAAAAAAAAAAAGGAACTCAGCACACCTCAATTTAGCAAAAAGTGTAAATGTAATTTATTACAAAGTATCTAATTACAATTCTATAATATGAATCCACAACTTTCAGTCCATCCACACATGCAAACTACTTTCATTCATAAAACAATTGGATTCAACCCAGGCGTCCCTGGAAGAATCAACCAAGGCTCTCAGAAAACCGCTATTAATGTCTTAGAAAGTTCATATAGATGAAAAAGTGAACAGTCCCTTAGACATGCAAAACTTTCACAGTTGTTTTGAATTTAAAATCTTTGATGCAATTTTTCAGATATGGTTGCTGTAAGGAGATTCTTTTCGATTACAAATGTATCTTCTTATACATAGGATTTGAATAACATTTTGAGCTCTGTAATTATTCCCTTATTCAGCATACACCTTTTTATGATGAGTATAAGCACATTTATGGGTTAGTGCAGGACAAGACAGAAAGCCGTTAGTTCATCCAGCATATGTATTCAACTATATGTTAACACTCAATATACTCCAAGGCTCTTTCCAAGTTCCCCTCTTTAAACCACACTTGCGGTTGGGTAGTATTCAGCCCGGGTATCGGTACTTAACTATTCTAACAGTTCATGTTGTAACATATGCATAAAGTTTCTGACCCTTCCCAGTATTAGAGTGTTAATGAATTAAAGCGTCTCTAATGTGGTAGAAGACATTAGAGACGCTTTAATTCATTAACACTCTAATACTGGGAAGGGTCAGAAACTTTATGCATATGTTACAACATGAACTGTTAGAATAGTTAAGTACCGATACCCGGGCTGAATACTACCCAACCGCAAGTGTGGTTTAAAGAGGGGAACTTGGAAAGAGCCTTGGAGTATATTGAGTGTTAACATATAGTTGAATACATATGCTGGATGAACTAACGGCTTTCTGTCTTGTCCTGCACTAACCCATAAATGTGCTTATACTCATCATAAAAAGGTGTATGCTGAATAAGGGAATAATTACAGAGCTCAAAATGTTATTCAAATCCTATGTATAAGAAGATACATTTGTAATCGAAAAGAATCTCCTTACAGCAACCATATCTGAAAAATTGCATCAAAGATTTTAAATTCAAAACAACTGTGAAAGTTTTGCATGTCTAAGGGACTGTTCACTTTTTCATCTATATGAACTTTCTAAGACATTAATAGCGGTTTTCTGAGAGCCTTGGTTGATTCTTCCAGGGACGCCTGGGTTGAATCCAATTGTTTTATGAATGAAAGTAGTTTGCATGTGTGGATGGACTGAAAGTTGTGGATTCATATTATAGAATTGTAATTAGATACTTTGTAATAAATTACATTTACACTTTTTGCTAAATTGAGGTGTGCTGAGTTCCTTTTTTTGTTATTTGTAGATGGTAAAATTGGAGGTTTTACTAAACTCTTGCACCCTAAAAATATATATACAATTTTTTATTTAATTTTTTCTGACAGTGGATAGAATGCTTTAGTGGTGCTGTGATTAACTATTTATTAAATAGCTATTATAATAAAGTTATTAACCCCTAATCCGCCTCACTCCCGCCTCAATAACCCTATAATAAATAGTATTAACCCCTAATCTGCTCTCCCTAACATCGCCGACACCTAACTTCAAGCATTAACCCCTAATCTCCCGATCGGAGCTCACCGCTACTCTAATAAATTTTTTAACCCCTAAAGCTAAGTCTAACCTTAACCCTAACACCCCCTAAGTTAAATATAATTTTTATCTAACGAAATAAATTAACTATTATTAAATAACTTATTCCTATTTAAAGCTAAATACTTAAATGTAAAATAAACCCTAATATAGCTACAATATAAATTATAATTATATTATAGCTATTTTAGGATTAATATTTATTTTACAGTCAACTTTGTAATTATATTAACCAGGTACAATAGCTATTAAATAGTTAAGAACTATTTAATAGTTACCTAGTTAAAATAATTACAAAATTACCTGTAAAATAAATCCTAACCTAAGTTACAATTAAACCTAACACTACACTATCAATAAATTATTTAAATACAATACCTACAAATAACTACAATGAAATAAACTAACTAAAGTACAAAAAATAAAAAAGAACTAAGTTACAAAAAATAAAAAAATATTTACAAACATCAGAAAAATATTACAACAATTTTAAACTAATTACACCTACTCTAAGCCCCCTAATAAAATAACAAAGACCCCAAAATAAAAAAATGCCCTACCCTATTCTAAATTACAAAAGTTCAAAGCTCTTTTACCTTACCAGCCCTGAGCAGGGCCCTTTGCGGGGCATGCCCCAAAGAATTCAGCTCTTTTGCCTGTAAAAAAAACACATACAATACCCCCCCCAACATTACAACCCACATACCCCTAATCTAACCCAAACCCCCCTTAAATAAACCTAACACTAAGCCCCTGAAGATCTTCCTACCTTATCTTCACCATACCAGGTTCACCGATCGATCCAGAAGAGCTCCTCCGATGTCTTGATCCAAGCCCAAGCGGGGGGCTTAAGATGTCCATGATCCGGCTGAAGTCTTCATCCAAGCGGGAGCTGAAGAGGTCCATGATCCGGCTGAAGTCTTCTATCAACGGCATCTTCAATCTTCTTTCTTCCGGATCCATGTTCATCCCGCCGACGCGGAACATCCATCTTCACCGACGACTTCCCGACGAATGACGGTTCCTTTAAGGGACGTCATCCAAGTTGGCGTCCCTCGAATACCGATTGGCTGATAGGATTCTATCAGCCAAGCGGAATTAAGGTAGGAAAATTCTGATTGGCTGATGGAATCAGCCAATCAGAATCAAGTTCAATCCGATTGGCTGATTCAATCAGCCAATCAGATTGAGCTCGCATTCTATTGGCTGTTCCGATCAGATTGAAGATTGAAGATGCCGTTGATAGAAGACTTCAGCCGGATCATGGACCTCTTCAGCTCCCGCTTGGATGAAGACTTCAGCCGGATCATGGACATCTTCAGCCCCCCGCTTGGGCTTGGATCAAGACATCGGAGGAGCTCTTCTGGATCGATCGGTGAACCTGGTATGGTGAAGATAAGGTAGGAAGATCTTCAGGGGCTTAGTGTTAGGTTTATTTAAGGGGGGTTTGGGTTAGATTAGGGGTATGTGGGTGGTGGGTTGTAATGTTGGGGGGGGTATTGTATGTGTTTTTTTTACAGGCAAAAGAGCTGAATTCTTTGGGGCATGCCCCGTAAAGGGCCCTGTTCAGGGCTGGTAAGGTAAAAGAGCTTTGAACTTTTGTAATTTAGAATAGGGTAGGGCATTTTTTTATTTTGGGGGTCTTTGTTATTTTATTAGGGGGCTTAGAGTAGGTGTAATTAGTTTAAAATTGTTGTAATTTTTTTCTAATGTTTGTAAATATTTTTTTAATTTTTTTTAACTTAGTTCTTTTTTATTTTTTGTACTTTAGTTAGTTTATTTAATTGTATTTATTTGTAGGAATGGTATTTAATTTATTTATTGATAGTGTAGTGTTAGGTTTAATTGTAGATAATTGTAGGTAGTTTATTTAATTTATTTATTGATAGTGTAGTGTTAGGTTTAATTGTAACTTAGGTTAGGATTTATTTTACAGGTAATTTTGTAATTATTTTAACTATTTTAGCTATTAAATCGTTCTTAACTATTTAATAGCTATTGTACCTGGTTAAAATAAATACAAAGTTGCCTGTAAAATAAATATAAATCCTAAAATAGCTATAATATAATTATAATTTATATTGTAGCTATATTAGGGTTTATTTTACAGGTAAGTATTTAGCTTTAAATAGGAATAATTTATTTAATAAGAGTTAATTTATTTCGTTAGATTTAAATTATATTTAAGTTAGGGGGGTGTTAGTGTTAGGGTTAGACTTAGCTTTAGGGGTGAATCCATTTATTACAGTAGCGGCGAGATTCGGTCGGCAGATTAGGGGTTAATAATTGAAGTTAGGTGTCGGCGATGTTAGGGAGGGCAGATTAGGGGTTAATACTATTTATTATAGGGTTATTGAGGCGGGAGTGAGGCGGATTAGGGGTTAATAACTTTATTATAGTAGCTGTGAGATCCGCTTGGCAGATTAGGGGTTAATAAGTGTAGGCAGGTGGAGGCGACGTTGAGGGGGGCAGATTAGGGGTTAATAAATATAATATAGGGGTCGGCGGTGTTAGGGGCAGCAGATTAGGGGTACATAGCTATAATGTAGGTGGCGGCGCTTTGCGGTCGGCAGATTAGGGGTTAATTATTGTAGGTAGCTGGCGGCGACATTGTGGGGGGCAGGTTAGGGGTTAATAAATATAATATAGGGGTCGGCGGTGTTAGGGGCAGCAGATTAGGGGTACATAAGTATAACGTAGGTGGCGGTCGGCAGATTAGGGGTTAAAAAATTTTAATCGAGTGGCGGCGATGTGGGGGGACCTCGGTTTAGGGGTACATAGGTAGTTTATGGGTGTTAGTGTACTTTAGAGCACAGTAGTTAAGAGCTTTATAAACCGGCGTTAGCCCAGAAAGCTCTTAACTACTGACTTTTTTCTGCGGCTTGAGTTTTGTCGTTAGATTTCTAACACTCACTTCAGCCACGACTCTAAATACCGGAGTTAGAAAGATCCCATTGAAAAGATAGGATGCGCAATTGACGTAAGGGGATCTGCGGTATGGAAAAGTCGCGGCTGGAAAGTGAGCGTTAGACCCTTTCCTGACTGACTCCAAATACCGGCGGTAGCCTAAAACCAATGTTAGGAGCCTCTAACGCTGGTTTTCACGGCTACCGCCCAACTCTAAATCTAGGCCTTAGGTTTTATTTCACAGATAAGTTTGTATTTATTTTTAACTAGGTAGATTAGTTATTAAATAGTTATTAACTATTTACTAACTACCTAGTAAAAATAAATACAAATTTATCTGTGAAATAAAACCTAACTTGTCTTACAGTTAAACCTAACATTACACTAAAACTAAATAAATTACATTAATTAAATACAATTAACTAAATTACAAAAAAAATAAACACTAAATTACACAAAATAAAAAAGAAATGATAAAATATTTAAACTAATTACACCTAATCTAATAGCCCTATCAAAATAAAAAAGCCCCCCTCCCCAAAAACAACCCCTAGCCTACACTAAACTGCCAATAGCCCTTAAAAGGGCCTTTTGAAGGGTATTGCCCCAAAGAAATCAGCTCTTTTACTTGTAAAAAAAATACAAACAACCCCCCAACAGTAAAACCCACCAGCCACACAACCAAACCCCCCAAATAAAATCCTATCTAAATAAACCTAAGCTCCCCATTGCCCTGAAAAGGGCATTTTGATGGGCATTACCCTTAAAAGGGCATTTAGCTCTTTTACGGTGCCCAAAACCCTAATCTAAAAATAAAACCCACCCGATAAACCCTTAAAAAAACCTAAAAATAACCCCGAAGATCCACTTACAGTTTTTGAAGACCGGACATCCATCCTCATCCAGCCGGGAGAAGTCTTCATCCAAGCGGCAAGAAGTCCTCAAAGAAGCCGGGAGAAGTCTTCATCCAAGCGGCAAGAAGTCAACCTCCAGGCGGGCAGAAGTCTTCATCTAGATGGCATCTTCTATCTTCATCCTTTCGATGCAGAGCGGCTCCATCTTCAAGACATCCGGCGTGGAGCATCCTCTTCATACTGTTCCAGCCGTACACTGAAGGTTCCCTTTAAGGGACATCATCCAAGATGGCGTCCCTTGAATTCCGATTGGCTGATTGAATTCTATCAGCCAATCGGAATTAAAGGGTAAAAAATCCTATTGGCTGATGCAATCAGCCAATAGGATTGAGCTTGCATTCTATTGGCTGTTCCAATCCTATAAGCCAATCGGAATTCAAGGGACGCCATCTTGGATGACGTCCCTTAAAGGGAACCTTCATTGTACGGCTGGGACCGTATGAAGAGGATGCTCCGCGCCGGATGTCTTGAAGATGGAGCTGCTCCGCGTTGGAAGGATGAAGATAGAAGATGCCATCTGGATGAAGACTTCTGCCCGCCTGGAGATCGACCTCTTGCCTCTTGGATGAAGACTTCTCCCGGCTTCGTTGAGGACTTCTTGCCGCTTGGATGAAGACTTCTCCCTGCTGGATGAGGATAGATGTCCGGTCTTCAAAGACTGTAAGTGGATCTTCGGGGGTTAGTGTTAGGTTTTTTAAGGGTTTATTGGGTGGGTTTTATTTTTAGATTAGGGACTTTGGGAACCGTAAAAGAGCTAAATGCCCTTTTAAGGGCAATGCCCATCCAAATGCCCTTTCAGGGCAATGGGGAGCTTAGGTTTATTTAGATAGGATTTTATTTGGGGGATTTGGTTGTGTGGGTGGTCGGTTTTACTGTTGGGGGGTTGTTTGTATATTTTTTTACAGGTAAAAGAGCTGATTTCTTTGGGGCAATGCCCCACAAAAGGCATTTTAAGGGTTATTGGCAGTTTAGTGTAGGCTAGGGTTTTTTTATTTTGGGGGGGCTTTTTTATTTTGATAGGGCTATTAGATTAGGTGTAATCAGTTTAAATATTTTATAATTTCTTTTTTATTTTGTGCAACTTAGTGGTTTTTTTTGTAATTTAGTTAATTGTATTTAATTAATGTAATTTATTTAATATTATTGTAATGTTAGGTGTTAGTGTAAGGTAGGTTAGGTTTTATTTTACAGGTAACTTTGTATTTATCTTAACTAGGTAGTTAGTAAATAGTTAATAACTATTTACTAACTAATCAACCTAATTAAAATAAATACAAACTTAGCTGTGAAATAAAAATAAAACCTAAAAACTATTAGTTATATTGTAGCTAGCTTAGGGTTTATTTTATAGGTAAGTATTTAGTTTTAAATAGGAATTATTTAGGTAATAATAGAAAGTTTTATTTAGATTTATTTTAATTATATTAAAGTTAGGGGTGTTAGGGTTAGACTTAAATATATATTTAATATATTTAGTGTTAGTGATATGGGAGGCCAGAGGTTTAGGGGTTAATAACTTTAGTATAGTGGCGGCGACATTGGGGGCGGAAAATTAGGGGTTAATTAGTGTAGGTAGGTGGCAGCGACATTTGGGGCGGCAGATTAGGGGTTAATAAGTGTAATGTAGGTGTCGGTGATGTCGGGGTGGCAGATTAGGGGTGTTTAGACTCTGGGTTTATGTTAGGGTGTTACGTGTAAACATAACTTTTCTTTCCCCATATATATCAATGGGGCTGCGTTACAGGAGTTTTATGCTCCTTTATTGCAGGTGTTAGGCTTTTTTTTAGCCGGTTCTCCCCATTGATGTCTATGGGGAAATCGTGCACAAGCACGTCAAAACAACTCATAGCAGCGCTGGTATTTGTGTGCGGTATGGAGCTCAAGACAGCCATATCGCCCGCAAACGATGGGTTTTTGCAAACCTGTAATAGCAGCGCTATTAAAGGTGAAAGGTGACAATAACTTGCAAGTTATTACCGAGCAACTCAAAACGCATAACTCGTAATCTAGCTGTTTATTTGTAAATAAAATTAAAAAAAAAAAAAAAGAGCTCTTCAAAAAATTCCTAAAAGGATTATATTGCTATATCTCAAGGGGGCGCGCTAGCTCCAAAAAATGCAGTACTATATATATAATAATAGTGATAATATCACATAAATAATACTGAATGCTTCACAAAAGTAAAAAAACAACAACCCATACATGACCAGATTACAAGTGGAGGGCTACTTAGTACCTTCACTCACGTGCAAACACCAGTGCAAGTAAACTTGTAAAGCGATGGGTTTAGCGCGCATTATATGAAAGTAAACTGTTTGCGTGCAAGCAAAACCCGACACGCACCAACTTCAGGACTTCGGATATTTTGACTGCGTTAACTTCTTCTCGCCATAGACTGCTCGCGCGGAAACAGGGGTATATCGGCCCCATTGACTGTTGTTTTTGTTTTAATAATTAATAGAGGGGTTTAGAACAATATATCACCTGAGGCTTTTTTGGCTCTCTTTCTGTCCTAAAAGGTTACTTTTTTATTCAACGAGATCACAATAGTGCACCAGAGATCTTGGGGTAGATTTAACCACATTCGAACGAACATGATTCGCTGTAGCGAATCATCTCCGCTCGACTTCGCTAAATGCCGACAGCATACGGTGTCTGCATTTAACATTGCACAAGCATTTCTGGTGAAATGCTTGCGCAATGCCGCACCCTGCTCACTGGCGGGGGGGGGGGGGGGGTGGCTGCTTCTTAACTTCTGTTTCAGGTGGACCTGAAACAATGGGGCTCCAAAGTAGCATTCGCCGCTTAAAGGGATAGTAAAAACAAAAACTTTATTTTATGATTCAGATAGAGCACACAATTTTAAACAACTTTCCAATTTACTTCTATTATCAAATTTGCTTTATTCTTATGTTATCCTTTGCTGAAGGAACAGAATTGTACTACTCGCAGCAAGCTGAACACATCTAGTTAGCCAATCACAAGAGACAAATATATGCAGGCACCAATTAGCAGCAGATCCCACTGGTGTATGATATGTGCGTATTATTTTTCAACAAGGGATACTAAAAAAACAAAGCACATTTGAAAATAGAAGTGAATTTAAGTGTCTTAAAATGACTTGCTCTATCTGAATCATGCAAGTTTAATTTTCACTTTCCTATCCCTTTAATAAATGGAGCCCCTTGTTTTGATCTTACAGAAAAAGGTTCTATGTTTACTAAGGGACAGACAAGTTCTTGACAATTACAATGTATTTTCAAGAGACTTCTCAAGACCAGTTTTGACTTTTCAAGTTCATCACGTCAAGACACTTGATAAAGTCCCTGAAATGGTATTTTAGACATTTTTGCAAGTATTCCAAGAACATATGGAAACATTGGGGCCTATCTATCAAGCTCCGTAAGGAGCTTGACGCCCCGTGTTTCTGGCGAGCCTGCAGGCTCACCAGAAACACCAGTTATGAAGCAGCGGTCTAAAGACCGCTGCTTCATAACCCTGTCCGCCTGCTCTGATGAGGCGGACAGGAATCGCCGGAATTCAACCTGATCGAGTACGATCGGGTTGATAGACACCCCCTGCTGGCGGCACGATCGAGTACGATCGGGTTGATAGACACCCCCTGCTGGATTGGCCGCGAGTCTGCAGGGTGCGGTGTTGCACCAGCAGCTCTTGTGAGCTGCTGGTGCAATGCTGAATACGGAGAGCGTATTGCTGTCCGCATTCAGCGATGTCTGCCGGACCTGATCTTCACTGTCGGATCAGGTCCGACAGACATATGATAAATAGGCCGCATTATGTTAAAAATGTGTATTTGTTTTATTATGAATACAATTTCTTTAAGAAAAAACAGATAATCTTTTTATTTTCACGAAACGAATATCCGAATAAATGCACCAATGAGAAGATGAATCAGGGTTAGCGCATCTCCCCCCCACCCACGCACTAGAGGTAAGTATGATGCTAAAGTTGGACTTTTCCACTTGTAGCAAAGGAACATTTACAAAAACAAATGTAAATGTTCCACGAATATTCAGTATGCCTTTTGTTTAAAACTAAATGAATAGTGCAGCCAACAAATATTAAAGGGACAGTAAAGTCATAATTAGACATTGATGATTCGGACAGAGCATACGATTTTGAACAACTTTCCAATGTACTTCAATTATTTTTTTGCTTCCTTCTCTTGTTATCGTTTGCTGAAATGTTTATCTAGGTAAGCTGAGGAGCAGCAAAGATCCTAGGTTCTAGCTGCTGATGGGTGGCTGCATAAATATAGAAACCAGTAGTGCATTGCTGCTTCTTCAACAAATGATAACAAAAGAATGAAACAACTTTGATAATAGAAGTAAACTGGAAAGTTGTTTAAAATTGTATGTTCTACCTAAATCATGAAATAATTTTTTGGGGTTTCAAGTTCCTTTAAGGGAAAATAATTTCCCCAAATATTTGTTCAGAAAGATTCAAACAAACAGAATTTTTTGGCGCTGCACAAATCTACATTCTATTATACTGCACATATGCAAGACACTATGAAATATCCACAGGAGACATTTTAGAGGTGTATTAACATACATGATATATTTACAAAGCGCAATCCAGTAGACATGTGCAGGACAAAAAAATTCGGTTTTGTTCGGATCGATTCAGATTTTTCGAATGTCGGATCGGATCGATTCGAATTCGGAAAAATTTGAAGCAATTCGAATCAATTCGGTTCGGATTCATTTCGGATTCATTCGGATGCGAATAAATTTGGCCGAATTTCCGAATCGATCCAAAACTAATCGCATATTTCTACAATCCAGTTTAAAAGGTTCAATAATGTTGGCGTAAGCACTGTAAAAATCACTGTTTGGACTTGGCGTACATGAAGGTGCATTCCCTATAAAAATCCGGTCACTAAAACACAATCTCATTTCAGGCAAGTTCATGTTTTACAGTTTCAGTACTGTTAAAATCTAGTAGAAGAAGATATCATAAGTCCATACAATAGAAATCCATAGTCTTGTTCTTGCTTTCAGATCACGCCAAACTGTAAACAGTGCTTTTACAATCAATAAATGTAAATATTGTAAAAAAAAAAACAGTACTTGTAAAATATTAATAGTGACAATAAAGTTATTGAGCAATCATGCCCAGTATTCCCAGCATGCCTGCATACAATTTGCATTCATATCGTTAAGCAGTGGTGAGAATGGATTCTAAATGCAATAAGTTAATGTGACATATTTAAATGAGCATTTCCCTTAATCAGTAAACAAAGGAGTTAATTCAAGAGCACTTTACTGCAACCTTAAGAGTTATTGTAGAAGACCTATTATATACTATACTATTACACACTACTATACAGTTTCGTGTGACTTCCCAGTTCCTATCTTGTTCTTTTCAGCGCAGCACTATATTGCTTTGACTCCCTAATGATTCCTAATCTTTTGTCCCTCTTGACCCCCTCTAGTCATTTGAACATTAGTTTTTGACTGTAAACTGCTTATATGTCACTGCATTCAGCCTTCCCATTGGCTACCTTTGCTGTGGCTGCAAGACGCGTCTTGTGCATGGTTTCTATTTACTTTAGCTCAGATCAATCCTTGTATTGGAAGAACTGTCACAACCAATAGTGTGTGAGGAATAGGATGGTGGGATGTACTAAAGGAGACAGCAGCTAGGGTGGTAGAGCGCGTAGTGTGAGGACGGGTAATTGGGACTGTACTGGGTGTTGCATAAACACATCAAGGCTGTCAGGAAAAGGCTGGTTGATATCACAGTATCTGTGATACTTAGCCTGTAGTCTTGTTTACCATGCAGATCTGTTGCTTCCTAACAGGACTGAACTGTCATTGCACGTGTGTAACTCAATAGTCAGGCATCACAGCGTGTTCAAATCCACGTTATAATTACTTATGTGTTTTATTGAGTATAGGAATGTTTAAGTCCATAATTTTTTAACTAACTAGTTCTGGAAATAGTCCTAGTACTATACTGGTATATCTAATATACTCTGTGTATTTCATGTTTAGCAAAGCTGTAATGTTTTACTGACATAAGCTGTGAAGTGTATCTGTCAATCATCATAGTACCACACACAAATGATCACTATGATTCCTTGGTTATTGAATATGTGTGACTAACAATAAATTGAAGCTTAGCATAAACTTCCTAGGTTATTCTGTTGTCCAAGTTTTTTTTTGTTTGCTTTTTATTAAGGCAAAACTGACTTCACAGGCCTCTAAACACCGGTATTATTTGGCTAACCAGGCAAGCAAACTTCTAGTTAATGTGATTAAAATGAGACATTCTAATGCTAAAATAAAGTGATCTTTTTTCACTAAATAATTTTATTCTTAAAGGGACAGTCTAGTCAAAATTAAACTTTCACGATTCAGACAGGGCATTCAATTTTAAACAACTTTCCAATTAACTTTTATCATCAAATTTGCTTTGTTCTCTTGGTATTCTTTGTTGAAAGCTAAACCTTGGTAGACTCATATGGTAAGGTCTAATCCCTTGAAGGCCGCCTCTTATCTCAATAAATGTTGACAGTTTTTCACAGCTAGACAGTGCTAGTTCATATGTTTCATATAGATAACATTGTGCTCACTCCCGTGGAGTTACCTAGGAGTCAGAACTGATTGGCTAAAATGGAAGTCTGTCAAAAGAACTGAAATAAGGGGGCAGTCTGCAGAGGCTTAGATACAAGGTAATCACAGAGGTAACAATTTTATTAATACAACCATGTTGGTTATACAAAACTCGGAAATGGGTAATAAAGGGGTTATTTATGGTTTTAAACAATAAACATTCTGGAGTAGAATGTCCCTTTATGGAAATTCCTTTGTTACTCAGCATATTCCTCAAAGCATTGACATACATTCTGAAAACAAATACTGGGAGAAGGAGCAGCCCAATCATATTCTTCCAACAAATTGGGGGTGTGCATTCTATAGACTCAACAAAAAGTACGGCTGTTTTTTCAATTTTTCCAGGGCTGCTTTTTATTCCCAGTCCGGCCCTGTATAGACCAATCTGAATCATGAAAGTTTAATTTTGATTTACAACAGAACTAAAGATATTTGCTTTTTGCATGACAACGCTTTCTATGGGCAAAGTGTTTTGTTTTTTTAAGATGTAGGGACAATATCTGTAGGATAGATGGGTTTAGGCTTGTTAGGTGTGAAAGATCAGGGCAAAGAAGGAGAATATAAGGAGGTACCTTCATCAGGAATGGGGTGTATACAATATATGAAAAAAAACTCACCCTAGCTGTTCTACTATAAGTAGATGTATATTTTTCCTGTCTGTGATGTCCTCATAACGCTAACTTAATGACACTTGGTAGGAAGAAGATATGGAGTTGGTTTGTACCAATAAAGGAGCATCAGGATAAAAGAGTTAGGTAGGAAGGAGCATGGGTTAATTTTTCAGGTAAACAACATTAAATTATTGTTAGTCATAGTTGAAAGATGGCTAGGAAACCTAGATATTAGAAAATATGGAAAAAGGTCAGTAGGAATAAGAAGGCTAGAGATGGGCAATGGGAAAAGTAAGAAAAAGGTATATCAAATGCCTATGAGGTGGACCAATATTAACGCTATAAAATGGAGAAAGCTCATGTATCCTGTTGATGAACAAATGCATTGATACAAAGGGAGATAAAATAAACAGAGAGATGGAGAGGAAAAGTTATATATAAAACACAATTATTTAAATTGAGATGTTATGTGAAAAAGAGAAAAAAAATGTCATATGGATTACTATAGGAATAACAGATAATGTATTATAGGGTCATTTAAAACTGTAGTTTATAAGGAGTAATATGACAAAGTTATAAGGACAAATTATATGAAACAACAGTAATAGTTATATAGATGATAATAATAATAATAGTGATATTATTTTCAGCAACAGATACAGATAATAATTATATTACCGTCTTAAAATAATTATTTACATTTTTTAATATAGATCATTTTACTCATCTCTGTAATCTACAGAACACAATTTATTGATTTTGTTTGTTATAAAAAAAATATAAGGTGACTAAAAAATACCAATAAAAAACAATAGATCATTGAAAATCCATAGCTTTACAAATGCCAAGTTATTTTACAGTCATTTGTTTGCTTAATTAAATTACTCTTTCAAGGTTTTGGATAATTGTGCCCAGGTTTGACTTAGCTGTTAATAAATCTTGGTTCAGGTTGGCTGAATTTAGAATATTGCTAGAAAGTTTTATATGTTCATTGAAATATAAATAACTAAATATGTATTGAATTACTATTCAGAGTAAGAAGAATTGTGTTGCTTGTATTGCTGGGAAGGTTTGATACATCCAGTTCCAAAAACAATCTGTCTCTGGTACTGTACTGTTCTGGCCAAAGCGTCACTAACTTTATTAACTTGCAGAAAAATTAGATTGTGGTGCATGTGGATGTAATTGTTCAGCAAGTGTTTATTGACTCTATAGCTACATACAGACAGTACATTAAAGTATTCAGGTTTATTTTATTTTACTAGGCTTATTGGTTTATGCTCGGAAACAAAACCTTAATTCACTCAAAAGTGATACATATTTGCAGCAAGATGCCTTCCTCGGTTTTCAACAGTGGCGTATATAATAATGTGCTGCCCTAGACACTAGAAATCTGCTGTGCTCTGTACCACTATCTACTTCAAAAATTTTGTTGATATTTGCCTCTTCCAGCTATAGGCCAGAGACTTGTGTAAGGTTAATGCATCTTGGCTAGAAAACCATGGATTTAGGGATCATTTATTTATGTTAAAATGTATGAACAGAAATTTGAAAGAGCACAGGAATAGGAGGACCTTATACCATAGAAGAACCTTGCTGGATTTATTCATAATTTTTCTTATTGGTGTGAATGTTAATTATTATTTTTTTTAAACGTTGCCACTTTTTTCTATGGCGTGCTTACGATGTGTTACATAGTGAGCATGCTGTATTATAATGCTCTCTCATTTTAAGTATTTTGTGTCGCTAAGCCTTGATTACAAGCGTGCACGGTCTAACTATAAGAAATATGGCCGCATTCTTGTTCCTCATGTTAAGCTCACGTGACCAGCTGGGTCACATGAGCTGCTTGGTCATCCAATCATGCTGCTTAGCGTAAAGATATGGCCGCCTCCTTCTTTCTGAGATAGAATTACATGAGCAGCTTTGTGATGTTGGTGGCTGGGTCACGTGTGCTTAACATCAGGAAGAAGAATGCGGCCATGTTTCTTATAGTTACATTGTGCAAAAATTTAACTACTGCGTTCGCACGATGTAACTAAGTATTTTATGCGCATGCCTTAGCAACTGTTGCGTGCGCACAAAATACTTAAAACGAGAGAATGTTATAATACAGCGTGCTCATGATGCGTTATATAATGAACATGGTTTAGAACAAAACCTGGGAACGTTTAAAAAAATTGTTTTTACACTGCCGCCAATAAAAAAATTTTTTAGGAATTAAACCAGCAGGGCTCTGTATAAAGAAAATCTAATCTAGATCTTACAGTTATAAACAAAGTCATACTTCCATATAATTGTTCATTATTGGCTCCATTTATTAAGCAGCGGATGCTGCTTCACAGTCCCATTGTTTCAGGCTCGCAAGAAGCAGAAGTTAAGAAGCAGCGGTCATGAGACCTTTTAGTTGGCCGTTACGATCGGGATGATTGACAGCCCCTTCTAGCGGCCGATTGGCCGCCGGTGAGCAGGGGGCGGCATTGCGCAAGCATTTCATTAGAAATGCTTATGCTATGATAAATGCCAACAGCGTATGCTGTGGGCTTTTAGCAATGTTGAGCGGACATGATTTGCTGTTTTGAATCATGTCCGCTCGACATTTAGTAAATCTACCCCTATGTGTTTATACTAACATTATTTAATATTCTTTAAAATGCTCTAGTCTTGCTTATTTCTAATTTCAAAGGGATTGGTAATATCATTAAGACTAGTTATTCCATCTGAAGAAAACAGTCTCCACTTATCAGAATATCTTCGATAGAGAAAATAATTCAGATGAGACAATTAGCTTCACTAAAAAAACATAAAATATAACCCCTTGGGGACAATTTATTAATGCGCGAGCGGACATGATATGATGTAGCATACGCTGTCGGCATTTATCATTCCACAAGCAGTTCTTGTGAACTGCTTGTGCAATGCCGCCCCCTGCAGATTCGCGGCCAATCGGTCGCTAACAGGGGGTGTCAATCAGTTTGATCATATAAGATTGGGCGGATTGATGTCTGCGGCCTCAGAGCAGACGTACAAGTTATGGAGCAGCGGTCTTTAAACCGCTGCTTCATAACTATTATTTCCGGGGAGCCTGAAGGCTCGCGCGGAAACAGGGGCATCAAGCTCCGTTCGGAGCTTGATAATTCGGCCCCCTTGTCTGTTTCTAGAGAATATAATTGGTGAGTTAAAGGGCCAGTAAACACAGTAGATTTGCATAATCAGCAAATGCAAGATAACAAGACAATACAATAGCATTTACTCTGAATTTCAAATAAGTAGTAGATTATTTTCTAACACATTTCAAAGTTATGTATATTTCCACTCCCCCTGTACAATGTGATAGCAATCAGCCAATCGCAAATGCATATACGTATAGTCTGAGTTCTTGCACATGCTCAGTAGGAGCTGGTGACTCAAAAAAGTGTAAATATAAAAGACTGTGCACATTTTTTTTAATGGAAGTAAATTGGAAAGTTGTTTAAAATTATATGCTGTATCTAAATCATGAAAATTTAATAAAACCTGAGTGTCCCTTTAATTGTTTTTTATATGTTGCTTTATTGTTTCATCTTAGTGTTTTTATAATATTCTTTACTATTACTTGAGCCAGCATAATTGTACACAAAATTTGAGATTGGTTATCAGTAAAAGACTAATTATAACTGGATATACCTTAATGACCTGGCTTTTAACTAATGCTTCTGCCTGGATCACATTTTACTTGTCCTTGAGTCTGTGGTTTTGATACTAGCATTTTAGTTGCTCCTTAAAAGGACATTAAAAACATTGAAAATGTAATATAAAGGGATAGCTTATGATTGGAGTGCTATATTGCACTTTCGCGAGCGCAATATTGCCGCTCCACTCAGTAATACCAGCACATGTAAATGTGTGCTGAAACTACAAGTCAGGCGCAATGCAAACACGACCTTTGCCTGGAAGCCTTGCACACACGAGAGCGCGCTTCCCTACGCTCCAATGGGAGTCTTGTTCTCTATTTTTTTCAAACACCCCACATCAACTCACATTAACCCCTTATAACTGCTTTGTTTAGTTTGTTTTGTAAAAAAAATGTTCATAATTTTATTTATTTTAAAGAACTGTCCACTTTATTTGGGGGCAATTTGGGCATTTTTTATCATTAACCAGAGCTCTGACCTCTAGTTAATTGCGCTTAGCGCAAAGTGAAACTGTGAGCAGGAGCATTAAGCCACTTGTAATGGCTGGTTATTTAACGTGCACTTGAAACAGCAAACTTGCGGCTAGATTTAGAGTTTTGCGGCCAAAGGGGTGCGTTAGCTACGCGTGTTTTTTTCCCCCCGCACCTTTTAAATAACGCTGGTATTGAGAGTTCTCTGAAGGACTGCATTAGGCTCCAAAAAGGGAGCGTACAGGCATATTTACCGCCACTTCAACTCTCAATACCAGCGTTGCTTACGGTAGCGGCTAGCTGGAAAAACGTGCTCGTGCATGATTCCCCCCTAGGAAACAATGGGGCAGTTTGGGCTGAAAAAAAACCTAACACCTGCAAAAAAGCAGCGTTCAGCCGCTACTCTAATAAATGTATTAACCCCTAAAGCTAAGTCTAACCCTAACCCTAACACCCCCCTAAATTAAATATAATTTTATTCTAACGAAATAAATTAAATCTTATTAAAAAAATTAATCCTATTTAAAGCTAAATACTTACCTGTAAAATAAACCCTAATATAGCTACAATATAACTAATAATTACATTGTAGCTATTTTAGGATTTATATTTATTTTACAGCCAACTTTGTATTTATTTTATTGATAGTGTAGTGTTAGGTTTAATTGTAACTTAGGTTAGGATTTATTTTACAGGTAATTTTGTAATTATTTTAACTAGGTAGCTATTAAATAGTAAATAACTATTTAATAGCTATTGTACCTGGTTAAAATAAATACAAAGTTGCCTGTAAAATAAATATAAATCCTAAAATAGCTACAATGTAATTATTAGTTATATTGTAGCTATATTAGGGTTTATTTTACAGGTAAGTATTTAGCTTTAAATAGGATTAATTTTTTTTAATAAGATTTAATTTAATTTGTTAGAATAAAATATTTAACTTAGGGGGGTGTTAGGGTTAGACTTAGCTTTAGGGGTTAATACATTTATTAGAGTAGCGGCGAGGTCCGGTCGGCAGATTAGGGGTTAATACTTGAAGTTAGGTGTCGCAGATGTTAGGGAGGGCAGATTAGGGGTTAGTAAAATTTATTATAGGGTTTGTGAGGTGGCAGTGAGGCGGTTTAGGGGTTAATACATTTATTATAGTGGCGGCGAGGTCCGGTCGGCAGATTAGGGGTTAATAAGTATAGGTAAGGTAGCGGCGACGTTGGGGGGGGGCAGATTAGGGGTTAATAAATATTATGTAAGTGTCGGCGATGTTAGGGGCAGCAGATTAGGGGTACATAAGGACAATGTAGGTGGCGGTGGTGTCCGGTCGGCAGATTAGGGGTTAAAAAAGTGGCGGCGATGTGGGGGGGCCTCGGTTTAGGGGTACATAGGTAGTTTATGGGTGTTAGTGTAATTCAGAGCACAGTAGTTAAGAGCTTTATAAACCGGCATTAGCCCATAAAGCTCTTAACTCCTGACTTTTTTCTCTTCGGTAGAGGGTCTACCGCTCACTTCAGCCAAGACTCTAAATACCGGCGTTATGAAGATCCCATTGAAAAGATAGGATACGCAATTGGCGTAAGGGGATCTGCGGTATGGAAAAGTCGCGGCTGGAAAGTGAGCGTTAGACCCTTTCCTGGCTGACTCTAAATACCAGCGGGCGGTAAAAAGCAGCGTTAGGAGCCCTTAACGCTGCTTTTGACGGCTAACGCAGAACTCTAAATCTAGGCGTTGGCCTTTTACAAGCGCACGTTAAAATAACGCTCCACTTGTAATCTAGTCCAAAATGTTTGATTATATGTTGTAAAACAAAAGACTTAAAGGGACAGTCTAGGCCAAAATAAACTTTCATGATTTAGATAGAGCACGTAATTTTAAACAATTTTCCAATTTACTTTTAGCACCAATTTTGCTTTGTTCTCTTGGTATTCTTAGTTGAAAGCTTAACCTAGGAGGTTCATATGCTAATTTCTTAGACCTTGAAGCCCACCTCTTTCAGATTGCATTTTAACAGTTTTTCACCACTAGAGGGTGTTAGTTCACGTATTTCATATAGATAACACTGTGCTCGTGCACGAGAAGTTATCTGGGAGCAGGCACTGATTGGCTAGACTGCAAGTCTGTCAAAAGAACTGAAAAAAGGGGCAGTTTGCAGAGGCTTAGATACAAGATAATCACAGAGGTTAAAAGTATATTATTATAACTATGTTGGTTATGCAAAACTGGGAAATGGGTAATAAAGGGATTATCTATCTTTTAAAACAATAAAAATTATGGTGTAGACTGTCCCTTTAAAGTAATGGTAAACTTGCCTGGAATACAAAGCATAAATTAAATCCTCAGAATATTACAAGTGGAGCAGTATTTAACGTATTCCCCAAAGAACCCAATGGAGCAAAAAAAGTGGAAAAAACTTACAACACCCTACAAGCGAGCAAACCTGATTGCATGTTCTCAAGTGCGCTAACCCGACATGAAAATATGAATATTTCACATTCCAATATTCTTCACATAGCAGAATATGTTCTATTTATTCATATATACATATTTCTATTTCTACATATATCTGATGGTATTTTGGTACAATATATATCTATACCTATATATATAGATGACTGTATATAGGCATAGATATATACACACACATATATATATATATATATATATATATATACGTATATATATATAGGAATAGCTATTTAAAAATACTTAGAACATATTCTCCTATGTGAAAAAACATTGGAATGTGAAATATTTATAATAAAAACACAGCATAACACTTTATTAAATATGAATATTGCATAAATATGATTTTCCATGTCTTTATCTACTTCTGCAAAGGGCACCAATGCACACACACACATATATATATATATATATATATATATATATATATATATATATATATATATATATATATATATATATATATATATATATATATATATATATATATATACACAAAAATAGCAGGGAAGGCACTCTCCGTTTTTAATAATCTTTATTGGGTAAATGTTTTCGGGGTCTACTCCGTCCTCAGACCACTTACATATTGTCATACAAACACCTTAATTTATACTAACTTACCCCCACCGTGAGAAACCACCATCAGTTCCCCAGTGTCCGTATAGCGCAACTGCGCATGCGCGCCCGGAAGTAGGTAGAGCCAACGGGGACACAACTAAAAAGCAAAGTGAAAATATACACCATTAAAAGCAAACAGCGTTGCGTGCACACTAACAGTCACAAACCATCACAGAAGATATACGCAAACAATTTTCAACATGTATAACAGATGATCATATGTATAAGCCAATACCCTATAATTCATATGCACCGCAGCTGTTAAAGTTATCAGTGTGTTAACCCTTTCAGTTAAACTACACACCGGCAGCCTATTGTTTAAGGTCCTACATCTTGCTTTGCTGTATAGTCAAAATATTCAAAAATTAAATATTAGGGTATTATACACTGTCACAATTGTTTTGCCAAACAGTCATTTTAAAGGGAAATTGTTGTCAACCCTCCTCAAATGATTATGCAAATTGTTAAATACATAGTCAAAGTATTCACATTAAGTATTATTCAATCTATCCTTAATTATTAACTGTTATAGCTATCCAATAGAGAAAGCACAATCCAAACAGTCTCACCATAAAAAAGGAATGTACTTAAGCACATAGTTAGAGACAGGGAACAAAAGTCAACTACGTATCATCATAAAAAGCACTGGTAATAATCCAAGTGTATGTTGAGTCCCTTTGGATACATTGTATCCAAATTAAAAATTATATATATATATATATATATATATATATATCCAAAAAACGAAACTTTCTCGCTGGCTGATGTATAAAAACAATAGCTTTATTGATTAAAATGGTAAAAATGAGAATGACCAGGAAGGTCTACAGCAGTGGGATAAAAACACACTCAGCAGTGAGCATTGAATGCTGACATGTTTCGGCCCAGGGGCCGTAATCGTAACTGGGCCGAAACATGTCAGCATCCAATGCTCACTGCTGAGTGTGTTTTTATCCCACTGCTGTAGACCTTCCTGGTCATTCTCATTTTTACCATTTGAATCAATAAAGCTATTGTTTTTATACATCAGCCAGCGAGAAAGTTTTGTTTTTTGGATTTCTACAATTACCAGGACTCGCTGAGCTGATTGGGCTCCCCGGCTGTTCACGGAAGTAAGCCTGCACACACTGTCATAGGAGGAAGACAGGTGATTGGCCGGCAGACTGACACACACCCCCCCCCGACCCGGATCTTTCAGCTGAGGTATCCACGCCGCGCGGTGGCCGACGGAGAGAAGGGGTATAGAGAGAGGGACCGGAGCTGGGCCCCCCCCACAGAGCAAGTCAGGATCCCGCACAGAGGAAACATCCACTAGAGAGACAACACGAGAAGAGGTGGTGAGTTTCTGCAGCTATAAGCTGTAGTCTTTCTGTTACTGCGTCTGATTGATAGATGCTCACTCCCACCCAGGTGCTTTAAAATTGACACGGCATCGTATGTGTTTTCTTGTATACTCGATACTTTCTGTATTTGAGACTCTTGGGAAAACTTGGGACATCAAGTAACTAGAGTGATGGACTAAGAGAGGGGGTGTTTAATCTGTACCGGTCACTAAACAGTGCACTAGTTATTTGCATTGACAGCTTATTCACAGGAACAGCTAAAAGCAGAAGCAGGGATATTGAATATTGGTGGTTATCTACATTGTTTTCTTGTATATATATATATATATATATATATATATATATATATATATATATATATATATATATATATATATATATATGCACATTTGTTCATCAGAAATATGGCCGAGAGGCTATGTTCCAATCTAAGCAGAGGAAAGATACATTCCAGAGTGCTTTGTTCTAATCAGAGCCTCGGGCGTCGCAACCACCTCTGGGAACCAAACCATGGGTCCTACCCCACACGTCTTGTGGTTCTCTGTCTAGGTAAAATTGTATCTATCTACCTATCTATCTATCTAATCTATCTCGTGGCTGGACTGTTATCCGACGGCCAGTTGTCTGTTGGAATATTATCCGTCACACAAAATGTCAGTAGGATAAACGTCCATCGGATAACAGTCCGGCCACGTTTTTAAATAGATATTCCTATATATATAGCGAGAGAAAATAACTCATTGTGTAGTTCATTTACAAATCTAGACAAGTCAGAAGACTTGCTTTTCCCACAGAAAACCTCTGAATACTTTGTTTCCAATGCAGCAAAGGATTCTGGGTAATATATGCAAATGAGATTCACAATGACTAGATCCTAAAATTAGACACCAGAACCCCTAACGTAATGAATAGGGAGTAGGATATCAGCTATTTGTATCTGTAATTAGAAGTTCCCTATTCAATTTCAAATTCAAAAATAGCAGCACTGGTTAAATCAAATTAAGTAATAATATAAGTAAATGGTGTGTTGGTGGGGAGCTCACTACTTAACAAATGATGAATTTGTGTGCTTTACACCCTTACCTGTATAATGTGCCATCAATGCTATATTGCATTTATGAAATAGTTTTTATCACTATTTTTAATATGTAAAGGGTCAAATACTTTTGGTATAAATAAGAGCATACTCCTTAGGGAGACATGTCTATGATTAAGCGCCTGTAGGGGGCACGAAACGCGTCAGACACGATCCTTGTTTGCTTTTTTCCATGTCTGCCTAGCATCGTGTATGCAACTTTTTAAATTATGAAAATAAAGCTTCAAGATTTAATTTTTCTACTGGTACCTTGAGTCGCTACTTTTGTGTGTACCCGTGACTATTGGCAAGCTTGATCCCTTGCCCTGTAGCGACTCCTCGATTGGCTCAGTGCATTGGATGTACGTATACTCAGCAACTCAGCGTGTGCAGTCCTAGAGCCGGAGTCAATGATACGGGAAGCTTAAAAGATGTGTATACAGCGATGCTATGGCATAAAGGGAAGTCTGCCTAAAAGCAGGCTGAAGTAAAAAAGTGAGTCGTGAACCTCATTTGCATATCTTACCCAGAATCCTTTGCTGCATTGGAAACTATGTATTCAGAGTTTTTTGTGGGGATGGGTATAGATGTATACATATGTATTTATGTGTTTATATATGTCTGTAAATATATATATATATATATATATATATATATATATATATATATATATATATATATACACACATATAAATACATATGTACACAAATATATACATATATATTTATATATATATATATATATATATATATATATATATATATATATATATATATATATATATATACAATACATACATACAAATACATCTTTAGACATGTATATGTATATATATCTCAATGTTAAAGCCCTTTGCAAACCTTTTTTTAACACCTGAGACCTTATATCTCTGAGCCCTTATAACTTTTTTATTTTTTATATTTTTTATTAGATGGTGTTATTATGAGTGTAACTTTACTTTGTAATGTATTTTTGATGTAGTTTGTGAGACGTTTATGTTTTGCAAAACAGTTAACCACAGCTCTAAGAACATGCTAACCCAACAAGCGTTAGCTTGAATTGCGCTCAAGCGATCGTGTTTACTTTCAACTTGTAATACCGGCGCAATTTAACCTGCGTGCAAACAATTGTGAAAACCCAATACTGTTTGCGCTCCACTCATAATCTGGCCCTTTGTAATTACGAAACTTTTCTGTGATCAACATATCAACATACCAGCTATGTGTGTAAATGCTTTCATTACATTAACACTTTGCTGCAATTCTTTTTTAATGGTCAAATTCCTCCAGCCATTTACCTTATTTGGAGGAGCTAATCCATACTACCAGAATAGACAAGGCTTGCCACTGTGATTTTCTTATAAAAATGCTCATTGTTTTAAGAAATCTTATCACCTCTGATGAGACTATTTATAGACAGATATGTCGCATTGTTAAAGGGGTATAAAATAGTCTGTTTCATTTGTGCAGGGTCCATTACCTTCCACAAAGGGGCTGGGGCCTCTACAGGAAGGCCTTTATAGATTGGTGTTATAAATCTTCTAGACTAGAGCAACATGAGCTGTCTTACTGGTCAGTGAATGCTTAAGTAATAGGAAGTCAGTTTCCTGACCATTCTCAGAAGAGGCAGAATGCCACTTAAAGGGACAGTTTACAAAAATAAATTATACCCTTTAATTTGTTCCCAACTATCCACTTTACCTGCTGGAGTGTATTAAATTGTTTAAACTTATTTCCATTACCCTTATATTGGCATTTGAAATAGTTTATTTAGCCTGTGGTATCCCCACCTATTCTGAAAGTTTTTGGCCTTAAGGCCAAGCTGTGTTGACACAGCCAGTAGAAGAAATTACACTCCCAGTGGGTTATAGAAGAGATAAGGTAATACAATTTTAATTTTCCATTGTTCTCTCCAAGTATTGGTGATTGGTTTATGAACAGATATAAGATAAAGAAGCATTTATATGTACACAATGTGATAAAGTAATGAGATCTGATTATACCTACAAGCTCAACCTATTTTATTAGGTTGTTGCTTCAAAACACAAAATCAGCTAATTCATATACACAAATAAGCCTTAAAAAGCAAATCTCATACATATTATACTCTGCAGCTGGTAAAAAAAAGTAATTGGAAACACAATAAGCAAAAAACAATTTTATAGTATACTGTCCCTTTAAGTTCTCAGCATGTCAGCTCCTTCATCCCCCTGAGGGAAGTGGTTACCTTCAGCATTTCTAAGTGCTAATTTTGTGAGAAAAGTTTTTAAAGAGGCATTCTAGTAAAAATAAAAGTTTCATGATTCAGATATGGGGGTCAATTTATCAAGCTCTGTATGCTCCATAACCTGTCCGCCTGCTCTGCGACGGCGAACAAAAATCAACCAGATCGCATACGATTGGGTTGATTGACACCCCCTGCTAGCAGCCGATTGGCCGCGAATCTGCAGGGGGCGGTATTGCAGTTCTTGTGAACTGCTGGTGCAATGCCGCCCCCTGCAGATTTGCAGGCAATCGGCCACTAGCAGGGGGTGTCAATCAACCCGATCGTATTCGATCGGGTTGATTTCTGTTCACGGACTCAGAGCAAACGGACAAGTCATGGAGCAGCGGGGCATCAAGCCATACGGAGCTTAATAAATATGCCCCAATATGTATAAAATTATTTTATTGTTTATTAATAAGTTAATAATGTTTAAGACAGTTCAGAAGTGACTCATGCAATTCATACTTGATCAAGAATCGTCTATCACAATAATATTCAGTGCAATTGGTCACTAAATGATTGATATTTTCTGATTAACTGCAATGATTTCTTTATCTCCTTAAGGACATGGCTAAGGTTACCTGTTTTGTACTTAAAGGGACAGTCAAGTCAAAATTAAACTTTCATTATTCAGATAGGGCATGCAATTTTAAACAACTTTCCAATTTACTTTTATCTTCCAATATGCTTTGTTCTCTTGGTATTCTTTGTTGAAAGCTAAACCTAGGTAGGCTAATATGCTAATTTCTAAGCTCTTGAAGATCCCCTCTTATCTCAGTGCATTTTGACAGTTTTTCCCAGCTAGACAGCCTTAGTTCATGTTTGTCATATAGATAACATTGTGCCCATTCCTGTGGAGTTATTTTTGAGGCAGCACTGGTTGACTAAAATGCAAGTTTGTCAAAAGAACTGAAAAAAAGGGGGCAATCAGCAGAGGCTTAAATAAAAGGTAATCACAGAGGTAAAAAGTGTATTAATATAACTATGTTGGTTATGCAAAACTGGGGAATGGCTAATAAAGGGATTATCTATATTTTTAAACAATAACAATTCTGGAGTAGACTGTCCCTTTAAACACAATCTGTTTCTTTTTCTGTGCATTTTGGTTTAATATATATATATGTTTTTACTAAAGGAGCACTGTTTCATAGTCTTTTAAGATTGTAAGATCTGCACACATGGAAACCCCACAATTTTCTGACATAAATTACAGGAAAATGTAAACCTACATTAAGGGATTAAAGGCCTATCGGATCCTTCCCCTCAGAGAAGTGGCAATTAACACTCATACTTAACTTAAATAACTATATACATGTGAATGTTGTGCATAAATAACGACAGACAACTTTATGTGGGAAAATTTTGACCGTCACAGGTCAGAAATGTTATCAAACTTTAACTTATTGTAGAGAACCGATAGAACAACTAAATATGGCGGCATAGAGACTAACTAACCCAGTACAGCAAGGAGATCACTGGTCCAACGGAAACAGAAGCAGAGGGGCCTCTGCTCTAACGGAGATGACGCTGAGGGGTTGCAAGAGGGAGGGAGAAGGGTTACTGTCACGTGCACGTGAGGCCTACCGCTCCTCCCCAGAAGTCTGGTCATCACTCACCCCTAGCAACCTTCTCCTGCGCAACAGGACCAGGATCTCCCGCCACAAGGAAGCATTTTAATGGTGCACTTGCCGCCACGCCCCACAGCCTGACTTAGAGGAGGGGTGAAATGGCCCTTTTAATATCACCTATGAATAAATCCAACCCTATATCAGAGAGGTGTACTTTATCCCTCCTGTAAAGCTCAGTTCTATCAGCCGAGATGGCCTCATGCCGTACCACGAAGCCACCAGACTCTGTGACGGTTTTTGCCAAGGAGGCATTCATTTTTTTCCTGACTCTATATGCTGCCGTATGGGCAGATATATGTCTCCAGTGGAGGCGGGGAACTATGTTTGACCACCCTATAGTGACCCCAGGGGTACGGACTGTCAACCACTTAATGTCCGACTGCATAATTTTTACCAGCTGAAGAACCGGCATGGCCCCCACATCATTACCCCCTAAGTGAAGGATTAGAATATGAGGTTTCCCCCAACGTAAAAGGGCCTCAGAGATTGTTCCCGCTAGTTGTGGCCAGCACATCCCCCTGTCACCTAACCAGCTAATGGAGGCTTTGTGGGAAGGGAAACCTAAGGATTGGCCGGCTGGAAGGGAAGGGAGGGAAGCCCAGTGAACAAAGGAATGACCCACGATCCAGATTCTCTTCACTCCGGGGATAACTTCTGTGGAAACAAAGAATTTAGTGTTTGGGAAAAAACAATTGAAAATTAAACTATTGGGCGGACATAGGTTTTGAAACAATTGGAGCGCCAATGCCCCATGCGCTTAATGTCCTTGCTCGAGGAACCTGCTTGCGCCGCATTTGTGGCTGCTCCTATGCGAAAAGAATGCGGAGCGAGTTTACTAGCATCCAGCCCAGCCCTAACTGCAGCTAGCTTCAAGACCCTGCTAAATTGAAATTTGGAATGGGACCTTCCATCCACTTGAATCAAAAACTCGCCTGGAACTCGCGGCCTATGCGCCAAATACAAGCACTATCAACCTTAGGTGGTATGGGGATCCAAGTTCCCTTCCCTTCCTGATCCGTCTTGGAACGTGGGATAAAAAGTAAGAGTGAGTCTGCTGTGGCCCTAACATGATCCAGTTGCACTCCTCTTCCGGATTGCTGCTTGGAGGGGGCTACTAACTCGCTGACTCTAAGCGCACCCGCAAAGGCTAAAATGAAGGCTGTTTTAAAGAGCAAAGGCTCAAATGCCGAAGTACAAATGCTGTCAAGCGCGTGCACTAAATGTTCAAGGCGCTCAGCAGTAATAGGCTCACGAGTATCGGTTTTCCTCGGTTGTACCCTACCCCAACCCTTAACCACGTGTCTAATAAAGAAGGAATTAGTCAGGTCAGGAATGGATAAAGCCCTGTAAAAAAAAAGAAAGTGCAGCTAGCTTTGACTTAATTGCGCCCTGGTGAATCCCTGAGGTGTGCAAACTCACCAGCCAATCACACAACGTTTCCTGAGATCCCTGAGCAGCATCGACTCCCCTGGACAGACAGTAAGTGTCCCAATCGGTCCACATTCGAACATAAGCGTGCCATCTGGATGGGGCCAAGGAGGAGCGAACCAGAGGAAGCAAAGCTATCCAGGAACTACCAGCTGCCAAAGGAAATCAGGACAACGTAAGCCTACCGTGGATGCCCTTGGAACTAGCTGTCTAAAAGTCACCCATTCAAAATGCGACAAAGCATCCGCCACTACGTTGTTTACCCCGGGAACGTGCTGTGCCTGGAACTGAATGTTAAGCTCCAAACAGCGCAACACCAAGTGACGCAACAAAGTTATTACCTTTGCGGAAGTGGCCGATAGGTTGTTAATTGCGTATACGACACTGGTGTTGTCTGTCCAGAACACAACAGTCCTGTCAGCCAATTTTTTTCCCCACAGCTCAACCGACAAGACCACAGGGAATAGCTCCAGGAGGGTTAAATTACGAGTAAGGCCCGCTGGGGCCCAGGAGCTCGGCCATGGCTCTGCGCTCCACTCCCCCTGAAAGTAAGCCCCGTAGCCGTGCGATCCAGCTGCGTCCGTAAAAAGGTGCAATAACTGACTTGAAATGGGATCTGAGCGCCAAACCCGTACGCCATTAAACTGTATGAGGAATGTTTCCCAGACTGTGAGATCAGCTAGCAAATCTCCCCCCAGCGTAATTTTGGAGTTGGGGTTTGACCTACCTTTCTAGCTGCCTTTCTAGCCTACAGTTAAAAACCCGTCCCATGGGAATAACTCTGCAGGCAAAGTTAAGCAAGCCTAATAGCGATTGCAGCTGCCTAATAGGGATGGGCGAATGTTTCGCAACATTCGAAAAACGGCACGAATTTTAACACATTCGTTCGTTCGAATCGAATTTCGAATGTTTACATAACATTCTAACATTCGATTTTCGAATATTCGGTTTCGAATTTTACGATTACATTCGAAAATATTCGAATTCGAAAAATTCGAATTTAGATTGTAATAGTATTTCTAATGCTTTTTCTTTAAATGTAATATTCGAATTATGCAACATTCGAATTCGAAAAATTCGAATTTAGATTGTAATAGTATTTCTAATGCTTTTTCTTTAAATGTAATATTCGAATTATGCAATACGTGTATTCGAATTCGAAAAATTCGAATTTAGATTGTAATAGTATTTCTAATGCTTTTTCTTTAAATGTAATATTCGAATTATGCAATACGTGTATTCGAATTCGAAAAATTCGAATTTAGATTGTAATAGTATTTCTAATGCTTTTTCTTTAAATGTAATATTCGAATTATGCAATACGTGTATTCGAATTCGAAAAATTCGAATTTAGATTGTAATAGTATTTCTAATGCTTTTTCTTTAAATGTAATATTCGAATTATGCAATACGTGTATTCGAATTCGAAGAATTCGAATTTAGATTGTAATAGTATTTCTAATGCTTTTTCTTTAAATGTAATATTCGAATTATGCAATATTCGAATTCGAAAAATTCGAATTTAGATTGTAATAGTATTTCTAATGCTTTTTCTTTAAATGTAATATTCGAATTATGCAATATTCGAATTCGAAAAATTCGAATTTATATTGTAATAGTATTTCTAATGCTTTTTCTTTAAATGTAATATTCGAATTATGCAATATTCGAATTCGAAAAATTCGAATTTAGATTGTAATAGTATTTCTAATGCTTTTTCTTTAAATGTAATATTCGAATTATGCAATACGTGTATTCGAATTCGAAAAATTCGAATTTAGGTTGTAATAGTATTTCTAATGCTTTTTCTTTAAATGTAATATTCGAATTATGCAATATTCGAATTCGAAAAATTCGAATTTAGATTGTAATAGTATTTCTAATGCTTTTTCTTTAAATGTAATATTCGAATTATGCAATACGTGTATTCGAATTCGAAAAATTCGAATTTAGATTGTAATAGTATTTCTAATGCTTTTTTCTTTAAATGTAATATTCGAATTATACAATACGTGTATTCGAATTCGAACATTTCGAATTTAGATTGTAATAGTATTTCTAATGCTTTTAAATGTAATATTCGAATTATGCAATATTCGAATTCGAAAAATTCGAATTTATATTCTAATTCGAAAAATTCGAATTTTGAATGTAGACATTCGATATAATTATAAACATTCGAATTCGAAAGTGACATTCGAAAACTGTAAATAACATTCGATTTTCGAATTTTTAAGAATATTTGTTCTTATCGACATTCGAATTTAGAATTCGAATTTCGGTAATAACATTCGTTCTACATTCGAAATTCGAAAATTTGCACATTCGCCCATCCCTACTGCCTAAGCGAAATAATTTTATTGGAAACAGCCGCTCTAACCGCCTCCAGCATGGCCTGAACCTTTTCAGCTGGTAGCCTACAGAGCATTGCAATGGTGTCAATTTCAATGCCTAGAAAAACTAAGCATGAAGTGGGACCTTGGGATTTTTCCTCAGCTAAAGGTACCCCAAAGTGGTTCATGATGCAGCGCATCCTATTCATCAGTGTTATGCATTCATCCGATCCTGCCCTCCTCACGATAAGAAAATCAGCAAGGTAATGTGCTATGGAATCGCTGCCCACGTCAGAGGACACTACCCAGTGAAGGAAAGTGCTAAACGCCTCAAATAAGGCGCACGACAGAGAGCAGCCCATGGGCAGGCAACGATCCACATAGTACAACCCCGAAAACTTACAACCCATGAGGTGAAAGACTGAAGGGTGAAGTGGCAAAAGCCTGAATGCCGACTCAATGTCCAACTTCGCCAATAGAGCACCCGGTCCCGCCCTCCTAACCAGTTCTAGTGCACTATCAAAGGATTGGTAGCGCACTGAACTGAGTTGTGGGTCGATAGCATCATTAACTGAGCTACCTTTGGGGTATGACAGGTGGTGAATAAGGCGAAATTTTCCAGAGTCTTTTTTGGGAACCACCCCCAGTGGGGAAATAACCAAATTGCTTAAGGGGGGTGAATGAAAGGGGCCAGCCATCCTGCCCATGGCCAACTCCTTATCAATTTTTTCTCTCACTACGTCAGGGTGTTGATAGGCCGAAATCAGGTTTCTATGAAAGTTTTTCCCCTTAATGTTTCTGACTGTTGGGATTTTAAAGCCAAATGAAAACCCCTCCCATAATATTTTTGTGGTAACTTGATCGGGGTAGTCTCGCAACCAGGGTTCCATCGCGCAGACCTTAACTGGCGTTTCCGCCTTTCGCTGCCAAGCTTGCTCCAGATGGCTTAGTGCTTGCGTTGGTGTCCCTTCGCTTTGCGCAGTCACTGCCTGGGTGTGGGCTTGAACAGAATCTACAGACATGTCTAAAGGGGAATGCGCTACCCTTGTCACACTTCTTGTCCTGAAAGGGCCAACATGTCCCTCCCCTTTTCCTAAGTCTATTGGGACGAAAAGGCTGAGGCGTAGTGTTTAATGAAGAGGTGGATCCCCCTCTGGGGTCCATCCGCTGCCACAGCTGATTATCAGTGGAGTCAAATGTTAAGGTGGGGTTACCCGCCATTTTTCTTCTAAACTCCGCATCGTATTCTCTCCAAACCCCTTCACTATGGTTACGCTGAATCCAATGAATGGTGTCAGTGTATTTTAAGATGGCCAAACTTTGGGAAGGGTACTTTTCTATATAACAGGAAGAGTATACCCTGAAGCACTGAAGCCACTCATCAAACGTGTCAGGGCGTTTATATTTTTTTGGGCCTGTCCCATCTACACTCTTCTCCCTCTGCCTATAGGCCTCCACCGAGAGATCGAATATGTTAACGTACTTTCCTCGGTGGATCCTGTTTACCACTTTTCTGCGCAAATGCTTATGCAATGAATACATTTTACCCGGACTAGTATCCCCATACAGAGCTGCCCGTCTTTCCGAAATAGCCCTAGCTGGAGGGTGTTCCAAAAGAGTGTCTGTGGAGGGTGCGGGAAGGGGTAGTGCTGGAGGTTTTGAAGTGTCCTGCTTCTTATCTGCCCCAGTTCCCCTCTTTAAAATCTTTTTTATAATTTTAAACATTTTCTTCACCCCTGTCCCCTGTAGACCCAATGAAGAGTCACTGCCTGATTCTGTGTCAGTGTTGGAAGAATCAGAGGAGGAATGATCAGAGTGTGTAAAATTATTTTTCTCACCGTGGGTGCCGGACGGCAAAACCTGCTCCGTAAGGCTCGCATCCTGGCGCGGGGTCTGATGAGGCATAGCCACGGTGTTCGATGCCCCCTGCTGTTCTGTAGATGGGCCTGTGGCTGCGACACTAGGTTCAGTATTCATTGTTGTGGCAGTGGATTGCTGAGCCTTTGATTTCTCAGCAGAACACAACACTCCCTGTAAAAGAGATAATAACTCGCGAGCACTTTGTACATTGGATGTGGCTGGGTTATCAATAGTAAACAGGGATGCATTTGCATTTTCCTCATTCACAACCTTCGCAGCAGCAATGTTATGGTTAATGTGGGAATGGGGAGTATGAATTCCCTGACTCTCAGTATGCATACCTGCACCATGGTTAATGTGGGAATGGGGAGTATGAATTCCCTGACTCTCCGCATGCACACCTGCACCATGCACACCTACATTCACAGTAATGGAGGATGAGTCATGTAAAACAGGGCTTTCATTCACAATCACATCACTATTAGGCATTTGGGGGTTAATGATAGAAGCGACTTGATTTGAGGCCGTTTGACTCATTAATGAACTATGTCTATTTCCCCCACATACAAATTCAAGTGGCCTCCTAGCCCTAGATATGTTTGATGCTTGCCGGACACCCCTTCCCTTTCTATTGTAAGCCTTTTTCGCATTTGTAGCTTTAAATTGCGAGTGTCACCTTTGCTGCCCTTGCATCCTATTTACATTTTGTGATGACCGCTTGCGCTGTTCGCCTGCTGCGCTAAATACCCCTGCTTCTCCGCTCACTATTGCCCCATCCACGGTCAAGGACGACTCATGGTGCTCACCTGCATCGTGTACAGCACCTTCAGCGTGAGACCGTCCGACCGCGTGTGATTTCGCCAAACCGGAAGTTCCGCTGGCCACTCTGGTGACGTCACTGAACGAGCGTCGACACCGGAAGTAGGCCCCGGACCACGCGGGCGATGGCTGCTAAGACCACTAGGCCCGGGTAAAGCAACCGTAGGCCTAGTGGTCAATTGGGGGCCTATATTGGTGGTGAGTGGTGTGGCGGTAGCGTGAGCGGGTGTCAAGGACTGACCTCGCCGAGGTCGAGTACCGCAGGACGCCATAGACCCATGAGGGCCCAGATTGCTGAGTGGTGTGGCGGTAGTGCGAGCGGGGGTAACATTTTGGGCCTGTATGGCTTGTCCTAAATCTGATGCGGGCACCTGGGGGGCCATAGACACGGGTGGTGTGGCGGTATGAAGCCCATGAGGGGCAATATAAATGGGTGGTGTGGCGGTATGAGGCCCAATATGAACAGGAGGGCCTGAGGGAGAACCTGCATCCAAACCTGTGCCATGAGGGACAGGAACAGATGCAACCATTGCTGCCACAATACTATTTAGTAAATTTGAAACTGCAGAAACTGCAGAAACTGCAGAGGGAGGCACAGCACTGAAAAAAGATGTTATTTGGCTAGCTGGCAGAATACCCATAGGTAAATTTACATTATGGACCTGCTCAGATTCTGCCGGTTGAGACAAAAGGGGTTCCTGTGCTAACTCTGAACTAACAGATTCCTGCTCTTCTAAAGTATGGATTTGTGCTGAAACTACATTGGGGTACTGAGTGGGGGGTATAATATCTATATCCTCCATATTATCAGATTGAACACTTATCTGTTTGCTTTGTATTGCAGATCCAGATGGTCCCTGATCCTCCTGATAACGTCTAGGAGGAAGAATTGAACGCCTGGAACGATGCATAGCTGCAACCAAATTGTTGAAAACTGCTTCAGCCAGGATCCGATGGAGAAGAGGAAGTTGCTTGGGAGGAATAAGCTTTTCTACTGGTAAGGAGGGGCCTTCCCTGAACTGCAACAATGTTGCACCCCAATACCAACCCTCTCTCTTCTTACCCACTCTCCTACAGCCTTAACCCTTAGTCTGCTCCAGGCTCATTCTGAGCCCTACACTGTTTTTTTACACATTTTTTTTTTTTTTACCCTGCATAATTATACTTTTTATATTACAATCTCAAAGTCTTTTAAGGACAAAAAAATGATATTATAATAGAAGAGATAAAACACAAGAAATAGTAATGTGATAAAGGAAATGAAATAAGATAATTAAATGTAAACACTGTACAAAAATGAGTGTAATTAAATAATACAAAATAAACGCAGCAAGCAAGAATAAAAACACAGCGACAAGACAATACATTTTATTGTTTTCACTCTAAAAATAGCAGAAAAAGCCAGAAAGCAGTGTTATTTTTTTCTAGCAATCCTATTACTGCAGATAAAGTATTTCCAATGTTGTTCACATGGGGGTTTATTGACTCCAATATATCCTCCATAAAATGTCTACAAATATAGGTAATTAAATCATTACAATGACACTAAATGTGACTTTGGCTGTGACTGTTCTGATCAGCTATGTTCTGCATTTTACTGTCCCATCATTTCACAATTACATTTGATGGCTCAAGGGTGTAGCAGAAGACTTTTTATGATTATGTTTATCTGATGAAGAATAACACAATGTCTTGTATAGAAAAAAAAACATCAGAGAAAATTGTATCATATTCAAAAATCTCTTTCCCTGTTTTTAATTATTTTTTTACAGTTTGAATCTCCCATGTTATATTTGTATTAGCCTGGGAGGTTTGAGATCGTGCAGAAGATGTTAGTCTATGGGAAGTACTTTACTTTATTCTAGTAGATAAGAGATAATTTTATATCTGTCAAATAAATTCAAGGCTTAAACATGTTTAATAAATGGCTGTTGGGGTACACATTATGTTTTTGGCTTCCAGAGGTTGCATCAAATTGATGGGGAGATTTGTGTTTATGTGGGGTGTTTGTTTTTTTTTGAACGGCTACATTTCCTGCATAATTCTGCCGCAGTTCATGGAAACCATTTCCTTATAAAAACAAAATGAAACAGTGATAGAAAATAATATATTCATTTTTACTACTCATATAAGTAACTCTGCATGAATTATATTGCATATGATATTGTCTTCTTGATTCCTCTCTGCAGATCCATTCAGATTTACTATGCATTAGCTCTGTTTTTTTTCCAGCTACTGTTTATTGTTCTTTAGACAGTTTAGCATTATAAACTTTCCCAAACAAAATCATAGACTAAAATTTTATATATCACAAAGACCACTGCTCCATAACCTGTCCGCCTGCTCTGAGCAGGCAGACAGACATCGCCGGAAATCAACCCGATCGAGTACGATCGGGTTGATTGACACCCCCCTGCTGGCGGCCAATCTGGCCGCGAGTCTGCAGGGGGCGGCGTTGCACCAGCAGCTCTTGTCAGCTGCTGGTGCAATGCTGAATACGGCGAGCGTATTGCTAGCCGTATTCAGCGAGGTTTCGCGGACCTGATCCGCAGTGTCGGATCAGGTCCGCCAGACCTTGATAAATATGCCCCATGGTCTGGAAAAAAAAACTGACTAGAAAATTTCACCTGAGCATCTCTATGTAAAAAAAGGGAGATATTTTACCTCAAAACAACACAAAACAACAAGAGGATGCCACAATGGCTAAATATGGAATGAATTATTAGTGAAACTAAATATGAACGTTTACACACAAAAATGCTGAGCACCTCCAGGCATGTTATGAGCCTATTGCAGAAAGTGATCTGAATAAAAACCCAACCTTTACAGTAATGTATTCAATAGCAACACAATGTGTTTCAGCTCTTAAAGGGACATGAAACACTGTGTAATTATAATATATATTTGTAGTTTTATAATAAACTAACATACTAGGTGATTGTGTACATGTTTGTAATGTATTAATACCTTGTTTGTTGCAAATGTCTTTCAGCAGCAAAAAAAACAACCAGCATTTGCCTTATTTGAAGGAGCCAATCCGGTCTTGTTATTGTAGCAGAAAAGGGTAGCCACTGTCAAAACTATCATTGTTTTTTTTTATAATTCCTGCTGATTTAGAGACAAATATGTAGCAGGGTTAGGCTTGTAAAGACTACCATGTGCCCTACCAATTCTCATAATTGGAAAACACAATTTCCAGAGCTAAATTACAGGAAAAGGGGACAAAATGTATAATAAAAGTATATTACAAAGTTGTTTTACTACACAGAATTAACCGATTTACATTACAATCTCTAAATGTTACATTTTTCCTTTAAGTTTTAGGTTTGTTTCTTAGTTCTCACTCTCTCTATTCTGCACCTCTGACTATGTTCCATCTCTTTCCCCATCTCTAACAATCAGCATTTATCTACATATTTGTCTACTGTTTTCTCTCTCCAGCTATCTAATATTATGGTTATTTTACGTCTGTATTATTCTGTTGCCCTGCACTTAAAGGGACAGTAAAGTTATAATAAAACATTCCTGATTTAGACAGATAATACAATTTTTAACAACTTTCCAATTTACTTCTATTATTTAATTTGCTTCCTTCTCTTGTTATCCTTTGCTGAAAGGTTTATCTAGGTAAGCTCAGGATCAGCAAAGAACCTAGGTTCTAGCTGCTGATTGGTGGTTGCATATAAATACCGATTGTCATTGGCTCACCCATGTTTTCAATTAGAAACCAGTAGTGCATTGCTGCTCCTTCAACAAATTATACCAAGAGATTGAAACACATTTGATAATAGAAGTAAACTGGAAAGTTGTTGAAAATTGTATGTTTAGCAAAATAATTCACCTCCCTACAGGGGGGACTTAATAAGCAGCGGATGTTGTTTTATCCGCCCGTAGTTTCCGGATCGCCGGAAACGGCAGTTAAGAAGCAGCGCTGACTGCAATCATCAGATACGATCGGAATGATTGATATCCCCTGCTAGCGGCCGAAATGCTTGTGTGCTCTCGGCATTTAGCGAAGTCGGACGGACATGGTTCGCTATAGTGAATCATGAACGCCCAACATTTGGTAAATTGTCCCTATATCTTCTGTGGGTTTTTTTTCACTATCTACTTATCTTTTTCATTCTACATTCCTACACATTTTCCTTCCTACCAGACATTGAAGTTAGTAAAAGTTTTTGGGCCATAGGAAAAAAAAAATGTGTTGGCCTCTCTTTAAATAGTATAAGTAATAAATATTAAGAAGTATAGACAGTGAAGTATATATAGTTACTCATTATAAATATGCATCATCGAATACAATCAGTTTCAGTTTCTGAGATGAATCAGAGCACTGATTGTACTGGTCAGATGCAGTAGGTTTTGCAACAGTAACTAAGATACATTGAGCTCTGAACATGATAGCATCAATGCTAAATGATGATTATTTTTGTTGTCTGCTGTTTCAGATCAGCAGTTTGGGATTAAGTTGATCACTATGTGCTTTTTTCCGAAGGACAGAACATTTTCATTTCTTTATGACCCAGTAGCAGGGGTATTTTGAGACGGGCACTTTACAGCACATAATAGATTTTTGCCCCAGCTGTAATTCTGTCTTGGAGATATTTGGAAGTCCTCTAGACTGGGATATGGTGAAACAGCAAACAGGTAATTGTTTCAGGAAGCTTGTGATAGATAAGCAGTTTTCAATGTCATGCTTTTAACCAGACCGTGCATTCTCTAAATGGGAAGGCTGAGCTTGCAGAACGAGCCCACTCATATGTGGCCTATCAGCAGATGTATCCTTGGTCATTTTAATTTTTTTTAATAAACTGCATAAACAATGTCACTGATGTGAAGCTAGAGTTGCCACCCGTCCCTTAAGATACAGAACACTTATAAGTTACACACGCTGCAGGGTGTGCAGGGAGGAATATGAATAGTGCTGTCCAGAAACACAATACATGTTCCTCCCTGCACACCCTGCAGTATGTGTAACTCATAAGTGTCCAGGAAAACATGGCTGAGGTGGCAACCCTATGTAAAGCTGACATTTGCTCAGGGTAAGAATAGGGTGCATGGTTCTGAAAGGGTTAACACAAAGTTCTTTAATGATGTCACCCAACGGTGCTGTGGTTCAGTTATTACTTATTGTTATAGAGCATTGGTTTTCAAACCTGTACTCAGGTCTCCCCAACAGGCCACATTTTCAGGATAACCTTGGATGAGAGCAGATAAAATAACTATGTTTACTAATCAGCTGATTATTTCACCTGTGCTCCAGTTCAGATATCCTCAAAATGGGGTCTATTAGGAGGAGGTCTGAGGACAGGTTTGCAAACCAGTGTTCTAGAGCAAAAGTCACTTCTTTTACAGCTCCCTATGCTGCCAGATTTATGTCATCTGCAGTAATTAGAAATCAGAGAGAAGTGAGCCACACCCTACACTTTACCCAGCTCACAATGCAGAGACATTCATTTCCAGGGCATGCAGCACTCTGCATCTTAATGGACTGCTTATTGGTGCCCCTACAGTTTGCTATTCTGCCATTCCCCATATGCTTACTGCGTTACTATATCTGGTGTATTATTGTTCAGTTTTGCAATGCCCAATTGCCTGCGTGATGCTATACTTGTTACCATACTTTATTCAGCTTAGCAATGCCCAAATGCCTGCGTGATGCTATAATTGTTACCATACTTTATTCAGCTTAGCAATGCCCAAATGCCTGCGTGATGCTATACTTGTTACAATACATTATTCATCTTAGCAATGCCCAAATGCCTGCGTGATGCTATACTTGTTACAATACTTTGTTCAGCTTAGCAATGCCCAAATGCCTGCGTGATGCTATACTTGCTACAATACTTTGTTCAGCTTAGCAATGCCCAAATGCCTGCGTGATGCTATACTTGTTACAATACTTTGTTCAGCTTAGCAATGCCCAAATGCCTGCTTGATGCTATACTTGTTACAATACTTTGTTCAGCTTAGCAATGCCCAAATGCCTGCGTGATGCTATACTTGTTACAATACTTTGTTCAGCTTAGCGATGCCCAAATGCCTGCGTGATGCTATACTTGTTACAATACTTTGTTCAGCTTAGCAATGCCCAAATGCCTGTGTGATGCTATAATTGGTACCATACTTTGTTCAGCTTAGCAATGCCCAAATGCCTGTGTGATGCTATAATTGGTACCATACTTTGTTCAGCTTAGCAATGCCCAAATGCCTGCGTGATGCTATACTTGTTACAATACTTTGTTCAGCTTAGCAATGCCCAAATGCCTGCGTGATGCTATACTTGTTACAATACTTTGTTCAGCTTAGCAATGCCCAAATGCCTGTGTGATGCTATAATTGGTACCATAATTTGTTCAGCTTAGCAATGCCCAAATGCCTGTGTGATGCTATAATTGGTACCATACTTTGTTCAGCTTAGCAATGCCCAAATGCCTGCGTGTTGCTATACTTGTTACCATAATTTGTTCAGCTTAGCAATGCCCAAATGCCTGTGTGATGCTATATATGTTACTATACTGTTCCACAAGTGGCTCTGTAAAATACTGAAACTTGTAAAGATTTTCTATGATTTCCTAGAAGTAACTTTACAGAACAGTAAATTAAATGCTTAAAGTGAAGGTCCATTTTGAAGAATTAGTGCCCGGTTTTTAATAAACCTATTAAAAACAAGGGCACTTTAATTCATCAAAATTGACATTTCACTGTTTTCTTCAAAAACTTACCTTTTAATCCTGGCAGCCGCTCCAGCGCTTCCTCCGCCCGTCGCAAGCCGTCTTCCAGGGTCCAAAATCAGGCTTCCTCCAATCACAGCGTTGCATCAGGCCAAGATTCCCCTAGGGGGGGGGAAGCTGTGATTGGATGAAGCCAGATTCGTAATTTCTCATGTCTGCAGAGGCTTCCAACGGCCGGGGGAATCGCTGGAGCGGCATTCAGGATTAAAAGGTAAGTTATTAAAAACTGGGCACTAATTCATCACAATGGACCTTCACTTTAAGATTCAGATAGAACATGTGATTTTAAACAACTTTCAATTTTACTTATGTCATCAAATGAATTGTATCCTTTGTTGAAGAGTAGACTTGTATAGGCTGATAGGAGCTTAGGAGCGTGCACGTGTCTTTAGCCTATGCAGCAGTGTTTGCAACTATGTATAACATTGCTATAGATATTCTTGCAAACACTACTGCCAGTTAGATAAAGACACGTGTGCACGTTCCTGAGCTCACCTAGGATTACTCCTTAACCAAGCATACAAAGAGAACAAAGCAGAAATTATAACAGAAGTAAGATGGCAAAATTTTGAATTGCGGTCCCTTTTATAGCAATAAAGTGTAAATTTCAGGTACTTTTTCTTTGCAGTTTTGTCTCTGCAGTTTTTATTGTACTGTTCTGTAGTACACTGCATCTTGCTTGCTGCGCTCCTCTATAAAGTTCTCTAAGGGTTTCATCTGCTCTGTAACTTCCTTAAAGGGACATAATACTCATATGCTAAATCACTTGAAACTGATGCAGTTTCAAGGCCCTTTAAGTAAAGGAACAAAAGTCATTTCTTTCTTTCCTGCATTTTAAATTTATTATTTTTTTCCCCCTGTTTTTACATGGGTGTGTGTCTCGCTATTTATGTTGTGAGAATTTACCTTATTGGCTAATTAGGCCTCAATTCATCAAGCTGTGGATGCAGCTGCTGAGTATGCCTGGTTTCAATCCTTTGACGAATGTGTTAATTTGTCTACATCGGAACAACGTTTCGATGTAAACAAATTGAAATCCTGCGATCGTGCACGCGATCGCGAGATTTCAATAATGGGATCGGGTCAGGGGGTCATCCCTGTGACCCTAGGGCACGCCCTCCAGACCGCGATCACATCATGGAAGCCCCGTTGGCTTTAGGACAGCCAATGGTTATGACGTTCTATTTCGTCAGAACGGCACTAAAGCCCAATGTAATTATGACGGAATAGAACGGCATAACGGCGTTAAAAGGTTAAGACCACTACTTATTTGCTCATACTGTGATAAATAAAGAGCTTAGTTTCTATCCAGCTTATCGGTTTTGCAGAAACATGCACTTTCTGTTACTTATATAATCAAAATAAACAGCTTTAACCCCTTAACAACCGTACGTTGCTGGTCTTTAAGGCATTGTCTGCCTGTAATAGCGCGTGTCTTCCTGCACTCTTGCTAAAATAGCGCAGTCTCGCTGCTGGCGGTGATAACGCGCTATTAAAAAACAGCCCCCCATAGAAAGACCAGCAACGTACCTTGTACATTGCTAATCATTAAGGGGTTAACTTAAATCTTTTTTTTTTATATATTTGTATTTGTGTAAATAGTGCTCTTTCTTGTGATAGAAATTGTTAGCTGCTAATGCATCAACACATTTGGTAATTTATATTATACTAATTGTCCCTACAGATCCCAAACTTCTAATGCAAATTTGATCTTCAATTTATAAAAAATAAGAATAGCAAACTGATTAAAAACCCCTACTGTTAAATTTGTCATCCAGTGACAATTAAAGGGGAAGGTGCTTTGCATACCTATTCATTAATGTGGCAACTCCACAGTGCCCCCATGCGGGGAGCAAAAGGAGGAAAGTGCTCCCCCTAAATTTTTGCTCCTTACATGTAAACATCAGCACCCACTTGAGTAACTCTTTTGATGACAGTAAGCTAAAATTTAAAATAGTGTGCTGTTCATATTTACAACAAACAACTATGTCTTGCTGCACATCTTGCTACTAATATTTGTATCCTTGGGCATTTTAATTTATTTATTGTTTGCCCACCACTAGAAAAATATCTGCAAATGCATGAGTTATGCATGAAGATTAGGCTTGTGAGGCCTGCAATGTAATCTTTCATTTTTGTTTCTGTTATATTTCAGACTTAAAGGGACAGTCTAGTCAAAATTAAAATGTCGTGATCCATAGGGAATGCAATTTTAAACAACTTTCCAATTCACTTTTAACATCACATCTTCTTTGTTCTATTAGTATTCTTTGTTTAAAGCTAAACCTAGGTAGGCTCATATGCTAATTTATAAGCCCTTGAGGCCACCCCTTATTTCAATTCATTTGGCAGTTTTTCACAGCTAGAGGGCATAAGTTCATGTGTGCCATACAAATAACTGTGATCACGCCTGTGGAGTTACAAGTGAGACGGCACTGATTGGCTAAATGCAAGTCTGTCAAAAGAACTGAAATAAGTCTGCAAAGGCTTAGATACAAGTTAATCACCAAGGTAAAAAGTGTATTAATATAACACTGTTGGTTATGCAAAACTGGAGAATGGGCAATAAAGGGATTATCTATCTTTTAAAACAATAAAAATTCTGGTGTAGTCTGTCCCTTTAAATTACAAAAAAATAAGAAAAGTATAGTGTAACGTTGTTCTACTTTGCATAATTAAGAATTTTATTATGCACTGCATTTTAATATATCTTTTTTTATATCATTTTACTTTTTTTTATTCAAAGAAATGTAATAAACTTTTTTTATACATAGTTTTTTTTTCTCCTCTCACATCATATCCCCTACCCTGCTGCATTATATAAATTATCTCTGTGGCTAAAAGCTCTTTTCCTGGCTTCATTTAATCAGATCCATTTGTGTCCAGGCAAACCACACACACCCAGAATATCAATAAGGAAGGATGATTAACAAAGGACTTGCTTCTTTAACCTTGAGGGGAAGAAAGAACAATTTAACTGACAAACAGTGTGAATGTAAAAAAAAAAATTCCTCAAGATCATACAATAAAAAAATAAAAAATCAGCATTTTTTCTCATTGATGTATTCCAAATATTTTTTTTTTTTTTTTTAGACCTCTACCCTTATTTACTTTTTGTCCTTAAACAGAACCACCACTAAGGTCCTCTATTTATATAGATGATATGCACAGAATACATTTTTATTCTCTGTGTTCCAAACCGCAATGCTATATTTAGTCTAGATAAAAGAGTCAGTATTTACTTAGTACAAAAAAAAGTTGTACATATGAATAAGAATAAACAGGCAAATGTCTATTTATCTGTCCATCTATCTATCTATCCACACACCTACATATTGGACCAGATTACAAGTGGAGCGTTATTTTGCGCTTCTGCTAGAGCGCTAATTACTCTTCGGGTTGCGCTCGTATTATAAGTTGAAAGTAAAAAGTTAGCACTCTCGTGCTAACATGACGAGCGCAAACAGCTTGCTTCTAAAGCAATTAGACTGTTGCGCAAACGATAACCTATTCCCCCATAGAAGTCAATGGAGAGAAAAAAGTGGGGAAAAAAAACACGATCGCATATTGTAATATGCGCATAACCGATCGCATATTATAATATGCACATACTTGACATGAAAATATGAATATTGCATGAACATGCTTTTACAGGTTTTCGTCTACCTAACTGCAAAGGGCTCCAATGCAGTTATATATATACATATATATATATATATATATATATATATATATATATATATATATATATATATATATATATATATATATATACACATACATAGATATGTATTTATGTGTTTATATGTGAATATATGTCTGTAATTTAACCTGTGTGCAAATGATCGCGAAAACACGAGCGCAATAGTTTGTGCGCCACTTGTAATATAGCCCATTGTGTTTAAATATTTATATATAAATGTGTGTGTGTGTCTATACAACATACACACATATACATTTTTTTTTGCTTATTGGCATCTAGCATCCCAGTTAGTGATGCATTGCAGATAAAATGCAGATAGGGCTACAACCTGGCAACTTTCCAGCTCACACCCTGCATTATGCATAAATGCAGGTCTGTGTACTTATTGCTGATGTACATGTGGACCATTCATTCTTCAACTCTTTTATCCTACTCTTTACCTATAGTGATAAATATTTCTATCCCATGATGAAACCAAAAATGTTTTAGAAGCAGCAAGAGAGTCAGTGCACTACAAAATTCTAAAACAGCAAGATGAAATGTAGAAAAATGTATACATAGATATTGTAGCATAGGTTCTGAATAAAATAACATATAAAACAGTCCCTATGGTTTGGATTTCAACCAGTAGATGGGGCTCTTGTGCTATGAAGAAAACATAGGTACAGTACTACCATGATAGAAAAAGTGAGTTTTTATCATGTCTAATACTTCAGATAAATTACTGTTTACCCACACACATGTAAAAGGAATCTATAGAGTTGATTTAAAGGTAACCAATAAAGTAATTTGTAATTGACATTCATATTTGGTTTAATTGCATACACACACTAATGGCTCCCATACCCGGATTTACATTTATTATAACACAGGTTACATTATTATGCCTTTATTACCTTTATCTGATCAACCTTGTATATTTCCAGCCAATTCGCTATAATATACATAGGGGCAGATTACAAGTGAAGCGCAAAATTGCGATTTTGCGAGCGCGATATTTGAGCTCCACTCGTAATACTTTGTGTTCCCATTGCATGGAAGATTTGCGCAATTCATTAGGCTCCAGTGGGAGCCTGGTTCTGATGATGTCAGACACGGCACATAACCTAGCGCAGGGAAGGTGGTAAGTCACACAGCGATGGGCAGCAAATTTAAAGGGACATTAAACCCAATTTTTTTCTTTCATGATTCAGATAGAACATACATATGTAAACAACTTTTCAATGTACTTCTATTATCAATTTTGCTTCATTCTCTTAGAATCCTTTCCTGAAGAAGCAGCAATGCATTACTGGGAACTAGCTGAACACATTGGTAAGCTAATCACAAGAGACATATATGTGCAGCCACCAATCAGTAGCTAGCTCTTAGCTTCTGAGCCTATCTAGATATGCTTTAAAACAAAGTATACAAAGGGAACGATGCAAATTAGATAAAAGAAGTACGTTGGACAGTTGTTTAAATTTGTGTGCTCTGTCTAAATCATGAAAGGAAATTTTTGGGTTTTATGTCCCTTTAATATATATATATATATATATATATATATATATATATATATATATATATATATATATATATATATATATATATATATATATATATATATATATATATATATATATATATATATATGAATATATAAATATATATTTGTGTTTATATGTGTATATACACATATTATCACATACATATATATGTATATAAGCATATACATCTATATTTATAGGAATAACACAGTGCCCATAGACCACAATGTAAAGGCACTTTTCAGTGCCTTTTTTTTCCCTAACACCCCACACCTGCAAACTTTAAGCTCTTAAAATTGCTTTCTGCAGTTATATTAAACAAAAATAAAAATGCTGATATATTTTAGTATAACAAAATAACACTACACTTTATTTTGGGGGCAATTGGGGAACATTTTTTTTAAATTAACAAGAGCTCTGGAGCGCTAATTGCTACCGCGAGCTTGCAATTGCATTAAGCACTTATAATGGCTGGTTATTTAATGTGCGCCCCATAAAAGAGCGAATTAGCCAGTTTATGTGTGCACAGTAAAATAGCGCTCCACTTGTAATCTAGAGCATAGTGGGCACTATTAATCAATAGGAAAAAGTGAAACCTAGACAGCACTAGCACCATAAATAAAAATAACATCAATAATCTAGAGATAGCAGCATTCAATCAGCAAGACAACAAAATATAGATAAATCAAAACATTGTTTCATCAAAAATCAGGTTTATCAAAATCCTAAAACACATCTTTAAAACACTAAAAAATGGTTTGGTGCCACTTAAAACTCAAAAAGAAAACAACAAGAACAAAAGCACCCAATGACCATAGTAGCATTACCTGGGATGATTCAATCTCTTGCCATGTATTTTATATTCTTGAATAGCTGAGTCCTATCCTGTATTACATATTCCCAGAAGATGATAAATAATTATCCCAGCTCACAATTCAAACACAGAGGTTCCAGTAGTCAGCTCAATTTATTAGTGTTCATTAAATGTTAAACAGACAACAAAGACAAAATTAAACCTTCAGATAGAGCATTCAATTTTAAACAACTTTTCAGTTTCCTTCTATTATCTAATTTGCTTATTTTATTGCCTTTGTTCAAATGGATACCTAGCTGGCTGCACATTTATTCCTCTGGTCCTTGGCTCACCCAATATGTGCTGCTAGCTCCCGGCAATGCATTAATGCTCATTCAAGGGTACCAAGAGAAGTTAGCAAATTTGAGAATAGTAAATTGGGAAGTTATTTAAAATTGTATGCTCTATCTGAATTGTGAAGAAAAATGTTTGGTTTTTAATCCCTTTAAATTGAATATTACTTATTCAAAGTAGTATTACAAGTACAGGTGTACCCTTTAACTTGCCACCATACTCTACACTTGTTCGTAGGTATTGCTTTTTTCACAAATTTGCAATCTTAAAGGGACAGGAAACCGCAAAAATAATTTTCATGACCTGTATAGAACATACCATTTTAAACAGCTTTCCAATTTACTTCAATTATCAAATTTGCTTAATTCTTTTGGTATCCTTTGCTGAATGAACAGCATTGCACTACTGCAGCTAGCTGAACACATCTAGTTAGCCAATCACAAGAGACAAATGTGAGCAGGCACCAATCAGCATGTAACTCCCACTATATGTGAGTATTATTTTTCAACAAGGGATACTAAAAAAACAAAGGGCATTTAAAAGTAGCAGTGAATTTAAAAGTGTCTTAAAATTACATGCTCTGTCTGAATCATGCAAGTTTAATTTAGATTTTCCAATCCATTTAACCTCTACACTGACAGCCCCACAGCATAAGCAGTTTTTTAGTGCAAATCTAAAGCACATCTTGGTTTAAGTCAATAGTGTAAACTGCACACTTCTAATCAGCCATACCACCTGCTACCGGACGCTGACAAGTACAAGACAAAGATGGGGCGCAAAAAATGTAAAACAAAATTTGTTAGGGAAACTAAAGGCTTCCTATATATTTCATATAAAGTCCCCTCCAATAATATTGGCACCCATGGTAAATATTGTTTACTGGATTATTGAGAGTGCTGTACCACCAATGACTTTCTATATATATATATATATATATATATATATATATATATATATATATATATATATATATATATATATATATATATATATATATATATATATATATATATGTGTGTGTGTGTGTGTGTGAAGAACATAAAAATTTGAAATATTTACAGTACATACACAGTTAAGCACTTTATTACATGTGAATATTTCATAAATATGATTTCACATGTTTTCAGCTACTTGACTGCAAAGAGCTCCAATACACTTGTATATATGGCTATATATGTATACATATTTTTTATGTGTGTGTATATATATATATATATATATATATATATATATATATATATGTCTGTAAATACATATATACACATATAAATACATACTGTATGTACACGCACACACACACACATATATATATATATATATATATATATGCATATTTAGAAATGTATCTAAGTTACACCCCTTTGCATGCTTTTTTGTTTTCTATCACATGAGACCTGTTTGATGTGTTTTGTGAACGTAATCCCAATTTGTTAAATTCAATTGTGTTTACTTTCAACTTGGAGTGAAACATTTTGTAGACAGGGTCAGCTCTCAGTGAATTCTCAAGAAAATTGACTGAGCCTGAAAGTTCTAGAGAAATGTGATCCAGATCTAACAAAAAGTAATCAATATCTCTAAAATGTAGAATCTTATAGGGAAGAGTGAGCTCATACTGGGAGCACCTTGGGCTAATAAACTGTATTTTTTGGAAGGGAACGAGGCAAACTCTGCTGCTGGAATTTAATATATAGCCCCCCCCCCCCCCCCCCCTTTGAAGCAAAGAAAATATTTTGATAATTTGTCATTTGCTGAAACTTTTGAAAACTGGGGTGCTACAGTTATTATTGATGGTGGTAGCCCCAACAACCACCACGGCACACCCTTCACTCTACATTCCTCCATGCTGGCTTTCAGACAGTCCATTTTGAGCATAAAACAATCTCAGTTTTGATGCAGTTGCTCAGGCAGGGAAATACAAAGTATATAAATTGCTGTAAAGCTAGACTGGTATGTAAAGCTCCGGAACAACTTGTGAAGAATGTATTGGATGTTCAGAAAACAGAAGACAGTCTGTACCAGAGTATATTAAATCAGACCACAGTATGTGATGCAGTAAGAGTTATATATATATATATATATATAAAGACCTCACGTAGAATATTGCAAACCCAGTGTGTTGACCATTATTTCAGGAAGGACACAATAAATTAAACTCTTTAATAAAAAAGACTGCTAAAATGGATCATGTTTTAAAAGATAAAACATTTAAGGCAAATATTTCATAATATTAAATGGATATGAAACAATGCTTCTGCAGTAAATGAACATTTACAAATTCTACAAATGTTCTACCTGCAGCTAGATAAGGAAGCTATCATTATATCATTACAATAAGTTATACTGTCACATGATTTTTACAGCAAAAGTCCTCTACTGAGCATGGACAATACACTGACTACAGCTAAATCAGATGTCTTTGTGGCGAGGCGTATTTGTGGCGAGGCTGATTCGCCTTAGTTATCAAGACCTACAGACCGGCAAAAGTAGAATATAGTGACGTAAGCTTCGATCCGCCGGACTCAGTCCGACACAGATCGATTCTTACGTCACTCCAGATGTTCCAAATGCAAGTTTGGCACAATCTGACTACTTTTGGAAGTTATCAAATGACTACCAGGTACGCTCAGAACTTTTCCGGCCCAGCGTGCCCTGGAGGCGGCGGATCCCATAGGAATCAATGGGAATCTGACCATAGCGAAAGTTCATGTTCGCTGCTGCCCGATATCCCATTGATTCCTATGGGAGCTGTCTACACCTAACACCCTACCATGTACCCCGAGTCTAAACGCCCCTAATCTGCCCCCCCCTACACCGCCACAACTAAATAAATGTATTACCCCCTAAACCGCCGCTCCCGGACCCCGCCGCAACTATAATAAATATGTGAACCCCTAAACCGCCGCTCCCGGACCCCGCCGCAACTATAATAAATATGTGAACCCCTTAACCGCCGCTCCCGGACCCCGCAGCAACGATAATAAATATGTGAACCCCTAAACCACCGCTCCCGGACCCTGCCGCCACCTACATAATACCTATTAACCCCTATCCTGCCCCCCTATACTGCCACCACCTATAATAAATTTATTAACCCCTATCCTGCCAATCCCATACCCCGCCGCAACTAAATAAATTGTTTAACCCCTAAACCGCCGCTCCCGGACCCCGCCGCCACCTATATTAAACTTATTAACCCCTAATCTGCCCCCCTACACCGTCGCCACCTATAATAAATTTATTAACACCTATCCTGCCCCCCCTATACCGCCGCCATCTATATTAAACTAATTAACCCCTAAACCTATGTCTAACACTAACCCTAACACCCCCCTAACTTAAATATTATTTTAATAAATCTAAATAAAAATTACTCTTATTAACTAAATTATTCCTATTTAAAACTAAATACTTACCTGTAAAATAAACCCTAAGATAGCTACAATGTAATTAATAATTACATTATAGCTATTTTAGGGTTTATATTTATTTTACAGGTAACTTGGTATTTATTTTAACTAGGTACAATAGCTATTAAATAGTTAATAACTATTTAATAACTACCTAGCTAAAAGAAATACAAAATTACCTGTAAAATAAATCCTAACCTAAGTTACAATTAAACCTAACACTACACCATCGTTAAATTAATTAATTAATAAATAATTAATAAATAAATTACCTACAAGTAGCTACAATTAAATACAATTAAATAAACTAACTAAAGTACAAAAAAACCCCACTAAATTACAGAAAATAAAAAAGATTACAAGAATTTTAAACTAATTACACCTAATCTAAGCCCCCTAATAAAATAAAAAAAAATAAAAAATAATAAAAGTTCCTACCCTATACTAAATTACAAGGTAACCAGCTCTTTTACTAGCCCTTAAAATGGCTTTTTGTGGGGCATGCCCCAAAGTAATCAGCTCTCTTGCATGTAAAAAGAAATACAATCCCCCCCCCAACATTAAAACCCACCACCCACATACCCCTACTCTAACCCAAACCCCCCTTAAATAAACCTAACACTACCCCCGTGAAGTTCTCCCTACCTTGAGTCATGTTCACCCAGCCGGGCCGAAGTCATCATCCAAGGGGCGCTGAAGATGTCTTCGATCCGATAGAAGTCTTCATCCAAGGGGCGCTGAAGAGGTCTTCCATCCGATAGAAGTCTTCATCCAGGCGGCGTCTTCAATATTCATCCATCCGGAGCGGAGCCATCTTCAAAGCAGCCGACGCGGAGCCATCCTTCTTCACCGACGCCTACTCGCCGAATGAATATTCCTTTAAGTGATGTCATCCAAGATGGCGTCCCTCGAATTCCGATTGGCTGATAGGATTCTATCAGTCAATCGGAATTAAGGTAGGAAAAATCTGATTGGCTGATTCAATCAGCCAATCAGATTGAAGTTCATTCCGATTGGCTGATCCAATCAGCCAATCAGATTGAGCTTGCATTCTATTGGCTGATCGGAACAGCCAATAGAATGCGAGCTCAATCTGATTGGCTGATTGGATCAGCCAATCAGATTTTTCCTACCTTAATTCGAGGGACGCCATCTTGGATGACGTCACTTAAAGGAATATTCATTCGGCGAGTAGGCGTCGGTGAAGAAGGATGGCTCCGCGTCGGCTGCTTTGAAGATGGCTCCGCTCCGGATGGATGAAGATTGAAGACGCCGCCTGGATGAAGACTTTGCGAGCATATTGGAGCCGGCGAAGGCAGGTACGTCCGGAGCTTGATAACTAGAGGCCATATTATCAATTTTTATTTGTTCTCTTTTTTATCTTTGTTTGAAAAAGCAGGAATGTAAGATTAAGAGCCGGTCCATCTTTGGTTCAGCAACTAGGTAGCTTGTGCAATGCCGCCCCCTGCACATTCACGGCCAATTGGACCGCTAGCAGGGGGTGTCAATCAACCTGATCATATGCGATTGGGCGGATTGCTGTCCGCCGCCACAAAGCAGGCGGATGAGTTAAGGAGCAGCAGTCTTAAGACCGCTGCTTCTTAACTCCCCCATTAGGGCCGTAATAAATCGGCCCCTCTATCTGAACCATGAAAGAAAAAAGGAGGAACTCGTGTTTGACGGTGAGCAGAGGCCCACTACGGCTCTTTGTCAACAGTCCTCTAATACGCAGGCTTTTCAAGAACGGATGTTCCTGACTATCTTTTCTTCCCGAGGAGCAATATCTGATTGGAGAAGCCTATCAGGAGTCCTTACGTATCCCTGATTTCCTCTTACGCTCTCAGGGAGATGCGGCGTAGTGGTTAGATCCACCGCTTCTGAATCGGAAAGTTGTGGCTTGGAACCCAGGTCAACTCTGCCAGATGGTGCATCTGGAAACTGCTAGCATCCCTAAGTGGAAGGTTATTCTGGGGCCTTCAGTCTGTGCTGTTGGACCATATTACTCGTTGTTGAAATTGGTCTAATCCTAGCAAAGCTAGCGACATGTGAGGCTGATTGTTCTTTTTATGTCCGCGATTTAGTATCGTGGTTTAAGGGTCTCACCTCCGTGGGTATTGTTACTGGGCGTCATAGACTCCTATTTCTATGAGCGGATGCAAGAAATTGTTTGGGCCTAGCAGAGGGAGAGCGTTCTGGAAGGGCTATGTTCTTTTTGTGGCGCATAATTGTTCCCTCGTCATCTATCATAGATGCTGAGGATCACCCTTGTAGGGAGGAGCTGGTGTGTTCTGGCTCTCTATTGGACTTTAGGAGTCTGTCTTTATTTTCCCCAGGATGAGCAGGGGAAGGGACTTCCTAGCGAGTGCTGACTAGAGCAGTCCTTTTTGGGACAGATAGCTCTCTTATCCTGATTAGTACCTTCTTCGCATAGTATGTGGTAGCTGTGGGTTGAATCCGGCGGCAGTCCTTGCTCCTTGATTGTGGGCTTGCAAGCAATTTTCGATTCCCTGATTGTTCTTCTGTTCCAGAGGATCATTGCACTATCAGGCGTTTCCTTTAAAGTAAAAAAAAAAAAAAAGGTAAAATACTTTTTAAATGATGAATAATACATATTGCAATGATATCTATTAAGTATAACCCACTGATTTAGTGTTTTTTTTATTATAACAATGAAACAGACTGTTATATCCATTTAACATGTATAACAGAGAAGAGAGAGGGCAGAAGGGTAATAGTTCCAAAAGATTAAATAAACAACATAAAGCTGAAATAAGAAAATGCTCCAATGCATTACAGCATTTTCTTTTTGCAGTATTGCCTCTTTATTTTTGCAACCAAAAACAGGGGAACTTTAATTCATCAAAGTTTACAAAGCAGCCGTTTTGATTAAAAACGTACTTTTTTCTTTTCACAGCTACAGCAGCTTTCCCCTCCTGAAAATCCTCTCTTCACACGTCAGCAATGACTAATCCGGCTTCCTTCAATCACGGCTTTCCCCCCAGGGTGGTTATTACCTGAGGCCATGCTGTGATTGGAGGAAACCGGATTAGTCATTGCTGACGTGTGAAGAGAGGATTTCCAGGAGGGGTGAGATAGAAAAAGAAGAGAGGCGCCCAAACCATAAAACAGTATCGTGATGTGAAAATAGGAGCCCCTCGCTACCAGATATCCCCGCTGATCCAGATACTCACAAGAATGGCGGCACGGATGACGTGCCTCAAAGCGCAGGTCGGGACTATTGAGAGTCGCCCGACTGACACACCTCCGTGGGCGTACGTCACTCCCTGTCCACCAATCGGTAAGTTCCTCTGTTGGCCTTGTGTGTTTTCGAAACAGACCCAAACACAGTCACAGAGGATGTCAGGTATACCGCTTCGAGCACAGGCTGCAGGTCTTGGCTTACAAAGGGCTCATTATAACACAGCCTGATGAAGCGGCATTTATAGCCAGGAAACGCGTTGCTGTTGTTTTCTTTTAAAATAAATACAGACGATTTTACATATACCTGTCGGATCCTGTTGTTTTTACCACTACGTACTATCCCCCTTTGTAAGCCAAGACCTGCAGCCTGTGCTCGAAGCGGTATACCTGACATCCTCTGTGACTGTGTTTGGGTCTGTTTCGAAAACACACGAGGCCAACAGAGGAGCTTACCGATTGGTGGACAGGGAGTGACGTACGCCCACGGAGGTGTGTCAGTCGGGCGACTCTCAATAGTCCCGACCTGCGCTTTGAGGCACGTCATCCGTGCCGCCATTCTTGTGAGTATCTGGATCAGCGGGGATATCTGGTAGCGAGGGGCTCCTATTTTCACATCACGATACTGTTTTATGGTTTGGGCGCCTCTCTTCTTTTTCTATCTCACAGCTCCGGATTCCATTGGGACTGAATATTCGGAGTGCAGCCGTCGCCTTTGAATTTCTATACATCCTTCACTTGTCATCACCTGCGCACCCTCTGAGGATTTTTTCCTCCATCTACACTTTCCAGGAGGGGGAAGCTGCTCTGGCTGTGAAAAAAACAAAGGTAAGTTTTTAATCAAAACAGCTGATTTGTAAACTTTGATGAATGAAAGTGCCCCTGTTTTTAATAGTATTTTTAAAAAACGGACATTCATTAATCAAAGTTTACCTTCACTTTAAACTCTGCAAGCCCAGAGTTGGCGGAAAGTCTAAGTAGATGTGGTCTTAAGATTGCAGCTACTTAACTTACGTTTTCAGACCCCCTGGTGCAAGTCTGAAATGCTTGGGCCCCTAAGCTCAATCCTTAGCTGCATAAAAGAGACTCTAGGGGCCAGATTACAAGTGGTGTGCTAATGATAACACAGGGCGTGATAAGCACGCAACTTGATGTTACAAGTAACAATTTACCAGAGAAGCATTAGCACGGCAAACTAGCGCAACCTACACTTTCAATGCGCTCATATTACAAGTTGAAAGTTATAGGTTGCACTCAAGCAAAAGCCGAAACTGCTCTAGAATATTTAGCACAAAGAGACCTGAAGTGTAAGGGTTAAAAAAAATGTTCTCAAAACACATCAAAAACATATTAAAATAAAGTATTACACTCAAATATACACTTTTTAATAAAAAAAAATATAATTTTAATATTGTTAAAAACGTTTTAAATGGGTTAAAAAGGGAAATGGTATATGGCAAAGTGTTTGACTGGAAAGGGCTCTAATGTGTATATATATATATATATATATATATATATATATATATATATATATATATAAATATATATATATATATATATATAGTAAATGGAAATCAGCACTCACTGGTATCAGCACTCTGTTAAAACTCTTTCAGCACCCTGGAGGGATAATTTTTGTCTGTGAGAGTGCACCTATCCTGGACTTTTATATGTACAGTATATATCTATCTATATATATATAAATCCAAGTGGTGTGGTGCGTGCACTACCATCACCAGACTTCAACTGCCAGGGTGCTTTTGCAAGGTATATAAAAGTTCAGAAAAGAAAGCACTCGCTGGACTTTGGTCATCAGTGACAATCCTCTTTATTGTGTGATCACATACGTCCCTTCTTCTGACAGCGAGTGCTTTCTTTTCTGAACTTTTTTATATATATATATATACTGTATATATATATATATATATATATATATATATATATATATATATATATATATATACACACACACATGTCTAAATATGTGTATGTATTTTATTATTATTATTATTCTTTATTTGTAAAGCGCCGACAGATTCCGCAGCGCTGTCCATGGGTACAAGGATAACAGTACAATGGAGAAACAATACGATAAAAGGCAAAATTTTACAGACAAATACAGGGGAATTGAGGGCCCTATTCCCGTGGGAACTTACATATGTATATATGTGTACTTTTGTGTTTATATGTGTAAATATTTATGTGCATACATATATACATATGATGATATGAACACATATAAAGAAACACGTACGTATACACACAGACACACACACATACAGTGTATATATGTGTGTATATATATATATATATATATATATATACACACACACACACACACATAAACTTTGGAGCCCTTCTCAGTCAAATACCTTTAAACATGCCATATAATTTTTAAGATTTTTATTCAAAGTCCTAAAGTTAGCGTCTTGAGTCTTTCTCTTTCACGTTAACTTTTTGCTTTTAACATGTAATACGTTTGCTAATCCTGCAGCGCTAACTTTTTACTTTGAGCGCATTTAGCACACTAGTAATCTGGCCCAATGTATTTAACCCATTTTTGGCAAGCAACAATACTATAATTATATTCCTAATACATTACAGTGTTTTCTCACTATAGCTTTATGTCAGTTTTTTATGACAGAGGAATACTTAAAGAGGGTGATCATGATTTGAAGTTTTAGGGTAGCTGAACTAGAAGAGGTCTGTGAAACCACTTCTTTACAGATAGGGTCATTAATAACTGGAATAGTGTTTGAACAGAAGTGGCAGAAACAAACGGCTAGATTACAAGTTTTGCGGTATGAGTGAAAAAGCAGCGTTATGGCTCTTTTTCACTAACACTGGTATTACGAGTCTTGCAGGTTTACCTGTACCGCACACTTTTTTGGCCGTAACGCAACGTAATTACCACAGCATTCAAAAAGTCCTTTTTCAATGGGACTTCCATAGCACCGGTATTACGAGTTTGCCTGGGAGGCCAAAAAGTGAGTGGTACAGCCTATACCGTCAAGATCCATACCGTAAACTGAAAGTCAGTAGTTATGGGTTTTACGCTACAAAGCTGTAGCATAAAACTCATAACTAAAGTGCTAAAAAGTACACTAACACCCATAAACTACCTATTAACCCCTAAACCGAGGCCCTCCCGCATCGCAAATACTATAATAAAATTATTAACCCCTAATCTGCCACTACGGACATTGCCACCACTATAAAAAACATATTAACCCCTAAATCGCCGCACTCCCGCATCACAAACACTAGTTAAATATTATTAACCCCTAATCTGCCGCCCCCAATGTCGCCACTATACTAAATTTATTAACCCCTAAACCTAACACCCCCTAACTTAAATATAACTATCATTACCTAAATTATTCCTATTTAAAACTAAATACTTACCTATAAAATAAAACCTAAGCTAGCTACAATATAACTAATAGTTACATTGTAGCTAGCTTAGGGTTTATTTTTATTTTACAGGCAAGTTTGTATTTATTTTAACTAGGTAGAATAGTTACTAATTAGTTATTAACTGTTTACTAACTACCTAGCTAAAATAAATACAAATGTACCTGTAAAATAAAACCTAACCTGAGTTACACTAACACCTAACCTTACACTACAATTAAATCAATTACATAAATTAAATACAATTACCTAAATTACAAAAAAAAACCCACTAAATTACACAAAATAAAAAAGAAATGATCAGATATTTAAACTAATTACACCTAATTTAATAGCCCTATCAAAATAAAAAAGCCCCCCACAAAATAAAAAAAAATACCCTAGCCTAAACTAAACTACCAATAGCCCTTAAAAGGGCCTTTTGCGGGGCATTGTCCCACAGAAATCAGCTCTTTTACCTGTAAAAAAAAAATACAAACAACCCCCAAACAGTAAAATCCACCGCCCACACAACCAACCCCCCAAATAAAAACCTAACTAAAAAAAAACCTAAGCTTCCCATTGCCCTGAAAAGGGCATTTGGATGGGCATTGGCCTTTAAAGGGCATTTAGCTCTTTTTCAAGTGCCCAAACCCCTAATCTAAAAATAAAACCCACCCAATAAACACTTTAAAAAGCCTAACACTAACCCCCGAAGATCCACTTACAGTTTTTGAAGACCTGACATCCATCCTCAACGAAGCGGCAGAAGTCCTCATCGAAGCCGGCAGAAGTCTTCACCCAAGCGGCCGAAGTCTTCATCCAAGCCCGCAGAAGTCTTCATCCAGACGGCATCTTCTATCTTTATCCATTTGGCGCGGAGCAGCTCCATCTTCGAGACATCCGGCGCGGAGCATCCTCTTCAATCAAAGTCTTCTTGCTGAATGAAGGTTCCTTTAAATGACGTCATCCAAGATGGCGTCCCTTGAATTCCGATTGGCTGATAGAATTCTATCAGCCAATCGGAATTAAAGATGAAAAATCAGACAATAGGATTAAGCTTGCATTCTATTGGCTGTTCCAATCGCTTGGATGAAGTCTTCTGCCGGCTTCAATGAGGACTTCTGCCGCTTCGTTGAGGATGGATGTCGGGTCTTCAAAAACTGTAAGTAGATCTTCGGGGGGTTAGTGTTAGGCTTTTAAAAGGGTTTATTGGGTGAGTTTTATTTTCAGATTAGGGGTTTGGGCACTTGAAAAAGAGCTAAATGCCCTTTTAATGGCAATGCCCATCCAAATGCCCTTTTTAGGGCAATGGGGAGCTTAGGTTTTTTTAGTTAGGTTTTTATTTGGGGGGTTGGTTGTGTGGGTGGTGGGTTTTACTTTTGGGGGTTGGTTGTATTTTTTTACAGGTAAAAGAGCTGATTTCTTTGGGGCAATGCCCCGCAAAAGACCCTTTTAAGGGCTATTGGCAGTTAAGTTTAGGCTAGGGTTTATTTTATTTGGGGGGGCTTTTTTATTTTGATAGGGCTATTAGATTAGGTGTAATTAGTTTAAATATCTGATCATTTATTTTTTTATTTTGTGTAATTTAGTGTTGTTTTTTTTGTAATTTAGTTAATTGTATTTAATTAATGTAATGTATTTAATTGTAGTGTAAGGTTAGGTGTTAGTGTAACTCAGGTTAGGTTTTATTTTACAGGTAAATTTGTATTTATTTTAACTAGGTAGTTAGTAAATAGTTAATAACTATTTAGTAACTATTGTACCTAGTTAAAATAAATACAAACTTGCCTGTGAAATAAAACCTAAGCTAGCTACAATGTAACTATTAGTTATATTGTAGCTAGCTTAGGGTTTATTTTATAGGTAAGTATTTGTTTTAAATAGGAATTATTTAGTTATTAATAGTAGGTTTTATTTAGATTTATTTTAATTACATTAAAGTTAGTGGGTGTTAGGGTTAGGGTTAGATTTAGGGTTAGGTTTAGGGGTTAATAAATTTAGTATAGTGGCAGCGACGTTGGGGGCGGAAGATTAGGGGTTAATAAATGTAGGTAGGTGGCAGCGATGTTAGGGACAGCAGATTAGGGGTTAATAATATTTAACTAGTGTTTGCGATGCGGGAGTACGGTGGTTTAGGGGTTAATATGTTTATTATAGTGGCGGCTACGTTGGGGCAGCAGATTAGGGGTTAATAAGTGTAGGTAGGTTGTGGCGACATTGGGGACGGGAGATTAGGGGTTAATAAATATATGTAGGTGTCAGCGATGTTGGGGGCAGCAGATTAGGGGTTAATAAGTATAATGTAGGTGTCAGCGATTTTGGGGGCGGCAGATTAGGGGTTAATTAGTGTAAGATTAGTGGTGTTTAGACTCTGGGTTCATGTTAGGGTGTTAGGTGTAAACATAAATTTTGGTTCCACATAGGAATCAATGGGGCTGCGTTACGGAGCTTTACGCTGCTTTGGGGCAATGCCCCGCAAAAGACCCTTTTAAGTGCTATTGGCAGTTAAGTTTAGGCTAGGGTTTATTTTATTTTGGGGAGGCTTTTTTTTATTTTGATAGGGCTATTAGATTAGGTGTAATTAGTTTAAATATCTGATAATTAATTTTTTTATTTTGTGTAATTTAGTTGTTTTTTTTTGTAATTTAGTTAATTGTATTTAATTAATGTAATGTATTTAATTGTAGTGTAAGGTTAGGTGTTAGTGTAACTCAGGTTAGGTTTTATTTTACAGGTAAATTTGTATTTATTTTAACTAGGTAGCTAGTAAATAGTTAATAACTATTTAGTAACAATTGTACCTAGTTAAAATAAATACAAACTTGCCTGTGAAATAAAAATATAACCTAAGCTAGCTACAATGTAACTATTAGTTATATTGTAGCTAGCTTAGGGTTTATTTTATAGGTAAGTATTTGTTTTAAATAGGAATTATTTAGTTATTAATAGTAGGTTTTATTTATATTTATTTTAATTACATTAAAGTTATTGGGTGTTAGGGTTAGGGTTAGATTTAGGGGTTAATAAATTTAGTATAGTGGTGGCGATGTTGGGGGCGGAAGATTAGGGGTTAATAAATGTAGGTAGGTGGCGGCGATGTTAGGGACAGCAGATTGGGGTTAATAATATTTAACTAGTGTTTGCGATGCGGGAGTACGGTGGTTTAGGGGTTAATATGTTTATTATAGTGGCGGCTACGTTGGGGCAGCAGATTAGGGGTTAATAAGTGTAGGTAGGTTGTGTCGACATTGGGGGCGGGAGATTAGGGGTTAATAAATATAATGTAGGTGTCGGCGATGTTAGGGGCAGCAGATTAGGGGTTAATAAGTATAATGTAGGTGTCAGCGATTTCAGGGGGGCAGATTAGGGATTAATAAGTGTAAGATTAGGGGTGTTTAGACTCGGGGTTCATGTTAGGGTGTTAGGTGTAAACATAAATTTTGGTTCCCCATAGGAATCAATGGGGCTGCGTTACGGAGCTTTACGCTGCTGTATTGCAGGTGTTAGGCTTTTTTTCAGCCGGCTCTCCCCATTGATGTCTATGGGGAAATCGTGCACGAGCACGTAAAACCATCTCACTGCAGCTTTCAGCAGCGCTGGTATTGGAGTGCGGTATGGAGCTCAATTTTGCTTTACGCTCACTTTTTGCCTGCTAATGCCGGGTTTTTGCAAACCTGTAATACCAGCGCTGTAGGGAAGTGAGCGGTGACAATAACTTGCAAGTTAGTACCGCACCCCTCATAACGCAAAACTCGTTATCTAGACGAAATTTAATAAGGAAATTTAACACTTGGGATAATAGGCTACAAAAACAATATATTTTTTTAGCTCAAATCAGCCTTTAAAATGTATGTTTCTATCTTAAAGCGATATGAAACCCAAACATTTCCTTCAAGATTGAAATAGAGCATACAATTTTAAACAATTTTCAATTTTTAATTCTATCTAATTTGCTTAGTTCCCTTGGTATCCTTTCTTGAAAAGCATACCCAGGTAGGCTCAGGAGTTGATTGGTGGCTGCACATATATGCCCCTTGTTATTGATTTACCAATGTGTTTAGCTAGCTAGCAATAATGCATTGCTGCTCCTTCAACAAAAGATACCAAGAGAATGAAGAACATTGATAGAAGGAAATTGGAAAATTGTTTAAAAATGTATTTTCTATCTGAATAATAAAGTAATGTGTTGGGGTTTCATGTCCCTTTTAAAGGGACATTTAAAACCCCTTGGCTTTTGTTTAAAATTCAATTTGTCTCATACTCCCTAGAGAAGCCAAAAAGCTAATTCTGTAGCCTAGGATTTATTTAAAATACTGCAAATCAATAGCCATTTTAAGCAATATGCAACATTTGAAACATTTTGCTTTTGCACATTTTGGCCTCTCTAGGGAGCATGGTTCAAGCACAATTTTTAAAAAAAAAAAACAAGAGGTGTTTAAGGTCCCTTTAAGACTTTATTATATAATTTCCCAGCATTCTAAAGTTCCCTTTCACACATTAAAGGGACAGTATACACTCATTTTCATATAACTGCATGTAATAGACACAACTATAAAGAATAAGATGCACAGATACTGATATAAAAATCCAGTATAAAATGGTTTAAAAACGTACTTAGAAGCTTTCAGTTTAGCTCTGTTGAAAATGCAGTTGTAAAGCCCACTACAAGTGGGAAATAAGACACTCCCCCTCCCCCTTCTTTTACATATGAAAAGACCCATTACATAAACAGGAGCAAGCTGGAGAAGGTAGCTGACGGTATTCAAATAAAACTTTGGGGCTTGGTTAGGAGTCTGAAAATCAGAGCAATGTTATTTAAAAATAAGCAAAATTATACATTTAAAAAAAAAAAAAAAACTTTATGGGCTTTATAAATAGATCATCTACAAAACATTTATGCAAAGAAAAATTGAGTGTATAATGTCCCTTTAAGAGGGGGAGAGGCATTGAGTGTGGATCAATATTTAAAGTCACTTAACTCCTAATATATGAAATTTGCATTATTCTGTTGAAAAGCATACCTAGGTCAGCTCAGGAGCAGCAGTGCACTACTGGGAGCTAAAGAGGTGGCTAAACACATAAACTTCTTGTTATTGGCTCACCATATTTGTTCAGCTAGCTCCCAGTAGTGCACTCCCGCTTACTTTAACTGCATGTTCACCCCTTTTGTAGGGTTTAAATATATAGTTATATGCAAGAAATAGTGCAATAATAAAATACTCATTAGAGCATTTTCTTTTTCCACATGTATGTCCCTACAGGAATGGGGAACATTGGCCCTCCAAATGTTTCAGAACTACATTTCCCATGATGCTCAACTGAACTTCAGAGTGCCTAAGCATCATGGGTAATGTAGTTCTGAAACATCAGGAGTGCCAAGGTTCCCTATCCCTAACTATGGCCTTGATCACAATCTTTCCATTCAGTTGCTATTGTTAATGTGTGAGTGATCACAAACCCAAGTGCTTTCTGACCAATAAAAGGCCCCAACCGTGAATTTTCAACTGCAAATGTCACAAGAATGGTTAACATTAATTAAAGGGACACTGAACCCACATTTTTTTTTTTTTTGTTATTCATATAGTGCAAGCAATTTTAAGCAACTTTCTAATTTACTCCTATTATCAATTTTTCTTCGTTCTCTTGCTTTCTTTATTTGAAAAAGAATACATCTAAGCTAAGGAGCCAGCCAATTTATGGTTCAGACCATGGACAGCACTTGTTTATTGGTGCTGTCCAATCAGCAAGGACAACCCAGGTTGTTTACCAAAAATGGGCCAGCATCTAAACTTAAATTCTTGCTTTTCAAATATAGATACCAAGAGAATAAAGAACATTTGACAATAGGAGTAAATTAGAAAGATGCTTAAAATTGCATGCTCTATCTGAATCATGAAAGAAAAAATTTGGGTTCAGTGTCCCTTTAACCCCTTAGTGACCAGAGCACTTTTCCATTTTCTGTCCGTTTGGGACCAAGGCTATTTTTACATTTTTGCGGTGTTTGTGTTTAGCTGTAATTTTCCTCTTCCTCATTTACTGTACCCACACATATTATATACCGTTTTTCTTGCCATTAAATGGACTTTCTAAAAATACCATTATTTTCATCATATCTTATCATTTACTATAAAAAAAATTATAAAATATGAGGAAAAATGGAAAAAAAACACTTTTTCTAACTTTGAACCCCAAAATCTGTTACATATCTACAACCACCAAAAAATACCCATGCTAAATAGTTTCTAAATTTTGTCCTGAGTTTAGAAATACCAAATGTTAACATGTTCTTTGCTTTTTTTGTAACTTATAGGGCCATAAATACAAGTAGCACTTTGCTATTTTCAAACCATTTTTTTTCAAAATTAGCGCTAGTTACATTGGGACACTGATATCTTTCAGGAATCCCTGAATATCCATTGACATGTATATATTTTTTTTTAGAAGACAACCCAAAGTATTGATCTAGGCCCATTTTGGTATATTTCATACCACCATTTCACCGCCAAATGCGATCAAATACAAAAAATCGTTCACTTTTTCACAATTTTTTTCACAAACTTTCAGTTTCTCACTGAAATTATTTACAAACTGCTTGTGCAATTATGGCATAAATGGTTGTAAATTCTTCTCTGGGATCCCCTTTGTTCAGAAATATTAGACATATATGGCTTTGGCATTGCTTTTTGGTAATTAGAAGGCTGCTAAATGCCACTGCGCACCACACGTGTATTATGCCCAGCAGTGAAGGGGTTAATTAGGGAGCATGTAGGGAGCTTCTAGGGTTAATTTTAGCTTTAGTGTAGTGTTGTAGACAACCCCAAGTATTGATCTAGGCCCATTTTGGTATATTTCATGCCACCATTTCACCGCCAAATGCGATCAAATTAAAAAAAACGTTAAATTTTTCACAATTTTAGGTTTCTCACTGAAATCATTTACAAACAGCTTGTGCAATTATGGCACAAATGGTTGTAAATGCTTCTCTGGGATCCCCTTTGTTCAGAAATAGCAGACATATATGACTTTGGCGTTGCTTTTTGGTAATTAGAATGCTGCTAAATGGCGCTGCGCATCACACGTGTATTATGGCTAGCAGTGAAGGGGTTAATTAGGTAGCTTGTAGGGAGCTTGCAGGGTTAATTTTAGCTTTAGTGTAAAGATCAGCCTCCCACCTGAATCATCAGACCCCCTGATCCCTCCCAAACATCTCTCTTCCCTCCCCTACCCCACAAATGTCCCCGCCATCTTAAGTACTGGCAGAAACTCTGCCAGTACTAAAATAAAAGGAAAATTTTGGCTTTTTTGTGCATTTTTTTTTGCATATTTACATATGCTTCTGTGTAGGATCCCCCTTAGCCCCCAACCTCACTGATCCCCCACCAAACAGCTCTCTAACCCTCCCCCTCTGACTTAATGTGCGCCATCTTGGGTACTGGCAGCTGTCTGCCAGTACCCATTTTAGTGAATAATATGCATTTTTTTTATTAAAAAATGTCCCTTTTCTGTAGTGTAGCTTCCCCCCCCCCCCCCCAATACCAACCCCCCACCCCTCCAGATCCCTTAGATGCTTTGGTAAAAAATGATTTCATTTTATTTGACAATATAATACTTATAAAAAATTTTCTGTAGTGTAGCGGTTCCCACCCGCTCCCGCCCCGTGCACGCGCCCGCCCGCCACCCCCCGTGCACGCGCGCGCGCCCGTGCGCGCCCCCGAAGGATCCGCCCCCGATCCCGCCCCCCTCCACCTTCCAGATCTCACCGATGGCCGCCCACCCGCCTCCCAAGTCGGCTCCCACCCACCAACGCTACCGGCCATCGATGTCCGGTGCAGAGAGGGCCACAGAGTGGCTCTCTCTGCATCGGATGGCCAAGGGGGGTTATTGCAGGATGCCTCCATATCGAGGCATCACTGCAATAACCGGAAAGCAGCTGGAAGCGAGCAGGATCGCTTCCAGCTGCTTTCCAGACCAAGGACGTACGCCACACGTCCTCGGTCATTAAGTGTATTTTTTTAGAGGACGTGTGGCGTACGTCCTTGGTCGTTAAGGGGTTAAGCTCATGTTATCACTATAAATATTTGTTATCCTAATAAAAATAAACAGGCTGTACAGTGTATCATGTTAATTATATATAACATTATTAGCATTCAAGGAATGGTCTAGTCAAAATTTCAACTTTCAATTTTTTCTCGTTCTCTTGGTATCTTTATTTGAATGTAAGCTTAGGAGCCGGCCCATTTTTCTTCGTTTTCTTGGTATCTTTATTTGAAAAAGCAGGAATGTAAGCATAGGAGCCGGCCCATTTTTGGTGCAGAACCTGGGTAATGCTTGCTGATTGGTGGCTACATTTAGACACCAATCAGAAAACACTACCAAGGTGCTAAACCAAAAATAGGCTGGCTCCTATGCTTACATTCCTGCTTTTTCAAATAAAGATACCAAGGGAACAAAGAAAAATTGATAATAACAGTAAATTAGAAAGTTTCTTAAAATTGCATGTTCTATTTGAATCATGAAAGTTTAATTTTGACTAGACTATTCCTTTAAACCTATTATGTTCCAAAAACATTGTGATATGTGTTAATTGTGTTAAAAATCCATTTGTATATGGGCATAAAAAATCATGAAAGAAAAAAATGTGGTTTTAGTATCCCTTTAATACCACAAAAATGTGAGTATTAAAGGGACAGTCTACACCAGAATTGTTATTGTTTTAAAAGATAGATAATCCCTTTATTACCCATTCACCAGTTTTGCATAACCAACACAGTTATAATAATATACGTTTAACCTCTGTGATTATCTTGTATCTAAGCCTCTGCAAACTGCCCCTTTATTTCAGTTCTTTTGACAGACTTGCAGTCTAGCCAATCAGTGCCTGCTCCCAGATAACTTCACGTGCACAAGCACAGTGTTATCTATATGAAATACGTGAACTAACACTCTCTAGTGGTGAAAAACTGTTAAAATGCATTCTGAAAAGAGGTGGCCTTCAAGGTCTAAGAAATTAGCATATGAACCTCCTAGGTTAATCTTTTAACTAAGAATACCAAGAGAACAAAGTAAAATTGGTGATAAAAGTAAATTGGAAAATTGTTTAAAATTACATGCTCTATCTGAATCATGAAAGTATATTTTGGCCTAGACTGTCCCTTTAACCCCTTAGTGACCAGAGCACTTTTCCATTTTCTGTCCGTTTGGGACCAAGGCTATTTTTACATTTTTGCGGTGTTTGTGTTTAGCTGTAATTTTCTTCTTACTCATTTACTGTACCCACACATATTATATACCGTTTTTCTCGCCATTAAATGGACTTTCTAAAGATACCATTATTTTCATCATATCTTATAATTTACTATAAAAAAAATGATAAAATATGTGGAAAAATTGAAAAAAACACACTTTTTCTAACTTTGACCCCCAAAATCTGTTACATATCTAAAACCACCAAAAAACACCCATGCTAAATAGTTTCTAAATTTTGTCCTGAGTTTAGAAATACCCAATGTTTACATGTTCTTTGCTTTTTTTGCAAGTTATAGGGCCATAAATACAAGTAGCACTTTGCTATTTCCAAACCATTTTTTTCCAAAATTAGCGCTAGTTACATTAGAACACTGATATCTTTCAGGAATCCCTGAATATCCCTTGACATGTATATATTTTTTTTTAGTAGACATCCCAAAGTATTGATCTAGGCCAATTTTGGTATATTTCATACCACCATTTCACCGCCAAATGCGATCAAATACAAAAAAGTGTTCACTTTTTCACAAATTTTTTCACAAACTTTAGGTTTCTCACTGAAATCATTTACAAACAGCTTGTGCAATTATGGCATAAATGGTTGTAAATTCTTCTCTGGGATCCCCTTTGTTCAGAAATAGCACACATATATGGCTTTGGCGTTGCTTTTTGGTAATTAGAAGGCCGCTAAATGCCACTGCGCACCACAAGTGTATCATGCCCAGCAGTTAAGGGGTTAATTAGGGAGCTTTTAGGGAGCTTGTAGGGTTAATTTTAGCTTTAGTGTAGTGTAGTAGACAACCCCAAGTATTGATCTAGGCACATTTTGGTATATTTCATGCCACCATTTCACCGCCAAATGCGATCAAATTAAAAAAAACGTAAAATTTTTCACAATTTTAGGTTTCTCACTGAAATCATTTACAAACAGCTTGTGCAATTATGGCACAAATGGTTGTAAATGCTTGTCTGGGATCCCCTTTGTTCATAAATAGCAGACATATATGACTTTGGCGTTGCTTTCTGGTAATTAGAAGGCCACTAAATCCTGTTGCGCCTCACACGTGTATTATGGCTAGCAGTGAAAGGGTTAATTAGGGAGTTTGTAGTGAGCTTGCAGGGTTAATTTTAGCTTTAGTGTAGAGATCAGCCTCCCATCTGACACATCCCACCCCCTGATCCCTCCCAAACAGCTCCCTTCCCTCCCCCACCCCACAATTGTCCCCGCCATCTTAAGTACTGGCAGAAAGTCTGCCAGTACTAAAATAAAAGGGTTTTAAAAAAAAATGAAATTTTTTTTAGCATATTTACATATGCTACTGTGTAGGATCCCCCCCTTAGCCCCCAACCTCCCTGATCCCCCCCAAAACCGCTCTCTAACCCTCCCCTCTGCCTTATTGGGGGCCATCTTGGGTACTGGCAGCTGTCTGCCAGTACCCAGTTTACAATAAAAAGTGCTTTTTTTGTCTTTGGTTTTTTTTCTGTAGTGTAGCTTCCCCCCCCCCCACCCCCCACAGACAAACCCCCACCACCTTGCTGATTATTTAAATTTTCGATATTTTTTATCTTTTTATTTTCAAGTTTTCTGCAGTGTAGCGGTTCCCACCCGCTCCCTCCCCGTGCACGCGCCCGCCCCCACCCTCCCGTGCACGCGCACGCGCCCGTGCGCGCCCCCAACCACCCCCGCCCACGATCCCGCCCCCCTTCACATCCACATGGCCATCGATGGCCGCCACCCGCCTCCCGGTCCGGCTCCCACCCACCAACGCAGGTAGCCACCGATCTCCGGTGCAGAGAGGGCCACAGAGTGGCTCTCTCTGCACCGGATTACTTAAAAAGGTTATTGCAGGATGCCTCCATATCGAGGCATCACTGCAATAACCGGAAAGCAGCTGGAAGCGAGCAGGATCGCTTCCAGCTGCTTTCCACACTGAGGACGTGCAGGGTACGTTCTCAGGCATTAACTGCCTTTTTTCTGAGGACGTACCCTGCACGTCCTCAGTCGTTAAGGGGTTAAATATAAACAAACGCTTTTAAGAACGCATTTTTAAAAAGGCTGTTATAGATTTTGATTTCTGTTTTATCTTCCTGCAGATCTCGTTTGCCATATGAGATATCACTTATATGGCTATTAAATACATATACATACTTACATTTCGGGACCACTCTCTAACATCAGACTATACAAGAGAGAGGAAGAGAGGCGCAATGAATCTAGGCAATGGGGCCGAATTATCAAGCTCCGAATGGAGCTTGATGCCCCTATTTCCGTGCGAGCCTTCAGGCTCGCCGGAAACAGCAGTTAATAAGCAGCGATCTTAAAACCGCTGCTCCATAACTTGTCCGCTTGCTCTGAGGCTGCGGACATCAATCCGCCCGATCCTATATGATCGGGCCGATTGATACTGCTAGCGGCCGATAGGCCGCAAATCTGCATGGGGGCGTTGTTGCACAAGCAGTTCGCAAGAACTGCTTGTGCAATAAACTTGTGCAATAATACATGCTAACAGCGTATGCTGTCAGCATTCATCGATGTCTGTCGGACATGATCCACTGAGCTGATCATGTTGGACAGACCAATGATAAATCTGCCCCCATATATTTATATGTCCATTCAAATTGGTGTAGTTGTTTATTTTCAGTGAATTGCTTATTTCTAGTGAGTATTGTCTATGCACAACATAACTCACATAGGCAAAACCTACTGATATACTCAAAAACATGTTGCAAAGGCAAATTTAGCACTTTGTCAATTACTTTTAGCTGTCAAATATAAGTAAAGAATGGTGCTGAAAATCTGTTGAAATATATTGAGAAAATGAATTGTGACCACCTGCAACAGAATTATGTATAGAGCCTTTGCTATACAATTATAATTAAAAACAGCGATTTGTTAGCAACTGAAGCCCTGCTAAAAAATCCTAAACTCACACACCCAGAGAAATGTACATTAGATGAATAAAAAAAAGCTTGACAATTTCTTAGTTGCAATGTGTTGCAGATGAGAAGTGGATGCTGGGGACCTAATAAAATGCAAAATAGGGCCACAGCCACATTCTGGACCCAGCCTGAACAACTCCAGTCTAGATGATAATTTATCTAATTAATTAGCAGGTCTTTTTATACAATACATCATTTTATTTTTATTTTTAGAAAATAATGTAAAGCTGTATCTGTCTGTCTCTGTGTGTGTGTGTGTGTATACATATATACTACAATGTCTTACTTGTTCGAGAAATTTCCAATCCTTTATATATAAATGTATGCTTTTTTTTTTTTTTTTTTTTTTTTTAAATAGCTTTATTGTCAAAACTTTCAATGTACAAACTTGGCTCTGGTTACAAAATGAGCCTGTTTAACTTACATAAACGAGTAGTATACATATACATTTGCGGCTGCCGGAAACCCATAGTAAACAAGTTTAAAGTGTCTCTAGGCTCTGCAGAACAAACAAAGGGTAGCCCCTACCATTGCCTTAGATAAGTTCGTTAGCCACTTTTGGGCCAAAAATGAGTCTGTAACAGCAAATGGCTGGTGAGGGGTTAATGAGATGAACACAAAATACAATAAAAGAAAGAGGGGAAAAAGGGAAAAAAGGCACACAATGTCCATCATGTCATAACTTGTTGGTCAAGCCTTTACAAATCTACTCTTCAAGATCAATTAGAGTGCCATATACATTAATACTGAAGCCTACAGTGATGTTGGTAAAGAAGGGGAAGAGGTAGAGGGGGAGGTAGGTCGTCGGAGTTGTATTAAAGTGAGAAAGTTTGTTTAGCATGTGTGTGTTGGTGTGTCGCTCTATCTGACCGGGTCATCTTATCTTTCAGTCATCCCTGTGCGCTTTCCATCGCATTAGCATGTATTCATGTATTTCCAGTTTGCCTATTCCGAAAAAGTGGTATCGCTCCATAAGGAGTAGATTATCCACTTGCTGTTTCCAAGTTGCAAGATCTGGGATTTCTGTGGATTTCCATCTTTGTGGAATTAATGTTTTGGCGCTATTGAGCATTATGTATAAGAGGTTTTTTTCTGGTATCGTCTTTGAGGTTCGGTAAGTCATGAAACAACAGAAGTCTAGGGTCTCTATCTAAATTCGTGTCAAGAGTTTTGTTTATGTGTCCCACAACATTTTCCCAAAAGGTCGCTAGTTTCTCGCATCCCCACCATATGTGATGCATATCTGCAGGCAGCCCACATCCCCTCCAGCATCTGTTGCTAGTCTTTTTGTATATCTTTTGTAGTCTTACTGGAGTAAGATACCATCTAGACATAAACTTGTAATTTGTTTCCTGTATTTTGGCCGATACAGAAGCTTTTTAGTGGTTGCGAAAAATCCGCATCCAATCTTCATACGAAATTTCAGTGTTTTAGTTCTCTGGCCCATTTATAACAGTATGAGGGTAACTGATCACCCCTGGGGTTTATTAGTATCTTGTAAAGAGTTGATATGAGGTGTCGGGGGGGGGAGTGCGGAAATGCATAGTTTTTCAAAGTGTGTGAGCTGCCTTTGTAGGTTTTGCTGTATTTTGCGGGTGCTTACATAGTGGGACAGTTGTGCATGTTGATACCATGCTTGTGGACTGTCGCCTATAATCCCCACTATTTCTGTCAGTGGCAGTACCTTTCCTCCATTCGTGACTGTGTTAAGGGTGTAGTCTTTTAATTGGATCAGAGTGTCTGAGTCTGATCTGAGCCTTGTCATGAATGGTAAGTCGGGGTTCCCCATGAGTGGAGTCATTGGTGACGGTCTGGTTGTTATGTGTGTACTAGTGTTTAGAAGCGCGTCCCACCTCTGAAGTACTTCTTCCAGTAGGGGGTAGCTGCTAATGTTTCCTGGTCTTTGTTTTGCCTGTAACCATGCTAACCCCCTACATTTTCCACCTGTAGTATTTCCCTATCCAGGGCGATCCATTGTCTATTGTCTGAGTTGTGGCACCACTCCACCACTCTCTGCAGTAGTATCGCTAATCTGTATGTGTTTAGGTCGGGCAAACCTAACCCCCCTCTCTCTCTTGGCAGGTATAAAGTTTTCCTAGGGACTCTAGGTTTAATCCCACTTCAGATAAATTTTTCTATATTGCCCTGTAATTGGTTTATGTATTCTTTTGGTAATTGGATGGTTAACGCCTGCAGGACGTACAGTATACGAGGCAAAATGTTCATCTTTACAGAGTGTATCCTACCAAGCCACGACAATGTTTTATTTTTCCATCTAGAGAGGTCATTTGTGATTTCTTTTAGTAGGGGGATGTAATTTTCTTTGAATAAGTCACTGTAGTGTTGAGTAATTTGAATGCCCAAATATTTTATATGAGATTGTTGTACTTTAATGGGACAGGTGTGTCTGAGGTTTGTTATGACTGGTGTTGGGGTATTTATGTTGATTAGCTCGGATTTGGATAGATTTAAGTGAAAGTTTGATGCTCTGCCGTACTCCTCGAATGTCTGTAAAAGGGGCGGTAGGGACCTGTCTATATTTGTTAGGGTAAGTAAAATGTAATCGGCGTACATTGCCAGTTTATATTCCTTATCTTTAGTAAAGACGCCCCTTATGTCGTTTTGTGATCTAATCTTGCAGGCCAAGACTTCGATGGATATAGCGAACAGGAGTGGTGATAAGGGGCACCCCTGTCTTGTCCCATTTCTAATGTCAAAAGGCTCAGAGAGTACAGAGTTAGTCTTGACGTATATTTTTATGTCGGTATTCAGGAGTGAAATTGGCCTAAAGTTTTCTGGGGCGTCTGGGGTTTTGCCTGGTTTGGGTATCATAATTATATGTGCCTCCAGCATTGAAGTAGGGAAGCCGCCTGTTTGTTTAATTGAGTTAAAGAGGAGTAGTAGTTTCGGGGCCAGAACATGGGCAAATTTTTTATAATATTTTACCCCAAATCCGTCTGGACCCGGGCTTTTCCCGGACGAGAGGGATTTAATTGCGTCCTGAATTTCTTTAATGTTGAAAGGGGAATCTAATTTCTCTGCCTGGCAATTGTCTAACCTGGGCAAATCCACACCCTCCAAGTATTTAGCTATTGCTTGCTCCTTAAGAGCAGGTGTTTTATTATCGGGGATTGTCGCACCTAGATTGTATAAAGTCGCAAAGTATGAGCGGAACACCTCTGCAATTGATGTGCTATCATGTTTGAGCTGGTTTGACTTATTTTTAATATGGTGTACATGTGTTTTCAATTGTTTACGTTTAAGTGTTCTGGCCAACATCTTCCCAGCTTTATCTCCCTGTTCATAATATCTTTGGCGTAACCGTAATGCTCTTTTTTGTTGTTCATGCTGTAGAAAAACATTAAACTCTGATCTGGTTTGGTTAAGACGTGCTTTGAGGTCGGCATTCTTTGGAGATTTTTTGTGTTCTTGTTCTAGTTGTTTAAGGTCTCCTAGTATAGTGTCAAACCTGACTCTGTGTTGTCTAATTATGTTTGCCTTATGTTTCAGGAAAACTCCCCTCATTACACATTTATGTGCCTCCTATATGTTGTTCCATGTTACGTCTGGGGTGTCATTGACTTGGAAGTATTCTGATAATGTTTTCTCAATGTCTGGTTGTATCAGAGGAAGGTCTAATATACTGTCATCTAACTTCCATATGAATGGGGTGATTGGAGAGTCTGGCCATTCTATCTGGCATGTCACAGGTGCATGATCCGACCAGGTGGTAGGGTGAATGGAGGTATGTTTGATGAGTGTGAGGCCTAGGGAGTCGGTGAAGATATAGTCAAGTCTTGAATAAACTCCATGTGGACTAGAATAGAATGTGTAGTCTCTAACCGAAGGGTGAAAGGTACGCCATACGTCGTGCAGAGCCAATGTACTTAGTTGACTATTGATATGGCTAATGTCTTTTTTGGAAATGCTAGATGTGCCACCTGATGTGTCTATGTCTGGGTGGAGTGGGACATTAAGATCACCTCCCATGAATGTCACCCCCTTCAAGTTGTCCAGAATTTTCCCTGATAGTGTGCGCATGAATGAAGATTGTGCTCTATTTGGGAAGTATACATTCATAATTGTAATCGGTCGCCCATGTAGGAGGTCAGTCATAATGAGTACCCTGCCTTCTGTGTCTTTTTCTATGTTTGTAACTTTTAGTGGGATATTTTGTCTAATGAGTATACCAACCCCGGCTTTCTTCGCTGGGCCAGATGAGAAATAAGCAGTGGGGTATGAGCGGTTAAACCATTTTGGTTCGGACCCTCTTTTGAAATGTGTTTCCTGGATTAGAACAATGTCCCCTTTTAATCTGTTTAGATCATGTGTTATAATGGACCTTTTCTGAGGGACGTTGAACCCTTTGACATTGACCGTTATTATATTTATTGTGTGGGTTTTTGATGATGGAGTCATCTTTGGTTTATAGCCTACGGGTAAGGTGAGTTGTGAGCTGCGAGCTTACCGTCAGTGCTGATCCCCCAACCCCTGTCGTTCAGTTGGTCGTTACGGCTATCAGTCAGATAGAACTATGTGTACGATCTACGAGTTGGTAAAGGGAAAAGGTTAGGATTGGAATAAAATAATAAATTATCAACAATAGTTTTGTAAATAGATATCAATTTGAGCAAATTGAATACACAGAGGTTTTTATATACTAAACCAAACAATGAACTAGAAGGTTTAATCCTTAGTGTACTAGCTGAGGGAAGGGGCCCTCTTCCCTGGGAGCGACTAGTAAGAGTATTTAAAGTTAAGTTATGTGCTTCATGCTAATGCCTGAAGCTTTGGCATGTAGGGGGGTCTCAAGTGCAACATATAATTTTTTTTAAATTTTTTGTAAAATTTTTTTTTAACGAGAATCAATCTATAGGAGAGGGTTGAATAATCAATTAGGCTGAGTTAGGAACCTATATACAGATCTAAAACTCACTACAGGTCTAAACACATCAATTCTGGATATTATGAAAAATTCTTAAATAACATTATTAAGCATCATTATCTTGTACACAATCGTAATGTAGCTACTAGTGGAGTTATGTGCTTTATGCCAATGTCTGAAGCTGTGGCATGTGGGGGGTCTCAAGTGGAACATATAGTTTTTTTTTTGTTTTTTTTTTCATGGGAATCAATCTATATGAAATTGTTGAATAATCAAGTAGACTAGTTTAGGAACCTATATACAGATCTAAAATCCTCTTCAGGTCTAAACACAACAATTCTGGATATTGTGACAAATTCTGGAATAACATTATTAAACAACATTAACTTGTACACATTTGTAATTTAACTACTCATCTGTTCCGTAGATGTTGAGGTGTGCAGCTTTCTCCCAGGATTAGCTGTGGCAATGTCCATTTAGGAGAGAGAACAGGATGACTTGAACAAACAACAATGAAAGAAAAAGAAAAAAGGAACATGTCTATGAAGCCATATCTTGAGATTCTACAATGGGGGAGGGGGATGGTCTTGAACTGTCTTTATAAGTTGATATAGGTGGTCTTCTGTTTCTTTGTTGTTGTGGCAGGTCTGTTGGTATCGAGATCTTTATTTGTAGTGTATCACAGAATGATGGATTTCTTCTAGGGTGTGTAGTGATGCTGATTTATTGCCTTTTGTGGCCGTGAGGCTTACAGGGAACCCCCACCTGTAGGGGATCTTCTGGGCCCTCAGTACTGAGGTCACGAATTGCAAGTCCCTGCGTTTCTGCAAGGTGGCTGGGCTTAGATCCGAGAAGATTTGGATGTCTATACCTGCATGTGTAATCTGTTTTTTCTGGCGTGAGTGTCTTAAAATCTCCTCTTTTTCTGCATAGTTAAGTATTTTCACTATAATATCTCTCGGAGGTGCTTTTGCAGGTGGTTTGGCTCTTAGGGCTCTGTGAGCCCGTTCAATAGTAACATCAGGGGCTGCGTTCATTCCTTTTACGGTTCTGAATAGGTCCTGTAGGTAACCTGGGATTGCAGAGGGATGAATGCTTTCTGGGACCCCTCTTATCCTCAAATTGTTGCGGCAACCTCTATTGTCAAGGTCCTCCACCTTCTCCATGAGGTTGTGTATAACTTCCTCTTGATCATATGAGAGCTGGGATAAGTGTTGTATGTCCTGAGTCGCAACGTTATGCCCTTCCTCCAGGGTTGATAGTTTACGTTCTACTCTTTTAATGTCTTTTTTCATCTCATTAAACATTTCTTTCATATCAGACATTGCAGATTTAATGTCATCTTTAGTTGCTAGATGTTGTAAGTCTGCTTTGGTGATTTCGCAGGAGGCACTGTCAGTCTGCATTTCCCAATTGTGTGTTGTCTTAAGGGCCAATTCGGTAGTGTCTGAGGTCTCAGATACTGTGCTTTCTAGAGGCTTCATATAATGATTATTTGTTTTGCTTTGGCTGGGGTATCTAGTTTAGTATGTTTTTTAGCTGGCATAACCAAAGTAGTGTGGTCAAAAGTTCTCGCCTGTGGATATAGTTATCAGAGTATGTCCCTCTCACCAGCTATTTACCTGTATTTGGATATTTTACAAAGTTCCTGGCTGCACTTTAGGGATTATGTGTTAAAGTTCTATGCTGTTTGGTGCTTTGCTGTTCTTTACTCTCCAATGTTTATCAAGACTGGCACTGCAGTGCACACTTTTTAATAGTAATGTTGGTGCTTGTGAGGGTTGAGTGGTGATTTTTGTTGCTCCACGTGGTCTGTGCAAACTACGTCTCTGCTGCAAGTCTCAATCACAGTGATCTGTTTTTCCTTTTATTTCCTTTTGTTTCCCCAGGTTACCCTACTGTGAAATGATTTATTTTCCCCCCGACTGATTATCCCCTGTTACAGTGACCAATCTTCTTTCCTGCCTTTGGACAGAACTTTAGGCTGCAGTGTTGTGTGCTGATTATGTTGTGCTTTGAGGTGTACTGGAGTATGGCTGCGCTGTTTGTTATGGCGCCATGCGCCGGGTCTGATCTCACCTCTCTCCTCTGCAGCATGTTTTCCAGTGGGGGTCGGATAGCGGGTCTTTCCACTCCGTTAGTCTGTGTCGTGTGTCTCTCCCTCTTCTCCCGCTGATATCCGTCATTAAGCTCCCCGGTGCCTCCTGCTCCGCTCCAGAGCACTGTGGGTGCGTTGTCAGTTCAGGCCGCAAATCTTTTCTGTCCCTCCGTTATGAGTGCCACCGTTCATCATCTTTTTAAATGAGGCCAGTCTGAGTCCCTGTGATCTCCTCCACCTCTGCCTGTATTAGAATGTTTTTGCCCCCTGCATGGTTATTAGCTAGTGCCCCACTAGGGAAATAGGGCCCAGGAGCTGCTCTAACAAGCGGCCATTACACAGTGCGGCCAAGCTCCGCCCCTTAAATGTATGCTTTTTAACCCCTTCCCTACCATGATTTTCAGAGAAAAACTTGCCCAAAGTATCAGAGAATTTTTAATATTTTTGCTTTCACTCCATTTAGCGCAAAATATTGCTTTTGCTTAAGCAATATTTGTGCTCCACTTAGTAATACAAGCTCACGCAAATGTGTGCTGGTATTCCAAGTTAGGTGCTATGTGAATGCGTTTATGTGTTTATATGTGGATATACACATATAATATATATGTATATAAGCGTATACATATATATTTATAGAGAACACACAGTTCCCCATAGACCACTAAGTAAATGCTCTTTTCAGCGCCGTTTGTTTTCTAACAACCCACACCCGCACATTTTAACACCTAAAAACTGCTTAGTGCAGGATATTTTTTTAACTGCTACTGCACATGTTATTTTGGGGGAAATTGGGGGACATTTTAAAAATGAACCAGAGATCTGATCTCTGCTTAATTTTTTGAGCGCTTGCAATGGCTGGTTATTTATCACATGCCCGTAAAAAGGCGAATTTGCCCATTTACAGGTGCGCAATAAATTAGCGCTCCACTTGTAATCTAGCCCTTTATATTTTGGGGGGCATTAAAAGAGCTTTCTGTTTAATGACAATTCAGCACTCCCTTACTATATGAAGGCAGAATTTGACAGTGGGGACCCCATCATGCGCTGTGTTGTACCTACGTTTAATTAGCACAGGGGGGTTAATTCTCGAATGGGGACATTTGACTGGCCAGTGAAAATATATATAATGTGTGTGTATATACATATATATACTGTATGTATATATATACTGTGTATATATATATATATATATATATATATATATATATATATATATATATATATATATATATATATACAAAAAGGAGATGTGGGCAGCAGCCCTCAATGCTTCCAATAATGGGGTTAGTATCAGTGGTCTGTTATTAAATTACTCACAGACGAATGGTGCAGGAGGAAAAGATACTATTAAAATGTAACTTGAAGAAGAAATACAAGCAGTTCCTGTCCAGCACTAACTATTACCTATTTAAATATACGGAGAGATTGCCTAGGTTAAAACGTCCACAACATACCAAAAGCAAAAATATATATCCAATTTGAAACAATTACAAATCACTCAGGGGGAGCGTATATGCAGCATTTATTAGGGCCAATACCAGGCAATTAATTACAAGGATACTGAGATTATACTCATAATGCACTATGAATCCCCTTAGAAATTACATATTAAAATAAAGAAAGAAAAAATGACCGGTCAGCATAACAATGAAATGCAATTTCAACTCTATAAAATATGAGGGTTAACAAATCCTGTTGAAAGTCACAGAAATAGTGGCTAGTTTCCAGCACTATGATTAGGTTATTCAGTTCCAAAGTAAAAATTCCCCTGAATGGGTAAGCAACGGATGGTCTTGGGCTGTCTATAGCAAACAATTTCAGTGTCACTGCTACCCCATCCAAGTGCAACAAACAGCTGATTCCTATGCACGGGTAGTTATAGCAATTCAATGCGATGCAAAGAAAGAAACACACTATATCCGCTCTTGCGGTGAATACTTGCGGCTTGAAATGAGAAGTTCCACTTTCCGCGGAACAACACCTCCTGGGTAAAGTGTCTTCCAGGGTGTTCGCCTTCTCAGTGCTGAAGTGTGCACAATGTTTTGATGTGACGATGCCTCAGACAACAATTCCCTTGCTGAAGTAACGACAGCCTGTGCCGCCCTGACAAACGCAGCCTGCCAGCTACGCGCGTTTCACCCCTTAGGCTCTGGGGCTTCTTCCGGCTCCAAGTAAAGTCATGTGACTATGGACACCTGTGATCTCTTTTAAAGACCTGTATGTGGAGGAAAACTCCTCCCAGTTTTGAAGCCTTTAAACTGTTTGCAACAGTGTTTGGGGTAAAATGGTAACAACAAAATGTAACAATTTAAAGAGTTATGTTACTTAATATGAAATACTATGTTCTCCATATTTATCAATACAATTACATAGAGTTCTTTTTATTTAGATTGTAAAGATTACTGATCTACTAGCATCTATACTACAACTTCTAAGTCACCTTAGAAATATATATTATGATCAAAAAATAAAGAAAGACCATAAAGAATAATTAAAATAGATTAATACTCAAAAGAATAGGCGGTTTATTCAATACATCTTTCTTTTTATAGCTGTAGCCCTAATAAATGCTGCATATACGCTCCCCCTGAGTGATTTGTAATTGCTTCAATTTGGATATATATTTTAGCTTTTGGTATGTTGTGGAAGTTTTAACCTAGGCAATCTCTCCGTATATTTAAATAGGTAATAGTGCTGGACAGGAACTGCTTGTATTTCTTCTTCTAGTTACATATATATATATATATACACTGCGTATATTTTTAGAGTAGCTTTACTGATTTCTGTACCATTCACTTTCTTTGCATTTTCTCTCCTACTATTGCTGTCTGTTTTCCACCTCAGTTTTACAACCCTAACAACTCTCTCTATCACTGTCCATATTCTTAACTTGTTCCTATTAAGACATCAGTGAATCGACAGGCACCAGAGAGAGCCTGTAGTCTGATGACTTGAAACTGGTGAAAGGAAATATTTTCTGACAAAGTGACTGGTCAATTTATTCTGACCTTCTCAAGGTCTCTGTGAGAAAATGCTGGATGAGGAAAATATGTAGAAAAGAGTGGGGGGGGGGGGGCAGTACAGAGTGGAGAGGGAACACAGTGAAATTCAGGGAAACAGAAAAAAGAGATTAGGGACAAGATAGAGGAAAAGGACAGATTGGAAAGTGCACAGATGACAAGGGAAGAGGGCATGTGGTGTTATAGTTTGTGCTGCAGTGCCAAGAATGTGATTATTATAATTCACCTTCAGTTATTAGCACAATTTCATTGAGCTGGCTGACAAGAATTACACCATTACTTACTGGGAGACTGACAAAAGATTTGTATTCAGTAGAGTGCTGGAGCACTTTCATATTATTTTAGAGGATGCTCAATCTGCACCCCAACCACCCCTATATACTTCTGTAAACTTAAAGGGACACTAAACACATTTCATGCACTTCCTTTTAATCATGACTGCTGCCATTTTGGAACCTAGGTTACATTGCAGATATCCAAAGGAGAGTTACAGAACATGTGCAAACACATCAGTACTGGAATGTAGTGAACGAGAGATTTCAACATGTCGGCATATATTTAGTGTTTAATGTCCCTTTAAATTAGTCTTTCTAACACCTCTTTGTTTAAGTAAAACTTTTTCTTGTTGTCTGTTCATAAAAGCTTTGATCTCGGTCCGTCTTTCTTTTGGGCCCTGATTTAAAAAATGTGCATATTTTCATATAAAATAGCTAGTTGTCATGAAAAGTGTGACTGGGCATGCACGTTATTTGAGTTAGTATTTTATATTAATTTTTCTTTGTGGGTATAATTACTGTAAGCCACTTGAATCTTTATATTATTAAATCTACAGAATAGGTTTGCTGGCTTCCGTGGAATCAAAAATAATTAGTCTACATTTTTCCTCTATTCCCACATTAAAAAGTAATCACCTAGATTACGAGTTTTGCGTTGCGGCTTTTAACGCTGAAAAAATGGCAATTTCAGTGTAAAAGCAGTAATGCACTATTGGGAGTCGTGTCGGTATAGCTATACCGCAAGCATTTTAGCCTGTAACACAACGTCAATCCCGCACTCAAAAAAATGAAGTTTTTGCGTGGGATTTCTATAGCGCCGGTATTACAGGTTGTGCGGTGAGGCTAAAATGCTTGCGTTACAGCCAATACCGGCACAATTCATACCCCCATCTGAGAGCAGTAGTTATGGATTTTGTGTAACAAAAATGTTTCACAAAACTCATAACTAAAGTGTTACAAAGTACACTAACACCCATAAACTAGCTATTAACCCCTAAACCGCCACCCTCCCGTATTGCAAACACTAAAGTAAACATATTAACCCCTAATCTGCCGCCCACCCACATCGCGACTATTCAATAAAGTTATTAACCCCTAATCTGCCGCCCACATTGCCAACACTATTTAAATATATTAACCCCTAAACCGCGCTCCCCGACATCGGTGCCACTATAATAAAGTTATTAACCCCTATTCCGCCGTTCTCCGACATTGCCGCCACTAAATAAAGTTGTTAACCCCTAAACCTCCATCCTCCCACATCTCTGCCACTAAATAAACCTATTAACCCCTAAACCACCAGCCCCCCACATCGCAAAACACTAAATTAAACTATTAACCCCTAAACCTAACACCCCCCTAACTTAAAATTACAATATAACTCTATTTAAATAAATAAAAACTTACCTGTGAAATAAATATAAACCTCACATTAAACTAAAAATTAACCTAACATAACTATTCTAATAAAATTAAAAAAAACTACCAATTAAAATATCTAAATTACAAATTTAAAAAACATAACACTACGAAAAAAATTAAAAAATCTAAATTACAACTAAAAAAAACAAATCCTATGAAAAATTTAAATAATCTAAGTTTACCAAAAATAGTTAATACTAAAATCCCGAAAAATAAAAAATACTAAGATTACAAAAAATAAACGAAATTATCACAAAAAAAAACAATTACACTTATCTAATAGCCCTATAAATAATTATAAAATATATATAATAAAAAAAGTCCCCCCAAAATAAAAACACCCCATAGCCTACAATAAACTACCAATAGCCCTTAAAAGGGCCTTTTGTAGGGCATTGCCCTAAATAAATCAGCTCTTTTACCTGTAAAAAAATACAAAGTCCCCCCAACAGTAAAACCCACCACCCAACCAACCCCCCAAAATAATAAAAACTGTAAAAAAAAATAAGCTACCCATTGCCCCTAAAGGGGCATTTGTATGGGCATTGCCCTTAAAAGGGCATTTAGCTATTTTGCATCGCCCTTAAAATTCAGCTCTTTTTCAAAGCCCAAAGCCCTAATCTAAAAAAAAAAACTAACACTAACCCCAGAAGATCTACTCGCGGTTTCTGAAGTCTGGACATCCATCTCCAATCAGGCGGCGAGGTCTTCATCCATCCCGAGGGCCTCTTCCATCTTCATCCCGGCGGCGCAGAGCAGAGCCATCCTGGAAGCTGATACCATCCTGCGCAGAGCGTCCTCTTTATACGTTCGCGGCCATACACTGAAGATGAATGCAAGGTAGCCGTTTCAAAATGGCATACCCTGCATTCCTAATGACTGATTTGATTCTTCAAATTCAAATCAGCCAATAGGATGAGAGCTTCTGAAATCCTATTGGCTGTTCAAAACAGCCAATAGTATGAGAGCTACTGAAATCCTATTGGTTGTTTAAATTGCTCTATATTATTCATGCAACCCTATAAATATATAAATATATTTATATGATGTATAAAACCTGCAAAAATGTAAACCACCCATTTTGTATTGGTACAGTATATTTTGAAATATTTATTTTTAACACATTGTAGATATAACTTGTTGTGGTCTGTTTCAACCATATTTAAGGGGCCATTTATCAAGATCTAAACATACACACAACTTCTTGCCTCACCCAAATATCACAAACTAGCAAAAATGTATAAAAAAGAGTGTCCAAATATGATCCATAAGGACCAGATTATGTTATATGGTATCAATTTTTAGACAGAACATATTACTCATACTCATGCTATGTTGCTGGGCCTTTTCTTTTCGGCAACACATGCACATTGGCAACACATGCACATTGGTGGTTTTCCTGGTCATAGCCAATCTCAGCTTTAAATTGCTTGGAAATAGACACCAGCACATGACTGACAATATTGTTCACTGATCTCTAGAACAAATGTCCCAATTCCCTTGCTATGTGAAAACTGGTTGGCTTGTTTTCTCAGCCTGGTGTGACTCTAGTCTACTAATAATTTCAAACTAAGCTATTTTGGGCACCATTTTTATCTTGAAAATACTTTTCTATGAAATGATAACTTAGAAGAGAGGCAGAATGGCAGCACAGGACAATTATAACCTGAAATAACTGTTAAAATAACCATCCTTTTTTTCTGAAACAATAGTCTAGATTGCCTTCTTCCTCATTAAGAGGAGGATTGCCTGGTATTTCCGGGCTGGACCTTTCCTTTTTGGGCGGGATTAGCCTGATATAGTTCAGATAAGTCTTTTAATAAGTAAAAGGCATAATTGGGCTAAAAGAGGCTGCTCCCAGTGTTCTTTCCTGATTGAGCGTTTCTCTTTCTGTATATATTTGTATTATGACCCAGGGGAAAGTCTGCTTAAGGGTGATGGGGGAAACCAGCCGCGGATTCCTTGCCCAATGTGCCTAGAAAAATATGGCTGCACTTCACTGACAAAGTCAAGAGTAGGCCAAAATGATCCTTTGGGGTTGCCATATTTCTTGTTCAGAGGAGGATTGCCTAGTATTTTGGGGTTGGAGCATTCCTTTTAGGTGGGATTAGACTGATATAATTCAAGAAAGTTCTTCTCTGTGAAAAGCACAATTGGGCTGCTCCCAGCTATTGACCAACCAAAGAACAAGCTACTGAGCCATTGTTTGTTCTTGGTTAATACCCCTCTCTCTCTCTCTCTCTCTCTCTCTCTCTCTCATATATTTATATATATATTTTATGGACATAAGGATAAAAGGCTATTTTCTATGATACTTACATTCTGTGTGTGTACTTTGTTTCAAGACAGCACATGAACATACTACTCAAAGTTTGGTAAACAGGGGTCTTAGTGTAACTGAGTGGTTAATAATTGTGCCACACTACTTGGCATAGGTTGTTGGGATGGGTATATGATTTAGGGTTAGGGTCAGGCTAGTAAGCAGCATGTCATTTTTGCAGCTATACAAACCTGATATGATAAACTTTGTTAAAGAGAAATGGAACTATTTTTTTTTCTTTTATAATTCAGATAGAGCATGTGATTTTAAACAACTTTCCAATTTAATTCTATTTTCTAATTTGTTTTGTTCTCTTGATATTATTTGGTGAAAATGATACCAAGATAGACCCAGGAGCTGTTGATTTGTTGCTGCGCATAGATGCCCTTTGTAATTGACTGACCAACCTGTTCAGATAGCTCCCATTAGTGCATTGCTGCTTCTTCAACAACTAAAAAAAAAAAAATTAAAAAAAATTGTTTGCTCTGTCTGATTCATGAAAGACAATTTTTAGGTTTCAAGTCCCTTTAAGAAATGATAACCTGGATTTCAAGTTGTGCGGTAGGCTTAACCTCTTAAAAAATGGCCTTTACGTGCGGAATGGTCACCGATTCTGTTTTAAAAGTATACCGCAATGATCAATTTCACACTCAAAGACCCGTAGTTATGTGTTTTGCAGAATAAAAAAGTTTAATAAGGAGATAAAGAGAGTGTGTACAGCGCCAAAGAAAGGCTAAGGGATAAATACAAACACTGAGGTGGTATAAAAAGGTTTAATGTAAGAGGGGATGTTTAATTACATTAAACCTTTTTATACCACCTCAGTGTTTGTATTTATCCCTTAGCCTTTCTTTGGCGCTGTACACACTCTCTTTATCTCCTTATTATCCTTTTGGGGGTTGGTTAGGCCCTCTGTCTGTGTACAGCTTAGGGATTGCCTTAGCGCTTGGCCACTACTCCCTATTTCCATTGGAATAAAAAAGATTCACAAAACACATAAAATATATGTTACAAAGTACACTAACACCCACAAACTACACTATTAAGCCCTAAACCGACATCCCCCACATCATAACTACTAAAATTAAGTATTAACCCCTAAACCGCCATCCCCCACATCACGACTACTAAAATAAACCTATTAACCCCTAAACCGTCGTCCCCCCACATTGCGACTACCTAATTTAAACTAAAGTATACTAATAATAAAACCTAACATTACAAAAAATTAATAAAACCTTAATGTCATGATCATTAAAGGGACATTAAACACTAAATAAATGCTAGATAGAATTATACATTCAAAGAAAAGATTAGTCTGAAAATAACATTTAGATGTATTTTTTAAAGTTGCATTAGTTGTTTCAACAGTGACAAAATAAGTGTAAAATTTTAATGTCTATAAAACAATGGGAGCTGCCATGTTGTAACTTAGGTTATTTTTTCTGCTGTGGCCAATTAGGGACAGTTTTAAATAGGTCACTAGAGTGTGCAGCCATCGGCTGTGTGGAATATAACAGTGTTCTGCACTTCCATTTCTAACAGGAACTGAAAAGCTCACAATTTCAGAATGGAATTACAGGAAAAGGGGGCCAAATAAATAATTAAAATGTACTGTAGAGTCTTTTAATATATACTATTTATCATGTTAAGTTACCATCTAAAAGTGTTTAATGTCCATTTAAATTCATCACAATAATCAACTGACAAAGTTCCTCATCTGTAATTTATTTCCCTTATCTTTACTTTAATTATTTTTTTTCTTCTTATTATTCTCTATTGCCTTATCTCTTTCTCTATTTCTTTTTCTCAGCGTGATACATGTATGTAGCTGTATGAGCAAAATGAATGGGTAGATTTTTGTGTGCAGAGCATGCCCTGTATACATTTATATGCTGAGCATGATGTACATCTGTAGCAAGTCATATATATATATGTTTGCAGAGCAAAGAAAAGCAATCTAAAAATCAGAGCAGGCAGTATGTATATCTATATCTATCTATAGCAAAGTAGAAAGTTCACTGTTCTTTATATAAATGTATCCCCAATATGTGGTGTAAAGAAGAAATAGATATTAAAGGTATTAAATCCCAGTGTCAGCTGATCGGTTGGGGGAAAAAACTCTCTATGAGAGATCTGAGTCACTACATACGCTTCAGACCCCCCTATACACGCCAGTAGTACAAGGCTGAAAACCTATAAGGATAGGACATTACAAATAATCCACTTACGAACTCCGGTGGTGTATCTCGGTGGTGGTAATTGCAGTGCTTGCTCAAACGGTCATTCAGACCTTTACTCACCGCTACCAGCCGGGGCTCTGTCCTTGTTTTCAAAAAAGCCTTTAGGTGCTCCAGTGGAACCTTCGCTCTTGAAGATAGCTCCGGGGCCCCCCTATGCAGGATGGGGCGTTGTAAGAAGCATGTGACTCTGCTAATCCAATAGGCTCATCCAAAGACTTCAGCCATGGGTAATCAGTTGTAACTGGGATCCAGGAGCTCGGAAGCCATCTCTGCTGCCCAGTGTAGAATACAAACAAAAAAGAAAATTGTAGCAGATGACGGTTAAAAACTTATTTTATTTAAAAATCTTGGGTAAAAACATACATGGGACACACGATCAGCAAATGCAGCAAATCCGCTAACATGTTTTGGCCCTTAGGCCAAAAAGAAGTTTTTAACTGTCACCTACTACAATTCTCTTCTTTGATTATATCTATTTATATGTATACATATATACAATTGTATGCAAAAGTTTAGACACCACTGACAATTTCCATGATTTTTATTTATAAATAGTTGGGTGTTTGGATCAGCAAATTCATTTTGATCTATCAAATAACTGAAGGACACAGTAATATTTCAGTAGTGAAAGGAGGTTTATTGGATTAACAGAAAATGTGCAATATGCATCAAAACGAAATTAGGTGCATACATTTTGGCACCCCAACAGAAATTTAAAAAAAAAAATATTTAACACATATTTTAAAGTTTTTAGTTTTTTTTAATGATGCAAAAAGTGTGCATCTGCAATAATGCCAATTGTTTTTTAATTCTCAAATGTGGGTAATCATTTAGAACAAATAATGTTATATACAATCTTTACCTAACACTGAGATTCAATGGAAAATTGAGGGACTGCATACTATATTGTCTTTTTTTTTAAATCTTTTTTTTTCTTCCTAAGATGGATAAGAATATGATTAATGGACTAAAAGATGAGGTGGTTTCAGATGTCTGTATCACATTGTGTAGTGGAATAATGGAATCCATGACCCAGGACGTAATGTATACAAGAAATTCTCCCTGCCTATAATTTTCACGTGAGAGAAGAGGATGATAAGATGCCTCTTGTTAAAGGGTTTAACATATGGCTATTACTGTGCTCTTCTGCAAAGCTAATAATGTCGCAAGCTAGAGCAACGTATATACAATGGCGCAGAGTCCCTTTAGGAAAAGAATGCTGAATTTCTCTTTCTCTCAGATTGAAATTAAAATAAAATTTATTTTATCTGAATTTCCATGCATGTCGGTATTAGAGAGTCTTGCATGTTATGTTCTACTGTGTGCGTGCACAACAATGTGATTTTGGGGCCTTATAACTACTGACCAAACAAGGTTCAGAAAATTCTAGCAAAAAAAGCTATCCATGCAAAATGTTAAAAAGAGTGTTGTAGTTCTGACTGTGTGCTTGTCTAAAAGGGGCCGATTTACTAAATGTCAGATGGACATGATCCGCTGTAGCCGATCATGTCCGCCTGATATCGCTAGTAAAATGATTGTGCAATACCATCCCCTGTAGATTGGAATATTTAGTTATGCACAGTACAATAACAATAATTATATTTTCATTATTTTTATTTTTCATGTAACCTTTAAATGTAATTTAGCTCTACAAATTGTTGATTTTCTCATTCTCAGAGCTGGAAATGCGCACTGCAGACTTATCAAAGCTAACCCTACTACATATGTTTTCCTAATTAGCTGTTGCAGGTAATAACTGCAAAGCAATGTACATTATACTAACATAATGACCATGGCATTCTTTGTCTTCTCCAGAAGCAAAAATGGCTTGGCTCCTCCAGATAAGGCAAATAGTTGCCTGCTTTTCTCTTGTAAGGTGTATCCAGTCCACGGATTCATCCTTTACTTGTGGGATATTCTCATTCCCTACAGGAAGTGGCAAAGAGAGCACACAGCAGAGCTGTCCATATAGCTCCCCCTCTAGCTCCACCCCCCAGTCATTCTCTTTGCCGGCTCTAAGCAATAGGGTCTCTCTACGGGAGGGTAAAGTGAAGGGGGTGTTGGATTTGTAGTTTTTTGTTCTACAAGCAAAAGTTTGTTATTTTAAATGGTACCGGTTTGTACTATTTACTCTCCTGCAGAAAAGAGATGAAGATTTCTGCAGGGAGGAAAATGATTTTAGCATGTTGTAACTAAAATCCACTGCTGTTCCCACAAAGGACTGAGGAGTACCAGAAAACTTCAGTTGGGGGGAACGGTTTGCAGGTTAGGCTGCACTAAGGTATGTTCAGTCATTTATTTCTAGACAAGACTGTGATAATGCTAGAAAAGGACTGATTTGATCCCCATGAGGGAAGGGTAAGCTTTATTCAGAGACTAAGTATGGAATTACAAGCTTACAGGACAGGGCTATTTTAGGCTGGTTGACACTATTTTATGACAAACGGTTTTTAATCATAAATATCGTTTTTTGGAGACACTTTGAAGTTCCTTTGGGGTTTATTTCAGGGGTTGCTACCCACATGGCTATGAATATAATACTTAGGAGTTTTTCTTTAGGCCTCACAACACCGGAGTAAGGTGGGAGGGGCCTAATTTCACGCCTCAGATGCGCAGTTAGACTGACTAGATCTTCAGGCTGTTCCACATGGAGGGTCCTGCTGCTGTTTGAGGGCCTATAAGAAGCTTTTTCCCCACAAATCCGGTCCCTAAGGGCAGGTAGGGCCACAGCAGAGCTGTGGCAAGGTGCTGAAGTCGTTTTAACCGGTTGTTAGCTTGCTATTGATCCGGTTTGGGCATTAAGGGGTTAATCGCTTTTCTTGCTAGTTGTGCAATCTTACCAATGCTTTAGGTACATACTGTGAAAATTTCGGAAAGTTTGCTGCATTTTTCACTGTTTTGGAAAATTGTGTGCCTTTTTTATCTCTTAAAGGCACAGTAACATTTTTTTGCAAAGTGTGTTTTTACTTGATTAAAGTGTTTTCTGAGCCTGTTTATCTTAAAACTAGTCTGTTAAACATGTCTGACACTAAGGAAAATCCTTGTTCAATGTGTTTAGAAGCCATGGTAGAACCCCCTCTCAGAATGTGTCACACTTGTACTGATATGTCTATACATTTTAAAGAACAGATTGTTGCACTTAAAAAGACCCAATGGATAAAAAATTAGAGGGTTTACTTAACAAGGTTTTCTTCTCCAACCTATAGCGTGCATTGTTCCTGTAACTACTGCAGCTGCTTTCTGGTTCGAGGCGCTGGAAGAGGCGCTCCAGACGGAGACCTCATATGAGGACATTATGGACAGAATTAAGGCTCTTGAGCTGGCTAATTCTTTTATCACAGATGCCGCTTTCCAACTAGCTAAGTTAGCGGCAAATAATTCAGGTTTCGCCATTCTGGCGCACAGGGCGCTATGGCTGAAGTCCTGGTCAGCCGATGTGTCGTCAAAATCCAAACTACTGAACATCCCTTTCAAAGGAAAGACCCTTTTTGGGCCTGAATTGAAAGAGATTATCTCAGAAATCACTGGGGGAAAAGGCCATGCTCTCCCTCAGGACAAGTCTTTTAAGACAAAAAACAAACAAAAATAATTTTCGTTCCTTTCGAAATTTCAGGAGCGGTCTCGCTTCATCCTCCCCTGCTGCAAAGCAAGAGGGTAACACTTCACAACCCAGGGCAGCATGGAAACCTTACCAGGGCTGGAACAAGGGTAAACAGGCCAAGAAGCCTGCAGCTGCCTCCAAGACAGCATGAAAGGGTAGCCCCCGATCCGGGACCGGATCTAGTGGGGGGCAGACTCTCTCTCTTCGCTCAGACCTGGGCAAGAGACATACACGATCCCTGGGCTTTAGAGATTGTATCCAAGGGATATCTTCTAGAATTCAAGGACTCCCCTCCAAGGGGAAGGTTCCATATTTCTCGTCTGTCTTCAGACATGACAAAGAAAGAGGCGTTCTTACGCTGTGTAGAAGACCTACATACAATGGGAGTGATCCACCCAGTTCCAATTGCGGAACAAGGGTTGGGGTTTTACTCAAACCTGTTTGTGGTTCCCAAAAAAGAAGGAACTTTCAGACCAATCCTGGATCTCAAAATCCTAAACAAGTTCCTCAGAGTCCCATCATTCAAGATGGAGACCATTCGGACAATCCTACCAATGATCCAGGAGGGTCAATATATGACTACCGTGGATCTAAAGGATGCGTACCTACACATTCCTATCCACAAAGATCATCACCAGTTTCTCAGGTTCGCTTTTCTGGATCAGCATTATCAGTTTGTGGCTCTTCCTTTCGGGTTGGCCACCGCTCCCAGAATTTTCACAAAAGTGCTAGGGTCCCTCCTGGCGGTTCTAAGACCGCAGGGCATATCAGTGGCGCCTTATCTAGACGACATCTTAATTCAGGCGTCGACTTTTCAAAGAGCCAAGTCTCACACGGAAATTGTAGTGGCCTTTCTGAGGTCTCACGGGTGGAAGGTGAACATCAAAAAGAGTTCTCTCTCCCCCCTCACAAGAGTTCCCTTCCTAGGAACTCTACTAGACTCGGTAGAAATGAAAATATTTCTGACGGAGGTCAGACAGTTAAAACTCTTAACTACTTGCTGAGCTCTTCATTCCATTCCTCGGCCATCTGTAGCTCAGTGCATGGAGACAATCGGACTAATGGTAGCGGCAATGGACATAGTCCCTTTTGCACAGATACACCTCAGACCACTGCAACTATGCATGCTCAAGCAGTGGAATGGGGATTATGCAGATTTGTCTCCTCAAATACAGTTGGACCAGGAGACCAGAGATTCTCTTCTCTGGTGGTTGTCTCAGGATCACCTGTCTCAGGGAATGTGTTTCCGCAGACCAGTGTGGATCATAGTAACGACCGACGCCAGTCTACTGGGCTGGGGTGCAGTCTTGGACTCCCTGAAAGCTCAGGGCTTATGGTCTCGGGAAGAAGCTCTTCTCCCGATAAACATTCTGGAACTGAGGGCGATATTCAACGCTCTTCAGGCATGGCCGCAGCTAGCTGCGGCCAAATTCATCAGATTTCAGTCGGACAACATCACGACTGTAGCTTACATCAACCATCAAGGGGGAACAAGAAGTCCCCTAGCAATGATGGAAGTAACCAAAATAATCAGGTGGGCGGAGGATCACTCTTGCCACCTCTCAGCAATTCACATCCCAGGAGTAGACAACTGGGAGGCGGATTTTCTAAGTCGTCAGACTTTTCATCCGGGGGAGTGGGAACTCCACCCGGAGGTATATACCCAGCTGACTCAGCTATGGGGCACTCCAGAATTGGATCTGATGGCGTCCCGTCAGAATGCCAAACTTCCTCTTTATGGGTCCTGGTCCCGGGATCCCCAGGCGGTGTTGGTAGATGCTCTAGCAGCGCCTTGGTCCTTCAATCGGGCCTATGTGTTTCCACCGTTTCCTCTCCTTCCTCGTCTGGTTGCCAGAATCAAGCAGGAGAGGGCGTCGGTGATTTTGATAGCGCCTACGTGGCCACGCAGGACTTGGTATGCAGACCTAGTGGACATGTCATCCGTTCCACCATGGACTCTGCCAATGAGGTAGGACCTTCTACTTCAAGGTCCTTTCAAACATCCGAATCTAATTTCTCTGCGTCTGACTGCTTGGAGATTGAACGCCTAATTCTATCTAAGCGTGGTTTCTCTGAGTCGGTTATCGATACCCTGATTCAGGCTAGAAAGCCTGTCACCAGGAAAATCTACCATAAGATTTGGCAGAAATATCTCTGTTGGTGCGAATCCAAGGGTTACTCATGGAGTAAGATTAGGATTCCCAGGATTTTGTCTTTTCTCCAAGATGGATTGGAGAAAGGATTGTCAGCTAGTTCCTTAAGGGGACAGATATCTGCTTTGTCTATTCTTTTACACAAACGTCTGGCGGAGGTACCAGACGTTCAAGCGTTTTCTCAGGCTTTAGTCAGAATCAAGCCTGTTTATAGACCTGTGGCTCCGCCAGGGAGTCTGAATTTAGTCCTTTCAGTTCTGCAAGGGGTTCCGTTTGAACCTTTACATTCCATAGATATTAAGCTTTTATCTTGGAAAGTTTTGTTTTTGGTAGCTATCTCTTCTGCTCGAAGAGTTTCAGAGTTATCTGCATTACAGTGTGACTCACCTTACTTGGTGTTCCATGCAGATAAGGTAGTTTTGCGTACAAAACCTGGTTTTCTTCCTAAGGTTGTGTCTAATAAGAATATTAACCAGGAAATTGTTGTTCCTTCTCTGTGTCCTAATCCTTCTTCGAAGAAGGAACGTTTGTTACACAATCTTGATGTGGTTCGTGCTTTACAAGCAACTAAGGATTTCAGACAAACAACTTCATTGTTTGTTATCTATTCTGGTAAGAGGAGAGGTCAGAAGGTGACTGCTACCTCTCTTTCCTTTTGGCTGAAAAGCATCATCCATCTGGCCTATGAGACTGCTGGCCAGCAGCCTCCTGAAACAATTACTACCCATTCTACCAGAGCAGTGGCTTCCACATGGGCTTTTAAAAATGAGGCTTCTGTTGAACAGATTTGTAAGGCAGCGACTTGGTCTTCGCTGCAAACTTTTTCCAAATTTTACAAATTCGATACTTTTGCTTCTTCTGAGGCTATTTTTGGGAGAAAGGTTTTACAAGCAGTGGTGCCTTCCATTTAGGGTACCTGTCTTGTTCCCTCCCTTCATCCGTGTCCTAAAGCTTTGGTATTGGTATCCCACAAGTAAAGGATGAATCCGTGGACTGGATACACCTTACAAGAGAAAACAGAATTTATGCTTACCTGATAAATTACTTTCTCTTGTGGTGTATCCAGTCCACGGCCCGCCCTGGCTATTAGTCAGGTAGATTTTTAGTTCAAACTACAGTCACCACTGCACCCTATGGCTTCTCCTTTTTCTTCCTAACCTCCAGTCGAATGACTGGGGGGTGGAGCTAGAGGGGGAGCTATATGGACAGCTCTGCTGTGTGCTCTCTTTGCCACTTCCTGTAGGGAATGAGAATATCCCACAAGTAAAGGATGAATCAGTGGGCTGGATACACCACAAGAGAAAGTAATTTATCAGGTAAGCATAAATTCTGTTTTCTTATAATTTAACTCGGAAAATGTAGTTGTATTTTGTAGAGAGACAACAAGCAACAGATCAGTGCAGGAGCTAAATTGGGTACAGGAAAAGAGTTAAGGAAAAAAATACTCAATGGGGTATTCAAGAGGTGTATCATCGGACTGCAAAACAAAACAAATGTTACTAACAAAATTGCAGCTTTAAAATATTTGTGAAACATACTTGGATGCAGATTTCTTAAATAATTGCTCATATATTATGTATATATATATATATCCTATATTATAAAAGGCCAGGTATGTTTGTCCGATGCAGTCATGCACAGTAGAGACTGCGTGTGGCCAAACATACCTTGTCTTAAAGGCAGGCGCGAGTTAGCTTCAGGAAGCTCCAGCACGCTCATCTGTTAAGTTATGGCTGAGAGCTGGAGCTCTTTAAGCTCCAGGCATCTGACGCATATGGAGCTGGACCGCGATCGGAGGGCAGATGCCTGATTGTTACAGACGGTGACACTGTGTGTGTCATCGTCTGTAGCGATCTTCTGCTGGTGCCGTTGGGAGGTGTGGCGGGTGGGCCCTATGTTTCAGAAATTATTTTTTTAAAGGAAAAGGGAGGGATAGGGCAGCTACACTACAGAAAAGGGGTTTGGGGTGCGGGTGGGGGTACTAAATGGCGATCGTGGGAGGGGGGAGGTGGTGGGAAATAAAATAAAAAAGGGGTTTTATAAGTACCTAAGATTTCGGCAATAGTTAAAGGGGGGAGGGTAAGAGAGCTGTTTGAGGGGGGATCAGGGAGGTTGGAGGGTTAGGGGGATCCTACACTGCAGATAAATAAAGAGATAGAGGGATAGAGATAGAGAAATATGGATAGATATAGAGGCATAGAGATAGAGATATAGAGATAGTGATAGAGATAGAGGGTTAGATAGATAGAGGGATAGGGATAAAGAGATAGAGGGATAGGTCGATAGAGGGATAGGTCGATAGAGAGATAGGGATAGAGTGATAGAGATAGAGGGATAGGGATAGAGTAATAGGGATAGAGGGATAGAGATAGAGGGATATGGATAGAGGGATAGGGATAGAGTAATAGGGATAGAGGGATAGAGATAGAGGGATAGGGATAGAGTAATAGGGATAGAGGGATAGGGATAGAGGGTTAAATGGATAGAGGGATAGGGATAGAGGTATAGGGATAGAGGGATAGAGATAGAGGGTTAGATGGATAGAGGGATAGAGATAGAGGGATAGGGATAGAGTAATAGGGATAGAGGGATAGAGATAGAGGGTTAAATGGATAGAGGGATAGAGGCATAGAGGGATAGGGATAGAGGGATAGAGATAGAGGGATAGATGGATAGAGGGATAGATGGATAGAGGGATAGAGATAGAGGCATAGATAGATAGAGTGATAGAGATAGAGGGATATGGATAGATGAATAGAGGGATAGATGGATAGAGAGGAAGGTATATTTCTTTCCTTAAACATTTTGGCCCGTGTACACAGGCTTGAACACTAGTATGTGTATATATATATATATATATATATATACACAAAACACGGAAGGGGACTGCGCTCTCAGACCGGACCGGGTACACATCTCCTGACCCTGCAACATGCACAGCCCTGGGTGCACAATAGCACTCTCAGGAAGCTGCACTGTCCCCAGAGTCACAGGCAGGTAACCCCAGACAGGTCTGGGTGCAAGGACCATAGGGAAAATTACAAAACAAATTAGTGAGTGCTGGACTTTCTCTGTGTGCTATAAATATATATACTCACACGCACAAATTACTTAAATATCCCTTTAAGTAAAATCTTATGTCAGTCATCACTATGTACCTTGCATATAGTAAATTCCTAGAAATGCTGTATTAGGCACGAGTCGATTTTTCTAAGACATAATGCACTTGCTGCCTTGAGGTTAACGGCTCAAGGACAATGCATGTCTGACAAAGTCAGAGGGAGGAGATTGTGCTGCAGAGAGAACATAAAGGCACAGAGAGACTTATCACTACTTTCTGCATTTCCAGACTTTTATTAAGACTGGAAAAAACTCCTAATGATCAGAACAGGAAACAGGAGTTATTGGCAGTGGTTATATGGTGTTGCAGAAGGAGTATAGTTGAGGTTATGTGTAGTATTAGGAGACATTACGCTATGGGGCTATATAACGACATAGGATTAATAAATGATATGAAAAACAACAGCATACAAGTCATATTAATTGTTAGGCTACTGGTCACTAACAAATGAACAAATAAGAAGCAATTGTGTTTGTACATAAATGATACTTTTTATATGCATGGTGTACACCAACAATTTAGCAATGCACCACAAACCAAGTGTATACAAAATAAGAGTTTTAACCCTGGAAGCGCAGATGACAAAACATGGGCAACCTCCACACAATGGGGTCAATTTATCAAGCTCTGTACGGCTCGCCGGAAACAGAAGTTATGAAGTTATGAAGCAGCGGTCTAACCTGTCCGCCTGCTCTGAGGCGGCGGACAGAAATCATCCCGATCGAATAAGATCGGGTTGAATGACACCCCCTGCTAGCGGCCAATCTGCAGGGGGCGGCATTGCACCAGCAGTTCACAAGAGGGGTTAAAGCATTGAAACTGTTTATTAGCAAACAATTTTGCACTTCAATAATGTGCCATTGAAAAGACTCTTACCTGTGTTATGTTAACTCCTATACTGTTCCCAATTAAGGACCAATATAAATTAACTCCTGAATTGATTAAGCAAACACAATATAGGGCTTGATTACAAGTGCGGCACAAACGGTTTTGCGCTAGCACAATCATGATTTCACGATCCATTTTAAATCTGCTGATATTACAAGTGCAGCAAAATCATGATTGCAGTGCACTAGCACAATTGCCTTTAACGTTTTAATCATTACTGTGATCTTAGAGCTGTGGTAAATTGTTTTCCAAAATTAAAGTGTCACTAAAACACATCAAAAATACATCAAAGTAACAAAGTAAACTTACACCCATAAATACAATATTAACCCCTAAACCGCCATCCCCCCACATCGCAAATTACCTAAACTGTTAACCCCTAAACTGCCTGTGACGGACTCCAGATACCCAGACTGGGTATCTCTGCCAAAAGGACCTTCTTTAGCATGGAATCTGTAGCTGTATAGGGGGAAATTGATTATAGCAAGTAGCCCACCCTAATAACCAGACAAGACCAGTATTAAGGTGTGACACGAACAGACATTATTGAGACAAACACACAACTTATATACATAATTGCCATCTGATAAGAGCCTTATCTGATAAACAGGGCCGGATTTCCCATTAGGCACAGCAGGCATGTGCCTACAGGCGCCTTGCATTGAGGGGCACCTGTCAGTGATAAAAAAAAAAAAAAAAAAAATTTGTGAGGGCATTAATTTTAGTAAGAATTGTGCTGCCAGCTGCTTACAGAGTCGAGTGTTTCATTGGGAATATGTTACAGCAGTTGAGGGAGCCATGAAGAAGAGAGGGGCAAAGATTAAAACTAAACCCCTGGGGGGCGGAGTTAGCCGCTAACGGGAGCAGACGTGTGCTGTGAGAGCTCTCTGCTCTAGGTCAACTAAGGTGACTTTTTAACCCTATCTTTCTGATCATCTGAGGGCTATCTGACTTTCTAACACCTGTGGAGGCGACCCTGCATTGCCAGTAAGGGGAAAAAGAGACCTAAGGCTACGTCTTAACCTTGCTTTTCACCTAGTTCTAGCCCAGCCCACAAAAAGTCACTTGCACTTGCTCCGGAGGGTCGGGGATCTGCTACGGAGCCGAAGAATATCACCAGCCTCCAAGTTAAAGGGCCGAATAACTACCTACAGTTTGTTCCGGGGAGATCATGCTTACCCCCTCCTGACCTGAGAAGCGCCTATTGTCAGCGGGCTGCACAGGAGTGTGTAGGGAATTTGGCCACCCACGGATCCAGTCCCAAGCCTACCCTCACAAGTAGTGTCCACACGGGCCCGTCTGGCTCATAACGGCCGCCTGCAGGTTTTGGCGCGAAGACCCGCCATTTTCCCTAAGGCCTTCTTCTTACTGAGTGCCACGGGTGCATCTGGTGGCGCTAACCTATTTGTGGCTCCTCAACCAGCACTGAACAGCCGGATATCATTGGAGCGGAAGCTGCCGCACACAATCAGAGGCACAGTCTGACCGGGTGGAGTGAGTCCCAACCGAAGAGTGCTCAGTCCGGAGCACATCGGTAAGAGAAACTAACGCTGTCCAGGCCCATTTGGCTTCCTCCGGGCCCTATAACACCCATGCACAATTATCTTTGAAGTAAGCCTAAACACGCTACACTACTGCCCGGTGTTGCTAGGGCTACCGCAAGCTCCCCTGCAGGTTCATCAGACCTACATTGTATGTTTGCCTTTTGCCAGTACAGTGTTAAGAGACATTTTTGGCCATACAAGTAAACTCACATCCTGACATTTAACACACCTAAATCACCTTACTAGTCTTGGTGCCTGCGGTTTGCAGGCTGGAGCTGGAGATCCTGGGTCACATCCCTAGGGCACATTAAAGTTATAGACAATCTGTATAAATATTCAGGACAAGGCAAATAAAAAGCAAATCCTTTTCCATATTAACCCCTCCTGATCCGGATTCTTTCTACATATCAAAAGGTCACAGAGACTGCATTTTTCTTTGTTTTATTCCACAGCCCTACAGATCTAAGCACAGACCTCTTTTGGTCTCACCCATTTTCTATTAGGGGCTGGTGTAAGGGCCCTACACCCAGGTGTTCTCCCCTTTTGCCTCTGTGAGAGATTCCTGGCAGCCACTACCTACTGACACTGGGGAACATTCTTTCATTTTCATGTAAAGTGTACTGATTTGCTGCAACTGTTTTGGTGCTGTGTGGTACAACCACACAATATGAACACTGTGCTAACACCCAATCAATATTAGTCGCTGAGATTCCCCTAGCACCTAGCAACACCTGAGGATTGGCTGTTATTAGTGAAGTCCCACATACAATCTCATTTTGCAAAAAGGCTGCTACCCATACTTAGCCTTATACCTCTACACTGTGCTCACACCTGGTGGACTCTGCGACTGATGTGCTAAAAACGTCGCCAGATGGGAGAGGGGGGACCATAGGCTTCTGATCCTAATAATCTTTGCACTGACTCACATCTAACTCTCTATCTCACTCTGATCACATATACAGCTACTCCAGGAGGTGTCACGGCTTACCCCACCAGTAACACATGGCGCAATCTGCAAAACGAAAATCAAAACCAGCCACAGGGCTCAAGAGAACAGTGGCAGACCACTTCCATCCTGTCTCTCCATCTATAAATGAAGACTCACAAGATAGCTCAACTATGTCTATTCCTATGCCTGATACTGTGACAACTATGCTAAGAGCGTTACAAGACACAGCCCCAGCAGCTGTGACCCCTACCTTTATTCTAACCTCACTACAATCTCTGTTGGAAGCACACCATTCATCTTTCCAGACCCAATTCAATGCCTCGATATCTGACCTAAGGCGAGATGTCAACGCCACCTCGGAGCGCCTGGATTCTGTGGAAAGGAAACAGGAAGATATGGTGGTAGACCAGGCTAATGTCCTATCATATGCCCAGAGCTTAGCGGAGCAACTCAAAGATTTAGAAAATAAAATGGCAGACATTGAGGACAGATCCCGCCGTACTAACTTGCGGCTACGGGGGATACCTGAGAGCGTAGCGCAAGGTGATCTGACCACCTTTCTATCTGAGTTCTTCAATTGCTTGGCGCCTCCATCTACCCCAAGTGAAGGGCTCATTGACCGTGCTCATCAGGCCCTATGCCCGAGGACTGTTGCCTCCGACAAACCGAGGGATGTTATAGTGAGATTACATTTCTTCACATATAAGGAACGTCTAGTCAGAGCTTCTCTTGCCAGACCTACCCTCCAAGAACAGTTTAAGGACATTAACATCTTTGCAGACCTATCATTCCATACTTTACAGCAACGGAAGTTTTTTGGAGAATTCACCAAGTTTCTTAGAGCTCAAGGCTTTAAATACAGATGGGGCCACCCGACCAGACTCTTTGTCCTTCGCAATAACCAGCAACATGTGGTTACTACACTGGAACAAAGCCAACATTTGATGAAGCTATGGTCTGCAGCGCCAACCTCTCATGATGCATCAACAAGTTCTCTGAACCCAGGGGTTCCCCAGTGGGACCCGCTCCCGCAAAGGAATTCTGAGAACTCTATTACTTGTAACCAAACTCAAGAAGATGATGATGGTTAACTTGAACTGGTATAACGGGTAATCTGTGTGTAATGTTTTGAGTTTAACATGTTGCTTTACTAAAGCTGTTTGATATCTCCTCTTTTTTCTCTTTGTATTGCTAATATATTCTTCCTTATTATGATGATATAGGTGAGTTAGTGTGAATGACTGGACCCTAATCCCCCCTTATCCCTTCCTTCCCCCCCCCCTTTTTTTTTTTTTCTCTTCCCCTCTCTCCCCCTCATTTCCTACCCCTCTCTCCTCGTGGAAGCTTGGTAACCTAAGACTGAGTCACTCACTCTTCTCTATGTTAATGCTACCCTCACATAATTATCTTGATGTTTTATAGCTTAAGGTATAAACATGTTACACTATGATCATACTCAACTATGCAAATGCAACCCTACCATCCTAACTGCTTAAGATAATCACCTCCATTTGTCTATATGATAGGTTGCTTGCTCTTGAGATATTAATACTCCCATCTACGGTATAATGTTACTGTGGAGAATGTGCCTACCCCAGAAATGACCTACATAATGTGTTGATAACCATCAGAGCTCGGGTTAAGTTGCATTTGTAACATCCAGAGAAACATACTGCTCCAAAGCTCTTAGAAGGGTTGCCCAGGTTTGCACGTATATGTGCTATGTTCCTATAGCTCTCCTTCCCCTTCCCATTTTTCTCCCCTCCCTTCCCTTTTTTTTTTTTTTTTGTCTCTCTCCCCTCCTCTTTACCTCTTTTCCTCCCTTTGATGTTTTACCCTTCCCTATATATCCCTATAATATAGGTAGGTTATTTATTTTAATTTTTTTGCCCCACCTGCGTCCTACCTACCCGCTACCATCCCAATGGTCTTCTATACGTGGGACTGGCGCATTCCAGCTAGAGGTTTAGAATAATAGCAGGGGACTGTGTTGAAAGATATTTACCATACCTAGATGTTTATGATGTTAATACTAATCACATGTTTATCTATATTCATGGACTGTCTGTTGTTTTGATACTAAATCTCTGAATGTGAAATATAATGTTGTTTTAGAGGGTTTACATGTTATGCAAATACTCTATTTTATATGATACCGGCTACAGGGGCCTAAGCTCCATTATCCTCAAAGGTCCTATTGCGAGTTATTGTTTTACTTACCACCGCTATGATTGCCCTTGACTACATATGTACCTTTATCCTGCTCCTGTACCTTACTCTACTTGCTCTTCCTCTCCTGATAATACCTCTCTCATATCCTTATCCCTCTAAGAGATACCAATACTACCCCAATACTCCAACGGTCCCTCTCCCCTTCTCTCTCCCCCATCGCCACCCCCCCCTTTTTTTTTTTTTTCCACCCCCCCCCCCCCCCCAGGGTCCAAGGATCATTCCTATCCCCCCCTCTCCCCTCCTCTAAATTTTCTCTTTTTGTCTTCTTTCTCTCTTTTCTGTTCTGTGTTTCCTTTTTCTCGGCCGTCTGGCCTATCCTCTTTCTGCTTATGTGTTGAAAGAACATTGTATACTGCTTACAGGTGTTAATCCCCCCCCATAACGTACTCTGAATTTTGTTTCAGAGGCTACATACGCGGTTTATCTTTTTTAAATACCGCACTTTCAGTTATATTTATATTCTATACCATCTCTGTGGTGAGTTGCGACGAGGGCGTATAGTCCTTTCGCTGGTGGACTATGCTTTTTTTTTTGCTTTTTTTTTTCTCCTCTCCTCCTTCCCTGTTTTTCCCTTCTCCCCTATCCCACATCCCCCATTCCCTTGTCACCCTTCTATTCTGTCACTGAGATAACCTGCACTGAAACAGTATGTCGTATAACTGTGTAACCCAAAACGATAGAGGCCTTAACTCCCCAACTAAGCGTAGCGTGTTTCTCCGCTCCTTGGCCAGAGCTATAGCACATTTAGTCTTTGTACAGGAAACTCATTGGGTGAAGGGCTCAAAGATCTCTATTCAATCTAAATTGTATCCGGTGGTAGAAGCGGCCAATTTCTCACAAAAGTCAAGAGGGACAGCAATCCTTATACATAAGGATATCTCTTATGAAAATATTCTCACCGAGGCTGACCCCCAAGGTAGATATCTAATAATTATTTGTAGACTAGATGGTGCTCTCTACACCTTAGCTTCATATTATGGCCCCAATAAGCTTCATATCCGTGCTCTCCGTAAGTTTTTTCAAAAATTAGAAACTCTTAGGCAGGGCCTCCTGCTTCTTGCCGGAGATTTCAATGTGGTGTGGGACCCAATTGTGGATAGGAAGTCGAATACGGCCCGTAAACCACCTAAATCTGTTATTGAACTATCACATAAATTCCGAAATTTGATGTTCCAGTTCAACCTCTTCGACATCTGGCGGGCCTTACATCCATCTGCCCGGGACTACACCTATTTCTCTTCGGTCCACCACTCATATTCGCGTATTGATCATTTTTTCTGTGACCCTGGTCTACTAGATAAAGTGTCCAGGGCGTGGATTCCCCAATGCCCTTGGTCGGACCACGACCCAGTTCATATCACCTTACAGTCCTCAGTGGTACTATACCACTCCCCGACCTGGCGTCTGTCCCCTGGCTTATTCTCTTCACCGGAAACGGTGGCCTCCATTACTAAAGACCTTGCGGATTTTCTACTGCTGAATGATAATAATGCAGTAGATGACTTCACCCTATGGGCTTCTCTGAAAGCGTACATCAGAGGCACATTTATAAAAATTGCATCAGCCCTAAAGAAGCGTAGAGGGGAAACTTTGGCACAGCTGATGTCGACTCTACGCAAAGTAACGGACGATCATAAAAGGAACCCCGCTCCTCAGATACTTAAAAAAATAGCCGATGTTAAAGCCCAGATAGTCCGATTGGAGCATGCACGGACAGCAGAGAGGCTTCTCAGGCTTAAGGAAATCTACTATCATAAAGGCAATAAGGCCGCTTCTTGCCAACAAATTACGAAAGAGGACGGCGGCGGCACATATAGCGGCTCTGACAGTACAGGGCTGTAATGTCACTAAACCAAAAGATATAGGTGATGCCTTCGCGAAATACTATGCTTCCCTTTATAACTTGCAGGAGGACGATACACTTCCTCCTCTGAACCCCGATTCTATTAATGATTTCCTGGCCCCTTTGAACCTTCCACAGATCTCCCAGGAACAGTCAGATAGTCTCCGGAATCCTATTTCAGCTCTGGAAGTTAATACAGCCATCAAATCTCTTAAAGCCTTTAAATCACCTGGGCCAGATGGCTTTACTAACCTATTTTATAAAAAATTTCAAATACAGTTAATCCCCATCTTAACGCGGTTCTGCAGAATGGCAAGTGACAGAGGCACTCTCCCGGCTGAATTCCTACAGGCAGTTATAATCACTATTCCGAAACCGGGAAAAGATCCCACTAAGTGCGAGAGCTATAGACCCATTTCATTGCTGAATCTTGATGTTAAGCTCTATGCCAAGATAATAGCCACACGTCTTAATGCTCTCTTGCCCACCCTGGTAGATCCAGATCAAGTGGGTTTTGTTCTGAGACGACAAGCCCCAGATAATACGAGACGCCTACTGAATATATTTTTTGAAGCTCAGAGGTTGCACCTGCCCTGTGTCACCCTGTCGTTGGACGCTGAAAAGGCTAGATGGGAATATATGTTTGCTGTGCTGAGAGGGTTTGGATTCCCTCCATCCTTCGTCACAACCATAGCAGCACTGTATTCGAACCCATCTGCAAAAGTCAAGGGTCTAGGTTTCTGCTTGGAACCCTTTGAGATAACCAATGGTACCAGGCAGGGGTGCCCTCTGTCACCCTTTATATTTACTCTTGCCATGGAACATTTGGCTTCAGCTATCCGCTCCAATGCAAAGATAAGGGGTGTAGAGATCCACCAAGTCGAACAAAAAACTGTGCTCTTTGCAGATGACTTGACGGTGCTGATATCAGAACCCCTCATCTCCTTACCTCAGCTCTTCTTTCTTCTTGAGAAATTTGCTCTAATTAGCCACTATAAACTCAACGTCTCTAAAACGGAGGCGTATGCCATAAATATCCCGGAAGACACCCTTACTACACTGAAGAGTCAATATAAGTTCCAATGGTCCACCTCTCACATTAAGCATTTGGGAATCTACCTTTCCCATGATATACCTACCATCATTGAATTTCTCTCCTCTTCTATCTACTGTCACAGCTTCGACTAACACATGGAATGTCCCTTCACTATCCTGGCTCGGTCGTATAGCAGCCTTTAAGATGTGCCTTCTTCCAAAGTTAACCTATATTTTCAGATCCCTCCCTATCCCGATCCCTAGAGCCATGATCCATAAATTCCAGCAACTCTGTAATCGATTCATTTGGCGTAACAAGGCACCGAGAGTAGCCGTCAATACATTACAACAACCCATATTAGCTGGTGGAGCGGCTGCCCCGAGTATTCTAAGATATCATGAGGCAGCTAGATTGTCACATGTGACCCAATGGGGCTCGCCCGCGTAGAGCAGATGGGCGCAAATTGAACAAGCAGCCCTCCCGGTAGGGTTCACCTTGCGTGATCTCATATGGCTTCCCAAGCACTCTAGACCCCCTGGTCTTCTGCTTAATCACATAGTTGCCTCCAATTTAAAGTTCTGGGACAAGATACATAATCTTGCTTCTGTTGCTCCACATCCGTCCCCATCTCACACGATCAGAGGACTACTACTAGCCCTCCCTGACACCCACCCCAACCTATGGACTAATCTAGGGGTAATTAAGGTTGCAGATCTGTTCGAGGGAAATGCTCTGTTGACCTTTCAAGCATTTCTTAGGAAGTGCAACCCACCCACCATTTTACACTTTGAATTTTGGAGGCTTCGTAGCTATCTTAAATCGTGGGGCTTTGATAAAAGCCCATTGAGAGAAAGGACCAGATGGGAAGTTAGATGGGACATAACATCCCCCCGATTAAATTGCTAACAACATCATACCTTGACCTTTTGAACCTCTTTTCTATAAATCCTCCCCGGTGAGACAATGGGAAATCTTGCTAACATTGACACATGAACCATAAGAGTGGAAAATTGCAACACAATTAACAATAATTGTGTAACTCTATATGAGTTATTCCTCAAAATATTTTTACAATGGCATATGACGCCTTTACGCCTGTTCAAGATCTCACCCATCAACTCTCCCAAATGCTGGAGAGGGTGTGATGAGTTGGGAACCCCACTACACATCTGGTGGGCGTGCCCACGCATCCAAACCCTATGGCAACACGCTGGCCAATACTGTATTACGAAGGGCATCCCAATTCAACTGTCACCAAGTATGGGCCTGTTTCATATGCTACCCGCATCTCTGCCGCTTCCTCAGAAGATGTTCTGTGTCTATCTCTTTTTAGCAATCAAGCTAGCTCTGGCTAGGCTATGGCTTCAACAGATTGTACCTTCTTGGATGCAAATGGTTGAAATCTTGGGCTTTGTAAAAGCAATGGAATCCTATGTATCTCACGTACATGGCTCAGAAGATCTGCAAATTATGATCTGGGAATATGGACCTGAGTAACTCCCCATGGGCAGCAATACCTGCTCCTCCCCTTAGGATAGGTCATACCTCTGGAACTAGTGCCTCTTACCCAATCCCTACCACCCCCCACCCCATTGAATGTTACCTTCTACCCCTCTCCTCTCTCCCTCCCCCCCTGCCCCCCCCCCCCCTTTTTTTCTTTTTTTTTTTTTCTTCATGCAACTTCCTCCAGCGGGGGCGTTGTGATCCTACCGTCTTCTCTCATTACTCTCAATGTTTACTTTATCGATGGTATAATGTTATCACTGGTGAGAACAGAGTATGCTCTCTTATTCTTAATAGGTTATTGTGTTCTTTATGGTTTCTATGATGTTTAAGATTACATAATGTTTAAGCACTTTGACAATCAAGAAATTCGTAATGAGATTGTCCATTTTATAATGCAAGTTTTGTCTTTTTATGAGCAATGCCAAAGGGTTTCTCTTTTTTCTTGTTTAATTTCCAGCTAATGGACCCCACGACGAAGAAAAATTAGATGTATTCTACTGTCTGTCATTGCTCACTGTATATTTGATATGTTGTCATTATCATTCTTGTTATTTATGCTGATTTAAAACAATAAAAACCTTTTAAAAAAAACAAAAACTAAACCCCTCCCATTTTCGCCAGGCATGTTTAGTTTCACTTTTATTTTATGTACTTCTGTTGCCTCACACAGCCATGCTCCATGCTGATGTGGTGCAGACAATTTTTGTAGAAGGAATGAAAGCTTCAGAACAACAGGTTAGAACTGTACAGGCTTCTAATGCTGCCTAGAATGACAACATAACAAGCAAATCACTTTAACCCCTTGGCTACCAGAGAGGATTGCAGTGAATTCACTTGTTATGTGCTGTAGTGCATTTTGATAGCCAGGGGGTTAAATTCTGCTTCAGGATGAATGTTTTTGTTCTATAAAGGCATTGGAGGTGAGGAGGTAATGTGCTGCTCTGCTCTTTATTACAAGTTGCCAATTGTGATTTACAGCCTTTAGGGCACTTTGACAACAATGTTTGTAGACTGTAAGGCTGTAAAATGTGTATGTGTGTAAACCACTCACATGGCATATTTGTTTGTATGTATGTATGTATATGTATGTATATGTATGTATATATATATATATATATATACTGTATATATATATATATACATACACACACACATCACATTAAAAATTGTTAATCTGTTCTTTTATCAAGTAAGTGTGGTATGTTTGTGTTTTGTGGTAAATTGAATTTCTAATTTTAAACACATTTGTTGACCCCTGGATTACATATAATCTACAACATTCCATGTTTTCCTTTGAGAGCAACATCATGTTATATTTATATTTCAGAACAAAATAAATGTAACATCTGTGTGTATTTGTACCAAAAATATCAGAGTTCCCAAGATTTTTTTCATATAGCGGAAAAAATACCTACATTTTATATTTTCTTCCACTGGCTGCAAAGGTTGTTGATGAGCTTGCATGCTGCTAGTTTTAATATTGCTATTGTTTACACAAAACTGTGTTTAACTCCAACAAAATGTTAAGCACATTCAAAGTCATCTCCAGAAAAGCAATACACTAATGGCTTGTCAATAAACATGTCCTATGAGCACATCTGGGTCTGCACAGATGTGTATTGCTGTCTCAAAACTGACATTGACTATGTGTTTAACTCTTTTGCAAGAGGCTAACACACTTCTGTGCAAGCACTAGTGCAATAATAAAATTCCCTAGCAAACTGTCACATTTTATGTCCCTTTAAATAGGGTTTTCTTTAGAATATTTTGCATTAAAAGTTTAACATGATTTGTTTTTGGTATACATAATAGAAATTGTATGGCCATTTGAGTCAAGTGAATATTGATTTTTGGTGTAGCTTCCATTACAAAAAATATTGCAATTGGTGTGTGTATTTGTGTATCTCCATAAAAGGGGAAATGTAATTTTACATCTAATATTTATTTTTAGTTGTCCTAAATAATAATAATAAAAAAAGTCCTCATTTTTTCCCACTTTTTTTGGGGGTGTGGGGGGTGTGGGGGGCGCTTCAGGTTTTTGTGCCTACAGGCACCTGAGAAGTAAATCCGGCCCTGCTGATAAAGAGATCACCGCCCCAACCGCCATTCCCAAACATCGCCAGCACTAACTAAAGATATTAACCCCTAAACCGCAGTTCCCCAACATCACTGACACTAACCGAAACACTAAATAAACCTAATAATCCCTAAACCGCCATTCCCAAATATCGTCAACACTAACTAAAAATATTAACCCCTAAACCGCTGTTCCCAAACATCGCCAACACTAAATAAACATATTAACCCCTAAACTGCCGGCCCCCACATCACAACAACCTAAATTAAACTATTAACCCCTAAACCTAACAACCCCTAACTTTAACATAATTAAAATAGACCTAAATTAAAGTTACAATTATTAACTAACTACCTATTTAAAAGGTAGGATTTAGGTCTATTTTAATTATGTTAAAGTTAGGGAGTGTTAGACTTAGGGGTTAATATAGTTTAATTTAGGTTGTTGCAATGTGGGGGCCGGCGGTTTAGGGGTTAATAGGTTTAGTTAGTGTCTGAGATGTTTGGGAACGGCGGTTTAGGGGTTAATAGGTTTAGTTAGTGTTTGGGAACGGCGGTTTAGGGGTTAATAGGTTTAGTTAGTGTCGACGGTGTCAGGGAACTGCGGTTTAGGGGTTAATAGCTTTATTTAGTGATTTAGTTAATATAGGCGATGTCGGGGAACTGTGGTTTAGGGGTTAATAGGTTTAGGTAGTGTTGGTGATGTGGGGGGCGGCGGTTTAGGGGTTAATAGGTTTAGTTAGTGTCGACTATGTGGGGGGATGGCGGCTTAGGGTTTAATAGCTTTATTTAGTGTCGGCGATGTGGGTGGTGGCGGCGGCGGTTTTAGATAATTTTGTTTCGGCATATTAGTTATGTTTAGTTATATTAGTTATGTTTAGTTAAATCGATTTTTCGGATCCTTTCGTTTTTTCGGATCCATTTTTTATTCATATGCTTTATTCTATTCTAAACTTCAGAATAGAATAATGCATATGAATAAAGAATGGATCCAAAAAAATGAACGGATCCGAAAAAAAACGATTTAACTTAACATAACTAATTTGCCAAAATTATTTTTTTTTTTTGATAACTAATTTGCAGAAACAAAATTATTTATTTAACTAATGAAAACAAAACAAAACATTTTTTTTAGCGTTGCACATGTCTAATATATACATACATATACATCTCTAAATATGTGAATGTATATATATGTATATATATATATACAGAAACATATATATGTATTTGTGTGTAGATATGTATCTATGTTTTATTGCGTATTGCCTGTACATATTTCACATTCCAATGTTCTTCATATATAGGAAATTGTTATTTTATTATAAATATGTATATATATATATATATATATATATACCTATATTAAAAACTAATATAGATACCTCTCCCTCAGCACCGGTATATTTCCCTCATCTCTGAAACATGCACTGGTCACACCTATCGTCAAAAACCTTCCCTCGATCCTACCTCCCCATCCAACTACCGCCCTATTTCCCTTCTCCCTCTTGCCTCAAAGCTTCTCGAAAAACTAGTATATGCACGCCTATCCCACTTCCTTAAGTTAAACTCCCTCCTTGACTCACTGCAATCTGGATTTCGTCCCCATCACTCCACAGAGACAGCAATTGTTAAGGTTACCAAAGACCTACTTACAGCAAAATCAAAAGGCAACTTCTGTCTGATTATCCTCCTTGATCTGTCCGCAGCCTTTGACACTGTTGACCACCCTCTTTTTCTCCAAACCCTACAATCCTTTGGCATCTGTGACAGAGCCCTCTTGTGGCTCTCTTCCTACCTGTCAAACTGTACCTTTAGTGTAGCCTTTTCTGGGACCTCCTCTGCCCCGTCACCACTCTCTGTCAGAGTACCGCAGAATACACATGAACAGTGTACAGCTCCACAGTATCACAGGTGCAGGTGGTGAGAGGGACTGTCAACCTCGATAATATGTAGAAAAATAGAAAATCCACAGCACCACTGTAAGTTTTCAATGCTTTATTGAGACATCTTTATCCCATGCAGGTACAAAGTAGATAGGCAGCAACGTTTCGGGATGTTATCCCTTAATCATGCTAATGAGCCTCATCTGTTGAGGTACATTTATAGGCCTACATATTAACCCCATGTATAATGTTACAAAGTGATTTCTATCACTTAACACTACCACCTAGTGGTTACAAAAATTATTACAATGTTAAACACATAAGTAAAGTTAAAAACAATATACAATATACCTATTCATATGTTGTTAAAATACATATAATTTCTTACCAATACTTGATTTTTACAATGTAATTCATTATCTAAGGACTATTGCAATTTTTTATACTACATAAGTATATATTACAGAAACACTTTAAGGTCCAGTTCTCTATTAATGCCTTTAGGAATTAGAGCATCCAATTTATGTATCCAGTATGACTCCTTTTGTTTTAATATGGTTTCCCTATTGCCCCCTCTTCTTAAATTATCCACTCCATCAATTATTTGCCACCTTAACTGACTTATATTGTGGCCTGCACTCAAGAAGTGACATGATACAGGGGCTTCTTGGTCCCCACATCTGATATTGGATCTGTGTTGACTCATCCTATCTCGTACCCTTCTGGTGGTCTCACCGATATAGATTTTGGAACACGGGCATTTAATGAGGTATACGACATAGGATGAGTCACACGTATAGAAATTGTTAATGCTAAATTTTTTCCCTGTTTGGGGATGTTGAAATTCTGTCCCTTTAATAACTGCACTACAGCTTGCACAGCCCAAACATGGAAAGGTTCCATAACTCTTTTTAGTTATGTATTTCTGTTTCTTCCTAGATCCTAAATCATTTCTAACTAGAATATCCCCCAGGTTTTGGACCCTGCGGTATGCCATCATTGGTGGGTTTTTAAAGGATACAAAATCCATATTGCAATTTTTCAAAATGTGCCAGTGTCTGGATATAATGTTTCTAATTTCTCTATTGATGGGGTTAAACTGTGTTACACACACTACCCTCTCGTCATTCTCTTTCTTAGAAACACTAATTCCTTTCTCCTCTGGCTCCTGAACCCTTTTAATCTCACTTTCAATCAATTTCACAGGGTATCCCCTTTGTATGAATTTATCCCCCATTTCTTGAAGTCTATTCTTGACTAGTGATTCTTCATTGACTATCCTTTTCACTCTTTTAAATTGGCTACGTGGTAGGGAATTTTTTAAGGGTTCATTATGAAAGCTCTCATACCTTAGTAAAGTATTTCTGTTTGTTTCCTTTCGGTGTAAATCAATCTTAAAATTACAAGTTTCCTTATCAATATGTATTACTGTGTCCAAGAATACCACCTTTTCTTCACTGAAGGTTAATGTGAATTTTAAATTATTAACAGCCAGATTTAGTTCATCAAGTACCGCAAGGCTCTGTCCTCGGTCCCCTTCTCTTCTCAATCTACACGTCATCACTAGGTTCCCTAATAAAGTCCCACGGTTTCCAATATCATTTGTATGCCGATGACACCCAAATCTACTTCTCTGCACCAGACCTATCTCCTTCCTTGCTAACCCGTGTCACTAACTGTCTTTCTCACATCTCTTCCTGGATGTCCTCTCACTACCTCAAGCTAAATCTCTCCAAAACTGAGCTCCTTATTTTCCCCCCTTCTTCCAAATTCTCCACCCCAATCTCTCTATAACTGTCTACAACTCTATCATTACCCCTACCCCGCATGCCCGATGTCTCGGGGTCACATTTGACTCAGATCTTTCTTTCACTCCTCACATTCAGTCATTGGCTAAAGCCTGCCGCTCCCACCTCAAAAACATCTCTAAAATTAGACACTTCCTTACACAAGACACAACTAAGATTTGAATCCACTCTCTCATCCTTTCCCGCCTCGATTACTGCAACTCTGTCCTCTCTGGTCTCCCCACCTGCCGCCTAGCTCCTTTACAATCCATAATGAATGCCTCTGCCAGGCTCATCTTCCTTACACGTCGCTCTTCATCTGCTGCACCTCTCTGCCAATCCCTTCACTAGCTTCCTCTTGCCTCTAGGATTAAACAGAAAATTCTCACTCTGACATACAAAGCCCTCAACTGCACTGCTCCCCCCTATATCTCTGACCTTGTCTCCAGATACTCTCCCTCCCGTCCCCTTCTCTATGCTCATGACCTCCTACTCTCCTCCTATCTTGTTACCTTATCACACCCCCATTTACAGGACTTCTCCAGACTGGCTCCCATCTTGTGGAACTCTCTGCCTCGCTCCACAAGACTCTCCCCTAGTTTTGAAAGCTTCAAAAGACTCTGATGCATACAACCTATGCTAACCTTTCTTTATACCAGTTCCTCTCCTCCATTGCTATCCCCTGAACCCCCTTAGCATGTAAGCCTAAGAGTCCAGCTGTTTGTAGATCACCTTCTTAAGAGCTGACTACAACAGTGCAACTCTTGGCAGGGCCCTCTACCTATTTGATCCCTATAATTGTTTTGTTGTACACCGCTTTTGTTTATAGCGCTGCGGAATCTGTTGGCGCTCTACAAATAACCAATAATAATAATAATAATATTCTAAATAATACATAGAATGTATATGCATTTTTACAGTATCTATCATTTTTAATAATTATTATTAATATTTTTTAATATTTAAATAACGCTCTTTAAGATGACTAATTCTTCATGTGTGCTAACCTAACACTGCCTTAGACCTAAAGCGCAAAACCCAAAGCGCATTAAGCATATTTTACATTACTATGTTCTTCACATTACATTTTTATTATTAAATATATATATATATATATATATATATGTGATGTTAATGTAAAATGTATATATCTATACCTTTATATCTTAAGGAATACATATATTCTGTATGTATACATATATATATGTATGTGTGTGTATATATATATGTGTGTGTAAAATATGTATTTACAATAAAAACAACATTTTCCTGTATGTGAAGAACATTGGAATGTGAAATATAAATAACTGCTGTCCAGTTAGAGCGCAAGTGGTAAGTGTTAGGTTTTTTCTTCTGCGCTTTCCATTGAAGCCTATGGGGAGAAAAACTTAAAGTGGTCGCAATATCCAAAGTCCTTTACGCTTGAGAAGGAGCAGGGTTAAAGATAGTGACAACAGGAAGCAATAGAAGGAATATGGACATTTATGGGCTGTGTGAAGCTGGCCCCTCGGCACAAATAAAAAATCCACTGTTTTGTTAGTGCTATGTTTGTGCTGATTTTGTGCCATACAAATTAAGATTTGTGCTGCTGTTATCTTTAAGATAATAGCAATTGTTTTTTGAGTTATTACGGATTAAATTAAGGTCACCAAAGGGCTGGTTGGTTAGTGTTGTTTTTGTGCCAGTTTGTGCTGTTTAAATCTCTGTTCTATCTCATTTAATTTTTTATTTATTAATGATTTAATAAAGGTCACCCAGCCGCTCTACAACAGCCAAAACACATCAAATTGGACTGGTTGGTTAGTGCTGCGTTTGTGCAGTTAACATTTTTATTTGTGCTGCGTTTGTGCCGGTTTGTGCCGTTTAAATCTCTGTTCTATCTCATTTTGTTTTTGAGTTATAAACGATTTAATAAAGGTCACCAAAGGTCACCCAGCCCCCCTACAACAGCCAAAACACATGAATATGGGCTGGTTACTTAGTGCTGCGTTTGTGCCGTTTAAGGGGCCGATTTATCATCAGCCTGTCCGACATGATCCACTCTTGTGAACGACTTGTGCTATGCTGCCCCCCTGAAGATTCGCTGCCAATCGGCCACTAGGGGGTGTCAATCAGCCCGATCATATAGGATGGGGCGGATTGATGTCTGCAGCCTCAGAGGCAGTGGACCAGTTATGGAGCAGCGGGCTGAAGGCTTGCGCGGAAACGGGCATCACGCTCCATTCGTAGCTTGATAATTCGGCCCCTAAATCTCTGTTCTATTTCATTTTGTTTTTGAGTTATTAACGATTTAATAAAGGTCACCCTGCCCACCCTACAACAGCCAAAACACATGAAATTGGGCTGGTTGGTTAGTGCTGCGTTTGTGCCATTAACATTTTTATTTGCGCTGCTTTGGTTTTTTAGTTATAACAGTTTGTTTTTTCTCAGTGAAAACGATGTAACCCGCCATCCAATTTGCATCAGCTGTGTAAAGTTGGCACTCCAATGTGAATAAAATTATACCATTCAATTGTGCTGTGTTTGTGCTGATTTGTGACAGTTTTGTTTTGGATATATTAAGCATTATATATGATCTAACTCCGCCCACTTTGCACTGACTGTTGTAGGGGGGGGGGCTGGGTGATCTTTGGTGACCTTTTTTTAAATCGTTAATAACTCAAAAATGAGATAGAACGGAGCTTTAAACTGCATAAACCGGCACAAACACAGCACTAACCAACCATCCTGGTTTCATGTCTTTTGGCTGTTTTAGGGGGGCTGGGTAACTTTTGGTGACCTTTATTTAATTAGTAATAGCTCAAAAACAATTGCTATTATCTTAAAAATAACGGCAGCACAAATCTTCATTTTTATGGCACATAACAGCACAAATGTAGCACTAACAAAACACAGTGGATTTTTTATTTGTGCAGCCACATTTATGTACTAAATGGATTAGGTTGCTAGATTGTGCATATGGATTATTATTATTTTTTTACCAATTACTATATAGTTTGATATACTAGAACATTAGTAATACAGGTATGTTACATCAAATTAATGGTTTAAAATTACTATTTATTTTAAGCCTTCAATGTTGAATGCTAGTTAATTTCCAGGGCATAATGGGTTAAATTACTCCGGAGATCTATGATCTCATTTAAATATCTGTGGCATGAGACACTTGATTTATTAAACAAAAACATTAACCTCTAGCTTATAGAGAGCAGTGCCCTATGTTATTCCTATGGGATTTTCTTTTTTCTTTTAGCTCACAGTGAGTTCAGAACACACCCTAGAAACATTGTCATATTATTAACTAGGATATGAAGAAAACAAAATTAGTAATAAAGATGTCACCTATAGAGTGTAAATATATAGGATCTACCTTCCTGTAAATTGCAAATTATGGGCCAGATTACGAGTAGAGAGCAAATGAACGCTTTCACTCGAGCATTAATTGTGCTAGAAATAAGCTTTTTGTGCTTGTCGGGTTGCGCTCATATTACAAGTTGAAAGTAATTTGTTATATATACATGATTATATATAGGTAAATTGTTATATATACATGATTATATATAGGTCAATTGTTATATATACATGATTATATATAGGTCAATTGTTATATATACATGATTATATATAGGTAAATTGTTATATATACATGATTATATATAGGTCAATTATTATATATACATGATTATATATAGGTAAATTGTTATATATACATGATTATATATAGGTAAATTGTTATATATACATGATTATATATAGGTAAATTGTTATATATACAGGATTATATATAGGTCAATTGTTATATATATACATGATTATATATAGGTCAATTGTTATATATACATGATTATATATAGGTAAATTGTTATATATACATGATTATATATAGGTATTGATATAAAGATATATCTATATATATATATATATAGGAATATATTTTTATAAATAGAATATATTCTGCTATGTGCAAAACATTAGAGTGCAAAATATTTACAGTAAACACATAGTTAAAACCTTTATTAAATATGAATATTGCATAAATATGCTTTAACATCTTTTCATCTACTTGACTTCAAAGGGTTCCAATGCACTTATATACATCTGGCCCTATGTGCTTTACCTGAACACAGAATAATTAGCATTCAAAGTATTGCACAGCAAAGTCAAAGCACAGAGCAATTTTTAGTAGAATGTAGAAGTAAAGCAGAATATTACACATCCATAGCTCTACATGCCATGAACGCAGAGCAATAAACACACATTACTGTGGAAAGTTAAATACCAAAAATTGTTAAGCATGAAGAGAGATGCATTATACACGCATAGTTCAGCATCTGGGTAGGGCTTGCCGATTGGTGGCTAAATCGCTTTCCAGGGTTCTGAACCAAAAATGGACAGGCTCCTAAGCTTTCATTCCTGTTTTTTCAAATAAAGATACCAAGAGAACGAAGAAAAATTCATAATAGGAGTAAATTAGAAATGTGCTTAAAATTTCCTGCTCTATCTGAATCATTAAAGGAAAAAGTGGGCTTCATATCCCTACGCAATAATAGAGAGTATCAAACACCCAAAGTATTAAAAAACATGAGCCAGAACGTTTTAGCCAATACAAATCCAGAGCCGGTTGATAACAGTTAAGAGAAATAGTTTAAAATATTCTATGCTGCCTGCAAATCATCAGGATCCACAGCATTGCAGACACTGAGAGATATTAATAGAGTCTAAAGTATTCTGAGCACAGAGACTTAATAAAACACATGATCCTACTATTGTCTTTTTTCAAACCCTCATTCCAAATATTGACATTATTACTTATGAGCATGGCTTGAAATATATTACTATGGTTTACTAAACAGGAAAAAAAAAAATTCTACCAAAAGAGAATAAAAATATACTAGTCCACATATTGTTAAATATAGTCTAAAGCCTAATCTTTAACTAGGCCTGTACTAGTGGACTAATGAAAATTCCATCCTTACTTATGAGTATAGATATTCAGAATTTGGTTCACCGTTATCATTTGCACAGCCTCAAAAAAATTTACTAAATATTTATTGTTGAAGCATAAACAAACATTTTGGGCTCAACTGCCCTTAGTCATGCATGTATGTAAATCATTAGCTTTATTCTCCAACTCTTTCACTTCCATAATTATACACAGTACATGGACTCAATGCAGTAAATAAATGTCCAAAGATGTCCAAAGATAAAGTAAGGCTTGTGTGTCACACTTTTTTAGGCGGGTAAGCTGATCAAGTTATTGCAAAGATTTGAAACAAATATAAATACAAAATACAGCAGCACAGCCTCAAAAAAAGTACATTTATTGTTGAAGTATAAAGAGTTTGGGCTCAACTGCTCTTAGTCGTGTATTTACAGAGTATGCAGTTGAGCCTGAAACGTATTTTTTTATGCGTCAACAAGAAATGTTTTGTACGTTTTTTGAGGCTGTGCTGCTGTATTCTGTATTTATATTTGATTCAAGTCTATGCAGTGACTTGATCAGCTTACCCACCGAATACAAAGTGTGGCACAGGTACTTACCTTACTTTGGGCCATTTTACAAGTGCAACACTAACTATCGCTTTCACAAAAGCGATATTAGCGCTTCACTGAGTAATATCAGCCCAGTTCGCATTGCTTTGACATGTGCTTAATTACTAACATGTGGTATGAATTTAATTTAGTTTAACACTAAAAATGTCTAGCAGCAAATGGTTTATAGGTCAAGTGCTATATTATTTAAAACAATAGCTAATACAATCTAGATACATGTTTAACCATTCGCTTCCAGGGAGGTCTGAAAGATAATGCATAATATTGCTATGCAAACCTATTGGGAACCTAAGATTGCATCTTTGTGTACACCTTTTTTTCTATCTGAGATCTTCTGCTTTGTTCTTTCCTTGTCCCTTTCTCTGTTCGATAAAGCGAAGACAACATAATTTACACCCATACTTTTATCACCTATTTGTAATCTGATAAAACCTAGCTGCTCTACAGAAAGTGATCATCTGAAAACAAAACATACATAAACACTGACAGGAATATAATAGAGATAGAGAGTGGATATAGGAGATAGGGAGAGAGAAGGAAAGAGATAAATAAAGAGAGCAACATCATTAGTTGACAGCATACCAACGAGAGTGAGAGGGACAGAAGATCAGAAGATAGGGAGATAAGGAGAGAGAGTGAGAGAGAGAGAGAGAGAGAGAGAGAGAGAGAAAGAGGGAGAGAGGGATATTAAGGCAGAGGGAAGGAGAGAGAGAGAAAGAGAGGGAGATTAAGGCAGAGTGAGGGAGAGAGAAAGAGAGGGATATTAAGGCAGAGAGAGAGAGAGAGAGAGAGAGAGAGAGAGAGAGAGAGAGAGAGAGAGAGAGAGAGAGAGAGAGAGAGAGAGAGAGAGAGAGAGAGAGAGAGAGAGAGAAAGAGAGGGAGATTAAGGCAGAGTGAGGGAGAGAGAGAGAGAGGGATATTAAGGCAGAGTGAGGGAGAGAGAAAGAGAGGGATATTAAGGCAAAGTGAGAGTGAGAGAGAGAGAGAGAGAGAGAGAGAGAGAGAGAGAGAGAGAGAGAGAGAGAGAGAGAGAGAGAGAGAGAGAGAGAGAGAGAGAGAGAGAAAGAGGGAGAGAGGGATATTAAGGCAGAGGGAAGGAGAGAGAGAGAAAGAGAGGGAGATTAAGGCAGAGTGAGGGAGAGAGAAAAAAAAAGGGATATTAAGGCAGAGTGAGAAAGAAAGAAAGAAAGAAAGAAAAGAAAGAAAGAAAGAAAGAAAGAAAGAAAGAAAGAAAGAAAGAAAGAAAGAAAGAAAGAAAGAAAGAAAGAAAGAAAGAAAGAAAGAAAGAGAGGGAGATTAAGGCAGAGTGAGGGAGAAAGAGAGGAAAATTAAGGCAGAGTGAGGGAGAGAGAGAAAGAGAGCAAGATTAGGGGAGAGTGAGGGAGAGAGAGAGAGAGAGAGGAGGGAGGGAGATTAGGGGAGAGTGAGGGAGAGAGAAAGAGAGGGAGATTAAGGCAGAGTGAGAGAGAGAGAGAGAGAGAGAGAGAGAGAGAGAGAGAGAGAGAGAAAGAGAGGGAGATTAAGGCAGAGTGAGGGAGAGAGAGAGAGAGAGAGAGAGAGAGAGAGAGAGAGAGAGAGAGAGAGAGAGAGAGAGAGAGAGAGAGAGAGAGAGAGAGAGAGAGAGAGAGAGAGAGAGAGAAAGAGAGGGAGATTAAGGCAGAGTGAGGGAGAGAGAAAGAGAGGTATATTAAGGCAGAGTGAGAGAGAGAGAGAGAGAGAGAGAGAGAGAGAGAGAGAGAGAGAGAGAGAGAGAGAGAGAGAGAGAGAGAGAGAGAGAGAGAGAGAGAGAGAGAGAGCAAGAAAGAAAGAAAGAGAGGGAGATTAAGGCAGAGTGAGGAAGAGAGAGAGAAAGAGAGGAAAATTAAGGCAGAGTGAGGGAGAGAGAGAAAGAGAGCGAGATTAGGGGAGAGTGAGGGAGAGAGAGAGAAAGGGAGGGAGGGAGGGAGGGAGGGAGGGAGATTAGGGGAGAGTGAGGGAGAGAGAAAGAGAGGGAGATTAAGGCGGAGTGAGGGAGAGAGAAAGAGAGGAAAATTAAGGCAGAGTGAGGGAGAGAGAGAAAGAGAGCGAGATTAGGGGAGAGTGAGGGAGAGAGAGAAAGGGAGGGAGGGAGATTAGGGGAGAGAGAAAGAGAGGGAGATTAAGGCAGAGTGAGGGAGAGAGAGAGAGAGAGAGAGAGAGAGAGAGAGAGAGAGAGAGAGAGAGAGAGAGAGAAAGAGAGAGAGAGAGAGAGAGAGAGAGAGAGAGAGAGAGAGAGAGAGAGAGAGAGAGAGAGAGAGAGAGAGAGAGAGAGAGAGAAAGAGAGGGAGATTAGGGGAGAGTGAGGGAGAGAGAAAGAGAGGAAAAGAAGGAGAGAAGTAGAGAGAACATAATTGGTTAACAGCATACCGACAAGAGAGAGGAGGAGAGACAGAACATAGGGAGAGAGACATACAGAAAAAGGGGGTGAGGGGGAGAGAGAGAGAGAGAGAGAGAGAGAGAGAGGAAGAGAGAGAGGAGTAGAGAGAAAATAGAGAGAATTAACTATTGCAATGGTTAACAGCAATCAGATTATTTTATCTATTCTACTGTCTCCACATTAGAATAGGAGGACTGCAGCACTAACAGATTGATCAAGTTGAACTTGCCCTCTTCCCCTAGAAGAGAAATACAGATATAGCAGAAGCTTTTAAGCCTAATTCTGACTGACATATTATCACAATTGCCCTATGACCTCCTTTATTTCTATTCTTAGAAAGGACCCCTGAGATTCCAAATTAACCCTGTCATGTCAGTTGCTGCAGAACAGACAAGTTAATATGAGCTTCTATCCTTCCAATGAAATTAGCTTAATACTCTAAGAAAAGCACAATTTAGGAATATGACTCATATCAAATATTAATCTTGCTAATGTCATTCATAAAGATAAAATATATAAATGAGATGGAACACATAAATACTAATGAACTCATAATTTTCCTACATGTTTTTATCATTAGTAGCATCATTTTGCAAGTTATAAACCTCATAAGTTCACAAATATTCAGTGACTACAAATGTTTATTTTGTTGTGATTTATTTGCTGTGTTGAAAGGTTGAATTATAAACCTCAATGTGATTCTGAGCTTTACACAGCAAAATACAAAACAAACGATGCTTCATAACAATATCAAACCAATGAATCTAGATACCTGATTGTCAGGTCTAAGCATCGTGATAATGATCAGTAAATGTGTTAAACGTAAGATCTGGTGATCACTATTCGCTTTAAGATCAGTCCGACTGAATGCACCATTTGCAGATACAGATCTGTTCTCCCTTTGCAGATGTGGTCGGCTGAACATGTGCTATGCAAGGACACTCAAAAAAAAAATCAATTTTTAACCATCTGCTCTGAACACACCCTGCAGATTACAAAGTCTCTGCTCCCTGATTGATTCAAGCATGTGGCGGCTTTTGTTTCTGTGTGAATAGCTTTTGCTTAAGATCCAAAGCTAAGGCTTTGTTACAGATGAGGTTAATTATGTACGTATCGATAATACAATCTATTTTACCCTACACGTATTTATTGGAAAATATAATTTGTTATAAGTTGTAGTTAACTAAATCTACTTAGAAAATTTAGAGGAGATTTGATAAAATATTAAAATGAGAATGAATTAACAAAAATAATGCAGAAGATCTCATAAGAGTGTACAAAAATATATTTTGGTATCATGAATCTTGTGAAATTGTTTGAGTACAGAAAATACCTTGCTGAAATTTTATGAAAATCTATACAGACAAATAATTCCAAAAATGCAACATCATAATGAAGCATAGGAGTCAAATTGATTTCATGGAGGTATATAAGCATAGCTATTCCACAGGGTTTCATGAAACTTTATTTAAAAAAAAAAAAAAAAATGATAGAATACAGATATTTAAAATGCAGCCTAGAGGTGACCATTTGGCCTCAAAGGCATTTAATCTGTGAAATGGCGCATCCTGATTATGATTGGTAGCTGATCTCCATGCAAATATTGGAGATGACCCGGGAAGGCATCTGTGGGTGTTATCAGACTTCAAATCAAACCTCTTTCCCTGAAGTCCTGATAACCCATGTGCCCACATAAGGCATCAGATCCTATGTCCTCCAGTTCTTCTCAGCTGTATAGCCACCCTTAAACTCTAATGAGAACCCCAGGCTCATCTGTCAGCCACATTCCCACTTTAGATATCAGATTAGGCACTTTGTCCCTGCAACTATCCTGACCATAACATTTAGAGGGGGTATTCATTGAGCACAAAGCTAAATTTAAAGGCTGCAGGGTGGCACTGGTAGGAGACCCCATTTTCTATGACCTATTCATAAAATGATTTAAAAAAAATCTTTGCCCTCCATTTTCTCTCCCCTTGCTCTTTATAAAACACTGGGCTATATAAAGAGTACCTGCCGACTCTCAGACACCATGCACAGGGTTAGTGCAGGTGGAAGAAAGAGACTGATTGTCCTCGCTGCAAGATGAATAATGCCCCGGAGCAGTGCCTACGTGAGGAGGGGCTAATGACCTCACGCTAGGCATTACGGGCGTGGTCACGTGAGCCGTCGCTCACTTGTTTTGTAGCCGAGCAGGAGCGAAGACCTGTGAAGAGAAGCCGGAGAATCTCTACTTACCATGTCGGAGTTGCAGAAGATTCTCTCGACGGTCCAGGAGCTGTTGTCGTCGAAGGGTGAAGACTGGGTCCGGAGGCGGTTGGCGATTGAAGAAGAAGCAGGAACCGGAGGAGTCGTCACGGCGGTCGGTGTACCATCCAGGCCGACAAGGAGATCCCGTCCGCCAGAAAGGCTAAGTCCATCATCCGGAAGACGTCAGGAGTCCGGGAGTCGTAGAGGAAAAGCGGCAAGAGCTTCAGCGGGTCAGCGGTCGTCATCGGTGAGAAGGAGAGGAGCTGCAGGACATCGGTCAGGACCGGGAGACATCAGCAGAACGGATGCAACACGGTTTCCCCAGGGAGAAGCTGCACCAGGTAATTCTTCTTCTTTTTCAGGAGCTGTTTTCGTCCGATGGGATGAAGAGGTGTCGGAAGAAGCGGAGATGGCGGCAGGTGAGGAGGAACCTTGCGAGACGGAGGACGTAAGTATTTTGGCGCCAAAACAGGGGATAACGGCTCCAGGCCCAAGGTGCGCGGCATATCAGGAAAAATGTACGGCTTTTAAGCCTGGGGGTATTATCAATGAAAATAATGATGGACAATATGTTGTAATACAGCATCAGGACATTAGTACGGCACTTAGGCCTTTAGGCAGAGGAGGACCAGGTAAAGTTGGTCATTTTGAAACATGTGCAGCAGTTAGGCCTGAGGTAATTACAGGCTGTGATAAAGAAGCTAGTCAAGGTGTTAGGGATAAAACATCACAGTTGATTTATGAGGAAGCGTTAAGCGTCAGGGGCCAGGATTTGTTTACGGCTAATGAGCCTTTTTTAATGCAGCAGCAATTTGGTGAAGAACATTTTAGTCAGGTAGGCAGGCATGGTAAAACGGCTAGTGAGCCTAGAGCAGCGAATACAGACTCTTCAAACAAGAATAGCTCAAGGAATACTGGATTGAATAAGCCAGTTACTGTCGGAGTTTCTGCTTCAACAGGTAGAAAGGCTTTAGAAAAAAGAAAGCATTGTTTTACAGGTCCAGGAGAGAAAAACGCTGAGAGGGATGTTAGGCCTGAGAGTTTTAGAAATTGGGAATGTGCCATTTTAGATGATAATGCTAGAGAGATGTTTTTTAAGGAGCATAATGTTAGCAATAGAACTAGTGGGATCTTAAATAGTGAGGCTATTCTAGGCAGGGTAACGTTTCTTTTTCTTCAGATCCTATTCATCCTGAGTTTATAACACCTGGCCGGAGCAGTGATACGTTTCCTTCTAAGATACAGGAGGAAGCAGACTCTTTATGGATTGACGAACAGTACAGTGATTTCGGAGAGGAGGAAGAACAATCAACTTTACCAGGACCAGCAGCGTCTGAGCAGGTAAACAGTTTAGACATTGTATCTCAGTTAATTAGAGCGTTAGTTCCAGGTAATGTTATTTCTGAGGGTAATAGGGCTAGTAATTTAGAGAAGGTTAACACTAGGGTCTGTAATGATAGTGATAGGGATTTCCTTAGGGGGGGCTCTGTTGATAGGGGTGTTAGTGTTTTTGATAGAAGGTTAGCGAACAGGGAATACGCATCCTCTCAGCCTCAGGTAGTCCACAGTGAAAGAAAGAGACAGGAGAAAAGTTCCAGGAGTTCAGTTTCACGGCGGCGGGAGAGATCCCGTTCGCCTATTACGTTCAGACAAAGCAAAGAATTAGGCGATTCGTCACTTTGGGGTTCATTGGATAAACAATCAAGGGAAAGAGGGAGACCCAGAAGGTCTAGGACTCCGGTTAGAAGGAGAGAAAATGAAAGAGATAAGCAGAGAAAAGGTAGTGAATCAACACGTCAGGAAGCAAGGAGGGAGACGGTCATTACAAGGGAGAATCCTGTAATGTCCAATACTGCAGGTGAGAGTTCAAGTGTTAATGTGAATGATTCGAATGCGTCTGATGTAAGGTGCGATATGATGTTAAAAGGTTTGAAAGATTTAATTGCTAGGATGGAGAGTAGTGGTCCGGTGAGTGCCGAGGGCACTTCAGGTCCGGTCGGTGTTTGGGTTCAGCAAATTGCGCCCTCAGGAGGTGGTCCTCCTGAGCAGGCTCCTTCGGTAATTTTAAGTAGTGCAAGTATGGTTGGGCTCCCTAAGGTATCTGATCAGGCTTTGAGACGACCTTGCTTATGTTCGGTCGGGCCTTTGGGCATTCATTTATCTTTAGAGATAAAAGAGAAGATTTGGCGGAGAGAGTTTATTGAAATTTTCTCATTGCTTCCGGTGGATCAAGTTTTTGACATCAAAGATGATGTAAGGAGCGAGTCTTCTAAAAAAGAAGAAGACGAGCGTAAAAAGAAATTTAGGAAGCTTCCTAAAACTTTATCTAATTGGTCGACTGCCTTTTGTATTTTGGCAAGCGTAGCTGGTGAAAAGAACCCCGAGCTCTGCTCTTCCCTCTTTTGTTACCTTAATGAAATAGCCAGTGCTTGTCGCACGTATGGCGGTCTTGCGTGGTGGAAATACGACGAACAGTTTCGTCAACGTCTTGCAGTTCGTCCTGAAATGAGATGGGACGATAGGGATATGGGGATATGGTTGGAGCTTATGACTCCTTTAAGGTCTCAGTCCTTTCGTGCTACGGGAGGAGGAAGTAATGCTTCCTCAGCATCATCATCAGCAGTGGCCCTCAGAAAAGGGCTTTGCTTCCAATTCAATGAAGGAACATGCAAATTTGGAACAGCTTGTAAATACAAGCACAAGTGCTCCTTTTGTGGAGGAGTCCACTCTAGCGCAAAATGCTTTAAGAAAGGTAAATCCCTCTCAAAAGGAGAAAGTACTATTCAAAGCCAAGACGCCAGTGAAAGTCGAAAGGATGGCGCCTTGGTTAGAATTGTACGGTAAGAAGAAAGCTAAAAGATCAGATGCGGACACTCTATTGAGGGGGTTTTCAGCTGGGTTTTATATCCCCTTTTTTGAGGGGATTGAATCAGTTTTTGCAGGTAACTTAAAATCAGCATCGGATTTTCCGGAAGTAGTGATGACTAAGATTCAGAAAGAAATTTCGCTGGGTAGGATGGCGGGTCCCTTTAGGACCCCTCCTTTTAAGAATTTGCGTGTCTCTCCCTTAGGAGTGGTTCCCAAAAAAATGCCGAATCAATTCAGATTGATTCATCATTTGTCATTCCCGAAAGGTTTTTCTGTGAATGATGGGATTGATCCAGAATTATCTGCAGTCAGATATGCATCCTTTGATAAGGCTTTAGATTTGATTCGGGAGGCGGGTCCAAATGCCTTGTTGGCGAAAGTGGACATTGAATCAGCATTTAGGCTGTTACCAGTCCACCCATCTTGTCATCATCTGTTAGGCTGCTTTGTGGACGGTTACTATTTTGTGGATCTATGCTTACCAATGGGCTGTTCTATTTCCTGTTCTTATTTTGAGAAGTTTAGTTGTTTTCTAGAATGGGTTGTAAAACAGATTTCTGGTTTGTCATCTGTTTCTCATTATCTGGATGATTTTTTGTTTGTGGGTCCGGAAGGTACCCAATCATGTCAATTCCTGATGGATTCTTTTATGCTGATAGCTAGGGATTTTGGGATCCCGGTTGCTGACGAAAAAACTGAGGGTCCTTCTCATGTGATTAATTTCCTCGGAATTTGTATTGACACTGTTTCTATGGAATGCAGACTTCCTAAGGACAAGATTAGTGATCTTGTGTCTTCCATTAACCTAGCTCTTGCGAGAAAGAAGCTTTCGTTGAGAGAGATTCAGTCCCTAGCGGGTAAACTGAATTTTGCATGTAAGATCATTCCCGTTGGTAGGATCTTTTGCAGAAGGTTATCTTTAGCCACGGTGGGAGTTAAAATTCCCCATTTCCGAATTCGATTATCTTATCAGGTAAAAGAAGATTTGAGAGTTTGGAAAGCCTTTTTAAAGGAATTTAATGGCAAATCTTTAATTCAGACAATGGAAATTTTAGATAGTGAACTTCATCTATTCACTGACGCTTCAGGGGCTCTTGGTTTTGGAGCCATATTTGGAAACAAATGGTGTGCTGGCGCGTGGCCTGAATATTGGACTGAGGTAGGTCTAACAAAAAATCTGGTTTTTCTGGAATTATTTCCATTAGTGGTAGCCTTAAAAATTTGGGGTGTCGAATTCGAGAATAGAAAGGTGGTATTTCATTCTGATAACATGGGGGTTGTTTTTGCAATCAATCGTCTGTCATCTAGTTCTAAACCAGTGATTGGATTGCTGAGGATGTTCGTTTTTGAATGTATGAAGCATAATGTCTTTTTTAGAGCTATTCATGTTCCTGGAAAGGAGAATGTTGGGGCTGATGCTCTTTCTCGTTTTCAGTGGCGGAGATTCCGGGAGGCTGTGCCAGAGGCGGAAGAAATCGGTTTTCCTTGCCCGGAAGAGATGTGGCGTTTGAACTTCCTAGATTGCTAAAATATGTGAGGGGAGCTTTAGCTCCTAGTACCTGGAAAGCCTACCTTCCTGTCTGGGTTCAGTGGTTGAACAAATTATCTGTTTTTGAAGGGGACAAAGAGGAATTCCTTTTATTAGACTGGATTGAAGAATGGAGAATGAAGGGTTCATCTAAATCGGTGGTGCAAAGGAATATGGCGGCTTTGTCTTTTTTGTTTAACCTGTTGGGCTGGGTCGATCTGTCCAAAAAATTTTCTGTGAGAATGGCTATTAGGAGTTTAATTAGGGGTAAAGTATCAGTGGATAATAGAAGACCTTTGGTCTTCGCTATTGTTATTGATTAAAGTGTTGCCCTTTGTTTGTTTTTCCCAATTTGAAGTTTTGTTATTTAGGGTGGCCTTTTTGCTGGCATTCTTTGGTGCTTTTAGGATTTCAGAGTTGGTATCCGCTAACAGGTGGAACTGCGGGGGCTTGCGCTATAGGGATGTAGTTTTGAACCCGCATGAAGTTTTAATTTGGCTAAAGAAGTCTAAAACGGATCAAGTAGGTAAGGGTTGTTGGGTTTGTTTGAATGAGATTGGGGGTTTGTGCTGCCCAGTTACGGCAGTTAGGGAATTTTTTAAGGTTAGAAAAGTTATTGATGGCATTCCTTTATTGGTGCACGAGGACGGCACATTTTTATCTCGTTTTCAATTTGAATCAGTATTGAAAAAAGCGTTAGAAAGGATTGGTTTGAACAGTAGTGAATTTGGTTGTCATTCATTTCGAATTGGGGCAGCGACGGAAGCTAGTATTTCTGGTTTGAATGTTAATTCAGTTAAGAAGATTGGGAGATGGAAGTCTGAATGTTTCAAGTTATATGTGAGACCGGAGCTTGTTGATAAGTTATAGTTATAGTTTTTTATTCCAGCAGGTCCCATTCATTGTTGGATCGTGGGGCATTCTTACATATACTGGGCAAGAAAAGAGGCTGCATTAAGAGATTCAGGGCTGCAGCTTAACTGTTCATCTGAAAAAGTATTGACCAGTTACTATTTAAAGTGATTAGTTGGGCTAGATTGTTTCACCCACCTGAGATTTTAATTATTCATGTTGGGGGTAATGATTTGGGGTTTATGGCACAAAAAGACTTTATTGATATGATCAAAAGAGATATTGGTAGGTTAAAAGAATTGTTACCTGAGATAATGATTATTTGGTCCGACATTGAGTGCAGATTAGCGTGGAGATCTGCTTGGGATGTGAAAAGATTGGACTCTTCCCGAAAAAAGATTAATAGAACTATCACAAGCTTTGTGGCAAAATTGGGTGGCTTCGGTTTAAGGCATGTGGAGTTTGAAGGTGAGTCTGGAAGCTGCTTCTTCTTAAAAGATGGTGTTCACCTTAATAAAATTGGCCTGCATCTATTTAATTTTAACTTGAGCGAAGGGGTAAAGAAGGCCTTAGCCCTGTGGGTTGGTGCTCGAAGGTCTTTTCGAGCAGTGGCGGGGTGCTAGCCGCTAAGTTATATTTAATTATTATGGGTACCTCCTCAGGTATGGGGAGAGGTTAAGTATGTGGGCGTGCCTGGCCGAGCGCCAGTGGAAGGCACGTGATTTTATGGTACAAGCACCTTTTAAATGTTAATGTGGTTTAATAAAGTTTATCTATTATTTAAATAATAAACGCGGGCTGCGGCCTTTTTCCCCCAAAGTTTTGTCTTGTGTTTTCATTTATGTTAGTATTGCCTAGATGTGTGGTCAATAATGCCCCGGAGCAGTGCCTACGTGAGGAGGGGCTAATGACCTCACGCTAGGCATTACGGGCGTGGTCACGTGAGCCGTCGCTCACTTGTTTTGTAGCCGAGCAGGAGCGAAGACCTGTGAAGAGAAGCCCCCTCCCTCCCTCCCTGGATTTGGTAAGTGGTTGTCGCAGCTAAAGCGGGGTGCTAGCCGCTAAGTTATATTTAATTATTATGGGTACCTCCTCAGGTATGGGGAGAGGTTAAGTATGTGGGCGTGCCTGGCCGAGCGCCAGTGGAAGGCACGTGATTTTATGGTACAAGCACCTTTTAAATGTTAATGTGGTTTAATAAAGTTTATCTATTATTTAAATAATAAACGCGGGCTGCTGCCTTTTTCCCCCAAAGTTTTGTCTTGTGTTTTCATTTATGTTAGTATTGCCTAGATGTGTGGTCAAATGTGAGAAGTGGTATGCACAGAATCTCGCAAAAACTGAGGCTTCAAAATCTTTGTCACCCCCCTAACCAGCTTTCACCCCAGCATCCCACCAATAATGCAATAAAATAAAAAGCATTAAATGATGATTGGCTTTAATTTTATTATTTTATATTGTATATGTGTAATAATGTGGGTACATATCACTTGGTACTGGCAATGGTGCTCAAATAGCACTCATGGAAAGCTGGGTTTACATATCTTGACACAGGCAGTTAACCACGCGTAGGTCTGGGTGCAAAGCCCAGTATTAAAAGAGAATAAAATCAAATATAACAAACAGGATAGCCAGCCCTTACTCAAATGCCCACTTTTAGACTAAAAGCATAAAATGAAGAGTTAGTAACAGCATTTAGCTTTAACTAATTATTCACTTTATACTTTTAGTCTCACTGTGAGCAACTGACTGAGTACTGGCTATCTTGTGTGTTTTGCTTAATACATACATTAGCTGATTTTTATTCAAACTCCAGTCTAATTCATTCCATATTAGGCCAAGTCATCTGATGCAATACTCCATCACCATCCTTTGTCAAATAGCTGTTACACAGTCTGGAGGTGTTTTGGGTCACTGTCCTGTTGAAAAACAAATGACAGCCCTAATTAGTTCAAACTAGGTGAGATGGTGGTGGGTGTGTTGTTGCATTTTGCTACTTAGTGACACCATGAATGACTGAAGGACTTATAAATAATTGTATATGCAGTTAAGCACTGCATTGCCGAAGATCTATATTTTGTCTCCTTTGGCACAACCAATCAAATGCTAGATAAAAATAAGTTTCTGCATCGACCTAAGCAATCAATGGGCAAAATTCACCAAAAAAGTTGCTCCACCCTATTTATCTTCCCAATCTCAAAAGCCTTTCCAGCTTTACCACCTTTTTAGTGTATTCTGTGCGGATGATTAGCTAAAACTCGTTTATCTCTCTTTAATTTAGTGAATCAGCTACCTAAAATAATGTAATCGCTGCTGGAGTGACTGATAACAGCTGAGGATGCTGGAAAGATCTGTGAAGGTCGAACACTGTGTATCATGTAGCTGGGTCAAGAAAGCTGCGTCAAGATATAGTAAATGTAAGCATGTTGGATTACATATATGAATACAATCAAAATCATTCTATTAAAAGCCATATTTATTTATTTTCAAACTTCTTTGTAAGTATATGTTAATTTTAATAAAATATATAACCTATTATTAGCCTCACTGCCAGACCCCTAGTAAACAGTTGTTTTCCCCTTTTTGATGATGCAGTCAGCACTGCCAATGTAAAACTGTGCAGCATGGCCCATTGTAAGATTTATAGCTGTGTTCCCAATACAGATTCTAGCCTCAGAGTGTCACATAGCTGTAAACAGTGTAATGTAGAAGCTGGGGACACAGCAATACTCATGAATGAGCTTTGGAGGAAGGGAAGGGGACAGATGGCAGTCTTCATGTGGGCTTGATCCATTTGCAGTTCTAGGGGGGGGGGGGGCACAAGGGATGCAAAGCAAACCTAATATTCTATTATGCACCACCAATGGGCTAAAGAGGAGGGTTAAAAGGTAAAAAATATTACTACATCCTACACCTTTCCATTTAGCCAGGCCACATCCCACATCTGCCTAACCACACCCCTGGAACACCTGGCTATGCCCTCAGAACACCTGCAACTCCACCTCACACCCCCCCCCCCCTTACTCTGCAAATGAAATGCCCATAACCTGTAGAAAAAAACCAGATTCCATTAAGGAATATTTGCCCCACCCCCAAATAATAAGGTTTCTGGAACTGCTACTGGCTTTGTCGCTTGCTCCAAACAGATTAAAAACAGATCCAGAAATATAAATTAAGTATTAAAGTCACTTTTAAAAACTGTATTTTATTACAAATTATAATATGTTTGGTATTGATACAAATAACTAAATGTAGATATGCATTTAAAAAGTAGTACGCTTACTGGCATTATGTAATATTAACTTTAGCCTCTTAGAAGGGGAGTAGAAAAAAAAGTATAAGTATAAAAATGTAGGTAAAAGACTGGAAATATAGCTAAAATAAAATAATAAATAATTAATATACATCATGACTTTTTCTCCTTTATTACATTAAATGTAACATAGGGAATTTAATTTTAAGTTAAGTTTGGGGGGGGGCAAAAAACATTTGGTTCAAACTGTTCATTTTTATTTTTAAACTAATTTAAGGTGCAGGTTAGTTGCAATACTGGTCCGTGGTACAGAAGCTCAGTCGCTGATAAGAATGTCGCCATTCAAATAAATACATAAATAAATTCATACATGCATACATAAAATAAACATGTTTAAATTCTTTAGGGACAAGTTTGTGCACTAACAGTGTCTTGGAATACCAGAGCTGTTTGTGGTTTGTCACACACTGACCAAATAGACATTACATATTGCTGATTCAAAACACCACTAGTGGATCTCAGAGCAGACACAGGGGCCGATTTACCATTGTCTGTCCGACATTATACGCTGTAGCGTATCATGTCCGACAGACATCGCTGAATGCCGACAGCATACACTGTTGGGATTTAACATTGCACAAGCAGTTATGGTGTCAATCAACCCGATCGTATAGGATCGGGTGGATTGCAGACCGCAGCCTCAGAGGCAGCGGAACAGTTATGGAGCAGCGGTTTTTAAGACCGCTGCTTCATAACTGCTGTTTTCGGTGAGCCTGAAGGCTCACGCGGAAACATGGGCATCCGGGCCATTCAGCCCTTGATAAATCGGCCCCACAGTGTTTGATTGTAGCTGCACTCAGCACATGCAGCATATGTACATATGCCCCTACAAGAGTAATAACTTTCATAAGGATCATCTTTGCTTATATAAGTATAATGCAAAAACAATTTTAGTCTAAATTGAAATGCACTCATGCACATTTGAATTTTGATTTATAGGTCCCTTTAATAGTTTTACTAAATGACTGTTTTTTTTTTCTATATGTCCCTTTAATAGCATCAACCATTGAATGATAGGTAGCTACACCCAACCACCCACTGCATAAGAGATGGATCTTAGTTCTGAAATTGCCGTATATTTAGCTATTTTAAACTGGAATCTCACATCAAATATTTATATCTGTATTAAACTACATATGTCTGCTACTGTATTACAGTCTGTACTAGACCCCTCCTGTGATATACTCCTGCAATGCGCATATGGTTTGGCATATTATATAAATATAATAAACAGTGATTAAAGGCAGATCTGTATTTCTTTCCTATTCCGCACCACATCAGATTTCTCTAATGAATTCTCAGGTTGACCATTATAAAAACATTAGTAAGGAGAATAGATTTCCTTTCTATGACTCTAATAAAGTCATTGGGGGTTTTATTGATCACACTGCAGATTTGGGATGGGAAGACGGGTGTTGTCTCTGTTCTCCTCCATATTTAAAAGGCCCCAGGGATTATATGCAGACTGTTACGCCAATAAAAATGATCTGGACACTTATCGTTTTTCAAAAGCTGTATCTGGGCTCAGTCCAGTTTAGTCTCATATTAAAAAACTAGCTCTAGATTTATTAAACACTTAAACACAAAATATTATACCTATGGGTTGTTGTGTACTGTCAAAGCAGAATGAAAGGGCCAGGCCATTAAAGGGACATGAAACCCCAATTTTTTTTTATGATTCAGATAGAGCACGATATTTTAAACAACTTTCTAATTTATTTCTATTATCTAATTGGCTTTGTTCTCTTGATATCCTTTTTTGAACAGCATACCTAGGTAGGCCCAGAAGCAGCAATACACTACTGGGAGCTAGCTGCTGATTGGTGGCTGCACATATATGCAGATAGCTCCCAGTAGTGCATTGCTGCTCCTTCAACAAAGGATACAATTAGAATGAGGCAAATTTGATAACAGAAGTAATGAGAAAGTTATTTTAAATTGTTTGCTCTGTCTGAATCATGAAATAAATATTTTGGGTTTCATGTTCCTTTATCTGAAACGTCTTATGGGTAAAGACACCCTGTAGGTAAGGTTGTGCGTGTATTTGTAACATTTCTTTGTAGTGGGAGAGATTTTACTTACCTTATAAATATCTAGGTGGGGAATCCTTCTTTTCTTTCTGGACCTGTTCCATTGTTTTTCCCTCCCTGCCTTCCTTGTGTTTGTCTTTGCAGCAACGGCATTGAGGTGGCAGCGCAGAGATAACCAGCTTTCTTAGGGTTCCTGTAGTTGCCGTGGCTTGGGCATGTTCAGTCATTCTAGCTCTTTGGTCCACGGCTTTAATTTTGACTCCTTAAGATAGTAGCATGTGGTACAGCTATCATCACCTGGATCCCTACAGGGTATGAAGTCTAAAAAAGGTTGTCATCCTAGAAGGCGGTGTCAGGGTCCAAATTTGTGTCAGAAGCCTGTTGGACAGAGGGCCGGGCTAATAGTAGGGACCAGATTCAGCAGGTTAAAGCGTGTTGCGCCTCTACCCATGGGCTTGCTGGCTCTAGACTCCTGAGGGCGTCAGGTTGCAGTGTTTGTAGTGCGGAACTAAGCAGGGACTCTCCGGAGATTTCATTATTGTGGGCCCTGTCCTGCTATTGCTTGAGTATTAGTATAGGAACTCTTGCGCCGTCCCCCTGTTTGACATTTTTCTAAGATAAAAGTTCTGTTCTTTTTCATGCTGTTATTTCATCCTAGCTCAGATTTGTACCATTACTTATTTTAGGTTGGCATAGGCTATTGCCTATAATGGGTGGGTTTAACCCTTATTCAACCCTATATAGCCATTCCTCTTACATATAGTTTATGTAAATTCCCTCCTAAAATCACCATAATACTTATTTCACTATTGTTTGCATAGAACTGTCTGTATTTAACCCACACAAAGGGGTTCATAAAAGCAGCTGGACATGGTTGGCCAGCCAATCAAGAATTATATATTTGTGAAGCTGCCAATCTCCAGTCGTGTCCAGCTCAGGACCAGACATGCATAGCTGCTTTGTATCTGATTTTACCTATGTGTTTAACCTAATATATGCATGTCTGAGATGGTTCCACCATCCCTCCCTTCACTCTCTCTTTCCTATAAATATTTAAGTTTCACAAAGACACTGTTCAGCCACTCACCAGAAACATTTGCAGGTGTAGCCCAGAATCTTTGATGTCACACATGTATGTCTAGTGCATTACATATTTTCAAAAACATGTCTGGAAAATGACTTTCAAAGCCTCTTACAACTGCCTTATGCTATTTCAAAGAAAATGCTACACAGACACATATACAGGCATGCACACACATACACAAACACACACACCTACATACACACACACACACACACACAAACTCACAAATTAGCACACACACATATACATACACACGCGCACGCACACATATGCACACACACTAACTAACAAATGAGCATACACCCATGCATGCACATGCACACACCTACATGCACACACAAACTCATAAATGAGCACACACAGGTATAGATACACACACATGCACACATACACACACAAGCACACACCTACATACACACACACAAACTCACAAATGAGTACACATGCACAAACCTACACACATGCCCACACACACAGAAACACCCACACGTATGCACGCATATACACACGCGCAACACACACAAACACATATAGACACATACACACACGCATATACACACACGCACACACAAACACATATAGACACATACACACACGCATACACATTAATTTAAACACACCCATACACACACAAAAACACATAGGAAAACACACAAACTCATAGGGCTCCATTTATCAAGGGCGGGGCGGATAAGGTTCACTATCATGAACCTCATCTGCCTGGACCTGTGCCGAGGGGGCAGCACATTGCGCAAGCTGCCGGTAGGGTTGCCACCTTTTCTGGAAAAAATACTGGTCATGCTCACTAGCACAAATTTGCATAAATAATTACAATATAAATGAGGAACTAAAGCTGCTAGTACTGATTTTAAATGACCATTTGTTTATAATTAAATTCAAATAAACTTAGAAGAATTATTCCCATGATATAATCTTTATTTCTATATTTAATTTTAGTTTTCAACGTTGACCTGAACCTTAAAAATACAAATTATGCCTCTAAAATACCGGCAAAGTGGCCACCCTAGCTGCTGCTGGGCAATGCCACCACACGAGCAGGGATTGTCAATCATCTGATCGAATGGAATGATTGAAATCCGCCAGATTTTAGGTAGCAGAGAGGTTAAGTAGCAGCAGTAAAAGGGATATTATACTCAAAACCTTTTTCTGCTCCATCTAAAAGAGATTATATCAAAAATTATTAAAGTGCTTTTTTAATGGATGTTCCTCTGTTGAATAAACCAACTTTTTGTGGAAGTTGTCTTCAACAGCCAATGAGCAATAGACACCTAGGCACCAGTTCTACACAAGCATTCACTTCCTGCTAGTTTCAGTTGAAATTTAAAGAGCTTTTACTTAAAGGAACAATAAAATCAAAATTAAACTTTAAAGGGATATGAAACTCAAATATTTCCTTTCATGATTCAGATAGAGCATGCAATTTTAATCAACTTTCTAATTTACTCCTATTATTAATTTTTCTTAGTTCTCTTGGAATCTTTATTTGGAAAAGCAGTGATGTAAGCTTAGGAGCAAGCCCATTTTTGGTTCAGACCTGGGTAGCGCTTGCTGATTGGTGGCTAAATGTGGGCTTCCATCTTCATCCTGCCGATGATCCATCTTCATCCTGACGGTGGTGATCTTATCTTCGTCCTGGCAGGCGCAAAGAGTAGAAGTCGAGCGGAGAGGTAATTGTTTACGTGTTCTATGGGCAGCGTTGAGCGGCAATGTCTGCTCGTATTACAAGTTGAAAGTAAATTAGATGGCTCAAACTTTTTATGCAACCTGAAAGCTTATGTAAAGAGTTTGGCCAGAGGAAAAAGTTGCACTAAACTACACTATTATCCCCAAAACTGCCACATCCCTACATCACAAACAACCCCTCTACACTATTCACCCCTAAACCACCACATAGCCCACGGCAAAGTACCCCACTAAACTATTGACCCTTAAACTGCCATATAGCCCACCGCAAAGTACCCCACTACATCATTAACCCCTAAACCGCCACAACACCACCACAAAGCAACCCTTAAGACATTAACCCTTAAACTGCCACAACCAACTGTGCAAAATATCCACTAACATCTAACCCCCCTAACCAGCTAACCTCCCTAACACCCCCCTAAGTTACAAAAGAAAACAACTTAACATTACATTAAATAAAAAGCTAACATAACAGAATTTTCTTTTTTACCAGAAATAAAAACTAGTTATGCCTATTCTGAAACTAAAGCCCTACTTAAAAAAAAAACACCCCAAAATTAAAAAAACCCTATACTAACACTAAAATAAACAAAAGCAATAGCCCTTAGAAGGGCTTTTTGTAGGGCATTGCCCTAAAGTGATTTAGCTCTTTTTAAAAAAAAAATAAAAAAAAATACTAGCCCATTCTACATTACAAGTAAGCCCCCCCCCCCTAAATTACATAAGATACTATTGTTTTCACTTGGTCCCATTTTATAGATGCAAATATTCAAAAATCCAAACTATTTTGAAATCCAAACATTTTTGGTCCCGACTCCCAACCACTTTGGATAAAGGGTTTTGTACTTGTAATATATAAAAGAAGATTTCCTACCTCTTTGAGATTACATTTTGATTGTATAAATTTTATTTTACTAATATTAAGTCAGTGGTAGGCAGTTTAAAATTGATAGGGTATATTTCTCAAGGTGCCCTGGTTATATTGCTGTTGTTTAGTCGTGCACAGAATAAACTTACTTTTTTCGGTGGGATGTCCCATCCTTTTTCATGCAAAAACTATTTTAAACATGTTTAAAGGGACAGTATACTCCAGAATTGTTATTTTTTTAAAAGATAAAAAATATCTTTATTACCAATTCCCCAGTTTTATATAACCAACACTTTTAATACACATTTTTACATCTTTGATTACCTTGTTCGTAAGCCTCTGCAGACTGCCCCCTTACAATGTTATCTATATGACACACATAAATTATCAATGTTTAACTGTGAAATACTATCAAAATGCACTGAGATAAGAGGCAGTTCAACGGCTTAGAAATTAGCATATGAGGCGACCTAGGTTTAGCTTTCCACAAAGAATAACAAAAGATAAAAGCAAATCTGATGATAAAAGTAAATTGGAAAGTTGTTTAAAATTAAATTAAATGCTCTATCTGAATCATGAACGTTTAATTTTGAATAGACTGTCCCTTTATCTCTTGCCTTTGTAGTTTGTAGAATGCACTCACACCTCTCCATGGCAGTGGGAAAAAACTACATTTTCAGATTTTAATTACAGGTAAAGTAAGCAAAATAAATAATGAAAGTACTTACATACAAGTTGTTTTTTTAAAGGGGGTAATACTTTTAATTTAATGTCCCTTTAAACAGACTCCCATTGGTTACAAAAAGTTTTAGAATAAAGGGTTAGCCCCTGTTATAAATAGGAAAGGAAACTTTCAGTTAAGCCAGCATCCTTGTACACTGCAGCATTTGACTAACCTTGTTTTGCAAATGAGATCTACTCTATTGCGGTACAGAAATGAGCTCATACTGTCTACAGTGCGAATAAATAAATTACTGTTAAATACAGAGACATACTGCAAGGGTTAAATATTGATTAACTTTCCCTCAATATACTGTTTTAGAGGAGCCAACGGTCAAAACAAATAAAGCTATGATAAAAGAGCATATCTTTTCCCAGGTTATTTCTGTATGTCCCTTTCTTCTAATTGCCCAATAATATATCATTTTTTGTCATTCTAATCTATTATATATTTCACTGCAGACACTGCAACAGTGTTAATTGAATGCAGGAGTTTTAGAATCCAAAGTTAGAATACTTATGAATTTGCCTGCCAACGCCCTCTCAATCTGTCACTGTCACTGAATAATGTTTCTGCTCAAAGCTTGCCATTAGCTTGTCCTGAATGCCTCTTAATGCAGGCTTAGGATTTGTGCCAAAGCCCTTGCTCTGTTCCTCACCCAGCTGATTGGACGAAATATCCTGTTCTGCAGAAACATGGAAGCCAAATTGGCCAGGAGAATGCAGTTAGTCATCCAAATGGTACTTATATTCTTGCATATTAGCATGACAATGTCAAAATCAGCACCTAAGTGCTTGTATGGCGCATAGCAATTGGTCAGTGCCTGGTTACATCAATGCTGGTAGCTGGAGACAATGTATATTATGAAGTCCAGTGGCACAGATTCCACAGGTGCATCTTACACCAGATAAATGATTTAAACTGAGTATGTTTTAGTCCAGAAAACAGAGGCTTCTATATGACCAAATGGCCCCTGTTTCCGCGTGAGCCTTCAGGTTTGCCGGAAACAGGAGTTATTAAGCAGCGGTCTTAAGACCACTGCTCCTAAACTCATACGCCACCTCTGAGGTGGCGCATAGCAATCCGCCCAATCATGTAAGATCGGGCTGATTGACATCCCCTGCTAGCGGCCGATTGGCCGCAATTCTGCAAGTGGGCGGTATTGCACCAGCAGTTCCCAAGAACTGCTGGTGCAATGATAAATGCCGACAGCGTATGCTATAGGCATTTATCTATGTGCGGCGGACATGGTTCGCTATAGTGGATTATATCTGTCCGCACATATATAAATAGACCCCATGGAATAAACTTCCACTAGAGGTGGAAAGAACAAACACTGTGGGAGACTTCAAGAATGTCCGGGATAAACATAAGGATATCTTATGAACTAAATAAGTTTACAATTTTAGGCAATTTTTGAGGAGACTTGTTGGACCTATGGTTCTTATCTGCTGTCAAAATCTTTGTATGTTTATATTGTATTTACAACATGTTCCTTAAAATACATTTGAATCTTGGATCTCAGCCAAAAGGAGATAAGTTTTGCCTGTAAGCTTAGATTTTCTTATTATTAGTGAATGTATAAGTAGATCATATTGACAAACTTTACAAAATGGCAGACTCCCCTCATTAAAATGTGGGTACCCCTGATATACAATATGGTGTATCTATGTGTAAACTGGGTGCTGATATATAAATATTAACTTTCACCTAGATTACGAGTTGTGCGTTCGTGTTAAAACAGCACCACAGCCATTACAAGTCTTGTCGGTATAGCTGTACCACAAGCCTTTTAGCCTGTAACGCAACGTCAGTCCCGCACTCGTAAAAATTAAGTTTTTTCATGGGATTCCCATAGCGCTGCCATTACGAGTTTTGAGGTGAGGCTAAAAAACCTGTGATACCGCCTAAAACGACAAGATCCGTAACGCCATCTAAAAGCAGTAGTTATGAGTTTTACGCTACAAATCTGTTACATAAAACTCATAACTAAACTGCTACAAAGTACACTAAACACCCATAAACTACATATTAACCCCTAAACTGAGGCCCTCCCGCATCGCTAACACTATATTAAATTTATTAACCCCTAATCTGCTACTCCCGATATCGCCCCCACTAAAAAAATTATTAACCCCTATTCCGCCGCTCCTCGACATCGTCACCACTATAATAAACGTATAAACCCCTAAACCGCCGCCCTCCTACATAGCAAACACTATTTAAATATAATTAACCCCTAATCTGCCGTCTGCCCACATCGCCTCCATTATACTAAAAATATTAAGCCCTACACCGCCGACACTATAATAAACCTATTAACCCCTAAACCGCAAGCCCCCACAACAAAATATACTAAAGTAAACTATTAACCCCTAAACCGAAAGCCCCCCACATTGCAATAAACTAAATTAAACTATATTAACTCCTAAACCTAACCCTAACATAACCCTAAACCTAACCGTAACCCTAACCCTAACGTAACCCTAACACCCCCTAACTTTAACATAATTAAAATATAGCTAAATTAAACTTACAGTTATTAACTAAATAATTCCTATTTACAACTAAATATATACTTACCAGGGAAAAAAAACTAATAGTTATATTGTAGCTAGCTTAGGTTTTATTTTTATTTCACAGGTAAGTTTGTATTTATTTTAACTAGGTAGACTAGTTAGTAAATTGTTATTAACTATTTAATAACTACCTAGTTAAAATAAATACAAACTTACCTGTGAAATAAAACCTAACCTGCCTTACACTAAAACCTAACATTACAAAAAATAACAAACACTAAAATTACAAAAAATAAAAAAAACTACCATTACAAAAAATACCAAACGAAATAATCCAAAACAATAAAAATTATTCCTATTCAAATACCCTTTAAAAAAAAACACCCCAAAATAAAAAAAAAACCCTAATCTATAATAAACTACTAAGGGCCCTTAAAAGGGACTTTTGTAGGGCATTGCCCTAAAGTTAACAGCTCTTTTGCTACAAAACAAAAAACCCCTAACAGTATACAAACCCTCACGCCCCAAACCTACAACATAAAAATAAAGTAAAACCTAATCTACCCATTGCCCTGAAAAGGGCATTTAGCTCTTTTGCTGCCCAAGCCCTAATCTAAAAATAAAAACCCACCCCAAAACGAAAAAAATACATTACACAAAATAACAAACAAATTATCAAAAATAATAAAAATTATTCCTATTCTAATACCCATTTAAAAAAAAAAAACACCCCAAAATAAAAAACCTAATCAAGAATAAACTACCAATAGCCCTTAAAAGGGCCTTTTGTACGGCATTGCCCTAAGTTAAACAGCTATTTTACCTGAAAAAAAAAATACAAAGTCCAACTAACATTACAAACCCCCACCCCCCAAACCCACAAAATAAAAAAAACTATCTAAAAAAACTAATCTACCTATTGCCCTGAAAAGTGCATTTGTATGGGCATTGCCCTTAAAAGGGCATTTAGCTCTTTGCTGCCCAAATCCTAATCTAAAATAAAAACCCACCCAAAAAAACCTTAAAAAAAAAACTAACACTAACCTCCGACGATCCACTTACAGTTTTTGAAGTCCTGCTTGAACGATCTTCATCCAGGCGGCAAAAAGTCTTCATCTAGACGACCTCTTCTATCTTCATCCAGGCAGCGAGAAGTCTTTATCCAGGCGGCCTCTTCTATCTTCATCCAGGCGGCATCTTCTTTCTTGATCCCTGCGACACAGAGCGGGTCCATCCTGAAGATATACGGCGTGGAGCTTCCTCTTTATACGGTCACCGCCGTACACTGAATCTTCAATGCAAGGTACGCGATCAGAGATGGTGTCCCTTGCATTCCTATTGGCTGACAAATTTGAATCAGCCAATAGGCATTAGAGCTGCTAAAATCCTATTGGCTGTTCAAATCAGCCAATAGGATTTAAGCAGTTCTCATTCTATTGGATGATGAATCATCCAATAGAATGAGAGCTGCTTAAATCCTATTGGCTGTTCAAATTTTTAAGCCAGTAGGAATGCAAAGGATGCCATCTTGGATCGCGTACCTTGCATTGAAGATTCAGTGTACGGCGGCGATCGTATGAAGAGGATGCTCCACGATGGATGTTTTCAGGATGGACCCGCTCTGCGCCGCCGGGATCCAGATAGAAGATGCTGCCTGGATGAAGACTTCTCGCCACCTGGATGAAGATAGAAGAGGCCGCCTGGATGAAGAATTCTCGCCGCCTTGATGAAGATCGTTCAAGCGGGACTTCACAGATTGTAGGTGGATCGTCGGGGTTAGTGTTAGGTTTTTTTTAAGGGATTTTTGTGTGGGTTTTTATTTTAGATTAGGGTTTGGGCAGCAAAGGAGCTAAATGCCCTTTTAGGGCAATGCCAATACAAATGCCCTTTTCAGGGCAATAGGTAGATTAGGTTTTTTAGATAGTTATTTTTTATTTTGTGGGTTTGGGGGGTGGGGTTTGTAATGGTAAAGGGTCTTTGTAAAAAATGTTTCAGGTAAAAGAGCTGTTTAACTTAGGGCAATGTCCTGCAAAAGGCCCTTTTAAGGGCTATTGGTAGTTTATTCTAGATTAGGTTTTTTATTTTGGGGTGGTGTTTTTTTAAATGGGTATTAGAATATGAATAATTTTTATTATTTTTGATCATTTGTTTGTGTGTAATGTATTTTTTTCATTTTGGGGTAGGTTTTTATTTTTAGATTAGGGCTTGGGCAGCAAAAGAGCTAAATGCCCTTTTAAGGGCAATGCCCATACAAAGTATATAATACCTAAACACATTAAAATGACCATATTGCTTGACGTTAATTCAGGGCATTTGTTTTTTGGATTAAGAAATCAGAAGATTAACATTTCAGATAAGAGTTTGCGTTGTTTTTGGAAGGTAACAATTTTACATTTTGGGAGACTTAACAACAGAAGCATTTTGGGATTGTGATCATTGGAAAAGCAGACTGATGATACCGACCATCATTCAGAAGTTATCTGTCAAAAACAGTATCAATATTGTGATCAACCCATAAGTCGCTATAATGGGAGATTCACAAGCTATTAAAATCAAGCAGCACACAAATGAAGCAACTTAAAGGGATATGAAACCAAAATGTTTTCTTTCATGATTCAAATAGAGCATGTGAAGTTAAACAACTTTCTAATTTACTTCTATTATCATTTTTTTGTTCTCTTGTTCTCTTTTGTGGAAAAACAGGGATATATGCTTAGGAGCCGGCACATTTATGGAGCACTATATGGCGACAGTTTTGCAACAATGTTATTCATTTGCAAGAGTGCTAGATGACAGCACCATTTCCTGCCATTTAGTGATCCAGATGCTTCCTGGTATCTCTTCAATTAAGAATACTATTGGAACAAAGCTAAATTTACAATACAAGTGAATTGGAAACTTTTTTTAAAATGGTATGCTCTGTCTTGATCACAAAATACATTTTTTGGGTTTCATATCCCTTTAAAGGGACACTGAACCCAATTATTTTCTTAAATGATTCAGACAGAGCATGCAATTTTAAGCAACTTTCTAATTTACTCCTATTATTAATTTTTCTTCGTTCTCCTGCTATCTTTATTTGAAAAAGAAGGCATCTAAGCTATTTGTTTGTTTCAGAACCCTGGAAAGCACTTGTTCATTGGTGGATGAATTTATCCACCAATCAGCAAGAACAACCCAGGTTGTTCACCAGAAATGGGCCGGCATCTAAACTTAATTTTTTTTGGCATTTCAAATAAAGATACCAAGAGAATGAAGAAAATTTGATAATAGGAGTAAATTAGAAAGTTGCTTAAAATTGCATGCACTATCTGAATCACGAAAGAAAAAATTTGGGTTCAGTGTCCCTTTAAGTGCAGTGACAGCTAATAATGTTAATGAGATTCACTTTATACAGTTAACATATGTAGCACAATGCTGTTGCTAAATAGTCACGGCTACTGTATAGTTGCTGGCACATAATTGGTGTCGCTAGTTTAATCACCCTCACATACTGCAACAATAACTGCTGTACTTAAAGGGACATGAAACCCAAAATGTTTCTTTCATGATTCAGATAGAGAATACAATTTTAAACAACTTTCCAATGTACTTCTTTGATTTAATTTGCTTCCTTCTCTTGTTATCTTTTGCTGAAAGGTTTATCTAGGCACGCTCAGGGGCAGCAGAGAACCTAGGTTCTAGCTGTTGATTGGTGGCTGCATATATATATATATATATATATATATATATATATTGATTGTGATTGGCTTACCCATGTGTTCAGTTAGAAACCATTAGTGCATTGCTGCTCCTTCAACAAATGATACCAAGAGAATGAAACAGATTAGATAATAGAAGTCAATTAGAAAGTTGTTTGAAATTGTTTTCTCTATCCGAATCATGAAAGAAAATTTTTGGGTTTCATGTCCCTTTAAGTTTTTTTTTTTTACAAAGTGCACAGTAATGAGTAAATAAAAATATATCATAGGGGGCACACAGCCCATGATAACAACAGTATGAATCATAAATAATTTATAAAAAATTTTTTCCTTATAGGTGGAAGCAGCTCATAAAAAATCCAGGTCGCCTTCAAAAGCAATGAACTAGAATAACAGGGGGAAGCATAACGCAATCAGTTCCACTCTTCAGAATAAATAAAGAAATGGAGACTCACAAGTGTTTGGGTGCACAAAGTGCATGCTGGGAAGTAGCAGACTCCATGATAGGTCCTTAGGGCAGGATAAAGTGAGTATCCAATCCTGAGAAATTGTCACAAGGATCTGCCAGAAAGAAAACAAAAATAGTGAAGAATAAGGATAGAAAAACCCACTTTTCCAGAAAAGAGATAATAATAGAACTGGGAGCATTAATCATTCACGAGCTTGCAATGCATTGTGGCTAACTTGTAATACCAGCGCACATTAATGTGCGCTAGTATTACAAAGTGGAGTGCTAAAGTAATATCGCTTTCATGAAAGCGATATATAGCGCTCCACTTGTAATCTAGCCCTGAACTTCAAATGAGTAGTAGTTTTTTTTCTGACAAATTTCAAAGTTATGTCTATTTCCCCTCCCCTGTATCATGTGACAGCCATCAGCCAATCACAAATGCATATACGTATGTTCTGTGAATTTTTGCACATGCTCAGTGGGAGCTGGTGACTCTAAAAGTGTAAATATAAAAAGACTCTGCACATTTAGTTAATGGAAGTAAATTGTAAAATTGTTTAAAATTGCATGCTCTATCTGAACGTTTAATTTTGACTTGAGTGTCCCTTTAACGGCAAATGACTCCAATGCACTAATATATATATATATATATATATATATATATATATATATATATACTGTATATATATATATGTGTGTGTGTCTTATGTGTGTACATATGTATTTATGTTTTTATATGTGTATATACTGTATGTCTGTAAATACGCAAGTGATATCAGCGCTCCACTGAGTAACAGCAGTGCACATTATAAGTTAAGCACAATCTAACGCAATTGCTTTGGAAGCATTGCATTCATGAGAGCCTCTTTCTGATGCCATCAGAGACGGCATCAGAACCTAAGCACAGTGAAGGGGTTAAGTAGCGCAGCGATGGCAGTAAATATAAATATACTATCGCTTAGATTACGAGTTTTGCGTTAGCCTTAAAAAGCAGCGTTGAGGGGTCCCAACGCTGCTTTTTAACGCCCGCTGGTATTACGAGTCTGGCAGGTACAGGTGTACCGCTCATTTTTTTCCCCGCGATTTTCGCATACCGCAAATCCCTTTACATCAATTGCGTAGCTCTATCTTTTTAATGTGATTTTCCTAACGCCGGTATTACGATTGCTGAAAACGCCGTAACATAAAACTCTTAACTAAAGTGCTACAAAGTACACTAACACCCAAAAACTACCTATTAACCCCAAAACCGATGCCCTCCCCCACATCGGAAACACTTTAATAAAATTTTTAACCCCTAATCTGCTGACCGGACATCGCCGCCACTGTAATAAATATATTAACCCCTAAACCGCCACACTCCCGCCTCGCAAACACTAGTTAAATTTCATTAACCCCTAATCTGCCGTCCCTAACATCGCTGACACCTATCTACATTTATTAACCCCTAATCTGCCGCACCCAACGTCGCCGCTACTATATTAAATTAATTAACCCCTAAACCTTAGTCTAACCCTAAGTCTAACCCCCCTAACTTAAATATAATTTAAATAAAACAAAATAAAATTACTATAATTAAATAAATTAATCCTATTTCAAACTAAATACTTACCTATAAAATAAACCCTAAGCTAGCTACAATATAACTAATAGTTACATTGTAGCCATTTTAGGATTTATATTTATTTTACAGGCAACTTTGAATTTATTTTAACTAGGTACAATAGTTATTAAATAGTTATTAACTATTTAATAACTACCTAGCTAAAATAAGTACAAATTTACCTGTAAAATAAATCCTAACCTAAATTACAATTAAACCTAACACTACACTATCATTAAATTAATTACCTAAACTAACTACAATTAATTACAATTAAATTAAATAAACTAAAGTACTTAAAAAAACAAACACTAAATTGCAGAAAATCAAAAAATAATTACAATTGTTTTAAGCTAATTACACCTACTCTAATCCCCCTAATAAAATAAAAAGCCCCCCAAAATAATAAAATTCCCTACCCTATACTAAATTACAAATAGCCCTTTAAAGGGCCTTTTGCGGGGCATTGCCCCAAAGTAATCAGCTCTTTTACCTGTAAAAAAAAAAATACAATACCCCCCCAACATTAAAACCCACCACCCACACACCCAACCCTACTCTAAAACCCACCCAATCCCCCCTTAAAAAAACCTAACACTACCCCCTTGAAGATCACCCTACCTTGAGCCGTCTTCACCCAGCCGGGCACAAGTGGACCTCCAGAGGGGCAGAAGTCTTCATCCGATCCGGGCAGAAGAGGACCTCCAGACGGGCAGAAGTCTTCATCCAGGCGGCATCTTCTATCTTCATCCATCCGGAGTAGAGCGGGTCCATCTTGAAGACATCCGACGCGGAGCATCCTCTTCCATCCGACCGCGACTGAAGAATGAAGGTTCCTTTAAGTGACGTCATCCAAGATGGCGTCCCTTCAATTCCGATTGGCTGATAGAATCCTATCAGCAAATCGGAATTAAGGTAGGAAAAATCCTATTGGCTGATGCAATCAGCCAATAGAATTGAGCTTGAATTCTATTGGCTGATTGGAACAGCCAATAGAATGCAAACTCAATCCTATTGGCTGATTGGATCAGCCAATATGATTGAACTTCAATTCTATTGGCTGATTGCATCAGCCAATAGGATTTTTCCTACCTTAATTCTGATTGGCTGATAGGATTCTATCAGCCAATCGGAATTGAAGGGACGCCATATTGGATGACGTCACTTAAAGAAACCTTCATTCTTCAGTCGCCGTCGGATGGAACAGGATGCTCCGCGTCGGATGTCTTCAAGATGGACCCGCTCTGCTCCAGATGGATGAAGATAGAAGATGCCGCCTGGATGAAGACTTCTGCCAGGCTGGATGTCCTCTTCTGCCCGGATCGGATGAAGAATTCTGCCCCTCTAGAGGTCCACTTGTGCCCGGCTGGGTGAAGACAGCTCAAGGTAGGGTGATCTTCAAGGGGGTAGTGTTAGGTTTTTTTAAGGGGGGATTGGGTGGGTTTTAGAGTAGGGTTGGGTGTGTGGGTGGTGGATTTTAATGTTGGGGGGGTATTGTCTTTTTTTTTTACAGGTAAAAGAGCTGACTACTTTGGAGCAATGCCCTGCAAAAGGCCCATTTAAGGGCTATTTGTAATTTAGTATAGGGTAGGGAATTTTATTATTTTGGGGGGCTTTTTTATTTTATTAGGGGGATTGGAGTATGTGTAATTAGCTTAAAATTTTTTTAATTATTTTTTTATTTTCTGTAATTTAGTGTTGGGTTTTTTTTTGTACTTTAGTTTATTTAATTTAATTGTAGTTAATTGTAGTAAGTTTATGTAATTAATTTAATGATAGTGTAGTGTTAGGTTTAATTGTAATTTAGGTTAGGATTTATTTTACAGGTAAATTTGTAGTTATTTTAACTAGGTAGCTATTAAATAGTTAATAACTATTTAATAACTAGTGTACCTAGTTAAAATAAATATAAATCCTAAAATGGCTACAATGTAACTATTAGTTATATTGTAGCTAGCTTAGGGTTTATTTTATAGGTAAGTATTTAGTTTTAAATAGGATTAATTTATTTAATTAGAGTAAATTTATTTAGATCTATTTAAATTATATTTAAGTTAGGGGGGTGTTAGGGTTAGGTTTAGAATTAGGTTTAGGGGTTAATAAATTTATTATAGTGGCGGTGACATTGGGGGGGGCAGATTAGGGGTTAATAAATAAAATGTAGGGTTTGGCGATGTTGGGGGCATCAGAATAGGGGTTCATAAGTATAATGTAGGTGGCGGCGGTGTCCGGAGCGGCAGATTAGGGGTTAATAATATAATGTCGGTGTCTGCGATGTCGGGGACGGCAGATTAGGGGTTAATAAGTGTAAGATTAGGGGTGTTTAGACTCTGGGTTCATATTAGGGTGTTAGGTGTAGACATAAATTTTATTTCTGCATAGGAAACAATGGGGCTGCGTTAGGAGCTGAACGCTGCTTTTTTGCAGGTGTTAGGTTTTTTTTCAGCCAGCTCAGCCCCATTGTTTCCTATGGGGAAATCGTGCACAAGCACGTTACACCAGCTTACCGCTGACTTAAGCAACGCTGGTATTGAGGTGAGATGTGGAGCTAAATTTTGCTCAACGCTCACTTTTCTGAGGCTAACGCCGGCTTGCAGAAAACTTGTAATACCAGCGTTGTCTTAAGTGAGCGGTGAGAAAAAAAGGCTCGTTAACACCGCACACCATTACCGACAAAAATTTGTAATCTAGCCGTATATATGTTATTGCTTAAATACTATGGCCTCTATTTATCAAGGTCTGTTGGACCTGATCCGACAGTGCGGATCAGGTCCGACAGACCTCGCTGAATACAGTGAGCATTACGCTCTGGCGTGGAGCCAATAGAATACAAGCTCAATCCGATTGGCTGATTGGATCAGCCAATAGGATTGAATTTCAATCCTATTGGCTGATTGCATCAGCCAATAGGATTTTTTCTACCTTAATTCCGATCAGCCAATCGGAATTGAAGGGACGCCATCTTGGATGACGTCACTTAAAGGTACCTTCATTCTGTGTTAGCCGTCGATTGAAAAGGATGCTCCGCGTCGGATGTCTTGAAGATGGACCCGCTCCGCGCCGGATGGATGAAGATAGAAGATGCCGTCTGGATGAAGACTTCTGCCCGTCTGGAGGACCACTTCGCCCGGCTTGAATGAAGACTTCTCCCGGCTTCGTTGAGGACTTCGGCCCGGTAAGGGGTTAGTGTTAGGTTTTTTTAAGGGGGTATTGGGTGGGTTTTAGAGTAGGGTTGGTTGTGTGGGTGGTGGGTTTTAATGTTGGGGGGGGGGGATTTGTAATTTTGTTTACAGGTAAAAGAGCTGATTACTTTGGGGCAATGCCCCGCAAAAGGCCCTTTTAAGGGCTATTTGTAATTTAGTGTAGGGTAGGGCTTTTTTTATTTTGGGGGGGGCTTTTTTATTTTGTTAGGGGGATTAGATTAGGTGTAATTAGTTTAAAAATATTGTAATTTGTTTATTTTCTGTAATTTAGTGTTTGATTTTTTTTGTACTTAAATACAATAACAATAATTTAATTTAATTGTATTTGTTAAATTAGTTAATTTATTTAATTATAGTGTAGTGTTAGGTGTAATTGTAACTTAGGTTAGGTTTAATTTTACAGGTACTTTTGTATTTATTTTAGCTAGGTAGTTATTAAATAGTTAATAACTATTTAGTAACTATTCTACCTAGTTAAAATAAATACAAACTTGTCTGTAAAATAAAAATAAACCCTAAGCTAGCTAAAATGTAACTATTAGTTATATTGTAGCTAGCTTAGGGTTTATTTTACAGGTACGTATTTAGTTTTAAATAGGAATAATTCTGTTAATGATAGGAATTTTATTTAGATTTATTTAAATTATATTTAAGTTGGGGGGGTTAGGGTTGGACTTAGATTTAGGGGTTAATAACTTTAGTATAGTGGCGGCGGCGTTGGGGGCGGCAGATTAGGGGTTAATAAATGTAGGTAGGTGTCGGCGATGTTAGGGACGGCAGATTAGGGGTTAATAATATTTAACTAATGTTTGCGAGGCAGGAGTGCGGCGGTTTAGGGGTTAATACATTTATTATAGTGGCGGCGATGTCCGGTTCGGCAGATTAGGGGTTAAAAATGTCATTTTAGTGTTTGCGATGTGGGGGGGGCCTCGGTTTAGGGGTTTATAGGTAGTTTATGGGTGTTAGTGTACTTTTTAGCACTTTAGTTAAGAGTTTTATGCTACGGCATTGTAGTGTAAAACTCTTAACTACTGACTTTAAAATGCAGTACCAGTCTTGACAGGAGAGGATCTACCCCTCACTTTTTGTAAGACTCGTAATACCGGCGCTATGCAAGTCCCATTGAAAAAAGAGGATACGCAATTTACGTAAGTGGATTTGCAGTATTTCCAAGTCTGGACAAAAAAGTGAGCGGTACACCTGTACCTTCAAGACTCGTAATACCAGCGGGCATTAAAAGCAGCATTGGGACTGGCCAACGCTGCTTTTTAAGCCTAACGCACAACTCGTAATCTAGCCGTTAGTTTTTTTTTTATTTACCTATGAAAAAAAATATTTTTAAAGTTGACAACCCAAGGTATGGATCTAGGCCACTTTGGGATATTTGATGCGACTATATGGCTACCAAGTACAGTTATATAAAAAAAAAACGTTAACTTTTTTTCAAACTGTAGGGTTTCTCACTAAAATGATCTACACACAACTACTGCAGTCATAAGACAAATGGTTGTAAAAGCTTCTCTGAAGTCCACTTTTCTCAGAAATAGCAGACATGCATAGCTTTGTCATTGTTTGTTCACAATTAGAAGGCCACTAATTGCAGCTGCACACCATACTTTTGACATTCCCAGCAGTGAAGGAGTTAATCAGGTAGCTTGTAAGGTTAATATTTGCTTTAGTGTAGAGATTACCCTCCCACCTGATACCTCTCACTCCCTGATTCCTACCTCATCCCTCCCAAACAGCTCTCTTGCCTCCGTCACCCCCCACTGGTCACCACAATCTTAGGTACTGTCGGACAATCTGCTAGTATACAGTTAAGGACTTTTATCTAGTTTTTTTTTTTTTAATATGTATTTTTTAAATTTCTGTAGTGTAGATGCCTCCTCACCCTCCCATCTTACTGATCCCCACCCCAAACAGCTCTCTAATCCTCCTCTCTCCCACTGCTCCCTGCAATATTTGTTACTGGCAGCCAGTCTGCCAGTAACAAATCATGATGTATTTCTATTTTAATTTACATTATTATTGATTTATTTGTCTGCAGACCCCCCTTCCCCTCCAAGATCACTTTTTCCTGTAGCGTAGGTTCCAGTTCCCGCTCCCCCCTCCAGCCGATATTGTTCCATAGCATAGGGCCCCATCCCTCCCTTCATAACTTTGTTTTAGTTGTAGTGTAGGGAGCCCCACCCCTTACTCTCCCCCTCTTCCGCTGGGTCCCCCACCCGCCTCCTTCCCTCCCACTGCTCCCTCTCAGCACTAACGGAGGATCATAACAAAGAGTGACATAGACAATGTCACTCTCTGTAACGATCTGCGATCTGGCTTCAAATGGTAAGAGAGCATGATCAGTGCTCCCTTACCATATGAAGACGGATGTCTTCTGCCCCCTCCTTGCGGCACCTACTGTCTAAGCTGACAGTGGAGAGCGCAACATGTGCCTCTGTGTTGTGTACATCAACACAGTATGCTGGGCAAAATACTGTGTGATGTAGTACCTACATCCATTTGGCACAAGGGGTTAAATCACTGCTGTATGTGTATTACTGGCAGCCAAGAGAGTGGCATTTCTATTAAGCTATTAAAATATACATAAATCTAGTCAGCAGATTCCCCACTTCCGGACCTAGAGCAGTGATAGCGAACCTTGGCACTCCAGATGTTTAAGAACTATACTCCCCATGTAGTTCTGAAACATCTGGAATTACAATGTTGGCCATCACTGTCCTAGAGCATCATGTACTTCCTGAAAACTGTAACTGTTAAACTTCAGCACACAATAGTAACCTCTTATTTCAAGTTACAGAGGTGTTTGTGAAATCTTTAGCTTTGAATCCATTGCCTTTCATTCCCACAGCTACACAAATAGCAGCATTTTTCCCTAGAAAGTAAAGGGTTGGCATTAGCCACTATTAGCTCTAATTAGACAGTTGTATTGATTGCTGGTACAGATTGCAGTGCCTTAAGGCACGCTATACAATGCCTACGGCTGTACTTAATATTTAAATACAGAAATTCCTTGCTAAGATTCTCATTAATCCTTTACTACTGACTTCCTACTGCCATATGTAGTTTGTTCAATTGATAATGTAACCATTTAGCTGGAAAATGTTACAAGACCATTCAGTATTTTATTATTAAAAGGATATAAAGTTGCAATAAGACAAATGCTCAAATTCTTTACATCATTTACTTATTGAACTATTATTGCCTAAAGTCCCTAACGAAGCAGTTCAGTAAAATTACTGGTTGTCTAGTGCTATCCTGTTTTACACTGATATGCTGTTTTTAAGGATTTCGCAATAAAAGATTGAATTTTACTGAACTGCTTCGTTTGGGACTTTACTTCTTCTTACATTTGGATTTCAAGTTGTCACCAGTGTCCCACGTAAGCAGTCATCCATCTACTTGCCGCTGCTGTTCCGTTATACAGAAGAGGTAATACTTGACAATACGTCTGGACACATTGGAGGGAACGTTGGGAGCATAGCGCTGACTTCATCATTGGGGGCTGAAGGCTGGGAGAACGGCGGCAGGTCTTTTTGGCATCTACATACATCACGCTCAAAGTAGCGATCGACTTTGCTAGGTGATTCCCCCGCTTGTTGTGGGGTTGTACCACATATACTTCCCGCACTCAGTGAGACACGTTTTTGAGGTAGAGTACGACTTTGGTGAAACCTTTTGTACATATGCTAAGCTGCCAACTCGCCACTGTAAGTGCCCCCCTCCATACCCTTCTCATTCTCCTTTCCCTGACAGTGGGCTATCCTTCTTCTATGGGAGTGTGTGGTTATTTATTATTGCCTATACTTATGTGTTTAATCACAGTAAAATGGGTTGAACAGATTGGTAAAGTATGGTTCAAAGAGTACGATACTGGCTTGGAGCTAAATCAATCAGGGGACACATGTGTGTATCCACCAATCACTGCTAATCATGAGAAGAAAAAGGCTATGGCAGCTATGCCATATGCTACCCCTGATTAGATTAGAGTTCATTTTTACCTCCAGACTAGTAGTGATCTGATGCTCTGAAGCTAACTGTAACTATGTGTTTAACTTCTAGGTGGGATTTAAACACATAAGTTTAGGCAAACAATAGTCAAACAAGAAAATGTTCTAATGCATTAAACTATTTTCTTGTTGCAGCTTTATGTCCCAATATAAAAAAACTGTTTCCCTACTCTATTGCTGCTTCTTTTCAATGCAGGATTACTGGATTAAAGTAAAATAAATAAACATAAACTACCATTATTCATATTCAAATCCAACACTCTTATAAGTCAGTTGCTAAATTATCATGCTATCCTCCTTTCTTGAGATTTGTGGCAGTTTTCTGTTTCATTAAGACATTAGGCAATAGACACATCCATAACAGTTGAAATCTGTTCACAAACAAGCATTTTCTAATGTACTTCTATTATCAAATTTGCTTCATTCTCATAGTATCCTTTGCTGAAGAAGCAGCAATGCACTACTAGAGCTAGCTGAACACATCTAGTCAACCAATGACAAGAGAGAAATGTGTCCAGGCACCAATCACCAGCTACCTTCTAGTAGTGAAGGATATCTATTAGGGATGCACAGAAATTTCGGCCGCAGAAACATTTTGGCCGAAAATGCAATTTTCTGTAAAAATTATTGTGTAGCATATTTCAAATTTGATGCTAGCCTAGAGCTGCTCTTTAAATTCATTACTTGACTTACTGTTTTGCATCTAATAATAGTTTTTTAGGACTATACTTTATTTGGATTATTAGTAAAAAAAAACAAAAAACTCTTAAATCTGATTCTGTTACACAGAACTAAATGCCTGTTTTCGCTTTCGGTTTTCGGCCAGGTGCATCCTGGATTTTCGGGTCCATTTCGGTGCATCACTAATATGTAAATATTGGGCCAGATTACACGTGGAGCAGTATTTAACGCTCCCGCTCACGTGCTAACACCGCAAGAAGTAAGTTTTTTTTGCATGTCGGGTATTGCGTTGCGTTAGGTATTACAAGTTGAAAGTAAAATGTTTTTGCTTGCACGCTAACCTGATGCACGCAAAAAGCCGAACTTAGAATATCACGCTTGCATTAATGTATTCCCCCATAGAAGTCAATAGGGGGAAAATGTATTTATTTTATCTAGTTTTCTCTGTTCTATTGGTATCCTTTATTGAAAAGCATACCTAGGTAGAATTAGGAGCAGCAATGCACTACTGGGAACTAGCTGCTGATTGATAGTTGCACATATTTACCAATTGTCATTGGCTCGCCCATTGTGTTAAGCCAGCTACCAGTAGTGCATTGTTGCTCATTCTACAAAGGATACCAAAAGAATTAAGCAAATTTCATAATAGAAGCAAAATGGAAAGGTTTGCACGCTCTATCTGAATCATGAAAGAAGAAAAAAAATAGGTTTAATAATAATGTAAAGTTTTACCACACTTGAGAGATAGACAGACTGGCAGGCAGAAAGACACAGACATATGGCAACGGTGAGAGAAAGACAGATAGACAAACAGATAATAGATAGATAGACAGAGATAATAGATAAATTGATAGATAGATAGATAATATATGGATAGATAATGGATAGATGAATAGATAGATAGTCAGATAGATAGATAGATAGATAGATAGATAGATAGATAGATAGATAATAGATAGATAATAGATAGTTATATAGATAATAGATAGATAATAGATAGTTAGATAGATAGATAGATAGATAGATAGATAGATAGATAGATGATAGATAGATAATATATAGATAGATATAGATAGATGAATAGATAGATAGTCAGATAGAAAGTCAGATAGATAATAGTCAGATAGATAATTGTCAGATAGATAATAGATAGATAGATAGATAGATAGATAGATAGATAGATAGATAGATATAGTTAGATAGATAGATAGATAGATAGATAGATAGATAGATAGATAGATAGATAGATAGAAGGTAGACAGCCTTTCTAATTTGGTTTCTTCCTGAAAATGCTGAGTATGTTATCCAAGATAGTCGCCGTGCTGAGTATAGGCCCCTGATCTAATTAAAGATTTAAATTTCTCCTGCAAGGGAAGGAAAAAAGCTATTTTACTATGAATCACATTTCATTTACTCAGCAAAATGGGCAATCATGTCACTGGAACTGTGATCCCTCTGGATAAGTCGTCTCACTCCTCAAATCTTTACCTCTCATTTGATTAAAATCTTATCTTCCAGTCGGCTCAGTTTATGCATTGCAGCAGAAACACCATAATCCCTCCTTAAAAAAAAACATTTCTCAGATATGTTCATGGGGAAGCCCAAATGATATAAATGTATGAATCACCAGGTCTAGTAAGATGCCAGGCATTTAGGGGGCACTGAATAGTGTAGATATAGATATACAGCCTTATATACAATAAGCCAAGAAAGACATATGGTTCTCATGCATTCTGGCATTGCTACCCCCTGTGTTATTGAACTTTTTTTACAGCGTATTCACAGAAAAAAAAATATATTAACTGAACTTTTATCAATAGAATAATGTTACAGCATCTAGCAGACTATTAAATGTACAGTAAAGTCATTTGTATGCATATATATCACCCAGTAAGTACTACATTGCAAACCAAAAGGAGGGTTTTAAAAGCACTTAAATTGAGAGAGAGCAACTTTCCAATATACCTCTACTATAAAATTTGCTTTGTTCTCTTGATATCCTTTGTTTTTGAGTAAAGCTAGGTAGGCTAATAGAAACTCAGGAGTGTGCATGTGTCTGTAGCAGTCTATGTATAACATTGCAAACACTGCTTCCAGATGGCTAGAGACACATATACACTCCTGAGCTCCCCTAAGATTACTTTTAAAAAAAAGATACAATATAGTTGCACCATCCAAACATGACACTTTATTAAGCCACAATAAAAGCAAGGATCAGCAACGGTTTGGGACACAGCCCTTAATCATGCCTACACTAACACTGATTACACTAAGCTTTTAAAGGTCATAAAGGTGCCCCCTAGATTAACCATTTCACAACCAATTCATTACCCTTAATCAAATTTTAAGTGCTCCCTAGTGGACAATACTAAAAAGCTAGAGAAAAAACTATATTGTATATAAATTCATAAAAAGAGAAACCAATCTATCTCTTTAGTCATACCTTTAGTGGTTAAAGTTTCTCATAAAAGAATACAGAAAACCTCCTTCTGTTTATTCTAGATTTACGTATGGTCAATGATTTAAAATCTAATCTGGTTCACTCCATGCCCTGCCTTAACAAAATGATGGGCAACTGGGGTATCTACATTTGTATTCCTAATACTGGATTTATGTTTATTGATCCATTCTCGAACCTTACGGGTAGTCTCAATCACATAGGCAAGGCCACATGGGTATTTTATAAGGTAAATAGCATATTCTTTGTTACAGGTAAAATACCCTCTGATTTCTTCCCTGTAACTTTGAGGGAAAAGTGAGAGACGGGGGGAGGAGCTAGCTCTGAAACTGAACGTTCGCAAATCATGGCAGCTCCGGGTATATTCTATATTAGATAATGAAAACAAGCTTCACGACCATCCAAACTCATGTATTTTAATGATTTTGAGAACCCACAGACTCAGGGGACCTAAATACCTAATATCAAGGAGAAGGGTACTTTGCCGACGGAGTCTCACTACTCTGAAGCCGGTCTTTCTGATCAGAGTCGTTGGGAGAGGCCATCTTATCACCCACGTGGCAACCAGCCCTAGAGCTGAGAATGGCTGACCACAACGATTCTGTCCATGAATAGATTACCTGCAGTGCGCACAGATAGTCAAGAACTGTATACCGGCTGTTTCCCTACTACTGAGAGTGAGGAAATTGTCAATACTCTACGGTGGTGGTGCCAAGCTGTGATGCCTCTCCTGACAGTTGCCTGCTACATTGGTGGCCTATGGAGCTACATGTGAGAAGCGGACCTCACAATCTTCAACACGATTCCCCCTGACAGCAGTTGCAGACTGATACAGCCATACACCAACCGATAAACAAAACTAGAACCAGCGAGGTGATCTGAAACTGGCAATGGCTGATTGGAGAAGCTGGGAGACGCTTATTCCTCAACACAGGGATCATATTATATTGGATAGACACAGTAACAGAAACATATCATAAGGGTACGTCTGACATGGAACAGTCCAAGATAGAGATAATCAGATGCATGTCGGCGATGTTACAGACTTTACAAGATCATCTCACTTGAGTGGGACACAGAATATCACAGAATATCCGAATACATCGTACCGTAATATATCACCTAGGGGGTAACCCCAGCATAGGAAATATGCTTGATCCCCAAAACTACAAAAACTATAAGGCTGATGTGTTTGCCCCGGTCGGATCGCTAGCTGTAACAGATCATGGACCTTCACTTCTTTTGGTGCCTCCTGCCCTCAATGCTGGCCGTACTCACATGAATGGGCTGAAAATTATGAAAAAGAACATTGAGACTAGAGTCTGGTGTAATAAGGTGGACGCTCTACAATTTTGTCGACAACATGCATCTGTCTGAGGCTAATATTTGACAACTGTGTTTAGATGAGAAAGTAACTCTTCCATCTCTTAGATCGGGAATATGTTAATATCAAGGGTTACAGTATACTCATTATAGATGCAAGATTTTACTATAGTTTGAGCTTTTTGATCTGGTATCCTCTTATCCCTTAACAGTGTCCCTACACTATCTTATTCTACAGCCGATTTACCCTCTTTCCCAATAACAACTTCCCTATACTATCTTACCCTTTAGCTGACATGAAGTATCACTACAATACAACACTTGGCTGCCTTCCGCCAATGCTTAAACCAGTTGGTTTTTACACATGAACTGTTACATATCACCTCTATATATCATTTTTTTGCACATTTATGGTTATCTTCAACACTAAGATGAAACCTTCACATAGGTTCCAGTATATGCTATTCCCAAGCAACTAGCTAATCGTAATGATTTAGCACATAATGTTGCACATATATACAGTAGCCTTGAGACTTTGTGCACTAGGTACTGTGTGTACTAGGAACCATGTGTACTAGTTAATGTTTGTGCTAAGAACTGTGTGTGCTAGTTAATGTTTGGGCTAGGTATTGTGTGCACTAGTTAATGTTTGTGCTAGGTACTGTGTGGGCTAGGGATTAAGTGTGCTAGGTACTGTGTGTGTTAGGTACTGTGTGTGCTAGGTAGTAGGTACTGTTGGTGCTAGGTACTGTCGGTACTAGGTACTGTTTCTATGAGGTACTGTGTGTGTAAATTACTGTGTGTGCTAGGTAATGCCTGTGCTGGATATTGTCTTTGCTAGGTACTGTTTGTGCTAAGTACTGTTTGTGTTAGATACTGTCTGTGCTAGTTACTGTGTGTGTTAATTACTGTGTGTGCAAGGTACTGTTTGTGCCAGGTACTGTCTGTACTAGGTGCTGTCTGTGCTGGTTATTATCTGTGCTAGGTACTGTCAGTGATAGGTATTGTCTGTGTTAGATACTAGTTGGGCTAGGTACTGTTTGCACTGGGTGCTGTTTGTGCTGGGTTCTGTTTGTGCTAGGTACTGCATGTGCTAGTTACGGATGCCAGAAATTAGTAACGGATAGTAACGGAGGTTTTATAATACAGATCACAGTGACGCCATTTTTATAAAGTACAGGCAGTCCTCGGGTTACAGACATCCGACTTAAGTACAACTCGTACTTACATACAGAGAAAATAGAGCTTTATCGACAATCCTTCTTTCCAGGATAATCCAAAATACTGAAAATCCAATTGTCACAAGGACAGAAAGTGATGTGAAATTTTCTGAACAGGGGCACAGATAGCAAAACAAACTTTATCCTATGCTATCCAAAACAAAACAAAAATGTTTGGCTAGAGTTTCACCTTAAAAAAGTGCCTGTTCCAACTTACATACAAATTCATCTTAAGAACAAACCTAAAGTCCCTATTTTGTACATAACCCGGAGACTGCCTGTACTGTGCTAGGCACTGTCTGTGCTGGGTACTGTTTGTGCTAGGTACTGTTTGTGTTAGATACTGTTTGGGCTAGGTACTGGTTGTGCTAGGTACTGTTTGTGCTAGGTATTGTCTGTGCTGGGTACTGTCTGTGCTGGGTACTGTCTGTGCTGGGTGCTGTCTGTGCTGGGTGCTGTCTGTGCTGGGTGCGGTCTGTGCTGGGTGCTGTCTGTGCTGGGTGCTGTCTGTGCTGGGTGCTGTCTGTGCTGGGTGCTGTCTGTGCTGGGTGCTGTTTGAGCTAGGTGCTGTTTGAACTAGGTGCTGCTTGTGCTAGTTATTGTTTGTGCTAGGTATTATTTGTGCTAGGTACTGTTTGTGCTAGGTACTGTTTGTGCTAGGTACTGTTTGTGCTAGGTACTGTTTGTGCTGGGTACTGTTCCTGCTTGGTGATGTCTGGGCTAGATGATGTTGGAACTGTGTGTCCTAAGTACCGGATGTGCTAGGCACTTTGTGCGCTGGGTACAGAACGTGCTAGGTATTGTGTGTGCTAGTTTCAGTGTGTGTTAGGTACTGTTGGTTCTAGGTATGGTGTGTGCTAAGTACATTCTTAAGATTATCATGTGGCCCTCCTCATGTTGCTATGCATTGTTGCTTCAGTTTATATTAATAGTATATTGAGAGATCGTTATATTATGTACTGCTGGATTATTATCCCCTCCTGAAGTACAATAGCTTTTGTTCTCAGAGCCTCTGTCACACTTAATACATATTCCCTAGCTCCCCCCCCCCCCCCACACACACACACACAAACATTCAGAGCCCACACCAGGGTTCAATTTAGGTGAACTATTTTAACCACAAACTCCCCCATTCTACCAATTCTTCCCCTTGTGTGTTATAGAAGCGTGAGTTCCCCAATGGTCAGATCTATATTGACTTATTTGAAACAGGAAAATATGTGTTAATCTGATGTCCTCTATTTCTACAGCTGTCTGAACTTTTATTTCTTAGTTTGACCTTGGGGGAGTTGGGTTAAAGTCCGCTTCCCTCACTAAGGAAGGGTTGCCCGACTTATCAATGTCTTGACAATAACTTTAATTGGACCTGCATGTCCATCCCATATGCTTGTGTCTTTTGGAGCAGGGGCCCTGCGTGTCCCTAATTGTTACCTCTACTTTTGAAACTGAATAAAAACATATTATAAAAAAAAAAAAAGTGGGAGCCTTTCAGCATATTGTTACAATTAACAAATCCTAAACAGGGGTAAATAAATCCTCATATTTTCCTTAGTGATATACCCCACCTTAGAGAAAATACCAGATCCAATATTCACCCTAACAAGGCTATCTCTAAAATAAGGGCCTGCTTGTAAGCAAACTTAATACTAGAATCACAATGCTCACCAATGATTTAGACAGACATTCTTTAATTTGGTAACTCATAGAATTATACTCTGATACAAAAAAAACAATGTTTTGTCATTCCCACATTTCTTAGGCGATTTACCAAGCAATATCTAAGACCTATTCTGACTCAAAGTCATTTCAATTTGTTTATAAACGGAGAGGCCAAATTGTATCTTTTTGTATCTAACTAACACTGCCAAATCCCTCAAAATGTTGCTACTTTTATGTCTACAATAAAGATGGTATAAGTTTATCTGGTGCTGTGGACATTCATATTGTAAATCAACTAAAATACACTGGTGCTGGACATTTGGATGTTTTTTTTCTTTCTTTAAAAGACCACTCAATGCAGTAGAATTGCATAATTAACACATGCATAATAAAAAGAGAAGGCAATAACATCTACTTTGAATTTAAAATAAACAGTAGATTTTTTTTCTGCCAAATTTATTTTTTCTCCCATTTTCCGGCCCCATGTATCATGTGACAGCCATCAGCCAATCACAGACTAGTATATGTATACCCTGTGAGCTTCTGTACATGCTCAGTAGGAGCTTGTTTCCCAGAAAGTGTGTATATAAAAAACTGTGCAAAATTTGATAATAGAAGTAAATTGGAAAGTGTCCTAAAATTGCATCCTCTATCTGAATCATGAAAGTTTATTTTGACTTGAGTATCCCTTTAACAAAGGATATAAACAAAACCAATCAAAATTGATAATATAAGTAATTTGGAAAGCTCTTACAATACCATGCTCTTTCCAATCCATTTAAGTTTAATTTTGACTTTACTGTCCCTTTTTGCCATTGTTTTGCCCCTTGGAGATATACTTCTCTTGACAATCTTTATTTTAACTTTCACAAATATAAATGAGGTGTTACACTTTTCTAGTAATGACATGTAACATGCAACATGCAGCAAGATTGGGGTGCTCACCCAGGAAGGAAGAGACTTTGATGTGGTCCTGGGACTATTACTATTTGGCCAAATGCTGTAACTAACTGTTCCACTCTGCCAGACGTTCTATGTGGTGTGTATACTGTATATATATATATAACACACAGAGAAAGTCCAGCACTCGCTTACAAGCTCTCAGCTAAGATTAAAAGCAAATCAGCTTCTGGCCAAATGGGACAAGCCCAGGTACCACGTCAAGGTCTCTTCCAAAACCTGGGTCCCTAATACAGTCACACAACTGCAAGCTCTCAATCAAACAAACTGGGAACAAGTCAGGGTTCACAAACTTATGTAATCACCCTAGACATATACAAAACACGGAAGGGGACTACACTCTCAGACTGGACTGGGTACACATCCTCTGACCCTGCAACATGCTCAGCCCTGGCTGCTAATAGCACTCTCAGAAAGCTGTGCTGTCTCCAGAGTCACAGGCAGTTAACCCCAGACAAGTCTGGGTGAAAGGCTCATAGGGAAAATGACAAAATAAGAGTGCTATTAGCACCCAGGGCTGAGCATGTTGCAGGGTCAGTAGATGTTTACCCAGTCCATTCTGAGAGTTCAGTCCCCTTCCGTGTTTTGTATATGTCTAGGGTGATTATATAAGTCTGTGAACCCTGACTTGCTCCCAGTTTGTTTGATTGAGAGCTGGCATTTGTGTGGCTGTATTACGGACCCAGGTTTTGGAAGTGAAAAAACTGGATCTTTTTTTTAATTTTGATCGGTTGTCAATTTCTGCAAATAAATGCTCTAAATGGCAATATTTTTATTTAGAATTTGGGAGAAATGTTGCCAGTCACATACCTATAAATAAAAAAAACAGAGAAACTGATCATTTTGCAGTGGTCTCTTAGTTTTTTCCAGAGCTGTATATGTACTGTATATATTTAAACGCAAAAATTAAATGCTCTGATTTGTTAGTGCTGGTAATTGTTGTACTAGTATTTATTTCAATCATGTGTTTAACCCCTGCAAAGAGGTTAAACACATGGCTAAAGTCTTGCTCAAGAGCCGTTAGTATTGCAGTTCTTGAGCAAAACATGTCCAGTAAATGGTGGCAAATTTCGTATGCCGCTCCTGACTCAATGGAGCCGATTTATCAAGGGCCAAATGGCCCCTGATGCCCCTGTTTCTGCGCGAGCCTTCAGGCTCGGCAGAAACAGCAGTTATGAGGCAGCGGTCTAAAGACTCCTATATGATCAAGTTGATTGACACCCCCTGCTAGCAGCCGATTGACCGAGAATCTGCAAGGGGCGGCATTGCACAGGCAGTTCACCAGAACTGCTTGTGCAATGTTAAATGCCGACAGTGTATGCTGTCAGCATTCAGCAATGCCTGTCGGACATGGTACGCTACAGCATATCATGTCGGAGAGACATTGATAAATCGGCCCCAATAACTGTGTATTGTGCAGCAGCTGGAATTTGTTGTGTTTTCCAAGTGGAACGTTATCTATGTGTTTTACCAAATTGTTGTTGTTAAACACAAAGCTAGAAATTAACTTTTATACAAAAACTGCATGCTCTAGCAAATTAGAAAATTGTATTTTTTTATTAGCAGGTCTCTTTAAAGAAGTGGTTTAACAATGACAAATATTAAAGGGAAATTCCAGCCAAAATATGGATGTACACGGGCTCCAGTTTTAAATATAAAACAGTTTGTAATATACATGTATTAGCAAAAATGCTTATAGCATTTTATTGTTTAAAAAGATAAATCATCTCGTTTTTACCCATTCCCCAGTTTTGCATAACCAACATAGCTATATAAATATACTTTTTACCTCTGTAATTACCTTGTATCTAAGCCTCTACAGACTGCCCCCTTATTTCAGTTCTTTTGACAGACTTGCATTTTAGCCAACTGTGCTGACTCCTAAGAAACTCCACAGGCATGAGCAAAATGTTATATATATATATATATATATATATATATATATATATATATATATATATATATATATATATATATATATATATATATACCACATATGAACTAACACCCTCTTGCTTTGAAAAACTGTCAAATGCATTCAGATAAGAAGTGGCCTTTAAGGGCTTAGAAATTAGCAAATGAGCCTACCTAGATTTAGCTTTCAACTAAGAATGGAACAAAGCGAATGTGATGATAAAAGTAAACTGGAAAGTTGTTTTAAATTACATGCCCCCTCTGAATCATGAAAGTTTAATTTTAACTAGACTGTCCCATTAAGGCAGTGTTTTTCAACCAGTGTGCCGTGGCACACTAGTGTGCCGTGAGAGATCCTCAGGTGTGCCACGGCAGACTGAAAAAAGTGTGACATATTTTTTAAACTTTGCTTGTTTTTTACTCCCAGTGCAGGGGTAGTTTGTAGGAGGCATGGTATAACAGCACAATACATACAGTATGTGTGTGTTTGTGTGTATGTGTATATATATATATGCTGTATTAGGCTACAATGTGTGATTTTTTAAAAATTTTGGGATGGTGGTGTGCCACAGGATTTTTTAATGTAAAAAAGTGTGCCACGGCAAAAAAAAGGTTAAAAATCACTGCATTAAGGGACAGAATATCAAACACAGCAGTTGATTACAACCCACCACCCACATACCCCTATTCTAAACCCACCCAAACCCCCCTTAAAAAAACCTAACACTACCCCCCTGAAGATCTCCCTACCTTGTCTTCACCCAGCCGGGCCGAACTCTTCATCCGATCCGGGCGATGTCCAATCAATCGGCAAAGAAGTCTTCTTCCATCCGGCGATGTCTTCAAGCAAAGCGGCATCTTCAGTCTTCTTTCTTCGCTCCTCCGCCGCGGAGCATCCATCCGGCACACGACTTCCCGACGAATGAGGTACCTTTAAATGCGAAGAAAGAAGATTGAAGATGCCGCTTTTGCTTGAAGACATCGGCGGATGGAAGAAGACATTGCCAGATGGAAGAAGACTTCACTGCCGCTTGATTGAAGACATCGCCCGGATGGAAGAAGACTTCACTGCCGCTTCATTGAAGACATCGCCCGGATGGAAGAAGACTTCACTGCCGCTTGATTGGACATCGCCCAGATCGGATGAAGAGTTCGGCCCGGCTGGGTGAAGACAAGGTAGGGAGATCTTCAAGGGGGTAGTGTTAGGTTTTTTTAAGGGGGGTTTGGGTGGGTTTAGAATAGGGGTATGTGGGTGGTGGGTTGTAATGTTGGGGGGGGTATTGTATATTTATTTCAATGCAAAAGAACAGAATTATTTGGGGCATGCCCCACAAAAGGCCCTTTTAAGGGCTGGTAAGGTAAAAGAGCTTTGAACTTTTTTAATTTAGAATAGGGTAGGGAATTTTTTTTTTATTTTGGGGGGCTTTATTATTTTATTAGGGGGCTTAGAATAGGTGTAATTAGCTTAAAAATCTTGTAATCTTTTTTTTATTTTTTGTAATTTAGTGTTTGTTTTTGTAATTTAGTTTACATGCCCCCGATATGCAGCGTCGCCCGCAAAAGCCGGCGACACTGAAATTTGCGCTGGTTTGGTATCACATATACGGCGTAACCTAGAAGTTACGCTCGTATATTTCTGCCTTCGCCCCTAGTTTTTTGGGTCATAGGCAGGTATACCAAACCAGCGCAGTTTGGTATCCAATATACAGCGTAAGGAATTACGTGGCGAAAATGGAGAAATCTTACTCCATTTTCACCTCGCCACAAAATGCAGCCGTAGTAAGCCTTGCGCTGTCTATTGGTGCCCCGTAACTCTCTAAACTACCTGCTAAATAAAACCTAACGCATGCGCAATGTCTATCTACCTGTCAACCGCGATCCCCCGCCGCAATCCCTAACAAAGTTATTAACCCCTAAACCGCTGCTCCCGGACCCCGCCGCCACCTACATTAAAAGTATAACCCCCTAATGTGATCCCCCACACCATCACAAGCTACATTACATACCCCCTAATGTGAGTCCCTTACACCGCCGCCAGCTATATTAAACTACCCCCTAATGTGAGCCCCTACCCCGCCGCCATCTATCTTACCTACCCCCTAAAGTGAGCCCCTACCCCGCCGCCATCTACCTTACCTACCCCTAAAGTGAGCCCCTTACACCGCCGCAATCTACCTTACCTACCCCCTAAAGTGAGCCCCTTACACCTCCGCCATCAACCTTACCTACCCCCTAAAGTGAGCCACTTACACCGCCGCCATCTATTTTAAAAATATTAACCCCTAATTTAATCCCCCTACACCGCAGCCAGCTATATTAACTATATTAACCCTAATTATATTAGGGTTAATATAGTTAATATCATTATTATATTATATATATATTAAGTATAATAACCCTATCTAACTCTAACATCCCTAACTAAATTCTTATTAAAATAGATCTAATTAATATTATTAATTAAAATATTCCTATTTAAATCTAAATACTTACCTATAAAATAAACCCTAAGATAACTACAATGTAATTAATAATTACATTGTAGCTATTTTAGGGTTTATATTTATTTTAAAGGTAACTTGGTATTTATTTTAACTAGGTACAATAGCTATTAAATAGTTAATAACTATTTAATAGCTACCTAGTTAAAATAATTACCAATTTACCTGTAAAATAAATCCTAACCTAAGTTACAAATACACCTACACTATCACTAAATTAAAAGAACTACAAATATCTAAACTAAAATACAATAAAATAATCTAAACTAAATTACAAAAAATAAAAAAAATTACAAGATTTTTAAGATAATTACACCTATTCTAAAACTTGGTCCTGGAAATGACAAAAAAGAAGAGGCGCTCTGGTGCAGATAAACCCAACAATAAGTGAGATTTCCAAAAGGAAGAAATACTGATACTCACAAAGATATTTGCACTTCCGCGGCGGAGGCTGATTGGTTCAGCCAATCGGATTGAACTTGAATCTGATTGGCTGATTCGATCAGCCAATCAGATTTTTCTACCTTAATTCCGATTGGCTGATAGAATCCTATCAGCCAATCGGAATTCGACGGACGCCATCTTGGATGACGTCATTTAAAGGTACCTCATTCGTCGGGAAGTCGTCGTGCCGGATGGATGCTCCGCGGCGGAGGAGCGAAGAAAGAAGATTGAAGATGCCGCTTTGCTTGAAGACATCGCCGGATGGAAGAAGACATCGCCGGATGGAAGAAGACTTCACTGCCGCTTGATTGAAGACATCGCCCGGATGGAAGAAGACTTCACTGCCGCTTGATTGAAGACATCGCCCGGATGGAAGAAGACTTCACTGCCGCTTGATTGGACATCGCCCGGATCGGATGAAGAGTTCGGCCCGGCTGGGTGAAGACAAGGTAGGGAGATCTTCAAGGGGGGTAGTGTTAGGTTTTTTTAAGGGGGGTTTGGGTGGGTTTAGAATAGGGGTATGTGGGTGGTGGGTTGTTATGTTGGGGGGGGGTGTTGTATATTTATTTCAATGCAAAAGAGCAGAATTCTTTGTGGCATGCCCCGCAAAAGGCCGTTTTAAGGGCTGGTAAGGTAAAAGAGCTTTGAACTTTTTTTAATTTAGAATAGGGTAGGGAAATTTTTTTATTTTGGGAGGCTTTATTATTTTATTAGGGGGCTTAGAATAGGTGTAATTAGCTTAAAAATCTTGTAATCTTTTTTTTATTTTTTGTAATTTAGTGTTTGTTTTTGTAATTTAGTTTAGATTATTTTATTGTATTTTAGTTTAGATATTTGTAGTTTATTAAATTTATTGATAGTGTAGGTGTATTTGTAACTTAGGTTAGGATTTATTTTACAGGTAAATTGGTAATTATTTTAACTAGGTAGCTATTAAATAGTTATTAACTATTTAATAGCTATTGTACCTAGTTAAAATAAATACCAAGTTACCTGTAAAATAAATAGAAACCCTAAAATAGCTACAATGTAATTATTAATTACATTGTAGCTATCTTAGGGTTTATTTTATAGGTAAGTATTTAGATTTAAATAGGAATATTTTAATTAATAATATTAATATTAATTAGATCTATTTTAATAAGAATTTAGTTAGGGATGTTAGAGTTAGATAGGGTTATTATACTTAACATATATATAATATAATAACGATATTAACTATATTAACCCTAATATAATTAGGGTTTATATAGTTAATATATATAATATAATTACTATATTAACTATATTAACCCTAATATAATTAGGGTTAATATAGTTAATATAGCTGGCGGCGGTGCAGGGGGATTAAATTAGGGGTTAATATTTTTAAAATAGATGGTGGCGGTGTAAGGGGCTCACTTTAGGGGGTAGGTAAGGTAGATGGAGGCGGTGTAAGGGGCTCACTTTAGGGGGTAGGTAAGGTAGATGGCGACGGGGTAGGGGCTCACATTAGAGCCTTATAGATTTAATATAGCTGGCGGCGGGGTCCGGGAGCGGCGGTTTAGGGGTTAATAACTTTATTAGGTGGCAGTGGGGTCCAGGAGCGGCGGTTTAGGGGTTAATACATTTTTATTGTTTGGATAGTGAGGGGGGATAGTGGATAGAGGGTTAGACGTGTCGGGCTATGTTTGGGAGGCGAGTTAGACAGTACGGGAGATTTAATAACTTTAGTCAGGTTTTGTAGTCACTGGCGACTCCAGAAATTTGTACTTACGCAGATTTCTGGACAAAGCTGGTTTGTCTGACTTACGGCACTTTAGCCACTGACGGCGCCGTATATGGGATAGCTTGAGTTGCGAGCTGAAACTGCGGGCGGCGGGGGTTCCCTCGCTTGCGCCGCAAACTACGATCTTTATCGGATCACGCCCCAGGTGCTTTGCTGCTCCTGAGCTGAGCTTACCTAGATAAACCCTTCAACAAAGGATAACAAATGAAGGAAGCAAATTCAATAATATAAGTCAATTGGAAAGTTGTTTAAAATTGTATGCTCTGTCTGTATGATGTTCCTATAAAATGTTTCAAATATATGTAGCAAAAAATTTAGCGTTTTTTTTTTTTTTAAATCTTTTCACAAACTTTAGTGAGCATGTTTCACTAAATAAAATAATACTATAAAAGATTATTAACTGGCGGACTTCCGGTGGGCGGGCGCACCAGCAGGATGCACTAGAGAAGAGCTCCGTGCTGGCAGTGAACAAAAAAGGTGTAAAATACCTTAAAAAGTGCCCCACAGCTCACATCCTAGGCAGCATCGATTGCAGGTAGCTGTCGGAGACATCAGAGTTAGGAGCGGACATCGAGCTCCACACCGGAGGGCAAACAGTAAAACGCCAGACGGCAGACCACGGCAAAACTATCTTGGGGCAGCAGCATCACAGAAATACCCTGTACCGTGAGTAAAGAAGGGGCACAAAAGTTGGCAAAGTAAGGAGGGAAGGCACTATAACCCGCATTTAAGAGACTTGCAAATAGGCGCGAAACTAAGCGCCATCTTTGAAACGGCCCCCTGCTGCAACAATCTCCACAATCCTCCGCTCCTAATAGACTTTTGAAAACATTGGGGCCCAAACTCTGTGTCAGTAAAAGCTACCTTCTTGCACTGACTCTGAGCAGACTTTACCGCAACCTTACCCCTCACTTAATGGGGGAGAGTGAACTTACTAGGCCTTATACTGACACCCTGAGACGCAGAGAGTGACACAGATCACACAGTTTAACCTCCTTAAAAATACCAAATATACTAAAGACAGTCTATAGATTATCCTTGGGGAAATACTAGCAGCCATGGCACACTGATCAGCCAGTACGCCCCCCCCTTCTTTGAAGACCCTCCACGCTACAACCCACAATGATACACTGATTCCCACTCACGAATTATTGATTCCCTCTATATTATAGGAAAACTCCAAGTTCAAGAGATATTTGCATGCAAAGATACTTTCCCCCATACCAAAAAAAGACAGACAAAATGTCAGGAAGGCAAAAGCAACCTGACAGGCGACAAAAACATCAAGTAGAAAATCAAGACACTGACCAGCCGCGACCAGAGGCCCCAGACCTCACTGTGCAAGACACACACCCAATTGTTGCGCAGCTCTCAGCTCTCTTTTTGCCTAAAATTGAACAACTCCAGACGGGCATGGATACGTTATCCACTGACTTTAAAACATTTTCATCTCGTCTAACTACAGTAGAGCAAAAAGTAGAGGAAGGAGAAGAAAGATTCAGAGATACCTCCTCTTCAATCACCAACCTCCAGAAACAAAACAAGATGCTACAAACTAAATTGGAGGATCTGGAGAACAGATCAAGGAGGAACAATGTCCGCATTGTAGGAGTCCCAGAATCTATCCCATCAAGGGATCTAATAGAATTTGCAGAGACTGTCCTCCCGAACCTACTCAAGCTCCCCGCCGAGAATGTGCCGTGTACAGTTGAAAGAGCACATAGAATCGGGACCCCAGTGCAAGGAGATGCTCAAGACAGACCCCCAAGACAGATCATGATACGGTATTTAAACTTTAAAGATAAAATGCTTCTGATCAGAGCTTACAGGCAGATGCCCTCTGTCACCTACGAGGGGAGAAAAATACACATTTTCCAGGACTATTCAGCAGACGTAGCAAAACGCAGAAGGGAGTTCTCTCCATACTGCAGGGAACTAATTGCTCAAGGGGAATCTGTGGCACTCCTTTACCCAGCTAAGCTGAGACTGCAAACGACACAAGGCCCAAGGTTGTTTGAAACTCCCAAACATCTGCAAGCATTTCTGGATCACACCAGGAGATCCCCAGGGCGCATGCAAAGAGACGAACATAGAGAAGAAAATGACATTTGAGTTGGGAAAGTTTCTGTTAACAATATAGACATTTGTACTTTAAGTTTACCAGCCAATACCGATCATTAGGAGGGTCGGTTAGAACTCTTAGTGGTACAGACCACATTTGTATACTCTTACTTAAAGATGGGGGGGGGGGGGCTGTTGGGTCCGTTACAGTTCAATTGTTAAACTTGTAGTTACATTGAAAGGGATTGTTTTTCTTGTTTTTCTTAGATTTTGGTTCATTATTTATCACTCTTTCAGGAAAGATAATATACTCTGTATTTAATCGCTGTTTCTCATTCTAGAACAAAGGAAGGAGATATTACTCAGACATCAGAGATTTGGGTAAGACTGTACTCTCTCCCTCGACCAGCAAACAGTAAGTAACCACAGGTGACCAAACACTCACAACACACTATTCTCACTAAGCAATAGCTAGTCACTAACACAAAAATGAGCATCAGAAATATAGTGTCATGGAATGTAGGGGGCATAACCTCCCCCATAAAAAGAAAAGCTATACTCAAATATCTAAAAAAAAACAGCACGCAGATATTGCAATTCTAGAAGAAACCCACTTATCGAATGTCGAACACCAAAAGCTAAAACAGGGGTGGGTGGGGGAAGTAATTCATACTACTTATCAGGAAAAGCGAGCTAGGGGAGTAGCCATATTATTCAGGAAAAACTTGGATTATACTATAGACAAGCAACTAATAGATGCGGAAGGGAGGTATGTCCTCCTTAAACTAAAATGCACAAATAAAACTCTTACTGTTGGGGGGGTTTACGGCCCTCACATTAACAAGAAAGAATTTTGGAGAGACCTAAGCAATAAGATACTACAATTTGCAGACACTCCTATAATCTTGGGAGGAGACTACAACATAGTACCGCAATTCCCAGCTGACAAATTTAGAGACCCTGCCTCAGATATCAGACAGATTACAACCCAACGTAACTCTAGGAGAGACTCTATCATCCTATCTAAGTTTAAACATTCCTTAGCCTTAACAGATATCTGGAGAGATACACATCCTGAGGATAAAAACTACACATGTTCCACCCCAGCTAAACACACGCTCTCCAGGATAGATTTATTCCTTACATCCAATTCCCTAGGGCCAATTATTACAGACACGAAGATTGACACCCCAACAATTTCAGACCATGCTCCCATCAGTCTAAAAATCTCCCTCACGCCCAAAAGAGAGGGACCCCGTAGATGGTTCTTCCCAACTTATCTCTATGGAGACATAACTTCAAACGACTACTAGTGGGGGAGTGGCAGGCATATAAGACCCTAAACGAGGCACACAAAGACAATACTCTCCTATATTGGGAGGCGAGCAAGGCAGTGCTGAGGGGGGTTATAACATCATATTCTGCGGGTAAACTAAAAAAGAGAAAACTAAGATCAGAAATATTGCTGAGAAGACTGTTAAGTGCCAAAAACAAATATCTACGAAACCCTAATTCTATAACGTATCAATGCTTCGTAGAGGCTAAAGCAGTGAGAGACACAGCATTACGCCAGGATACAATAAGGGGGATGACGATGACACAGGCTAAATTCTATAGATATGGAGATAAGACTGGGAAATTTTTAGCCAGGCTTACTAAACTCAGCAGACCGAATAGACACATAAATGCCATTAAAGAAGGGAATTGCATTCACACTGCTACATCTGACATTCAAGCAGCCTTCACAAAATACTATCAAACTTTGTACAAGGGGAACATAGTAGACAAATCCCAACAAGACCAATTTTGGGAGACGATACACACACCTTCCATATCAGAGGAACACCGAGACCTCCTTAATGCCACAATCACGGAAACAGAAACGCTGAAAGCAATATCAACATTGGCATTTGAAAAAACACCGGGCCCGGACGGGCTTCCGGGAGAATTTCATAAGCTATTGGGGGGAGACATTGCTTCAGTGCTCACCTCCCTCTATAACAAAATTATGACCGGAGAGGTGTCTCTCACTGATCGCTTTACAGATTCTAATATTAGTGTAATCCCCAAGGCAAATAAAGACCCACTCCTTCCTCAATCATATAGGCCCATCTCGCTAATGAACCAGGACTACAAATTATTGACAAAAATATTGGCAGATCGCTTGGCGATGGTTCTGCCCACCCTAATACACCAAGACCAAACAGGTTTTGTAAAGGGAAGGTCCTCGGTTTTAAATATTAGGAAACTCCAATTTGTTCTGACTCATTACTGGAATAAGGCTGGGGGGAAAGAAAGAGGGGCCCCGGATGCATGTGCGCTGCTTGTGGACGCGGAAAAGGCCTTTGACATGGTCCTCTGGACCCATCTCTTCTACACACTAGAGAAATTTGGTATCACGGGCCTTTTCGCGCACACGGTCGGCGCACTATATGCCAACCCTAAAGCCTCCATATTAATTAACGGGACCCCATCACCCCCCTTCCAGTTGGGTAGGGGAACTAGACAGGGATGCCCGTTATCTCCCCTACTCTTTGACCTATCAATTGAGCCTCTAGCCATCAAAATTAGAACGGAAATGGAGGGATTGTGGATTGGGGAGGTCCAGTGTCATCTGTCTCTTTTTGCAGATGACATGATACTCTATTTACAAAATCCCAAAGAAAATATACCACAAGTTATGCAAATTATTTCCCAATTCGGATTAGTCTCAGGTTATAAAGTTAACACGGATAAAACCGAGCTGCTCTGGCTACAAAAGACATCACCACACCCGAACATACCATTCAACTTTAAACATGTTAACAACTCGTTCACATATTTAGGAATCAAACTCTCTTCAAACCCAAGGGAATGGTATCATCTTAATTATCGCCCCATGCTTAGGGACATCCAAGATATGTTGCATAGATGGAACAAGCTGCCCATCTCAATGTCTGGAAAGATTGCTCTCATCAAAATGATACTGTTCCCAAAACTCCTGTACTTGTTTCAAATGATACCAGAAATTATGCATAAATCTGACCTTAAGATACTCAACAAAGCCTGTCTAACATTCGTATGGGCAGGGAAAAAACACAAAATAAAGGCTACTAGGATGACAGCAGGCATTAGTTCTGGAGGTTTCGCGATCCCACATTTTGAGGCATACTGTGGGGCGGCCCAAATTAAATATGTGCTGGACTGGATGACGGGAAAACAGAACTTTACATTACCGACACTAGAAGAACAACTAGTGACCCCATGGTCACTTCAGGCTTTACCACACATGTCACCTTCACACATCCATAAATTACTCAATGACTACCCATTGCTACTCCAACCTCTCCGAGCCTGGTGGAAAATGTGTAAAAAACTAAAATTCAATCACAATTACACGAAATTCCTCCCACTAAAAGGTAACCCAGAGTTCCCCGCAGGAATAGACACTGGGGTATACACAGCATGGAAAAATAAGGGTTTGACATCAGTGTCTCAGATCGTCAATAATTTAGACATGACAATCAAGTCGTTCAGAGACCTACAAACACAATACAACGTACCACACAAACACCATTTTGCATACTTACAGGTGAGGCACTATGTTAATAAACTAATGAGACAGGAGGAACTCAAGAACCAAACCCTAGGAATGAATAGACTGCTCAACAGGAGAGAACAGGGAGAGACATCTATTTCCCACATCTACAAACTATACATTCAACAAACTAACGATGAATCCACTAAACATATTAGTGATACATGGACATCTACGCTAAAGGTAGAAATAACACTAGACACAGTTAAACGTAGCATAGAGAGGGTGAGAGGGGCGACTCTATCAACGACAAATCGAGAATCACATGCCAAATTGTTACAAAATGCATACATATCCCCTAAAATCTACAAAAAGTGGAGACCAGACTCAGAGGGACAATGCCCGAAGTGCAGGGCACCGAACGCAGACTTGCTGCACGTCCTGTGGAAATGCCCCAAAATAAATAGATTCTGGAGAATGATATCCTTCTGGATAAAAAATACTTTCCACACAACTTTAGAATTCTCTCCAGAATTAATAATTTTTTTAGACTCCCCGACACTACCCTCAGACAACATTAGGAAATGGACTGTTAACATTATTCTTCAAGCCAGGAGACTTATCTTTAAGGGATGGTTGGGTACCAAGGCCCCTACGATACCACAACTTAAAACAAGTGTGAAGAAACAATTGCTCAGTGAGGCAGCGGATGCTTTGGGGGACGTGCAGAATAGAACGAGACCATTTATGAAAAAATGGGAAACTTACATTCACACTCTGGATATCCCCACACAAACTCTGATATTGTTACCCCTTAAAAATTCAGAATTTCTACTAGAAGAGAGGCTCAGAGGTAAATGGGACTTCTTATATGCTGATAGAAAAGACAAAACACACATAGATAATAGACAAACACTACACCTTGACACCTGATCTGTGGTTGCTATTGGAAGAGGGAGAGAGGAGGTAAAACTGTCTGTGACTAAGAAGGGGAGGTGGGAAGAAAGGGAGAAAGAAATAATATATTGAAAAAGAAGGTATTGCCTAAATAGACTCAGAATAGTATATAGTTCATGGAGAAAGACTCATACTTGATCTACAAATGTACTAGAATCATTGCTTTACAAACTAAACTAATCTGAATCTGTATAATACTCATGAAAATGTAACCATTGAAATATCTGGATGAGATTGTTTATTTGTTCATGGCAACCTTTGAATGAGAAATAAAGTTTGAAAAAAAAAAAAAGATTATTAACTGTGATAGAGTTATCTTATTTCAAATAGCCTATGGAACAGGTTCACCACATTTAAAAGTACCCAAGCAGAAAAAAATTGTTATTTTTTATTACCAGCTGTTATGTTTACAATTGATATGTTATCTTGCCTTCAGTATTTGTTACAATGTTGCACTCCCAGCAGGAGCATAAGCCAATGGGCCCAGCACAAAAGATATATACTAAATTGCAGATATATGCCCTTTAGGCTGCAGGATCAATCATGCAAATCTGTAACTAATATTTATGAAGCAGAAGTTTAATATACATAACTCAAGACTGATCTGAACAAGGTGATTGACAAGGTAGTTGACAAGCCCTGCTCTCACCTGATTGGTTAAGTTAGAGTAGGAAACGCAATGGCATGAGCAACCACTTGTGCAATAATAAATACTGGAAGTGAATGCTGCCCACAAGTTGCAGTTCACTACCTATGACCTTTGTTCATCAGGACATTAATAAATATGCCCCTAAATAGCTATACACTCATAAAGGACACATTGTTAGTGTCATCGCACAAAGTCAGTTATCCAGATCAAACTATGAAATAAAAATTTAAAAAAACAATTCAAATTGTGCAAATATCTTCCTGTGTAATAGCTAAGACTCTGCAACATGTTTACATTTGTCATAGCTAACAATTTAAGGGACAGTAAACAGCTTGTTATTACACAAGGCATTTCTGTTGTATTGTTAAAGAATAACATAGCAGCCATGTCTAAACATCTTTAAAACAAATAAACATCTTGTTTGCTGCAATTGTTTTTCAAAAGTCAAACTCCACCCACCATGAAAATATATCGCAAAGTTGTTTTACCTTAAAGGGACATTACATTTCAGCAATATATTGGTGCTATATCTCAATTCAAAATATTTTTAAATGTTTATAATGGTACTTTTCATTTTTGTTTTTCGAATTAATACACTTAACCCCTTTATGACAAACCCTGTACGCTGCATGACAGGGGTTTAAAGCCCTCTTATAACACAGGTTTCGCAAAAAAAAACCTCTGCTAGCAGATGGCCTTGAAGCATCAGTATCCACAGAATTTTTTGCAGGGAGTGGTCAAAAAAATGAAATGTGCCCAGACTATATATATATATAAATATATATATATATATATATATATATATATATATATATATATATATATATATATATATATATATATATATATATATATATATACAGGGCTGCCATCAGGGGGTGACAGGGGTGACTCCTGTCAGGGGCCCAATGGGCCAGGGGGCCCCATGAGGCAAGAACAACTATTTTTACATTTTGGCAGCCACCAGAGGGTACTACAGCAGAGTGTTATTGAGTGTGGGAAATGTTATTATAAGGAGTAAAGCATTAGCATTTGAGAGGATTTCTGAGTGTGAACTGAACCACTATGCACAGTGTGAGAAAGACTTGGCACTTGTACAGTGTGTGCCTGATTCAGACGGCAGATCACTTTCATTTGCAGAGGAGGTAGGACTTACTTAGTAAATGTTTTTTATTTCTTTGTGCAATTTCGGATTGTAACTTCAGTGTGGTAGTTTTTAGCAATATGCAGCAGTGTATTTATAATTATTTGACAATGCTGTGGAAATTCTATTTTTTAAAGCCATGCAGAAATGTTTCCTCCTCAATACACAAATGGTAGGTGCCCTTTTAGCAGATATGAGTTTTTTTTATTAATATATATATTTTAATTACATTCCAGTTTACTGCCCCATTATGCAAGGACTTTCCAGATGCAAGGAGGCATTTTATCTAAGATTTTTACATCTGCATAAAATGTTATACTCTCAGACTAAGATTACTCAGTGTTTGAAATGAGAGAGGTTAACTTAACACTGTTCAGTTTACACTACAGTTGACTTAATTTTGAAATACATACAAACAAGCCTAAATCCTGCATTTAACCAGGTCTAATGGTGTGAGACTGATTACCACAGCTTATGGTTCCACCAAGACTATATAGAGTAGAGAATTTTCAAAATTCATAAGTACAGCTGACAGATGGGAACATTTGTACACCATATTTGAAGTGGTGCTCTTGGTTGGGGAAAATGGGGAAAAAAACAAACATATGTCAACCTTTCAAAAGTACTTTTCTTCATCTAGCCATCTACCCAGATCATTAATGTACAATTTTGAATTCACAGAATTATTTTTGTTTGCATATTTACAAATATGATTCTTTAAAAAGTGATCTCTTAATTTCTGCCATTTTTTTATCATGCATGTCACACACTGTTAATTTAGGGGAGGCAATGTGCATACATTTGACCTCCTGTGAGTGTTTCTGTGGGTGTCTGTGTTTATGTCTTTTGTTTGTGTCTCTATGAGTGTGTATGTATTTTTTTCTGTGGGTCTCTCTGTGAGGGTGGGTGTGGATGTCTGTGCATTTTCTGTAGATGTCTGTGAGGGTGTGTGTGTATGATTTTTCTATGGGTGTCTCTGTGAGGGTGTGTGTATGTATGTCTTTGTGTATTTTCTCTGGATGCCTCTGTAAAGGTGGGTGTGAATGTCTTTGTGTGTTTTATGTGGGTGTCTCTGCGAGGGTGGGTGTGTGTATGTATGTATGTCTGTGTTTTCTGTGGATGTCTCTGTACGGGTGTGGGCGTATGTCTGTGTGTTTTCTTTGGGTGTCTCTGTGAGGGTGTGTGTATGTCTGTGCATTTTCTGTGGGTGTCCCTGTGAGAGTGTGTGTATATCTTTGTGTGTTTTCTGTGGATGTCTCAGTGAGGGGGGGGGTGGTGTGTATGTATGTCTATGTGTGTTTTATGTGGCTGTTTCTCTGTGTGTGTATGTCTTTGTGTGCTTTCTGTGGGTGTCAATGTGTGTGTGTGTGTGTCTTTGTGCGTTTTCTGAGGCTGTCTCCATCAGTGTTTCCTTGGGTGTATGTGCAAGTTTGTGTTTGAGTTTGTGTGTGTGTGTGTGTGTGTCCATTGTCTGTTCCTTTTTAGGACATTTTGACCTTACTACTGATTATTCACTTCTTTCTACAGACTTTGAGACTAATGAGACCTTTCCGGAAGTCACCAATCCACCATTTAACCTTTAAATTATTGCTTAGGCGGTTCAGGGCCCTTCCTTTCAGCCACTGCATGCTGTTGTCATCATTTAGTTGGCATCTTCCTTGACAAAAAGATAATCAGAACTCCATATTTTGTTTTGTAAATCTCTTTTTTTGACAAAACTGTAGTCTACCTCATCACTTGTCAGGTCAAGGTAAACAAGTGCTGAGTGTCTGTCTGGGTGTCTGAGTGTTTCTTTGTGTGTCTGTTAGAGTGTCTATATGTGAATCTTTTTGTGTGAGTGTGTGTTCCAGTGTATGAGTGTATATCTGTGTTTCTGTGTTTGTGTGTTACTACCTTTACAACATTTCCACGTTTGACTACACTTAAGATTAAAGTGCATATTTGTTGATAGCTGACACAGACTACATTGCTAGACTATTATGGACACCTAAAAAATATAGTCAACCTCTACTAGATAAATATTTAACAATCTCTCATACAATATTCTTATGGAACAAACTGACTGCCAAATATCCCTTAGTTCAGGACAAATCTGGATCAACACCTTTAGTTTTGCCACAGACCACAATAGAATCAAACGTACAAAAAAAGTGGGCTAACAAAGGGCTTTATAGAATCGCGGATGCTTACATAAATGGAAGTTTTTTTCTCTCATACAAGCAATACAGAGACATAGACCCAAATGATAAGAATATTTGGTATCACTACCTACAATTAAAATCTAGGATTAGGGAGGTAACGAACCTCTCCAAGTTAAAGCTGAATACCGCTTTCGAGTCATTGTGCTTAACCAAAGAGGTGAAACACAGTTTAATATCATTATTATACCCTTCATTTAACAATCATCTTAGAGAATCCAAATCACCAATTATATTAAAATGGGAACAGGACTTAAACAAGACCTGGTCTCCAGAGACATGGAATTCTAACTTAGCCAAGGGCCTCTCCTTTTCATATAATGCAATTTTGAAAGAGAACGATCTTAAGGTAGCATTTAAGTGGTATATCCAACCAACCATATTCGGAAATTCAGATGACCCTTCCATAAACCTTTGCTACAGAGGTTGTAGTGACAGGGGTACTTATATACACATGTGGTGGGAGTGTGGTAAAGCCAGAGAGATCTGGGATAAAACCTCAGAACTTCTCAGTTTAATATTTAAGAAACAAATCACATTATCTCCTGAACATGCATTATTACATTTCCCGATCCCCAACATCCTAAAACAACACCAAAAACTAGTAATGATTATATGTACAGTTGTTAGGATCAGCATTGCACAATATTGGAAATCCACACCCCCTAGTTTTGCGTTTATAAAGAGAAAAATAATTCACCACTATGAAATGGCTAGCCTAGCAGCAGAAACCTTAAACACAAGACAAGAATTCATTACACAGTGGGAACCATTCATTATGTACCATGAAGCTAATAGTCGAAGAGACACCGGCACCTCATAATGTAAAAACACTGTGTCTCTGGGAAATTAACGGAGAGCCGGGACTGACCACTTGCCATCTTCTATATTTCATATGTCATTTGTTCTTGCTTGGCCATTGTTTATGTTACTGTTTCTTTCCCTTGTCATTACGGAGGTCTACACCTATAAGCCCTGAACAGTATCACGATGATATAGTAGGAGCCATGGACTTGAGAACGAGAATAATTGGACCAAAGAACTGTTAAGGTTCATATAAAGTGGACATTACTGGAATTATACAAATAGTGTTGGTATGATGTTTACACATGCCTATGTATGTTATTTAAATTATGAAAACTCAATAAAAATCTTTTCAAAATAAAGTGCATATACGTTTTACTCACTTGGTCAAAAATTGCACATTTCAAAAGGGGGGGGGGGGCTGATCAATGGTTACGTCAGGTGGCCCTGTGTGTATATATACTTTTGGTCTTTTTCAAAATACATAAAAAGTATCCCCTTCCTCAGACACCCTGGCAGTGCTCTCTACTGATACTATATATATATATATATATATATATATATATATATATATATATATATATATATATATATATATATATATATATATATATATATATATATATATATATATTAATTAGTGGTTGAAAATTATCCCGGAAAAAGCTCACTAGTTTACTAGCACACTTTACATTTTAGAGTCACTATTTGCTAAACTTGAATATACATTTATACATGGCAAATGCCCTCCTTGACCCCCCCCCCCCCCTTGTGGACGCCCATGCCCTGAAGTCTTTCTTTCAGCTACATGCAGCCTCATGCCCCCTAGTCCTGCAACTCTTCTGTAAGCCACACCCCACATTAAATCATCTAAACCTGCAGTGCCTCTACCAGCCACATCAGACCATTTGACCCTGAAACTCCTCCTTCAGCTGCATCACAAATCAGCTCACGAGGACCTGCAGCCCTTTTATCCACCACATTCCACATCAGACCACCAAACTGCAGCCCCTCAGTCAGTCATATGTCTTATTATAATCAAGTACTAAGAAAAAGGGAAAATAATTAGTGTGCACTACACCTACTGTAAAAATTAACTTTTAATATATGCTATTAAAACTACAAATAATAAGGTCCCTGACTCAAAAATAAAGAAAGGGATTGCTCTTTCCTGCTTAGAGACAGCTCTTGCATCCTTTAGGAAAAAGCACAGCAGGAGTTACATAGCAAGTATTTACAATTGATACACATTGAGAAAAGTTATTGTATGGGCCGAAAAGCATCAGTGTTTTTATTGTATTACTTCTGTTAAGAAATCTTTACCTGATGCTGATGCCGATGTTCTGGCTTTTGGCCAGGAATCTGTAAGTTGGTTTGTGATAACGCCATTTCCTGAAGGATACAAGGGCTGCCTCTCCTTAGGAAAGAGTAATCTATTACTTGATGTTTTAATAATATATATACTGTATATTAAAAGTTTGTTTTTTTTATAGCAGTAGTGCATACTAATCCCTTTCTTTTTTCCCTTTTTCTAATTATCTAATGTTTTAAGGGATATTGCACCATAGGGGTGTTGGGTTATTTATCCAGCTGTTAACACCTTCCATTCTATGTCAATTCTATTTTTTTAACAGTGCCAGTGATTTATTTTTGTTTTGAATACATCCTTATTATACTCAAACCAGATTCCTGAGCCTGCAAGCCTGTCTACCGCACATCTATATCACTCCAGGCTGTGGGTGTGCAGGACCTCTGTCAGCAATGGACTCTTGGTTCTGAAGCTCCTCTGCCAAATCCCACATTAATCCTTCTAGTGCACATGCCTACTTCATACCTCAGGTCAGATCCCTGCTCCTGCACACCCTTACCTAGTTGT